>NC_091690.1:63867500-65117500 GCF_041296265.1 Equus caballus
CCAAGGCCATCAACTCCCAAGCCTATGTTCCTTCCCCATGACAGTACTGTTTCCCATTGACACCCAGTAAAGTAGATGGGAGGGCAGGAACAATTGTTTCCTATTCAAACTTAAGGACAAATCAAAACAAATCAAGTGAGTTGCCCTGTCTAAGGCCATTGAGCTCTCCTTAGGAGCAGGGTAGGAAAACCCGTGTTTCTGACCTTAGACTCCTGCTCTTTTTTCAACACAGCTCCTTCCCAGATGTCTAAGAATAAGTGTGTTATCCTGATAAACTTGTTTCCTGTGTAAAATGAAGGGATATCCAGGACCATACCAATTAAATGCAAAAAATCCCAACTAGTATACAAAAATCTCCCCATTCCAAATTCTCTAATTGTTGGTGCATTGTATAGTGCTTATGTATATTTTTTGTAAAATTCCTAACCAAAATGTTTTCCTTTTTGAAGTGGCTGCATTCACAGCACTAGCTGACACTTGATTTAAGCTCTTATAAATTCAATCTTGCACTTTCCTTTTGAAGAACAGTCTGTGTGGAAAGGAGCTTTTTGATACATATTCATACATTGCTTCCTGAGATGCAGCTTGTATACTACAAAAGCAAGAAGAATGATGTACAGTCGGCCATCCAAAAACATAATGAATAAAAGCAGGAATATATCTGCTGTATTAAAACACTACATTTTGCTCCTGATGTTTCAGACTTTGAGACCAGCCATATACCATTTTGTTCAGTCCAGAGGGCAAAATACTGGGATTTCTCACTATTGCTTTAAGCAAAGAATTTGTCGTGAAGATTAGATCAGCATTTCAAGTGTACCTTCCTAGTTTTCCAACTACTTAACAGTCGTAAGCAGGATTTTTAGAATAGCCAGTGTTTTTGCTACCATGTTTGTCATTGAACTGTTGTCACAGAGAAGAATATAAAGAAGTCACAATGGCAAAGCACAGAGGAAACCGTGGGCTGGGAGTTGGATCTGTGTTCTGATCTCACCAAAACCACGTTCTGGCCACGCAGTGTAATCTCTCTAGGTCTCCTCCTTAAAAGACTCCAAGGTATCCTACGAGATCCTCTAAGGATAAGGAGGTGACTAATATCTGGGTGATAATCCTATGAGACGTTCAGACTATAGAATGTCTCATAACCCACACAACCAGAACTACTTATTGATTTGTTAGTCAAAAGATTGGACACAACAGTCACCATTTAGGGAAAAAAAGACACTTACTTCCATGCCTTAATTATTTCACCTTATCTTTTGAAAATGTAACTGTATGGTGGCATAAGAAAATCAGTGGTTTAGTGGTATTTGAAAGAAGAAATGAGATTTCTCCCAATAAAGCCCCGCCAATTTTTTTTGAGTCACCATGTTATTACTGACTGTTGATTAAAGCTGTTCAACATGAAGTAAAACTACATTTCTAGCATCTTTGGCTATGGCATGAAAAATTGGGGGCCCTGTATTTAATCCAATATTTTTCTTTGTTTTTAGAGCCATCTGTTTGTCCCAGAATGCATCATTTCTTCATTGTCCACAATTTCAGTTTTCAACAAATTATCATCGTTAGTCCAATGTTACATATTATCTTTCTATAAATCATCAGAACTTTTAATTTGTCTGAGATCAGTTAGTAAATTCTGTTCTTCATCATTTTTTTATACATGAGGGTCAAGATTTTCGCTAGCATTGTCAACCTCTGGCCACAGTTTTTGTGATGTTATTTTCCAACATCTAAACTGTCTCTTAATTGCTTTAAAATATTTGGTACACCAAATTGACTCAAAAGACTGGAAACCTGGGGCTCATTTTTATGAAGTTCTACTTCATTTTTCTTGCATAAAGCACACTCTTAATCCATCATCCATGCTTCTAGTTTGGATTTCTTTAAATTAGGATGAGAATCAAAAGTAATATAAGTGAAAATTTCTCATTTTATAATTATTTTCTGACTTTTACAGTTGTCTCTCTCATACCTAATTTGGCAATGTTTTTAACTACATACAATTATTAAGTCTTTCTAGATCAGTAAACTTACTCTTGATAGAAATAACTCTTTTTTGCACACTCATATTTCATTTTTGTATCATTTAATTAAATTAATTAAATAACAAATTAAATTAAATTAATTAAATTATAAAAATGAGTGTGATAGGAAAAACAGATTTGAGAACAATTACAACTGATTCTTAGTAAACATACAAGTCACATGGAGGGGATGGTCCATGAGCATTCCACTTGCTATGGGCATTGGTCAGCTCGTCATTGAGGAGGTAGAGAGGTTTAGTTAATCTATAAAAAGATGCTGATTGACAGAGTTCAGCAGTGAAACTTGTGAACTAACTATTGAACTGGAGGAAGATCTATGATGATTTGCTATATTGCATGTTCCTCGTCTCTTATTGTAATTAATAACTTGCATGAAAATGTAAAAGGCATCTTATCATGTTTGAACATGATACAAAACTAGATGAAAGAGTGAAGTTCTATAATGGCTAACACATCTTAGATGCTCAGTATGTATTTATGGAGTTGAATTGATGATCTAATGTTAGCTTAACAAACTATAAAACTACATCGAAATAAATACCATTAAATTTGACAGGTGTGGAATATTAATAACTATATTAAGTTTCTAAAAACTCAATGCACAAGTACATGAGAGATTTGATTTTGAGTCATCTGATATTAAAAATATGTGAGGTTAGGTTGACCCTAAACTTAACAATACAATTCAGCAAATTTAAAAGCCCATGTTATCTTGGGCTGCTCTGGCAGGAGTATGGAATCCAGATGGAGGAAAGTCAGCATCTCATTGCACTCAGCCCTGGTCTGAACACATCTGCAACTCTGAATTCATTTACAGGTTCTGCAATTTAAGCAAAAATCAGGAGAAAAATTTAAGAGTACACAGAAAGATAGCTAGAAATCTTGAAACCATCTCATAAAGAAAGAACCAAAAGTGTTAGGAATGTTTATTTGAAGTAGAAGATGCAAGGAATATCTCAGTCATTCATTGACTACTATGGACAGATGGGTGTTACACCAAGAGAAGGAAGAACTTTTCAATAATTATAGCTGTTTCACTCTACATCATGTTCCCCACATGTGTAACAGGCACATCAAGCTAATCTTGTACAAAACTAAACTCAATTATATTTTCCTATCCACACATGCACTTTTTGGTTTTGTTAATAATGCCATCATCCTTTCACGCAATAAAATAACTCTCAAGTCAATCTTCCTCACAACCAGCCCACTTCTAACACAAAAGTCTATCTACTTTTGAGAGTTTTTTTGGAAGTTCTAGAAGAGAGCACAACTACTCCTATAATCCAGAAAGAGCAGGTCCATTTTTTCTAGGAGATTTTAACTTTCAGAAGAAATGCCCACCCATTCAGATCACTGGAATCAATTCTGGAGATCCAAGCGCCCTCTCTCTAACTCCTTTTAAATTATTCCTAGATATTTTTACCTCCAAATGTCTTAAATGTATCCTCTTTTAATTCTTACTACCATTATCCAAGTTTAGGCATTTATTAATTTTCTCCATCATGATGGTTTCTCATTAGTCTCCCTGCCTGCATGTCCTCCTCTTCCTTCCATTGTTCAGAGTATTTTCAAGTTTACCCTTCTGAATTATAGATATTACCATCTTGACTCCTCCCCACCACACACACACAGACACACTTAACAACCTTAGAGAGCTCATCCCTGTCAGCAGGATAAAGTCAAGACCTCTTGGCAGAGTATTCATTGCCCCTCATGATTCACCCCTAGTCGGCTTCCTGACTTCATCCCTGGCTACTCTGCTCTGGCCAAGCTAAATCACTCTAGAGCACAACACATACTTTCGACTCTCCATGACCTTGATCATACTCTTCTAGCTTCTCAGAAAGTCTTCTTTCCCTTCTCCACCATTTAAAATAATTATACATCCCTCCAGACCCAGCTTAGATTGTTTGCCTATCAAGTATATCTAAAGATTTATTGAAAAATGTTATCTATATGAAAAGGAGCCAAATGGCTTATTTACTTTCACCATCTTCTTTACTATCAGGTATTTATTGAGTACTATACTATTAAGGAATCAAAGAATCATTCCAAGCACCTAACACAATCCCTGGTACATATTAAGTGCCCAATTAACATTTGTTAAATGTAACCAGAAGATATAAATAATTATACAAGACAATTCATGTTAATTATCAGTGAAACAGCAGGCGGAATATCTAGCTTCATGGAAGGTGATAGTATTTTGATTATGTTGCATTTGAGGTCCTGGTTGGATATCCAAGAAGACATATTCTTTTTTTTAAGAGTGGCAACTTAGTGCATGTACATGAAGAGGGGAAAAGTAGACAGAAAAAGAGAAGAAAATAAATATTAAGAGAGATCAGATAAATAATAGATACAGATATTCAAGAGAAAGGTGAAGAGTTAAATATGACAAGGAGAGATGCAAGTTCTTCAGAAACGTGAGTGAAGAACAAAACAGAATATTGACAACACGTCAAGAAGTATTTTAGTGATGGATGGCACGTTATAAGGCACATCAAATAAATTTATTGTTATCAGTTAATAAAAAACACAAAAAACTTTTTGTTCCCTCCATAAAATAACATAGTTTTAATATTACAACATTTTTGAAAGTCCAGTTATCCTGCCTCTCATTGCTTCAGAGAAGGAGAAAATTAAAAAGCCATTTATCACCACCAGCTAGGTCCTTTGTGTTCCATGAGTAATAAAACAGTTTCAATTCATATGCTCAAAAAAATTTTAATTTATTGCAGCAATAGGAATGCATCTTTCAGCATCATTTAAATGCCGTTTTCTTAGGCAACATCTAGGGAGTCTTTCACTTGGAAAATCAGAGAGTTCTTGGAAAGGAGACTCTACTGTTCTCTGGCTTAATTTTATTCGGTGACAGCATGATTTAGAAAGGCAATAGGGCTGCTACCTCTCTCTGAGTCTTAAAAAGTTCTGGTAAGCTTTACTTCCACAGTTGCCTAATCTGACACCTCAGCCAAGCTACCTAAGTACAGAGTTAGTGCCACAGGTTTTCAACCAGGTTACAGGGACTTCTTCCCCAGCATCAGTGCTGTGACGTGATGCTAAGCCTTCCTCATTCTCACCCTACTCATCAACCATTCATTGTCATCTAAATTCTCAGAAATGTCCAGAAGATTTCTACATGTGTAGATAGGACAGAGAAGTCCTTCTATCAAATGATCTTCGTAAAGAGATGGCCTTCAAAAGCCACTGACAATCAAGTGAGACACATGTGGTGACAATAATGGATGGTATTTTATGCAAAAAAACCACACCAAAACTGTCAATGATCTTCAGTGAGAGTTTAGCATTTCCTAATAAAATGTGTTGAGTCCTGTGTGTGAACTAATCACAGAACTTGGATTTCCTCTTTGAGTAAGGCAAAATGGTTTGTCTCAGAGGGGCAAGTACTTTGCAGCCTGCAGACGTGGGTTCTAGTCTTGCTACCTACTAGCTGTGAGACTTGAGCCTTAATTTAATTTCCCTCAAAAATAGGCATAAGTGATAGTTCTCAATGTTGTTACAAAATTTGAGATGTGGCCTTATAAAATAGATGGAACTCGATCCATGGTATTCATCATTCAAAGACATTTATGAAGCATCTTCTACGGGCCAGCCCTGGGCTGAGAATGTCCAGATGGATAAGCCTACTCCTTGCTCTGTAAGACCACATGACTTATTAGGAAAAATAGGCATGTAAATAAATGGTGGTAATTCTCAGGCCTGGGTGCTACTATGCATGTGTGGAAAAGATGGGATGAGACACAAAGCGGTGTGTCAGCTGTGCTGGGGAGGTGAGGAGGCATACCATAGAATGCTTCACAGAAGAGATGTTTGACAGTCTAGAAAAATGATAGATACAAGGAGGGTGATGGCCATTTGTAGCTAGATTTTTTTTTTTTTTTTTAAGACAAAAAACCTTCCAAGCACTTAGCTCTCCAATGTTGCAAGATTTAAGTGTTAGCTGTGCTTTCCTCCCTTGGTTCTTTCCACTGCAGTTCTCAGAATTCCATATGACTGGCCTCTCTGCCTAAGCAGGTGAAAGAGCCAGACGGTGGTCACTTATAGTTTCTTAGTCATTGTAGAACTAACAGTGCACTGTCTATGTAGGCAATAATATGGAAAGGATGGAACCTTCCAAGGGGAAGATATTTGGTGTTTTTTAGAATAGTAGTTATTATCATCATCAGGTACCTCCTAATACCCAATGCAACGATTCCCCTTGCAAGTATGGCTTGAATGTTACTGTCAGGGAACAACAAAAATTCCCTTGCGTCTGTAGGTCTTGACCTTCAGATAATTTGCCATATTTATCTTAGTGGAGTAAAAGAGTAATTACATATTATAAAAGGCTGTATTTGTTCCAAATTTACATGCTAGGAGAAACTGGCTGACTTTGCATGTATAATATAAAAGGAGTCAAATTCTGTGAGCACTTTATGGAAACTTTTGCATTTAATTTGTGTCACTAAAACTTTAAGAGGGACATTATTGGAATAATTTAGGACAGAATAATAAAGTGGTTTAAGGTAGTGATAAGTAAAATGAGATTACTGAATATTTCTTTGTTTTAATTATGTGGGCCAGGCTAATGGTGAGGAAGCTACCAGGGATTCCAGTTACTCATTAATCTTGGTTAGTAAGCATCATTGATCTTTACCCAAGAAGAACTGTGGGTACTTTCTAGACCAGTGGAAGATAAATAGTAAAGGAAAGGATTAAACAGTTTAAACAAAGGAAATACAATTAGCAAATTAGCATATACAAAAAAGGATCATTCTCACTAATGAACAAAGCAATACACATAAATCTGAAGCACCTGTTAAATTACCAAATTTTTAAAAATTATACTGTCAGTGCTTGTAGAATTGTGGTGAAACTGGTATATATGTATATATATATATGTATACATATTTAAAGGCAATAAAATGGTACAAAGCTACTGAAAAGTAATAATATAAATTAAGAACCTAATAAATGTTTACATTTAAGGAAATACATTCAAGGAAATTGTCAAATAAGAAAAAGTAATTGATATCAATATATTCATTGCAGCATTGTTTATAATATTAAAATAATAGAAATAACCCAAATATACAAATATAAAAGCATGGTTAAATAAGTTATATCTTCAGAGGAAGTAACATTATATAACACCAAAATAATAATTATGGAGACCTTATCAGAAATGCTTAAATTATAATCTAAGAGAAAAAATGCAGGACATAAAGTTATATATGTTCTCTCTATATATAAAACTATGTGAAACACATGTGGACGTACACAGTCAGTAGCATAGAATGAAAAGTGCACACACTTGGCAACGAGACAGGCTTCAGTTTTAATCCTGGCTCCATATTTGCAAGCAGTTGATTTCTGCTAAGTTATTTAAGTTCCATGTGTTTTGTTTTCTTATATATAAAATGGGGATACTCATACCTACCTTACAGGACAGCTACAAGAATTAAATTAGATAATTCTGTAAAGTCTGAGACAAAGTAATGGAATTATAGGTGAATTTTGTTTTACTTTTTCTTATTTTGACTTCTATTACTTTTATAATGTTTTTGCAACAGAAAATATATTTGAATTTAATATCTAGCACCAAAGTTATATCCAGAAATATATGCCTTGTGGGGTTGACTATATGGCTAACTGAAATGATCTAAATAATTATTTTTATTTAGTACCAAACATCTCAAAGTCCACACTCTGCTATATCATATTATTTTATTTATTTAACACACACTTATGTAGCTTTTATCATGTAACAGATACTGTTCTAAACACTGTGTTCCTTGAATCCTTACAACAACCCCATGAGGCAGGTAGTATTATATCCCAGTCTTACAGATGAGAAACTGACATACGGAGAGCTTTAAGTAATTTGCACAAGGTCACATTGGTATATGTGGTGGAGCTGGGATTGAACTCAGGCAATCTGGCTATGGGCTGGCTCCTGAATGCTATGCTGCTTTTCAACTGGTCGATCCAAACATGTTCAATGAACACATGTGGTGCTTGGCACCGTGAAGGATGCCAGGAAACAAAGGACACAATCCTTAACTCGAAGATCATTCTCTAGGCTTTAGCTACAGTCCTCAAACTCTGCTCCCTCAACCTCAGATAAATGTCACCTATGTCACAACTAAATGCTATTCATGGGGAGACACTTCTTATCACCCAATAATAACCAAGGTTCTGAATGAAAATCTGCAGCGTGCAGAGTGGCCGTCTGTGGCAATGTCAGTGTTTTCAGAGAACGTGCTGAGAAATCACAGGGCTGCGTGAAGGTGCCTAATAGTCTGCAAACATTGGACTTGGGTTTCTCCTTACACGTATATTTGTACATACACGCCTTCATCTGCTACATGTATATGTAACTAATATTGTAACTGAAATATTAAACTAACGCTACAAACTAAAATTACGCTTTGAAATATGTTTTATTGTACATTTTATTGTACATTACTTTTTGCTGCTGGATTGTCATGTGCTTATCTCAGATGAAACGGTCGCCCTCTATCTTTTTCTAATTGAAGAGTCTTCTGAGATTGTAAGGCAAATTCTTATAAATCCGAAAACTTATTACCATTTGGGAGGTAATACAGTATGATGGTTAAGAATAATGGCTCTAGAGTCAGACAGTTTAGATGCAAAGGAAGAGAGAGAGCAAAGTATTACCTTGTCCCAGACTTTACAGAACTATCTAATTTCATTCTTGCAGCTGTCTTATAAAGTAGGCATGAATATCCCCATTTTATATATAAGAAAACAAAACACAGAGAACTTAAATAACTGGTCAGAAATCAACAGCTTGCAAATACAGAGCCAGAATTAAAACTAAAGCCTGTCTTGTTGCCGAGCATATGTACTTTCCACTCTGCACTAGTCTCTGTGTCCACATGTGTTACATATGGTTTTATATACGCACAGAACATATATGACTGCATATCCTGAATTTTTCCCTTACATTTCAAGCACAGGTATTTACCACATGACTTCAAGAAAGTTTCTAAACCTCCCTGTACCTTAATTTCCTCATCTGTTAAATGGGACAGTACTTAGCTCATAGGGTTATGAGAAATAAAAGATATAAACTTATAAACTTAGAAAAGTGGCTCAGGCAACATAAGTGCTCAATGAATGTTAGGTATTATAATTTTTAGTGCAACTACTTCTCTATAAAATCAGTTTTATCTTACCATACAACCAAAACAAAATATGCAATTACATTAAATTCTAAGGTTGACATGCAACTAGAAGTCCCATTATTCAAGTTTTTGTTTTCATCCAATAACAGAATTATTATTGATTCATTTTACAAGTATCTGTTGCAAATTTAAACTAATGAATAAATTTATACAAACAAATGCTACTGCAATTTGCAAATTTGTGCTTTTAAGAATTTTGTTAGAAAAGGTGTTCTGCATTAAAAGAAAAATGCATCATAATGAAATTTATGTTTTTATGCTCTATGTTGTCTTATTCCAAGGGGAAAAAATTTCCCTTTTCAAAATATGTTTGTTTTTTTCGCGTCTACCTGTCATTTAAAGCTTACTCTTGAATAATACATGTTGAAATCAAATTATAAGGAACTATTAAGCCCCTATCTGGCAGAGTACTGTATTTTGATGAATTATTCTACTTATGACCCAAGAGCAATAATTTAATCTCTACTGTATTTCTTTCAAGATTCGTTCTTTTCTTGACAGTAGGACTGATTAGAATGTGCGAAGACATTTTAAATAAACGGTCTGTTTTTGTTTTTTCTGTCTTTTCTTGCAGTCATTCCCAACACAGCACTGCAACCCGCCAGCCTTCAGTGACTCTCCAGCGGGCCATCTCCCTGGAAGGGTAAGAAGAAGAATACGGAGGCTTCTCTTAAACTAACCTGTGTAGCCTCATCACTTTGAGCACTGAGAAATTCCTCCTGTCTTTTCTTCTCTCCCTCCTTCCCTCCCTTCTTCCTTCCTCCTTTCCTTCCTTCCTTCCATTCTTTCTCTCAGCAAATATCTATGAAGCTTATGTTATGTGCAAAGCACCACGCTACTACTAGATTTAACAAATCAAATAAGATCTCTTCTTACCCTTCAGAGGGCTCATTGTCTAGTGGGAGTGACAGAAATACAAACACACATTTGTATAGAGTGTAAGCATCACAAAGGAGATCCATATAAGGGTTAATGGATGACCTATAAAGGGTATCTAGCTAAGAATGGCATTAGAGAGGGAGAGGGGAATAGGTCAGGATGGTTTCACAAAAGATATAACTCTTGAGCTGAGAATTGAAGCATCTGTGGATATTTGCTTGATAGACTTTGGAAGGAAGGGTACACTGAGCAGAAGAAAGAGCATGTGCATAAGTATGAGCACATGGGAAAGTATGATGTGTCAAAGGCTACTGAGCGACTCGGCGCTGTGGCATAGGGTGTGTGAGGTGGTGGGACAGGAGATGAGAATGGCCATGTTGGCTGGGCGGGCTTACATGTAGCGAACTTACTATTTTGTATTTCTAAATTCCCCAATCAGATAAAAGCTGGAGGGGCTGGGGGGAAGGAACCAATATTTCCCTCCACTTGCCTTATAATTGCAGCTGGTTTAATTAACATTTAAATGATTGATGTATAAAAATTAAATCATTTTATTTTCCCAATATTTGTTACAAACTGTGCTTTGTTCAACCCTATTTTCCAATGACAAGTAGGCTTCTTTAATGGCATTTCAATTCAAATCTCTAACTTTATTATTTATTAGCCCTTTACATTTTAAAATCTTATGTTTTATTTAGACCTCAAGCCCTCCTTCCAACATAACTAAGACTTGGGTTCCACCAAAGTATCCTGGAGTTGATAGAGTTGTGGTCTGCTCTCTCTCTCATACCACCCTCTAGATCTTCCTTTCTTTTAGATTTCTTCTCCGGTAGTGTTGGGGCAAAAAAACAAAAAAAAAAAACGGAAACGGGAAATGGCATTTCCTCACCATTCTGCTGGGGCTGCCCCTTTGTGTAGTTTCTCTCTGGTCATGTAGCCTATGTTAACTGAAAAGAGCAACTTTATAAAGCAAAGATAAATTTTAAAGAAAAGAAAAGCTTTATTAAAAGGTTTGCAAACCAGGGAAGTACACCTCAACCCACAAGTTGATAGGTGAGCCCCCCTCGGTCTTGGGGTAGCTGTTTTTTAAAGGCAAAAAGTACAGTGTGTGCAAGGTTAAGGTTGAGTTCAGTTCCAATTGTCGCCCTTTCCAGCTACAGTGTATTTTCTGCCCTGGGCTTTCTAAATGTTCCAACTGCAGGGAAAGACTACTGCCTTGTTCTCCAGCCACCTAGTGACAGTCAGGGTTAAAATGCAGTTTTTTATTTCTGCCATAGTTCAGCCTGAGGGAGTTGTGGTAACCGTCATGATGACTCTGGCCTCATTGTTATCTCTTTCTTTTATCACCCAGATGGGTGGAGAATCAAACACGCACCAATGCGGAGACTCAATCAGCTTCTCTGGCCAAGTGGTCCCCTGGGAAACTCAGTTATCTCTTCCACAAGACCCCTAGAAGCAGCACAGTGTAGCCTGCTCGTGCACTCACCACTCTGTCCGAGCTGCAGCAATCCCTCACTGGCCCGTAGTCCCCATTTCTCATGTTCCTCAGCACCTTCAAATATGAGGCTTGGGCAGGCGTGAGCAGCATCCATCTTTTCTATCCCTCAGGTGCGACTTACCAGGAGTAGTCCTGACCTCCTCTCTCCCTGACTGACCTTGTCATCTCCTCTCCCCAGGGTTCTTTTCCAACCTCTGTAGCAGCAGGGCAGGTCAGCAAACTCCATGGCTGGGTGGTCATTCACCTGGGAGGGAGATGTTAGTCTTTCCTTCCTGGAACATAATACATTTTATAAACACTTTTCATAGAATAGCCCTTCTTGCCTTCAGCTAAGGAAACCCATTGAATGTCCCCAAACCCATGGGAAGGTGAGTGAAGGGAATGTGGCCTCTCCGTGAGCACTGCACCCAGTGTTCCTTCTCGCAGCCTTCCTCTTCTGTCTTTTGATGGTAAACAACATCATACCACTTTAGTTCCCCTAGCAAACAAGAAAACAAAAAACGAAACAAAAAATGCTCAGAGACACAAGAGTGGTAGGCTAAATATGAACTTAATTCTGGAGAATTAAGTCACATTTTTCTCAACAGAACACTGTCTCCACTGGAACATTTGTTCTATTGCATTAAAAAAAAAAGGACACAATAAGTTCTCAATCGATCCTCACAGCATTTGGTTCTGTAATAATACATAAGGTGGTCCAGGTCATGGATCGTAGCTAGACTCCTTGCACTTAAATCCAAGCTCAGGAACTTACTTTCTGTGACAGTAGGTTACTTGGTGCCTCAGTTTCTTCATTTGTAAAATGAAGCTACTAATAGTATTTCCTTACAGGGTTTTCTCAAGAATTCAAATTATATACATTATTTTTTAGAATAGTACTGGCATTATATATGTGTTTGCTGTGTAGTTTGCTGCTGCTGTCGTTATACGTAATATATACTTATCAGGCAGGAGAGTTTCTTGTTTATATTGAATAAGGATTTGTTAAAACAGTCAAGAACTGGTGTCTTTGCTATACTGGAGAGGCATACTTCTATATACACAGGTATAATCATTTGTGGAAGCGATCTAAATAATTATTTGACTCTGTTTCATTCTTAGTTAATATTTATATTAAAAATATTTTAATTACTAAGATTATACTTCAATGCTTATTAAACACAGTAAAGAATAACCTAAGTCTTTTCTATATATCGGTTTATCCTCAGCTCCAAAAGAAAGAATTTAGGATGAGAATAAGAAATGCTCTTACATTTCTGGTATGTGTGTCTTAGAAAGTTTAAGACAAAGGGACCACTTGAACACACAAGAGGAAATCATCTCCCCAGCCTGTGAACTTTTCTCCAGTTGGACTTGAGCGTGTTCACCGACAGCAACTGCAGTACAAGTCTGTGCAGACTTGTGTCTGCACCCTCCATCCCACCCCCTCAATTTCCTCTTTTTGGAAAGTGCCATAGTTTAGAAAAACTCTTCCACAGAACTCAGTTGCTGGCCACATGCTCCAAAGGTCTGTGATCAGTTTTGAATGCTGCACTTTAAATAGGATATGTAGAAAGAACCAAGGAAAGGACATCCAGAGTTAACAAAGGGATGGAACAGCGTTCTATCAAGAAAATACTGACAGGGTTGGGATTCTATGGTTTGAAGAAGGGAGCTTCCTCAGGTGCTTAATGAGATTATATTCAAAATATGCAACTCGTTGGGAATAAAAAAGTACAAATTCGTGGATATTCCCCCAAAGGAAGATAAAAGAACTAACAGTTATTGAGTGCCTATTAGGTACAAGGCTATCTCTATCTATCTATCTACCTACCTACCTACCTATTTATCTGTCTATCTCTATATTCATCTACCTATCTCCTATGTGATTTTATTTCCCAAATAGTCTGATCAAATAGGCATCTTTTTTTCTAAACTTTGATTCTCAGAGAGGATAAGTAATTTTCCCAAGGATACTTACCTAGAACGTAGCACAGCCTGGGTTTGAAATCAAATTTGACTCCACTGTAAAACTCCATCCCGTATAATGTGGTATGAAAAGGCTTTATTGAGCCAAAGAGCACTAGTCACACCGTTCATAAACCACATTCAGGTTGAGTTAGACATAGTGAAGAATTTCTTAGAGTAAACAATGTTAAAGAACTAGAACTGACTCTAATCCTAGAAATCCTTAAACAGAGTTAATAACCTGCTGTTTGGGATGGCTCCAGAGGTCTCCGTGCATGCTAAGTGGCGGAGGGGTTGTTTGTGGTAGAGGTGAGGGTGTAGGGGCTGAGTTTACCAGTTGTCTTTACGTCCCCTTCCTGCTTCATTGTGAGGCCCTCCCTTGGCAAGGGGCACTGTGGCTGTCACTCCACATTTTGGTCATTAATACAAAAAAGACTTCCTTCAGCACTGCTAACTAATAGCATGTCCTTCAAAAGCTGTTTCCAAACCTTTTCTTTCTTCTTATTAACAAAATCTTATTGGCACTGTTTCCCACTTGAGTGAAATGAACTGTGATAAACGCAATCACTAGTTCTATTTCTGTAATAAGATGAAGCCAAAAATGTGAGGGCTTTACCCTGACTTCCTAACACAAGAATGACTCCTTTTCTAAAAAACAAAAAATGATATTTTCTCAGGTATGTTCCACTGTTCCAACCAGTATAAAGCAGTTTGCTTCATATCTAGTGAATAATGCACTATGGAAAATATTCTGTTTTCTGCAATTGTGGAAGAAGACTGACTCTGGAGTCAAAGAATTGGTTTTGAATCCTGATCTCTGCCATCTGTTGTTGTTGATCTTAAACAGACCCTTCACCTCTCTAAGTATGGATTTTCTCATCAGCCAAAGAGGAGGATAGCATAAGACTCGCCAACTTTTTACAAAAGTAGCAGGTGCCTATTAGATTCTTGGTACAAGTCAAATATATACTTAGTCCAATCTTTCTGAGAAAACAAACAAAACTTTTATAGCATAGATTAATTTGAAAACCCACTTTGAACACTTGCTCTTGAATACATATATATGTATTTATTCATGTAAAACATTTCCGGACATAAAATAAAATACTTGAGGTAAAAATAATTTTACATTGCCAGAATATTTAGAAGGGGATACTTCAGTAATTCTCTACAAAGCCCAGAACACTAAAGTTTATATTATACATGCCCAATAGACCGATAATGCGGCGTACAATCATTGCCACTAAATGCATAGTGGGAAAGTTATTTTTCAATTTGCATAGGCCAATGGGTCTTTGGCAGGTTTCTCATTAAGGTGTTATACCACTGAGTGTAGGCAATCAGCTGAAATTGGAATTTTTTAATTTCAAAACTCTCCTTCCTAATGCTTTCATGAAAAGCGACTACATATTTTAAAAATGAATGCAGTTTAAAAGGCCATATGTTTATATATTTTTTCACCTAAGTTGCTATTTACTTGACACAAAATAAGTAGAGATATTTCAGATTTCCAGTTAATTTGATCCATAGAGGCAACAAAATTCTCTAATTGAGGCTCTGCCTAGAGTTACTGCTGTTTTTTAAATTGATACCTGAATCATCTATAACTATGCCAGACATAACAAGGCAGAATAACATCCCCATTAACAGTGTGAGCTCCTTGCTTCAGGCTCAAATTGACAGACTCATCCCACACCTTAATGTCCTCTTCTTCCTGAGACCCTGTTAAAAAGAAGCTAATGGGATAAAAAAGGGACAGTCCCATAACAGTAAAAGAAATGAAAGGGGACATCAGAGGCCAAAATATTTCATCACTCTTCTGGATGATGGAAAGCAGATGGAAGGCTATTGATTGATGAAACAGAACAAAGTGGTCCCGACCTTAGATCCCCTCTAGAGGAAGGACCATGTGCTGTACGACTCCAGGGCCACCTTGCACATCATATTCTATGTGAATGTCGTCTCCTAGAGTAGTATTTCCAAGGATGCCACCCACAAAAAGGCCTACCACAGTGCAGCAGCATTGTATGAGGAGCCTACAGCTCAGGAGGGAGCAGATCTGCCTAACAGACCCAGGAAACTCAGAGACTTCAGAATAGCGACAACAGATGGGATTGAGAGCAGAGTCTGAGAAGAGGGTTGAAGATGCCCCCACTCAGCATGCACACTCCTGCGTACAGAACAGCTGACAGGCAAGTGCTTACCACCAGTCAGAAAATGAAAGTTCTTCTCTAAGGAAATAGAATTATTCTTTGGAGGAACTAGATGAGCTAGTTTGAGTGTTGCCCCCACAGCAAAGCCCTGCACAATGTGCCAGTCACTAGGACAGTTTCAGGTTTGCTCACCTAACCTAAAGCCTTTCAAAAAAAGCCTTGCCCTTGTGTACAACATTCCCTGGGGCCTTTCCACTACCTCATTCTTAACTATGAATAGACAGCCGCGAGTTATCAAATATTTTAGCAAAACCGCCAAATGACAGAAACAAGATTAAAACACACATACAGAGAGAAAATTATACTCAAGGAAACTGAGGTAATTCTGGGAACAAAACAGAATTTAAAGAAATACTGTAGTATAAGGATATTTTAGCAATATGGAGGTAGCCTCTAGTATTAAAACTGGAATGATTAAAAGTGATTGCCTCTGGGAAGCCAGGAATGATTCTCAGGGGAGGTGACATAAATTAAATTTTGAGGAATGTATTTGGAACTAAACAGAGGTTAAAAAAAAGACAGAAGACCATGTGCAAAAACCTAAAAGTACTTTGCTAAGACTGCAAAGACTAAATACCTTCAGCTTCTCAAATAGCTTTCTTTCATCCAGTAGAGAGCGTGCGCTTCTTTTTATCTTAGCTTAGAATATCATTTTAGCATCAACATAAAGACAGAATTTTCTAATGACTAGCATTTTCACATCAATAAAATAGTTACTGTGAAAGGTGTTGACCACCCTCTATGAGCAGAATTTAAGAAGAAACCATATGGCCATCTTAGGGATATTATAGAAGGAAATATTTATGGAGCACATGATTTGTCTAATTGACCCCAAACAAAAATCTCTCCCAAATCCAGAAATCTGTGAGTATGCAAAGGGGAACCAATAAGTGTACTTGCCTGTGAACAAATATGTCTAAGGGAACCCATCCTTTCAAGTGAACTGGTCTGTGATGAAATCATTGCCATTCTTGCTCAGTCTAACAGGCCTATCTCAGTAGGGATATCTGTGTACTTCTGTTTGGCACAAGAGACCCTCTTTGCACACTCTGAGACTGCTCCAGGCTCTTGAGACCATGGCACCACTGAGCCAGGGAGCCTCTGGTGTTTCCATGTTGGGCCTGAACAGGTGTCCTTTCTAAGGAACACTATGGGAACAGGACCTTAACTGCCATCATTTGCTCCTTTGTTCTCTACCCAACTCCTTTTGCCTTGGTGGGAGAAGCTTTTTATAGCTAATATGCTTCAGATTTCCCAGGGTGATGCTGATTTGAAATACTTGGTCTTCTTAGTCTAAGCACCCAGATGTTTTATTCCACAATATAGGGTCACTGTAGGAAGTAGAAGTATTATTGGCCTGAGAATCAGGACACCTAGATCCTAGGTTCAAGTCTGGTGAAAAATATGAGCCTTCATTTACTGTAAAAATGGAAGTGACCTCACCAAAACAGAAGGGCAAATTGGATTAAGTAGAGAAAATTTTTGTATATCTTTAGAATGTATTAAAATTCCACACATCATTATCAACATTTACATCATTAATCATCATGTAAATGCAAGTCAAACCACAATAAGAGATCACCTCATACCTGTTAGAATGGCTATTATCAAAAGATTAGAGATAACAACTGTTGGAGAGGACGTGGAGAAAAGGGAACCTTTGTGTACTGTTGATGGGAATGTAAATTGGTGCAATCACTATGGAAAACAGTATGGAGGCTCTTCAAAAAATTGAAAATAGAACTACCATATGATCTATCAATTCCACTTCTGGATATTTATCCAAAGAAAACAAAAAAATTAATTCAAAAAGATACACGCACCCCCATGTTCATTGAAGTATTATTTACAATAACCAAGATATGGAAACGACCTGAGAGTCCATCGATGGAGGAATAGATAAAGAAATTGTGATATACATATACAATGGGATATTATTCAGCCATAAAAAAGAATGAAGTCTTACCATTTGTGACAACATGGATGGACCTCAATGGCATTATACTAAGTGAAATAAGTCAGACAGAGAAAGACAAATATCATATGGTCTCTCTTATATGTAGAATCTAAAAAAAAAACGTTTTTAAATAAAATAAAATAGTTTGTAGTTGTCACCCTCTTCTTTATTTTGCTCTCCTGCCGGCTGAAAAGTTAATTTGGAGAGAATATAGGAACATTAAGGAGACAAATAACTAGTTGATTTTTAGAAATGCTTGAAAGGAATCAAACTTCCCCTTGCCCTCCCAAAAAAACATTTTTGCTTGTGATTGATAGTCCAATAAGGACAAACCAGCCTCTTGGATGAGGAAGCTCTGGGTGCAAGTCCCAGCCTTACTTTTGCTGCCAGGTCACCTGGTGAAGGATCCTACCTGCTTGGAAGGACTAAGGGAGTTTACAGACCCCTCCTTTCGTCCCTGGAGGGGAGGGGGACCTTCAGAGCTTAAACCTCAGGAGATTCTTTAGGAATCAATCAGAACAGCAGATAAGCCCAGATCATCTGTTTCCCCCAGTTCACCATCATGTGTTTGCTTTTCATTTCTCCTCGGTCCCTGCAAATTCCACCCCTGCTCCTAGTTGAACTGTCAGTTCGTTTCCTTAGCCCCATTTCTATTGGCCTACTACTTCTTTTTTCCATTTCCTTACTTGACACGATATCCTTTCCTAGGGCTTATAATCTTTCTTCCTTACATGTGTAGAGCCAAAAATATAAAAGGTGTCATCACAGCAAAGTTTAACGATTGCCAAAAATTTATCAGTGTTGAAAAGAATGCTGAAGTTGCAGAGAGTTGGGAATATTTAAGGGCTGCCAATACTTAGGATTCTATTTCTCTCACAGGGACTAGATTTCTAATGCCGTCTGCTGTTGAAATAACAACTGTGTAAAAAAAAATATCCAATTTTTTGTATGGGAAAGACAGAAGTTTCCAAATTTGGAATTTCAAGTAAAATATCAAAAAAGATTTGGGAAGATGACATTGAGAATCTAGATTTATATTTTTATAGGTAAAGATTTTTATAAACATTAACCACTGTCATCATTATTATTCCATAAAAGAAAGACTTCCTTAAAACAAATAGGAAAGACATAAATTAAAGAAAACAGAGTGTTCTATCATAAAAGCAGGCAGTTCAGAGACATAAAGTTCAAAAAAGGTGTTTTTCTATGTTCAAATGCTAAAAATACAACATTAAATGTTGCGTATTTAATAGTAGCTGTTATGCGGTAAGTGCCTTATGTGGACCTCATCTGGTTCTGATGACAGTGGTTATTGATGGAGATGGGCGCGGTGTCCCACTTTATAGATGGGGACACTGGGACTTAGGGAAGTTAACGGTGCTGCCTCAGGTCACACAGCCAGTGAGTGGCAGAACTGAGATTTACACCCACATTTCCACTCCACCGCCCTCTCCTGCCTCCTCAGAATGATATGTGTTTTGTTATTACAAGTTGGCCCATTTGGAGGCCCAAGTAAAACACTGAAACACAATATGGAGCTCAATATGATTTCTGGGGTTTTGTTATTATAATCATTGTCAAAAATCCAGTTTCATATAAGAACGTTAACAAAAGTAGAATGACCACCTAATGCGATTCCACTAACCTTGAAATATGCTGAATTAGAAGAAGTGGAGGAATGGTATTTCCACACTGTTGACATCTGTTTTACCCAAAGGACTAGGAAAAAAGCTGGAAGTGACCGGTCAGGAGTCTGGTTATCGAGAGCTGCTGGGCTGTCCTGTTCAGTGGCCTCACACGGAGGCTGCTCAGTGCCAAACAGCTGGAATTTGTCTTAGAGGGATCCCACAGAATCCACGGGGGATTTGCCTTAGAGTTTTTTCTATAAATAGTTGTTATTTTCTGTGCATAGTTTAACCTCAACATGATTACTTATCCCTGCATATTTTCCTTGGAAACCTTTTTATTTTTAATAAATTGGTTTAATAAAGGACTCAAAGTAAATGTTAACAAACTTTCTCCTCATTATTGTATAATTAAACATACTCAGAACAGTGGGCTGCAGAATATTCAACTAGAAAATTGCCCCTCTAAATCAATACTCATAACTATTAATGCTAATAGTGTGATCACCCATGATGCTGATTGAGATGGCATTGAAGAACTAGCTAATATACTGAAGGAACCAAGGAAGAATTTAAAAAAGCACCCAGTCCTAAGTTTGTTAGGCTAGTAAGAATGAATACAGGAAACGTTATTCCATGACAGGATTTAACCGTCCAAACTGTCAGAAAGATTTATCAGCCACAAACCTCCTAATTGTAGTCCTAGCACCAACTTCTCCTTTATACTTGCACCAATTTGAATGCTGTCCTTTTTCTAGTATCTTTCCAGTGTTGAGGCTGCCCTTGTTGGCTTGAGTCTGTTTATGACAAATCAATAAATTCAGTTGGGAACTATGAGCCATGCAGACACTAACTCTTCCCTCAGTCTGGTGGGAAGAAGCAGACATTAATCAAATAATCACACAAACAAATGTAAATCTGAAATTGTGCCAGGGGCTATGAAAAGGTGTCCTTGGTGCCCTGCATGCCTGAAACAGGGGTCCTGGCCTCATCAGGGAGGTCAGGGAGGTCGTGGAAAGCTCTCCTCTGAACCATGAGCAGGCATTAACTAGGCAAAGAGAAGGCTTCATCATCAATGGTTGCACAAGCAATGATTACAAATCTGTCTGAGTGTATTTCTGAGCTGAGCACAGACTAGAACAACATGAATTCAGTAGAGCTTGGCATTTGGAAATTTATAATGAGGAAGCTGATTCATAGTTGCCTCTCTGTCTCCTCCAGAGAGGCCATCTGACAGAGCCTTCCATTTGCTTATCAGAACTGTATGGTGTCTGCGTAGATATGATTTTCTAAATCCAATCTCTGAGCAGTTCTGCTGTTCCGTTGGTTTTTTTGTTTGATGTGCTTTTTTCCTTGTTTGTCTGCCTGTGTGCCAGAACTTTGAGATCTCACCTTATAGCTACTGCTTCCTACCCTTCTGCTTCTCTCGCAACCCGTTTCCCTGGCCCCTCTTATTTTCCATCTCTTTTCCCTCTCCCCTGCCTTCTCCCCATAAACTTCCTCCCCCTCCCCCTTTTCTTTTGCTCTTTATTCTCCGTTCATTTTCCTTCTTTTTTATTCTTCTGTTTTGCTGTTCACTCTGAGGGTACTAAGCTTATGTTTGTACAGTGCATTGCAACTTACAAATGCATCTCATGGACATTATTCCATTTGGTCCCAACAACAATTTTGTAAGGGGAGGTGGGTAAAAATCATTTACTCTGTTGACAAATGTGTCAGAAGGTAAGTGGCTTCTCCAAGATCATGTTTCTGGGAAGGAGAGGAGCCTTGACGGCAACCCAGATGGCTGTCTCCCAGCCCCATGCTCTCACTGTTAGACCATCCTGCCTCAGCAGAAATGCTGAAGACATCCCAAACACGTCTTTTTGGCAGAGGAGGTCCTTCTCTGTCTTTTTATTTTTCACAAAAATGAGTCTAGACAGAAATTGTGGTCAGCGAGGTTTTCTGGTTGCTCATCTATCACATGAGGAGAAACAGCTTCAGTCTCATCTGATGAATATTTACTGGACACTGCATTTGACCCTGAACTGAACCACTTATGAAGAATGATTTTCCTTATATTTTTACCTTGCCTGGCTGTGACCTGGGGGGTGCATGGAGAGCAGGGAATGAAGAAGATTGCTTTGGGTATCGTTTGTCAGCCTTCATTAGATTACTCATCTCGAGACATGCATCTTTATATGTGCAAACTGAATCTGGTGTTTTTCTCTACATGTATTGCTAATCCCTCAGAGATCCTCAAATTCCATTAGGATTTCTGTTTACTTCCTTCTCCTGGCCAATTATAAGAGAGTTTTAAGAAAGAGCACATCCATATCCTATGCCACAGGCCAGATGCCCCTCTATTACCAGAAAACAGCTAGTGGTCTTTATCTTTTATTTAATCTCTTTCCTGATTTCCAGTCCTGGTAAATGTTTACTCCACTGAAGTATGCTTTTATGATGTCAGTCAGCAACCTTTATTAACTGATGGATCACAGTTGGTAATTGCTCTTGCTTGTTACATGGAAAATCAGGCTGCTCAAGATGAATCGTACAGGGGACAAGCACCGTCCATCCATTCATTCAGTCACTCACTGATTTGATTGATTAACCTCCCATTCATTCTTTAATTGAATTAACGTTTTGTAAATGTCCAGTATGTGTCAGGCACTGTAGTGAAGCATTTAAGAAAAGCAAGAAGAAAAAGGCCCAGTTCCTGCCCTTGAGGAGCACACAGTCTAGTGGCGGGTGACAGAATGTTGAGAATTGCAGTAATTCACTGATCTTATATCTATGTGATTTCAGAACAAAAGAACAAACAGCTGATTTGGGGAGAACCTGTAGCACTGTTCACATGCAATTCCAGTGATTCTTATCAAGTGACCACCAAAAACCCCAAAGGGAAAGAACACCCTCTTTAGACTGAGGAAGTTACATAGTCACATGGGCTAGTATCAGAAGTTGAGAATTTTTTCTTCTAAGGACGAGTCTATAAAAGCTACATGGAAGTGTAGAAGAGAGCCATGCTTTTCATAGCCTATTCAATTTAGCAAATGGAGAATTCTCCTGTGGTCAAGCATTAATTATGCACATTGATGGGAAATTGCATTTCAACTTCAATGTTGCATGATATTAAAATGTATGAACATCTCTCCCCTTACAGTGTTTTTTCTGCACCTCTGAGATCCTTGCTTGGCCTCAAGTCCCTCTGCTTGGTACGGCAGCCTGATATAATTATAAAAACTTTCCCTTTTTATGTATCTCTACCTTCATTTAGATACTGGCTCTTACTAACTGTATCACCTTGAGCTATTACTGAACCTCTCTGAGCCTTTATTTCTTTAATCTATAAAGTAGGGATTAATATCTACTTCATAAGATTATTGGAAAATTTATTTTTTTAATATGTAAATATTATAAAAACAGTTCTTAGCAAACAGTAGGTTCTCAGTAGGAGTTAGTTCTCTCTTTCCCTCCCTCCCTCTCTCTCTCTCTCATCACTCTCCCTATTCCATCTGCCCCTTTTCTTTCTGATGTGGTAGAACCTCTTCCCTCTTCCTCCATACCGGTGATCAAATGACAATCACATGAATCCTCCATTCATTGTCCATTTAACAAGCATTTCCCGTGTACCTCTCATCTGTCCTCAGGAAGATGCAGTCAGCAGTGTTGAAGACAGAACACTGCATGCAGTAGAGAAACAAAGGAGGAAGAGAGAGTACGCCCATTTAGAAAGAGACATCAAGAGTTCAAACACCCTTCTGGACTCAAAGAAATGCATTTCTTAATGGCAGACTTTCAGAAAGAGTAGCAGATATGAAAAGGATAATTTTAGGTAAAGTGTTACCTCATCCCACCTCCTGTTTTACACATGAAAGAGTAAGTCCAGAGCCCATGCATGTGTGTGCTAGCTCACATACATGCACACATACACACTCTTCCCATACCTCTGGGTCTCCAGTGATTACCCTCACATTAAAAGGGTTTATAGGAAATTTGTACACACATTTCCCTGAGATCCCTTCTTGATTGCCTGTATAACAGATCAAATCTCTACCACACAACTGAATGCTTGTAGTTTTCTCCTTGTTTCATGTGTAAGAGTTTCTCTCCCCTACTAGGTGTGGAACTCCTGAGGGGAACTCCTGGGTCCTATCCTATCACGTGATTATGAAGCTGTTTCCCGAGCACAGATTGTGTTTAAAAAATGGTGTTTGTTAAAGTTCCTTCTCCTACTATGACCCGAGGAATAGAGGATTCACTTTCCCTGAGTGACTGATTTTCTCCACTGCTGGCCGTTTTTTTCACTAGAGAAGACAAGCAAACTTATCATTACTCTTTTTCTGTCTCTGTAGTTGTATAAACAAGTAGTGGAAGCAGCACAGGCTTTTGAAGGCAATTAGGAGTATGTATGAATGCTGCGCCGTCACTTTTAACTGGTCGACCCTGGACGAGAACCTTAACCTTTCCAAACCTCAGTTTTCTCATCTTTGTTTTTTTTTTTTTTTTTTTTTTATTTTTTTTAAAGATTTTATTTTTTTTTTCCTTTTTCTCCCCAAAGCCCCCCGGTACATAGTTGTGTATTCTTCGTTGTGGGTTCCTCTAGTTGTGGCATGTGGGACGCTGCCTCAGCGTGGTCTGACGAGCAGTGCCATGTCCGCGCCCAGGATTCGAACCGACGAAACACTGGGCCGCCTGCAGCGGAGCGCGCGAACTTAACCACTCGGCCACGGGGCCAGCCCCTTAGTTTTCTCATCTTTGAATGAGGAAAATAATATCGAACTTATAGGACGTCATAAGGATTAAATATC
This sequence comes from Equus caballus, assembly GCF_041296265.1. Classification (NCBI taxonomy): domain Eukaryota; kingdom Metazoa; phylum Chordata; class Mammalia; order Perissodactyla; family Equidae; genus Equus; species Equus caballus. Next base: position 63,891,678 of record NC_091690.1, read on the forward strand.
CTTAGCTCTTAATAAATGTTGGTGATTATAATTAAAATGAAAGCTCCTCTCACTAACCAAAAAATAAATTTCTGTGATGTTCATGTATGAAAAAGACCAAGGCCAATGGTAATGGTTTCATTCTCTCTTACCAATTTTAATGTGTAGTTCATGGCATATTTAAGTAGGTTGAATGTGCTACAGTTTACAAAGCTATAAGAATGCTATAGCTCATGTGCTAACAAATTATTTGGGCACAAGGAAAAACTAAAAGCTATATCAACATCTTGCATCTTTGGCATGGAAGACAGCCACAGCTATCAAAGTTCAAGCCTTGTGTTTGAGGATGCATGTGGCTTTTACAGAAGGAAATATCATTATCATTACCTGGCCTTGCATGTCAGCAAAACACACATCACTATGGGGAGCTGCCTTGCCATATTGTCCTAGTTTTAATTTATTTGGGAACCATTCTCAATTTGGGAAGAAGGATTAACATGAGATTTGAGTTGCCAAGTATCTAAGATACTATCATGTCCAACCGTCTACTTTCCATATGGGGAAGCTATCTGATGCCAGAGACAAAGAGATTTTCCAAAGAGATTTCACCAAAGTCAAGACCAGAATTGAGGCTCCTAATTTTCTGGCCAAGGACTTCCCTCTTTCCAGAGAAAAGTGAGGATGAACAAGTGTCTTCATTCCTCTGATTATTCTTTTTCACTTCCTCACACCTTAACTGCTATTGTTCTCCATCTAAGACTTAGATGAGGCATATTGGCCCTTCTAGAAATGTGTGACTTGAGTGCTAAGAGGTAAGGATTATGCCTTTAGTGGCACACCCAAGCACCAGGATCCCAGATCAAACTAAGCTTCAATTGTGGCACCATTGTGAGTCATACACAGGGTTTGTGAGTGAAGCTTCTGTAATACCCTACTGTAGATGTAGACGTACCAGGATGAAGGAGATGGATTTTCTTAGAGCTTTTTCTTGGTGGTTGTTTTTGCTTGTTTTTAAAGGGCTTCTTTGGCTTGGAGAGGGAATGATTCTGGGGAAACAGTGATTTTAGGGGAAAGATGGTGGGAACAGAAGTAAAATATCAGGAAGCATCTTGCCCTGTATGGTGCTGACCCTGTGGCACACCCATGAAACCACTTCCTGTCTGACAGCAAGAATTCCTTCCAAATAACCTTCAGTAGCAAGATGGGCTTGGGAGGAGTCCTAGGTGGGCCTTACATAGGACAGAACTCACCCTCAGCAAATGGACAAGCGGGGGGATTTTGTTGCCTCATCTTCACTCCTCCTAGACCAAATCCTCTTATCCCTTAGCCACCCTCCCTTTGTTTTTGGCTCCCAGTGTTGCAATCTTTCTTCTTTCAAAACCAGCACTTAGGATCAACTTGTTCACACAGAGATATAGATGTCTGTTAGGTTTTCGTTCCACAGTCATTCATTGAGCATGTTCTTTGTGCCAGGTGTTTTTCCAGGTACTGGGGACACAGGAGCAGAGAAAGGCAGCTCATATTTATTAGGCACTTTTAGATGTCAGACGTTAACTCACAAGTGAATATGACACTCAAGAATCTCAGAGTCAAGTGGAAAAAACAAGCATGCAAATAAATTATTACCACTGTAGAAGACTACAGTCTTAGCTTACTGGCTTATATTGCCAGTTTACTCTTCTGATGTACCACTATATTATAAACTCCTGGGACGCAGAAACTGTCTTCTTTATGGTTGTCGTCCTGGCCCTACTGGAGCCCTCCTGAAGTATCATGGACTTTCAACAGACACTTATTAAATAGCTAAAGAGATAAAGTACAATGATGAGGATAGTCCATGTATGATTCCAGTGCGATGGAATCCTACAAGAGCTAGTGTTAGAGAGAGCTGAGGAGAGCCAATGTCCAAAGAGTCATGAAGAAAGAAGGGGAGCTTCCTAAATTTACAAAAGGGAAGAAGTCATCTAGCTGCAGGCAAAGGGGACTGCAGGCAAAGGGGAAGGGAGGAGTCAGGTGTTTGAGGAAAAGCTAGTGATTCAGAGAAAATCAAATGTGATTGGAATTTAGAGTATTTTTGAGTGTGCCAGTAGATGAGGCTACACGTTTGTGTAGGGAAGAAAATGTTGATGATTCTTTTAAAATCGCTTTGTGTTAATGTCAATGTCCAAAGTTGGCCTTCAGATTTCACCATGGGTAAAGGAACTAGTTAATGAATAACGTTAGGAATGCCATGCCGAAGAAGGTTGTGAACCAACCTCTACTTCTAAGGGCAGGTGTCTCGGCAGAAAAGTAGGTCAGCAAAAGAAATGAAATTTCTCAGTTGGAAAAGCCAGGATGTGAAGCAGTGATCTTCCACTTCTTTTCCTGATGAGGAAAAAAAAGGAATCAGAAAATCCATCAGGGCTCAACTAATTGTTAGGTAACTCTTTCTCTGCAATTAGCAGAAAACAAAACTTGTAGCAGGTAAAAGCTACAGGGACATTAGTACAAGCCAACACCTGCAGCACCCCCAGAGAAGAGAACAGCTGAATATTTCTTTTAAGAGAAGAATTTTTAAGGGTTCAACTACTGCTAAAGATTGATGAGGTATTTGTATTTCCTTACATATTATTTTTAAAAATGGGTTTCACAAATAGTAATTAATGATGTGTTTATGTTAGTGCTTTGTCAGTGTTTTTCTGTAGTAGTTTTTACACTGATGTCTTAAGTATGTGGAAACTTCTGAAATTTGTTAATGAGGTTTATGGGAAGTCTTGCTATTTGAATACCAAGGTCACTCACTGCCCAGGCACCTGGTGCTAGCTACCGTTTACTAATATTACTAGCCTTTTACTTCAAATCCATTTTCTACAGTGACAGCAGTCATAGGAATTAGATCAACCTCAGTGACCCCTTTGTCTCCCTAAACAGGTTGTGCTCATGTCAGTCTATGCATTCATTCATGTAGGCCCTACCAGAGTGTATTAGCTTCACAGGGCTGCCGTAACAAATTACCACAAACTGGGGGGCTTAAGCAACAGAAATTTATTGTCTCACAATTCTAGAGGCCACAAGTCTGAAATTAATGTGCTGGCAGAGCCATGTTCCCTCCAAATTACCCTGAAGAGACAGGGGAATCCTTCCTTGCCTCTTCCTAGCTTCTGGTGGTTTGCTGGCAATCTTGAGTGTTCCTTGGCTTGCAGCTCACACGTAACTCCTATCTTTGCTTCTCTCTTCACATGGTATTTTCCCTGTGTGTCTCTATGTCTTCTCATGGCTGTCTTCCCATCAGAAGACTAGTCAGCCTGGAGAATGGGCCCAGCCTACTTCAGTATGACCTCATCTTAACTAATATATCTGCAGTCACCCTATTTCCAAATTCTGTCACATTCTGAGGTACTGACAGTTAGGACTTCAATGTGTCTTTCTCGGGGGACACAGTTCAACCCACAACACAGAGTATAAACCTCTCAGGGACAGAGACTGTGTCTTATGTAGCTTTATATGTCCAAGGTCCAGCCACTGTCTGGCCCAGTGGCTACTGGGTAAATTTTTGTTAAACGAATGAAGGTATGTGCAAATGCTTTGCTCTGTTCTCCTGAGAACTGAGAATTGTGTCTCTGTTTACCCTATCCAAGAGCATCTTCCAGATCTGGCCTCTGCCTCCAGGTCTCCACTGCAGCCCTGCTAGAACCCTACATCTCAGTCAAGTGAGAATATTTGCTTTCTCCACACACCATGTGTTCTCTCACTTCCTTCATTCATGCTTTTCCTTGTGCATTAAACATCCTCCTAATCCTCATATCTCTCTATCAAATGAGTGCTTTCCTTCCTGTTATAAAAGTTATCCCAAATGTTGGTAGATGGATGAATGTTATTAAAGTTAGTTATTTTTACATACTTCCCCGTCCCACCAAGATGAGAGCTCCATGAAGTCGGGAACTTAGCTGTGTTCATAATTATATTTCCAGCACCAAGTACAACACCAGAAGTAAATTTACCTTGAAACTCTAGGGCCCCTCAACTGCATGGGCCACTTTGAGCTCCTGTGCCAGGCTTTTGCTGGCTACTGAGGACACAGAGGCCAGGGGAAAGGGAGCTCATATTTTTTAAATGCTTTTTAGATGTCAGGCACTAGCACTCTGGGTAAATAAGAAACACAAGGAGTATAATGTTTCTCCTTTTTTTTTTTTCTTTGTGGAAGATTAGCCCTGAGCTAACATCTGCACCAATCCTCCTCTTTCTGCTAAGGAAGACTGGCCCTGAGCCAACATCCATGCCCATCTTTCTCTACTTTATAAGTGGGATGCTTGCCACAGCATGGCTTGACAAGTGGTGCCTGGGTCCACACCCGGGATCCGAACCACTGAACCCCAGGCCGCTGAAGCAGAATGTGCGAACTTAACCGCTGCACCACCGGGCCGGCCCCAGGAATATAATGTTATACATGGAATATTATATTCTTTTTTTAAAGAAGGGCCCCCAAATTGTAAAACCATCAGACCCCATAAAATTGGCACCCATCACGCTGAGTGATGTAATTCTGGCCATATTTTCATGTGTGGTTTGAATGTAATCTCCTTCATTAAACCTTCCTTAGATCCCATCCAGAAATAATTCATCTCCATTTGAGACCCTCATAGCACATTTTATGTATCTCTGTTATTACCTATTATATTTGTATCATATTAGCATTTTATATATTTGTCTTATTTCCTCCACTAGATTATAAATTCTATGAGGACCAGGTCTATGTCGTAATAATCTTCATCTATATCATAGTACTCTGAAAATAGTGCGTGCTCAATAAATACTTGTTGAGTGAAAATTAAGAGCTACCAACAACTTCTTTGTTAGAATGGTCCAGGCATTTACATTCATTATCCCATTTAATACTTACAAAAGCCACGTGATGTAAGGACCACATTATTCCCATTTTAAGTATGAGAAAACTGAATCTCAGCAACATGAGATAAATTGACAGATTTCATAGCTAATAAATGGAAATCTGGGTTTCAAATTTAGGTATATGTCTGAAGCCAAAGCCAAGCTCTCAACCACTTCAGAGAAATAAATCATTCTTCAGAGAGTTGAATAAGATTTATTTCTTGTGCTTAAAGAATTTCCATTGGTGGAGAAGTCAGATATATAATATATTTTTTAAACTGGAGAATGCTGTGGTGCCCCCAAAACAAAGTGCTCTGGGACTACCACCCAGAAGATGGCTAAATGTCCTGGGAGAGTTGCTGAAGGATACGCCATTCAGTTGGGATGCGCATTCCAGAGGGAGACAATGAAAAGGCACAGAATGGCCTGGCCTTCGGGGCCACACAAGAAGTTCTATGTGATAGGAGAGTATGGACCATAAGGAACCTGGACAGTTGAGGTTGAAAGAGTCTGTGGAGCCCAAATCATGAAGGCTTCACATGTCATGCAAAAGAAACTAGCAGGATTTTATCCCTCAGGCAATGGAGAAGCAATGAGAGCTTTAAAGAAAGGTATTGAAATGATTGTATTTGTTTTTCAAGAAAATTTCTTGGGGGCCAGCCCTGTGGCGTAGTGGTTAAGTTCAGCACATTCCACTTTGGCAGCCTGGGTCATGGGTTCAGATCCTGGGCACAGACCTACACCAAACGTCAGCTACGCTGTGGAGGAAGATCCGCACAGATGTTATCTCAGGGCTAATCTTCCTCAAGAAAAAAAAAAAAGGGGAAAGAAAGAAAATTTCTCTGACAGCAGTATGAAGAAGAAAGGGCAGAGGTGAGCGACTATTAGGAGGAGCCTAGGTAGGAATCCCTGAAAGTTCTAGGTATGAGATTCTTCAGGCCTGAACCAAGCAACAATGCAAGGATGACTTGAGAGGCATTTCTGAGGTAAAACTGACTGCACTTGTTGGATGATTAGAAGTGGTAGATGAATGGCAGAGAGGCAACACAGAAGTTTCTGATGGCAAGATTGGGCAGAAGTGTTAACCAAGATAAGGAATAAAAGAAAAAAAAAATCTGAGGAAGATAATGAATTCATTCTTAGACAGTTAAAAAGAAGTTTGGAGATACGGATTAGTGAATCATCCATAAGAGAAAGGATAAGACCACCCATTTATTAATTCATTCAACAAATATCAAGACTCTAATATGTGCCAGGCACTATGCGAGGTGCTAGGGGCACAGGTGTTGCTGCTCTCATAGAGAGTACATTCTAGTGGGAGACAGGCAACAAACAAACAAAATGATTTCATTGTGAGATAAGTATCATGAGGAAGACATATAGTGGGCTGTGATAGAAAATAGTAGGGTGTGGGACTAGTTTGGATGGAGTGGTCAAACAGTACCATTTAAATTGAGTCCTACAGGAAGAATAGTTGCTCTGCAAGGAAGAGCTAGAGGATAGGAGTGAGAGGAAAAGGCAGCCAGGGATACAATTTTTGGAAACACCATTTATGAACAACAAGCAGATAAGAGGGGCTCTTCAAGAGACTAAAAAGTAACAAACAGAGAGGTAAGAGAAAAACCAAAAATGAGTTCTCTTTGACAAGAGAGAAAGAGATTCAAGAACTTTGCTGTCTACTACAGTAGCCACTAAACACACGTGATTATTTAATTTTTTTATTGCTGAGGAAGATTTGCCCTGAGCTAACATCCACTGCCAATCTTCCTCTTTTGTGTGTGAGCCACCAACACAGCGTAGCCACTAATAGACAGTGGCATACGTCCACGCCCAGGAACCGAACCCAGGCTGCCAAAGTGGAGCACGCCGAACTTAACCACTGAGGCTGGCCCGACATGTGACTATTTAAATATAAATTAATTAGAATCAAAGAAAATAAAATTTAAGTTTCTCAGTCACGCAAGCCACATTTCAAGTGCTTAATAACACATGTGGCTAAGGGCTACTATATAGGACAACATAAACAGAACATTCCCATCATCATCAAAAGTTCTATTGGCAGTGTTGATCTCCTGTGTTGATCTACAGTTACAGTGTCATAAGCTGAAGAGAGATCAATTGAAGAGTAAATAAAAATGGGACCATTCTTATCCTCTCAACTCTCCTCAAGGTGACTAGTGAATATATACATTGAATAATCAAATGGAATTTTAGGAGTGGGAAACTCCCAGTTCTGGTTTTTATTAAGCAAATATAAGTCATGCTAGAGTTGGAAGGGATTGTAGCAATTCTGATTTGCTGTCCCCACTACTCCCTCTATCATGAAATGTGGAATCTGTTGTTCAGAGATTGTGTTTTCAAGGACACCCAAGGGTTAATGTTGGAGGACTAGGAAACAGGTTTCAGTCTAAAATTTTCCTACAATAATATAGATGTATCCAAATTAGAGTTAAGGGATGACCTGTAAAACTTGAACCCAAAGATTTTTAGTTTAATTAATTCAAACCGTTTCCCCATATCACACTAATTGCAGAGAGTTTGAGCGTTTAGTAATTAATTGGAATTTCCTAATACCATAGAGCTCTAGCTCAAAAGACAATTCAAAAAATCTTTCATAAAATATGTTCTGCCTTTAGGTAGAATATGCAAAGGTTCTTTTTTTCTCTAATCCTATTATCAAATATTAGTTTTGCAGTTTTTATAATGTTCTCAAACAATATTTCACCCATCACGAAAGCCTGAGGACAAATGATGCAAATATAAAAAATAGCTCTGTACAATGGTTATAGTCTTATTTAACAAGATTGCTAAAATTATTCCTTTTATAATTAACTGATCTTTAAAAATTCAAAATGCAACAGGAAGCAGAAGCAAATACCTGTCATTATGGATAGTATATATAACTTAATAGGGAAGTTTTCAGCCCAAATATTATGAAATAAAGGAAAACAAGAGGTATAATCTATTTTCTTTTGCTTTGGAAATGAGATGATGATTGGAAGGTATGATTAAGAAAAGAGCAAGATTTAACTATTTCCTTATTTGTCCTTTTGAGAAATTTAGACAAAAGCAAATTGAGATGAAACATGATTATTAGATATCATATTTGATATGTGAATTAGCAAAAACTCTAAATATTTTTAAATTAAACTAAGCAAAATTAGATTGATACTAATCTGTAGTTGATTTATGTTTGTGGGAAGAAAATTATTTAATTTGCCTGATTCATTTTACCAAAGATATTATGTATAATCTCAGATGTGTAACTAATTCCAAGATTTTCTCCAGAGAAGAGAGCTAAGAGAGTTTTACAAAGGTTGCAGACTAGATGTTGGCAGTTAAACCCAAGGCTGTATGTTATAGCCTCAACCAAAGCCCTTTGCTTTGCAGCAGGGGTGTCTTTAGAGACCTTTAGAATGTTTAATTAAGCTCCTCGCAGTCAAACTTGGGAGGTTATAGAAACAGCACAACATGACATAAACACTTTAGGCTTACAAACAGAAGTTACTACTTGCATGGAGTCTCTCCCCTGGAGGCAGAAACACTCACTGCCTTTGCATTATCCAAGTATAAAGTCTGAATTCCTTAGCTTGGCATCCATGTTCCTTCTCAATCCGCCTCAGTCTTCTAGTTTTCCTTGACATAGACCTTGCATTCCATTCTACTCCCTGTTCTCCAAGCACATTTTGCATATGCTCCCCTCTGGCCCTGGACTCTTGCCATCTACTGAAATACCATCTACTTTTCTTTCCACTTGACTAGTTTCTACCCATCCATCAAGGTCTAGCTCAGATTCTATCTGCTCTGTGACTTAATCTTTTTTCTTTAATGCGGAGATTTCTCATTATCTACAACATTCATTTGGTACTTAACATATGTGTCCTTGCATTGTTGATTTATTACTTTATGTATGTCTATTTGTTTTTCAAAGGTTGTAACTCCCTAAAGGTAAAAATAGGTGAGTTAGCATTTGCTGAGCACTTGCTGTGTGATCCTATTTATATATTATTTCAATTCATCCTCACAATGCCATAAAATAGATATGATTGTTCACAATTTACAGCTGAAAAAAATTAGACGTCAAAAACTCCACCAAGAGGGGCTGGCCCCGTGGCCGAGTGGTTAAGTTCGCATGCTCCGCTGCAGGCGGCCCAGTGTTTCGTTGGTTCGAATCCAACTGCTCATCAAACCACGCTGAGGCAGCATCCCACATGCCACAACTAGAAGGACCCACAACGAAGAATATACAACTATGTGCCGGGGGGCTTTGGGGAGAAAAAGGAAAAAAATAAAATCTTTAAAAAAAAAAAAACAACAAAACTCCACCAAGATTACTCAGCTATTAATTGATAAGACTATCTTCAAGCCTAGATGTTTCTAGCTCCAATGGCTATAGTCTCTCCCAATATCGCAGTATACCATACTATTTCCATCTGAGTTCTATTTATCTCGCACAGTACCAACCACAGTGTATTTAGTATATACTCAATATCTGTGTGGTGACTATTTTGCTGAAGTCAGCCTACTCTGTATCATGTCTAGAGCATAGATCCTCCTCTGTAATGCCAGATTTCTTGTGTCTTATCTTAACATCATGCCCTCATAACAGCAGTTCAACAATACCCCTTTATCTTTGAGTATCTATAGGATGTCCAATAATCTGCTTGACTGATTATTTGACTAAGCTAATTATTTGAATATGAGGTATGCACTGCACTACAGTCTTCTGAGGAGCTAGGTCATTTAGGTAAAAGACATCAGTCATAATCAACCAGCAGCTTTGAAGCCTTCTGTGGTTGACCTCCAAGCGGCCACCTTTACTATGCCCCCTTCACACTTCTACACATCTTCCCACCCTGCTGAAGTCTCTTTGATCTCCTATCGCTCTTTTTTCTTGACAATAGAGCTTACGTGAATACAATTACGTTTGTAGAGAAATAAAGAAGAGGGGGCTCAGGGAGACTAGCTGGCTCTTTATGTATCACCTCAGAGCGTAACAGTCCCTTATTGGGTTATCATGGTACTGGATCTGGGCCTTAGACCTACATGCTCTGAAACTCAATTTTTGTCAGTGTATCCAGGGGTGATCAAGCTTATTTGCTGCAATGCCAAGTTATTAATTTACAATAGGAAATATATCTGCTCAAGATACCAGAATGTGTTAGCACATTCTAATTAGCACATTCATTCCCATTAGGAAAGGCACTATGGAAAACCGTATTTTAATGAGCGTGTGGCTTGATGAGCCTGGACTTTGAGAGGGGGAAGTCAGCCAGCCAGATGACACCCACGGCTGCTGTCATTGAGATAGGATGGCCAAATGAACCCATCTTGGGGGTTACCCCAACCAACCATCACTTTCATATCAGCAACCTAGAGCTGGAGCTGGAGAGTGCTTCCCCTCATAATGCTGGAGCTACATTGCCAAGTTCTTTCACTTAGCACCCAGGAAGACTCTCCCTCTTTTCTTCTACCAATTTATTCAGTTTTATAAATTCCGTACCTAAAGGATAACTTCTTCCACATTCAAACATCCCTTAATTAACATGCCTTGAAGAAAAAAGCCCGCTCTTCTTTGAACCAAGGTCAGGTCAGATATGTATCCTTGACATCGTTGAGGGGCAAATCCTTTGTAATTTATCCTTTTGTTTAGGGTGTAGCCTTTCAGGATCCTGATTTTGTGCCAGGGTCTCTGATCTAAACCCCACCTCTGGGCCCACACAATCCTATTCTCCATGTAGCCATCACCTCTGGACACTGGACTACTAGCTCTCGGGGAACATGCAGAAGCTCTTCAGTCCACTGCTAGTCTCCGTACTTGTTTTCTTCTCTGAACTCATATTCTCACTTCATTTTCTATCTCTGAGGATTTCTCTTACTTACTTGCAAGCTTAGCCAGTCATTTAAAAGTATTTTCGAAGTATTCTATTCAGAATTTTCAGCTGCTTTATAATGAGAAGGGTTTTCAGGACACCTAATCTGCCAAATGGCTGGAAATAGAATCTCAGTGTATACTTTTCTTTAATACTTTTCTCTTTAGAGATGTTTTTAGTTCATTGTCAAATCTGGGTTTTATCACTCATCCATGAGGCAAACGTTATTCCCTGCCAAGTTATTACTCAAGAAAGGAACCAGCCCCACAGAGGGCATGCCTGGGTTCTCACGAATCCCTGGAGAGGTGGAACTAGAATTTAATATCATTTCTTCCAACTCCTCATTTGTTTTTTCTTTATTCATGCAGTATATTTGTGTGTGTCTGTGGTTGTCTGTATGTGTCTCATAGGCTCACCTTGTGCTAATTCCCAAAATAACAAAAACAAATAAACCATGGTCTTTATCCTTCAGGACCATACAGATTCACATAATAGATAGACAAAGAAACAAGGTAACTTCAGAAGAGCCAAGGCAATGATAGTGGTATGATCAATGAAAAGACAATGTGGCTTCCACAAAGGAGAAGTGGTCAGTTCATCTAGGGACAAGGGTGGATAGGGCAGCAGAGAGAAAGAGACAGCACTTGTCCTCAGTCTTGAAGGCCAGGTAGAAATAGAAATTCATTAGATAGATGAGAACAGCAGAGGAGGGCATCATTCTAGCCAAAGAGAACAGCTTGGGCAAAAACAATGAGACATGGAGCAACCTGGTATGAGGAGGTGTGGTTGGCAACCTTGTATGGCTGGAACATAGGGTGCAAGGGAGCACAGTGAGTTTAAGCATTGGAGGGGTAAGTGAAGATCAAATGATGGGGAGCCTTGAATACCATGCTTAGAAGTTTAGACTTTATCCTGAGGGCATACATATCCCTGGAAGGCTTTTGAGCAAGATAGTAATATGGTCAGGTATGTATTTTAGAAAGGTGACTGGAAACATTTCATAGCTTACTTCCTATTACACCACACAGTCTTTCACTGTGGAAGTTTCGGGGCTTGTCTAGAATGACCACAGATTTCAAAGGTTCAGAGCTCAAGGAATATCACACTAATGGCCTTGAGAAGGCCTTCAGGTTTAAACAGTCACTTCCCTTTTTGAATCCTGAACTCTCTTAAGCCATTTGGTTTAAGGAGAAAAAATTAACCCATAGCACCCTGCTGCCTTTTCCTGAAAACATCCCAGCTGGCTTAGAGCATCCTCTGAGACTCTAGCTAAACAAGGTTCTACTGCTGATGATCTACAACAGCTGGGAACACATCAGGCCGACGTCTCTCCAATTGTCCAGCCTCCAAAGGTTTTATAATTATAAAGCCCTTTTACATCACATTAAAACAAAAATAAAACTGCGTAAATAAATGTAACATATTTCATCCAGCTGATGATAAAAAAAACAAAATCTTTATAGAAGACTGCTCACTCTTTGTTCTTGGCTACTTTAGCTTTTTGTGCTTATGTTTCTGGCCTAGCACTTGTCCTGTTCCTGGGCTTTTATAACTGTTTAGAGGTGGCTTCTCCCACTCCAGGCTCTCTAATCTTTGTAGTCACAGGGCCACAAAGTAGGTTTTCTGTAGATGTTTGTTTATTGAAAGATTGGATGGATGAATAAAATATATGTTTTTAAGTGGAGAGATAATTTTTAGAAACTACTGACATGATGAGTAACTAGTCTCTATCTTCTATAGGTTCCGTACTTAAACTCTAATATGAAAATTGAAATTAGTAGAATGTGAGCACCTATATGTGCCAGGTACTAGAGACAAAAAGCAAATGGCATGGTCTCTACTGTCAAGTTGGTCACTCTAGCTGGAGAAGCAGATGAGTAACCCAACCCAATGTAATAAGCATTATGATAGATTCAAGGAGAGAATGCTAGGGGAGGCATCCAGCCCAGCCTGGAATGAGGACATTGAGGAGAACACCAGGGACGGCTTCCAGAAGATCATGATCCCTGAGCTCAGTCCTGAATGAGGAACAAGAGTTAGAATTTCATCTCGCTGTCCATGTATTATGATGTATAATAATGACTAGTAATTGGCCCCTATAACATCTAAATTCTAGATGATTAATGACACAGTAAATTGGAGCCCAAATCATTTCAGTATGAAAAATATTACAGTTTTTTATAAATTGATGGTGTGTACTCATTTATTCAATCGTCAGGTGTTTATTGAGCACTCTTCTATGTGTATTAGGGATAACTAGAAATATAAACCATGACACCACACCTTCAAGAAATTATAATCGCTCAGGAGGCCACGATGCCCTCACACATGAGACAGTTCATGGAAGTGCAGGGCCTTGTATTCGTCAGACCCAAAGTTACTGGCCTAGGCAATAAACTTGCAGAGGTGGGACCTGTGGCTCAAAATGTTTGGGAATGGGCCATCATGAAGAAGGTGGACCTTGAGCAGGTCTATTATAAAAGGAAAAAAATGAGACAAAATGGAAAAGATAAGATAAAAGAAAGAATCTCCAGGTGAGAGAACTTGAAAAGAGACGGACAGAGATGGGGCTGAGTGTGGAATGTTAAATCAACTTAAAGTTACTGAGAATTACCATGAGCAAGTGCCACACTGAGCACCATGGAGGAGACAAACATGAAACATACATCAAATGTGACATCAAACTGTGAACAGTACAGAATCTCTCTGGCAGCCCACAGCTGGATCTACAACAGAGAGATGTTTGACTTGAACCATATTTTTGATTTTTTTATCATTACCAATTAAAGTTCTAGAAAATTCACGTAAAAATCTAGATTCTTCACTTTTCTTTAGAAATTGGAGAATCTGGCAATACTAGTTGGTGGTCCTGCTTGGAATAATTACCCAGCATTGAGCAAAAGCAGCCCGTTAGATGGAATGTATTCCCCAATTGGTTACAATCCCTATTCAGCCTGCTTCACTCATTTATGTTGTCTGCCCTATCCCTGTGGACATCAGACTTTGCCATCCCTAATTAAAATCTAGCAAAAAGGAAAGACATTTGTATAAATAATTATAATATGAAGTAGAAGGTAAAGTATGGTCTAAATTACTGTGGGAGTTTATTCATTCATTCAGTAACTATTTCCTGAGTTCTTGCTTGTCAGTCATCTTGCTCCTTCTGCAGAAGTGCTGGTGTCTGGACTCCTGGAGTTCCCAGTCTATTGAGGGAGAAGGATATATGAGTGAACAGTCATTGGACAATGTGATCAGTGCTACAACAGAGTTATGTGTTTAAGACACAGTGTGGACCCAAGGAGCAAGTGATCACCTGTACCTGGAGGTCAGAGAAGTAGCACTGGAACTGAGCTTTATGATGGCCTGAGCCAAGGAATGGAGGTTTGAAGCAACATGTCAGACTCAGGGACACACAAGGAGTTTGATAAGACTGGGGCATAGGATGGCTGGAGCTGTTTAAGCAGGGAATTAAAAGAATCACATTTACAATTTAGTAGCGAATGTGTGTTTGGAACTTTGAAACCAGAATCAAAGAATCTTCAAATTAGGAGGCTGTCTTAGGAGTCTTGGCCTGAAGTAGAGGGGACAAACAGGTTGGGGTGGATACCATGACCCTGAGAGAGAGAAGAGTGAAAGGCTACATAGGATGAAGTATTGAAGTTTACGGTTCAGATGATAGAAACAAAGGGCAAAGTGAGTCTTTGAGTGTCAATAATTCTGGAAACTATGTTCTGTAAATCTATTGTGATCCCTTTTTAAATTCAGGTCCTCCTCTGGCTTATTGAAAGTATATTTTAGTTTAGTTTTTAAATTTTTCATTGTTTGAGCTCTCTTTCCTTTCAATGGACAGAACACTTAACTTGTAGCAAAGACACTAGCTCTGTCAAACAACAACGAGATACCACTACACATCTATTAGAATGGCAAAAATCTAGAACATTGTCCACACCAAATGCTGATGATGAACTCTCATTCATTGCTGGAGGGAATGCAGAATGGCAGAGCCACTTTGGAAGACAGTTTAGCAATTTCTCACAAAACTAAACATACTACTCTTACTATATGATTCAGCAATCATGCTTCTAGTATTTACCCAAATGAATTGAAAATTTATGTCCACATGAAAACCCACATATGGATGTTTATAGCAGCTTTACTCATAATTGCCAAAACTTGGAAGCAACCAAGATGTCCCTCAGTAGGTGAATGGGTAAATAAACGGTGGTACATCCAGACCATAGAATATTATTCAGCAATATTATTCTAAAAAGAGATGAGCTATTAAGCCATGAAAACACATGGAAGAATCTTAAATGCGTATACTAAGTGAAAGATGCCAGTCTGAAAAGGCTACATACTGTATGATTCCAACTATATGACATTCTGGAAAAGGAAAAACTGTGAAGACAGTACAAAGATCACTGTTGCCAAGGGTTGTATGGAGAGGGGGGTGAATAGGTGGAGCACAGGGGATTTTTAGGGCCGTGGAATTAATCTGTATGATACTATAATGATGGAACATGTCATTCTACATTTATGCAAACCCATACAATGTACAACACCAAGAGTGAACCCTAATGTAAACTGTGGACTTGGGGTCATAATGATGTGTCCGTATAGGTTCATCAATTGTAACAAATGTACCACTCTGGTGGGGGATGTTGATAGTGAGGGAGGTGATGCATGTTTGGGGGCAAGAGGTATATGGAAAGTGTCTGTACCTTCCCCTCAATTTTGCTATGAACCTAAAACTGCTCTTAAAAAATTGTCTTAAAAAAGAAGAAGAGGCTAACTCTGATGTTTACCAGCTGTGTGAACCTAAGCTGTCGTCTAGGCTCAACTAGCTTAGACAAGTTGACTTATTTAAATATCACTAACATAGAACTTCTAATTCTTCACAAGGTTTTGATCCTCTAACAGGAAAAATATACAGGGAAATACTTCAAAATCTGCAGTTTAATGTCAGAAGTTTAAATTAGAAAAAAGTAAATCATTTGGAGTGTGCTTAGGACATTTTATTTGCATATAGTTTTACAGATTTATTTTCTTGTCATTACTCCCCACTATTAAAATAAGCATCATAATTCACTGTGATTCTATTTTTAAAAAGACATTCTATTTTTATTTGAAATTTCTATTTATTTATTCTAAGATTCTAATTTTAAAAAGACATTTAAATCTCACAAGTTGAGAAAATTACACATAATTTGGTTTAAAAGATTTGTCCATATAAAATAAATAAAAACTATTGTCACTCAAGAACTATGTGGGGGCCAGCCCCATGGCCAAGTAGTTAAGTTCACACGCTCTGCTTAGGTGGCCCAGGTTTCACTGGTTCAGATCTGGGACACAGACCTACACATGGCTCATCAAGACATGCTGTGGTGGTGTCCCACATAGAAGAACTAGAACGACTTACAACTAGGATATACAACTGTATACTGGGGCTCTGGGGAGGAAAAAAAAAAAGGGAAGATTGGCAACAGATGTTAGGTCAGGGGCAACCTTCCTCACCAAAAAAGAACTATGTGTTTTATGTGCAGGGGTCACTAACAAAATATCTCCAGATGGGTAACATAGTTAACTAATGAGAATGATGTTTCATAATTATCTTTTAAAGCTGTATTCTTTCTGTAGAGAGTCACTTTGCAAATTAAACATGTAAGGATAATCCTTACTTCCAAAGGAATCATGTTCTCTCCCATTTTTCTAGTAAAATACCAGGCTCCCTCCATAAAGCTTTCATTTTCCCATTTTTGATAGAACCATGAGTGGGAGAAATATTTGACTTTCCCCTTAACTTTTCCAGAAGTGCAAATATGATGCAGCTGGTAGCATTTTTTGTCTGAGAACATGAGGGAGAGGTGAGACTGTAGCCAATTGGAGAATGAATGCCCCATCTGAAGAGGGCCAAGCTCTAGCCAACTGTTGCTGTGCAACTGGATTAAGAGCTAGTGTTCATAGAATGTCTGATTTTCATGTAAAGCCATAATTCCATATTTTATGCAAAATATCCTAATTGTAAACATGAGCAACTAATTCAAAAATTTATAAACACTGTGAGTCAAAGTAAGCCTTCAGCTTCCTGATTTTCAATCTCTGTAATATATCATACTCTAGACTCTGGGATTTTGAGTTAGAAAACCAATGCCTTAATCCTGCCTTTGCTACTTACTAAACTTGGTGAAAACTTGGGCAAGCAGTCTCATTTCACTAAGCTAAAAAGTTGTCAATAATTTCTTCATCAGGCTGTTTATTTTTCTCAATATTTTGTTATAAAAGTTTTCAAATATAAATAAATTTGAAGAATTTTACAGTTCACTTTTTTCCACTAGATTCCATTTTTAACGTTTTGCTACACTTGCTCTACAGCATTCCTATCCATCCAACCAATGGCCAATCCATCTTCCTTTGTGGATCAGTTTCAAAGTAGTTACAGACATCAGTATACGTCCTTCATTGGATTGTTTTGAAGAATAAATGGAATGATGCACAGAAAGCATCAAGCACAATATCTAGCACATACACAGAGTCATAGTAGCCCCCTTCCCTCCATCCCTGTTTACTCTGTATAACTAGAATGTCATTGAACCCACTAAGGGTGTGTGCGTTTATACTGAGGAAAGAAGGATATTTCTATGATGACTTTTCCATCAAAATCCTGTTGGCCCCTACATTCAAAATGTATCCAGAACCTGGACTTCCACCAAAATAGAGTACCCCATTCCTCTCTAATTCTAACTTTTATTAAAAAACAAAAACAACTTTAGGTGCAATAAAACAAATAAGCATAAGACAACTCTAAAAATTGGAAAGAAGTCAGACTGGCTTGGAGAGGAATAACACTGCTGTGAGCTCCCTGGATTTTTCTTCTTTTTACCAAATATTCTGGATGTGGTCCTGGAGAAACCTACCCCCCGGAACTGCCAGCAGGCACGGACAAAAAAAGCCTCAAGAAAAGCCTGCTCCCTATAACCAAAGGGCCGCGTAAAGGGTAAACTGATAGAACAAGGAACCTTTTGATAATACTGGCCCTACCCTAGCCAAACATTAAAGGAAAAATTGTCCCCTCACCCTTGCAGTACCAGTGGACTATGCAGATAGCTAAACTTCTGGCCCCATCAGAGACAGCCGGGAGAGGCAATAATGAGATGGCCCTCCACTTCTCCCATTGGGCTGGTGTCAGTGGGCCAAACAAGAGCTGAACTTCGACCCCCATCCGGCAGGAAAGAGGCAGAACAAAGTGGTATGAAATGGTGCTCATTGACACTCCACTTTCCAATGGGGAGCTGAACTTGCACCTTACCCAGCAGCAACAAGTAGTAATGAAATGGTGCTAGTTAGGATTCCATTCCCCTACTCCTGGTATTGGCAGGGACCAGCTGGAGCTGAACTTCCACCTGCAGGCAGTGGCAATGAGGTAGAAGGAAGAGGGAAGTAGTGCTAGTTGGCAAACCACTTTACCTGCCAGGGTAGTGTCAATGGGGCCCAGTGGGGTGCTGAACTTCTATCCCCACCAAGAGGCAAGGAGGCAAAATGAGGTGATTCAAGGTGGTGCTAGTCAGCACCCCATTTTTTCTCCCTCATTGGTGTCAGTAGCCCAAAAGGAACTGAGCTTCAACCCTACCCCCAGTGGCAATGAGGTAAAATAAGTAGAATACTAGTTGGTACCTGACTTTCTCTCCTCCCTGGTGTCACCAGGGCCAAGTAGGGAGCTAAATATCCATCTCACTTGGATTTGCACACTATGCTTAAACCAATCTACTACCTGCAGAAAATTATAATCTTAGATAAGATCCAGTGTCTCACAACATAACACCTAAAATGTCCAGTATACAATAAAAAATCGCTTCTCATACTAAGAACCAGAAAATCTCAACTTGAATGAGAAAAGACAGTCAACAGATACCAACACTGAGATAACACAGACATTGTAATTATCTGACAAGGATTTTAAATGGCCATCATGCTCCAATGAGCAATTACAAACACATTCGAAATAAATGAGAAAAAAAAAATGGAAGTCTCAGCAAAGGAATAGAAGATATAAAGAAGAACCAAATAGAATGTTAAAGATTTAAGATACAATAACCAAAATAAAAAAGTCACTGGATGGGCTCAATAGCAGAATAAATATGACAGAAGAAAGAATCAATGAATCTGAAGATAGAAAAACAGGAATTAATCTGAACAGAAAGAGAAAATAGACTGGAAATGTATCCACTGCTCACCACTTTCTCTCATACCACTCTGGTACAAAGCACTGTTATATTTTGCCTGAATATAGCAATAGTCACCTGGATGATTTCACTTCTTCAATCTTTGCCTCTTCAATCTATTTTATGCCAAAGTAATCATTTGTAAATGTAAATCAGATCAAATAATTCTTCTCAGTAGCTCCCTATTTTTCTGAGAGTAAAAATCTGAGTTTTAAAATGGTCTACAAGGCCCTTCAGGATTGTCCCTTGTTGCCTCTCTGCCTATAGTAGGCAAAAAAAGATGGCCCCATGATCTCCACCTCCTTTATTCTTCCCACAGTTAAATTACCTTACATGGAAAAGGGATTTTGCGAATGTAATTAAGATTGCTAATCAGTTGATCTTAAGATAAGGAACTAACTAGATGGGCCGAACCTGACCTTTGAAATGCAGGAAGTTATATCCATCTGGTTGCAGAAGAGCAAGCCAGAGAGAATCCAAATGTGAAAAGGATTTAATGTAGCATTTCTGGCTTGAAGGTAGAGAGGGCCACACGGCAAGAAATACGGGAGGCCTCTAGAAGCTGAGAAAGGCTCCCAGCTTGACAGCCAGCAAGGAAACAGGGACCTCAGTCTTTGTGATGATTAGTTTTATATGTCAACTTGACTGGGCCAGGGGTTCCCAGATATTTGGTTAAACATTATTCTAGGTGTGTCTGTGAGGGTGTTTCTGGATGAGATTAACATTTGAATCAGTATACATACTGAGTAAAGCAGATTGCCCTCTCTGGTATGGGTAGCCCCATCCAATTCATTGAAGGCCTGAATAGAACAAAAAGGCAGAGAAAGGAAGAATTTGCTCTCTCTTTCTGACTATCTTTGAGCTGGGACATTGGTCTTCTGACTTCAGACTCAGACTCAGACTGGAACTTACACCGTCAGCTCCCCTGGGTCTCCAGCTTGCCAGCTATAGATCCCAGGATTTCTCAGCATCTGTGACTGCATGAGCCAATTCCTTATAATAAAATTATATATCCTATTGGTTCTGTTTCTCTGTAAAACTCTGACTAATACAGTCCTACAACCACAAGAAACTGAATTCTGCAAACAACCTAAATGAATCTGGAAGCAGATTTTTCCCCAGAGCATCCCAATAAAGCTCAGCCTGGCTAATACCTTGATTTCAACCTTATGAAATCCTAGCCAGACAACCTAGACAAGCCCACCCAGACTTCTGACCTACAGAACTGGTGTTGTTTTAAGCCACTAAGTTTGTGGTAATTTGTTACTCACCAATAGAAAACTCCTACACTGACTACTTCATCTTTTACCATTGTCCTTTCCTCGTTGACTCATTCAACCACACTGCTTCCTAGCTCTTCCTTGACAACATCAGGCACCCTCCTGCATTAGGGCCTCTGCGTTGGCTGTTCCTGATGGCTGGAATGCTCTTTCTTTAGATATTCATATGACTAGTTTCCTCACCTCTTCGATCTTTCCTCAAATGTCACCTTCTCAATGAATCCTACCCAGGCCTATCCCTGCCACAATCTTTCTTACACTATTCTCCTTTTTCTTTTTCTCTAAAATATTTTTTGCCTTTTAGCATACCATATAACAAATTTACTTATTATATCTATTCCTTATTAGTGGTCTACCTCCATTACAATATAACCCCATAATCGTAGGGATATTTGTTTTGCTTACAAACTTTCTGGGAACCTGGAATGGTTCCTGGCATAGTAGGTGCTTGCAAAGTATTTGTAGAATAAAATGAATGAACTCTATGTCAAGTTACCTCTCAGTGCATCGCTTTGTAACATACTACTTATAGTCCAAGCTATGATGTGCATTTTACAGCCTTCCTCATAATAAGGCTAAATATAGATATAATGCTTCTCTTTGTGCATGGGAATGTGGTAGCAAATAACAGAGTCTTGGTGTAGTCAATAGTATAAAAATATATTGGATGGCTCTTTGTCATTCTTATATTATTAAGAGCACAAAAATAGAAGAGGAACTTTAATGATTGGAGCTGAGATATTTGGGAGAAAAGGATGGGTGATACAAAAGACACCTTGGTCAAACCTAAGGCTTGCAAAATACATTTTAAAAACTACTGATATAGAAAGGTGAGCTAGTTGCCTTCTAAGATCCCTTACAATTCTATATTTCATAATTTTCTGGCCTCTACACAATGCAGTGAACTGTTGGCTCAAGATTTGATCACTCATCCTTTTATTGATGACCCTCAAGTCTGCATTTGCAGTCCTCTTTGAGGACCTAAATTCTTATCCTTTGTTTCCAACTGCTTCCAAACACGTCTACATGGATGTCCCACCATTTCCTGCAACTGAGCTTGTCAAAATCGTGTTCATCCTCATGACCCTGGATTCCATTCCCCTCCCTCCTTTTGCCTGTTACTTAGACATTCTTCCTCCTCTCATCCTTCAATGCTTGAGTCGATCTCTGGACCCACTGTTTCTCCCTTCAAATTTCCTGTCTGATGTTGCCCTTTCTTTTCATTATCACTGCAGTCACCCTTGCTCAGGCTGTCACTTCCTCAAACCTAGATTACTTGGTCAACATCCTAACTGATTTTCCTGCCTCCCATCATATCTGCACTTCCTTCTCCATCAATCCTATATATGACCATTTGTTAATTTTCCTACATGCATTTAAATATTCTTGGTGCCTCAGAATCTTCCAATGAGTCCATTTTGCCCACAGAGTATATTTTAATTAACAAACAATCAAACAAACAAAAAACCCACAGGCTGACATGTAAGATCTTTCTTGGTCTGGCCTATTCAATCTAGTCTCTGTCCCCCAGATTCTCTCTCTCTTTTTGAATACTCCATCCTCCTGAGTACTAACGTGGTGTTCAATGTAAGAACAGATGTTTTAAACAAAGGAAAACTGGGGTAAGACTAGTTTAAGGAAATGTTTTGAAATTAAGGAAAGACTTTGCATGGTATTTTGACATTTGTTATAGTGAAGGACTCAGATATCTGCCCTGATATGAGCATCTTTCTTGATGTGCAAATGTATCTTACTTTGGGAAGCCATTTTCATAGGTTGTAAATTGCTGATATATATCTCAATGAATGTAAAAGCAACCTAAATCATGAGGGGGTCACTCTGTGAGTTGTGTTCTCTACTTGTTTCTGCAGGGAGCCCCGGAAGGTGGTCCTGCACAAAGGCTCCACTGGCCTGGGCTTCAACATCGTGGGTGGGGAAGACGGAGAAGGTATTTTTGTATCCTTCATTCTGGCCGGTGGACCAGCAGACCTGAGTGGGGAACTCCAGAGAGGAGACCAGATCTTATCTGTGAGTATTTCTCCTTAATCTTCATTCCCTCCATGTCTGATACCATTCAAGAAAAAGTCACTTTCAGTTGTGACTCCAAAAGCACCTTAATTACAAAGGGAAAATGGATGAGAGCATTACAGCTTCAGGTGCATGTTACAGTTTAAATGGTGTTCAGGGGCTTGATGCTTGTTGCTTACTTCCCTCAGATACAGATAATGGTGCCAGTGTTTACATTTAGATTTTCTGAAACATATTTGCATCCAAGAGAACATTGAGAAGCATGCCTTTTTTAGGTATATTACTTATTTTTCAAACTGCAGATTTTTTTCCAAATCTAAGAGGATACTCTAGAAATTCCACCTTTATAATACATATAGTTTGTTGCATATAACTATGTAAGAAAATGCATAAAATAATTTCATATGCAATTTAGTAGCATTGATAAGTGGTAGTAACATCATCGTTTACCTAAATATAAGAATTGCCCTCAACAAGTTATTAAGCATTTATATTTACCAAGGATTTTATAAAAGCAATTTTTAATACTCACAATCACCCTGAAAGGTGTTGCCCCATGTTCAGATGAAGAGAATGAAGTTCAGAGAAGTTAAGTAACTCGTCAAAGTTTACCTAACTACAGTCAGAGCTGGAATTTAAATATTCAGTTTTAATGCCCATCACACAACACTCTCTCTTTCCTCCTCTATTTCTTCCCTCCCTCCTGCTCTTTTTCTCTTCCTTCCATCTTTCTTTTTCTCCTCCTTTCTTCTCCAAGTCCTTTCTGTTATCCAAATATTTATTGACTGCTTCTTTCCACTACATCAAGCTACCTCCCTAGTAAAAACTTTATGACAAATCCCTTGTAAGTGTTCATGCACATACTGAAATTTTGGTTGTCATGCAAATAATAGTGGAGAATTACTCAAGGAGCCCAATTCTTATGGCTGAGGTTATGGTTCAAAACTCAATGAAGCACTTAGTTTGTGGTTTTCATTGTTTATTTAGAAAAATTTGTCTTTGTTTTACAGCTATGATTTATAGTCGAATCTTCCAAGTGACCTTATATTGTCAATCATCACTCTATTCCCCCCACACAGGCACAGAATTTACCTATATAACGTAGTCAGTTGACCTGAGTCAAGTGTCCAGTGGTCTACATCCATGGCCTTGCTTTATGTGTTTCTGTGGTTCAGCCACACATACAGGCCTGTGCTCATTCCTCAGTTAGCAGATGTCTGGTAGGATTGAGTATGGGAGAAATTGTAGGGTCCCATGCCAGCATCTTGTTTTGCCATCCAAGAGCTGAACATGACGCCTTCAACTTTTTCTCCCACCTTCTTCTTCTATACTTACATGATATATAAAATATAACTTAAAGGATTTAATAAGCTATTAAACCTTATTGCCCATATTTATGTACATGTCTGTCTTTCTCTCCAAAGTGGCAAAAGCTCCTTGAAAGCAAATCCGCTATCTTATATGATTTTGTATCCTCAACATTTAGCACAGTGCCTGGCACATAGCAGTCTCTCAAAAAAGTGTTTTTTGAATGAAAAAGTATTGAATAAAAATAATGATACTTCACAAAGTCGCGATAGCCTGGGAGATAGACTCTAAAATTCTATCTAGAATATAGTTACATGTCTTCATCGTCCTGGCTTAAAATCTGTAGCCTAGTGGATCCCTCTGTCATTTCGTAATAATCAGCATTCACATTTGTCATAGCACTTTCCCAGACAGAAGCACTTTCACATGCATTAGTTTGGGGAATCTCAAAGAAATTCTAAGTGTCAGGATAAGTTTGTATTACTCTCACTTTCCACATCAGGGAAGGGGATTCAGAAAGACTAAATATTTGTCCAAAACTCCACAGCTACTGACTATGCTGTTGGACTCAAAATCAGGTCACCTGACCCAAAATCAGTGTTCTTTCTCCACTCAGCACAATCTCTCTTCAAAACCTGTCAACGGTCTCACTCAACACCTTAGTACACACTGCTCTGTGTGCACATCACACTTAGGAGTACACAGAGCTATAAAAAGCTAATACTTACATGGTACTTTTGAGTCAGTCACTCTTATAACTAATTCAATTTTATAACAATGCTATGGCTTATTATGTTCATTTTAAAGATGAAGACACTGAGGCAGAGATGACAGACTCTTTCACTCTGTTTAAATGAGAAATCCACGAAGCCGTAGGTTTTATTCATTTTAACCTCTATACCTGTGGTAGAAAAAGGATGAGCTAGTAATCTTCTTATGGCTCAAGGAGGAAAACTCACAAGTATTTCTTTCAAAAGTAGACGTATCCACTTAAATATTATTGCCAGGACTATATAGCAAATAAGGCGATCAATCAGAATATAGTTCCCTTAGAGATGGCCATTCATAGAATCTAACAATCTCTGAAGTTCAGATATTATATCCTTTTTTTATGTAAAATACTTGCAAGGACAGTTTGATGTTGAAAATATTATCTACTTTTTGCAATCAAAAAAGAAGAGGGAATATTTCTCCTTTGTATCTTGTGAAAATCTATTTAAATTGTTGCTAGAAAGTGGCTAATTTCAAAGCTCAGTATTGGAATTTTACTGGTTAACACTGTGAGAAAAGAATAAACAAGCTTGAGAAACTCAAACATTACAATATAGAAAAAAATGACAGAATAGAATTATTAGCAATGGATTTTAGCAGATAATATTTTGCATCGATAGCTTGCAGTGGACATGTAAGGACAAACTATATCTTCCTGTAAAACACAAGAACACACACTCTAAATAGCAATCAAGAGTTAAATCAAAATGCAATGCATATTACTAGGTCATGTAAGATTAATTTGCGAATAAGTTATGCTAACATAGTAAGTTCAGAGAAGAGAAATAGAATCCCCAGCGAACAGAACCGAAAGGTAGGTCTCGGCTCTCAATTGGTCTTCATAGAGAAAAGACTTGTATAATAGACAATTACCTTTCTAATCAGGGGCATGATGTCCATTCCTATCTTCTAGAATTATTCTCCCACACAGACTATAGAATCTTCCTAGATAATTTGTTTTATTAATGGCTTACTATGCGCCAGATTCTGTACTAGAACTTGAAATCTCAAAGATGAAGGAGATAAATATTCTGTCCTCAAAATGTTCATAGCCTGAAAGCAGATATATCAATATGTGTAATATGTGTATGAGTGCATAGATAGATCTAGATATAGGTATAGATGGCATACTGGGGAAAGAGAGGAGATGAACCAGTTAGAATAGAGCATGTCATATTGTAAGTACTCAATCAATACTGCTATTACTACTAACAACTCTGCATGAAGAATATGTCTGAGGGGCTGACCCAGTGGCATAGTGGTTAAGTTCACACACTCTGTTTCAGTGGCCCGGGGTTCTTGGGTTTGGAGCCTGGGCACAGACCTACACACCACTCATCAGCCATGATGTGGCTGCATCCCACATACAGAATAGAGGAAGATTGGCACAGATGTTAGGTCAGGGACAATCTTCCTCACACACAAAAAAGATTATGTCTGATTTTTCAGAGTATCAGAAACCATATACAAAAAAGGCCTCTTTTAGACAGTTTAAGCTATTCTTTCTTTGGGGTAGGGCTTGGACTAGAACAGCATTTCCCAAAGTGTGTTTCACAAGACACTGGATTGTATTAGGTTGCTACTGAGGATTCCCTGGTACCCGGTTTCTTCACTGAAGAACTTCTCTAAAACATCTGTTTACCAGTTTGCATTGGGAAGCTCCTTAGAGGAAGATAAATTATATGTTTTCTCCCAAACATATTTGACCGCCAACTCCTTACATAAGGAGCCCCTCACAGGACACCAGTAGTGGGAAATACTTGAGTAGATATTTTTATATTTCCCGTAACTGACAAAGCTTTCCCACAAAGCAGTCATACTTGCCTGCAAAGAAAAGGCAACCAGCCTTCTATGATGTTTTAAGATTATGGGCGCCATCTAGTGTTCGTGCCTTGTTTAAACACATTGCATGGGCACCTGAAGATAGAGGATTTCAAAGCTTCATTGTAGGGATTTATCCACCCCTGCCCCCTCCCCACCAGAACTACAGAACCAGAGTAATTAAGATGCTGAAAGATAAAGAAATCATCACCTGAGGCTCTACTCCTTCCATGTATTGTGAGTGATCTTTTCTCTCTAATTTCTCCCTTACGTATCCTATTTCTCAGGGATTTGTTAGAGAAAGTCTTATCCAAAATTGAACCATCTTCCTGAGGTATTCACGGAGGAGAATTTAGGGCATTCAGCTAGCAATCACATTAAATAGTGCAGAGGCCTCCTCAGGCATTCTTCCTGCAGAGGGAAAAATAGAATTGCTTCTGTTATTATTTATTTCAATGCTTTGTTATGAGAAAATGTAGAGCAGAGCATGAAGCAGAAATACCCCTATAAAGATTGTTTCCTGTCTCACCAAGAGGTTTGAGTTGGTTCCTTCCTCAGGAGCCTAGCAAAGATCCCCCCAGCTGACCTTGCTAGCTCCAAAGCCCGCTCTTGCTGGACTTAAAGGATTTCACTCTGTTCGAAGATATGTGGTTGGGAATATGTGTTGCCAGAAGTGAAATGTTGCAGCTGTTGAGGAGAAGGTACAATAGTAAATTGCAAATTTGCAAATTGCAATTGCATTGTGGATTTAGAAAGAGAAAAAGTGAGTCACAGCTCACCTGGGCGTTTCATTAATTCTCAGGTTTTCTTGCTATCTTCATGGTTAGAGCCATGCAGAAGGGAAAGACTTTATTTACCAGATCTTTGTTGTCAAGTTATTCAAATAGAATTTGAGCGCTATATACAGTATTCAATGTCCTGAGGTACTGGTACAGTCACCCTTATATTGTTACCTGAAATGACAACTCTAAATCCCTTCTAGTGTTGTGCCCGAAATCCAGCTGTCTCTCTGCCCCCACCTTCTCCCCAGAAAGAGTCCCAAATTATTTTTTTGGTTCCTTGAAGAGATCTTCTTAAGAGTTTGCAAACCCCATCCCTTCCAGTGACCATGCCATAGGGACCATGTCCCTCTTCTCTGGCTGTGACCCCTGACCCATGGAGGAGCCTTGCTTTCATAGTTTTCAGTGCTTTAGGGGCTGTTTCTCAGTGTTCCTGAAGCCGGTACTCCCCGAAGTACCAAAGAGGCTCTGGGGCCGGGGCAGAGATGGGGACCAGTGCCATTTCCCTGGCTCCATGCTGCTTTGTCACCTTGTTTCCAAAAGCACAACAGCTTAAACTAGAAGTCTTGCCAAGTCTCTCACCTAAGCAGCACCTTTAGCTTCTCTCCTTTCATCTTCAACATTTGGAGGCACCTAGACTCCAGCAAAGCTTCCACCCTTCCCTCAGCAACAAGCCTCAGTCCCAGCTCTGATCATCCCTGACCGGGAGAGCATTTTTTCTGGTTGAGCTCCACCCGCTCCACCTTCCCCCGAAAAGAAAGGCAGTAAGACTCAGAGATCAACACTCGCTTAAACACAGCAGTATATATTTCCAAACTGGAATGGTTCAACATCTGCATTCAGGTTAAGGGTGATTTCACAGCTTTCCCCAGGAAAATGGGTAGATATGGCCTTCGTATACAGCTTTGTAACCAAGGGCTTGTCTTATAATTTTGCTCAAAGAAACAGTATTTTCTGAAGGGAATACTAAACATTTACCTTGGAAGACATTAGACAACATGTAATTTTTGTGAGTCCCCACCCTGCTCCTCCTGTTCCCTCGTTTGAAGGTTTCAGAAATTTCAGGGTCTTATATCAGCCAGGGCACCCTATTAAACAACTTTGAAGTGAAATCTAACCAAGTGGAGTTGAAAATGTTTTTGAAAGGATGAAGACATCTTGTCCTACCTCTGACCAGTTAAATTCAGGCTTCTGGCCCAGAAACCATGCAGAGGCTGCCTCCTCAAACCTGTGTACCTATTCTAGGCATCACTGTCTCTGCGGAGCCCCACTCTCTCTAGACTCCCTGACTCTTCAGTCTCTGGCTTTTGCCTCTCAGTTATGGAGCCCACTCAGACTTCTCTCCACCTTACTGGACTTGTTTTCCTGCTCAACTCAGAGTCCACAGCTCCTCTGCTCAGGGACCACCTTAAATAAAAAGTGTGGCCAATGAAGAAGTTCCAGCGGACTTTTCCTCAGCCTTGGCTTCAGAGCCCCACCATCCAGGCTGACCCCTGGCCCACCTGCCAGAGGGTAGGGATTCAACAGGGCCTGGCTACACCCTATGAGTCTCTTAATTCCTGTTGATTGCCAGGCCATACAAACATCTCCATCACATACAAATTTCCAGCCTCTGGGAAGAGCAAGTCTTTCAAAAAGCCTATCTGATCATGTCATTTCTCCTTTTCTCTTAAAACCTTTCAATGGCTTCCTGTTATTCTTAAATAAAGTCCAAAATTCTTAACAAGACCTACAAGGTTTTGTGGGGTTTGGCCCCTGCCTGCCTCCCTGGCCTCATATATACCACTTCCCCTCCTCTCACTTACACCCCAGCCCACCTTGGCTTTTTCTTTCCCTCCAGGCCAGGGTGAATTTAACAACTTGGCACATACAATGGCACATACAGTCTAACAGCAGCCTGTACAATGAATGGCTATGGTGCAGTAGCTGCAGGATTATGGGGAGGCGGGGTCTTCCAGGCAGCCAGGCTTGTGAGTCACTTGGAAGGGCTCTGGACAGCAGTTGTTTACTGACAAACCACGTGTAAGTCTTTCACTGTTGTAACAAAAGGGATAGTTGTCTTGAAGGGTGTGACTCCCACCATGGACTTGTGCATGTGCTAAATTTCCTCGGCAAAGGAATTTGGAGTGAACAAGGGCCTTCTATTACCTAAAAGGGACCAGAGAATTCCTGGATTGCCCCAGGCTTCACTTAGGAAGCATCCCCATTGTCTGACATAGAATACATAATACATGTCAAATGAATAAGTTCGATAAACTTTACAAGCATAGTAGGAAACCAAAATTAACATTGCTATTTTCTGATTATATGCCTTACTCAATGTGTCCCTAACATGCTATATATCACAACTTGTAAAGATGTAGCAAAAATAGTACATTGTGAAACTTGCACTTAAAGTCGGACCTCTAATAGATAACCCACAGCACAACCACTCAAGGAGTCAGCTTTAAGCAGCCTTTACAAGTCTGAAATTCAGTTTAGTGATTCTAGTTCTAGCTATTCTCAAAGTGGTGTTTCTACAAATGTGTTCTGTGTAATACCAGATCTATAAAATGCTCCTTGAAGAAAAGTTTGCGATCAAATAAAGGTCCTGAGAAGTCCTGCAGCAAATAGAGAAATGCTATTAAAGCATTTTCTAACCTTATTTAACTAAAGAATCCTTTTTCTCCCTGGAATATGAATTACTATCTAATGCAGCATACTTTTAGAAATACCACCTTCAACTAATCTCCAGAAAAATTCATGCAGGTATTTTATTTGGAAGAAGTGACATTTCACGTTAAGGTCATACTTTCAGGGCCAGCCCCAGTGGCCTAGTAGTTAAGTTCTGTGCACTCCATTTCCACAGCCTGGGTTCAGTTCCCTGGTGTGGACCTATACCATTCGTCAGTGGCCATGTGGTGGTGGCCCACATACAAAATAGAGGAAGACTAGAGACAGGTGTTAGCTGAGGGTGAATCTTCCTCAGCGAAAAAATCTTATTTTCAGAGCTCAGGGGTGGGGAGAGTACAACCCAAATACCTAAGACTGAAGAATTATCCTTCTACATCTGGGAAGGTCCTCCTCAAACAGAATTGCAACTTCAGGAGAGGCTGCCTGGAGCATTAGATAAGTGACATTCTTTGCATACAACTTACTAACCTATTCACATAAAACCAATCAGCAGACGTCTAGTAAGTATCCACTAAGTGCCAAAAAATGCCAGGCACCGAGAATACTACATTAAAAGGTAGTTGTGTCTTTAGTGAACATAGAGCCTCATGAGGGGAGACAAATACGTAAATAGGTTATTCCAATATAACATGGAAAGTGCTAATGGGAAGTTCTGGGGACCACATGGGCACAAAGGAGAAGCTATTGTTAGCCCAGCCTGGGAATGTGGAAAAGCCTCTGGAGGAGAAGCTTTCCAACAAAGAGGGCCCAAGGAAGCAGGGACAGTGGAGAATTAGGGATAAAATGCTTGATATTTTTTGAGTATCTGCTTAGTCCTAAATATTCATGTGGATACCGCACAATGATTTCATTGAATCCTAACAACAACCTTGTCGAGTTGAAGGCTCAGAGAAATTCAGTAATTTGCCCAAGATCACACGGATAATCAGCAATGACAGTAGTATTTGAACCACTATTTTTTCTGATTTTAAAGCTATGTTTTTTCTGCAGTGCCTGCCTTTAGAAAGAAAATAGAATTTGGCAGTTTGCTTATATCTGAGACTGTCCACACTCTAAATCCAGTTAGTGAGAAAAACAAGATGCCTGAAATAATAGAAGATTTACAAGGAGACATGTGAACCACCACAGGAAGCATTGTACACACAGAATCTAAGATTCAGGTGACTTAGAAGCAACATCTAGATCCTGTGAAGCTTCTGTCAAGGACAATGACTGTGTCTTATTCATCTCTTCATCCTATTGATTAACATAGAACCTAGCTACTAAGCAAATTTTTTTAAAGTTTATTTTATTGAGGTATAATCAACATATAACATTGTTTTAGTTTCAAATGTACAACGTAATGGTTCAATATTTGTATATATTATGAAATAATCACCACAATAAGTCTAGTTACCATCCATCATCATACAAAGTTACAGAATATTTTTCTTGTGAGAACTTTTAAGATCTACTCTTTTAGCAACTTTCAAATATGCAATACAATATTAACTATAGTAGCCATACTGTA
Source organism: Equus caballus (assembly GCF_041296265.1). Taxonomy (NCBI): domain Eukaryota; kingdom Metazoa; phylum Chordata; class Mammalia; order Perissodactyla; family Equidae; genus Equus; species Equus caballus. Next base: position 63,922,785 of record NC_091690.1, read on the forward strand.
CATTACATCCCTTGACTAATTTATTTTATAACTGGAAGTTTGTACCTTTGACTCCGTTCACTCATTTAAGCAAATGTTGAATGAATGAATGAATGAATGAATGACTCGTCCTTGCCCACTTCTCTGAAGGCAGCTGGGAATCCTAGGGCTCCTGTCAGATGTATTACCTGGACCCTTGGCCCAAAGGGCCCCTTCTGTCCTGAAAACTCAGAATGTCTTAAAGCTTTTAGCTTTCTGGCCAACAAAATATGTTTTCCAAATCAGACGGATCCTTTCCTAATTGACTAATAGGAATTCTCATAGGTCAGGAAAATGTTAAAGCTATATTCCACTACATACTAAATGCTAAATACATGATGTTTGTTTAAAATTTATTTATAATATGTGCTCTTCTTCCAAAAAGGTGTTTAGGTGATTAAGAGTTCCTATATAAGCCTCAAAAGGTGAACTAACCCTTGATCCTGAGCCTTCTCCACGTAAGCATTGAAAATGAGCTGTGACAGCTGACCCCTGATCTAAAGGAATCTTTGCAGAGATCTCAAGTTGTAAGGAAGGCGTGATCCTCGACTGAAAGTGGACTGACTTTTAGTTCTAATTTGTTTTTGCCTCAGACTAACCTGTTTTGCTAGCTAATCTCTAATAACCCTTACATTTGCATCACCATTTCTATGTACAAAGAGCCTTACTGTGGACATTATCTCTTTTGATCCTCACAGCATCCATTCAGGACAGGTAGGAAATCCTTTTGCCATTTTATACAGTAGGAAATGAAAGAGTTCCCTGATTGTCTAACTCAGAGCCAGTTAGTTAGACTCCAGGCATAGGCCTCCTTCTATCACAACCAGCTTCCTTACCTGTAATGCTAACTACTCTAAGAATGTGCCTGATGGGAGCTGGATAGTGAGTTTACCTGCCAGAGTTCTGGCCTCCAGACAAGAGACATCAGCTCTGGGTGACTTAAATGGAAAAGAAATTTATTGGAAAAATAACAGATAGCTCACTGGTTCTTCAGGAAGGCTGAGAAACCAGGCTCAGAACGGAGGAAGAAATCCTGCTAAAGGACAGTCTGTTAAGAATGCTGCTCCAGGGTGCCAGCCCCGTGGCCGAGTGGTTAAGTTCGTGCCCTCCCCTTCGGTGACCCAGGGTTTTGCCAGTTCAGATCCTGGGTGTGGACCTAGCACCACTCATCAAGCCATGCTGAGGCAGTGTCCCACATAGCACAACCAGATGGACCTACAACTAGAATATACAACTATGTACTGGGGGCCTTTGGGGAGAAGAAGAAGAAGAAAAAGATTGGCAACAGGTATTAGCTCAGGTGTCAATCTTTAAAAAAAAAGAAAAAGAATGCTGCTCCTGGCTCCTAGGGCCATCATTGCTGGCCACTTATGGCTGAGCCATACTGCTGGAGGCACTGTGGAAAACTTTTTCTCTCCACATACCTTACATCTTAGTGTGGGAATTCTAATTTCCTCGCAGGAACATATGCTTGGCTTGTCCATGCTGTAGCAACCTAGTGGGAAAAGGGACTATCTGCCCCCCTCCACCTTCTCTAATGGGGTGTAAGGCTGTGCCTTCTTCTATCTAGGATAGCCACAAAATAAGAAGGGTATCTGGACACTGAGCGGCTAAATGGTAAATGTCCATCAGAGATCACTGGGCTCACTGAGTTCTATCTGAGGAATTTTTTGGATCTCATATCTTGAGAATTACAATTGCTTTTTAAACAATAGACATTATTTCTGAGGAGCAGCCTTCCCTGGGAGGGCCTTAGGCCTGCATTTGGGCAGCTGGCAGGGCCTTCCCTCGCTGCTCACTCAAGCCTGTCAACAGGAGATTCAGGCAAGGACAAGATGTCAACCGTTCCAATGTCTCTGGACCATGAAGACTTCATTTCTAATGGTGATGATTTTCTGTTTCCAGTACTTTGGGTCCCAAAGTAATTAAAGATGTCTTTCTGAAGGGAAGGGATTTACAAACCAATATACCTTGTCTTGAAAAGTCTGTGTAACTCTATTAAATAGCTACAGACACTTTCTAACTAATGAATAAATGAATCATCAGTTCTTTTGAGGTGAATCCACATTTTGGTCTTTAAGAGAGATGAGGAGAAAGTCACATGAGGCATGGTCTCCAGTTCTATTATTTTTACTTTCTTTGGGAAAGAAACAAAATCAGAAAATTATAGAGAAAATATATAAGGAAAATATATGTAGAAAAATATATAGAAAATATATTGTCCTATCTTAGATAAGACATTGCACCAGGGGTTAGAGATAGAGTGGCAAATACAATAGGCATTGTCCTTACCCTCATGGAGTTTGCAAATTTGAGTTCTGAGTGTGCTACCAAAGGGGAGCTACAGGTGCTGGGGAGCACACACAGGGGGACCTGACACAGACCGAGGGACCAGAAAGATGTACCTGAAGAAGTGATGTCTTAGGCTTGAAATCTTCTTGTATAAAGGATAGCCAGGCCAGGGCAAAAGTGAAGCAGGAGATCAGCCTGTCTGGTGGCCCAGAACCCAGGGAAAGCACACCGTGTGTGAGGTGATTAGGATAGAGAGGGAGACAGAATTTGGGGAGAGGTGAGATTAGCAAGAAAGGAGGCGCCTCATGCACCTTCTAAGGCCTTAAAAGGGAATGGAGAAGAAAGGAGAGAAGGAACTTGTGGAACTTGAAGAAAGAACTTGAAGAAGCCTTACCTTAGGGGAAGGGAAAAGTTTAAAGGTTTTGTTCCAAATGTTTCCCTGAAATGCTCAGATAAATTTTTTAAAGGTGTCTGTGCCATCTGCGATCCAACATATTGCCTCAGTTTTCCAGTTTAAATGTTGTTTGAGAGACAAAACCAAACCAAAAAGCTTACAAGAGAAGGACTGAAGTATGGATCAGTGGATAGGTATCGTAAGGGGAGCACTTTTTTATCAGAAGAACCTCTTTCTATGCTGCATATCTGCTGTCCTTTTGGAATGTCAGGACCCACTTACACATCAGTAATACAGTAAAAAAGAAAATATTCCCTTCCTCAGTCCCCAGGCCCATGTTATTATTTTCTGCTCCAGAAGAAATTATCTTCAGGGAATTTTTTCATTGGAAACATCCGCTGTTTTGTCCTGAGGGCCCTAAAAGACGAGACAAGCCACTGAGAAGGCCAATACCACGGTCTGACTCTTCAGTTCGAACCGTATTTACCAGGTTACATGCAAAATGCTGAGGTATTATCAATCTAATGGTGTAGCATGATAACAAGGATAATCATCCATTGTTTCCGAATAGTACCTTCTGATTTACAGAGCAATTTTATGTTTCAATTCGCAAAGCAACCTTGAGATAGGCAGGGATGCACCATTATTATAATTGCCGTGGAGAAACCAAGCCACAGAGAAGTTAAATAGTGCATCCAAAGTGATAAAATTAAATATAAACCTGGATGTTTAATTTCTCTTTTCTTATATGTTTTTCCAGTTATTTTCATATACTCTGTCATATGAACCATATCAATAAAGATATGAATCTTTATTGCAAGATGCAATAAATAGCACATTGCAACTGAGGTTATTTTCTAAGAATCCACAAGATGGCAGTAAAAGATCTTTGCATAGAACTGGGTACCCCACAGTGGCCTGCTTGCTGAGGTTTTTTATGTTGATTGTATTTGATTACAGTATTAAAACTTGTTATCATAATGCTAGACGTTTAAAATATAATTCAAGAAATGAAAAGTGAACTAAAATCTGAAAGTAGAATTCATGGCTTCATTGCTTTTTTTTTTTTTTTTAATATTGTGAGAGTCCCATGTTTACAAGTTTTGAACAAAGCACTAATAATCAGCTATGATCCCTAAGAGCCAAGGTTGCTGGAGAAAGTTCAAAATGAGAAATGCTGTTCGTTCCCGAACATGGACTGATCGATGATTCTCTTCCTTGAAGGAAAGAAAGTGAGGAGTCTGTGAGGGGCCAATAGTTAATCTTCCATATAATTTAATTGCTTGTTATTTCTCTGTTCCAAATCTACCCTGGAGGGAAGCTTTCTCCACGGACTGCTGGAAATGATGCTGTGATACAAACTACAAACGCATTTATTGCCTCTGTCCTTCATACTTTGTGTGCAACATAAGCTGCACGAAACTATGGCTATTTTTTCATGTATTTTTATCACTCTACTGACATATTTACGATAGAATTAAAGAGGCTACATGTTTCTTTCGTTTCTTTGATCTGCCCCCATGTTCAGCATACACAGACATGAGTCAGATGCCCTGGAATTGCAAACATCACAGAAAAACACACTCTTTCTGTATCTAACCTAAGTCTAACCTAAAAGTAATTGTGTTCATTAGCATCTCCTTTGTGTGTAGTAGACAGTACTTAAGACTCAAAAAGATGGCAGGGGTTTACATCAAACATAAAAATATTTAAATTGAGCATCAGTTATTTCTCTCTGGTTTCAAAGTCCTTTGGGCACCCTCGCATGCTGCCCAGATTTCTCTCTTTCCCTCTTTTCTAAAATCTCTTCTCTAATCTCTTACTACCTTCAAGTTCATGGTCATTTTTTTATGAAAAAGAGTACAACTATCATTTTTGCTTGCTCATAAGAAACTGTCATTTCACTTCAGGTGGCTCACCATTGTGTTTTCTAAACTCACTTTCTTCCCTGAGGAAAATTCTGATTCAAGCTGTTAAAGTAATTTATCTTTCATTCCTTTACTAACATCTACTTAAAACTTTTATTAGGAAATAAGAGATCCCACTCTGTTCGTTTATCCACCCATCTCTGTCTACAACAAACTTGATAGGAGCTTTCAGTGCCCACATTACCTTGCTGTACAGGATGTAGTGAATACTAAGCTATATAGCATGTCCTCAAGCTGCTTGTAGTCTAGGAGAAGAAATGAATCGGTCCACACAGAGTTATGCCATAAGAAAATTCCAGAGAGGCAAAGGAGTTCCTTAAAAAGAGGCAAACCCTGACCTGGTGATCTGGGGAGGATTCATGGCCTACTAATGGGAAGACCCTCCCAGATCCTCCCCACAAGTCTAAGATAAACTATCTTTTCATCAGACCACAAAGGAAGAGCATGATGTCCAATGCAGAGGGGAAAAGCCAGGGTTGCTCAAGAATTCTGATCAGTCCAAGTCAACAACACATGACATATAGGAGACTCATCAGGGCCCTGAATCCTAGGCTGAGCCATCTGAGTACTCCACTCTGGTAGGAAAAGCAAAGAGTTCCCAGGTGCAGCCACTCAGTGCAACCTGAGCACATGCCTGACCCCCTCACTTCTCTGTAAAGTGAAAGGATGCAATCTTATGACTTCTAAAGTGCTTCCAGCTCCTACGTTCTAGGAATGTATGTGTTTGAGAGAACTTTGGATGATAAAAAGGAGGCACTGAAGGTTTTTTTAGCTATTAATCTATGACTAATAACTAAAGATTTCCCTTTTAATAAGTTTTAAAAAGAGAAATAATATTGAAAGCATGCATTCATACTTTGTCAGGGTCCATTGGTTATCATTTAACCATCAGCACAAAGTCTAAATTCCTAAAATATAGCTTTTAACTTGTCCAACCTCATCTCTAAAACTCCCTCCTTTGTCCATTATCTAAACATGTTTAACATTGTATTCTCTCCTTCAAACACTGTCCCCATCCCACTCCCTTCTCCTGAATAATTCTTCTATTCACCCTTCAGATAGCAGATTACTTGTTATACTCTCTGAATGCCTTCTCTTACAGAGTCCCACGCCACCCTCCCAACACCCGCAGAAATGCCTCCAGGTTAGGTATCCCTCTTAATGCACTTATGTACACAGTACTTTATCACAACAACATTTACCATGCTAATTTGTAATGACATATTTAATACTCCATTTTCCTTACTAGATTGTAAGCCAGAACAATGTCTGTCTTGTTTGCCTGACACATGATAGATATCCTATAAATATTTAATGAGTGAATAAATAAAATTAGATTATTATTTTAAGTCAGTAGATTCCGAGGGAAGACCTAGTAAAATAACGCATTACAGTATACGTCCGTATTGTGCAGGGCGCAGCGTTAGGTACGGTCCCTGTAGGTTGACTCTTGAAGGGTTACCAACTGACAGGCATGTGTGTAACCTAACAGTATTTGAAGAATGTTTGTAAGACTTTGCCTAACATCTCAAAAATAAAAATGTAAAAAATGTAGTTACCATGTCTTCTGTATAACAACCTCTAGAGGGCAATGAAAGCAAACTTTGAACATCTTTTGAGTGGAACAAAAGAATTGTAAAATTTTTTTCTGATTAAAATCTGGATAGATGATCTTGTATTCAGGATAGTAATAGGACCTGTAGGCTGTAGTTTCTGTGATTACGGGTTTAGCAGTTATAATTACCTCTCCAGTGTGGTATTAAAACCTCAATTATCTGTAATAATAACATCACCTTACATTTTGTACATTATCTCATTTGAACCTCCCACAATACTAGCAGGGAATATATTCTTTTCCCATTTTCCAATGAAAAGCTGAGGTTCACAGGCGTTAAGCTAGTAAGTAGCCATAAGAAAGCAAACTACCAGCACAAACCCCGTATGTACTTATTGACTGCTTACATTTAACAAGCATACAAAATCCCTTGCTACGGGGCAGCCATAGAGTGGGCGCTGTTGGAGGGGATTTCCTTCGCCTGCCTGGGGATGGCTCTATGTCCCCTGTAGGCAGTGGGCATCCTGCTCGGGCTCGGCTGGCCTTTTGTCCCGGTCTTTGAGATGGCGACCGCCAAGCAGGAGCTTATGAGGAATTTCACTTCTGAGGAGATCATTCATCACTATAAGATCTCCGTTGTAGGAACTGGATCGGTTGGCATTACCTGTGCTGTAACCATTTTATTAGAAGGCTTGAGTGATGAACTTGCCTTTGTGGATGTTGATGAAGGCAAACTGAAGGGTGAGACAATAGACCTCAAACATGGCAGTCCTTTCATGAAAATGCCAAATATCGTTTCCAGCAAAGATTACTTTGTCACTGCAAACTCCAATTTAGTGATTATCACAGCAGATGCATCCCAGGAAAAAGGAGAAACAGGGCTTAATTTAGTACAGCAAAATGTGGCCATCTTAAAATTAATGATTTTCAATATTAACCAATACAGTCCCCTATGCAAACTGATTATTCTTTGCAATCCAGTGGATATCTTATGTAGCCTGGAAATTGAGTGTATTTCCCAAAAACTGTGTTATTGGAAGTGGCTATAATCTAAACACTGCCTGTTTCCGTTTCTTGATTGGGCAAAAGCTTGGTATCCACTCTGAAAGCTGTCATGGGTGCATCCTTGGAGAGCATGGAGACTCAAGTATCCCTGTGTGGAGTGGAGTTAATATTGCTGGTGTCCCTCTGAAGGATCTGAACTTGGATATAGGAACTGATAAGGATCCTGAGCAGTGGAAAACTATCCACAAAGAAATGATTACCAGTGCCTATGAGATTATTAAAATGCAAGGCCATCCTTCTTGGGCCGTTGACCTATCTGTAGCTAATTTAACACAAAGTATTTTGAAGAATCTTAGAAGAGTGCATCTAGCTTCCACCATAATTGAGGACCTGTATGGAATAAATGAAGAAATAATCTTCAGTGTTCCTTGTATCCTGGGAGAGAATAGTATTACAGACTTTATAAAGGTAAGGCTAAACCCTGAAGGGGAGGCCTGTTTAAAAAAGAGTGCAGAAACGCTTAGAGAAATTCAGAAGGAGCTCAAGCTTTCAAGTTGTTTAAAGTTACCATTTGGAAGTTAGTGAAGAAAAGATAGTAGTTATGGGACTGTATATGTTAAACTCTTGAATAAACTTGAAACCCTAAAAGTTGGAAACAGGAAAGTAGGTAGGGTGACTCCACTGGTTGTTTAGCCCTCCAGCTCCTTTATTTAGCATCCAGATGCTGGATGATACTTATTTTTTACAATTTCTGACTGACTGCATCAAAGAAGGTGTTTTTGGTAGCTCTAATGCAGCAGTACTTGTCTTCTATATATGTATGGTTGCCATTTCATGTGAAAGAATGTATGATGTGGGCGTTTATTGCGTTATTGAAATTCTTACTCTAAGCTGCCAAAAAATTTTTTTTAATCTGATTCTTTAAGTACATACTAATTATTTTGTTCTGGCTGGCTTAGACCTATGTTCATTTATATGCTATAAAAAAAATTGTAACTACCTCTATAATGAGAAAATAAAAGTATATACACACAGAAAACTAAAAGTGGATCTGGATCCTGACTCTGGACTTAAAATTGTAAACTTGGGCACTTTACTTCTCAGTGCCTCAATTTCCTCACTGATAAAATTATGACTGTGTCCACTTATTAGGGCTGTTAGGGGACAGAATCAAAATAATGCATGTATGTTCAGTGTGACATTTGGCACATGGAAGGATTTGATAAATGCAGGCTGGTTTTTTTTGTTTTGTTGTTAAAGCATTTGCAAGGCCTTTTTGCAGACATGAATGTAGACTTGTTTGTGTTGCCCCAGAAAATGTATCAGAACCAAAAGAGGCACCAGCTACAAAAGCAAGAGTTTGTGAATCTGACAGGTTTGGTTTCGAATCCTGTTTCTATCACATAATGCCTCAGTGATCTTGAACAAGCCTCACTGAGTCTCCTTTTTCTCCTGTTACTGAGCATTGACTGCGCTGTTCACCGTGCTAAGTACAGCGGGTAGGGTGATAGGGTTTTGTTTCGCTCCATTGTAGTTACTCAAGCAGAGGCCAGCTGACCATCCACAGGGATTTAGGGGGCTTTGGAGAAAGTATTCCTGCAAAGGATGGAATTTTTTATTAAATCTCAAAGGTTCCTATTGAGAGTATTTGTTTCTACTCTTGAAAAATTTGGAAATAAAATTTGTTCTCACATTCTAGTTGTGTTTATCTGGTGCATCAAAAGTTGGTCCTCAAGTGGACTTTCATTCAGAATTATTTCCCGTGGAATAGAATTTGGCCTTTGAGGTTGACTAGATTACTTTATTTCCCAAAGAGAGAAAAGAAGGAAAAATGGTGGCTTTGGAACCAAAGAGAGGTTTGAACCCTTTTCTACTGCTAACTAGCTGTGAGACCTTTAGACAAGTTCTTAGCCTCCTTGAACTGTCTTCTTATCTATCAAGTACAGCTGACTCCTTCCTCAAAGGATTGTTGTGGGGCTTAAATGTGCCAGTGTGTATAGGACACCCACCATGGTCCCTGACACAAAGTAGGTAGTAGGTGGTCCTGCCTTCTTTGGCAGTGCCACAGCGCTCTCAATGTTTGCAGCTCTGTGAGCAAGCCTCAAACTCGAAAAGCAGTAGGCACTGGCCTTCTGGTGACAGTCTCATCTCCTCAACCCAGTGACATTGCTCCTGCCAGGTGAAAGCTGACCCCTGGCACATTTTCTATACTTTTGGTCTGTGAACTCACCCTCCTCACACTCAGTGTGTACCTAGGATTCTAGTGTCCTCATGCTCTTTCTGTCCTCACTCACTGAAGGCCTATTTCTTGAAAGAAATCAGATGCAGCAGTCCACACTGAGGTTGAGTGTGAGGAAAAAGGCAAAGTATTGTTGCAACTATATCAAGATTTTAATACTATAACAAGCTTAAAACCGAAGCAATGAATCTCAAATGGTAGAATTATAGGATTCCCAATAGCCCATAGGAGGAAAGAATTGCAGAAACAATGGAGTGGAGTTCTTCATAGCATGAGTGCATTTTTACATTTCAGAGGTGACTGCGTAATGCTGTGATATCCCTGTTGGCAAAACCAAGTCTTGTTTTTATTGATTCCAGTACATGTCACAGCCTCTGGCAAATTGTAGGCATTCAATAAATGTAGACTAGATGGTCTTGAGGCCATGTCAGATGTACAGATATGTTTCTTAGCACACCCTTTACTGCTAAACACAGACACACACCATTTACAAACCACATAGAAGAAGGGAGTTGAAAGAAATAGAAATACTTTTCTTTGTTTTAGTGTTGAGGATGGAGGAGATAAATGCTCTGTACTTACTAGGAAGACTTTCATAGAAGAAGTAGGATTTGAATAGGGCTTCCCAAGGCAAAGGTGGTAGTGTGATATGTGATTATCAAGAAGACAGTGTATTCCCAGCCCAGGAGACAGCACAGATGGAAGTTCAAAAGCTACTAGTAAAGGATGCTGATGACAACACTAGAAGTACTTTGAATAGCTGGTTTTGGAAAACTGTACTCTAACGTACATTTTCCTGTCTTCGTTTTAGTTACCTTTGAACATTTTAAACACTTCTTCTCCCACATACCCTCTCACACTTCTCCTACGCACTCCCAATCCTCCGTCTCTCCCACATTTATAGCCAAAAAAAAAAAAAAAAAGGGTCTCTCTCTTTCTCTCTGTTATGCTAATTTTCTCTAATCTTTTGCTTAGTAATGTGTCACAGTCAGAACGAGTTTCAGCTCATTAGTTAACAATCTTAGTCCTTCTCTTAAAATAGTCAAAGATTTGCTTTTTTCTTTAATAGTCAATAATAAATATGGATTTTAATGTCCCTTCTCTCATTGCCTGAGGCTGAAATTTTCACAATATCAAACTAAAATTTGAACCTTCTGAAACTACTCTGGAAAAAAGAACTAGGCAGATTTATTTTACCATTTCTTCCTTAATCTGAAAAGCAAATGACATGAATTTTACTCATTAAGCATTTTTTAACCAAGAAATAATCCCCCCAAAATTATTTTTTAAATTTTACATGCCATTCACATTAAAAAGTACAAAATTGAAATTTCCTTTTAGTGGTATCAATGGTGGTCTTAGGTTGAACCATATGAAATTGCCACTTTGGTACGTCAACTCAAATATTGGCTATTTTGTATGGTTCAAACTAATATGGATTCATATCTAGTGCTCATAGAATCCTCATAGATGTCTCAGTCCTAGAACTCTTGAATAGAGATTACAGCCATTTTCCAACTTCCTACAATAACAGCAACAGCCACCATGCGTTGAGTAGGTTTTTTTTTTTTTTTTTTTTTTTGCTTTTTTTTTTTTTTTTATTAATGTTATGATAGATTACAACCTTGTGAGATTTCAGTTGTACATTTTTGTTAGTCATGTTGTGGGTACACCACTTCCCCCTCCGTACCCTCCCCCCACCCCCCCTTTTCCCTGGTAACCACCGATCAGATCTCCTTATCAATATGCTAATTTCCACCTATGAGTGGAGTCATATAGAGTTCGTCTTTCTCTGACTGACTTATTTCGCTTAACATAATGCCCTCGAGGTCCATCCACATTGTTGTGAATGGGCCAATTTCGTCTTTTTTTATGGCTGAGTAGTATTCCATTGTGTATATATACCACATCTTCTTTATCCAATCATCAGTTTCTGGGCATGTAGGCTGGTTCCACGTCTTGGCTATTGTAAATAATGCTGCGATGAACATAGGGGTGCAACGGACTCTTGAGATATCTGATATCAGGTTCTTAGGATAGATACCCAGTAATGGGATGGCTGGGTCATAGGGTATTTCTATTTTTAACTTTTTGAGAAATCTCCATACTGTTTTCCATAGTGGCTGTACCAGTTTGCATTCCCACCAACAGTGTATGAGGGTTCCTCTTTCTCCACACCCTCTCCAACATTTGTCGTTCTTGGTTTTGGATGTTTTTGCCAATCTAACGGGGGTAAGGTGATATCTTAGTGTAGTTTTGATTTGCATTTCCCTGATGATTAGCGATGATGAACATCTTTTCATGTGTCTATTGGCCATATTCATATCTTCTTTTGAGAAATGTCTGTTCATGTCCTCTGCCCATTTTTTGATCGGGTTGTTTGTTTTTTTGTTGTTAAGCAGTGTGAGTTCTTTGTATATTATGGAGATTAACCCTTTGTCGGATAAGTGGCTTGTAAATATTTTTTCCCAATTAGTGAGCTGTTTTTTTGTTTCAATCCTGTTTTCCCTTGCCTTGAAGAAGCTCTTTAGTCTGATGAAGTCCCATTTGTTTATTCTTTCTATTGTTTCCCTCAAATGAGGAGTTACAGTGTCCGAAAAGATTCTTTTGAAACTGATGTCAAAGAGTGTACTGCCTATATTCTCTTCCAAAAGACTTATTGTCTCAGGCCTAATCTTTAGGTCTTTGATCCATTTTGAGTTTATTTTGGTGTGTGGTGAAAAAGAATGGTCAATTTTCAATCTTTTGCATGTGGCTGTCCAGTTTTCCCAGCACCATTTGTTGAAGAGACTTTCTTTTCTCCATTGTAGGCCCTCTGCTCCTTTGTCGAAGATTAGCTGTCCATAGATGTGTGGTTTTATCTCTGGGCTTTCAATTCTGTTCCATTGATCTGTGGACCTGTTTTTGTACCAGTACCATGCTGTTTTGATCACTGTAGCTTTGTAGTATGTTTTGAAATCGGGGATTGTGATTCCGCCGGCTTTGTTTTTCTTGCTCAGGATTGCTTTAGCAATTCGCGGTCTTTTGTTGCCCCATATGAATTTTAGGATTGTTTGTTCAATTTCTGTGAAGAATGTTCTTGGGATTCTGATTGGGATAGCATTGAACCTGTATATTGCTTTAGGTAGTATGGACATTTTAACTATGTTTATTCTTCCAATCCATGTGCAAGGAATGTTTTTCCATCTCTTTATGTCATCGCCTATTTCTTTCAAGAAAGTCTTGTAGTTTTCATTGTATAGATCCTTCACTTCCTTGGTTAAGTTTATCCCAAGGTATTTTATTCTTTTCGTTGCGATTGTGAATGGGATAGAGTTCTTGAGTTCTTTTTCTGTTAGTTTATTGTTAGTGTATAGAAATGCTACTGATTTATGCACGTTAATTTTATACCCTGCTACTTTGCTGTAGTTGTTGATTATTTCTAATAGTTTTTCTGTGGATTCTTTGGGGTTTTCTATGTATAAGATCATGTCGTCTGCAAACAACGAGAGTTTTACTTCTTCGTTACCTATTTGGATTCCTTTTATTTCTTTTTCCTGCCGAATTGCTCTGGCCAGCACCTCCAGAACTATGTTGAATAGGAGTGGTGAAAGTGGGCACCCTTGTCTTGTTCCTGTCCTCAGAGGGATGGCTTTCAGCTTTTGTCCATTGAGTATGATGTTGGCTGTGGGTCTATCATATATGGCCTTTATTATGTTGAGGTACTTTCCTTCTATACCCATTTTACTGAGGGTTTTTATCATAAATGGGTGTTGGATCTTGTCGAATGCTTTCTCTGCATCTATTGAGATGATCATGTGGTTTTTGGTTTTCATTTTGTTGATGTAGTGTATCACGTTGATTGACTTGCGGATGTTGAACCATCCCTGTGTCCCTGGTATAAATCCCACTTGATCATGGTGTATAATCTTTTTGATGTATTGCTGTAATCGGTTAGCCAAAATTTTGTTGAGGATTTTTGCATCTATGTTCATCAGTGATATCGGCCTGTAGTTCTCCTTCTTTGTGTTGTCCTTGTCAGGTTTGGGGATCAGAGTGATGTTGGCTTCATAGAATGTGTTAGGGAGTTCTCCATCTTTCTCAATTTTCTGGAACAGTTTGAGGAGAATAGGTATTAAGTCTTCTTTGAATGTTTGGTAGAATTCTCCAGAGAAGCCGTCTGGTCCTGGACTCTTATTTTTGGGGAGGTTTTTGATTACCGTTTCTATTTCCTTACTTGTGATTGGTCTATTCAGATTCTCCATTTCTTCCTGATTCAGTTTGGGGAGATTGTAGGAGTCTAGGAATTTGTCCATTTCTTCCAGGTTGTTCAATTTGTTGGCATATAGTTTTTCATAGTATTCTCTTATGATCTCTTGTATTTCATTGGTATCTGTTGTGATTTCTCCTCTGTCATTCCTGATTTTATTAATTTGCGATTTCTCTCTTCTTTTCTTGGTGAGTCTGGCTAGGGGTTTGTCAATTTTGTTAATTCTTTCGAAGAACCAACTCTTTGTTTCATTGATCCTTTCTATTGTCTTTTTTGTTTCAATATCGTTTATTTCTGCTCTTATTTTTATTATTTCCCTCCTTCTACTGACTCTGGGCCTTGTTTGTTCTTCTTTTTCTAGTTCTGTTAGGTGTCGTTTGAGGTTGCTTACGTGAGCTTTTTCTTGTTTAGTGAGGTGAGCCTGTATTGCGATGAATTTCCCTCTTAGGACTGCTTTTGCTGCATCCCAAATGATTTGGTATGTCGTGTTCTCATTTTCATTTGTCTCCAGATAATATTTGATTTCTTCTTTAATTTCTTCAATGATCCATTGTTTGTTGAGAAGCGTGTTGTTTAGTCTCCACATTTTTGCACCTTTCTCTGCTTTTTTCTTGTAGTTGATTTCTAGTTTAATAGCGTTATGATCAGAAAAGATGCTTGATATTATTTCAACTCTCTTGTATTTATTGATGTTTGCTTTGGTTCCCAAAATATGGTCAATCCTTGAGAATGTTCCATGTGCACTTGAGAAGAATGTGTAACCTGCTGTTTTTGGATGAAGTGTTCTATATATATCTATTAAGTCCATCTGGTCTAATTTTTCATTTAATTCTATTATTTCCTTGTTGATTTTCTGTCTGGATGTTCTGTCCATTGGTGTTAATGGTGTGTTGAGGTCCCCTACTATTATTGTATTGTTGTTGATGTCTTCTTTTAGTTCTATTAAGAGTTGCTTTACAAATTTTGGTGCTCCTGTGTTGGGTGCGTATATATTTATAAGTGTTATGTCTTCTTGGTGGAGAGTCCCTTTTATCATTATATACTGTCCCTCTTTGTCTTTCTTTATCTGTTTTGCTTTGAAATCTACTTTGTCTGATATTAGTATAGCGACACCTGCTTTCTTTTGTTCATTATTAGCTTGGAGTATTGTTCTCCATCCCTTCACTCTGAGTCTGTGTTTGTCTTTGGGGCTGAGGTGTGTTTCCTGGAGGCAGCATATTGTTGGATCTTGTTCTTTGATCCATCCTGCCACTCTGTGTCTTTTGATTGGGGAGTTCAATCCATTTACATTTAGAGTGATTATTGAGACGTGGGGGCCTACCACTACCATTTTGTGTCTTGTTTTCCGGTTTTCTTCAGTTTCCTTTGTTTCTCGTCCCATGGTTTAATCTGTTCTGATGTAGAGCTGCTACTCTCTGTTGTTGTCCTTCTACTTATCTCCTCTGCTCTTGGTTTTGTAGCCCCTTTCCTTTTTTGGATTTTTCAGGAATGAGGGTTTTCCTGAGGATTTCCTGAAGAGGAGGTTTTGTGGCAATGAACTCCCTTAATTTTTGTTTATCTGGGAAAGTTTTTATTTCTCCATCGTATTTGAAGGATATTTTCGCTGGGTAGAGAATTCTCGGCTGTAGGTTTTTGTCCTTCAGATTTTTGAATGTATCATTCCACTCTCTTCTAGCCTGTAAAGTTTCTGCTGAGAAATCTGCTGATAGCCTGATGGGGGTTCCTTTGTAGGTTAGTTTCTTTTGCCTGGCTGTCCTTAATATTTTCTCCTTGTCGTTGACTTTTGCTAGCTTCACTACTATATGCCGTGGAGTTGGTCTTCTTGCATTGATAAAGTTTGGAGATCTATTGGCTTCTGTCACCTGAAGATCCATCTCCCTCACCAGATTTGGGAAGTTCTCAGCCATTATTTCTTTGAATAGGTTTTCTGCCCCTTTCTCCTTCTCTTCTCCCTCTGGTATACCTATAATCCTTACGTTGCATCTCCTAATTGTGTCTGATAATTCTCGGAGAGTTTCTTCATTTCTTTTAAGTCTTGCTTCTCTCTCCTCCTCTGCCTGCAACAATTCTATATTGCCATCTTCCAAATTGCTAATTCTTTCCTCCATATTATCGGCCCTACTGTTCAGAGCATCTAGATTTTTCTTAATCTCCTCTATTGTGTTCTTCATTTCCAATATTTCTGTTTGGTTCTTCTTTATCGTATCAAACTCTTTTGTGACATAGCTCCTGAACTCGTTGAGTTGTCGGTCAGAATTCTCTCTTAACTCAGTGAGTATTTTAATGATGGCTGTTTTGAAGTCATCATCATTTAGGTTATATATCTCATTTTCTTTGGGATTGTTTTCTGTGTATTTGTTACTTTCTTTCTGTTCTGGAGATTTAATGTATTTTTTCATATTGCTTGATGATGTTGATTTGTGCCTCCGCATGGAGATAGAGTTTAGTTGCTCCTTTCACTTGTTTCAGCTGCTGCGGTGGGGGGAGCAGCTGTTTATACTTCACCAACCAGGAACCCTGTCCGTAGTTGCTAACTGGGCCTGGGCCCCTCTTCGTAGCCACAGTGGCCCTTTGGATTCCCTCCTCTGCCGTGGGGGCCGTCACGGGGGGCTTCAGGCTGCAGGGGCCTACTGTTGTTGCCCACCTAGATGCGCTCTCTCCTTGGGGTCTGCAACGGTGTTATGGGCTTTTCCAGCGGCCAGGGGTGGGATCACTTATATTTGTCGCTCCGTTGCTGTCGGCACCCACCAAATCTCACTTGTCCTCTATGGGTCGCAGGAGAGCTATTGGCATCTTCTACAGTCTGTGGTTAGTACACCTAGCTATGCTGCTTTTGCCGTGGGGTCTTCCAGCCTTGTGGCTGGCGGCTGGGTGCCTTCTACTGGTGCTGTGCAGAGGCTTTCCCTAAGGCTTCTGTGAGCCTGTAGGGTTTCCCCCTAGGCTACTAAGCTGGGTCTCTGGAACTCTCTCCAGCCCCAGTCCTCTCCGAGATCTCCGGCAATCCCTAGCCTCACCGGGTGGGCAACGGCAGCTGGGGGTCGCCCCGTCCTCTGGGCTTCTCTCCGGGCCTCTGCCGGGAGCTCTGAATGCTCAGCGTGGCCCCTCTGCTACCGGCAGACAGAGAGTTTTGTCTGCTGCCTGGCGGAGCTCCGGCGCTTCCCCTCCGGGTCGCCGGACCCGCCTTTGAAAGTTCCCCCGCCCCGGTCCTCTCCGAGATCTCCGGCAATCCCTAGTCCCCCGGGGCGGGCAACGGCAGCTGGGGGTCGCCCCGACCTCTGGGCTTCTCTCTGGGCCTCTGCCGGGAGCCCTGAGTGCTCAGCGTGGCCCCTCTGCTACCGGCAGACAGAGAGTTTTGTCTGCTGCCTGGCGGAGCTCCGGCGCTTCCCCACCGGGTCGCCGGACCCGCCTTTGAAAGTTCCCCCGCCCCGGTCCTCTCCGAGATCTCCGGCAATCCCTAGTCCCCCGGGGCGGGCGTCTCTCTGGGACCCTCCGGGCGCCCCGAGCACCAGGCTGGGTCTCCCCGCCAATGGCGGGGAGAGACTCTCCCCGCGGGCTCAGGTGTGCAACTCCAAAGTTTCCCTCTGCATTTAGGAGTAATTGCAGGGGGTTTAAGTAGGGTTCTGGTCACCTGTTTCCACCGTCGCTCCTCTGTTGTGTTCTCGCTCCTGCCCTAGATGTGTGTGGATCCTCTGGGGGCGTCCGTTGGAAGAAAGCCGCTTGCGGGTACTAGGCTGCCCGTCGGGGTCGGAGAGTTTTCACCTATTTCCACATCCTCCCGGAGGAAAGTCCGTCCGCCTTCCGATGTATAGTCGCGTGGGTGTCTCAGACGTCCTGAGATGCTGTCTGGATATCCTTTGTCAAGCGATAAGTGTCCAAATAATTGTAGACTCGAAGGGCGAGAGACAAAGAGGACTACTCACGGCGCCATCTTGGAATCAAGTCTCTCCCGTTGAGTAGGTTTTTATATGCATCATCTTATTCAGTCTTCAATATAACTTTCCAACTCTTTTGAAGTAGATATTGCTATCATCACCTCTTAGATTTGAAAATGGAGTCTCGGAGCAGGTAACTTGCCCAGGATCACACAGTGGATGAGAGGCAGTGCCAAAATTCCAAAGCTGAATCTGCTGGACAGAAACCCACATTCTTTCTCTTCTATTACAATGCCCCCACTGGCTAAAAAAAAAAGAAAGAAAGAAAGAGAAAAAGAGAAACAATTCTCCAAAATGAAATACCGATTATTATCAGCACTTAGTAGTATGGATATGTATTGAGTTCTTTGCGTAGAAACTTTGACTTTCTACAGCTAGGCCTTTGAGATGAAATACTATAACGCAGGAGATCCTCTTGTAGACTCTAAGCTCCTCAAGAACAGAGGCTGTGTCTAAATAATCTTGGCATCCTTGGGACATGGCATAGGACCTAAGACATAGTAAGTCCTAAATAAATGCTTCTAGAATGAATGTTTGAATGAGTAAATAAACGAATGACTTTTACAATGGAGGGAGGCAGAATAGGTATATAGCTCTT
Source organism: Equus caballus (assembly GCF_041296265.1). Classification (NCBI taxonomy): domain Eukaryota; kingdom Metazoa; phylum Chordata; class Mammalia; order Perissodactyla; family Equidae; genus Equus; species Equus caballus. Next base: position 63,940,995 of record NC_091690.1, read on the forward strand.
TGCAGACTTAAATATCTGACAGTATGTATGTATTTTTTAACCACATAATTGGATCACAGAATCATAACTCTGATGAGACCTCATAGACTCCCTTGCACAATATGTATTTGTTTGTTTGTCTAATAAATAAACTAAAGCACAAAATTCCAAAGCTAATTAGTGACAAAAGCTAGAGCCACATCCACAAAACATGTTTGAAACTATGCCTATCCCTGGATTTTGCCACCTTTTGGAACATAAAAGTGCTAATATAAAAGAATGAATTATCTTAATTTCTTTATATTTTGATACCTAGGAGATATATATATATATATATGCATGTGAATATACATATACACACATATAGATAATTGCAGAACAATTTACTTTCTTTAAGGAAATATTAAAGTTAATTGTTTTTATTACACCCAGCAATTGATAAAGATCAACATTAGCCTGGAATTCCTAGATGGCAGAAAGCCAAATACAAGATTTTTGCTTTCAGAATCCCACCCATTTACTAATCCTTAGGTGGATTAGTGCTCCAGAAAGCAAACTTACATGGCCAGACATGCACAAGCCAGCAAAGAAGAAAAAAATGAATTTTGATACATACAACAGATACTTTTGCATATGTTATACAGAAAAACACATTGTACGATTACACATGCTTTTTCTTAGTAATTTATGCCTTTTATGCACATTTATTTTGTCTCCTACTCATTGAAAAAGTCACATCTATGTTTTTCCTGGTTTACCTGACTCTTTCATTATAACTGAGAGAAGCAATATTTAGAACTGATGCATTCTCTGCAAATGAGTGGTTTGCATACGTAATCATCTATTATCTAATATAATATTCATGATTCTCAATCAGTCATTTCACGTCTCCAATGTGATTTTTCCCTTAAGTGCTTCTACAACCCCATATTTTGTATCTGAGTTACATACTAGAATTATATCAATGCAATGATGTTCTCATCCTTTTAAGAGGGAATGCATTGTTGGCAAAGGATGGGTAAGAAATGGAGGTTACCAGAAAGGTGCTATAAACCTTGAGCTATGCATATACCCAAATGCCCAAAGTTAAGCTGTCGTTGACTGACTGGTACTATGAAAGGCACAAGGGATAGAAGTGGAGTCAAACTTGGAGTCTAGAACATTCAGCTTATGCTGCCAATGTTAAGAAGGAACTTGAGTATAGAAGCAAAGAATATCCAGTAAGGAAAGGATAGTCTCTTCAATCAATGGTGTTGAGAAAATTGGTTAGCCACATGCAAAAGAATGAAAGTTGCCCACTAACTTACACCGTACACAAAAAATTAACACAAAATGGATTAAAGACTTGAACATAAGACCTGAAACATAAAACTCCTAGAAGAAAACATGAGCAGTAAGCTCCTTGAGATAGATCTTGGCAATGATTTTTTTAATCTGACACCAAAAGCAAAAATAAATATGTGCTATTACATCAAACTAAAAAGTGTGCACAGCAAAAGAAACCATCAACAAAATGGAAAGGCAACCTACTGAATGGGAGAAAATAATTGTAAATGATATATCTTATAAGGGGTTATTACCAAAATATATTTTAAAAAAACTCGTATAGTTCAATAGTAAAAAAAAACAAACAATCTGATTTAAAAATGGGCAGAAGATCTGAATAGACATTTTTCCAAAGAAGAAGATGGCCACCAGGTACATGAAAAGATGCCTAACATCATTCATCAGGGAAGTGCAAATCAAAACCACAATGAGAGATCACCTCACACCTGTGAGAATGACTGTTACCAAAAATAAATAACAAGTGTTGGCAAAGATGTGGAGAAAAAGGAACCCTTGTGTACTGTTGGTGGAGTGTAAATTCATGCAACCTCCAGGGAAAACAATATGGAGTTTCCTCAAAAAAATTAAAAATAGGGCTACCATATGATCCAGGAATTCTACTTCTGGGTATTTGTCTGAAGAAAATGAAAACACTATTTCAAAAACATATTGCACCCCACATTCATTACAGCATTATTATCATAACCAAGATATGGAAATAACCTAAGTGTCCACCATTGATGGATGAATGAATAAAGAAATTGTCGTATACATACAAAATAGAATAGTATTCAGCCATAAGAAAGAGTGAAATCTTGCCATTTGCAACATGGATAGACCTCAAGGGCATTATGCTAAGTGAAATAAGTCAGACAGAGAAGCACAAATACCATATGATCTCTCTTATATGTAGACTCTAAAAAACAAAAGTTTGTAAATTGGTGGTTGCAAGAGGTAGGGAGTAGGGGTGGGAGAAATGGGTGAACCGTTTTTGTTTGTTTAAATAAACCGATTAAATTTTTAAAAAATACTCCTGGCACTTTGGCCACCACTCACAGACAGGCATAGAGCAGTGAAAATTTTGAGTTATCCAAGGCATGTGTCCCCAGCTGAGGTTGAACAGGGCAATACTCTGCCTTCTTGTTTCAACTGTCATACTGTAAACAAGAGTCCTTTTTGCAATCTATTTAGTGCCATATGCTTTGCATTTTTTGTGCTTTTCGTTGGTGATTTTGCTGTTTAAATGCCCTCCTGTGAAGTGCTGAAGTGCTCTCTGGCGTTCCTAAGCACAAGACTGTGGTGTGTCTTACAGAGAAAACACGTGTGTTAGATAAGCTTCATTCAGGCATGAGTTACAGTACTGTTGGCTGTGAGTTCAACATTAACGACTCAACAACAACATAAAAATGGAGGTTGAACATTCCATCAGTTCCTTGATATACAGCAGGACTCTACATTAGACAGGAACAAGCGGCTTTAAAAAAAAAATGTTTTACAGCAGCTCCAAGGCCCTATAAATCCTAGGGAGATTCCCCGGGAACCTGATCTAGAAAAACCCTTCCTTAAGGCTTGTCTGTGACTTAGGGTCACAGAGCATTAAATATAAACAAGACAACCTAAGACAGCATTTCAACGTACAAGCAGAGATAGTTTTGTTGTTTTCGTTCGAGAGCAAGCTTCTCTGGTTTGCCTGTATTTGACAGCTAACCCGATGTTTTAGTTGTATTAATGGTGAAATGAGAAGACTTTTTATTTTTTATTAGCATAATTATAGGGCTCTCACCAGCAAGTCAGTTTGAGCTTCAAATGGGCAGTGCAATTCCAGAAACTCCGCGTTAGGTGGTAAACACATTAAGTCCCAGGCTGCCCTCCCAACAGAGCAGGAGAAATCAACCAGAGAAGAGAAAAAAAGGATGTAGCAAGAAAGTCGAGGTAGATCGGTCAGAGGGAGGGGGTAGGAGAAAGGCCAGGGAGTTCAGCAGCAGGAGGAGGGAATAGAGACAGCCACAGAGGAAAGGTAAGGAAGGGGCAAGCAAAAGGAATGTAGTCCCAGAGGCAGTTGCAGAGAGATCAAGAGAGGATCACAGAGGTAAGACCCTGAGGGGAGGAGGGAGGCAAAAGAGGAGAGGGGAGAGCGGAACTGGCGTCCTGAGAATCAAGGGACCCCACCTCTGCAGGGCAGTGTATGTGGTAACTTTTCCAGGTGGCTAGGTGTTTGGCAAAAGAGAAAACTGCAGTAGGAAGCTACAAACAGTACTAAATAGTAAAGAGAAAAGATAGAGGAAGGGGATTTTAAAGAATCCAGAATTACAAGTGTGGGTTCCACGGAACTCCCAGTGCCAAGAACGGCAAGGGCTAGTGGTGTCTATTTTATTCTGATGCTGGCAACTGTCAGGGCAGTGGCTGGAGTTTGGCAGTTCCAGGTCCAGGTTTGAGAAGCTTCCAAGGCTGCTTCTCCTTCCCCTGCCCCTGCACTTATTGACTTAATGTTGGTCAGTCTGACAAGATGTGGCAGAGCCTGCAGCCGGCCGGTCAGTGCCTGCAGCCAGCCTTTCATGGAATTGGCCCCAGTGTAGAGTGAAGCACAGTTCAAGAAGCGAGCTGGGCGGGGAGCACTGAATTTGGCCACAGGAATATAAAATTTGACGTTGATTAAGATGCTCAGGGGGATTGTTGAGCTCTCGGCAATGGCCGAAGTGGCGGAGCTGCTGAGGGGGCTGGCCCTTGCGCTGACTGATTGGAGCTGAAGGGAGTAGCCCCTAGAGATCAGGGCTGCGACAACATGCCTGAAGGGGGCTGTTTGTGGAGCTGGAAAGGGAACGTGACAGGCACTAGGAGCGAGGCTGCTGTTAAAAGACGTCCTTTTGTGATATCATGGTGAAGAGGATGTGTGTGTGTGTCAGGGGCAGGGGTTGTGTGGGTGGATTGAGCAGCACCCTGGCAGAGGTGGCTGCCAGAGAACCAGTGTCACTGCAGACCTGGAGGCAGCCAGTCTTGTAGGAGAAGAGGGCAGCGTAGTGTAGGGGAGAAGACAGTCTGAGTATCACAGAGACAGGAGCTCTGATGCCAGCTCTGCTGTTTTGGAAGCTTTTAACCTCTCTGTGCCTCAGTTTCTTCATGGTAAAAGTTGACCTCAGCAAAGCGCTTCAGAGGATTAGCAATAACAAGCCCAACATAGTACCCTCTTGCTCAATATTCAGTCACTAGTATTATTTTTATAGTAACCTCCTTCCTTTCATATTTAAATTTCTGGTCACAGACAATTTGCGAAAAGCCAATTTTACTGAATTTATTCTCTCTTTATTCCTTTTCTCTTTTCTTTTCTGCTCTTCCCATTGTTTACTGAGCATTTATTTTGTGCTAGGAATTGAACCCTGGCAGTGGAACCTGATTTATTGATGTCTTTCCTCTAGCTAAGGGAGTGTGACTTTTCAGCTCTGTTCACATCCAGCGCTCCAGCAACTAACCATAGAAACTCAGTCTTCACTGGGGAGTTGTTTTCTGTAGGGACCAGCTTTCTGTGCACTAAATTGAGAGGGCTGGAAGGAGGGAATTGGTTAGTAATTAGAAAAGATTTAAATAACTGAAAATACTTCCCTGACTATGTAAATGGAAATTTTTCTGATGCTTACAATATTCACCTGGAATTGATGGTAAAAGATTGCACACAGCTTTGGCTGCTTTTGTGACGTTCTGGTATATGCTTGAAAGAACAAAGGAAGTGATGAAGGAGATGCAGTTCCAGAGGATGGCCATTCTTCCTCACTCTTTTGATTTTATGGAGTTTGTCTTTTCAGAAGAGTTTTTTAACTGATTCTGTTGCTTCTTCTGGTTCTCCCAATGGCCAGAAAGAAACTTTTTATGAAATCATTGACTTTTAGAGTTAAGGTTGTATGTTGTGTAGTCTGGCTAGCACTTTCCAAAAGAGGCCACATTCAAGATGGCAGCTCCAGCATAGAAAACCCCATTCTTTATTTGTTATTTATTTTTAAATTATTTTATTGAAGTCATACTGGTTTATAACATTGTGTAAATTTCGTGTTTATGTTATTATATTTCAGCTTCTGTATAGACTGCATCATGGTCACCATTAACAGTCTAGTTTTTATCCATCAACATACATATGTGCCCTTTTACCCCTTTCGCCCTCCCCCCACCTTTTTACCCTCTGGTAACCACCAATCTGTTCTCCTTATCTCTGCCTTTGTATATATTCCACATATGAGTGAAATCATACAGGAACCCCGCCCTTTAGAGCAGCCAATTGCCTCCTTTTCAGGGTCCTGCATATCTCCTCCATTATTTCTCCTCTCATCACTTTCTTTTCTAATTTGTCTTCTTTTCATTTTTAGCCACTAGAATTGGCCACTGAATCCTTGGTCAGCTGATTAATAATGCTTTTTTAGAGGAATAGGAGTCTTTGTGAACCTTTAGGCCTCTTCAGAGTAGAGGAAGAGATTCATCAGGCACACGTAATTGCAATCACCCTCAATAATAGTTTATGAGGGAGGGAATTTGTGCCACATCCTAAGAATACAAGAGGACTAAACCAATGGCTGGGACTGCCCTCATGAGACTTACAGTCTAGTTGGTGACATTTATTCATAAAAAAGTAAAGCAAATTACACAACACTGTGTCATATGGTCTACTTTTAAAAACAATATATATGCAGTTAAATGCTTTTGCACCTATTCATTCACTTACATGTATCAGTTACTATTCTAGACATCAGGAATATAGCTGGGGATATTACTTATATATGTGTGGAGAAATGTATAAGAAGTTATGTATTCAACTTATTATCAGTGGTTACCTGAAGCTTAGAGTAGAAAGAAGGAGATATTCCATTTACTTGCTGTTCTTCTCTATAGTTTTAATTATTTAAAATTAGCTTGAATTACTCCTATACCTTAAGGTATATAATTATTTATATACCTTAAAAAATAATGATAAAGCACTAAAGGAGCATGAAAATTTATGTAATGCTGCCAGATTGTGAGGCTGATGGCCAAGTGAGTGGCAAGACTGTCAACAGGAGGTCTGGGAAAATAGACCTTGACCTGGACGTGAAGGAAGATCCAGACTTCAGAGACTCCTAGGAAACAGGAAGCAGGACAGGAAAAAGGAAGAGACCCATAGGAATCTTATTGGAATAGGGATGTGTCCGAAGCTTCTAGCTGCAGCAGAGGGTTTTCTTAGGAGAGGAGATATGTAATATAAGGGACAGAACACTAGCACTCTCATCTGGACTCTGCCACAAATACACCGCATGACCCTGACAAGTGACTTCATTCTCTGGGCCTCAGTCTTCTCACCTGTGAGATGGGAGGATGGGACAGGAACCAATCTAATGTTCCTTCACGTTAGAGAAGTCTATGGTCTTAGGATGCTAGAGAAGGATGTAATAAAAGCCAGATTATGGAAGGCCTTAAAGGGGAGGATAAGAAATTTTCTCATAACCTACAAGCAGTGAGGAGCATAGAAGAAGAATATAAGCATCTGCATCAAGTGTAAAATGTGAAAAGCAGTATTTAGAGAAATGTAGATTGGCCATGATATATAAGATGACTGTCAAAGTGGTGGGAGTAGAGAGAAGAGAGAGAATTAGTGGGGGAGAGAGAGACAGAGTTTAGAGGAAGGCCTGCAGATCAATTAGAAGTCTACTGCACAATAGTGAATTATAAAATCTTGATAAATTAAAAAACAGAAGTCCATAATGATACTCATAGACAGAGAGAATAAAGGGAAAATTCTTCTGCACAGAAGCTACCAGCTAATGATTCTAGAAGAAATAGAGAATTAGAAAATCATCATTTTCCAACCCTCAATAAAATAATTGTTTCAGGCAAGGATAGTCTGTAGATGCCAAAAAAAAATTGAGATGAAAGTTTATTGGGAAAAAGGATATTCACATTGTCTCAAAAACTACCCCACAGATTTGTTATTTACAAAGTTCCATTCTAAAGGTGGCTTTAGAGTGAAGCAATCTGGTGGTCCTTAACCACGTGACCAAACTTAGTTTCAGCAATAGTGAGACAGCCTCATATTTTCGTTCTCCTAATGTGATACAGTAAGAAGTACATGATATTACTCACTAGATTTTGCTAAAAATGTTTGACCTGATTCTGATCAGGAAGAAGCAATTAGACAAATCCAAAATGTGGAACAGCCTATAAGCATCTGGCCTGAACTCTTTGAAAAAGAAAGAAAGAAAAAAGTTAATGTCATTAAAGAAAAAAGAAGGTAGCATTTTAGATTAATAATGACTAAAGACATAATAACCACCAAATACAATGAGCAAATCTTGATTCGATCCTGAATTGAAGAAAAAAATATATAAAAAACATTTTGAGGACAATTGAGAAAATTTGAATAGGTACAGTATATTGGATGGTATAGAATATTACTAGCTTTTTTGTGTGTAATAATGGTAATATGATTATATATGAAATATTTTTACAATGAGGAGATGCTTTGCTGATATGTTAGATTGGAAGTGGTCTCATGTCTGCCACATATTTCAAATGGTTCAGAAAGAGAAGTGTGAGTGTTTATGTGTGTGTCTCTTCTGAGAGAGAGAGAGAGAGAGATTGAGAGAGAGAGAAATAGGCAGAGAAAGAGAGAAGGAGGGAGGGAGAATAAATGTGCCAAAATATTAGCAACTGTTGAGTCTTGATGAAAATTTTACGGATTTTCATTGTACTGTTCTTTCAATTTTTCTGTAGTTGGAAATTTTTCAAAATAAGTAGTTGGGGGGGGATCTGTTGCAATAGTCTAGATCAAGACTTAGGGCTAGGGTAGCAAATTAGAAAAGAAAGAACAAAAGTCAAATATTTTGAAGGGAAAATAGACTAATAAATATCATTTCTCAACAATAATGGTAAATAAAATCGATTTTTAGCATTTGTGTCTGTTCAGATCTCCTCCTCTTGATTTGACTGATGAAACAAATGGAAAGTGAAGATTTAAGAGTCCTTGACACAGTTTGCCTGAGCTCAGAAAATCTGTTTCCTGGGAGTTTTTAGTCAGTGAGATGATGACCCTATTTTTAGGTGAGGAGTAAGTAGGAGAAATGCCAAGATGTGATTATGGACAACACACATGCCAAGACACACATAAGCTCGAACACAAAACAATGTCATTATCCTGAGGAGCTATAGTGAAACAAACATCAGAAGAGTCCTGCGTGCAGTAGCCAGAGTTTAGGCTTTGCATTAATGGATTTTGACCAAGACAATTCCATTAGCACCTTATTCCTACTCGAGCCTTTCAAATGCTTTAGGAATGGACCATTTGATAGGTATGTCTAGAGAGTTTTTTCTTTCGTTTAAAACTGATTATATGCTGGGGCTGGCCCCGTGGCCGAGTGGTTAAGTCCACGCGCTCCTCTGCAGGCGGCCCAGTGTTTCGTTGGTTCGAATCCTGGGCGCGGACATGGCACTGCTCATCAAACCACGCTGAGGCAGCGTCCCACATGGCACAACTAGAAGGACCCACAACGAAGAATGTACAACTATGTCTTGGGGGCTTTGGGGAGAAAAAGAAAAAAAATAAAATCTTTAAAAAAAAAAAAACTGATTATATGCTTATAAACAAGGCCAACCATGCAGGGGGAAAAATAAATAACCTGTTTCACCTAAACTATTATCTTGTTAAACTTCCTTTGGAATTAGCATATTTATGTGAAAACTGGTTTTGATCCGTTATTTCTCATGGCAGGTCCTATTGCATTTTTAGAAGGATAGTTTTTCACTGTGTGTGACTGTGCCACAGTTTGCAGGACATTGAACATGACGGCTTTGCGCAATTAGCGCCAATGTGGACCCCAAATTCCGACATTTTAAGATCAAAAAATACCTCCCTCTCCCCAACATTTCCATACCCTGCTAAGAACTACTGTTAGATTCTAAGTTACTGAGGGCACATCTGTTGCTTTCTTCACCAGCATCCCCAAAACTCAGCACAATAACTGCCACAAAGAAGGCACTCAGTAAATATCTATTGAAGGGATTTATGTAATGCTTGAAAATTTAATTATTCAAATTTACTCAGTTTTCCTGTAAACACTACTGTATTTTTAATTTGCCTTGGCAGCCTTTTTTGTTTTGTATGGTCAAAGTAACGCTAACTTCAAATTCAATAGTTAAAACTTGTTTTATATAACTTTTCAAACTGTCATGGCAATATATGTTCACTTAAAAATTATTCAGATACTACTAAAGGCTATAATATGAGATATAATCCCTTCTCTCCTCTTCAGCATTTCTCCTCTACCCCTGCCTCAGCACCATAGCCCTTTGAAATTTCTGTTAGCATTTGGTTGCATAACCTTTCAGAACTTCTCTATAAGATCATATATCCTTTTCTATTTTCTTTTAAACAACTGGAGTTATAGATACATAAAGTTTTTCAAAATGTTTTTCTTTAATTTAGCAATATATGATGGATATTTTTCAGTATCAGAATGTTAGACATGTATGCCATTGCTTTTAATGGCTGTATAGTGATCCATTATACAGATGTTTCATAACTTATTTAATCAATTCCCTGTTGATGGTATTTTAACAGTACATTAAATTAATGATAATTTAATATCAGGAACACAGAAACCACAGAAAACTAATTTTTAAAAAATAATTGAACATTTGCATTCAGTCCACTGATTTCAAAGGGGAACACACGTTGAGCAAACTCAAAAGGTTGCTTTTATTACCACCATCTCTCAAGAAAAGACCTCAGCTCCAATTTGACCCTAACCTAAGGGGATCTGTTAGCCTGGAAGCACACACACATCCCATCCCAGGCTGGAGTGCTCGGAGGGTGAGGTGGGAAGCAAATCTTTGAGGGCAAGAATTTAGCCTCACACCCCCAAATGTGGTCCTTTGCCTGAGCAATTTTGAGACCTGCGTGATGTGAAACTGAGTGATTCCTTAGCAACAATGTTTTCAAGGGCACTGAGACATAGGATGGGGTTTCAGGGATGCCTCCACCATGATACCTACAGCCTCACAGTTCTGAGAGACACTTGTATCAACAGAGACCCATGCACAAAGCACAATATGGAGGACAGAGCCCTGGAATGAAGAGAACAGGTCTTTTGTGGGTTGTATGGGTTACTGTTTTTTCATGTCCATGTATTCCCTTTCAAAGTATACCATAAAGAAAGTTCCTGAGCCATTCTGGCAAGTCTTAATTGATGATAGAGCCCCAAAGGGCCAGAGAGTTTGTAAACCAACAGTCATAGCACATTTTGAGATTGAAATCAACACGTATATCGTGAATGAAGGACCAGTGAGAGTACAGAGGAGAACAAAGAGCTACATCTCCACAAGAGGTGCCACATCTGATTGATCATCTGTCATTAGAGAGCTTTTAAAAATAAAGATGCTTGGGCCCCACCCTCAAAGATTCTGATTGAGTGAGTCCAATTTAATCAACCATTCTCCCCCTAGATGATGAATTCCTTCTGAAAAGGATTCTAATCAGTACTTGGCTTATAATAAGTATGCAATAGACAATGTCAAATAAATTTTAATGATTTAAATAAAATTATGTGATCTAATAGTTACACTCATTTATTAATTCAAGAAATATCATTAAGTATCTATGTAGTGTTCTAGGTATTAGAGGTATGGAGGTAAAGAGATAAAGTCCCTAGTCATAGGAAGCTTTTCTTGGGGTGGATGAGATAACAAACAAACGAAATATCAAGTAGGCCTAAGTTCTGTTAGAAATTAAAGGAGGATGTTAAAGATAGACTGGAAGGCTATTTTCAATAGGGTAGGCAGCAATGAACTCTCTGAGGAATTGGCCATTAAGCTGAGACTCATGAAAATAAGGAATCAAATGTGCAAAGAACTAGGGAAGAGCACTACAGTCTGAAAGACAGCTGGCACAAGTGCCCTCAGGCTGGAGAGAACTGGGATTTAGGTGAAGCAGAATGGAGGTCCTTGTGCCTATGCCACAGTGAGGGAGGCAAAGAATGGAATGAGATGGAATCGGAAGGATGGGTCAAGATCAGGGTGAGGAGTTTGGATTGTATTCAAAGTACAGCAAGAAACCAGTGGAAAAAATTTAGGAGGAGAGAGGCATGATCTGATATACATTTTGAAAAGATCATTCTGACTGTTGGATCAAAAATGGATAGAGAAGGGTGGGGGAGCCAGAATGAGAGCAGGGAGCTCAATCAAGAGTCTAAAGCAGTATACGCAAGAGAAAGGGTGGCTTGACCAAGGGGAAGCAGGGTGGAGTTGGAAAAAAGGGGATGGAATTGAAATTTGGCTTAGAACTAGAGTAAACAGACATGCTGATAGATTACATGGGGAGGTGAGAGGAAAAGAGAATTAGTTTGGCCTGTAGGTTCTTGGTTGAGTGGTTTGAGTAGTGGGTGGTGGTATTACTATTTGCTAATGGTAGAAAAGTTCCCGAGAAATAGGTTTGGGAGAAAATAAACGATTTTGAGTATGATGAGTTCGAAAAATCTTGGAAATCCAACTGGAGATGTCAACTAAGCAGGTAGATTTACAATTCTGGAGTTAAGAGAAAAATCAGAGATACTAGTATCATCCTGTATTTGTATAGTATGAGGTTTTAACTGTTTTTGTTTACATATTCTTATGGTTACCTTGTTACTCAAAACACATGAATCCTAAAAGTTATTTACTGTCTTTTCATCTATAGTAAGTTGGGTTTGGATGGCCAAATTATACCTTATCATTTTCAATTGAAGACTTTAGAATGATTGGCTGTCTACAAATGCCCTGGTAAACCAAAACATTTTTAAAGTTTTTGTTTCTTTTTTTTTCAGTATATGCCTATTTTTGCATCAGCAAGCCAAATTTAAAAGGATTGTTCATTTTTACTGCTAAGACATGTAAATATCCAGTATCAGGACATTTTGCCCCTGCTCCAGGAGGATTCTGGTCTTGAGCTTTCATGCAGCTGCTGTCAGAAATGTTATCACTCTCCACCAAGTGCAACAGCCTCCAGGATGAACGGGAAACTTAATTAGAAATTTCCACTTCAAATGCGATTTATAGTTCATTCACTCTGAGACGTGCTGGAGGGCATTTGAAAAGTTTAACACTGAATGAATTGTTTGTTTTTCTCAAGTTGTCAACAAAATACATATTGAGCATAGAATATATTTGTTTATAAGCACTGGAAGGGACCTCAGATATTTAGCATGAGGCTCTCTTTCTAGATGAAGAAACTGAGGCCCAGGGAGGTAAAGGGACTTCCCAAAGTGACATACGCTAACAGCAAGATGGGACTGAAACTCGGGACTCCTAACTCCTAGGACAGTGCTTTCCAGAGCATCATGCTTCCTTTTTCAATGCCTGTAACCCTAGCACTTCTGCTTGGTCTACTGAGTCTTTATTGAGATAATTTTATACTAGCCCAAGTCATCCTCGTACATTGTGTGTGTCAGGAAAGGGGTGAAAAGTAGCTAATAATTACATGCCCTTGCTATATACCATGCTATATACCAGGCACTGCCCTAAGTGTTTCACATGTACTAATGAATTTAACCTTACAACAACTCTATGAAATGGGTACTCTTATCCCCATTTTGTACGGCCAACCTCTTCTATATCTGGGTCTACTCAGATCAGGGTACTGATCTCAGGAATACTAAGACTAAAATGATTATTAACATTAACTATTTCTCTAAGCTGCAGATAGATATTTTCCAACTGCCTTCAAAATTGTAGATGCCATGAGACACACCAAATTCAACACATCTAAAACAAAATGCATTATCCTCTGGTCCAAACCCACTTTCCACTCTGCGTTTCCATTTAGATTGATGGTATGATCACCCCTCTAATCACCTTTCTCATCTCCCATTTCTAATCCATTCAACACTATAAATATTATTCAAACTCAATTTGGTTCCCAGAAGTATTTGAAGAGAATAGCTATGGAGAACCTCTCTCTGTGTCCTCTCTCAAGTCTATGCCCCATTACCCACCCTCAATTCCATTCTCATTTTTCTAATTCAGACCTTGATCATCTACCATTTGTAATATTGCAGTAGTCTCTCATCTGGGTATCCTATTTTTGATCACTCCGTTCTTCAACCCCAACTTTTCACTGAACACAAGTCAAATTGTGTTAAATGCCTGTGTAAAAACCTCCCCTGGCCACCTATTGACAAAACTTCTTAACCTGGCATTCAAGGTCCACTGCTGCTGGCACCATTTTCCTCCTCTCTCTCTCTCCACGCTCTACGCCAGCCACACGAGCCTGCTCACAGTTCAAGATTAAAAGGGATATTTATAGTTTCCTTGCCTCCTTCACAAGTATATGATAAGGACCACTTAATACGTGTGAATGCTTTTGTTATCTTTGTTTATCACTTCATTTGGTAAAAAATGTAAAGTGAGACAACACTTTACTAACTGTAAAACACTTTTGAGATGTATTTTTAAGGGGTGGAAATCATTGAATTTCCAGTCACAGGGGACTTAGAGATGGTGGGGTCCAGCACCTTCCATTTTCTGCAGCAGATCATTGACTGACCTGAGTAAGTCAGTGGTAGAGTTAGCAACTGAACCCAAATTTCCACCTCACTATATCTCATCACTTCGGGAAAATAAAACAGAATTTCTTTCCTCTTGAGAAAAGATGGAGCTTTCTACATTTATTTAATTCACTGGTCATACATCTACTCATCTTAATATCCCTATTCTCTCAAAGTAGAAATAGTTTGGATTCTTCCCCAGTTTCTTCTCTGCGCCCCCTCCCACATACCAACCAGACCCCCTATTGTGAAATAATTTGCATGAAACAGTCCCCTGTGTTATGCACTTGACTAATTTTAATTGAAATCTGGTGCCAATTATCCAGCCCTTTCCCACTGGCCCCTTTTTCACAATTAATAATTCAGTTAAGGTTGTAGTTCTTAGCTACTCTATTCCAAGACAATCTTATACCAAATCTATTCTTTGGTTTTATTATTGCTAATAAAAGCCATTTTAAAGTCCAGGTTTCATAGATAATGGATATGCTGTAATACAAATAGCAACCATTGATTAAGTACTTTATTTGCATTATCTCTAATCATCCTGACAACAACCCAGCAAAATAAGGGTTAATCTCTTATGTTGCACATAAGGAAACTGAGGCTCAAAGGTGTTAAGGTCATAGAGGAGTTGGTAAGTGCTGGGACCAAGATTTGAATCTTGACCTTCCTGAGTCTAAACCCAGTGTTCATCTCATGACACTGTTTTCAGAGCAGGCAGATGACATGATCTGGGATGGAAAACTTCAGAATCCAGGAGCAGTGGTGCTGCCTTCTGAGAAGCATCTCCAAAGAGATTAATTCAACTTGGGAGGCTCCTAGCAGGGCCAGGCTGGCGATAACACATGCCTCTGGCATATTCCCTGCATTTTCTCTAGCTGTAAACACTCCTGGGGTACAGGGTGATGGTAAAATAATATTTCTCCATTCTAATCTGAGAAACTGCTCCCTGTTGCTGTCAAGATAAACTTCAAATTCACTAAAATGGCTTACCATGCCCTTTACTGCCAGATCTTTGACAGGCAGTAATATGTCCAGACTCTTAAACCAGATTGTCTGGGTTTGATTCCTGGCTTTGCCATATGTTAGAAGTGGAACCTTGGACAAGTTATTTAATCTGTCTGTGCCCCAGTGTCCTCTTCTATAAAATGAGCATTGTTGTGTGTTCTTACTTCATAGAGCTGTTGTGAGGGTTAAGGGAATTAGTGTGTAGGAAATGCTTAGAACAGTGCCTGCCACGGAGTAAGTGCACACATGTCAGCTGTCACCACCACCATCATCATCCGTCACCATCATCATCATCATCCTCATCTTCATCACCTTCATTTCTCCTGCCCCATCTCTCACCTCTTTCCCATTCTCCTTTCCCCCGTCTCTGCCCTTCAGTAACAACTGCTTTCTTTCCTTTCTTCAGATGCGCCAGACCCTCCCTCACCTCCAGACCTTCGTTTGTGCCTGCCTCTGTGCCTGGAATACTCTTGCTACTCCTCTGCCCACCCCTTTCTCCACAGCCTTCTGTGGGTGCCCCCCAGCAACCTCACCCGGATAACTCACTCAGATCTCCTTTCTGATGTCACTTCCTTCAGAAAACCTTCTTATATCTCCTCCTACTTCATTAGGGGCCCCTTCTCTGAGTCCCAGAGCATTCTGACTTTTTTCTGTCATAGTACTTACTACCTGGTCATTAATTATGTGTTTGCTTGTCATTGTCCTCTGCTGAATGGTAAATTGCTTGACCATGGTTATGTGTCACACTAGTTCACTTTTTCCTTAAATTGGAAAAGAAAATGACTAAAATGGATATTTTTAAAAATTTGTATCAGCACTGTGTTTAGCTCTAGGTACTACACTATGTGCATACCACAGGATAATAGTCATAAATGAGCATCCGTGTTGCCATAATTGACTTCATGTACACTCAGCTGAGTCTCTGATGACTTATTAAATAATATCAAGGTGATAGAAAAATCAATTATAAGAGCCATCCCAAAATGAAATGGACAGACTAGAGAAGGAGAGAGTTCTCTGTCCCTGGAGGTATGCAAGCAGAGGCAAATGGTCACTTGGTGAGAATGATATGGAGGATTAGGGAAGAGAGCGAGGTCATTTAACCTGGAAAAGAGAAAACTGCCTTCAAATATTAGAAAGAAGACTATGTAAAATAAGAATTCATAGAAAAGAAGAAGTATTCATAGAAAAGAAGAAGTATTCTATGAGCCCTTAGAGGGCAAAACTACAACCCAGAGGTGGAAAGTACCAGGAAGATGATTTAGATTCAACACAAAGAACTTTTTTTTTTTATCACTAGACTTGACCGTAAGTGGATTTCCCTGAAAGACAGTGTGAGTTCTTCATCAGTGTGACACCAGTGTCAAATAAACTTGAATGACCATTTGCCAGGGATAATGTAGGGAGAGTATATTATTCACTTATTTATTTGCTTATTCACTCGCTCACCTCTTCAGTTATTATGCACCTACTATTTGCCAGGCACTGTGCTAGGGACACAAGTTCCACTAAGACAAGCTCCTATCTTTAGGAGCTCACAAGTAACCACATTTCACAATTCAG
The DNA here is from genome assembly GCF_041296265.1 of Equus caballus. Taxonomy (NCBI): domain Eukaryota; kingdom Metazoa; phylum Chordata; class Mammalia; order Perissodactyla; family Equidae; genus Equus; species Equus caballus. The sequence continues at coordinate 63,957,398 of NC_091690.1, forward strand.
TTCAGACTGAATCTTTAAGGACTAGGAGAAGTTTTCCACGTGAGGAAGGGATAAAAATTATGTTTTAGATAGGGAAAAGAGCATGCACAAGGATAAAGAAATGCCCGAATCAGAGAAATGAAAAAAATCAACATGGAACAGGACAAGGGCTAAGAATAATGTGGCCGAACAGCTTAAAGGTATACATCAGGGGTTGAAGACAATCACAAAGTCTCTCCTATTTCTGAAATTCTCTGATTCTGATATCATCCATTCTATAATTCTAAGAAATATATAGATATTTCTAGACAACACAAAGACATTTATTCAGGGAAGCCCTGGAGCCCTAGGCCAGGGGCCCTGGTGGCTGAAGTAGCAAATGTAATGCTCATCTTTTAAAAACAAGAAGAAAAAATGTCGATCCTGGACGTGGTACACCGTTCATCTTCACATTAGCATCTGGGAAAAACCTACAACTACCTGAATCAACTAGAAGTGCTAAAATTTCTCTCCGTCACCAACGTGGTTGTGAAAAGGATGTCATAATATATGGAATTTAATTTTTTTTATCATCCAGTGACAGTTGTATACACAAGGAGGTAGCAATAGATAGAATTTTCTCCCCTGCCCAAAGCCTTTAGTTTCAGCCCTACATGATCTGATCATTATAAGTTGGGCCGTTATGTCTAAACCACGTTGCTTGGGACCATGGCAGAGCTAACCAGTGTGCCACACACAATCATGTGCTGTCAGTCTCAGAAGCTTAAAAGGCAAGTTTCAGAATTGGAATCTTGTCGGCATAGACCCTCGGGATTGGACAGGATATTAAAGGAAGAACAGTAGGAGTTGGTAGTTAAGAGCTCAGGAGTTTTAGTTAGATTGTTTAAAATCCTTAGCCTCTTTCTAACTGTTTAACCTTCAGTAAGGAGATAGATATCTCCTATATATGCAAGCATGTCCAATACTCAATGAGTTTTAAGAATGATTATCATTATTAATCTCAATAATAGTTAATGGCATCCAATTCCCAGCCCATGCTTCAAGAAGAGGAAATTCAAACTGAAGCAGCAAAAGAGAAATAATAAATATATGAGGCTGTGTCACACTTGGTATTTTAAAATGTCACTACAATGATGCAAACTGTTTTTGAATGCCTTTGAAAATGTTATTTGAGCATAGATTACTGATAAAAACTGAAATCTCAGGGATAGAAATAAGAATCAAACTGACCTTGAAGGGCTGGCACCATGGCCAAGTGGTTAAAGTTCCTTGTGCTCTGCTTTGGCAGCCTGGATTCACAGGTTCAGATCCTGGGCGCAGATCTGCTCCACTCATCAGCCATGCTGTGGAGGCATCCCACATACAAAGTAGAGGCAGATTGGCACAGATGTTAGCTCAGGGTGAATCTTCCTCACCAAAAAAAAAAAGAAAGAAAAAGAAAAAAAAGTGACCTTGAAAAGTTTGAAAGACTAGAAGAGAAAGTGCTAAAACCGGGAGGAAAATCAACAGAAACGTGAGCAATTGTTTGGAATATTGTTTCAGATAACACCAGCATTAACTGCTGCACAAATGTAGAGACTCATGTAGAATTAGGCCTAAGATGAACAAGATCTGGTTATTACTGGCCCAGCGGAAGCAAACACACATAGTAGGGCATGTCTGCTGCAGTGGAATGACGGCTGGCTGGGCAAGAGAGCTCCAAGAGGGTCCTAATCCTGTGCTAATTCTGAAACAACTTGGGGCAAGTCCCTTGCCCCATGAGATCATCTCTAATATGTAAGCGCTGGATGAATAAGTTTCTAGGGCTCTTCCACTGCTGAAATTCTGTGTTCCTAAAACCACAAACAAATGAACAGAAAACATGAAGTAATTTATACATTATTTTCTGCTTTGGTTAATTTCCATTAGATTTTATTTCATCACTTATGATCACAGCTCTTTGATGAAATACTGACAACAATAATAGATACTATTTTCTGAATGTCTGTTTGTACCAGGCTCTGTGGTAGGGGCTTTATAAATACTGTATCATTTAGTTATGCAATAGCCCTGATAGGTAGATAGGTATTATACCCATTATACAGGTAAGGAAGCTGAGGTTAAAAGAAGCTAAAAGACTTTCTCAAATTACTTAGGTTTAACTGGTGGACTCAGGATTCAGGATTTGTGCACTAACTGTGAAAAATTTAGAGGATGACTATAATATTGAAAGATGTAGAAATTTGATGCTGTAAAGGGAAGGTCCAAGAAAGGGTGGCCGTTCACCTTGTTCTCACAACAAACCCCAAAATATATTCAAATAGATCAAAGATTAAATGGCTAAAAATTAAACTATGGTTGTACTGGAAGAAAACATGGGTAATTTGTTAAATATATTCGAGAGGGGAAGATATGATACATAACTCAAAAGTTAAAAAAGAAGAAAGTGATAAATATGAGTATATGAAACATTTTAAACTCTGTATGGCAAGAAATGGCATACAAGGGATTAGTTAAATACAATAATACAAAATACAAATAGCAAACTACATAACAAACTAGCAATGGTTATCTAAGAGGAGCACTAATATTCTTAATATGCAGATAAACTTAAGCAAACTATCCAAACAAAAAATACGTAAAATAAGTTAATGAGCGTCTTATGTAAAAAGAAATGTGAATAACCAATGAACATATAAAAAGGTGTTTAATCTCATAATTGAAGAAATGCAAAATTTAAAAATACAGTTGTCTACCAATCAGAATGGCAGAGGTCAAATGTTGGGATATGTGCAATTTTTACAAGAGTGTGAGGAAGTAGACAATCATATTATTTATGGGAGTATAAATTAATGCTACATTTTTTGGAGGCAATTTAGCAATAGCTATAAAAATTTAACACTAATACTCTTTATCCAACAACTTATTATTAGATGATATTTATTACATTATTTATTACAGCATTGTCTGTAATAGCAAAATATTAAAGTGTTGTAAGGGTTTATGTAAATTGTTTTACATTAAATAATAGAACACTCCGCAGTTATTAAAAAAGAATGAGACAATGTATAAGAACATGTGAATGAACAAAGCTGTCTAACTTATATAGATCTTCCTTGACTTATGCTGAGGTTATGTCCAAAAAACCCACCAGAAGTTGAAAATATCAGAAGTTGAACATGCATTTAATATATCTAACCTACCAAATATCATAGCTTAGCCTAGCTTGCCTAAATGTGCTCAGAACACTGATGTTAGCCTACAGCTGGGAAAAATCATCTAACACAAAGCCTATTTTATAATAAAGTGTTGAATATCTCATGTAATTTATTGAATACTACGCTGAAAGTGAAAAAGAGAATGGTTGTGTGGGTACAAAATGGTTGTAAGTGTGTCAGTTACTTACCCTTGTGGTCACATGGCTGACCGGGATCTGCAGCTCGCTGCCACAGCCCAGCATCATAAGAGAGTGTTGTACCACAGATCACTAGCCCGGGAAAAGGTCAAACTTCAAAATTCAAAGCATGGTTTCTACTGAGTGCATATTGATTTCATACCATCCTACAGTCTAAAAATCATAAGTTGAACCATCATAAGTCAGGGACCATCTGTATTTGTAAGAGGAAAAAATCAAAGTATAAAACAATGGGTAAAATACGATCTTACTGGTACAAAATTTTTAAATTATTTATATATTTTATAAACCTGCTAAATAATTGGTAGTATATATAAGAATACAAAAATACAAAAATATTTGATAGTGTATGAAAAAGCCATCAACCCAGTTACCTTTGGAGAGTGTAACAAGAATGAAGAGGAGGCTTTTGTTTTTATGCTTTTTTGTATTGCTTTCATTTTCAGGTCTGTGCATCATGTACATATATTGATTTTATTTTTGGATATTAATGCATTATCTGAGCAATGAGATATGGCCGGTTTTTGTTTTCTTCTTTATTAGTTTGTGTTTGTTTAGTGAAAAAATAATCATTTAAAAGTGTACAATAGCAAATTAAAAGAAACAAATAATGCATATGCCCTTTGACCTAGGAAGTCTATTTCCAGAGAATTTATCCTTCAGAAACACTGTCATGAGCATTGGCAGTAGTAAAACGCTATAAACAGCCTTACCCACATTAAGAGAAATCTTATTGAGAAAATTCTGGTACATTTATACCATGGAATACTAGACTCCATTAATAAAGTAGAATGATATGAGCTGATATAGAAGGTGTCTGAGACATTGTTAAATAAAAAGCAAAAAGAAAAGCAAGTTGTAGAATTATATATGTGATATGATCCTATTCATTTAAATAAAAATGTGATAGTATTTTAACCTATTAAAATATAGAGAGAAAGAAACAGAGTCGAGAGAAAATCATGTGTTTGCATGTGCATATAGTAGATTTCTAAAAAGTATACAAGAAACTGCTAACAGTGGAGATGGTGAGGGGACTTTTTACTTTTCCTCTTATATCTTTCTGAAACATTAGAATTCGTTTACCATGATCATATATTATTTTTTAATAAAAAGCTAACCCTGATTGTTTGACAAAAGATTGTCTGGCCCATGAAGTGTGTGTATTCAGCTTCCTGTAGGCAGGAGCCTAGATCAAATTACTTTTCCTGTCTCTTCCGGCTCTCTGAGTCAGACTTCTGACTCATTAATGCCTAGACAGTCTCTGAAATAATGGTCACCTACCATGGAGTAGATCTAGAATTTTATAGTTAAAGAAAGTTTTAGACTCAGAGAGCCTTACAGTCCCTTCCCTCTGAGGCAGGAGAAAACTGAGGCTCAGAGAGGTGATATGACAGTCACTCAGGTAGTGAGTGACACAGCCACACCAAGCCTAACTCAATGAACTTCTCAATTACTGTGTAATCAATGCTTTTAGTAAGGAGTTCATCATACTTGAGATCCAGGGGAGAGGCAAGGAAAATTATAACAGTGAGTAAGGAGACTCTAACAAAGTTATTATGAGATGTCCGGGATGTGGAATTGAAGATTACAGATGTTCCAGGCCTGATACGGAAACACAGTGGTTAACCCTCCACCCACCACCCAATATCATTGTCAAAGAGGATCGATGAGAGGCAAGATAAGTCTTTATTTTATGTGTAGATAAGCTCATCTGTTCTTTTATTCTTCTTTATGGGCCATAGCTATCTTCCCTGTAAATAAAAGGAAGTAGAATTCTGATATCATCTGCAAAAACCTAACTCTATATAGATTAGAAAACTGGACCTACTGTGTGTTCAGTTGAAGCAGAAAAGCTTCCCAGGGGCTTCTCTTATTCACCTTTGTTCCCTACCCACCATCCCTTTCCTGGGGTAGAGAAATCCCTGTCATTGGAAAGCACTCAATAATTACATTGGGTTGACTTAGACTGAATTGATTCATGAAAGACTTTAGCTTTTGTTTCTCATTAAATTTGACTTGAGAATGATTTTTCCCTCTTGGCAGAGTTTTGTGCTTGTTTTTTAGTTGCTCTGTTTCTCTTTGGCGTGGGCCCCAAAATGGGAGTTAGCCCCAGCAACATAAACTCCTGGTGTTTTTTGTTTCATTTTGTCAGAATTCATTCTGGAATTGTGCATGAGAAATGAGACAGTCAAGTTTATTTCGGAACAAGGCTCAGGGCTGTCTAACTAAGCTCAGGACAACAGGAATAGGCATATGACCAGAGAGGGATTTGGCAGGAAGCCAGCCCCATGCCGTACAGTCTCCCCAGAACCTCATCTGAATATATTAATCTGTCAGCACATACTTTTCTATGTACATTACATGTGTCTCTCTTTATTATCCTGTTTTCCCTCTAATACTGAAGGCTCCTATCTACCCCAGAAATCTAGGAAACTCACAAAGGCATATTAAAAGCAGACACTAAAATCCTAGTGGATATGGGTAGATAGACAAGTTTCAACCAAGTCAGACCATGGCACAAACACCAGAAGATGAAATTTCATGTGTCTGCTAACTAAAAGTTATCAGGAATGTGAAACTTGCTAAGTTAACACTCAAATGCCTGGATAGGACATGAGTAGTTTTGAGGCAGGCGATATAATCTTAGACAGCCTCTTAGTTTGGGGAAACTTTCCTCTGTCTGTCAGAATAATATGCCTTACGAGACACCAAAATTCTCTGGCTTCTCTCTTCAGGTGAATGGCATTGACCTCCGTGGAGCATCCCATGAACAGGCTGCTGCTGCGCTAAAGGGAGCTGGACAGACGGTGACGATTATAGCACAATACCAACCTGAAGGTCAGTGAGAACCCAAACATAATGTTCTGATATGTTTCTGTGTGATGTGTACCTGCATTTATGAACTCCTGGAGTAACCAGTCACCACCAACAATGTTTTTTTTAAAACTACCTATGGTGAAAAATCGATGCTTCATCTTCAGAGGACATGAGGCTTTGTTACCCTTAATCTTCCAAGGAAAACATCAGACAGTTAGAAAGACCTGTTTGGAATCTAAAGTCAAATAAACAACAACTAGCGTCGGCTTTATTTCATTTATATTCTTATCTGGTACATACTTTTGGTCAGCAATGGATACTATATAAACAATTAAGATTTAGGAAGCAAGGAGGGGAGAGTTCATCTACAGAAGTAGACCATGATCAGTAGGCCATATTCTTTTCTTGCAGCATTAACTCCCGTTAACACTAACATGGTTTTTGGATGCCCTTGATGTGGATTTTTTTTCCGCCTTTCCGTTGTTTGGAATACATCACTGTAAACCCTGAGACTTGGTGAGATGTCATAAACTAGATTAGCCAACTGAGACTTGATGAGACATCCTAAATTGGATTAGCCATACCCTGCTCTTTGGTTTGTTTCAACATCTGTTTCTGTGATCAGAATGAGGCTCAATGAGACAACTGGGATGTTACCTATTGTGTGGTTGATTTCGTAGCGAGTTTGTATATAGATTGCTTCTTTGTTAATGAAACATAGTTAAGCACACAAGTGTGGGCTAGACTTTCTAAAAAAAACAGAGGAATATGCTTTCTGTCTTCAGGAAATGTAGTTAATTGCTTTTGGTCCACATGGCTGGCTGAGAGGAGTATTAAACAGCTGAACATGAAAGCACAAGATGCCATGAAGGGAGAGCCTTTGTGCGTGTGGGTATAAAGAGCTTCCCTGAACTTTTCAGATGATTCTTTCTTAATGTCAACTAGTCTATTGATGTTTGGAAGACTGAGGTTTGTACCTTGCCTGCGACATCTTAGATTTTACCATTAATGGTTGCCAAACACATGCTTTATGTTAAAATAAAGAGAACATTCTACCACATGTATTTTGGCATGTTACCTTCGCTTTGCCTGACTTTAGAATTAGAATTTGTACTTGTTATTTTTTTTTTTTTAAAGTATTAAATGCTTTCTCCTCTTGGCCTAGGCCAGATATGGCCAGAGAGCTGGGGAAGAGAGGATGTATGATTGTCAAAGATGGATGATGACACAAGTGAACATATTCTTTCCAGATGGTTTTGAGAAGTCTTTCTACTTCTTAAAAATTAGTACATATGTCTTCTCAAATGAATACATGGCTCCTATATTATCCGTTGTAAAACAAAAAAAATGAAAAGATCTGGGTTAGGATAATTTGATGAACAAATTCTACTTCATATAGAGTAAGAACTTTTTCATAGGGTTCTTCCACTTTCTTGATAGCTGTTTTCTTTTCATCTCAAATTCTATGCCCTTCACCATAACCTGGCACATGATATAAATATCCCTGGCTATTTTCCCATTTCTGAAAAATCTTATCTCAAACAATTCTGTAGACTGATAGGATGGTCAGAACTACGGTTACACCAATTAGAAGCTCTTGATAGTGAGGATAACCATTCCAGTAATCTTGAACAGAGTGATTTCAAGCTTTAAAGGTTACAATAAAGGACAAGTATGTCCTAGTTCTCTCAGCATAAATTTTCTTATGCTTCCTTACAACTTTGCAATTTAAGCAATATACTTAATTTAGCTACTATGCTGTACTTTGTCAAGATGCCTGTTCAAAGCATGTCTTATAAATCATACAAATCAATTTTTAAAGTGCTTCTGAAGAAATCTGCAAATAACACAGGCGTATTTCACAATGTCGAAGTACAGATCAGACTCCCAGAATGACTTCCCTATTTTAATAGTCTCACTGTATCCTAATCGGTCACAGCTTTAAATCAGTTGGAAATGAGTTAATGCAACATCAAGCAAACTTTTTTCCCTCTTTGCAAACTTAATGTTTAACTGAACCTCAATTTAACTGTTGTTTGAAATAGAAAACTGATTGGATTGTTGTTTAGGTCATTTAGGGACATTTAAATTATATAACATCTTTAGGAAATAATGAACAATTTCATTAAGTAACTAATTTAAAGTAACTAATGAGAAGAAGAGTATGCTTTGAGGTTCCATTAGGAAATTCTCACCAAGTCCCCTTCATTTGCTCCAGTATTATAAAGCGTCCATGCTAAGACAAATTTTATGGGTATCTTTTTTGGTATGTTTAAGAACCAGGCCTCCAATAAATCAGTTTTTCAGTTACATTCAAATGTTGTTTTCAAGAATATTCTACATTGCACAGTATTGCTAGGTATTCAGAAAATTTGGCCCTTACCTCCATCTCAAGTCTTTGTCTTTAGGGAATTTTTTATCTTATTGAGGAGAAAGGACTTTGATACTTTTAATAGAGATCAGCTCCTGATGATATAGGACCAAAATTGTTTGATAATGGCATAATCTCTGAGAACTATGGAATGTCAGAGAAGGAACAAATCTGCAGGAGCCAGAACAGTGCAAGAATACTTCATGGAAATGGGGGAACAGAGCCAGACCTTGAAAAATGGGTGTGATTTCTATTCCAGAGAGCAGGGAGAAAGAATATTTTGCTAAACTACATAGGATTGTGTGCTCCATGTGTGCAGGTACAAAATCTATATTTTGTTCACTGACAAATCTATCTCTAGTGTTGTACATATAATTGGTATTTTTAAAGAGCTGCTAAACTAATGAATAAAAGTTTACATCCTTCACTACTTGAGTTTCCACTTGAAGGTAATTGAAGACTGAAAGGATTTATTTTTATTCCTTGCATTTTTCATTTTCTGCTCCAAAGCAGAAAACAAGTGCTAAACAAGTGTGTACTGCCAAATATAAAACCATTTCCAACTGTGCTTTTCATAGTACTTAGCATACTTTTTGAAATAATTATAAATAATTTATAATTATCATAATGTAGCAATAAATGTCTTCCTTGGCAAGTTTCACTGTGCGAAGTAAGGCCAAAGTTGTTATACTCACTTCTGCTTGAAATGAGCTTGGTCCTAGTTGTCTGAATTACTCTATCTATCATCAGTCTTTTTCAATGTCTTGTTCTAGGTGGTGGGAATGAAGCCACATTTGAAGAGTCACATGCCAACAATGTTTCTTTCTAGTAGTGTGATTATGATTCATTTTTACGATCTTTTATGATCCAATTTTTAATCACATATTTACTTTGAAATTAACATGAATTACATTAATAATAGGAAGAAAATAATGACGTTGTTTTCTCTCTTTCTTTCTTTTTTTCAAAAAGATCATGTTTCTGATACTTCCAGAATAATTCTGCTTAAGCAATATGGGAAGTTAGTTCTTGTAAATACTTCAATTACCTATATTGTTAGTGAAGTTACTCCAAGACTATTTCAAAAAAGGAAACACAGTGCCCTCCCCCCACATACACACATACATATATACTATACCCCTTTTCTTTTTTGGTGAGGAAGATTGGCCCTGAGCTAACATCTGTTGCCAATTTTCCTCTTTTTGCTTGAGGAAGATTGTTGCTGAGCTAACATCTGTGCCAATCTTCTTCCATTTTGTATGTTAGATGCTGCCACAGCATGGCTTTATGAGCAGTATGTAGGTCTGCACCCTGGATCCAAACCTGTGAACCTTGGGCTGCTGAAGTGGAACACACAAACCCAACAACTACGCCACCGGGCTGGCCCCTATACCCCTTTTCTTACCCTTCCCAATCACCTTCCACATTGCTTTAGGAATTATCCTTCTAAAAGATATGACCCCAAGACGCCTGTGCAAAAACTTCTTTCCCTTCACAATATGGTCACAGCTACCCTCCATGCTCCCTTCTCACTCACCCCACCACCACCCACCAGCATCATCCTTTTTCACTCCCCCATCGCTGCACAGGACCGCTCCCTGCTCCTCCACTTGATCCTAAATGGTCATGTTTCTGGGCCTTTACTTATGTGAGTTCTTCTACCTGACATTCCCTTTTCTCCCTTTCCATGAGGATTCCTACTCATCTTGAGGGCACTCAGATGTCAATTCCACTATGAGGCTATCTTTAATCTGCTAAGTCAATGTTGATTGATTCTTTCTCTGAGCTCCCTAGACCTGTATTCAGACACCTGATATGTCCCTTATCATGATTTGTATGTTTCTCCACTCAAGTAAGTGGAAAGCAAAGAGGCTTCGGGAAGGCAAAAACCCTCTCGATCTCCCCTGTTAATTTGCTCAATATGAATTTGACTATGCTTTATTAAAGAGTTATCAAGTGAGTCTCTCCTTGTTTTAGAAATGCAATATTGTATCTTCAGTGTGTTGGCAAATATTAATAGTAAGTGCTTAAGAAATATTTGCTGAATGAATATTGAATGAATGGCCTGGAGTTTTTATATTAGATGCAGAAATGGTAAATGAATCCCAAGATTGGACATCTGGTGTTGGTGCAGTTTTAGATGGTGCCTTTTGTTTTTTAGTACAAAATCTTTAGCGACCCTAGTGAATAAATTCTCATTCTCCCGCATTGCAGAAAATCTACAGCTGTTACTCTATAAAATAGCACAAAGAAAAGATGATTAAAGCTCTAACATTTTTTAAAGTTCAGAAACTCAACTTTAACATCATTGATGAATTAAAAAGGCGTTGATTGCAACCTAATTATACATTTGTCAAAAAGGGTCTAACAGCATTCCCTGGGTCAGATTGGGGCAAATCTTTACAGCATTTGTTGCCTTCTCATTAATATAATAATACTTATATTTAGTGCAAGATTACTGACTGGGATTGAAATGCTAAACCACTAGATATTCACCAGGAGAACCAAATAAACAATACAAGTTGTTAGATGAAGCACAAAGTGGAGATAATTAATTGCCAAGTTGTCCTTGTGAAAGCCATCAATGTCCTCTTGCCTTTAATCTGACTATTCAGGGCATTGTTGGGGACACTGCAAAGGCTTCAGAAAGGCCTGCAAGTAGGAACGAGGAAGTCCATGGGGGTCCCCATCAGCTCAGCGAGCAGAGACTTGAGTAGACAATGGAGAGGGCTGATTTCCCCCACCTTTTATTCTTTAATGGAATACTTGAGTTCCTAAAAGAAAAGCCCAAAGTACAGAGTTGATTATTGCCTGGAGACTCATAAGTGTGGTCTGGTTTATGGAATTGTGGCAGAGTGACCATGTGGTTCATTTATACATTCACTCACTCAATAGATATCTTTTACTGAACACTTACTGTGCCTCAGTCAGTGTTCTAGGGAAATGATAAAGCAGTGAATTAAAAAAGGCCCTCTCGAAGTATAACATTTGTCTGATGGTGATAAGTAGTGTAAATAAATATGAAGAAGGATAAAGGTGTTAGTGACAGAGAGCTATACGGTGGGTGGAGAAGATCTTGCCAATAAGGTGATATTTCAGCATATACCTAAAAGAAGTGCAAGAGTAAGCCATGCAGGAAGCTAGGGGAAGAAATGAATTCTTCTAGAGTCTTGGTCTACCAAGTGTGGTCCATAAACTAGCAGCATAAATATCAACTGAGAGCTTGTTGGAAATGCACAATCTTGAGCCCCAACCCAGGCCTGCTAAGTCTGAATTCGCATTTTCTCAAGACCCACTGGTTATTTGTATGTACATTAAAGTCTGAAGCACTGCTCTAGAATACTTAAGGACCCTGCAAAAATTGTCATTTGTCACTACTGGGGGGACTCCCTCTACCTGGAGTACTGGGCAAAGTCACATGAAGCTGCATCACCAGGTTTGATTTCTGGCATGTGGTCATGCCTCAGTGGTTTTACCAGGGACTGGTTAGGCTGCAGGGGAACTAAGAAGTTCATGTGTCATTCACGTCTGCTTTGCCTGTCCCTCCCCTCTAAATACAGATTATCAAGCAAATTCAAACATCTTGCTGGAACTCCTCAGCTAGTGAGACAATGAACCTATTCAGACTTCATTCTCTTTAATTATGGCCTCTCCTTCAGGTGAATAAAGAAGCAGTGAGTTGCAATGAGGGAAGATGGAAACCCATCCTGATGGATGGCTCTATGAAGCAAAAGAAAGTCATTAAGGCATCATTATAAAATTTCTTTGAGTAACTTGCTATATATTAAAGCAGAAGTTCACTTAAATAATCTTTTTCACTCCTTTTAAATTGTGAAGCTAATTCAGAAAGAAAAGTATCTATTCTTTTTAGCATTAAGTGAAACCCTGATCTTACTGAGAGTAACCACTCTGAATTACGTCACCAAGCTTAAACCAGTGCTGGGCCCCCTGTTGCATTTCTCCATTGGGTCAAAGACATGGTGAAAGCTTGAAATGAATACGTAATTTACCCTCTGAAGAATATAGACACCTTCCATACTTGAAAGTTCTCGGGAATGAGAGTATGTACAATATGCAAGAAGCTTACTTACAATGCAAGCTATAATTCTTTCTTTAAATCAATATCTATATAAGTTTATGCATATGAATGAGCAGCTGTGGCATGTTGAAATATTTTCTTAGTGCAAAGAACTGCATCTTAAATGCCCAAGCAGGATTCATGAAGTCCAGCTGTGGGTCTGGGTCAGAAATTGCATCAACATCATCAGGGAACATTTAAGATGAGCTTTGGAATGGAAAGTACTGTGCAAGCCTCTGGACTGGGAAGAGTAGATCAGTATTCTAGTGCTAACTCTAACTCTAGCTGTGTGATTTTGTGGTAGTTATTCATCTTTCTGAGTCTCAGTTTTCTCACCCATTAAAAAAAGGTTAGGATGCGTATGATATTATCGGAATAATCCTCTAGTTGTTAAATTCTAGATTTAAAAAACCATGACCCCAACCTCGGACCTTAGTGGGTATAGAAGCATGAATTCCACCACTTGAACATTTTGTCACTAACATAACATTTTTTTCTGTGCATTTTTTGCATTCTTTAAGAGGAAACGAATGTGCAATCTAGTTACCTTGATGCATTTTGTGCCGTTTAACTAGAATCATTGAGAAATAGAAGTTAAGAATTGGAAGAATCTTTAAAGATCGTCTTGTCTAGCTTCCTCATTTCACAGCTGGGGAAGCTGAAGCTCAGTCAGCATCCAGATAGGAAAGCAGTTCAATACCTTAAAAGTTGTCATAGGTACTAAAGCTGAAGCTGGCTGAGTAGCTAGTAATTCCTTAATTCTTTGAATTCACTATAGTAGCTATGATGACAGATGGCTTAAATAACCCAAGAAATCTAATCCAATAAGATTGTTATGATCAAATTAACATAAAGGGGTTAAAAAAAATTCCCATGGAGTCTCAGGGCTTTCTCATGTATACAACTTCACTTTCATTTCTAGCTTGTTAGTATTGTTAATTGCTATTGTTCATGTATCACAGTTAAATGATGTATATAAGAGAGCTTTAAAAATGTAAGCAATTATTGTTAATTAAAAAATAACCACCAATCTGGGAATATTGATAGTTCAATCAATAATTCAAATATATTATGATTTTCCTCTTTCCCATCCTAACTTCTTCCTGCAGCACCCTTCATCCATCCATCCGTCCATCCACTCATCCATCTATCTATTCATTATCAACCAGTTAATCCTTAGTGATAGTCTGTACTGCCATGTATCAAATTTCTCCAAGTATGTTGCATTAAATCTGGTTTAATTAATCTGGTTGGCATATTCTAACTTTTACCAAAATATTACAAAGGAAACTTAAGTAAAACTTCACATGACTCTAGAATTTTTATTGCTTAGACTTGTCTTTCACCACAACTCTCTCTCACATACATACACATTCCACTAATAGATGCTGCCTCCTCCTGCAACTAGAACTCTCTCAAGATATCCCCTCACTCAGTGTATCCTTTTTCTAGCCTTCTCTAGTTGTATTTGTTCCCTCCCAATCTCCAACTAACACATAGCACCATAGACATGACCAAAAGATGATTCATGCAAATAGAGTCTGCAGATTCATGGGAGGTTTTCTCCAGATACTTTAATGATTAATGATGCTGCGTCCCTCTCTCCATGCCCATGCCCTAGTTTGGACCAAGAAATGTAATGAAGACAAAGAGAAATATCACTTCCTGCCTCTTAGAAAACTTTCTTGACCTCATTATCTATCTTGGGAATACAACAACTCAAATTCATATCAAGGGGGTTAAAAATATTTACAAAACTGATCATATGTCATGCCTCCTCCCACTATGTTATCCCTATTCCCATCTCCATAACTCTTGTTCCATAGTTAAATATAATGAACTTTGGGTGTCTCATCTTGTGATTTTATTAATGTGATTTCGTTAATACTGAAAGAGGCTAAATAAGTCCTTGTGCTAGACACATTTTTTTTGAGACATTTTGATAACCAAGATCTCTTAGATCCATACTTGTCATTAGAAACACCCAGATCAAATATGTAAAAATAAAGGGTTCTAATCCTATTCTTGACTATACAAGTATTACAAAATGAACATAGATCTTCATTATATAAACATTTCGTTTGATATAGAATTTCAAGATATTAGAGAACTATAAAAGAATATTCTACAGAGAAAAACAGAAGAGAAATATAAACCATTACCTTTGAACTTAACTCCATATTCTGGGTGTCTAGCCTAGTTTACTCCCACATCTGTTTGAATATCCCCCTACTTAATTTAATTTAATAATGAATAATGAAGCATCTTTCTTCTTTCCCTGACTCTGCAGCCAAGGTTTTATTGACCACGCCTAAACCCATCACTTTTCTGAACATTGATTCCCTTGTTTGGCGATTAAGATGGTTAGAGAGATTATTTTTAAGGCTCTTTCAGATGACATTCTGTGAAATTTAATTTACTGTGCCTTTTAATTAAAACTTGTTGTCCAAGAACAATAATTACAAGCAGATAATTTCTAAATGTTCTCTTTTTATTCCACACATTTTAAAACATGGAAATTCTTCTTTTACCTACTTGTAGGAAGAGGAAAGATCCATGTCTGTGGAAATTGCTCTCTCTGTGTCCAAGAGGACTTGGACCCTCCAATAATGGTTTTAAGTTTAATTCAAGTAGAAGCAATTATTGCTTATTGGGGTTTTAAAAATTAACAATTTATTGCATACGGTCTCTGTTTATATGCAACCTCTCTGAGCCTGAAATTCTTCACCTATTACACAGAGATGATCATATTTACCTCCCAAAGTTGCTGAAAGAACTGGAGAAAATGGATGTAGAATGTCTGGAAGGTAGTAGGGAGTCCCTGAGTGATGGCTGGTGTCACAACCCTCAACAGCAGGCTTGTTTGAGTAAACACTGCGTTCCCCTATGCGCTAATCAGAGCCTTGCCCTGTGCTTAGAACTACCCCTGAGAGGGTCAAAGAGCTTCACAGACTTTGGGAAGGGTTAGTGGTTAAGAGTTCCTACTATGAAATCAGATAGATGTGATTCAGATTCCAACTCTACCGTTAACAACTGTGTGACTTTGGATAAATTACTTCACCTCTTGGAATATCATTCTTTATCTGTAAAATGAGGATTCACACCTATCTCATGGGGCAATTTTAAAGATGAAATGAATCAATGCATGTAAAATGCTAAGCACAGTTCCTAACAAATAGCACATCTTCGGTAAGTGGTAACTGTCATTATTATGGGAATTATCAGAAACACGAGACAGCCTATAATGTGGTTATTATGTGGAGAGAGAGAAGCAGACCCAGAAAGGGAAAGGAACTTGCAAAAGCCCTTGGGAGACTGTGGATATAGGTTTTTGAAGGATTTCTTTCGGTAACAAAATTAATGTGGAAATAATTCCCTGTGTGGGATTGTCAAATAAACTGCTCTCTGAAGAGTCCTGAGGTCCAGTGAAAGAATTTCAGGAACAGGGGGTGGGGCATTATGGGAAGATACACCGTGGGCCCTGGCCTCAGCCCCACTCCATCCAGAGAAGACTTTGTTTTTAATGTTTGATCTTAGATATATGAAGCAAGGATTCTGCCACCAAAAAGAAGAGTTTTAAGCTGTTCTAGCAGAAGGCAAGAAAAGCTGTCCAAATTAAGGTGTGTGTGTGGTTAGGATCTAAAAAACTGTAGGCTCAGTTAATTTTCCACTAGAATGTAAACCCCATGAGACCATCAAGTTTTGTCTGTTTCGCTCACTGCTGTGTCCTCAAGGCTTAGACCAGTGCCTGGCACATGGTGGGCACTCAAAAAATAGTTGTAGAATGAATGAGTGAGCTAAATAGACGTCATGCCTTGCAGTTTCTCTTGAACTGTAGGTGGCAGAGCAAATTCATCCTTGCTGAAATGCCTATTAGGAATCATGTTAGTTAGCTTGAGCTCCCAAACATTGATTTTGCATCCAAGAGAATATCTTATGTGGTCCCAAGATTGATTCTGGCATCACCGCTGACCAGGCTGCCAAAGACAAAGACACTCTCAGTTTTGCTTTCATTGTTTGGTGTGTGAAAGCCAAAAATTAAGCAAACAAATAGACTTTTTTCCCAATGAAGCTAATAGTGGCTTTGTGTATCTTTGTAAGTCTCGGAAACATTAAATAAAATATAAAATATTAACTGCACACGTTTAAGACTTTGCAGTTTCTCATCGGAGCTACAGAACAATTCCAAGAGGTGACTAGATAGGTTGTATTATCGTCATTCTAATTCATCGATAAGGAAAGTGAAGCTCAGTAAAGTTAAGTGACTTGCCCAAGGTCACTAGTAAGTGCCGTGAGCTGAGCTTACAGCCAGATCCTCCGATTCTGCTTCTTGTGCTTCATACCGTTCTTCAAATACTCTTCAGCATCATACTCTTTTATATTTCTTTTATCCAAATAAGAATAGTTGAATCAATCTAGAATTGTCAGGCTTTCCATAAGTTTGCTAAGTAAACATATTTTGAGAAAACTTATTTATGTTTGTTTGGTGGGTGAATGTTTGATGGTATATCACTTTATTTTTCATAGTAATATAATTCTGAGGGTTCAAAAATCAAAATAATATTAAAAATTGTACACTGAGGAGTCTCATTTCCACTTCATCTCCATTGACCTCATTTCCCCTTGCCCTTAAAGGCAGCCATTTAGTGAATGAGTAACTTATTTAAATAAAAACTGAAACTAGAGGAATATAGGTAAATCTTATTCAAAATGTTTTAAAGGAGAAAAAAATGCTTAATAGGAAGATGCTTAATAGTCTGGAAAGTTAATGAATAAAAAATAGTCATTTCTTAATTCGGTTGCCGGTTATATCTGCTCCTTATACCTTATGATATTTTTGCAAATCAGAAATAATTTTATAAATATTAGATTTCTTTAAATGCAACTGTCATAATACCCAATATGCTGTGTCAATTGTCAAGAGATCACAAGTTCCAAAAGAAACCTTCATGCGATTGTTCTTCATTAACTGGTACGGTTTTTTTCTAGAAAAATTTGGAACACTTAATATCCTTTAAAGAGGTCACTGGAACCTAAAGGGATCCGAAATCAAGGTTAAAACCACCTTGTTCCCTGGGAAATATGTGCAAGAGTTACCTAGTTTCATATAATAGACATCTTCATATAAAGATATTTAATCATGTGTCTTTATTATGTGATAGTGAATACATAAAGTCTTCTTTGTTTAAGCTCACTAGGAGATACTTTTTGAATGATTGATTTCTTAGTGATGTAAATAATCACACCCTACTTTATCCAAATTTTTAATATTTTTATTTTCTTTTAAATATTCAGTTTATTTTTATTTTCTTTTAAATATTCAGTTTCTTACAAAAAGGTATCATTCATTGTGGGAGATCTTTCCAGGAAGCAAAAGGAGGGATGTTAGAGTTTTAGTGATAATTCCCAGCTGTTATGACTTAGCAACAAGCAGCAAAAACACAAAGGGCATTTTAAAAGAAACACAACTATCTATGAAATTGCAGACCAACAGTTGCTTTGGGTAACTGTTAGTGAGACATAGTGAAAGCAGAGTGTTTACACAATCATTATCAAAACACAGCTGATACCGTCCAGAGAAATGAAGGTGTGAAGATTGTTGAGGGTGGGGAGGAGGGCGGCAGGGAGGACGTGCAGAGAAAACTGCTGAGGACGATCAAACGTCTTCAGCTTGGATAGTTCTGTTTACAGTTAGGAACACATTTTCCCCTCCTTTTAACAGACAAGAGAAAATACTTTCAACAGTCTTCTGATAAATGAATATTTAATCTTCTTATTGAAAGCAAAGAAAGTGGGTTTTCTTGTTGGTCTTTCATTTGATCATTTCATGGTTATTGATGATATTGAAATATTAAGTATACATTATTGTAGTTTTTTCTCTGAGCTGTCAAATTTCTCTTAGAATTTGTGCTTCCTCATTGCAATTCTATATCTTTGTCTTTCCTAATTATAAACCAAAAAAATGAAAATTTAGAGAGAGCCTGAGACTATAGAACAAGCGATAAAAAATACAAATATAATATCTCATATAAAATATAATCTACCTTATTTTATAAAATGAGGGTTGGTCTTTAGAATAGAATTTAAATGCACTTATCAAGCATTATATGTCAGGCACAGTTTTCTTAGGTACTTTTCGTCTAAATACATGTATCTACATGTATGGCTCCTCTCACATCCCCAGCTATACCTTTCCTTGCACTTTATACTCAAATAACCCAGATTGCTTATCCTTTGCCTGACAGGCCTTGATGTTTCATCCTCTATGACTTGGAATTATTACTCTGTCTGTGCAGAATTCTCTTCTTCGCTTGTCCACTTGACAAACTCTTTTTCTTTCAAAGAGCAAGCTCCAGATCGTCTCCTTTAGGAAGCCTTCCTGGCTGCACCACTCCATCCCCAGTAGAGGAGCACTGCTTCCTCTGTGCTATCTCACTATCTTGTATTGTTGCGTCTCTCCCTCAGTCTTGCAGTTAGTGTAAACAAACATCAGATCTCTGCACAGACTATGAGCTTCATGGGGTAAGGGAGTGACCATAGTAGGTAGTCCATAAATGTTTGATGAATGATTCAATCAGTCAATCAATGAAGATGTGAGTGGTGGTGATTTTTTTAAGCCCAAGTATCTTGAATATGGGTTGAACCATGTGGAGAAGCTAGTGTTGGCTCTAAAGATAATAATAAAAATAAATGGTGAACAGTTGAGTAAACAGAACTTCTGCTTTATACCACCTTGTATTGTCCACGTAGATTCAAGGACTCAAGAAATCACAAACGTACATGGGGAAAGTAGGTAACAACTAATAATGATAACTGTTATCCTTATGCCTAGTACTTCTAAATATTTATATATGTTATGGCATTTAATCCTCACAAACAGTGTAATATTGTTACCCCTATTTTGCAAATGAGGGAGTAAAATCTTAGAAAAGTTACACAATTAAGTGGTAGAAGCAAAATTCAAACAGTGGTCTCCCTGACTCAGATACCCATTTGCAACACCATGTCTCCAAGAGGGGCCAACAGTCAGATTTCAACTACCACCCTCCATGTCCTCTCCTAGTCCCCACTTCTCTAGAAAGGAAAGAAGTCCATGGCCGCACAACCAGTATAGGTCGAGTTTGTAGATTTGATAGCACTTTCTCTTCAAAGCCTCATTAAATCTGTTATATGCATAATCTTAGAATCAACTGCTAAGCCCTGGGGCTTTAGAACTTCCATTTGCTGTAAGAGAGCACTTTTCTTAAATCTGGCAAGATGTTGCTTAATAAAATACACACCAAGTGTCTGAGCAATTGGAGGAAGAGAGTAGTGATTATGGTCTAAAACTGGATATAAAAAGAAAGCAGATTACCACTGAAGTGAGGATTTCTGCATGTCATTTGGTTTAAATGGAACTGTGATTAGGAAGAAAAAAAGATATCTGAAAAGGTCATGAAAAGAAAAATAGTAGCAATTTTGAATTTCAACAAAATGGATAAAATCTGGGGCATCACAAATGGAAATACTTTCTAAAGCTCTCTGCACTAAAGCATTTAATATAAAAAGTACAAATGCTGTAGGAAACTGTATGTAACCTCTAAGGAGCTACATGTTTGGTTGATAATTAACGAATCCTATTAGAACAAAATAACATCAAATGTATATAAAATGCGTTGCCAAGATAATGAACAGCCAAACTTTAGGCAGCAGCAAAACAAAGACTTATATAAAAGGAAAAAATAATGAAAAGAATCAGAAAGAAAAAACCTGAGAAAAATGAATTTTATTGTCAGTAAATAAGTATTACCTTTGTCGTCACAAACATGAGATTATGGATGTAATGGGCTTAGTTACTGAGCCGCTGGAAAGTAAATATTTGGAAAAAACAAAACTTATGAAGAGAGAATGATGTTTGAGGACAGAGCAGAAGACAAAGACAATCCTTCTGCTACTTTCTAACTGCATGACTTTGTGAAAGTTATTTAGCCTCTCCAACCGTCAGACTCCTCATCTTTGAAAAGGAGTTAATAAAGTCTTCTTCATAGAGTAATTTTGATGAATAAGTCATAATCATAATTCCTGCCTCATAGAAAGTGCTCAGTAAATTTTAGCTGCCAAAATAATGAAAGCTAATGTTTCAAAGTGCCTAATATATGCCAGACATTGTTCTAAGTGCTTTCCATATATCACCATGTAATCCTTAAAGCAAGCCTCTGCCATAGGAGCTATGATTGTCCTCATTTTAGAGATGAAGAAGCTAAGGCACAGAAAGGCTAAATAACTTGCCCAGGATCACAGCAGTGTAGTGTTAGGGCTGTGATTCAAACTCTGGTCTGGCTCCAGTGTCCCTGCTCTTGACCATCATAGCTTTTCATACTAAAATGATAGCCTGTTTCAATTTCTCCATAGCATTTATCTCTATATATAATTATCTTATTTATTTTCTTGGCTCTTCCTTCTCACATTTGAAGATAAGTTCCATGCGAGCAAGAACCTTAACTGCTTTATTAATTATTTTATTTTCAGCAACCTAGAATAACGTCAGGCACAATGAGGTATTCAACAAAATTATTCATGGCATGTTGAATTATAATAGTATTTACTATTGATAAAGAAGAATGTTGAGAAACCATAAAAGCTGATAAAAGAATCAAATAAAAAATAGAAGGAAATATATTTCAGAAATTAGGATTCTAAGAGATAATAATATGCAAAATCATTGCTGGTAATGAATCAGACACACTCCCCAAAATTAACAATGACAGTTTATTTACAGAAGATAGCCTTGGCAAGATACATGGCACATGCTTTCTCTCAATTGTTGATAACAGAATTAAAGGCAGATGCAGCCTCATTTTTCCTCATTTTCCAAATGATAAGAAGGAAAACAGTAGAATCCAGCATTGCCGTGGAGCACAAAGAAGAAATACCAGATACAAATAGGCTTACCTCGTAACTCATTGTAAAAGAAACCATTCAGTGAAATCCCCCCAAGATTAGTCTCAATACCAATATTGTTTATAAGAAGAAAATATAATAGTAGCATCTGCCAACATCCAAGTTACTGGGCAAAGCACGGCATCAAGGAAGTAAAATGGACATAATATGCTGCCAGGGGCTCTCAAGATTCCACGTGGGCCTGGTTTTCATTTGTTATCCATATCTACAGCCCAGGCAAACATACCCTATCACTTCATTGTGTGTATTTGAGTCATAACTCTGATGCCTTTGCTTTCCATGGTAGGATCAGGCAACACTTTTCCTATCTCTATTCAGCTGGAGAAAGCCAATAATACATTTATTGTGCCTCCTTTGTCCTAGCCCTTTGCAAGGCACTGGGAACAAAGAAAGACTCCCTCACTCTCAAAGGCTGGAGAAGCAGGGTCTGTTTGACAACTGTGTTTGTCTGAGGCATCTGTCCACATATTGGATCCTTGTATTTGGGAAACCTCTTCCAACCTCTCTGTTAGAACTGAAGGCATGTTGTTAGTGGCAGGTACCAGGGCCCAGATTCAGTCTACTGTGCACAAATGGACAGTTTTGTTATTTCTATTCACAGCTGAGCCCAAATTAAAAGTCTTTTTCCTGTCTGGATATAAAATAATAATGCAGAAGCCAGCATTTTGATTTAGAATGTAGTAATGGTATAGAATTTTAAAAGGTAAATCTCCTTTTCAAGACCCAAGCTAAAGACATCAGGAGAATTTACAAAACAAATCTGCCACCTCTGTTTCAATTAATTCCTCTATTTAGCAGTAATTAAAAAAAAGTTTTTGCTGTTGATTCTGTGTTCTATTAATATGTTAATTTTCCATCCCAAGCTTTTGAGAGAAAATGGAGACTTTTTAAAAATTGTTTTAAATACTCTGTTAAAAGAATTAGGTTGACAAGTAACTCCCAAAATTTCCCTAGAGCTTTCTTTAGGCCACGTTTTTGCAACACCAAGGACAAAAAAAGAACAAAGAAAGTCATCACATTTTCCCCAACATTAGTTCTTTCCGGCCTAGAAAAGGCGAGAGTGGTGCCGGGGGCTGGGAGAAGATGTCATTTTAATACTATAATGGAACAGGCAGTTTGGGGTAAAGTTTTGAATGGTCTTTCCAGAAACCTGGATCATGTCCAAGTCAAATCCAGGGTGTGTGCCTTCCTATCTGCCAACACCTACGCGGCAGGTTTACTAGCCTGACTTCTTGCAACCTGAGAGCCGACTTTGTCTCTCCTCAAGACTGGAACAGACTGCAGACATCTGGCCTCAAAGGGGCTATGGTTATAGCAGCTAAACTATTTAGAGAGAACCTGCTGGGTAAATAGAGAGGCATTGTAGTGGAGTGGTTGAAGCACAGATTCAAGAGCCAAACTCCCTGTGTTCTAATCCTAAATCTTTCACTTTTTAGCTATGAGACCTTGGACAAGGTACTTAACCTCTTGGTGCATCAGTCTCCTCATTAGTAAAATGGAGATAATAGCAGTAGCTATCTTATAAGATTATTATGAAGATGAAATGAGTTAATATTTGTAAACCTCTTAAAATAATGCCTTGAAGATAATAAGTCCTAAGTATTGATAGATAGAAAGACACAGTGACTTCCATCCAACCTCGTGACCAGGGCAAGGTCAGTGACCTTAGCCTTCTACCTCCCCTCTACAACTCTCTCTAGGGCAACTGGCATTTGTGATTTCCATTTCTTTTTAGCACCACTCATCCAGGTTGCTTTAATCTGATTTTGCCTGGCTAGATGTGATCATCCATGCAAAGCCCATATATTGAACATCTACTAGACATCAGCACTCTCTAGGTCCAGGAGTTGGTGGTGATAGGGGAGAAGACTACCCCTGTAACCATCCCCCCTCCCACCAGCACCCCCAGCCCAATTTCCCCAGCTCTGTAGCTATCCTAGGAGACCTGGTAGCCAATGCCTGGTTATATATATGCTTCTGGCCATGCAATAGTATTGTTGTGATTTCAGGTAAACTGGTGTGAGGCATGCTCCCACTCATTTAGAAATAGCCCCTCATTCCTAAACAACTCATCCACAGTGAAGAATCCACTGAAACAGTTTTCAGAGGCTCTTGCTCAAACATTTGGCCATTGTTGGCTTACCTTCCGCTCTGTAGGCTCTAGACTAGGGGCATTGCCTGTTTTATAAATGAAAACACTATACAGGAATAAAAGATCTAGCACAAAATAGACCCTCAATATTTTTAAAAATGGGTAATTAATATTCAAGGACTAGAGAGAGAGGAAGACTATAACTTTGAGGGCAATATTGTAGGGACCGATGAGCCTGACTAGAGAGAAATTTCGAAGGAGTGGGATGTGGGTCCTAGAGTAATTAACTTTGAATCTAAAATGCAACTAATGTAAGATACAGTGTTATTTTAAGTTCTAGTAAAAATAAAATTTTTAAAAATCCCTGCTTGTTATAAGCTACCATTGACTGTGAAATGCATCCCTCATATAGAGATGTTAAAACATGAAAAAATCTGCACCTTATAATCTGAAATATAGTGATCATTCACATTTTCCCTGCAACTCACACCGTGGACAGTCACTTGATGCACCCTTGGCTATGGCATAAGTGAGATGGGTTGTGGGTTCTGCGGGCTTCTCTATGCATCCATGATAACTTTACTCCATGCGCTCCTAATCAAGAGAGCAATTTGGAACGCAAGTGAATAGAAGAATGAAGTTATTATAGAAACAACCTTTATTCACACTAATTTATTAAAATTCAGTCCCAAATTTCAGTTCTTTAAATATAATTACTAAAATGTTGCTTATGATACATCTCTCCACCAATGATGACATATCAGTATATAATTACACCATGGGCAAGCATTGATGGCCCAAGCCTGCAAGGCGATATTATTGGAAGTCTTTTATAGGGGTCTTTCCCTTCAGGATTAGACTGGAAAGTTGCTGCTTAAAAATTCAACTTGGTAGATAGGAAGAGAATAAAAGCACCTGTTTGTTCTAAACCGCATCACAGACCCTGACCCAGATTTTCAAAACTTCTAAGAAGCTGCCACATAACAATACTTAATCTCTGTGCTTATGTTGCCCATCGTCATTATCATTGAGAAGTACTACTGAACTCCTGAACTCATGGCACAGTCTAGTATGGTATAGTCAATGAAATCTCTGAACAAAATGTGAGGTGATGGTAGCTTGTGATACCATTTGCTCCATGATTTTGTTGGAAAACCATTGAAACTTGAATAGGATGGCCCAGCTGCAGCGTGATCTGCCCTGCTCTGTTGGGTATCATCAAACAACTATCTTCAAGAACCAGAGACTGACTGAGAACACCTTAAAATTCTTTCTTGAGTCAGCAATAGCTAACAGATTTTTGGAAATTGGCAGGAATAAAGGATCAGATATTTGATTCGCCAGGGAAATCTTATATTTAAGATAAAGGAATCTGTCTTTGTGATGGTTTCTTCAAAATAATAACTAATATTTGGATCTCCTATTTAAATGCAGTTTTACTTATATATGATCTTATCTGAGTTATTATGTAGTCTCTTGGTCCATGGATGGAGAGCTTCTCAAAGATTAGAGCAGTGTCCTTTTCATGGTTTTTGGGAACTTTCTCAGTGTCCAGCATATAGTAGTTATAATAACTCCCTGGAGATTCCAGGGAAAGTTTCAAACCAAGTAAGAACTGAAAAGGAAAGATCTCCACATTCAAATAAAAATACATTTCACTGAAATAAGATTCGTTGAATAGCTACCATATCCTAAGCTCTGTGCTAGGTGATGAGTTTACGAGGATGGATGAAACACAGCTCCTGGACTTCAAAGGCCATGGCTAGTAGGGAAGATACATGAATGCATTGTTAGGGATGGTACAATAGCGGGCAGCATAGGGCGCTAAGAGACGTCTAGTGCAATG
Source organism: Equus caballus (assembly GCF_041296265.1). Taxonomy (NCBI): domain Eukaryota; kingdom Metazoa; phylum Chordata; class Mammalia; order Perissodactyla; family Equidae; genus Equus; species Equus caballus. The sequence goes on from NC_091690.1 coordinate 63,982,918, forward strand.
ATTTGCATTCAATTGGAAAGGTTCTGGGAACCAACTAGTAATTGAAGTTGAGACCTGAAGGATGGGGTTGGGGGTAAGGGAACCTGGGGAGAGGGAGTGCAATTCAGGAAGAAAGAACAACATGCCCAAAGCTTCAGAGAAGAGTGAGCAGGGCACATTTGTTCCAGAGATTATCTTTATTCGATATAATTATAAATTAAGGTGTAAACTGTAGATTTGCCAAATATCAGTTGAGATCTTGGCAGAAAATACCTGGTAGACTCAAAATGAATAATTTGAGGATAGTTTAACAATGGGGTTATTTACAAAGGAGTAGGCAAGATAGAGTAAAAGCTAAGAGAGATTCCAGGACTATTAACCACAGGGAACTGTTACCCCTCCTAACCTGGAAGGGACAAGAGGAGGAAGGAGTTACCTGGACCCTCAGGGAAATGTTCACCTGATAAAACTGGGACCCTGCAGTGAGAAACCCAGTGGAGTAAATGTCTACTCTCACTGTCATCCCTCCCTCTGATCTCCTGCTAGTGTTGTCTGCTTGGTAAACCCAACCAGAAGCCTTAGGTGGTCCACGCTTATCACCTTCCAGGCACAGAGCAGAGTGAAGAAGGGTGAAGAGTTGAGAGATCAACAAACAAAATTTATACAGTGTAAATCTGAAGAGGAAACATTGGCTAAACTTTGACCGGTCTTATACTCTATGTTAAGAAGTTTATCCTTTATACTTAGGGTGATGAGGAATGTTCAGAAGGTGTTAAACAAGGGAGTATTTTGAAGAGCCTACAATGCATTCTATGTGGACATAAAGGTAGCACAAGACTAGGGACAGGGAAAACAGTTGGTAAGCTGCTAGTTACTTAGAAAAGAGATTGTCATTCTGAACTAGTAAGATGGCAGTGGAAATGGAGGAAAGGGACTGGATTCGTGATTGATTATTTGGAACAGGCTTTTCAGGGTAGGTAGAGATAGTGAGATTAGAGAAGAGAGTAAGCAGGCGTTGAACTGGGAAGTCTAGAAAGGAAAAAGAGCATGAGTTTGGGATTTGGGTCTCAGTTTTTGCACTTATGCACCTATGTGATGCAGATTATTCAACCTCTCTGAGCCTCAGTTTTGTTTTCTGTTGATAACGGGAATATAAAATGGACTTCTCGAATCTGACATTCTGTTCTTTTTCATTCATGAGCCTGGAGACAATTTCTACCCACCAAGCACAAAGATTTTAATGAACTGAGCATATCCACAGAACTTCAGAAACTCACAAGAAGGTCTTGATGATATTGCCCAGCTAAGGAGCTTAGGGAATTGAGTTTGTTTATTAAGCAATTCCACTGTCAATTCATTAGAGTTTATTTAACTGAATAGAAACCACCCTTGCGGGGAAAGTCAGTATGTTCTCTCTGCCCTCCAAAACTCACAAACCAAGCTCAACATTATCCATTCAGGGATGATTTATTAGAGCATCTTCAGGAACTTCAAAACTCCATTTCTGATGCCCTAATTGTGGGTTCTGGGATCTGGGACAGAGCTGGACTGAGCTGGTAATTATTATCAGCGTTGTAATTACTAATTTGGGTTCCTGGGTGTCCTTTATAGCACCTTCCCTAGTGAAGAACAGCAGTTTGGCTGGTCTACCTCAACTGCTGGTCTAAATTTTAATGCTGAAATATTTATGTACTTTAAACCACTATGAATACAAAGCCCTCTAAGGTCCTAGCTAATATTCTATAATTTTGTGCCAACAGGAACTTCTCTAAGAGAGAGAAGTCATTTCTCAAAGAAACAGATAGTGAGACAGGACAGCAGCATGAGTGTAACTTATTGAACGATGAATCCAGGGAGGACCCACTGAAAATTGAAATCCTACAACCAGAAATCAATAAAAATAGCTGGAAAGCAAAGACATTTACTGACATCTCCAAGGTCACAGTTGTGTTAATTGAAAGAAAGCCCAGGGGGTGGAGTGAATTTTGAAAATAGCTTTTAGATGCCCCCATCCAAATTGATGTTCTCTTGCTGTTCACCATGGGTACTTGCTCTCTCCAACCCCAAGCCTGTGATGGTGCATGTACCTTAATTTGGAATGCACCCTCTGCCACTCAGCCACCCCTTCTCTCCTCTCAGTTTGCAATCACCTCATATAACCTGTCCTTCAAGGACAGCTCAATGTTTCTTCCTCAGTAAAGCTTCCCAGTTGCCATCTATCTTTAGAATCATCATTGTGCTTTACCATATAGACACAGGACTTTTTACTTTGTGTCATAGTAATTTATACACTTCTTATTCTCTCCTTTAATGCAGAATCTTTCTGATTCATCTCTGCGTATGAAATATATTAGATACTCGATTACTTATTGAATGAATGAGTGAATGAAGCAATCAATTAACCACTCAATCAATCAATGAAAATAAATGAACATGTCATTTGAAGTGTGCTGTCTCTGTGGCCATCTATTTTATGGTTTCTTCTCCACCAAAAGGTCAGCACTCATATCCATGAAATAGTATGTTGCAAAATGATAAAAATCCTAAGACACTATAAAAATGATACAATTGTAGGCAGTATTAGGAGCAAAGAGGAAGGAGATATAATCAAAACCAGAGCAATCAGTGTAGGAAATAGGATTGGAGCTATGATATTTAATTTTATTTATTTATTTATTTATTTGGTGAGGAATATTGGCCCTGAGCTAACGTCTGTGCCAATCTTCTCTATTTTGTATGTGGAACGCCACCACAACATGACTTGATGAATGGTGTGTATGTCTGTGCCTGGGATCTGAACTGACAAACCCCAGGCTGCCAAACTGGAGCCTGCGAACTTAAACACAATGCTACTGGGCCAGCCCCTATTTAACTTTTTTAAAGTTACTTTTATTAAGCCCTCACTATATGCCAAGTGCTGGGCTCATCAGCAAGCCTGTGTGGTAGATACTTGTATTCTCCTATTCTATGGATTAGGAAATTGAGACTTGCAGAAACTAAGCAATCTCCCTCAGATCGCCCAGCCATTAAGTAGCAGAGCTGGATTTCATGCATTGACTCATGTATGACTTCATCTATGCTGTACTGTGCTACAGAAACTAGTGGGATTTGGATAAATGTGACTAGAGGAAAAGAGGGAGCAGCCTGAGCCCAGATCTGCAAAGGTGTGAAATGGAAACATGCCTAGTAACCTTAAAGATCTAGAATTTCAATCCACTGATAGATTGGCCAGGGCAGGATATCTCCATAGGAGTAGTAGAATGTGATGTATGTGATATTGTGGTTTATAATAAGAAATATATATTTTGTCTTCATTCTCGTTTCTGGCACAGAGCTCATAAAACCCTCGGAATTTCTTCTTTTGTTATATTAATGAGGTGACTTTTGGACCTCAGCCAAGGATGAGAGTTAGTTGCCAGTGAAGCCAACCATGTGATTAGAGGATTAGAACTTTTTGTTCTCTAGGGAGAGGAGAAGAGTGGGAGATTGAGTTCAGTCCCCAACGGCCAATGATTTAATCAATCGTGTCTTCATAATGAAGCCTCCATAAAAACCCAAAAGGACTGGGGAGAGCTCCTAGGTTGGTAAACCAGAATGCCTCCATGTGCCACCATGCCATGCCATGCCCCAAACTCCTTTGTTCAGGACCTCATCTTATGTATCTCTTCGTCTGGCTGTTGATTGGTATCCTTTAATATCTTTTGTAATAAACCAGTAATCTAGTGAGTAAACTGGTTTCCTGAGTTCTGTGAGCTGCTTTAGCAAATTAATCAAACCCAAGGAGGGGGTTGTGGGACCTCTGATTTATAGCCAGTCAGTCAGAAGTATAGGTGACAACCTGGACTTGTGATTGGCATCTGAAGTGGAGGATAGTCTTATGAGACTGAGCCCTTAACCTGTGGAATCTGATACTATCTCCAGGTAGAGAGTGTCAGAATTGAGCTGAATTGTAGGACACCCAGCTGGTGTCTGAGAATCGTATGGTAGTCTGGGAAAAACTCCAATGTATTGGAATTGGTGACCAGAATCTTAATGTGGAAAGGAGTATGGGGCCTGAAAGTGGGCAGCATTAAATGACAGGCTAGGAAGGCTGGACTAGATCATGAGATCAGAGTTGATGGGAAAAAGAGAGTACAGTCATGCTTCGCTTTAATGACGGGGATACATTCTGAGAAGAAATGTGTCGTTAGGTGATTTTGTTGTTGTGCAAACATCATAGAGTGTACTTATACAAACCTAGGTGGTATAGGCTACTATACACCTAGGCTATATGTACTAATCTTATGGGACCAGTCATATATGCAGTCCCTCATTGGCCAAAACTTTTGTTTTTGGCTGAGGAAGATTTGCCCTGAGCTAACATCTATTGCCAATATTCCTCCTTTTTTTGGTTGAGGAAGATGTGCCCTGAACTAACATCTGTTGCCAGTCTTCCTCTATTTTGTGTGTGGTTTGCCAGCCTAGCATGGCCATGAGTGGTGTAGGTCTGCACCTGGGAACCAAACCTGGGCTGGCAAAGCAGAGTGCACAAAACTTAACCACTACACCACCAGGGCTAGCCCCTACAAAGTTTTTATTAAGAGTTTCAGAGTCTTTCTCTGAAAAAAAAGAGTTTCTAACCAGCAAAACTTTTATATGAATTTAAATCTCTGCATAGTTACCTTCTTATAGCCATTTTCTAACCTAAATTCTATAAAAAATGTCCTTGGCTCATAGTTGGTGGACACAGATGTCGGCTTCCTCTTTTGTATTGACCAAAGTCAATAGTGGCAGCAGACTTGGTAATCGATATTCAAGTACAGATGACCTTCCTTCGATTTTTTGTCTGATGAGGAAGGAGAATGTGTGAGTGTGTGTAGGTGTGTGTGTATGTGTGTGTGTGTGTGTGTGTATGAACAGAGAAACTCTCCAAGAAACCCTACAAAGCCTTCAAAAAACCATCTCCCTTGAACAACTCTGAGATCAAAATGAGCATAGAATCCCTGGTTCTGATGCACACAAATTATTTAAGGTGTCTGCACCTTTGTCCCCAGTGTGGGAAAGGCTCCACCTACTCACCTCAGCCTCTATTTAAAGACACTTTGCTTTTAAACACAGTGGGTTGTCCCTACCATTATGCTTTTAGTGGCTATCTTGGACCTCACTCTGAGTCCCTAGCTCACCCCTGTAACACTTTTAGGGCCACTTTGGACCATAAAGTAGTCATTTGTTAAGTGATGACTTTCTAGTTTTAAAAAGTTTCAGAATGTGAATAACGCAGTCTGTATTCAATCCAAATTGTTTGAAATATATAAATTCATTGGAATTCAGTCAGGAAGAGCCAAGAAAATATCAGGAAGTAGAAGAGCCCCAGCTTTGAAATCAGACTGACCTCCACTTACTGTGCAAGTAGGAAATAGCTTAACCTTGCAGAGGAAACCTCAGTTTCCTCAGGATGAAAATGGGGATCATGTAAGTACCACAGAAGTAAGTTATGTAAATGAGGTAATGCGGATAGACCCTCCTGGTAGACAACCAAGCACAAAATAGACACTCAGTAATGGGAGAGATGAAACTATCATCATCACAGGCATATTTGCCCCACATGCACTTTACATAGATATATTTAATATAGAATCTATGACTTATATCTCAATATTAGAGCTTTATATATCCACAGTGTTTAAAACACAGTCTGACACATAGTATGTGCTCAATAAATATTTGCTGAACAAAGCTGAAAGGCTAAATTTGGTGGTCATTTTGTCATACAAATGTTAAATCTTGTGGTTAAGAATAACCTCTGAGGGGCTGGCCCCATGGCCGAGTGGTTGAGTTGGCGCGCTCCGCTGCAGGCGGCCCAGTGTTTCGTTGGTTCGAATCCTGGACACGGACATGGCACTGCTCGTCAAGCCACACCGAGGCGGCGTCCCACATGCCACAACTAGAAGGACCCACAACGAAGAATATACAACTATGTACCGGGGGGCTTTGGGGAGAAAAAGGAAAAAAATAAAATCTTATAAAAAAAATAAAAGAATCACCTCTGACTCTCTAAGAATGCTGACTCTATATGATGGCTCCTAGTATTAGATTATAAAGATAGGAAATTTTCTATTTGTTTATATATTTCTTCAAAATATTTTGGATTACATTTATTGAGTACTTTCTATGACTAGACACTGCTCTAGTGCTTTGCATGTATTAGCTCCTTTAATCCTCACAAGGTCCCTGTGAGGTTATCTCCTTTTACACGTGATGAATCTGAGACATAAAGATTCAACAACATGCTCAGGCTCACAGCTTAGAAGAGGGAGACCCAGGCCTCAAACCGGGAAGTCTACCTTCAGATCCTGGGCTTGAAACCTCTATAGTGTCTCTCCATACATTTAATTGTTGTTTTGCTTGTTTGTTTTAACATAGAAACTATGAAAGCTGACAACATATCTCAGTCTCACAGTAAAAATAAATGCATTTGGCAGCATTATGTACTTAGCAGCTATATAATTACACTGGATCCATAGCTATTTGCCCTCTTTAGCACACTCACATTGTAAGTTTGCACTTAAGAAAGAAATATGTGGCCCACACGGACAGTGACAAGCCCCAGGGGGCATGGTTCTGAAGCACGTCCTTCTTCCTGGATTTCGCCTTCACACTCGAAATGGGGGTTCTCTCAGCTACCTCTTAATGCGTGGTGCCTCTCCATAATGATACTCAAAATTATTCTTTTGGCTCTAGAGTTTACATAGTTAATCAAAGGATTCGTTGAGAAGAACTAAACACACTGAGAAATGAATAATACCCAGTTGAGTTATACTTTTACTGAAGCAAAAAAACTTACATAGAACCTTGATATTTTCTAAATTAATTTTCAACTCTGAGTGTGACCCTGAAGGTCCATGGCCTGTGGTAATTCATAATTTTATTGGAGAGACGTGTAGAGAAGAGTCTACTGACCATCCAAATCTGCTTTTTAGGATAATCTTGTTCTCTTCTCATTCTTAATTGACTAGTAACTCCCACGCTTCTTTGTGAGAAAAATAAGTAAATAATGGCTTTGAAAATAAATGCAGGAAAGAGAACAGAAAGAGATTGGGAAAATAATTGTCCTTTGCCAGAAAGTAGAATTCTTAGGGTGGGAAGGATGGGCAGGACAGCTATTATAGGCTAAAATGTTAGCTTCTAATTTGGGGCTCTTGGATGATCTGGGGATGGGTGGCTGAGGAATGCCAAGGGTCCACTCTCTAGCAAAATACAAAATATATGGCTCCTCCGGAGCTGCAACTGCAGTGTGGTTCTGGTGTTAACTACTACACCCTCTTCCTGCTGATTGCTGATGCTACTTGCCATTGTTAGCTGAGGGAATCGGGCATCTTTGTCTTGGTTCTGGTCCTGGGCTGCCTCTCTAGTATCTTCTTACTTCTTTTCCGCCTCTGTGCTGGTCAGTTTTCCGGACACAAGCACCACAGAGAATCCTCATCCTTCATGTATAAATTCAAAGGATATGTAGACTGAATTGCACTTCACTGCCGTGTCCGCTTAGCGTTGGCTATTTGGGTTCCTACTTGCTATCCCATAGACAGTGCATTCTGGGAATGGAGCAGGTACGACCCTCTCACCTCTAGTTCTGCTGAAATTTCTGTTGTAGCCCTCCACAGCAAAACACTTTTCGTCTCTGCTGAGATTATGGGAGCAAATGCTTGTACAGATAATCCTGACTTCAGGTAGAAAGAGAACCAGTTCCCTTCTGCATGCCATCAGAAGAGTCTCTCCTCTACACCTCATCCTTACCTCAAAGACTTTTCCCCTGTAGTCATTTCCTATGCCTTTCTGTCTCTCTTTCCCCTTCCTCTCAGAAGCAGAGCTGTATTTAAAATGGTCTAATAACTGACCCCTGGGATTTGTGTGGTTAACCATTTCATGTCCACTTACGTATTTATTACAATAATTCAGACTCCTGGCCATTAAAAATGTGAGTCCATTAATCTATCTAATCAATGACCATGTAATTTTGGGGGTTGTGGAAATCAAAACAATGTTTGTTGAGTCTGGAAAAGTAATAGAGTATCCTTACATTTACCCTTTGTTTAAAAATCTAAATATACTTTCTAGATGCTTAGAGTCTATTACATTATAAATGCTGGATGTATGTGTGTATGAACCTTTATATTTATATATGTGAGAATATTGAGTTGAAAATACAATTGTTATCATTTCTACCTGGTATTTGCTATTTGCCTGTGGACATCATCCAGTAGATTGACTGGGGCTGTGACAAACATATCATATATTCTCAGCATTAGACTGGACTCAATTTTGAGTAGTTTAAAGCAGTTTTACAGTCACTCATCCTAAACATAATTTACGCTGGATATGCAAAAAGTGTTAGTTGGTGAAAAATATTAACATACTCTTTTTTAGTTAAATTTGTTGCATTTATTTATTTTAGCAATCTAATTAAATAAAATATTGCTTTATTTACATCATCTTCTTTGAAATAAGGTGACAAGATCTTGCAACATAGTAATTTCCCTTTTGAATGTTAATCATAGGCAACATTCATTTAAATTTCCTCATAAACAAATGAATCAGATGCTTAAACTATCCTGGTATTTAGCAGATAGAAATATGTTCCAGTATTCACCTAAAGTAATATTATATTTTTCTGGAGGCAAGTTAACTTTTTTCCTCTTTTATTGAAAACTGTTGTAGAAATTAGAAGTATAAATAATTATAAATTAAATTACCATTGATGTTAACTACATCTTTTCCATCCTGGGCCTTATGTTTGTCAACATTGTCCCTATAACTATCTCACATCACTATTTTTGCTTTCTCATTACTTCTTTTTCACATGCCGAGTTATTTTCCCGTGAAGCTTTCCTCCTCTATCTTGTGTGTCAGTGAAATACTCATATCTCTTACTTGACACATTTTAGCATCGCAACAAGGCCCTTTTAACCATTGGGTCCCTCTCCCCATTCTCTGGTCATCAAGTCAGAGGCCAAAAAGACAGGTACCAAAGTGAGGAATGTGAAGTGATCATGTTCAATAGGCCCTTATTTTATTTAGCATCAGTGAGGACGAGAGCTCTCTCTATCTTCTCAATGCAAATGATAAATGTTGCTCTTGTAATTTATCCACTTTAATTATCAGATGCACTACTTCTCCATAATGAGTGGCCTCAACATAGATTCAACACAATAAGTGAAACGCAATTAGGCAAGACAGAAGTCAAATTAATTATTTCTAATTTTAATCTTCTTATTGAATATACTTGATGTTAAATATAAAGTAGAAACTCCACTGCCTTCCACTGAGTATTAATAAATGAATATTTATAACATAGTAGATACTCTTTAAAAACTTTAGGAACTCTACCCTCCCCCATGAAAAGGAAGTCACCACTGATTTTAATAAATGTTTTTTTCTACTAGTATTTGTCTAAGAGAGTCTACTAGTAGAGAATTAAGATAGTTATTTGGATAATTCAGGATAAATTTCCCCCAATTATAAACTAAGCATTTTTAATTAAACAAGCTCCATGTTTAGGACAAAGGCATCTTTGGGGAAGAATGGTACAGAAGCAGGATTCAATTGAATTGTTGTATTACTGCCTTCTTTCTCTATTTTACTTGGCACATAACTCCGTAACTTAAAGGTGTGAAATAGACTCTAAATATATAAAAACATTGATGACTTGTGCAGGATTAAAATAGACTTTAATTGTACTTGGGTATAAAATTTTGTTTTTCTACTGGAAACTCCCTAAATAAACATCTGTATTATACAGTATAGAGAAGAAAAAATATCTGGCCAAAGAGCCAAGAGTTGGGTATTGGTCCTCATTCTGTTGCTAAATAAATAATCTTGGTCAAGATATTCACCCTTTCTGAGTCTCAGTTAATACTACATGGAAATTATACTAAATTTCCCTTGTAAATTCACTCTCCCGTAAATAACTTTAATTTTTCTCCACTCACTTCAAACCTTTAAGAACTTGTTCCTCAGCCTGACTCTCAGATGATGAGCTTGCTTCCTATTTTCCTAAAACGTTAGTCAAAATTTTTCTCTTTTCATTTAATCACAAAAGAGAATTTCCACAAGCTCTCACCACCTTATCTGCCTACTTACCTGCCTCTGTGACTTCTCTCCTGGAACTATGGATGGACTCCTCATATTTCTGGTTGAGGCCTTCTCCTTTCTCTTGCTCAAGGAGACAATAATTTAGTAGATCTCCCTCTCTGTCCTACATTATCAACATTTCCCTCTCTATTGGTTCAATTCCTTCACAGAAAAATCACACTGCTATTTCTCCCATCTTAAAACAAACTTTCTTTATAACAAAGCTCATTGGAAAAATTCTCTTTATGTGTCAAGTTTCTCTTCTTCCGTTTTCTTTTAAATCCATTCCATCAGGTTTTCAACCCCACCACTCCCCAAAACTTCTTTGTACTCTCAGTGTCACAAATGAGCTCCCTTGTCACTTCCCACTTGTCACCTTATTTATCTATCAGCAGCATTTGATATAGTTAATCACTCTTTTCTCATAGAAATATTTATATCACTTGGCTTATATGACCTACAGTTGCATGATTTTTTCTAGGTTTCTGGTTTGCAGTTCTCAATCTTTTTTGTGGGTTTGCCCTCGTTTTCAAGACCTCTAATTTGGAGAGTCCCTGGACTTAGCCCACTTTTATATCTATACCTGCTCCCTTTTGATCTCATCTAGTCCCATGATTTTAAACTCCATGTCTATGCTAATGAGTCTCATTGCTGTCTGAAGTCTGAACACAAACTCTCCCAAGAGCTCCTGATCCATGTTCAACTTTTCAATTGACTTCTCTATTTGATTGTCTAAGAGGATCTCAAACATAGATTCAGCTCTTGATCTCCAACTCCTTATTACCAGCAACTCCTACAGTCTTTCCCACCTCAATGGCAACTCCATTTTCCCAGTTGCTCAGGCCAAAACCTTGGCATCATCCTTGGCTTCTCTCTGTCTCTCATAATTCACACCTGGTTCATAAGCAAATTCTATCAGCCATACCTTAAATCTATATCCAGACTTTGATCATTTCTTAGCATCCTCATCTTTCCCTCCTAGTCTATATGACTATCTTTGCCCGAAATATTTCAATTCACTCCTAATGGTCTCCTTGATTCTGTCCTTTCCCCCTTCAGTCTATTTTCAACACAAATCTAAGTTATATCATGTCACTCTTCTGCTCTAAACCCTTCCTATCCCACTCAGAGGAAAAGCCAGATCCTTACTCTGGACCTCTATGATCCTGTGTGTTAACTCTCTGACGTTTTCGTAGCTGCTCTTCCTCTGCTCTACTCTAGTCCTACTGGCCTCCTTGCTTTTCCTTTAAGACACTAGGCACATTTCCACCTCAAGTCCCTGCTGGTCCCAGCAAGGAGTGTTAGCCAGGAATATTCTTTCCCAAATTATCTACATGGCCACCTTTCTTCAAATCTTTATTAAAAAGTTAGTTTCTCAGTGAGAATTTCCCTCCTTCCACAGTATAGAGACACTTTATACTCCACTTCTTTGATTTTTGTTATTATCCTTTACAATTATCGCTATCAAATATATATTTCATTTATCTAACATATTTTCCTGCTCCCTCATTAGAATGTAAGTTCAACGAAGGCAGGCAGTTTATCTACTTTGCTCATTATTAAATCTCTAGACCCTAGTAAAGTATCTGGTATGTGGGGGAGGGGTGATCAATAAAGTTTGTTAAATGCATAAATAAATAAATGCTGTCCACTCCATACCTGGACTATAAGCTAGGAGTTATATGACTCCAGGGCACAATAAGTCCCAAAGCACTTTTTGAATAATTATTGAAAAAATAAATATTTAGTATATTCTCTTTTATTTTATTTTTTTTTTTAGGATCAGTGTTGGAAATTTAACTTTTTTGGGACTCTCAGTGTTCTCCTGAGAAGACTGAACTAGATCAACATATATACATATATATGTTGACATATGTGTGTGTATATATATATATACACACACATATGTGTATATATCTCACACATATATCTTTGTGTGTGTGTGTATGCATGTATCTATGTATATATGTCATGGACGTATTTGTTCAAATGGAATATTATTGGAAAGCCCTAAACATAAACAGATGAAAGAGATGATTGTAGGGTACAGCAGGGAATAGAGCCTCTCTTGGTTGCTTCAATGACACCTCAGAGCAGAGTTTAAAAGTAAATAGAGTTTACAATCATTTCTTTAAAAAGACCTATTATTCTACATATAATAATTATTCTTAGTCTGAATATTTGATTAACCAGAAGACCTCATTCTTGACTGTACTAGATATCACTGTATTAGGAATGTTAAGGGAATACTGTTCATATTTGTTAACGGTGTTAAATGTGGTCAGAGCCCCAGGTACAGAATACCAACTAGACTACCAGAGGGGCTTCCCCTAGGGAACCTGGAGAACACTAGGCAAAGTCACATTCTTTATTCCTAAATGAGTTGTAGCCTTAAGTCCTAGGAACAAATGAACTGAGTAATATGAAAATCTTGGGGGTTCCTCTTGATGCTTTAACTTAAAAACTAGAGCAAAGACAAGCTTGAGCATTTTTTCTGGTGACCCCTTTCAGTCTTTGTCCATGATGTTTCCTTAGCACAAATCAGACTTCTTCCTCCCTGAGAGTGAAAGGGAACATGGGTCTAATTAGTTCATGACAATCTGATCCCAGAGAATCATGTTTATTCAATAGCACAGGTGGCTATAAGTAGGACAGTCTTGGTGATTAATAGCAACATAATTCTTACTAGGAAGCAAATAAATGCTTCACTTATTTCATCTCATAAGGTCAGGCTTCAAAGCCATTCTCTTTTTGGAATAAATCTGCAGTCTTTACAAGATACACCTGTAGTAAACAATTGAAAGGTATCTGCCAGTTGCCTCCATATGGGTCCCTATATACACATTGATATGAAATGATGCTACCTCCCTATGCACAGCTAGATATGAACCAAAATGAACTTGTCAGACTCCCTCTCAGGATTTGAAATTGGGTCTTAGAGAGGTTCATCTCTCTCTGTTAGTGCTTTAACTCAAAGATGACATAAATCTGGGACACAGACTGGAAATGGAGCTTCTGTGTCTGGCCATGTGCACAGAGAAAGTGGGTCTGCAGAGGGAAAGAGGAATGAGACTGAGGCAGGAGGGAAACAAGAGGAGACTGTATGGAAGCGGAGAGAGACAGACGGTGGAGACAACGGTGGAGACAGCAACTGAAAACTCCGTTTCTGGATCCTTTCAAGGTCCCGTTCCACATCTTTTCCCTGGGTTCTTTGAGATGACACCTGTATCCTGACAATAAAGCAGGTTTAACTTAAGCAGTTTGAATGAGTATCTGTTTTTGCAAGAAAATTATTCCTGAAAGAGATACTATCATGAGGAACACCTTCAAGAAAAAAGGCAAAAAAGTTGCCTTTCTGGCAGCTATGACTTGACTCTCTGGCCTTCCATGCTAATCATCACCGCTACCTCTCATCAGTGCTGCGCTGCTAGAATTTAAGCGTAGTAGCTGCACACATCTAGAAGGATCTGTCTCCTGTGGTAGTCATCCTACAAAAGCCGTATGTGGAGCCATAACCAGTAATGAACTTCATATTGCAGCTGTCGCAGAGTCAATCAAAACTTACAGTTGACCAGAATCTGTATAGCATTTTTCCCATAAAAGGTTAGAGTGTTAGAAAATGTTAAATAAATGAATCTGGTCTTTTCCAAGAGTATAGAAAACATTTTCTTTCATTTATTTCATTTCAAATGGAAAAACAAAATACTTGTGCAATTGCTACTTCTCATTTTGGGGGGAAATGGAGAGGGAACAAAGTTGTAGAAATCACATTTTGGAGCTACAAAGAAAATTCATCATACATTTTCTAGCACCAATATAAATAGTGCACCTGAAAGATACTCTTCAACTATATGCAAAAGACAAGGAGAAGAAGCAAGCAGTCATTATTTTGAGATAGTTTAAACATTGCCTTCTTAGTGAAGCTGTCCCTGACCTTTCCATATCAGACAGTCGTATCCCCTTGGGCTCATTGGCCTTTTGGACATATCCCTGTAACTGTCACATACCCGTGGTAACAATTGGTTTGCTTGACTCTCTCCCCTACTAATTAGTGAGTATCTTGACTAGGAGGTAGGGCCATCAGCAAGAGAGAGAAGAGAGTAGAAAAGGCAGGGTTGTGGGAATAGAGGTGGAGCGGGGAGTGGGAGAGCTTGTCTTGTAGTTCAATTTAGGTTGAACCTGAGGTGCCTTTGAGGCATGCAGGTGAAAATGTCCAGTTGATTATCTGTATCATGAGAACAGGATAATGCTCTAATCTACCATTAGAGACCTGAAAGTAATTGGGGAGTGATTGATAGTTAAAACTATAGTAATCAATGATGTCGTCCTGGGAAAACATGTCAAGTAGAAAGAGAAAGAAACAAAAGCAGAACCCTGGGGAATATATCTCAAGGATCGACTTTATACTCTAAGGGGGCATTTTTCAAACCTTAACAGAGGAAATACAGACTCTACCCAAAGGGAAGCAGCATTCCATCTGGATAAAGGCAGGGACTCAGGAGCCAGCTTGCCTAGATTGAAATGCCAGTTGTACCTCTTACTAGCTGTGTGACCTCAGGGGCGTTATTAATCTCTCTGTGCCTCAGAGAGGTCTCCTCGGCAAAGTGGAAAAAATAATAATACCTATGTCATAAGGTTATTATAAGAATTTAATGAGTTAATACTTAATATCTGGCATATAATAAGCTCTATATAAGCATTAGTAAGATAAATTTTTAAATAAAAAAGGAAAAGAATTCTTAACTAGGCCCAAGTTGGCTTAAACTTTTTGTTTAAATTACTTAAATATATGTAAACATAAATGAGATATATATTATCTATACTTATAGCGCTAAGACAACCATGAAATCAAAACATGGTCATAAATATAAATAAAATTATAAAACAAGTGAAATTCAAACTTATGATATTTAATCTTACGCAATAGCTTATGTTATTTTGTCAAACTAAATAACCGTTATCAACATGAATTATGGTACTGACAACAGGTTGTTTTGAGTTTGGTGTACTACTTTCATGTGCCATGTAATGACTCAGTCCTCCCACCATTTTTCATTTTTGTATAGTGCCCCCAAGACACTATTTGACCTTATAACATGTCTGCCCCCATTCTTTTCTCTTCAGTTCAAGATAATTAAAGCAATACCATCTGGTGTCAAGGTATTCACACACACAAAGGTACAAGGCACTGAAATCTCATGGGACTTCTTCGTTATAGGAGACTCGTCTAGATGATCTAAAATGTGCTTACGTCATTATTCAAGATAATCGTGAAAATGAAACATGAGCTTAATATTCTTATGAAGAACTCATGAGCCTTTGTAATGTACCACCTGATCCCAATCTAAGAAATAAAGTTGTAAGGAGTTGCTTTGAAAGATATAGGTAATAACTAAAAGGAGTGTGGTGTTGCAAACTTTGAAGAGAGAAAAGACTCGAACACATTTAATTGTTGAGGGGAAGGATCTGGGAAAGAGGAAGAGGTTAAAGATTGAGGGAATAATTGAGAGAGTAAGATCTTGGAAGAGACAGGAGGCTTTGGAATCAAAAGAAGAAGTGAAAGGATTAGGGCAGAACAGGAGAAAGCTGAACGCAATGAAAATTTGGTTGGGAGCTAGCGATGCACATCTTTCTCCCCTCTCCCCCAAATTTGGCCACTTCTTGCTGTGTAAAGAACACAACCAATAAAATTTGTTTTGACAGCATCTACTTAGGTTTTCATTCTACAATGTGCCTCGCAAGCACTGAGAATATATGTGTGGGCTAAATCCTGTAAAATGAACTTTGGGATTAGTAGACGAGTTGATCAAGATGCATGGGAAGCAGACTGGAGTGTTGATAGCCAGAGAATTTGGGAACTAAGATTAGTATTTTCACTTGTTTTTGCTAATTGCTAATGACAGGTATGCGTATTATAGCATCCTAAGACAGCTGGCGTGGAGCCAGCCTGGATTAAAATTCTAAGCAAAGGAAGTGAATTATTTTTCCCCTCAATATAAAACATTCTGGAAATTAATCATTTTACTTCAGAATGAAATCTGATGGCTACATGGCAGGCCTGGGCAGCTATCTCAACACAGTTTTAGCTGCTGTGTAGGTGGAATAAAAAACTTCCTGAAACCGTTGTTTATATCAAAGCCTGGTGCCAAACAGGTGTCCCAGACTCCCAGAGGTGGTGAATCATAAACATTCATAAGGCATTTTCTGTGTTGGTATTTTCAGCTATCAAATTAGATTGGCAATGAATCCGGAGACTGAAAGGCTGCTTAGAATTTCCAGAATTCTAAATGCAGATGATCTCTGGGTCAGGATTAAACCATCTGGTCCAGAACACACTGTAAAATCACTGTTATGTGAGAATGACTACAGGAAGTATGTATACGTGAGTTGGTCATTTCTTGATGGCAGAAGGGTGGTAATGTTGACTTCCACATTCAACATAAAAAATTAGTTCACATATTTGCCAAAATGTGATACCTTATTGGTTGAATTCCTTATAAAGCACCGTGCTTGGTTTGTATCCCAGCCCTGTACTCATGTGTAAGACCACAGGTCGCCAGGTGATTCAGTCGGAGTTCATATGGGAAATAGAAACCATCCTATGCAGTTTAAGAAGAAAGAGATTTAATTCAGGGAATTAAGTGCTTGTAGTATCACTGAAGAATTTGAAGAGTGGGAATTAGGAGGCTGTCACTGGATCGAAGTCAAGACCATACTTGCAATCTAGAGATAAGGGGAAAAGGATTAGAAAATAGTTGCTACATCCTCCTCCACCACAGAACTACCTCTCACCACTCAATTCTGGGTGATTCAGCAAAAGACATCTAACAATGGGAACTTAATTTTCATCAGGAACCTTAACTAGAAGCGAGTCTAGGAAATGTGGTATTTAGCTTTCTAGCAACTGTAGTAAGGAAATCCCATAGAAAGAAGTAGAAATAGATGCTGAGGGCTGATTGACCATACCCAGTACCTCTTAATAAAAATAACCAACCTTTGTTGAACATTCGGTATTTCTGGGTGCTCTACCTGTTTTCACTCATGTAATCCCCATGGCACTCTGTGGGGTACATGCTGCTTTTATCCACAGTTTTCAGATGAGAAAACTGAAGCACCTGGAAGTTAAGCTAGCCTGCCCAAGGTCCATGAACCTTATAAGTGGAGGATCCAGGATTCAAACCATGCAATCTGTCTCCGTAGACACGCACCCCTCCATGGAATTGCCATTTATACAATAGCTGACATTCTGCCCTTCATATAACATCTAACACTTTTATACTGTTTTATAGACTTAGCAGCACAACACAATTTTCGAAAAAATTTTTCTCTCAAGCAAATGGGAAATCTTCACAGGGAACTAAAATATTGTCAGAAAGCTCTGGGATGAGCATGAAGTTAGAACAGGAGGATTTGATCAGATTATTTTATGAGCTTCTATCATTAATTTGAAATAGCTTGATAACCTCATCTTTACTGCAGAGGAAGACCTATAATATGGTCATAAATGGATGTGGCTTGGCCAGGCAGGGAATGTAGGCGAACCACTAAAAATAACAGGTTTTTATTATCCAGGGCTACTTCTTATGTACACCTTGTAAATCACAGTCCTTTTACTGGGGCTTCAGAGTGTCGGCTTACAGTACAATCAGTTAAGTTACAGTTTGGAATAGAGATCTGGGGTT
Source organism: Equus caballus (assembly GCF_041296265.1). Classification (NCBI taxonomy): domain Eukaryota; kingdom Metazoa; phylum Chordata; class Mammalia; order Perissodactyla; family Equidae; genus Equus; species Equus caballus. The sequence continues at coordinate 64,000,686 of NC_091690.1, forward strand.
TCTTGATCAAAATTATACATACAATGGTTGGATCTTCTTTGATTATAAAAAGATAGAACCCTATGATCTTAGCAAAGAAGTCCTCTGGAGATCAGCTCCTGGATCTCAAAGGAAAAAAATTAAAACAAAACAAAACAAAAATGCAATGGCTCTTTAGTTGAGAACCCAACACCACTCCTAGGGTGTGTGCATTTTCAAAGCTCCCTACAAATTTCTCCATCACTATCAAATACCACTCTGTACTTGTTGGTCTCCTAAATACCCATACACTCACTCTCTGGATCTCCCCCACCTCACTTCTCCTCTCTCTCTCTGTCTCACACACACACACACTCACACACACACACACACATACATGAAGGTGCATTTAATAGAGGGACAACAAGTGGGAGGTAATAATGGACATCAGTAAAGGGAGTTAGAAGGAGAAGCTTAGGGGTGAGGGCCTCTTAGGCACAAAGAAAGGCATGAAAAAAAGTACCAGAGTCCAGACATCTTCAAGGCATGACATAGGGCTCCAAGTGACTATAGGATTAAAGGCAGGAGAAGTGGGCAATGGGAAATGAAGTGAAGGAGGAAGGAGGTCAGTTTAATGAAGAACGTTGCCGCATAAAAGGATGTCAAATTTGTATGAAGGCAGCTAGAAACCAATGAAGAACTTTATGCAAAAGGTGGGTCTGATCTAATTTGAGTTAGAAAAATAAAGCTGGAGGTAATGAAAAGAAATGGATGCTATTTCTACAGTTCAGGCCAGAGGGAGAGAGAGACCTGATATAAAAAAGGGTACTTACGGTAGAGAGAAGGCAATGGATTGGAGAGACATTTCTGAAGTAGAACTGACAGGCCTTGGGGACCTGTTGGATGCAGCAGTTATGAAAAGAGAAGAGACAAGAGCGATGGAGGCTTCTAGGTTAGAAGATGGATGGTAGGGGCTGGCTCAGTGGCTGAGTGGTTAAGTTCGCGCGCTCCGCTGTCGGGGTCCAGGGTTTGGATCCTGGGCACGGACATGGCACCGCTCGTCAGGCTACGTTGAGGCGGCGTCCCACAACCCAAAACTAGAAGGACCTGCAACTAAGATATGCAACTGTGTACGGGGGGGTTTGGGGAGATAAAGCAGAAAAAAAAGGAAAAGAAGATTGACAACAGTTGTTAGCCCAGGTGCCAATCTTAAAAAAAAAAAAGAAGATGGATGGTAGTCTCATCAGCAGAGATGGATAAAACCACATCCTCCTCTGAGTCAGTCAAGCTTGGTTTTAAAACATGAATTGTAGAACTAGACGTAGGGCCTTACTTGTGATGTGGCCAAAGGAGGAGGGTTACCTTGACCTTGATTGGATGGATTCATTTATTTTTAGTCACCATTAATGGAGCCAAAGATAGAATTATTGACTCACGTTAAGTCCATGGTCACATAAACTCAAAAAGTCACATTTTATTTTATTTGTGTTGATGTTTTATCTTTCTCACTAGATTATATGGTACTTTAAGGCAGAGATGGAGACTTCTTCATTCATCTAATTTCTGGGTGTCCAATGGCATACATGTATGTTAACTTTAATGGAATTTCATGGTACAGTGGTAAACTAGGGCCAAGGAATGAAGGGACTTGAATTTCCAAGATAGAAAAATTCTATTTCTAATTTTACTGTAAAAATATAGACAGTTTTAGATCAGAATGAAAAATATTGGGGAAGACTATAAATGTGGTATGTGCCCAGTAAATAATATTGATTCACTAGCTTCAGGATGAACACCAAGAAAGAAAAGTATGTAATGTTAAAGATAGAAAGAACCCAGAGTTGAGCTAGTTCAATCCCTTTCAGATGAGGAAATGAAGAGTCAGAGAAGGAGAGTGACTTGTGAAAGAGCCAGATAGTGCCGAGCTGGGATCAATCAAGGCCTCCTGACTCTTGGTAGCATTCTCTCCACTAACTCAAATGATAGGAATCTGACTTTGGAAAACGAAGCTCTTTCCTTGCAAAGAAGTCATTTTTCTCTAGTTTATATAACCCATTCGTTTATTCAAAAAATGTTTGTCGAGTTTCTGCTGTTCTAGGTTCTTTTAATTTATCTTGGGATACAGAAGGTAAAAGGCACATTGCCCTTGTCCTCAATAAATTCTGTCTTTTGAGTGAACATCCAAAGCATAGTGGGAGGTCGGAGAAAAGAGCACCAGCACATCAGCCTGGAGTGTCAGGAAAGCTTCTCAGAGAAGGTGAGGCATAATATGAAACGTACAGGGTAAGAGTTTGTCAGATAGATAGATTAACAGAGGGAGGGCCTCCTACAGGTAACGTCATTGAGGAAGACCCAGGTACCCAAGAGTGTGATGAGTTTTGGGAGCCACAAGGAGCCTCAGGTTTGAGGCTGAGACTGGGAAGGGGTGAAGCTGAACAGATTTTAAAGGGACCAGATCATGACAAGCAGTGGAGTTTGAATCTTAAATTCTGAAATTTGTTTCCAAGCTTTTTCTATAAATAAATAAACATTGGACAGTCTCTCTATTTGCATGTTTCTTTGTTGTATACATATACTGTGTTGGGTCTACCAATTACTAGCTGTGTGACCTTGGGCAAATTCTTTATCTATACAATAGAAATAGTAATAATAGTGGCTACCTCATAGAATTATTATGAGAATTAAATGATTTAATATGTGAAAACATTCAGAAAACAACATACTTGGCACATAAAAAGTGATCAATAAGTGCTAGTTATCATTGCAATTGTTGTTGTACTAAACTAATGATCACTTGCTATAGACTAAATGTTTATGTGGCCCAAAATTCATATGTTAAATCCTAATCCCCAGAGTTATATGGAAGTGGGACTTTGGGGAGTTGATTAGGTCATGAGGGTGAAACCCTCAATGAGTGGGATTTGCACCTTTGTAAAAGAAATTCCAGAGTGCTCCCTTGCCCCTTCTACCATGTGTGGACACAGCGAAAAGACAGTTTATGAACCAGAAAGAGGGCTTTCACCGGGCATCAAATCTGCCATCATCTTGACCTTGGACTTCCCAGCCTCTAGAATGTAAGGAATAAATTTCTGGTGTTTCTAGGCCACCCAGTCTATGATATTCTATTATTGCAGTCCAAATGGACTAAGACATCACCCAAACCACTATATCACAGGTATTAAACGAAGAGCATTCACATTGGCATTATTAATAACAGTTCAAAATCCACGGAAACTTACCATTTGGAAGATTTTTTGAATAGGATACAAGTTCTGACCCCCGGTTTTCCAGTGTGCAGACAGGTAACCCACATGTCATTTGGGGCAGCAAAAGCATGAAGCAATGAAAAATTTTCCAAACTCTTGCTTTCACAAGGTTCCTTCTATGGCACAAGTGCTTTCAAGAAGCAGCTTCTTTCTCACTCATCGCTCAAATATCACCTCTACTTTGTGCCATGGGGGACAGAGAAAGTGTATTTATTTTTACCATATTTATAAGATTTTTTTGAAGTGTAACATACAGATAAGAAAGTGTACAAATCAGAAGTGTACAGCTTGTGTTGTTATATAGTAAATAGACTCATGTAATCATCTCTCAGATCGAGAGATAAGACAGTACCTCTTTTTTGCCTCTCCCAGTTTTTACCCTCTGCCTCTTTCCCAACGGTAACCACTATCGTAACTTCTAACAACTTTGAGTAGTTTTGCCTGGTTTGCACTTTAAATAATAAAATCATACAGTATATATTCTTACACTCAGTTGGATATTCGTGAGGTTCATCCATGCTTTGGGTATAGCTGTAGTTCATCCGTTTTTATTGCTATATAGTATTCCATTGTATGAAATACCACAATTCATTTATTCAACATTTATCTAATGTTAATGGACATTTAGGTTATTTCTGGTATTTGAATATTATTAATAATGCTACTATTAATATTTTTTACATGTCCTTTTGAGGAAAGGTATATATTTAAGAGTGAAATTGCTGTAATATGGAGTATGTCTTAATTTAGCTTTAGGAGATATTCCTAAACAATTTTCCAAAGTGAAAGTGAATTTACAGTCTCATATGAACTCTTCATCCTCACCAACACTTGATATCATCAGTCTTCTTCATTTTAACCATTCTAGTGTGAGTGTATTGGTATCTCATTTTGTGTGTGCATGTGTGAATTTATAGAATTGATATTTTCTTTCTTGTTTGCAAATAGTCTGTGAAACTAAATCAGAGACATCCATCAATTCCATTAATCCACCATAGCTAATAGAAATTTCACTCATCCTAATTATCTTGATCATTAAAAATATCCATATCTACTTAACTTTGTCTTCATTATTTGCTTCTGTTTTTTTGTTTTTTTTTTTTTTAAAGATTGGCACTTGTGCTAACATCTGTTGCCAATCTTCTTTTATTTGTCCCTTCTTCTTCTCCCCAAAGCCTCCCAGTACATAGTTGTGTATTCTAGTTGTGAGTGCCTCTAGTTGTGCCGTATGGGACACCGCCTCAGCATGACCTGATGAGCAGTGCCATGTCCGCACCCAGGATCCAAACCAGCGAAACCCTGGGCCACTGAAGCAGAGCATGCAAACTTAACCACTCTGCCGGGGACCAGCCCATGCTTCTATTTTTATTTCACAGCTTTAACACTCAATACCAAATTAAGAAAAAGACAGTTTTGAATAAGATCACAGTCTACTTTACTCAACCAGATATAAAATTTTAGTATTTCATAAGTCACTTTGGCCCTAGCATTTAGGAGTAGCCATTCTTCACAAAATGCCTTTTCTTTTAAAGAATAATAGGTAAAGGGAAGAATTTGTAAACCCAGCTTTCTTTTTTCCTTTTTGATATATTGGGGTGTATTTTATTTTGTTGTTTGTTTTGTTTTCTAGTCTTGCTTCTTGTTCTGTCTGGTTTTCATTTCTCTGTTTACTTTTTCCTGCCTTCCTGTGGACTACTTGAACATTTTTTAGAATTCCATTTGATTTATCTACATTTTGAGTGTAACGTTTTATATAGTTTTGACAGTCTTTTATCGTTTACTGTAGGTATTGCTTTTTATATAATATTTACTGTTAAAAGATAAACTGAGGCATATGAAAAGTTTTGAGTTTATTTGAGCAAAAATCAACTCTAATCAGACAGTGCCAAACCGGAAGTGGTTAGAAGCGCTTGGACAGGAGTGGGGGGGAGAGGCTGGGGGGGGAGACATACGGAGAAAGAGCAAAAACAAAGACAGGAGATTATTTGACTGGATAAAGCTAAAAGCCTCATTTGTGATTGGCTGTCCTTTGAGTTTTGGTTTTGTAATCTTGAAGCCTTTACAGGCAGGTTAAATTTTGGTTTTGTTTACGTAGGCTAGCACATTAGACCCACATCAATCTAAGGGACTTTTTGTTTAATTAATTTTAAAAAATATATAAAACTGCTCAAAGTCTACTGGTGTCAACATTTTACTAGTTTGAGACATAGAAACCTTGCCTCCCTTTATGTCCCTTTACCTTTCTTGTTTGTAATATGTGTCTTAAATATTTTCTTTACAGACATTGAGAACTACATTAAACACTGTTATAATTTTTCTTCGCATGTCAAACATAATTTAGAAAACTCAAGAGAAGGAAATTCTACTGTGTTTACACATAATTTTGTTCTGACCATGTTCAAGATTCCTTCTTTTATCATTATCTCCTGTTTAGAGAATTTTTTCTTTCTTTCTTTGAGGGTGGGTACACTCGACTTTTTCAGCCCCACCCTCTTTCTCTTTTTTGGGTACTCAGATGCCATGAATGTTAGATCTTTCGTATAGCCCCACATGTCCCTGAGGCTTCATTCATTTTCTTTTTTTCTTTAGTCTATCTTATCGCTATCATTCAGATTGGATAATTTCCAGTGTTCCTTTTTCTGACGACTTTTTTGGGGTATGACTGACATACCAAAAGCTGTAGATAGTTAATGTATACAACTTGATGTAGATTTCTGTTGCTTTATCTTCAAGTTTACCTTGGAGATTATCTTCAAGTTACCTGTCTCTCCATTCTTTTGTTGAGCTCATCCACTGAGTTTTTTATTTCAGTCATTGTATTTCTTAGTTCTAAAATTTCCATTTAGTTTTTCTTTCTATCTTCTGCTACCTTGCTGAAACTTTCTATTTTTTCATTTGTTTCAAGTATATTTGGTAATTGCTCAATGAAACAGTGAAGCTCAATGAAGTTCAGTAGCTGTTTTAAATCCTGGTCAGAAAATCCTAGCTTCTGCATTATCTCAGTGTTAGTGCCTGTTATTTTCTTTTCTCATTTGTTTGAGATCTTCCTGGTTCTTGGTGAGCCAAACGATTTTCATTTGAAACCTGGACATTTGGGCTATTGTAAGACTCTGAATCTTATTGAAATCTTATGTTTCAGTAAGCTTCCTCTGAAACTGCTCTAGTAGGTGAAGGGAGGCCTTATTACTTCCAGGAGGGAGGGAAGTCTGGGTTCTCCACTTGGGCCTCCCAGAGGGTAAGGGTGGGAAGGGGCTTCTTGTTACTACTGGGTGGGAATGGGCGCTCAGGGTCTCCAGAGCTGTTACCACCCCAACAGGGAGTGATAGGGGTACTTCATTATTGCCTAGTGGGGGTGACACCGTGGTCTCCGTGACTCCATGATCTTCAATAAACCACTAGTGGGGATGAAAATCCTGGCTCCTCACTCAGCCTTTGTTGCTGATGGTGGTGATAGAGCTACAGGATTTTCTGTGGTGTTTGGCTGGACTGTAGGGCTGTTATTGTCTAAAAGTTTTGTTTTGCTAGGCTGCTCCTTTGCCAGTCCTTGGCTAGAGTGCAGGCTTTTGAGAGAGCCATACTTTTTTCTTTTTCCTTGTTCTTTTCGGCATTCCTCGTTTGCTGACTCCTCCAGCACACAGTCTGGAATATACAAGACAGTAAGAGAACCCAGGGAATTCAATGCTGTGGTGGGTCCCCAGGGGCCTAGTCAGTCTGCTGCTTTCTCTCTACCTTTCAGAGTCTTCTTATGTTTGCTTTATGTATAAGATCCATTGTTATTGTAATTTGAGGGAGGAATAGGAAAAAAATAAGTTTGCTCCATCTTCCTGGGGAGACCTCATTTTGATTTAAATTGCATTTCCCTAATGACTAATGAGGTTGAGGCTGAACTCTTTTCATATGTTTATTAGTTATTTGAATATCCTTGATTGTTTCTATTGAGTGATCTCTTTTGCCTTATTGATTTGTAGGAGTACTTTATATATTCTGGATCAGCTTTTTGTTGGTTATATGTTGCTATGGCTTGCCCTTTCACTCTCTTGGTGATATACATTAAGAAACAGAAATTCTTAATTTTAATACAATCAAATTTATCAATCTTTTCCTTTATGATCTATGGTTTTGTATCTTGTTCTGTAAATATCTGCCTATATTAACATCATGAAGCTATTATATTCTATAAACTTTATTGTTTTATCTTTCACATTTAGATCTACAATCCATTTGAAGTGGACTTTGTGAATGATTTGATTTAAGGCTCAAATTCATATTGTTCTCTATATATCTTGAATGCGCTTAATTTTCTTTTTAATTATCTGTATAGGGGAGGAAAACTATCTTTTCTTCTACCCTTCCAAGTTCTCAGATGGGGACCCTGTAACAAAAGACAGATTAACAAGAGAAAAGCATACAAGTTAATTTATTTATTTTATGTAACAGGAGAGCCTTCATAAGGAAATGAAGACCAGAATAAGGGGTTAAACCTGAGCACTTTTATGCTAGGTTTGATGAAAAATGGAAAGTTGTCCAAAGATGTGATATGGCAAAGGGTATGAGCTAAGTGTGGTAAATTGGGGGAAACTTAGCAAGACTTGTTCATTCACATTCTTCTTGGCATCCCTGTCTTTGGAGATAAAGATGCTCCTTTCCTCCAGGTGTAGGGAGGGCATCTCTCAATGAGGGTCTTGAGACCTCCTTTAGGGGAAGGTCAGAGAGTCTTCCTGCTCCTGCCATTGCCTGAACCCCTTCATTTGCTGTATGGCATATTTCTGATAACAACTTATCATCCTCAAAAAAGATAAGCAAAATTCCGATGCTTATTGAAAAATAAAAATGTGTGATTTATTATTAGGTTTAATCCCTCTTAAGTACTTTGAGCAATATATCCAGTGAATCTCTGTGTAGTACAACAGATTCTTATGGCGACTTTTCACTTTTTGCAAAATCTTGTAAAGGTTCTACAATTCAGATCCTCTTTCCTGGATCCATAGAAACCAATGGGGCACACTCTAGCCCTTCTGCTTTGAGAAATTCCCACTCTTTCCTCAAGTTTCCTCCTCTCCTTCAACAGAAGGGAGAGGCACTGACAGAAGGACTGAGTGAAAGCATCAGCAGCAATCCACATATTGAATATAGCAAGGCTTGATTTCTGAATTTTAAGAGACAAAGATAATATAAATAGAAGTGCTGCTATATTTTTCCTGACATGTGCACTACCTTGTCACTCCTTGGTCTGTGCTCACCCCCCAGCACTTTGGAGCTCACTGCTACAGACAGTGGGTAACTTTTAAAGGATTTTGAGCAGGATTTGTGTACTGAAAGTCCACCTTGATAGCAATGAGGAGGATGTATCAGAATAAATCAAGGAGGTTACTGTCATGGTCCAGTTGGGAGACAATGAGGATGCATTACAGTGAAGCTGGAGAAGTACTTAAGAGATGGGCTTGACAGGAAGTGGTAATTAGATATCATGCCAAGGCATTTGGGTGGATGGAGAATCTCTGAGCAAAGCAGATTTCAGAGGGATGAGGAAGGTGATGACCAACTTTAGTGATAGCTGATGACTTAGAATTCTGTCCGTTTTTGTACAGAGCACAGCTTCCCAGTCTGACTATATCTCCTGCTGCTTTGAGGCAAGAGGAAATTAAGACCAAATTCACATTATTTCAAAGCTTCTCTGCATAATGCATTTAGAAAAACATAGCCAAACCAGCTGGACTGTCCTAGACAGGTGCATTTCATGTGGACGAGAATGCCAGTTGCCCAAATATGACTAATATGTGCCTTGGGGAACAACCTCTGGGGTAAGCCTGCCCTCTTTTAAAATGTAACAACTAGGGAAAAAAATCTTGGCTTTGTACATCACACCACATCATCATCACATCATCTCCAGGCACCTAAATTGGTAAATGAATATGGACAGTAAGTAGTTTGCTAATGTGGGTTTTGGTAAGCATTGTAATGGTAGCTGGCTGGGGTTAAAGAGCAAAAGGATATAATTTGTGATGGTGTATGTTTAAACCCCCTGGAAAACACAGACCCTTTGGAATCTAAACTTGATGTGAACATCCTTTTCTCACAGAATGATCAGGAAAAAGAGAATTGGTATCATCACTAACCCTTTTTAATAAGCTACTCAATGCCATTCTCTTACTGCCTCTACTATCTCCCTCTGGGGTCCCTGAACATGGAGCTTGGAGCAGAGGAAATACAGCAAATGAGGACATACATGGAAGTGAAGAAGAAAAGAGGAATATTTTGTAGGAAAGCCTCACTAGAAGAATAAGAAAACATGGGAAAATTATAAGTCCAGAAGAATACCTAGAGAACCAGTTCAGTTCATCTAACCCTTTTAGAGACCTACTATGTGTCCAACACTACAACACAGAAGAGCTAGTTAGGACCAGTGGGTAGATGTTATAAAGAAGGAGATTTCAACTCAAATTAAAGAAGAATTGTCTCAACTATAGAATTGTTCTAAAACAAAAACAACTGTCCCATATTATAGTGAGGTCCCTATAACTTAAGTATGAAAACAAGATTGTTTCAGAGGAGACCATTATATTGAATGCAAGTTGATTAGTTGACCTATAGGTAACCATTTCAGGTAGAAGACTATCTGAGCATAATTTTCATTTAAAATAAGCTGCTATCAATAACCCTGCCTTCCATGGTTAAATAGTTGAGGTTTGAAATTCTAGCCTCTCCTTTTCTCCTACTCTCCTCTGCCCATGCCATCAACATAAAAAGTGAAATAAAAATGGAAGAGGCGCAGTGAGTTCCAGAGAGGGGAGAAGCTTCCCAGAGATAAGCCAGCTGGAGTCTTCAGAGAAGGATTGTGAAAAGTCAGGGGACAAAAGAGAAGGAAAGACCTCTCTGAGGTCCCTTGACTCATTATTTAATAAGTTGTTTTGACATATTTGAGAATACCCTTACCTAAAACACCCAGATCTTAAAAGTCACTGAATTTGGTTGCTAAAAATTTTCTATAAACAGTATTATTAAACAGTCTGCTTTATAAATTAAATGGCTGCCCTCTTGATTCCCTTGGCTCCAGAAATAACAACAGCAAGAATTTATTGAGAACTCACCAAGTGCTAGGCACAGTTTAAATGCTTTAAATAGTTTAATGTACATAATTCTCATAACAACTCTATGAAGTCTTGCTAAGGACTAAATTGTGTCCCCCCAAAGTTCATATATTGAAGCCTTAATCCCCAGTGAGATAGTATTTGAAGATGGGGCCTTTGGGAGAAAATTAGGTTTAGATGAGGTCATGAGGATGGGGCCCTCATGATGGAATTTGTGCCTTGATAGGATGAGACACCAGAGAGCTAACTCTTTCTCACACATGTACACACATACACAGACACACTGAGGAAAAGGAATATGAGCACACAGTGAGAAGACAGCTGTCTGCAAGCCAAAACGTGAGCTTCCACCAGGACCCAACCATACTAGTACCCTGATCTCAACACTTCTAGCCTCCAGATCTGTGAGAAAATAAATTTATGTTGTTTAAGCTGCCCAGTCTATGGTATTTTGTATGAGCCAATTAGTACAGGTCAGTACTATTATTATTCTCTTTTTGCATGAGGAAACTGAGGGATGGAGAGGTTAGATATCTTGCCCAAGACAGCACCGTAGTGACTGGAAGAACTGGGATTCAAATCCAGACAGTCTGCAAGCAGAGGCTTTGCTGTTTACCACAGTGATCTGTTGCCATCTCATAATGCATGTGTACTTACTTCCTTTACTGTGTTTCCCAAGTCATTTCACAAACCAGCTTAATCATTCTTCACAACACTATAATGTAGATAGAGCAGACATTACTGTGCTATTTTTAAAGGTGAGAAAATTGACAGATTAGGTGGAATGGCCGAGGAGAAAATTCCAGGGACCAAGAGAACCAAGAATAGATTAAAGATAACTAGCAATTTTCTGAACTGAGATTGCATGAACCTCATGAGATCATGTATATCCAACACCTAGAATAATGCCTGATATGAGGAAAGTACTCAATAAATCATCTAATGTTAGAGCAAGCCCTGATGGCCTAGTAGTTAAAGTTCAGTGCACTCCACTTTGGCGGCCTGGGTTCAGTTCCCAGGTGTGGAACACCACCACTCGTCTGTCAGTAGCCGTGCTGTGGTGGTGGCTCACATAGAAGAACTAGAAGGGCTTACAGCCAGAATATACCACTGTGTGCTGGGGCTTTGGGGAGGAGAAATTTGAAAAATGAAGAGGAAGACTGGCAACAGATGTTAGCTCAGGGTGAATATTTCCCAGCAAAAAAAAAGAGGGAGGGGGACTGATAAGAATCAGCTGTCTTGCTGAATACAGGGCAGGAACCAGAGATATCAGCTCTAAAAGCCATCATCTCTTAAAAGAAAAAATTATTGAATGTTAAATGAATGGATCAAAATATGGCTTGAGGGGCCGGCCCTGTAGCCAAGTGGTTAAGTTCGCACGCTCCACTTCGTCAGCTCAGGTTTTCGCTGGTTGGGATCCTGTGCATGGGCATGGCACCACTAGTCAGGCCATGTTGAGGTGGCGTCCCACATGCCACAACTAGAATGGACCCACAACTAAAAAGATACACAACTATGTGCTGGGGAGATTTGGAGAGAAAAAGAAAAAAAAGCAAAAAAAAAAAAAGGAAGATTGGCAACAGTTGTTAGCTGAGGTGCCAATCTTTAAAAAGAAAAATGTGGCTTGAAACCCCAAAGTCAAAAAGTATTGCTAAGTAGAACAATCTTTTATTCCTAATCATTATTAGGAACAATTCAATGAATGAATGAATGAATTATTATTATTAATTATGACATTAATATAATATTAGTTAATTAATATTAATTATTAATTCATCGTTTTATTAATTCATTCATTGTTTGCATTAATCATGCATTTGATAATTATCTAGAGTTGACTGTGGACCAAGCATACAGTTCTATTTTCTATCCTTTTCCAGTTGATGTTCCCTGAGACAGCACAGTTTGAAATATCTTGCCACTGAATATCTTGGTACTTGAAATGCATCCTAAGTAGAAAATATGTCTTTTAGATCCAAGAGAAAAGTATAGATCCAAGAATAATCAAAGCACGGTTTAAAAAAAATAGAATCAATCAATAGGAAAGTTCCTTTCTCAGCAAACCCTCTCATCTTTTTTTTGTCTAATTAATTGATTTCCTACCATTCCATCCAATTTTTCTTCATGAGAATTTGTATTTTCAGTAGGAAATTGTAGGAGTATGTGAAAAGTAATCCCATAAATAATTTATCTGATAAAAGAGTCATATTAATTTTATTCCAGCCCCATACATAAGAGGTAAAGAATCTTTCCCAGCATCACTGTAGCATCTGTTTTCTAAGTCTTCTTGTTCTAAGTCCTATTCTGAAGAGGCACAGCTTCCATGCCCTGATCTGTTTATTTGCTTTCATCCAAGCAGATATGGTTTTTGGGGCCCTACCGTGTGGCCTATCAGTTAATTACAAAATGAGATTTTGTACTCGTATTTTATTTCACCTAATAAAATGATGCTTATAGGTGGACTATTTTGCTTTTTGAGTTATGTAGATATCTTGGAGTTGTACCACCCACAGTGTCCCAAATTCTTCCATGCACAGGTGCTCAGTAAATTGAACACTGCCATCTATAGAGAAGTAATTAGCCAGCATCAGGTCGCACTGGAATCACTTTGCTGCTCTCTGATTTTCCCTTAAATTATTGTCTTCTCTGTACATCATGAGCTAAATAAAGCTATTCTTCAAGTTGAGATGCTTTTATTCTTTAGGGAAATACTTTAGTTTAACTGCCTGGAGAATAAACAGGCACTTTAGGGAGCAACCACATTTTCAAAAATAGGTAAAATAAAAACAGAGCAACAAATCATACAGTTGATTTCCGTTGCTAGGATGTTTCAGCCTCTCTATTTTTTTATTAACCCACGCTGTCTGAAGGGAGAAATAGGACCTTTGAGAGAACCATTGGAAACTATAAAGCCAAATGCCAGTCAAACAAATAAATAGCCAATCTTGCCAAGGAAAAAGTTTCCAAAATCTCTGTTTTGTACAAAAGACTTCCATGCTCCAAGCCATCTCTCAGAACAGGTGTGTAAAGTTGCCCTAATTTGATCAGTTCCTCTGGCTGATTAGAATATGTTAAGTGTTAGGAATAATAATAATTATAAAGGCAAACACTTATATAGTATTCTGTTCCCTTTTGAGGACGCCAAGAGACAGAAAACCTAAGTAATCTGGCTAAGAGCTCATGGCCAGGCAGTGTCAGAGCTGAGACTTGAACTTGGGCAGTTTGGCTCACATCTATGTTCTTGACGAACATACTGTGCTGGTCCTCATGTGAAACTCAAGATCTCAGTGGCATAGGCAGGAGTTATTAAAATAAAACTGTTTAGGGGTTGGCCCCATGGCCGCGTGGTTAAGTTCGCGCGCTCCACTTTGGCGGCCCAGGGTTTCACCGGTTCGGATCCTGGGCAAGGACATGGCGCCTCTCATCAGGCCATGCTGAGGTGGCGTCCCACATAGCACAACTAGAGGCATTCACAACTAGAATCTACAACTATGTACTAGGGGGTTTTGGGGAGAAGAAGAAGAAGAAAAAAAAGAAGATTGGCAACAGATATTAGCTCAGGTGCCAATCTTTAAAAAAATAAATAAATAAAATAAAATAAAACTGTTTAGGTTGAACCATATGGAAGTGCCAATGTTTAACAGTTTTTGACCTAATGAATCTGTAGTTTTATGTTGTTCAACCTAACAGTAAGTAAAACGAGTGAGGAAGCACCCATTCATGAGGCCTCTGCTCTGGGTCAGGCTCTGTGTTCTGGGCTGTAGCTGGAGTCAGAGTGAGTTGGTGGCAGAGACAGAGAATTTGGAGAGCTGAATTGTTGTCCAGGTACCTTTGCTCATCTCGATTAGTCAATTTACCATGCTGGACCTCAGTCTTTTCATCTGTAAAATGAGTGGATGTCAAACTTTTTAGACTTCAGTCCGCTTAGAAATGGTAAAACACCATTTGTCTCATTTACCCCAATCACTCACAACTTCCAGTGGCAAACAAACTTGCTGGTAACGAAGAATGTGACTGTAAAAACAAATCATGGGTGTGGGGAGGATTATATTTGCATATGCTTTAGCAATAGAGATATATTTACCCTTATTTAGGGATGATTTATCTTTAAGTGTGCATATGTCTTGAAGCCTAATTATAGGAGCATGTTAGGCCAAAATAAAGTTGATACAAATTATGTATTATTAAGAGTTAACAAAATTACTCATAACAAACAAAATTTAATAATGTTAAACCTAAATTAATTTTATAATTAAAAGCAATAATAGGAAATGACTAGCATGACCAAATCAAGAAAACATTGAGGATGCAGTGGCTTTTTAAAAAGCATCCTGCTCCCAAATTCTGGGATTTTCACCTCTCTACCTGTGCAGAAGAAGCTCTGTGACATAGCCAAACACCAGATGGCAGGTAGCCTTCTTGGAGCAATACCAAATTGAAGTCCTTAATAAACTCTGGTAATGCACTAATTTGAGTACCAAATTAAAATAATACTTAATAATTCACTCAGTAATTACTGGTCAGCAGTTCTCAGTTGCATTTGAAAATGAATACCTATAAAATTACAAATAATTTATCTAAAAAAGCCAAAGAAAGTAATTATGTGGCGTGATTGTGATACCCTCACCTTCTGTTCTTAACCCTCTCCAGTTGGCCAATGTTGATATAAAAACTTTTTTTGAAACGCAGCTCACAATAAGAAATATATTTACTTTAAAACTCAGGACACACATCCACAAAACCATCTCTCACATGGGTATAGTTTGAGCCATACACAAACGTGGCAGGACAAGCAAGTACATAGGGGCTAACACCTAGGCCAAATTCTGTGCACCCTGTGGGAAGCCCTGCATATGTGCGTGTGCGTGTGTGTATGACAAATGTGCATAAATATATTAATATATGTATGCGTAACAGGCACATACAATTAAAAAATTGAAATAAAAATTTCATGAAATAATACTCTATGTGCAATACACTCTGATATTTTCTATTTTTTTAAAGAAAAATATTGATCATAATCTACTAAATTGATTTCACAACGCTTTGTGGGTTGTGATTTGCAATTTGAAAAACGCTACTCAAAGAATGTTAATGTTGAGTTCATTATGACCTGCACAGATAGTATAGGAGCTTCCTCTGCTTTAGAGATCTGAATTGAGATCTTTCCCTCTGTGAAAACAAACAAACAAATAAAAGCACATTTGGAAGTGCTTTGGATGAATGGGTTTGAAGCTGTGGGTTACAGGAAAAGATGGCAGGGACAGGCAATAGTTAGCCTGGAGGAAAGAAGTGATGGCAGTGGAGGGGAGGAAGAAGCTGGGAGAGCAAGTGGCAGTCTGGCAGTGTTTGAGTAGCTACCAGGGTAACCAGATGTCAGAGGGACTAGGCATTTGTCTATGACCCCTAGGGATGGATATTCACTCAGTCAGCCTACTGAGCATTTACCGAGTATCAGCTACTTGCCAGTTTCTGTGCTAGAGACTGCGTATGGAAAAAATAATAGCAAATGCAGTCAGGTAACATTTATGCAAAGAAACTCTGCTTTTCCAATGATATGTCAGTTAAGCATGCCTGACGGCTAGCACAAATACATGGGGATATGATCCACAGTGTTGAGACATGATGAATTTTGTTAAGTTCTGTTGAGTGGCTTTAGTGACTCATATAGCCCCTTGTTTACCAAGGCTGCCATTTGTTGTCAGTTTCTAAATATTTCTAAGCATTTACTTCTGGGCAGAGAGTGGTTCAGTCGCGGAGAAGCAGACGCCATCAGAAGATGAGCTGCAAGCTTGCAAAACCCAGCCAAAACTTGTCCCAAGGCTGCCTCTCTCCCCAGATGAAACAGGAAACTATAAAACAGCTTCCATCTGAACTTTAGAATTCCAGCTTCACATATTTTTTTCCTGAGAAAAATCATTAAGCTTTCCTTTTATATTAGATTATTCAGTTTGCAGGAAAGCACGCATGATAGTGAATACATAAATCTTCTCAATTTCTCACTAAGTCTGAGTAATGCAGTTTGGTTTTACTGCCTTTGAGTTCTCACCAGTCTCTTCTAAGCTCCAAAATAAATCCATTAGGAGTTGTGAGCCCCATCATTTCACTGTATTGAAAATTCAGTGTTAAAGCTTATTTGGGGTGATTTGTGAGTTTATTTTCAATATGTTGGAGTTATAGAGAGACACACTTTGGTTCAATATAAAATAGATTTTCTAAGTGTACGAGCTACCTTGGTAGGTCATAAGTCCCCCAACTTGAGAGACATTCAAGAGTAGTCGAAGGTTGGGGGCAGCCCCATGGTCAAGTTTGCACGCTCAGCTTGGGCGGCCCGGGGTTTCACCAGTTCGATCCTGGGTGTGGACGTGGCACCTCTCATCAGGCCATGCTGAGGCAGCGTCCCATATAGCAAGCCAGAGGGACGTACTACTAGAATATATAACTATGTACTGAGGGACTTTGGGGAGGAGAAGAAGAAGAAAAAGAAGAAAAGAAGATTGGCAACAGATGTTAGCTTAGGTGCCAATCTTTAAAAGAAAAAAAAAGAATAGTTGAAGGTCACCTGGCATGTGGTGGAAGTGAGGGGAGAGATGTTACACAAAATGACCCTTTAGCTACTTACCAACCTTGAGATTATATGTTTCAATTAAACAGTGACTTCACCAGCCCATGACTGGGTTCTTTTCCAGAAAAGAGCTTCCTGTACATGCCTTCTGGAATCACATCCCAGAATACAAAATGACTTTCTCATTAAATGAACGTGTTTTTAAAGAATCAGTTAGCTCTAAATTAATTAGTAAGTTCCATTTGGTCTCTTCTGACAACATTGCCACCACCCCGCAAAATCAAATTTTTAGTAATAACAAATTACTAACAATAACAATAATTACTAATAACGAATATCTAATAATAACAAAGTACTAACAACATCAATAATCGCTCTTAAATAGCTAATGTTTATTGACTATTGTGTGGCAAATGCTGGGCTAGGTGCTTTAAAGACACTAATTTAATGATAACCCTATCAGATGGTACAACTCTTACACTCATTTAACAGATAAGAAAACTGGGGCAGGAGATTTCATAACTCAGAAGGGCATTCGGACGAGGACAAACCAGAATGTGAAGCCAATGAGTATGCTAACTGCACATGATAAACTCATAACCCCTAGTCTAAATATAATGACTATTGTTTAGGTGTTTCTGACCCTTGCAAATTTAGTCATCTAAATTATTTGGGAATATCATATACATCATAGCTTAAATATGCAATCTTCAAATTTGAAATATGGTATCATAAATGTTCAACAATGGAGAAGTGGTTAAGTATTTTACAATAAATCTGATCAGTAAAGTTTTTAGGAATCATTAAAATACTCTTGACAAAGAGCTACTAAAACATAGGAAAATGTGTGCAGTTATAGCAAATGAAATAGTAAAGTGCAAATTTTTTGTGCAGTGTGATCTCAACTTTCTTAAAAAAAGAAAATCCATAGAGGGGCTGGCCTGGTGGCGTAGTGGTTAAGTTCACATGCTCCACTTCTGCAGCCCAGGTTCACACATTTAGATCAAGCAAAAAGAGCAAGCTCAGCAACAGAGGTTAGCTCAGGGCCAATCTTTCTCACCAAAAAAAAAAAAAAAGTTCATAGAAGAAAATGACCAAAATACTCACGATGATTAACCATGAGTGGTAATACATATTTTGTTCTAATATTTTTTCTTTAAAAAAATTCTTATTTCTTTTCCGCAATGAATTTGTATTGTTTCTACAATTAAAAAAAAAAGTTTGTGGGGTTTTTTTTGGTGAGGAAGATTGACTCTGAGCTAACGTCTGTGGCAATCTTCCTCTGTTTCATGTGTGGGATGCTGCCACAGCATAGCTTGATGAGCGGTGTGTAGATCCACGCCCAGAATCCAAAGCAGCGAACCCCAGGTCGCCAAAGTGGAGCACGCAAACTTAACCTCTTGGTCACAGGGCCAGCCCCCCGCTCTTTCTTCTTAAATGAAGACAAATTCAAATGGTCATATGTTCATCTGGCAGTGAATGACTCTATAGAGAAATGGGCAATTCGGCTTAACTGTAAAACATCCAATTCTAAGTGCATAAAGTCTGCTGATTCTACTTTGCCCAGAATGGGGTCTGAAGGCCTGGAAGCTCCGCTGACCTGACTACTGCTGAGAGTTCTTACCAGCAGCACTGAGCAGGAGGAGGAGGTATTTTCCAGCTCACAGAGGAAGATGAAGACTGGTCGGGCTGGTTTGGAGGACTTAATGCAAAGTGATGTGGTTAGTCAATTTTGTCAAGTCCTTCTAAGCGTCAGCTGCCGCCAGGCCGCAGGGTGTCAGTGCCCAGCCTCGGGCATGGAGGAAGAGCACTTCCTGTGTGACTAGGCATGATGAATCTGGTGGGGCTTGGGATGTTTCTTTTTCAGGGAGGCTTGGGCTGTCCCACATGGAGGTTGTTATTGTTGGACATATGCTTTTGGAAAACTCTGCCTACCTTTGTTGTTGATTCATTAATTGTCACTTAAGTGCCACATGACACTTCTGCCTCATAAGGTCCCCTTTCTCTTTTTTGCTTTGGATCTGAATGGAGGTATCCAGCATTAGACTTTGTATTTAGAGTTGTTTACAGAGTAACTTATAGTACTACCCTTCATGGCATTGAGTGAATAAGGCTAAAGCGAAACTGCAGGACAAGTTGAGTCTCCTAACTTTGCCTGCTAAGCAGTTGATCTACAAGAAAGATATGCTTTCCAGACTTATGTACCTCTCTCCTGGTTAGAACTGTTCCTAACCTAGCACTGTCTAAATAATTTATTCAGAGATTTTCATGGTAGAGTACCCTGGAAGCTCCCTTCCTGGAAATTAGAATGATTATTCCTGCATTGCAGAAGGAAAGAGCAAAATCCAGGGCAATGGTGTTCTACCAACCTTAATTTATTCCTGGGCAAGACAACTGTGTAATATTACTTTGCCATCACTAGTATACAGGCTCTGGAGTCCACACGCAGTTCAGTTTTAAGTTAGTTAAAGTGGAGGAACCAGATGGGTTCCCAGGACTGAATCTGTTTCGTGGAGGAGGAGTCTGTGATTCACACTTAAGCCAAGGGTGTTGCCGGCATGACAGAGGCCATTACTGAAAGTAGCGTAGGGATGGCTCCTTGCCCCAGAGCTGTCAGATGTGTCCAGGGATTTATGCTGAATCTTTCGTGATTCATTAAAACCAGGACATCAGAAATGCTTCGCTGGGTCGTACCTGTGTTATCTTCAGCCAAACAAGGATCCAAAACATTACAGGGTGACATGAGAAATGCTGCAATAAGAGGTAGGTAGGAGGTGCTGTGGGGATAGCAGGGTGGTCGTGAACTCAGTCTGTGAAGTTCAGAAGGATTCCCGGAGGCAGCAGTGTTTGAGTGTGTTTTAGAAGAATGAATGGAGTGAGTGAACAAAAAGGTAGAAAGAGCTGTCTGTGCAAAGTCACCACCTTCTCCAGGAAGAAGACAGTGAGAAAAGAGGCTGTCAGGAGAGCAAGTTTGTGAAAGACAATGTGCTTCACTAAGATCATAGGCTTTATGCTCAAGTTGATGAGGAGTCAGCAAAAGACAGATTTTAACAGAGGAGAGACAACATCAGGTGACCATTTTGGAAAGAGGTTTCTACCTGCTGGTGTGGCTAATGCATGAGGGAAGATGTGATTAGAGGGAGGCAACCAGTTTGGAGAAAGCCTCATTTATGCCAGTGACAGTGTCGACAAGGAGGGACATACAGACTAGAAAGACATGCCATTAACCAAGGACTTTATGCCCTCTAAAATCCGTGAGTTTGTCTGAAACCTTCTCAAAACAATAGTATGACTTTAGCTGTACAATGGTTCTGTGGTATTTGACATTTGTACTAAATTTTTAATTTTACTGAGCACTTTGTCTTGTTTGATCTCACTAAATATGCAGTTTAACAGATGAAAAAACTAAACGTAGGTGATTTGCCTAGTTGTCCAGCTGGATTCAGCTGAAGTGGAACTAGAACCAAGTCTCTAGACTCCCTGGTCTTGAGCTTTAAATTAAATCCCAAATGTGAGAGTCTTGGACCCCATGCTCCTCATCCTTTTTTCTGCTTTGCATGTAAAATACTAGAACTGGAAAGGGATTTTTTTGGTGAGGAAGATTGACACTGAACTAATATCAGTTGCCAATCTTCCTCTTTTTGCTTGAGGAAGATTGTCACTCTGCTAGCATCTGTGGCAATCATCCTATATTTTGTATGTGGGCTGCCAACACAGCATGGCTTGATGAGCAGTGTGTAGGTCCACACTTGGGATCCGAACTGGCGAACCCCAGGCTGCTGAAGCAGAGAGGAGAGCACAAATGCAACCACTACACCACCAGGCCAGCCCCCTGGAAAAAGTTTTGAATACAATAGGAAACAGGGAACTTTGGGAAAGGCACAAAGAAATCTTGGGAGCTTCTGGGGAGGAAGAGGTGGCCAGCAGACGAGCAAAGGGGAGCAAAGTGACAATGAGCATTCTAGGCCTTCTGTAGGTCCATGTTTTGTCATTCAGTCCAAAGGCATCTGGTTGTACTAGTTTCCCCTGAGTTTCTCTGTAAACCTCACCCCTGCACACCACATTAGCCCTGGGTAGTGGGGAGTCGAAGGTGGGGAGGGACCAACTGGTAATGGCTATGAATGGCAATTATGGTGGCCTCTACTTAGGACAGTCCCTGGGTCCCTCAAGTCTGTTCAGAGGATCCTGTGTGGCTTACTGATCAGCAGTATGCTCAAAATCTGTCCCCAGGCGATTTCAACCAGGGAATAAGATTTGCTGATCGTGTTAGGTAAGATTGTCTACGTTCAGGCTATGAAAATAAGCCTGTTCAGTTTGAAAGTGGAATCTCAATTTCAGTGAGCAGAGGACATGCAGAGTCTTGGTCCCTGCAAACCAGAATTTTTCTGTTGGAAATAGTAGAATCATTTTGCAATGGCAGGAGAGTCATTTTGCAATCTTCTGTCCATGTTGGTGATTGGGAAGAGGCAGAACAACTGTCTTAGACAAAATAGACATTGGTGGGCAGGAAGAGAGTTTTCATCTGCAGGGGCCATTACTGTCTGTTTCTAGGAGCCAAAAGGGGCAATGGTTTCAGGATGCCTGGAGAAAGGGAGAAAGAGAAAGAGAGGATTCTTGATGAAAACTCCTCAATGCTCTGTTTTCTTTCAAGGCAGATATGATATCTCACAGCTGACTTGCCCTGTGATCAGCTCCCACTTGTGGCTGACTGACTTGGACATGGTGTTCAAAGAGGTGTGCTGAAGAGGGAGGCAATCTGTAATTGCACAGCCCTCATCCTTCTGGGGGTTTCATTGATTTTCTGTCTCCCTGCCTGGACGCTAGGCTCCTGTCTCAGGGATTCATCTGATTTCGGTGTGCTCCCTTGTCGTCTAGAACTATGATTGGCAGACTATGATTTAATTATAAAATAAATGAGCGAGCACTGCTTTTAAAGAAAATTCATTTATTTGTTTTTTGACCTTTTTTTTCTAATGTATCTATGTGGGAGGGGAAAGATATCCATAGAGAAGAATGTACTCCCACACCCATAGGTGTGGATTAAACAGACCTTGTTTAGTTTTAGGACCTAACCTAAAACCTCTGAGACTTTCTCACAGCTTTCACACTCCCATCAAGGCATCCATTCCATCAAGACCAGTTAGAAATATTAGTAATAATCCCATTTTATCCCTGAAAACCACTTTGACCACTTTTTAAATCTCCAAGCAATTGAGCAGATTCAACCCCTTAGTTCTGTCTTCCTAGTGATAATTTGTTTCTGCTGCACACATTTACAGCTGATTTTTAAAATAAAACATTTACGCTGAAATGACTCCTCATCTTAGGTGAGCTTGATTGATTCCTGTCTGAGTTAAAAAATAGTAATAATAGGATTTTCTAGCCTGTGCACTTTAAGTTTGATAAACAAAATAACAGGGAGAAAGAGTGGGTGGTTACTATGGTGACCACAACATCTGATTTGAGTAGTAGCAGATAGGACAGGGAAACAGTGCCATACTAAACTGAACTGCAATGATGATCAATAGTTCAGAGAGGAAATTTGAATGTCTGGGCTCCACTTATCAACTGATCAATCAGCCAGCACATGAATAGCAGGACCTGCACCTTGGCTTCACAGGCATCTATCTACTGTACAGATCAAAACAAAAAGAAATTTGCAGCACATATGAAAATTGTGTCCTTAAGGATATTTGGAAAATGCTTTTAGGTAGGAATAAAATCATCCTAACTTCCAAATTGTAGCTATTCATCCTCAAATATTCAGAAAAGCTTTAAACAATGAGGTCTTATTGGCGTCAGGAGACTTCCTGGTTCCAAAGAGGTGAGAAGAGGGGCTTAATTTCTCAGATTCGGGGGACCAAGTTTCTTGACTTGATGTTGCCACACAAAAAGTGAAATTAGAATGTCTACTTCCCTAAACCATCCCTTTTTGAATACTCTTCCCACCTAAAGGCTGATTTAAGCAGGCATTTCCTGACCTTGGGGAGCTAGCAGATTCCAGCCTGCCAGCTGAAGAATTAACTTTACGGTGTGAATAACTTTGTCTACTCTCTTCTACATTTTAAAAGAAGACACTGGATTAACGCTTTAGTGTTGGAACTTCAAACAGCAGCGGCTGGCTGGAGGCTGGGCTGGGATCTGGGAGTGAGGAGTCTTCAAGGCTCCCTCCAGCAGGCTCCGTGGCAGGCTTCTACTTCCTCCACCTTTTCATTGCTCAGGCCTTTTCAGCTAAGAGAAAGAAAAAGGGGGGAGTGAAACAGTCAACATATGGAAAGTGATTTGTTACTGCTTTTAAAAGGCTAGAATGGAGAAAGTAATCCCATCTCTTAAATTGGCCCTTTTGTGTTGCAAAGCATCTCAAACTATCTCTGCCACCGGCCTGGGAAGGTGGCCCCACCTGCTTCTCTCCTAAGAGGCTTTAGGCATAACTCAAGAGCATCAGGAGTGTGTGCTGGCAGGCGGAGTTTATACACCGAGCAACTCAGCCAGGAGGAGGAGAGCAGAGCTGAATTTGGGAAGCAGCTGCCTGCTATGCTGGAAACCTCTGGAAACTGGTTAAGGAGCTGTGGTGAGAATCATGCTGCTTTTCTCAGACCTGTTTTCCTTGACAGACCACATGGGGAATTGTGGCCAGTGAAATGAAAAGAGGACGGCAGATTCCCCTCCCTTTCCCTTCCTAGAACAGCAATGCCTGGCATTGCTCAGCACCCACGGCTTGCAGACACCTGGAGGCTGCTCTGTTCATTTCATGTCTGTTGCTATCTATGTGCTAGGGAAACATAGTGAATCGATGAATTTTTTTCTTCCTCCGCTTCAGTGCAGCCCCAAAACCGCATTCCTTGTGGTTTGATCACCACTGGCCTCCTCATAGTAAGTCTGTGTCATGGGAGCTGCTGGACTCGATACTGTGTAGCAGAGAGAAATTCAGGAATGTGAAATTCTGGCTGCTGACTTAAATGGGTTCCAGAAACGCCAGGATCCACATTGATTTCAGATCAGATATTCAATGCGTGCAAGTTCTGTTCAGATAGCTGGAGCTTGCTGAGGGAGAGCATAGTTATAAGGCAGGGAGGCAGGCCTACGTGTCTGAAAGAACCCGTAGACTTAACTGCTTTTACCAATTACAAGCTATGCAACCTTGGGAAACCAATGACCTTTATGCTTTCAGTTTTCTCATCTGTAAAATGGGAATTATATTACTTACTAAGGTTTAAAAATTAGTAGTTGTGTATGAAAAGCTGGACTCTAAGGTCCCCTAGGGAACAGGGACCATGGTTATCTTATTTTGGCACATATGATTAAGTATCCAGAAAAGGCAATTTATTAACAATCTTAATTTAGTAGTTAAGAATGTCAGCTCAGATCATTCTGCCTAATTTCAAATCCCAGCTCCCTCATGGTTAGTTGAGGTCAGCAGAATACCATGAACCTGTTTCTGCATCTGTAAAATGGTCATGAGGTAGTAACTATTCCATGGATCTGTGAGGATTTAAAGAGATAATGCTTCATATGTGCAGCCCTCAGCCTTGTGCCCAGCACACAGTAAATACTCAGTAAATGTTGGCTGTTGTTATTATGAGGCAGGAATCTGAGTGTGGAGCTAGACAGTTGGCCTCCCCAGACTAAATTCACTTCATCTTTTTTTAAATGCAGAGGTTGGACAAGATGAATGCTAAGGACCTTCAACCTCTTAGCTGTGTTCCTAGGCACAGCCACATGCCCACCACATAGCCCCACATCCTCCTTGGTAGGGGCCATAAATAAAAAATTCAAACATATTTTTGATTTAAAACCAACCCAACATAATATACATTTTGGCCTTAAAAATCATAGCCAGTGCATAAAGCCAGCTGTGTCATTTCATATACTCCCATGACTTGATTTCCTTAAGAACAGATACTTTCACAGCCCCAGATGCTACTTTACATGTCCATGGCTTTGGAGACAGAGAGATTTGCATTCAAACGCTTTGCTGGTTTTAAGAAACTTTATTCACACAAGTTGACTGGAGTGACACCCGTTAGCATTTCTAGTTTCTGTATTATTTTTTAGAAGGAACCTTAACCTGTATCTCTGCATTCTGGTGGCAACTAATATGTATCTGAACTGTTGGCAGCCAGTTGAAAAACCAGCCCCGAGTCGCCGAGAAAGCAGACCTGCTGGGCCGGGGAGACTTGCGTTCTTCTCAGATTTGGAGCTCCCCCCAAGTCAGGACTTCCTTTGCTACTTTATTCTCTCCATCCCCCTTCCAATTTTACTTCCCACAGTTCTCTAAATCCCTTATGGGTGCTCTGAGCTAGGCTAGCACCGCCATTAAACGTAGAACAAGTAATCACAGGTTTTTGGAAGTAATTTGTTTGATGTAAGACCACCAACAGGGCGGGGGCTGTGTTTTCTGATGCCTCACGTGTGACACATGAATTCTTCAGTTTACATGGTAGTCTAAGAGCATAAAAATGACATCTTAATCAATGGGAAGAACTGCCATTGTCTATGACCTTTCAAAATTTCTGTCTAAAACATTAAAAACTCTCTTTTTGTTGGCTACAAATGCATGGGAAAATGAAAAATATAGTACAATGAATGTTAGGTACACTGTTATTTAAAATATTAGAAACATTGAGAAGCAAAGTGTTTTATTTCTTTGTGAAAAAGAGTAGTTTGGGTCAGTCACATAACTTACGATACCCAGTGAGCATCTTTTCTATGCCTTGGCAAATTTCCACAGTCCCTTCTAAGTTTGGATCAGCTTTCAACCTTTCATCCTTTGCACTTTCAATATTATAAAGTATATCTAAGAGTTCCTTTAATGTGAAGTTTTTTGCTGGTGGTATTTCCTCTTGGACGTCTTCATCCTTTACGTCCCAACCACTTTACTCACGTATGTTAACATGTTTGCCTTTACTGAGTTCCCCTGGCTGCATATCCAGTGTTTCTCAAAGGGTGGCAGTGTCAACATTCCCATCATAAGCTGTATCTTCTGTGATTCCATTGTTCCATTTGAATTTCACTTACGGGATTATCACTTTTTGTTTCTTTGCTACACCTTCATCTTTGTTGGCGAATTCCTCCTTTGGATTATCCATTGCTGTAAAATGTCATGTGGGTTTATCACTGGGAGATAAGGAAGCAAAACGGCTGCATGCTTTGTTGTCAGAGTATGAACTGAATAACAGATGTGCAGGGACCCATCACTGACACTTTGAAAAAAGTGACATGATGAGTCACTGATTTTGTGCAGTAATTTGTGGACTGAAGAGCTAGTGGCAAGTTTATACTTTATTTACTCACTCACAGTTAATATACTGTGGTAACTGAAATTTGAATCAAGTTGTTAGGGAACTGGCATTACGTAATTTAATCACAGTAATGGAAATTCGTGCATATTGGAGCCATGCAAATCGAAACTGCCTGTAGTTGCTCAATAACAAATGTCTGTTGAATGAATCAATAAATTAATACATTCACACTGATCTCAGTTTTGCAGCCTCAGCATCCTTATAGCCTTGCCCACAACTATCCCCCTTCTCTTCCTGCCTGTATAATAGGTCCAAAATAGCAGGTAAAGGCATATCTGTTAAAATCTGGCTTTGAACAAGTCATTGAACTCTGATCCTCATATGTGCTAAAGACCCAGCTACTTTTTTCCTTATCAAAATCCTCTCTTTCTGAGTGCCCGCCTTCACCTCTAAAAGGTAATAATCTCATCAACGGCTTTACATTCTAAATGCTGAAAGGACTCTCGGGGTCGCTTGGTTTCTTCCCCTGTGAGAGAAGGATAAGGATTTGACAGAGGAGGGCCCTTGAATTTTGCCTTCACCAGGGATGCTCAGACCCTGTGGGCAACAGAGAGAGGGGTCTTGTGTTGGCAGGATTTCCCTGGTCCTCTTCTCTCACTGTTTTAATATCCAGTGATAAATATATATATATATATATGGAGGATGTCTGGGGGAGGGACTCAAAGATAATCGTAAACTTTACTTGGTCTTCGATCTCAAGGAGTTTGTATTCGAAGATGGGCTATGAATCCCGGAGACATGTAAGCAGTAACAGACTGGTGGTGATCAGCTCTGGTTTTATCTGATATAAGTTCACGGTTGGATCTGTCAGTTCCCAGCTCGACGAGCTGGACGAGCTTTCCCAAGTTACTCAGGCTTTCAGAAACTCATTTCTCCATCTGCAGACTGTAATAATTATCTCCCAGGTTTTTTGAGAGTCTTAAACAAGGTAGATAATACAATGCGCTTAGAGTAGTATCTTTTGTAGAGTAAGCGCTTGGAAAACAGAAACCATTTTAGTTACCTAGACATAATTCAAGTGGATGTCATCCTTTCACTAAGATTGTCTTGCCTACAGTGTGCAGAGTTCTGATTGCAGAGTCAGAGTGTAACATCCAGATGGAACTTGACAGAAGCTACCCACCCCGTTCATGGGGGACCAAGGCTAAGAACTGTGTTGTCTTCTGCCTTCTTATGATTGTCATTTGGTGACTGAGAATCTGCATTATAGTCTGCCTTCGTAGAGTCAGCCCCCTATATTCTTTTGGAATACCTCCTTTGGGTATTCTAAGAGGCATTTTCAAAGATTTCAAGAACAAGACACTCAAGTCACATAGTGGCAGGGCCCTGCTTGCTCCTCTGGTAACAGTGCCACCTCCCACCTCCTCTGGAATGATCAGCTTGCCCAAGGGGCACCTGCATCCAGTCACCATGTGTCCCCTCAACCATCTGCACTCACTTGGAGACTTTTTGAGAAAGGCACTGAAATAAGAGTGATTGCTATGCCTGACTAGTGACTGGGCCACCACTCTCAGTTCTAGCTTGTGGGGCATTTAAAAAGTGTAGATCCTCCCAGGAATTCTGATCCAATAGGTCTGAGTGGAGCTGAGGCACCTGCATTATAAAAATGTTCCCGGGTGAGGTGCCAGCAGAGCTGAGAACTGCTGCTCTAGTGCCTATAGGGGCCAGAGTCTAAGAACAAAACTAGCCCTGGCTGTGATTGTTTGGAAGTGAACGTGACCTTCACTTGCCCAGAGACTGGCCTGGCCTGGGAGGCGCACACTGGCCTTGCAGTGTGTTAGAAGCCGGTTGCTACAGATTCTTTTCACCCCAGGGCTAATTTCCTCTGTATTGTTGCCTCAGAGAATAATCCCACTCATCTTGACTGAACTTTTTACAACAGCTGCCTAATTGGCCTCCTTGACTTCACCTCCCTCTCTTAACTTTTCAATCCACTTTCCGCTCTGCCAACAAAGTCATCTTGCTAAAATGAGAATTCCGTTGTCACTCCTTCCATCTTCTAGCCACAGAGAACCTTTCCTTGTTTCCAGCATAGGATATTTCTTAATGCCTTCATGTGCATTGTTTCCCTGCTGGGACACCCTTCCTCCCAATTAATGGTAATAGCATTACTTTCATAAATAACAAAATGTTTCTTTATTTAAAAATTTAGCCTTTGTTAGAGCCTATGCTAAGTGTTTTACATGTCTGACAAACTCATAATGACATAAAGAAGGCCAAAGACCTGCTCTGAGAAGACTTCTCTACCCTCAATTGCCCAACAGCAGAGTGAGTTGCCCTTTCTTCTGTGCCCCTAGAGCACCATCAAAGAATTCATCGTATTGCATTGTAATTTGCTGTTTATGCTCTATCTATCCTCCCAAGGGTATGTATTACATTTGTGTTTGTAATCCCCTGAGCAGAATGGGCCACCAGCAGTCATGAGCCACCAAGGGGCTTGGGGGAGCTGGCTTGAGGGCAAATCATCTTCAATCCTAAAGAAACACCTGGATGCAGATGGTTCAGTTGACAGTGGATCAGCAGTCCTAATAGTGTCATCCTTTGGAAGTCATTTGGGCCCACAAAAGATGTATCCCAAAGGCTCCACCTTTACACACAGCAGTGTGACATAGCACTTGGCTCCCAAGGTATTCCAAACCACGCTCAGCAAGACTGCCTAACTTTCTGTGCTCAGCAGACCAGAACTCCCACTACAACTGCCGTATCATTGGTTTCAAATTGTTTGTTACCAAAGAAGGGCTGGATTGCATTGCGTCATCTATTTGGAGGGTATTTCACCAACAAACCAATGAAAGGCAGCCAAACAGGACCATGCATTTTTTTGTGCTTTTTTTTTTTTTTTTTGGCCCTGTGTTTTTATAGGCAGACACTGTAATCAGTTGTCATGATAGCTATAATCAATTAGCTTATGGACTATTTTTCTCCATCTGGGCTATTGAATAGTTGCTTTTGTTTTTATTTTTGTTTTCCCTCTCTGCTCATTTCCTACTGTCACTATTGAACCGGGTGACTAAGCCCCTACAAAACCTTCAGCTGCTCCTGTCTCTCTAGCAGCCTCCTTTAAGATGTGGCAGTAACTCATTAATGCCCAGAGACATTTGCATCTGCATTAGTATCTAGGAGTTATTTATTGGAAAAATATCTTTAAGTGGTTCTTCTATTGTTAAAGTGCAAAGCAAAACTTTAACTCATTAGATGAGTTATGTATTTAAATTTAAAATTGCAAAGGATTGCGTTTATTCAGTTTGTGTTGATGTTGGTGTTGCTGGGAGCCAGCTCTGCAAATCATGTCCTCTTTCGCTTCAAAGGAAAAATCTAAGACTTTTCAATGTGAGAGGTACCCTGCACTTCCTTGAAAGGATAGGAGCTCCATTTCATTGAGGAAGTTGAAGCAGAATGGCAGATTAATAGAATTAGCGGGGAGAGGAGGTGGGTATCAGAAAATATTTAAGTTTCTTTTGAAGCTGAGATTCTTTTTCAATAAATAACAAGACAGATGCTTCCCTGACAGTAAGCCTAAGAACATAGTCAGCAGAGAACTTTAAAGAGTTGGGCAAACATTTCAGCAAACACTTTTTGCATGCCTACACAATTCCAGATCCTAAGGTAGGGGCAGAAAAAAGAGTAAGACCTAGCCCCTGCCTGCAAGGACTTAAATCTAGTAGAAGAAGAAAGATTTTTTAAAAGCACAATTAAGTGTTAAAGATGGCATGAAAGGAGTCTGTATGATGGCAAGAGAGAAGTGGGATTAGAGAAAGAAAACAGCCCTCTTCCAAAATCTTCTGTATGTGCTCAAAAGGAAATCATCCCTGACCTCTCTGTTTTTAGGTTCCTTTCTAAAAGATGGGTATAATCCATGCCAGTGACCTGACTCCTTTTGGAATGCATTTGGAAATGGAAAGGACTTTGAACAGTTTGTGCACCTCCAAGGATGGGTATTATATAAACTCCACATTAAAAACAGCACATCTAAAGCAATGCCCATTGAACTATTAATTAAATTTTGTCACCAGCTCCATATAAAACTTACTGAGGACCTTGAAGTTCTTGTCAAAATGAAAAACTGAGCAACTGGTATTAATTCCACTGGTTGGAAAGGGAAAGCCGAGAGACGAGGGTAAGAGACCTGGCCAAGGACCCTGGGACTCACTGCCAGAGCTGCTGACTCCTTCTGGTCAGTTTGAATGACCCTGCTCTCTTCACTGCTTTGTCTCTGTGCTTGGAGCTCTGACTATAGATTTATTGATGTATAATTTTCTTCTGCAGGACATTAAAATAAAAATAAAACAAAACAAACAAAAACTGTGCTCCTGCCTCTAAAGATAGGACTCTTTTCATGGAGTTTTAAAATGTCTTGAGCAGATCTTTATAGAGCACCTGCGATGTGCCAGACATGGTGTTAGGCATTGGAGGACAAATCAGACGTGGTCTCCACTCTCAAAGAGGTTAGAATCCACTTGTGGGGCAATTGCGATGCAATGTAATCAGTGCTGTGGGGATCTAATAGTCTGCTGAATGAGGAACCTTTAACTCAGCTTGATAAGATGATCAGAGAAGCCTCCCTGGAGAAAAAAATGTCAAAACTGGGATGTGAAATTCTGAGAAATTAGCCCTGAAGAGTGGAAAGGAGCAAAAACTGTAAGAAAAAAGTAGGACAGCAAGAAGGAGCTCTCAGGCTGTTCCAGGAAGTGAAAGTAGTTCAATGGACTGGATCTTAGACCATTGTCTGGTGGAGGGAACCTAGATTGCTAGGGAGGGCCCAGATCACAGAAGGATCTTTATGCCCAGCTGGAGTTTGATCTTTAGTGTGAAGGCAATGGGGCTAGTTAAATGGTTATAAGCAGGAAAGTGACAGGATCAATATTGCCATTAGAAAAAATCACTTTCCTCTGCTGTGAGCAGAATGGATAGGAGAGACCACAATCATTAAGAAGACAGGGATGAGGATCGTTAGTCTAAGGGTAAAGAGGTGGGATCTGGGACTCAACTGGCTGCTCTCCCTACCCTCTTCTGGGTGGAAGACTGTAAGGATCACACTCATGGTCATTCCCAGCCCTCTTGAATACAAGGACTTCCTTTTTAAGGACCTGAAAGTGATTGTATTTTTAGATTTTGTTGATAGTGATAATACTTAATGATACAATGATACATTGAATTAAACTTAATGTGTATTTAATTAGTCACAGTGCAACCTGTGTGTATAACACCAAGGATTCCCAGGAGTTTTTGATCCTCAAACTTGGAATCAGAGGCAAGGAGAACTTAGAATTGTAGTTATGAGCAGTTAGTATGCCAACTAATCCTTTTCAAAGCGTCATAGCTATTATTTCTTGAGTTTACTGTACTCAGTAGCTTTACAAGTACTACCTCATTTTACAGATGAGGAAACGGATATTAGGGAGGTTGTTAACGTGGTTTGGCTTCTGACTGACATTACTTCAATATCTCCTGGGGGTTGAATAGATTGAAATGTTTGAATTCCACTTCTACTACTTACCGTCAATGTGATTTGGTGGCAAATTACCTAATCTCTAGAAGTATCAGTTTCCTTATCTATGAAATGGGTATAATATCTACCACATGGAGTTAGATCATTATTAAAGTAGATAATGGTGTTAAAAAACTTGATAACTTTCAATAAATTGTCTTCCCATCGTGCCGTCTTTTTCTTACTCCTTCTTTATCTTCTTTTCTCCCCATTTCCTCTGCATCTGCTTATGTTTTAGTCCCTTCACTTCTTCCTCAATTTTCCTTCCCTTTGTTTCTCATTTTCTCTTTTTCTTAATCTTCACATAATATTAAACTGATATCTTTTAGTGTTTATACAGTTACATTTGAGATTCCTATTCTTAATTTAAACAGCAACCAGCTGTTTATGTTTTGTTAAGAAATTGCTTAGGAGTCAATTTGCGCTGTATTTGTGATCCTTAATAGAAAAACACTTCTCACTCGCACATCTTTGACTTAATAGTATATTTGCAGGTCTGTTCTGGCAATTTTACTTACTCTTTTGATACTCTAGGGGTGAATCATTTTACCCAATGCCCTACTTAAAGAAAAATCTGTGTTCCTAGCCAATGCTCCTCCATCCTTGCACATTCTCAAGTGCTCTGGCAAATTCTGTGTACCCCTGTCAGGAAACAGTGATGTCAGGTCTCCTGGGATATAGCCAGCTGTTGATGAAGCAGGTACAGAATCACAGAAAGTGCAAATGCCCCAGTGCAGTAGTGTAGAAAGTTTTTAAAAGCGTTTCTTGGAATTTATCCATCTCTTCTTTTTAAAGCATATTTACCATTGCGTATCAAAATCTACAATAAAATCTTAATGAATGAAGCTGGAATAATTTATCTTCTGAAAACACATTCCTTATGCCCTGAGTTAACAAATAGCCAAAACTTTTGGCCTAGTTTTCAAGGTCCTCCATGATCTGGTTTCCATCATCATTTCATTCCTTCTTCCTGCTGCTCCGTGGGCACATGAACCCTGCATTTAAATATTTTCTTCAGCCTTCTCCTGAAAAATACTTTGACTTGCCAATCTCCAAGTGCTTGTATGCCTGTTATTTCTCTACTCTGGAAATCCCTCTTTTATGCAAACCTCACCCATTCTTCAAGTCTCGGTTCAAGCTCAGTTCAAGTTCTACTTTTCCTGACCATTCCAAGTTCAAATGCCCTTCTGAATTCCTCTAGTTAGGCAGCATGATTTACAGGGAACTTTTGGGGATCTAGAGCTGGAATTCCTGGGTTCAAATCCCGCCCTAGAGATGTGATTTTTTGGCCTGCTGTGGACAATTTCCTTAGCATTAACAAAATAGGTAAGATCTTAAAGATTGTTAAAAGAATTAAAGTGGAAAACCATGTGAAAGCATTTGTGTAACAAGTATGATAATCTGCCTAGTATATTTAATTATCTTTTCCTTTTTATATGGTAATTTAGTTTGCAATTAAATAGATTTAGTAAACACGAAATTCTTAAAAGTGAGAATGTGTACATTCTACATTAGGACTCCTCAAATGTTAATGTGCATATGAATCACGTGGAGATCCTGTCAAAATGCAGATTCTGATTCAGTAGCTCTGGAACAGGGCTCGAGCTTCTGTGTTTCTAACAAGTTCCCAGGTGAGCTGCTGCTTCCGCTTGCCCATGGACCACACTTTGATTAGCAAGGCTCCTGTAAACCTGAATACAAAGGCAGCAATAAAACGCCCATGCTCTTAGTTTGCCCTCTCTGGCTGGAGGCCAGACATAGGATTTGCACACTGACCTTCTTCTCAGTGTCCAATTATGTTTTTCTGCCTATAACTTTCTTCATAACTGCAAAAGCTGGCTAGCTTGTTACTTACCTTGGTCGCACACAGATATTAGTCAGCCAAGGGTGTCAAATATAATTACTTCAGAATAAATATAAAATTCACCAGGAAACTTGCAGGGCTCCCACAGGATGAACTTGATCTGCACTGAGGTGCCTTCTGCATGACGACCGTGAAATGACTCATTTGACGTCAAATCACAGATGGACGTCATCTCATTACCCAGGAAGACCTCCTTTTGCAGCAAATGATGCCAAGAGGCGTCTAAATGAAGAGGACTGGAAGGCTGGTTATCTGACTAACCCTCAGCAGTGCAGAGCCTCTGCTGACCAGAGTGGTCCTAGCATCTATAGACCCTGTCCCACATGATCTTCCCTTGAAGCAGTTTATCAGTGACTTCATTTTGACATTTGATGAGTCATCATCTTCTTATCTAGTTCTCCTTGCATGCACAAGACAAGAAAGAACATGTATCTGATTTTGAACTGCGTATTTTGCACAGTTAAGAGGAGTTGGTGTGGGAGGTGACTGCTGAGGCCATGGTTTTTACAGTCAGGCCTGCTCATGCTCTGGTTGTGTGGGACCTTAGGCATGTTACCTAGCCTAAGCCTTGGGTTTTGCATTTGTCAAAAGAGACTATTAGAATAAATGAGATAGTCCATGTTAAATATTTAACATTGTCCCTAGCATACAGTTAGTCCTCCATACATACTAGTTATGGTTATTATATTACTCGTGATAGATATGGGCATATTTATGTTATTATAACACTTTATTAATATAATATTACATTTTAAGTGTTTTTATTGTGGAAAAACACATAACACTAAATTTACCATCTTAATCTTTTTGTGTGTTTGTGTATGGGGAAGATGGTTCCTGAGGTAACATCCATGCCAGTCTTCCTCTACTTCGTGTATGGGATGCCGCCACATCATGGCTTGATGAGCAGTATAAAGGTCCAAGCCTGGGATCCAAACCTGCAAACCCCCTGCTGCCGAAGCGGAGTGTGTGAACTTAACCACTACACCACCGGGCCGGCCCCCATCTTAACCATTTTTAAGTGTACAATTCAGTAATATTAAGTAGATTCACATTATTGTGCAATAGATCTCTAGAGCTTTTTCATCTTGTAGCACTGAAATTCTATACCCACTGAAAACCAACTCCCCCCAGCACTCCTCCCAGCCCTTTACATTGTAGTTTTATTTCTGGAGCCTATTGATATGAACACACTCCACAAGCCCTCAGCTTCCTGTCACTACTGGAGAAACACATCGAATTTGAAACCAGAAAATGTAGATACAAGACTAAGCCCTGAATTGTACTAGCTACATGAATGTCCTCTTACCAATTATAAGCTTTGACTATGTCATCGATATCTGCAAATAGGTACACATTCTGTGAACTGCATTATTGTTAATTAGTCTCTTTTTACCCCCTGCTCTCTTTCCAGTACCCCTCCTTTGTGTTCCTAGAAATCATCAGTCTTACACCTAGCATTTTATACTAAAATTATCTGCTTGATGTATCTTCCCTTTGAGTAGATGGAAAGTACCTTGTGGGCTAGGGTGAGGCGTTAATTCAAACCTGATTTCACTTGTGTTAAATGGAATAGTTCAGGACAGTATGTTTGCCTCACATTTCTCTCTCATTGACTTTCATGTGCTTCCAGGAGCCCCTCTTTCATCATGCTACATTTCCCCTTTGTTTAACACCCTTCTCTAAAACCTTTGGCAAAGTCCCCACCCAAAACAGTGATTGCTAAGGGGAAACAGATCAATCCAGTAGAGTACGGACAGCAATAGGATAAAGTTAGAAAGGTGCTGGAAAACGAAAGCCTTAGTCAGATTTTTAGACTATATCTCATGTTTTAATGATTACCTAGTTATGCTTAGAACCTTCTTTCTTTTGCTTCTTCTGTCAAGTGTCTAGAAAGGTCAGGAGCCATCTCATTACCTTCCAAATGATTTGGGGGAAATCGCTTCGAGGTGCAAGAAGCTCTGTTCCTGAAGACTTGTATCGACAGCTAATTTCGAGAGTCAAGGTTCAAGTCTTCTGAAGCAGAAGCCAAGACAGTTATGTAACCTGAAGTTCTTTGTTGAAAACACAACCTGCAGATGCTCAGAAAGCTAAATTAAACTCCTGACTTGCAGCTCAGCCATCAAGCATCATGGGCAATCTAAAGAATATTACCATCCCCAAGGGGGTAATTGTAATGATGCCGACTGAAACACTGTATTCAACTTCCAGCCAGTGTGAT
Source organism: Equus caballus (assembly GCF_041296265.1). Taxonomy (NCBI): domain Eukaryota; kingdom Metazoa; phylum Chordata; class Mammalia; order Perissodactyla; family Equidae; genus Equus; species Equus caballus. The sequence continues at coordinate 64,036,438 of NC_091690.1, forward strand.
TTAAAAGTCTGCCCAGATTAGCTGGGCAGTAAACTCGTTGAGGTTGAGCTGAACTTTACAATGTGGTTTGTTGCTTAATGAGCAATCTTGTTAAAAAAAAAAAAAAGTTATTTTGCAAAATTTGGTCATATGCACTTCTGATTTGAGAACATTTTTTTTCCTCTCCTCTCAGGAAGACTCTTTCTTGATGAACGATTGCATGACTAGATTGAGAGGGAGGCCTAAGAGAATGAATATTATTGGAGCTACTCCAGGACTCATGCTCATCTCTCACTTTTAAGAGGAGAGGGGAGCCAGCAGTGATGGAGTACCTGCTATGCGACAGGCTCTCTGCATATGTCCTTCCAATAAATCATCAGGTGAAGTCAGGGAAATGAGCACCAGCAACCTCATATTAGAAATTATGAAAAACAAACTCAGAGATAGAAAATAATTTGTCCAAGGTCACTCAACTAGTATGTGGAAGAGCTAGGATGCGAATGAGGTCTTTCTGTCGTGACCCAAAGAGAGTGCCCATTATTCCCACACCTCCTTGACATTGGCCTTCAGCCACTCAATGTCTCCCTCAGAATCTGGTGTCCACATCCCATCAAATAGTGGCTCTCAAATAGATCCGTAAGTCTTCAAAATCTAAATTCAAATTATAATTAAATTTTACTAACTAATCAAGTACTTTAAGAAAATATATAGTTCTGTAATAAAAACAAGACAGGAAAGGGGCCAGCCCAGTGGCGCAGAGGTTAAGTTCGCGCACTCTGCTTTGGCAGCCTGGGGTTCGCCAGTTCAGATATCAGGTGCGGACCTACGGCACCACTTGTCAAGCCATGCTGTGGCAGGTGTCCCACATATAAAGTAGAGGAAGATGGGCACAGGGGTTAGCTCAGGACCAGTCTTCCTCACCAAAAAGAGGTGGATTGGTGGCAGATGTTAGCTCAAGGCTAATCTTGGTAAAAAATAAATAAATAAATAAATAAAAATCAAGACAGGAAATATTGCAAAGTAAGCAATTTTTGACCATAAAATGTAAGCGATATTTAATTTGGGGGGATATATCAGGCCAAATATTAAAAAAACAAATTGTGATCATATTGTCTTGAGAATGAATCCCAAATTTCTGGCTTTGTTTTATTGCTTCCCAACTTCCATAGGTTATATAGCTCTTTCTCCTCTTTGTTTGTAGTCAGAACTTGGGACACTGATATTTTCTCTCAGTCAGATATTAGTTAGCAACCTGTAATTCATTTGCTCATTTTCAATGTGTAGGCTGATGATTCTTGCCAAAAGCAAATGTGATTCATTGCTTTATTTAACATTCAACAAATATTTATTGAGCACCAACTATGTGTCAGATACTGTCCATCCACTAGGTACTTTGTGTTCCAGGTCTTTTCCTATATATGACACAGTGGACATTCCAAAGATCCTTGGACGTAGTTTAGGAACTCCAAACACAGTGTAAACACTAACTATTGAATTTCCAATGATGATAATAACAGTTAATATTTATGACATGTTTGCCATGTGTCAGGCTCTAAGATTATATGTATCTCATGTAATCTTCACAACTCTTCGATGGAAACAGTATCATGCATTTTTGCAGATGAGGAAACTGTGGCCTTGAAAGATTATTACATAATTTTCTTAAGATTGTATAGCTAGTAAGTATCAAAGGTGGGGCTCTAACTCAGGCCCATCTCACAGAAAGTCCACATTCTTAACTACAATGTGTTCTGCCTTCCAGAAAATTCCATCTGTTAAGGTCAACAAACTGATAGAACTATGAACTGGGTGCTGAGATATAAAGATGAATAAGACATGGTTTCTGCTCTGAAGAAGCACTAGTCCACTGAGGGGAACAGACACTCAACAAGCATTGTTCCTTGTTATATTTCATACACTGCTAGGTACTGGAGATAAAACATGAGTAAGGCACAATGTCTGCCGTCAAGTAACTCACACTCTGGTCAGAGACAGATACAGAAACAGGAACTCTAAAGGGCAACTAATTCCTACATCCGGTTTCCCATTTTGGAGACATTTGGATGCTCTTGGGCACTGAGAGAGGCAGTATTGTACTTGGGCTCTGCAGCCAGTCCTTCAGCCTCATCTTCAGTCCACCATTTATGAATGACCTCAGGCAGACCACTTAGCTTCTTGAAATCTGTTTCCTTGTATTTAAAAAAGAGGTGAAAATATAATCTACTTCATGGAGTTGATTTTGAGGATTAAGTGATAAAATGTATTTAAAGGTTGTATACATGCTCAGTAAGTGTTAGTTACTATTGTTATCATCATGCCTTCATATGGCTTAGAGGACCTTTACAGGTGATCCCATGTCTGTGCCTTGCATTTTTTCTGCTACACCAACTCAAGGCATTGCTGCAGCAACCAGCTTCACACAGGTGTAACCTGACACCACCTTGCCTCAGCTCCCTACCTGTCTCTGCTTTCTGCCCAGGACTCTATTCACCATTCTGGCATGCACAAAACTGGAAGTGCAAGGGAGTTGACTCTCCATGTGGCAACTCTTGACGGTTGGGGGTGGGAGGAGAGAGGGAACTGGTGGATAGAGGCTCACTTCCTCATCTCATAGTTCTGAATTGCACGTATGTATGCTCCTCAGAAGATCCTGGAGCCACTGAGTCCCAGTTGCCCACAACAATGAATAGCGTGATGACACATCCTTGTATTGCTCTTTCCCTGTTCCCCCTCCCTGGTTCCTCGCTTGTCTTCCCTGGGATCACTGCTCAGAATGAACTATCATATTGCAAGCCTCTGAATCAGGCTCTGCTTTCTAGGGGATTGTGGAAGTGGGCATGCGGAGGGAGTGAGAATTGGGGAATGGGAATGAAAGTCCCCAGACTAAGAAATGGGTCATCAAGATGATTGTCTGCAAACATATTTGGATCCCTTCTAATGTCCTTGCCCAGAGATCATCTAGCCACTGCTTTAATATGTCCTGGGAAAGGAATGCTCTGTCTCCAATCCCATTTGCAGACCCTCTATATCCTTGGCACCTAGAAGAATACCTGACATGGAATAAGCTTAATAAAAATTATTAAATGAATTTTTAAGCGAAGAAAACTTTGTTGATTTATATAATGGCTGCAAGTCTACCTTCCTTTGCCTTCCAAGCACTGGATCTAGTTTTCCACATAAAATAAGGCTTCATATGCTTTTGAATCTGTGTGGTTTTTTCACAAAGAGAACTCACTATCAGGGGATCTGTAAGTCTTTTAATGTGTACTTCAAAAAATAATAATGGAAGTAAGTAGAAACAGTGAATGTTTCTACCTTATTTTATTGATGTACAATTTTTTTCTTAGATTTACATAGTATTTTTTAAATGTTAGCAGTATGGAAAGTAGAGTAGATTTTGAGTCTAGGGTCAGAAGTTTAGTCTGTATGACAATATTTGAGTAACTTTAAGGTAAGTTTCTTTTTTTTTCTGCATAGAAAAGACAGATTATTAGGAGTGCAAAATTTTTTTCCTGAGGTTTTCATATGTACTATTCCATTAATGCTTGGCATTAAATATTATCCCTCAAGTACCTAGGTTAATAAAGAACCGTTTTACTTCTTGGTCACTATTTTTTTCATCAGAGCATTTACAGGATCTGGATTATGGGATTTCAGTGATGCGTTAAGAGATATTTCTTATATACTCCATCATAAGTGACCTTCATTATAAACACATTTGTAGACTGTAGAGATAATGAGATTTTACCAGTTAAAGATACTGGATTAAAAGGCAAGAACATGTGGTTTTCCTGGGGCTATATGAGAGTTCAGTCCTGTCTATGAAATACTTAAACGGCACAGATGTACTGTAGAGGGTAATATATTTTCCCCACTGGGGCTGGATTGATGCATCGTTATGTTATCATTATAGCGCATTTGGGAAGAACAGCACTTCCTCACCAACAGAGTGCATTTGCTCTCTTCCATCACATCGCCTCCTGAGTGTATCGGTATGGACTACAGAAAAATTGCTTGTATTTAGCAAGCGTCATCTGTCAGCTCTCCTTTCTGCTCCTTCTCTAGAGACCTGAAGTAGCTTGAAAACTTCTAAAAGGAAATATGTTGGTTAACCTTTATTGGCCTGTGAAGCACGGCCTCGCTAAGGGAAGTGTTCAGTATACCAAGAGAAAGAGCTCAGAATATCTCCAACCTCAGTTTAACACACAGGAATTAGAGCTTTCCCTGGGTCCAGACCAGCTAGACTGTGGCACAATTTAGAAATTCAAGTTGACCTGGCTTCCTCCACCTCCACCCACACCTGGTATCCTTGTGCCTTAACAGACTCAGATTTCTCTCTCCCAAGGCTGTTGTCCAGTCACCTGCTTTACTTTTACGGGCAGTAACGATAGCCACCATTCGCAGAGCTGTGTCAGGCGTGGTAGCAGATACTAGGCATTAATTATTCCACCCTATGAGATAGGTCAAATTTTACCTCTTTATAGATAAAGAAAGTGAGATTCACAGAGGTGAAAAAAAAAAAATAAAAAAAACCCCAAGTTCCCCCGATCGTTTATTAGCATAAGACATTTGAAACTATATGTGTCTGGATCCCCTTCATTTCACAACATCCCTTTTTTTAAAAAGCGTATTTTTTAACGAGTACTGACACTGTTAATCCTTTCGTACTGAAGTGAACTACCTATTTAGGAGAAGATTTGTTAGCAAAAAAAATAAATAAGGTGAGGGGAATTTGCTGACTTGTCCTTATCCCACACCAACAGTGAGTTTGCAAAGGATAAGGTCCTGGCAAGATCAGGCAAGACGCTCTTTCAGCAGATCTCCTGTAAGACTGGCAAGGCAGTACAAAATTATCTTTCCACCATAATAATGTGGAGCACCCTTAAGACATTCCCCTGGCAGGGCAATACTATCTATCAACTTCTAATCAGAGAAGTTGACTTGTCAAACACACCAAATTATAGAAACTTTTTTGTATACTCAGCCCTATGTGATGAGCCTCCTGCCCTCTCTGGCCTCACCTCTCAGGCTGGCTTATGCGTTCCCTAGGTCCTGTTCACAACATTCTTCTTGCCCCTCCTGACTGATGTCTGTGCCCTTCCTGTTGCTTTTGTCTCAAAAGCCTTGTATGTACACATGCTTTAAGCCCTACATCAAGTATCAGCTCCTCCACGAAGCCCTTTCCTCATCCTTGTAGCACTCCTTCTACGCCCAGTATCCCTGGCACTAACTTCCATCATAATATTCCCAATGCCATATTGCTTTCTTTTGTTCATCTCTTCCTGCTGGGCTGAGAATTTCGTGAGTACAGGGACTCTGTCTTATTTTTCTTGGATTTCCTTTGCCTAACCCAAAGCATGACCTGAAATGGTCCCTAATCAATGATGGTTTAGTGGATGGATGAATGAATGAACAGATAGATGATAATGATAAGAGTTAACATCTACTGAACACCTACTATATCCCAGGAACTGTGCTAAGCTTCTTAAATACGTTCTCTCCTTTGATCCCGGTAACATCCCGGTAAGGTAGGGGTTATATTTATCCCTGTTTTACTGATGGGAAAATTAAAGTTCAGCAAGGTTAAGTAACCTGCCTAAAGTTCTTCCGCTAATGATTGATAGAATTAGGATTTGTGCTCAAATCTGTCTACTTTGTGAGCTGGAATTCATAAGCACCATAGCTAACAATATGGCAGCTACACAAGGGGTGCGCCTCATCACCATCTCCCGGACGCCTGCTTGCTTGCTCCTTTTATAGAACCTACTTAGAGGAAGCATCCAACAAAACCAAGACATCCTGTTGTGTGCTATTTCCCCAACAAGTGCCTAAAATGGTACTTTTCTGCGTTCCAAATGCTGTGTGTTTAATCCCAAAGGAACTAAGAATTAGAGTCTATTTTGTCAGCCACTTAGCATAACCCTAAGTAAAACAGGCAATACTGGAACAATGGTTTGGGTTACAATATCTGAATACTCATGACTCATTGTAATTTCCTACCTTTTGTATCTGATTATTAAATCTTCTTTTTCAGTGCAGATGGAGCAAAAAAAGATGTATATTATTAACTTTGTGAATGTATAAAAGGTTCTATTCAGAGCCAGTTTTTTATTTTTGTTATTCTCATTCCATTGTGACATTTCCAATTAATCCACTGCAATGTATGTTTTAAGGACATTGAAGCTTTTTTTAGCAATACAGTGAAAGAAAGTGACATTTCATTGGCATCTGTTCATCTTTTCTCATGTTTTGTTCTGAGACATGCTGGTTTTTAAATCATTTCTAACTCTTGGAGTCATGGACAGACCTGGTCTGTATTGGACTTGCAGTTCTCTATTCTTCCATACCCTTTACTCCACTATGTTCAGGTTCTTAGGTGAAGGCTCCAACTTTAATTCTGGGTAGGCGTTTTCCCCTAAATCCCCAGGAATAGGGCAGGATGACCAAGGAGGAAACCAGGTCACCACAGCCTTTCTGCTCCTTAAACCCCAACGAGAACCCAGCAGCCAGCCTACTGCAACTTGTCTCCAACTCTTTTGGCCCTTGAGCAGAAAGTAGTGGCTAAGGAAGGGCTCCTTCCCACTCTCTTTCTCAGAAAGAGATGATAATCCCCAGTGATATGTATTTAACGCTTTCTATCTGTTAGGCTTCATGCTAAGCCCTTTGAATGCATTATTTCAATTTACTCTTCAAAACAACCTATGAGATATGTATTGATTGCTGTCTTTATTACTTAAAATAACTTAAATATTTGACTTTTATAAGGTATTTATTAAAAAGTTTTTTCCTCCTCTGTCCCCATTCACCTTCCATAACTAACCGTTATTTTTAGTTTTTTGTGCATCTCTCTGGAGTTTCCTTTGCAAATACAGCAAATTATATACATATACATACATATTTCTTTTCTTTTACCCCTTCTTCCACACCACAGGGAGCATCCTGTACCCTCTGTTCTACACTATTCTTTTTTTACTTATTGATGAGCCTTGGAGATCTTTCTATGCCAATACATAGAAAGCTTCTGCATTCTTTTTTACAGTATGTAGTAGCCCAAGGTAGCCATAATTTTATCATCTCAATTTTAAAGATGAAACCAGGGCACAGAATGTTAAACAACTTTCTTAAAGTCAAGAGAGAGAGAGAATTCCCCCATGCCACCTACCTGTGACCTTCAGGGTCACAGAAATATGGAGATCATTCGACAGAGAAATGAAGGCCACCGTGCTCCCTGAGTTCAGCAGCCCCCAACTTCTGCTCCCTTCCATCCTTCCTCCTAAGGTTCTGCTCTAAGTCTTGTGGGCACTGCTTGGAGTGGAGCAGTTTGATGTAATTTGTTCTCTTCTCGCCATCATTGTCAACAAGTTGACATATTTGGGGTCCTATCCTTCTGCTCATGTCTGCCTTTCTTGAGACCCTTTATGTGTTTGCTCTAGATATCTTTGGGAGTAGTTATTTATGATAAGCCTCAGAAACTTCAGGTTTGACTCCAGGTTCCAGAGTTTCTGATGTTTATGTATATTCCCAACTATTTTCCTCGCCCTGCTTGACCTTCATCTGCAACCCACCGCCCTCCGGTCAAAGACCCAGCCATCTCCAAAACAGCAAGAGTTACTGATATTATTGGTCAACATTTAGCAGCCCTGCCCCTGTCAACTCAATGGATCCCAGCTGGGACCTTCTGAACTCTTGGCTGCAGACCCTGATTTTATAACCACACTTCTGGAAGGCAACATAGGCCGTGGTGAGGGTGAGATAATTTAGCAAAGGCTGCCAGAACTTGGCATATAGCAAAAACTCTTACAGGTGACTATTGTTACATTATCGTCTCATGTAATTCTTTCAAAATCATATGAACTGTAAGTACGATTATGTTCCCTATTTCACTGATGTGGAAACTGAGGCTCATAAAGATTTTTGTTTTGCCAAAGCTCACACACTCATTAAGTGACAGAGGTGAGATTCAAATCAAGGTTCTTACAAGCTAGAGTTCTTTATATTATATCATTAAATAGGATTCAGAAAAGATTCATGTTCCCAAATACACATTAAGGTACATAGTTAATAAGATACTGTACATACAGTCCAGGTTCACTCACAAAATAATCCTACTATGAGAAAGGGTTTGTGATTGGCACAAGATTCTGCTGTTCTTCAGCACATTACAATTATATTAAAATGAAACACCCACTCCCCTTTCTGCAAATCCATCATCCATATATTTTATTTCAGTCTCAGAAATGTTTGAAACAAGTTTTTTAGCCAATTATGGAAAGAACACTTCCCTTTCAGTAATCCTAATTATAATACTAATAGTTATACACCAGGCATTGTACTAAGCTGTTTACATCCATTATCTCATGTACTCTCCATAACAACCCTACAAAATAGGCATTATTATTTTCATTTACAGATGGAGAGTGAGGCTTAAGTGAGGTTAAGTGACTTGTTTAAGGTAATAACAATTTAGTAAGTGGCAGAGGCCAAATGTCAACCCAAGTCAGCGTGTAACCAGAAGCCCCTATGTGAAATTGCTGTGTTTTACCAAAGTTTCCTCTCCCTACTAATAGGCAACTTGGTGGCCACCTCCACACCAATAAGAGCGTTCAGAGTCCATGAGCCAAGCCTATCGCAAGAGCTTTAGCATCCTCACCGGTCAAAGATTTTTAAATTACATGTCATAATTCTTACCAGCTGGATCTCAATGCGCTGGACCTCTCTGTTCAGGAAAGAATATCTCAATGTGGCACATGTTCTTTTTAATCTCATCTGCATTGTTAGCACCTTTAATTTTTTTCGAAGCTTTTTACGTATGTTATCTCATTTGTCAAGTCAGCAACTTTTCTCAGACAGGCTACTAATGGAATTCTTCTTCCATAGCCCCAACATCTCCATTTCTTTCTGAGCAACATCATTCCCAAGTATGGTCTTTCCAGATTAGATATGTAGAAGTCACTTGTTTCATTTAAGGGGTTGGGAGTTAATTTCTCTTAAGGAAAGCTCCAAAAACTGAACTCCCTTTGGCTTAAAGAACCAAGTGTGGTCAATCAAAGCCTGTTAAAGCAAATTAGATGCTTCGCAAGACTTTGGGAGTGTAGCCCTGCTGCTGAGAAACCTCTTTTGAGTTGGGGTTACAATGAACCAGTTGCCTATGGTTTGATTAATTACTCATGACTTCTTACATAAAAGTACTTTTTTCTAAGCGAATTCTTTGGATAATAAAATGTCAGCTATGTGTTATTGTTTTAGAGTCAACTTCAATTTCCTCCTTTATGTAACAAGTTTGATATTGTTCACTTTAGTTGAACCTTTTTTGAGTACCTGCTATATCCTAGGCGCTGTTCAAGGCACTTTGGACCGCTTGGAAGAAAGAGTAGGACCCAACCTTCTCTGCTTCCTCCTCCCACAATACAGAATGTTTTGAACACTGACCTGTGATTTCTTTGAGGGCAAAGAGCATGTGTTGCTGCTCTTATTTGGAGCACCTAATATATGACCTCACCCATGGAAAGGTCTTCTTTGTTTAAAATATAGTGAATGGTTTCTTGCTTCATCTGCTTTCATGAAGGGAACTGTTAGCAATCTTGGATCCCAGAAAGGGCATTCATACTTCTGTTTGCTGTGACAAAGATCAAAGATGGATTTGGTACAAGTTCTCTTATCTCTGGGCTCCCACAGTGCTTTACAGCTCTCTAATACCAATATCACTTCTATTTGTGACTGTAAACTCCTCATGTCAGGGATTGTGTCTTCCTGTTTCCTTCCTATGGTAGACACGATACTCTGCACATAGGGATTCAGTCAGTATTTGTTGAATTGAATTAATCACAGGCTACTTCATTTCCATCCCAGAGAGCAGGGACCATGTCTTGGTCATTTCCATTTCCATCTTATCTGTAGCACATCATGATTCACATTTTGCACCTAATGCATGATCAGCAAATGCTTATGGACTTCAAGTCTCATCTTTCCATTGGTTGAGTTCTTTGTACTACCATTTTGCTTTTTCCAAGCAAGACCTCCAAAAGTATGAATCAAAGAATGAGTGCCTTCCTTGACTGACTGACTTACCCAATGAATGAATAATAATAACAACCAAACAAGTGAATAAAGTGCATTCTCATATAGCCACAAAATGTCTTCCCAAGTCGGGAAACAGGGTCCAGAAAAGGAAGGACTCATCTAAGGTCACATGGAGAGATTGTACCGAAGCTGGAACTAGAACTCAGATTTCTACCTTCTTAACATCTGCCCTCTTTCCCTTTCTTTACATCGGCGCTGCTGCCGCATGAGCTCAGGCGCTATCCCTCCCACCTGTGCTGCTGCGCCGCCTCCTGACTGTTCTCTCTGCTGCCAGCTTCAACACCTCCAGCCCGGCCTCCACATGGTTGCCACGGTGATCTTCTAAAGTGCAAATCGGATCATGTTTACTCTGTTGTTTAAAGTACCACATATGAGATAGAGTCCACACTCCTTCACATGTCCCACAGGGCAGCAAATGGCCCACCCCGGACCCCCAGGCCTGTCTTTTGTTTTTTGCCCTGGGAGCCTATTTCCCAGTCAGGTTCAAGTGTCTACAGTGACCCTAGCCTTCAGTTGTTTCATTCCACTGTGCGTAGCTGCCCCCATTCTTCCTGCTGTCTCTGCCTAGACCATCATCTCAACCTGTCTGCCTGGTAGACAGCAGCTTCTAAGGTCTTCCAGGCAGACAGACAGGGATCTCCTTTACTGAACCACAATCTCTGTCCTCTGCCCTTCCCTGCGCCTACTCCCTCCCTCATTAGAGCTGATCACTAAACACCTCATGCATTTCCTTCTACCTTAATACCTATATCACTTCTTTCACTTAGTTTTTGAATGCATGTCTCTCCAAGGAGGCCGTGAACTTCTTCAGCACAGGGGCTGGGTCTTATTCGTATTTGTGTTCCCAGAACCTGGCAGTAGGTCAGGCATATAATAGACACTCCATTACACAGCTGCTGACTCTCTGGAATAAATATAACTTCCATAACCCTTCGCAGTGAATTAACTCAACTTATGGTTTCCTTTAAATTAAGCCTCACATGGGATGGTAGTTGAATTATGTAAGACTTAAAGGAAGGAGAATGTATTTAAAGAAAGGCAGCACTTGAAAATGTCTTGCTTTTATAGGCAGTGAACAAGTATTTCCCTGCAACCATGGGATAATGTATCAGCATATTGGTAATGCAAAGTGGCCAGAGGGCCACTGAATATTTCTGTGGAGCCCTTTGTAACTGCCTCCCCACTGCTTCTTTCTCTAGACCCTGGTTTACTGAAAGAAGTCAGTGTGGTTACTTGTGAAGTGCAGAGAACTTGAGTCACATTCACGTCTTTCATCAGGGAGTAGATATTCAGCTACTTTTCCAGCTCAGTTGTTAAACTCATTTCTGCCTCGTTTACCAATTGCTGAATTCTTCATTTGTTTATTTATTTATGATGTGAGTTCCCTGGGCTTCAGAACTGCCTTCAAAATGCTACTGCTCCGTCTGGTTTAAATAGAGCATACTATGAAGAAATGAGAGAAACAATGGGACTGTGAGAGACCAGGAAAAAAGAAACTGTCTGGCAAACAGGAAGCAGAGAGAAATTCAGATTCTTTTTTTTTTGGTTTATGAGTTTGTGCTGGGGGAGGGAAGCTATTTTCAGCAAGAAGATGTGCTTTCTATCTGGAAGTTCACATTTCTACCTGCAATGATCTGATATTCAAAACCTGAAAGGTCTGAGTCTGTGAATGACTTTATGAATCATGTTTAGGCAGGCTGGTCCCTGGGGCCCAGGACAATGGCCTTTGTTCTTCTCTTTTCCTATCTTTTCATTATTCTCTCGGGCACTTCATATGCCTGAATGCAAGCAGCCTTGTAGGACGTTCTGCCAACGCAATGAGCAAGGATAGGCATCCTGGATTCTCCAGCAGAAGAGCCATTCGCCTTGATTATGCATTTTATTTGTTCAGCGTCATGAAGTACATGGTGGTTATAGATGTGGACTTTTGGCATCTATCAGGTCCCTGTTAGTCCCAGATCTGCTGTTTACCAGATCATGGCCATGCTGCTTTGTTTAACCTCTCTGAGCCTCAGTTTTCTCATCTCGGAAGTGGGGCTAATAATAATACTTAGTAATAAGCTTGTTAACTTGTTGAGAAGATTAAACAAGCTATGTAAAAGGACTTCACAGTAAATACTCAGGAATCATTAGCTGTTTTTATAAGATCTGAATGCGCTTTCACTTTACATGACCGCTGGTCCTCAAAGTGTCCCCCTGTGAGAAAGACAGAGAAGACATTGTTGGCCCCATTTGACAGAGGGAAGGGGCCCCTAAACCTGAGACCCCTTCCCCGCGGCGATTGTTCCCTTTTCCACCTTTTGGCTGTGGTTGCATATCCTCTGTTCACCTTCTCTAAAGCATGACTCAGAGCTTTTTCTTCTGACAGCGACGCTTCTGAATAAGAGACAATAACAATCAAATATTTTGGCGTTATTCACCAGGAGAGCTAATAGCTCTTTGCCTTCCATGTTTTGAGAATGAAAGATACTGCTTTAGAAAGCACTAAGCAAGGATGGGACGTGATCTGATTGGGTCACATCTTTGATTTATATTGCTTTCCCTTTTGTCAAAGGAGAAGAGGATAGGGTATGGGTCCTCCATAAAGGAGAGCAGGAGAGAAGTGCAGAGCAGCAGGCACAGAGCTGCTTGTTTTCTCCACACCCTACTGCTGCTCCTGGTCTGATCGCATGTTGCCTGCTGTCCGGTTGGCCCTTCCTGAAAGGACTGGAGGGCAGAACAAGGACTCAGCTTCCCCAAGCTGAGAAAGCTGGCTGGAAACTGTACCCTCCTCAGAATGTCCAGTGACTATTTAACAGTATTACACAGATGGTTGTATTTGCCAGACAACCTTTCACATATACCCTTAGGACCCCAGACCCAGCATGGTCACCTAATTCACAATCAATTGGTTTCAGACAATCTGGAAGAGTTAAAACTGTAACAGTAATATATTAGTTATAGTAATCTAGCTTTTATTACAATCAAATTCGAAAATGAACAATGATTTAAACACAACAGACGTTTACTTTCTTTCTCATGAAATCCAAAACTTGTCTTAACTCTCCTCTGGGCAGTGATTGAGGGACTTTTTCCATCCTGTGGCTCCTCCATCTTCAGCATGTGGCTTCCAAGGTCAAAGGATTCATTTGCATCAAGCTGGAGAGAGGGAAAGAGAACATGAAGGCTTGCAAAGGGAAGGTTTTTATGGGACAGGCCCATTCCATTTCATGGGCCAGAACTCACATTCCCTTGGCCAGAACTCAGACATATGGCCACACCTAACTTCTAGGGTGGAGTCCAGTTTCATGCTCCAAGAGAAGAGGAAATGAATTTGGTAAACCAGCCAGTCTCTGCCTCAAAATGATAATGACAAAAACTAACATTTATAAAACATTTACTTTGGGCCAGGCATTGTGCTAAGCACTTTATCTACATTATTTTAAAACTGTTATACCATATTATTCCCCCTTTCAAGTATACAATTCAATGCTTTTTAATATATTTACAGAGTTGGCAACCATCACCATAATCAATTTTAGAGCATTTTCATTATCCCCAAAAGAAACCCCATACCCATTGGCAATCACTCCCCATTTTCTCCCAATCCACTCCTCCCCAGCCCTAGGCAAGCACCAGTCTACTTTCTGTCTGCGTGGATTTGCCTATTCTGAATATTTTATATAAATGGAATGCCTATATTCCTTTATATAATCCTCACAACAGTACAAGGTAGACAAGTTATTATCCCCATTTTACAGATTTGCAGAAGATAAAATTGCTTAAATGATTTGATAATAAGTTTAAACCTGGCCCATATTGAATGCCATAATATTGTGCCGTATCCCAATTATAAAGAATAATCATGTCATGATTTGGGGGGAGAGAATGGAAGGGGTGATTGTTTGCTTGCTTTTTAATGAATATTATGGCAAAAAACTGACTTCTTCATGGTGGCTCCTTCACTGAAGTGATAGGCTCTTAGAAGTCAGAGACCTTGAGGCTTGAAGCCCAAATATACCACTTACCAGGCGCATACAAAGTATATGCTGCTTAATTCCTCTGAGTCTTAGTGTCTTTACCTATAAAATGGGAATAATGAATCTCTGTTTGTTTGGAGGATTCAATGAGATTAACCAGTGTGAAAGCTGTTCTCACAACTTTACAGAATCGATGCCTTGCCAGTGTTAGCTGTTCTTGCTTAGAAGTGAAATTCTGGCTGTAATTGGGCAGTCACAGAAATTATGGTAATGTACCTGTGCCTCCAGAATACTGTCCAGGAAGAAGTTATTGTGACTTACATTTTACAGTATCCAGATTACAATGAGGAGTGGCTGAGACCCTAGGTGGGTCTGGTACAATGAAAGTTAGAAAAAAGGGACATATTCTCCAGGATAGAAAAGCATATGCACAGTCTCGTCTATTGACTTCTGATCTCAGCTGGGCAGAGCAGCGTGTCAAAGGCACCTGGAAAGAACCAGCTGAGCCAGTGTAAGTTTGAAGCTCCTTGGGAAAGAAGATAAGCTGGCTGAGTTTCTGTAGGCAAAGAGCCAGTAATGAGGTTTCCAGCATTGCGTCACGTGTCCTATTCAGCACTTTCAGCTCAGCCAGAGACAGCAAAGCCTCATACTCAGGGGCCAAGAGTGTATTTGAGAGACTCAAGGAGGTAGTTACAAAGGAGTGAATTGTGCTTTTGTTCCACTGACCTATTCCCCACTCCACTATGTCCTTAGCCATAACAATATTAAAATCTGGGCATGAGAGCACAGAGGAGACAGTGGAGGCGGTAAGCAAGTTATATTGGCAGTGGCTGGCTAAGTCATGTAGCCACAAGAGATCATTGGAGAAAAAGGGCCTGAACTCCAGGTGAGATCAAGGGCGTATTTCAGCCCTAAAAATTTGCCCTAAAAGCCTCTGGTTCTGTTATTTCCTAATTGCATGGACAAGTGACCTAATCTGTCTGAGCCTCCATTTCCCTATAGGATTGTTATCTGCACCATGACTTACAACCACTCAAACTGCAACCTGTGCAAATCCAGGGGTTTCTGTTCACATACACTAGGGGTCAGCATATTGTAAACATATAAAGGGCCAGACACTAGATATTTTAGGTTTTATGGGCTGTGTGTTCTCTATTGCAACTAATCAACTCTGCTCTTGTCATGTAAAAGCAGCCGTAGATAACATATAAATGAATGGGTATGGCTATGTAAATAAAACTTTATTTATGATCACTGAAACTTGAATGTTATGTAATTTTCATGTGCCACAAAGCATTATCCTTCCTTTGATTGTTTTTTTCAGTCAATTAAAATTTGAAAACCGTTCTTGGCTTATGGAGTATACAAAAACAAACAGGGGGCCAGGTTTGGTCTGCAGACCGTGGTTTGGAGACCCCAACATATATTAAAATATGTTTGATACCTTCTAGAGAGATGTAGCATGGTGGCCTGATTATTGTAAGGACCAAATAAGAAAGTACATGTAAAGTGATAAGCATAGTGTCTGCCCTTTATAAGTGCTCAGCAAAATGTTACTTTTACTCCTAGCCCATTAAAAAGGAAATATAACTCTCTACTTGCCACAAACATTTGGAAAGGGAGGCAGTTTCATTTTTGCTAAACATTTCTACTATATTAAACTGTTGTTATTATTAAAATATATATTAAAATTAAAAATACAAAAACTCATGTAGGCAGGTAGTGACGTGCATAGGCCACCCAGTTTTTGGTGGTTTTCTTTTTCTTCTCAGCATCCCAGTGTTGCCTTTTCAATTCCTGGACATTTCTTTAGTACTTAGTCTGTGCTGCTTGGTGCTCCATGAATAAATGAAATTAGGTCTTTCCTCTCTATCAGCTCTTAGTAGTCTGCAAAGTGGATATGCATCCCGAGGGTATGCAAGATGACAGCCCTTCTCTTTATCTAAAAATTTAGATATTATCTTCTCTTTATCTAAAAATTTAGATAAATGTCTAAAAAATTAAATATTAATTTTTCATGTAAACCTTTAAGTTTCTGTTTTGGTATAGTTTTATAGTGTACATACTATGCCATAGTACTATGACTGTACATCCTACAATTTATAGATATGTAAATATTTAGATAATGGAGATGAGTGCTCAAAATTTTTTTAAATGATGATGTCAGCAGTCAAATTTTTGAGACAACTGGTCTAGGAAGAAAACAAAAGTATCACAATGGGAAACAAGAGTTGGTATGAGTGATGGAGGTTCTTATTCACAATGACGTAAGTGTTGTTAGGACATGAATTAACATTTACTCTGGTGTCTATTTTATGGCAGGCAAGAAGCAAGATATTTTACATTTTTATTTTCATAATAACACAACAGCTGTTTGAGATAGGTACTATTATCCTCATTTTATAGACGAGGAACCGAGATTTAATTCAGAGAAGTTAAGCTACTTGCAAAGGTCAGCTTGAATGAATCAGGACTGTCTAACTATAAAGCATGACATTTTCCACTTCAGCCTTCATTGCATTGAAGAAGTTCATGAGAAAGGAATGATTATTCGCTGGTATTCTTAAACTCTGAATTAGTCTTTTTTCTGTCACATGTACTTAGATTATTAAATGGTAGATGGATAAAATTCTACTCCCTCAAAAATCGATGATCAACCCTTGCGCCCTGGACCTTTGCACATCACATGCTTCTCACTCTGATTGGGTATCTCCTTCTTAATTGAATATCACTTACTCATCCATCAGGACTCAGCTTAGTCATTACCTCCTCCAGGAGGCATTCTTGTCCTCACTACCACCCCCACACACACCCCCAGACTAAGTTGGATGCCCTTCCTTTGGGCATCTATTGCATCTTAATGAAAGTCCTTATAAAATATGCTATGCAGCTGTGTAATTATCTATTATCTGCCTATTACTCCCTGGATTGACAGCCCCTTAGAGGACAAAATATCTGACCTTGATTGCATTGTTCTTCTGGCATCTAACATAATAATACAGTGCGTGGGACATAATAGGTTCTCCATAAATACTCATGGAGTGAAGGAATTCCTGTACTGATTTGCATTATGAGATAACTTTGGCAAAGAGATGGATTGAAGTTTGTTTTTACTAAGGTTTCCCAGAATAGGACAAATTGGTGGATACAAATTAGATAATAGGGGGCCAGATAATAATAAAACAGAGAAAGCAAACTCTTACATGTGTAAAGACGTTTTCCTTCCAGCTTTCTCAGAAACTGAAGAGGGTGCACCCGCTCACACCAAATTTATATTAATAATGTATATGATTTATCAAGATCTATCAATTTCTAAATATATATGTTTATATGTGTGCACATATATAAGCCCACAGATATCATGAACATGAACTCATAAAAATAGACTACCACAATTTCTAGAAACTTTCTTATGTATCACTGAATGCTCAGCAAAAGGATAAAGTTCATTAACACATGCCAGCTTGACTGATCTTGCCCAATCATCCAGTTGTTCTCAATCTCCTTTGGTCCTAAAGCTATTTCGCGCTGGGTGCCTAAAGCATTTTTTTTTCTTTTTCAAAAGGAACTAGCATTTACTGAGAGCTTTTGCAACGTTCTAGATGCTTAACAGAGGAGATCTCATTTAATCCTCAGACATTTGCACAAACCCACAAGTCCTGAACCTAAAAGAAAATGGATCAAGTCAAAAGGAAAGTCAAGAATTTTACAGAAATAGAAAATCTTCACTAAGAAAGAGGGAAGGAGGTGTGAAGACTAAGAAAAAGTCTGAATTTTGTTGAATTCAGTTATGAATGAATATTATTAAATTCAGTTATACAAATTTGTTGCACGGGATTATACCAAATTAATTTATTGATAATAAGATGAGAGAGTGTGACCGTTAGCACCGACGTTTTATATATGAGCAGGGAGGGGTCTTTTCAGTTGATTGAGAGAAAAACTTTCTTCTTCTGACCACCAAATGTTGTTACATTAGAAGAGCTTTCTTGCTTATTGAAAGGGGATGGCACTAGAACAGTTGTTCCCAGATTTTTACGTTTCATAGACCAGAAACATTTCAGAACAAACTTTTATAGACCAATATAATTGCCAGTTTTTTATCTTGAAAATAAAATAAAGAGCATTTAAAAAAAAAAGCAAAAAACTACTATCTATTCTCACCACCATTTCAGGAATAAAAAGACAACTTAATAGCAAGAACTATAGGAAGAAAAAACAAATAGTAGAAAGGACATAATCTGATAATAAAGGAAGTTTATTTTAGTTTGACGAAAATTTGCTGCATCCTGTTTAACACTTCTCATTCTGCCCTGGACCAACAAGAATCAGAGACCAGCCTCTAGGAGCCACCGCTGCTGCTGTTATGTGCAAGCTTTGATGTCACACAGATCTTGGGTTAAATCCAGGTCCTACTAATTCCTAGCTGTGAAACCTGGGGTGACTTAGCCTTCCTGAGCTACAATTTCCTCATGTGTCAGATGACGATAATATCTGACAGACTGTATTAATTTCCTAGCATTGCCATAACAAAGTACCACAAACCAGGTAGCTTGGAACAACAGAAATTCATTGTTTCACAGTTCTGGAGCCCAAAAGTCTGAAATCAAAGTGTCAGCAGGGTCATGCTACCTCCGAAGGTGCTAAGAAATGATCTGTTCAGGCTTCTCTCCTAGCTTCTGAGAGTTCCTTGGCTTTTGGCACCATAACTCCAGTCTTCATATGGTGTTCTCCCTGTGTGCATATCTGAGTCCAGATTTCCCTCTTGTATAAGGACACCTGTCGTATTGGATTAGAGATCCACCCTGCTCTAGTAAGACCTCTTCTTATCTTAGTTAATTATATCTGTTTCCTATTTCCAAATAAGGTCACAGTCTGAGGTATTGGGGGTTAGCACTTCAACATATGAATTTTGGGGAAACAAGTCAACCCACATCACTGACCAGTCTCGTGGAATTATATCAAAGTCATTCACAGGAGAGGCTGAATACATTGTAAAGTATCAAAGCAATGTAAGGGCTTTTTGTTTTTTATGAAAATTTGTAATTGAGGAATTTATGATTTAGGCACAGTAAACAATTTACGCAAGATATATAACTAAGAAGTAGTGAAGATGGGACTTTGAATACATTCATTTAATAAATATTTTAAATACCTATAATGTGATAGGCCCTGTTCTAGTGCTGGAAATTCAGCCCTGGACAAAACAGACGAGGCCCATGGCCTCATGGAGCTTACATTCTAGTGGGGGAAGCAAAAGTTAATGAAATAAATGAATAAAAATATAATATAAATTTAAGTAGAGATAAGTACTATAAATGAAAATAAAGTCCAATAAGAGAGTAGAAAATAATGGAGGAATGTAAGATGCTGTTCTATCTAGGATGTCAGAGAGGGCTTCTGTGGGGAGACATGTGAGCAGAATCCTGACTGCAGGGAAGGAACAAATCCTAAGTGAGATGGGAGCCACAGGAGGAAGCTGAGCAGGGAGTGTTGGGGTCAGATGTTTGTTTTAAAAGAATCTCTCTGGCTGCTGTGTAGACAATGATTTTTAGCAAGGCAAGAGTCGAAACAAAGAAATTAGTTAGGAGGTGACTGCAGAAATCCATGTGAGAGATGACAGTGGTGTAGACTCAGGAGACAACAGTGGAGATGGAGAAAAGAATTGGGATATATTTTGAAGACAGAACTAGCAGCACCTGTCGTTGAATAAGATGTGGGATATAAGATAAGTTAAGAATGACTCCCAGATTTGTGGCCAGAGCAGCTAGGTGAATGATTATGCCACTTACAGAAATGGTACATATTTTAGGAATAGAGTAGATTTGGAGAAGAAAACCTAAAGTTTGGTTTGAGACATTTTAAAAATAAAAAGGCAATTAGTCAAGTGGAGATGCTTAGATGTGGTGTGCAGCTGGCTGTAAGTCTGGAGTTCAGGGCACAGGGTGGGAGTAGAGATCTACATGTGGTAGTCGTTAATCTGTAGATGGCATTTAAGCCTTGATTCTGGATGTCGTGGCCTGGGGAGTGAGTGAACTAGAGAGGTCTAATGATGATCCCTGGGACACTCTAAATTTGAAAGATCAGGAAGTGGAGAAGGACCCAGCAAAAGAGACTTAGAAGGATGAGTTAGTGAGGTAGGAGGGAACACAAGGGATTCTCAGGAACCGAAACAGAAAGTGGTTGAGTCAAGGAACTTGTAATTAATTCTGCCAAAGGGCTGGGGAGAGATCTAGTAAACCGTGGACTATTGATTTTGTTGGTCAGGATGTCATCATTTACCTTAATAAAAGCAGCTCTGGTGGATGGTCAGCGTGAAGCTTGACTGATGTCAGTTAGGGAGAAATGGGATGTGAGGAAGTAAGAACAGTGAGAACAGACACGCATATTTTACGTTATCTCTTACTTTGATTTCTTAGAAGCAGTGGATATAATAGTTAAGAGGACAGGCTCTGCAGTCTTAGGCCTCAGTCATTATTCTGAATGTGCCATTTATTACCAAGTCACCTAAGCTCTCCAGCCACAGAGTCCGCATCTACAGTGTTGAATCACAAACAACATTCAAAGTGTTCTTGTGAGAGTTAAATGAGAAATGTGAGTAAGATTTAACACATTGCCAGCCCATAATAAGTGCTCAATAAATATTAGCATTGTCACTAATATAAGCAAAGTACTGGTATAGCTTCAAGGCTCCACACACTTCCTTATGTCTGGGAGTAAGTGGTGGCATGAGGTGGTAATTATGACAGAATATGCATTATGATTATCTTTGACGGGGGGCAGAGCAATATGTTATAATATAAAAGCTATAACGACTCTCTATATTAGTTTTTCTTGGGTTGTGTCATAATGGTGGAATACACAGGCAGCAGGGGGAAAACCAACAGAGAAGAAAAGGTTCTGGAGAGGATTTTTTTGGGACCATGGTAGATCAAAGACATGGAAATAATGGAAAGACTTAGAGAGCATAGACCAAGCCACTTCAGGCCATATGTGGATAACCCACATATAGACACATAGGAAGTAACCATTGATCATGTAATCATATTTATTTACTCTTTGTTACACGTGGTGTTTACACCTGGCTTTTCTTACTAGTTAATAAACCCATGTCCTTCTCCCCCTGACCCCCAATTATGTTGCATACTTCTCTTCCTACGGCACCTAGTATTAAATATGGTTATGCAAAAGGGAGCACCTCACCCATGCATATTCCAGACCCCCTTGGTAAGATGCTTAGAGGAAAAAATTAACAAGGAGAGAGTACTCTGTATAAAAGCAAATTAAGTTGTCCACTGAGTCATTCTGTAGAACACAGAGCTAAGAAAATCTCTCATGTTTAAACCTTCATAGCCTGGAACATTACAGCATCACCTTGTCCCACAGAGGACTTATACCTGTCTCCTTTCTTGGCACACCTTGACTTAATGGCAGTAGGTGTATAGCTGTGTGCAAAAATTCATTGTTATGGGTTTTATGACAGATGCTTGTTTGAAACAGCTGAGAAAGCCAAGTTGGTCTCACCGTGGACAGCAAACGTGCTCTAAATATGCTTTCCTGGGCTCGTGAGTTTACTTGACTCATGGTGGAAATGAAGTAAGTGTAGCTAGTGAGCTAAACAGGCAGCCGAGAGCAGAGCCCCCAGCTCTGCCATTCCCTGGCAGAGTCCATGTATTCCTGGTGATGTTCTGCGACCTGGATGATAGACCTTTCTGAGGTTGTTTCCCCTTCCTCACAGGCTGGCAGATTAGAAGACTCCTTGGCAAACATCAGTTGAAATTTTAAAAGCCAGTTAAAAGAGAAGGTGGGGCAGAAATCCATTTTCCAAAAAGAAGAGTGGGAAGAATAATAGCCACCAATCTGGGGGTCTGTAGCATAAATAAGGCACTCTATTTTCTCGATATACTTTAATCTTGTGAGGTATGTATTAGCATACCATTTTTTATAGATAAAGCATCCCATTTCACGGTAGAGTAGTGGCAAAGCCAGGGTTTGAACACAAGTCTATTTGGTTCCAAAGCCTATGATCTTTCTACAATTTCTACTAAAGGCCATAGTAAAGAAATCTGCTCGCATTGCTCATTTGCCTCTGACAGTTGAATGTGAAACATTGCTTGGATAGGATGATATGTTTAAGAGTGTGGGCTCTGAAACCAGGTTGCCTGAAGTCGATTCCAGCCCTGCCACTTAGCAGCTGTGATCCTGCTTGGATTTGTTAACCTCTCTGAATCTCAGTTTCTTCATCTGCAATATGTTATTCGTGACAATTGCTACCTCACAGGGATGTTTTAAACACTGCCTGGCACATAAGAAGCGCTCAACAGTAGCTATTATTATCAAAAACATGTTTTCATTGAAATTCAATGAACCTAAAGAGGTTATACTGCCCTTGTCAGAGAGGATGCCAATAGCTCAGGCACTGCTCTTCTTGTAGCCTGCCTGTTCATGATTTTTGGTTAATCAGTGATACTGTTTCTGATTTCTGCATGTCCCCCCGTTTTCAGAGCTTCTGTGCTCTAGAAGTAGCCTGGTAGGATAGAAGGACACTGTTCTTTATATCATAAGACCTAGGTTTGGGTTCAAGCTCAAATCAGACTTGGAAACTGTGTGATCCACACAAGTCGCTTTATCTCTCTGGTATCTCTCTGCTATGGGCTCCTCATCTGCACAGCAAACAGGTTGAGCTCCCTAATCTCTGGGGCTGCTTGCATCCCTCAATTTCTGTGAACGCTAGACAAAGTCACTTAATTTCTCTGAGCTCTGGTGGCTCATTTATACTGTAGTGCTACTGATAGCTCTCCTGGTTGCTGAGAGGCTCAGGGAGAGTGAAAGTGTTTGGTACACTGTGACATGCTATGCAAATATGAGGGCTGATCTTTACAGAACTATTATGAGAATTAACCCTGAGTACTATGCCTCACTATGCGTGCATTTGAGATGCGGGGGCTTTTCTCCACATTTTGCCGTCTTTGCCTACCCCACACTGGTTTGGGTGGATCCACCTTAACAAGGTGTGGGGGAACATGAGTGGAAGATGGGGGTGCGGTACTGATGGTGGGAAAGCATCTTATTGGTTAACACTGGTACATCCCAAATACCAATTACTGTCACTGCCTCTAAGGCTGATATATTTATCAGGATGAGTTACAAGGAAATATATGTATCCAGGGAGTGAGGATGCTGCATGGTCACCCCCTGTGATGTAAAATATGAGAGTCTAGGAGGGGCTGTTTTATAATTCATCAGGTTTCGCTAGTGAGTTCTGTTGGAGTCTTAGTTATAAAGGCAAGTGTGAATCGGACGGCAGACAGGAGAACCTGGCACCAAGGAGACGGAGAAGCTGCCTTTGGTGCCTCCTGCCTCCTCCCTGCTTTGTTCCAATAATTTTGTGCTCGGTAAGTTCCCTTCAGCTTTGCAGCTAATCGTTGTTGTTGAATAAGCTTGGCAAATGAGTCTGTAGTTTGGAATATGCACTTACTGTCAGAAGTGTGTGTCAGTGTTTGGGCTTCTGACAAATTCCACAATTCCCTTAATGAGCAAAATAGCTTAAAAGATGAAACAAAACCTGACAAATCAATTATTCACCTTGATCCTTGGAAGGCTGCTTTCTTTGGTTGCTAAAGTTTCTCAGGTTTCATTCTGTCAGTTTCATTTGTTGGGTGCGCTTTGAAAAGAACAAGTCTCTTTGTCACGAAATTGTTTTTCTTAGCTGCCAAAAGGAGGTATGTACAGGGTGGATTGTCCATCCCCATCCCCCAGCTTACTCTCCCCAGCGATCGGTAAATCTTAAAACAGACCGTTTGCCTGGTAACCAGCTCCGACAGAGCTGAACCTGTGCAAGGCAAGATTCAAACTGCAATCTTTTGTGTGAACAGAACTGAGGGGCTGCGAATAATTGTCATTGTGGAGATTATTGTGAAACTCAGTATGGTGGTAGTGCCTGCGTTTTGCCGGGATGGGATCAGAATCCGAGGAGATTTGCATTTGGCATGCCTGTTGATGATGTGGGAGAGGGAGTGAAAGAAAAGACTGATCGTTGTGGAAAGAGCTGTACAACGCACCACAGGACAGACAAATGCAGAAGGCATGACTGTTGTATTTGTGTAACTTGTGACTGTTTTCTTAGTTTCCTATTCCCATTAATAATTACCTGAAGCTGCATCCTGCTCTTTCTTTGGGTCTTCTCCAGGTCCTCATTCCAGGTCCTGGTTCCAGGCAGGGTGAGCGCTAACTCCTGGTCAGCTAGCTGTAGGAAGTCATTTCCTCCTCAGAAGGAAAGAAGCCAAAGCTGTACCTTTTCGGACTCCTTTCTGCTGTGTTGTTTTGCCTCTGTCGAAATCTCATGGAAATCAACAGCTTGACGTACTTTTTTTTGCAGTAGCAGATTTAACTGTGGTGTCATATGGCATCTTATATATGGAGAGGAATAGCAAGACATTTTTCTGAATGTTTCAAGTGTGTCTGGCTTGTTGACATTTGCTTTATTTCACCGGCAAGGAGCTACTGTCTTCTAAACCCATAACTGTCTGTCCAGAATGTTTACTTTGTCCGTAATTGTGCTTTCTCTTTAGATGTAGGATCTGTAGCTCTGACAAGAACATTCTTTTTATCTTCAAGGAAAACAACTTATTTTTGCATCTCTGAAAAAATGTATGCATTTTTTCTCACCCGAGACTTAGCTTGCTCTTTGCTTTTTCCTGATGAATATTTTGGTCATCAGTACCACTACATTTCCAATAAAGTTATTTCTCCTTTCCTAGTGCACTTTCTGATTGCACCAAAACTTGGCAAATTTGGAATATGGAATGTATCTTTTTCCAGGAACACATTTTTCAGGCATACTTCTTTTGTCCATAAATAGCTTTTCCATATTTTCCATTTCTCTGAATAAGTTCTGCTTAAAGAGCAGAGGAGTGATGTATTGTGGTTGGCACGTAGGGGTGTGTAACCTGAGACTTGGTTTCTAATCTACACACGGCTGTCCCACCAGGGGTCTGTAAAATGTCTTTTTGTCTTATGTTCGGCTCAAAGCCTCTGGGCTACAGCAATAATGATTAAGGTAGGAAATTCAGCAAATCATTGCAGGTATAAACGAACATCTGCGTTTGATGGTCTGGCCAGCCCTTGGTGCTTTGTAAAGCTCAGGACACACAGCTGAAGGTTCCTAAGAGTGTTAATATATCTTAATGCCAAGGAAAATATAGTTGGAAAGTACCTATGTGATGTATTGTACATTGAATTTTATTGTACCACATTTTCAAAATCTCACGCCAGAGTCCATGGTTTATTTTACAGTGGTATCCGAGTTTTGATTCAGCATGGTTTTATGGAGAAACAAACCAATGTACCAATCTCAATAAACTGAGTTTCTTTCATTTGGTGGTGGTTTTTCCATTTTCTCCTCCCACCAAGAATAAGCTCTATTTATAGCAACAAAAGAAAATTTAGCAGGAGTTATTCTCAATTAAATTTACAGCAAGGCAAATATGAACCTTCTGAGAAAGCCCATACACACAAAAAAACATGTCTCTCAAAAACGATTAAAAGCCAAAGAAGCGTTAACATTTTGCCTACGTGACACATATAATTTTCTTTGAGAGAGGTTGGGGAGGGGGGAAGGGGGAGAGGTTTAAAAGAGGTTTTCAGAGACCTGGCTCCAGCAGTGTGCAAATGGAAAAGGCAGGGGCTTCGTGTTGCCCTGGCCTGCACCTCACGCTCCTTATCTGTAAAATGGGGGAGGGGAAAATTAGGAGGATTACACCAGATAGATGATGTATGTAAAGCAAACGGTACACTGTTTGGGACTCAATAAAAGGTAGTCATTATTGTTATAAGTCAAATTTTGTAAAGCATATTAACTGTTGTTTTTTAAAACAACAGTTTTGAGAGATGTTGGTTTTGAAAGAAAAATGCACAGTAAATGGGAAGATTATAAAATTTTCCTTGTTAGCAAGATATACTTCTGACAGCTAGATTTTTTTGTTTTTGTTTTTATTTTGGAAGCCTAGTAAAGACAGAATTATTACCTTTTAGTTCACTTTTAACTAATTCTTAGAATGGCATCCAAAGTCCTTATATAATTATTCAAAGAATAACTTGATTTCAAATGAGGAGCATGGAAATAAACTGATGCCAAATAATACATCACAGCCTGTAAGTAATTTGCTAAACAATGATTAAGCCATAATTCCAACCCTGACATTGCATTAAAATACCTGATTATAGTAGTAAATATCATTTATTATGTCCCAAGTACTGTACTGAATGTTTTACATGTATTTTCTCATTTAAACATCGTGAGTGGGTTCTGTTTTGCTTCCCATTATCAAATGAGGAAACAAGATTAAAGAAAAGTTCATTTAAATACTGCTGATTTAAATTGGCATATGGCAGCACTAGAATTTGAATTCATACTTGTCTGATTGCAGAATCTACACTGTAACCTCAGGATGGAATGATCCCATAGGATTTTCCCAGCTCTACATGGTTCCATTTTGGGATCCTGGCCCTATGTCTTCTTTGATTCTTCTCCCCACATATTTAACCTCTATTGGAGTTTAGGGGATATAAAAAAGTGAAGTTGGGGATTTCCTTTGCTCTTGTTTTCAGTGTATGCCAATCAAGATCACACTTGCCTAAGCCATCTTTATAATTCTCACCAAGTATAAAATTTAGTATAAAAGGATGTGAAATTTTAAAAGGTCAAATCCACCAAATTCAAGATAAGGTATAAAAGTTAGCCTTAATCAGTACTGCTCTGTGACCTGGGCGGCCTTCCTTTGCACCTCTGGCTTTAGAGGAATCTGTGGACCAAGAGGATGGGCCCATTTGAGTCTTCCTCTCTAGACCACATTCAGGGTAAATAGGACCCCAGAATTTCTTCCCCTAACAATCCTGAGCCCGCTTCCAGGAGCTTTACAGCGTGCCCACTCGTGGGTATGAGGGAAAACAAAGAGGCTACTATTTGGATGGGTGTAAGGAGTGGCCTGGGGTGGGATTTTGGGCTCATGAGTTGGGATGTCCACATATCTACATGAAAGGCCTTTTGTGGTGCAGGAAGGAACTATGGAATAAAAGAGGGGCTGGCCCAGGTCTGGAGACCTCCACTTGTGTTCTTGTCCTGGGCCCCAAAAATGTTAGGGACAGCTCTACTCTGCATTGAAGAATGTTTACTTATATTTCAATGTAGTGAAGCTAAAATTTCCAGTGGGTTGGTTTTGTGGGGCTTTTGTTTGTTTTTGCTTTTGACCTTTTTCCGATTAAGCCAAAAGAAATCAGTTGTACAAGAAAGTAGGCAAAGCTAATAAGATCTCGGACTGAAAGCTTTTTAAGTTCCATTTTGGAATTGACAACAACCTGATCCATCAAGGCTAGGCATTGGCCTTTCTTCCAGTTCAAAGGCATAGACTGACATTGGAAGGTGATTTTAGGGTCAACTGGATTAAAACTGTCTATCATTTGTCTTTTATGCCATTGGAAAATATAATTGCTCAGAGAGGCCATTGCTAATTTCAGGTGCCCTTTTATTATCTCCAGTTTTAAATTGCAGCTGTAACCTTTAGTCCTGGGGACTGACGGAAGTCTGCCTGAAGGATCCCAGTGGAACCCTGCCTTACAGGCGGGAATGAAAAGCAGAGATGGCAATCAGTGTCTTCCTGAGGCCTTCTATCATTATTACAGCCCCTTCTTCTGTCCAGTGCCGCGTTCTCCCAATGGCTCCTTTTCATCTTGTGTTGTATTGGATACAAAGACCCATCTAAGGAGAACTAACAGTGAGAAGTTCCAAGCAGCAAAATCTCTATAATTGTTAAGAATCTTGGGGTTTTGAGGCTTTTGGTTTGTTTTTTGTTTTTAAATGCAGTAAAAACTATCATGTCCCAATAAACAGCTATTTTCTCATCCATGTGAAAGCATCTGGTACAGTAAATATTTAGCACATAGTGTGCCTACATTAAACGTTCACCCAATCTGAAAATGCAACAGGTAAACTGATGACTCTGTGATGACTAGGGTTTGTGCCACATTTATTTTGCTTAGCAGAGGTGGGAGTAGGGATGGCACAGGAAGATTAAAAAACAAACAAAAAGAAGACAAAGCAAAACTTAGCATTTAATCTCTGCATTGAAAACTCTTTGTTTTTTTTTTTAAAGATTGGCACCTGAGCTAACAACTGTTGCCAATCTTCTTTTTTTTTTTTTCTGTTTTTTCTCCCCAAATCCCCCCAGTACACAGTTGTATATTGTAGTTGTGGGTCCTTCTAGTTGTGGCATGTGGGACGCCGCCACAGCATGGCCTAATGAGTAGTGCCATGTCTGCGTCCAGGATCCAAACCAGCAAAACTCTGGGCCACCAAAGTGGACCGTGCGAACTTAACCACTCGGCTATAGGGCCGGCCCCTGCATTGAAAACTCTTAATAGTGTATGCCTATGGGTGATGGTAATCCCACTGACTTTTACTTTCCTTTTTGTGTTTCATGTATCTTTTGAACTTATGTAATAAGCATGCATTTTCTATATAATTAGAAGAAAAAAGCATTTTTAGGGAATTGAATTAGAGCAGGAAATATTTATGGGTATGTTGTATATCTCTAACTTGGTAGGAAGAGTAGAGTCAAATATATAAAAAATGCAAAAGACTTGGGACAAAGAGATGTTTTCTGGTCTGAATAATCCAGATTAGCTTGCTTCATTTACTTATTTGATTATTTGTCTATTATTATTTATTAAGCATAGACTAGTGCCAGATGTTCTGCTAGGTGCTGAGATTACAAAGATGAAAAATCATAATCCTTAAACTCAAGGAGTTTGTAATCCAAGAGAAATGGACACATGAGCCCACAATTCTAACACAATGTAATTCCTGCTGTGCCGTAACAGGAGTAGGTAAGGTTGCTTTCGATGGCGAGTAACAGAAACCATGACTCAAACTGACTTGCTCAATAAAGGGAATGCATTGGTGACTGTAACCCAAAGTGCAGCAATAAAAGCAGCTTCAAGAGGTCTGATCCTGCGCCTCACAATGTTGTCAAGAAATCCATTTCTTTTGGTTTTGTCATGCTGCCTATCTTGAGATTAGCTACATCTTAACTGCCCTTGTGGTCCCAAGACAGATGTCACTGGCTCCTGGGCAACTTGTTTTCTTAGTCATTCCCAGCCGGAAAGAGATCCTGAGAATGGTTCCTGAGATTCGCTTTGAATGGACTGGCTTGCCCATGAACAAAACCAATCCCATTCTGAAGTGTAGACATGATAAAGACAGCCTTCCGGTGACCTTTAGAGTCCCTAAACAAAATTTGGCAGCTGTTGCTCTTAGGGAAAGATGCTGGCGGTAATGGATGCTGGCACAACATCCAACAGCAATCTTCAACTTGTGATATGTATAATGCATAATGTACAAATGTCCACTAGAATTAGTACATAACATAGTGGAAAGAAGGCCAAGCATATGATCAGGCATGTCCTTAAATTAACTTCCATGATGGTAAGGGTTTACCTAGAGATAAGAAAGAGGGAAAGGCTTCGGGGCAAAGAAAAAAGCTCTCTTCAGTCACAAAACTAACCAGGTAATTGTTCAACTCTCTTCTTCACTTTACACTGTCATGAAAATTACCAGCCAGAAGCCATCTGCCCAGTGGTATAATTAACAGAAAACCTAACTTATCAGTTTCATCAAAACCTGCTGTTGGATGATGGCAGTTGGGTTTTAAGCTAAACCATGGTCATATGTTCTTATTTTTTAAGACGTGAGTACAGAGTTGGAGTCAATTCAGTAAGAACCTTAAAATTTATGTTTCTTGCTTCAAAATTATAGTATTTTAGAGCTAGACCATACCATTGTCGTCTTTTTTCTCTTTTTTTGCTTTTTATGAAACTGTTCAAGAAGGTGAATGACTCACCCAATGCCTCAGATTTATTTGAATTTTGATGTCATGAAATTTGTGATGCTAAAAAATGATATAAGACAAATGGCGGTACTTTTGAACAGCTGTGCTTGCTAAATGTGTAGTGTATATCACATTGAGAAACCGATAGACTAGAATAAAGTATTTGTTAGCGAAAAATCAACGCTCCATAGAAAATTAGATTTAACTTCGGTGTCTTTGTGATTCAGTTTGTATAATTTTTCAGTTCTTCATTCTTCAGTCTTGAGCAGTACTCACCTTTTCTTTCCATTGGGGAAGTAAAATACTTCCTGGATGAGAGTGTACTGGATAGGCTTGGTAACAGTTTCCACTAAAACTCCCGACTCCAAATTTTATTAGCTATGTTTTGGACTTTTTTCCAGTTTTGCAGCATAGAAGAGGAATTGACAAAACTATTGTTTACTTTCTATAGGAAGTGTGCTTGCACTCTTCACAATTTTATGCCATCCAAATAAAATCATAAAACGTTTTACTCACTAAGGTTGTCTCGATGCTGTCAAACTACCTACTTAATGAGCATGCTCCTAAATACTCGTTTGTCTAGCTTCTTTCCAAAGAATGCTCAATAATGGCACAAAACAGAATCTGAGTATGTTTCCTCTCACCGCTTGCTTCTGGTGCCACAAATCTATTCAGAAAACTTGCAGCCAGGCATGGGCAAATGATGCCAGCCCAGCTGTGTCAGTGAGGAACCTGAGACTATCTCAGAAAACATGCTTGAGTTAGAGAAGGCTGCAGTGACCATGTGGAAAACCCAAGAGCACTGGTTTCTTCCTCTTCAAATTAGACAGCTCTTCAGTGTAGAGAAAGAAGCAACTGAAAAATAGTGGAAGAGTGATGGATAATATTGATTTAAAAGCACATATGTCATCCAAGGATTAAAAGGTACCACTATCCCGTGACACAACTTCACTTCCTCATAGCACAAAGCAGATAAACTCTTCTTTGTTTTGTTTTGAGGTTTCCTTGTACAAGTTGGAAAATAGCAAGAAAAGCTGTTTCTTGGTTGAATTTATCACTTCGTCAGTAAGTGTTTTGAGTTCCTGACGAGCAAGGGATGCCAAAGAGGT
Source organism: Equus caballus (assembly GCF_041296265.1). Lineage (NCBI taxonomy): Eukaryota > Metazoa > Chordata > Mammalia > Perissodactyla > Equidae > Equus > Equus caballus. The sequence goes on from NC_091690.1 coordinate 64,067,449, forward strand.
ATCAAAGAGACCAGTACTCATATTCAGCCTGCGTACGGTACTCCTGGTTCTTAAACCGTTGAAACATGTACATTCTTGTTAGTAAATAGCTTCTACCCTGGGGCCTCTGAATGCCCCCCTCCAAGCTGCTTTAGACTGCCCCCCCCCAACTCCAGTGCCTTTCCCAGCCCTTTCATACATCTAAATGATCAAGCAACTAAAGAGCTAATTGATTAACTAAAGAGTTAATCAATTAACTAAAGATTAACCAAAGTGTTAATGCCTGGCACAGCTAGTTGTTAAATATTTTGACATCGCTTCTGTATAAGATCCATCTTATTTTTTAAGGACTTATGGCTACAATTGAGGAGAATAAAATTCAGACACAGAAACAATGTATAATTAGGCTCTAAGATGTTTAAGACAATCCTGTATAATTTTTTAAAGAACGGTAAAGGAGATATCATTTGAGATTGGAGAGATTGGTCAGGGGTTTGTGTAGGACAGGAATAAAGATGAGGGCAGAAAGTATAATTTTTTATTCATTTATTTAACAAATAATAACTTAATCTCCCACTTGTTTACTGCTACTGTGTGCAGTGCAAAGTACTTTGTACATGTTATCTCGTTTACCTCTCGTAACAGCACTCTGAGAAGAGAGGAGAAAATGAGACTTGCTCACACAGCTAGAAAGTGGCAGGAAAGCCCATATGTCATCCACTCTTGCTCGTTATATGCAAGAGTCTGTATTAGGTGCTGGCATGGTGAATAGGAAGATGTACTTTTTTACTTGTAATGACCAAAAGCAAACCCAAGAAAATATTGACAGCCCTTAAGTGAATAAAAGAGTGTTCTTGGGCATTCCACGTCAAGAGCATCATTTTAAAATATGACTGGGTAATGCATTTTTATACTGCTTGATTCATTTGCTTCAATAGCAATGTAAAAGGTAGAAATGGGAGCCGTAGGGAACTAGCTAAACTCATTATAATTTGATTATCTAATCTTTTATTATTGGTCTTCTTATAACCTTTGCATAACATAGGAACATTAGAAAAAGCAAAAAGCACACAGCCTAAGTATTTAGCCTATTGACAAAGTCTTGCTTTCCATTTCTTTAAGTAGCAATTCAAAGAGAAAGACTATTTATTAATGATTTTATAGCAAATCTAACTTTTTCTAACTCTGCTTTCCAGCTTATGCCTCACCAACAATAAGCATGTGCTTGCTATGACTACGTTATACAGGAAAATGTACATTTATGGACCAGAGTATGGCATCACCTCCTTTCTTGCCCCAAACACCTCACAGTGAGATTCTTAAGGGCAGGGATTTGATTTCATTTATCCTTGCGTTCCCAGCATCTAACATGGCTAATTGATAGACATCAGATGATACATCCTTCAAGGAAGGGTGGAGACAGTGTGGGATTGAGAAATTGGGGGATAATTTCTGGAGTTGAGCCTTGAAGATGATGGGAAAATTTACTAGTTATATGGAGAAGGGCACTATAAGGAGATAATGTATACTGAGCAGTGTTTCTAAACTAAGAGTGATCATAGAGTTTGTATGTTTAAGGAAAGCAAGTAAGGCCTCAATGCCTTTGCAGTATTTTTTGCTCCCGGCAGTCCATTTTTCTGGACTTCTTTCCCTACCCCCTTCTCCTTTGTCTTATCTCCCACTCATCCTTTAAAATTCAGATTTCTTCAACAAGTAAGGAAGAAAGAAAAAAGAGACATAGGGGAGGCACTTACAAGACAAATAAACTAATTGTAATCAATGAATCTTACTAGATCCAAAGTCAAACAAAGTGTAAAAAAAAAATTTCATGACATTCATGAGACAATTGGAGATTTGAATATCGACTGGATATTTGATGATAAGTTATTGGTAATATTTTAGATGTGATAATGTTATTGTGGTCATGTTAAAAATAGCTCCTTACCTTTTAGAGCTACACAGTCACATATTCACAGATAAAGTGATTTTCTTCAAAATAATACGGGAGAGGAAAATTGAGTAGGGCTATAGATAAAACAATAAATAAATAAATAAATAAACAAATAAGCATTTTGTGTTTTTTTTGTATCTTCCTAGAGGATGGTCCTCTTCCCTCCCTCCCTCCCTACCAGCAGGTTCCATCTCCCCACTTTATCCCAAATGCTCCAGGCATGTTTCATAATTATCTGTTTGTATGGGTCACCATCACCAGAGGAAGCTCATTAGTACGGACAGAGGTTTTTCTTTGTCCTCCCATTGACTGGCTCATAGGAGAGGCTCAATAATGTTGGGTAGAAGGATGAAAAGAGAAATGAGTGGATACAGACATTTAAGTTCTACATCAGGGTGTGGAATTCAAGCAATGGGCTCCCCTTCATTTCCCCTACTTTCACCTAATTTTTAAGAAACAGATCTCAATTCATGTTCTTTATGCAAAACAGTGTTTGCTCATAACTGAAAGCCAGGAGTGTAACAGCCTGATTGAAAGTGGATAATTCACACATTGGCATTTAATATTCATGGAATTCCATGTTGTGAGGGCATGTTCTTAATTAGCATAAGATAGCACTGTTCCAAACCTATTTGGTTGTCATAGAGATAAGGAAAATATAAAGAAAAACAATTTCCTTCCATTAAAACAAATTTGATTATAGTTATCTGAACCTAATTTTTGCATGTAAATTTACAAAATTTCCAAGGAGCCCTTCATCAACTTCCTTGTTATAGTCTTCTGAACACTCTTTTAGTCCTTTGCACGTGCTTGTTTTGTACCAATAGAAATGACACCTCTGGGAAGTATGGAATGGAAAGACTGGAGGGGGCTTTGCCAGGTGATTTAGTCAATGCTCTTGCCTTTGATCCAAACTCCACTGAAGCAGCCAAGACAAACAAAAATTTGCCTTATTTTTACTGTTTTAAGGAGAATATTTTAATCAAATCACTCCTCAGTAGGATACTAATATTGGAAATATTAATTTACTTATATTGCCAAATTTTTAATTAAATTTCTAGGTGTGTATGTTCACAATGGAAAGGAATTCATCTATCCCTCAGAATTCTTAGCTAGTTACCCACCCAGGAGCAGTCCAATGAGATGAATTCGTACAAACATACATGATATCCCCTAGAGAACCTGTTTCTCAGACCAGGTGGAACTTGCTGGGGTTTTTGATAAAATTTCTTCATCTATGACAACACAAATATAGAAGCTCATGAATATGTGCATGTGAGAGAGCCCAAAGGGATTTGTTCCCTTCTGTAGTATAGATATTCTTTCTGATACTAAATTACGAATGAGGAATATGTATATGAAGATCTATTATGGTGTCCAATAATGAGTTTTGAGTATATAGATAGAGAGCCTTTGGGGAGTGTGTTATTTTTCTTCCTGTGTGTCCAGAACCAAGTGCAGGGCCTACAAAAAGAAGGAGCTCAGTAAATGTTGACCTTTCCTCCTGCTTTCATCTTCTCCCATGGGCGTTAGCGTCCCCCACCACAAGTATCTACTTCATTTGCTTTGCGTAGAGCAAGCCCAGGAATGATAAAAGCACGGTAGCTGAAGAAGGTTCTACAGAATCTGGCAAGACTACTGGGAAATGTAGACGGTAATTGGATATCTGCTTACTTCTAATCTTCACTGAAATTTATTCGATGTTAAATGATTCCTGACTTTAGCCAGATAAGCTGGTTGAGCTAGGTACACCCATCAAAGTGTACATCATTGCCCTGAGACTTGAGAGAACAAAGAATTTAAAGCATAACTGTAAGGTTTAGGGGTTTTTGGTTTTTGTTTTTATCATCTAGATAAAGTTCGTTTTACTATTTGGGTCAAGACTTGGTTTTGAACTGTCTTTTCCTATTAGATATAACCTCTTCCATTGGCTTGCCCTAGTGAAAAATTCCATAATTGCAAGTATTCTTTCGTTCATTTATTCAGTTATTCATAAAATACTCATTTAGTGCTTATTTTGTTTAGCCCTGTTCTGGGTGCTGGAAAATGCATGATAGCTTTTTGAATTTGTTTGGTTTTAATATTTTCTTTGTTCCTTTATTTTCAAGGTTGGAATGGCTATCTGTCCCTCTCTCAGTTTCAGGGCATAAATACATTTGTGGAGTCTTTACAATGGGGTTAAAAGTAACAAAGGCCCAACACTGAAAGATTTAAACTTGAAAATCATAAGCCATTATGTTAAAGGTCCAAACCATGCCATGCTTTTAATTAAATGGGTCTAAGTTTGAAAAGCCAGGGATATTCTATTTATAAATGGGTAGTATTCTTCTGTGAGCCTTAACTGTATGTTATATATTTATAATATGTGCATACTTTTGGCATAGAAATGTACGTGTACATGGTGATACATATACATATATGCATGAATAAAGAGTACACTTTCCAAGGGTCGCAGTGGCATAGAATGTTTCTTTATAGATTTCTCAGCTGCAGCATTCTCCTCCAATTTGCTTTTATACACGGCCTTCCGAACTGAAAAGTTATTGCTGGAGGCAAGAATATTATTTTATAGTAAATTAATAGGAATGAGCAATTTTAATGAGTTTGAACAGGGGGAGGGAGTCCATGAGGGGAAGGGCCGTGTCTGTTTGGTCCACCACTGTATTCCTGGGACCTACCACCCTGCCTGGCTCATATTAGGCATCCAGTGTATAAGCAGATCAATTAATGCAAGCTCAGGATTGGGAAAAGATTCTGATAGAGCACTTTCATGAGCAAGGAAATTATTTGTCCAGGGAATGAAGAAGAAATTTTTGCTAACTGGAGATTCAATTAAATTCAGCAAATTTATGTTGTCTTCTAAGTTCTGCCAGGGACTAGGGATTTGGTGCTGAGGAAGACGGGTCCCTGAGCTTCAGAAGCTCTCAGTCTAGCAGAAAGACAAATATCTGCACAATTTTACTTCTATTTTATTGTAATTTAAATTACAATATCAGGATCTGAATACAATTATATTAGTGTTAACAAAATACAGAGGTAACCCAGGGAAGGGAAAGATTATCTCTACTTAGAGAGACTAAGGAAAGCTTCTCTGAAAGGAATGTTTCCTCAGAATTTAAAGGACTAAGGGTATCCCAGGTGGAATGAGTAGCCTATAAAAAGGCACAGCGACATGAAAGAGCAAAGTGTGTCCTGGGACTCTGTATAGTTTTTTGTTCCTAGCCTATAAAATGTGTTGTCAGTGCATAGAAAAGTGGTAGGTGAAGCTGAAGCAGAACCGTTGATAACGGATTTTCTATTCCTACATTTTTACAAATTGACAGTTGGATATTTCTGTGCATGAGTCAGAAGGCCCTCCATTCTACCTCCTTTCTATGAAAATCCTACCCTGTTTCAATGCCCACTGCATCTATGATGCCAGACATGACACTTACTGTCCATTTAAGTTTCTTCTTCTGTTGACTTCAGCTTGAGCTCTATGATTCTGTTTTTTCACTTCATCTCTCCAGGAGTTTGTGATTTGAGTGGGAGGAAGAGGCCATGCTTCCTCTCCTCTTCCTTGATTTCTGCACATGCCTAGTAGCAGACCCTGGACCAACTAGAAGGAAGTTAGCTACTTATGGAGAAAACATCACTAATTTCTCTAGCATAGACCCTAAAAATTTTGGACAAGCTGGTTTCATTTTTGGACTGACTGCCATGTTGTCAACTTTATATTCCTGTAATCGGTGTTTGAGAAGATCACATGGAAATGCCCCTTTTAAGATATGTGCTAGGGACTAAGAAACTAAAATTCACCTGAAACCTCAGGACTGACAGAAATGAAAACAGAATTCTAATTACAATTCTAATTCTAATTGAACTCGAGAATGTATTAACATCATAATTATGATGTTAATATAATAACGTCATAAATATAATAAGCTCCATGTACACCATCCTCTAGCAATGTATGTCAGTCTGAATGTCATATCCTTAGCTGTAATAAGTGTAGGTAGGACAGAGTTTGCATATCACCTTTAAATGGCAATAATTGTATTTCGAAGGGCAAATGAATAAAAAATGCATTTGAAAATTCGTTGGATGCACTGAGAAAAGGTTATCTAATCGTTAACGTAGACAAAAGACAAAAGCTTATTTCAAGAAATTTTCTTGAAATGAATCTCCTTTGTTCATGTTGTTCTGTATTTCATCCTTTGGTTTATGCCTATAAATACATGCAGTTTTAATTATCAAAGGGCAGACATGCCCCAGGAAATATACAGGAGTGACCGTACATACCAGGTTGCCCAGGCCAGTCCCAGGGTATGTCTGGATTTGGAAGAAGATTATTGACCGTAGGCAAACAGGGCTGGAATGAGACTATTGTGTTTTTTGAGGTCTAGTTGGAGAGGGAATGAAAAAGACTATTTTTTTTTTGAGGAAGATTAGCCCTGAGCTAACATCTGCTGCCAATCCTCCTCTTTTTGCTGAGGAAGACTGGCCCTGAGCTAACATCCGTGCCCATCTTCCTCTACTCTATATGTGGGACGCCTACCACAGCATGGCTTGCCAAGCTGTGCCGTATCCACACCCGGGATCCGAACTGGCCAACCCAGGGCCACCGAAGCAGAATGTGCAAACTTAATCGCTGCGCCACCTGGCTGGCCCCAAAATCTATAATCTGTATTTATAGGTTGGATGGGAACTGGCATGGAAAGCTGAAGCCCTGGCTTTGAATTGTGCCCATTCTACTTATCAATGATGTGACTTTGGGAAAGTCATGATGTTCTCTTGGGTATTAGTTCTTCTCAGCCCATAGTGGAATCTGGGGCTCAGGTCAGGGGTGTCTTCCTGAGATAATTATAATTAAGTTGTTTCTAGAGGTAGCCATTTGGGAAACAAAAGTCTAGAAACTTTCTCAGATAAAAATATAAGCAACCATGGATGCTTAGGTTCACGAATAAGAACAACAAATACAATGACATTATTCAATACAAGAGAGACTTCAAAAAGGTGAGAGATTATAAACTTATTTTATGTAACTGCAGAGGGCAGAAGTAGATCTCATGGTGGGGGGAATTAAAAGAAAGAGATTTCAGTTCTCTATAAAGAACTTTTTGATAATGAGATCTTTCTAGCAATGGGATGGGCTGATCTAAAAAACAGGGCTAAGTGAAAGTGTGAAGCAGAGAACATGACACGTTTTTAAAAATCATGGAGGAGGTAGCAGGTCAACTTGGACAGGAGCCTGAGAAAAATCCCAGTGGAATGTGATAGTGCTTGACTTGTCTCCAAACATCCATGCACCCCTGTGTGTGTCACTTCCTTGTCTTTTTCACTCCTGAAACGCATGCAGCTGACAGAGAACTCCAACCCCATGTTTCTATGGCAGTGCACTCCTCATTCTCTAAAAAGCATCCAGAGGACCTCCAAAAGGGCAATAGAGACTATGCAATTTTTTTTTAGGCAAGTTGCTTAATCGTTGAACAAAGACATGCCAGGTCTGGCTTTCTTTGGTTGAGGGCACATAATAGTTTGAATATGTATTATTGTAGTTTAAACAACAAATGCAGTTGAAAAGATAAAAGAAAATGGTAAGCTCTGTAGTCTGGAAATTCTCTCTCTGATCTCTCTTCCTACAAGCTTGTTTAACTCCAAATCACTGGATTGTCATATCCCTCAGGTCGTCCTTGGCAGAGACAGAGCACCCAAGAGCTAGTCGAATCTTTAAAAAGTATACCTCCTGTTTGTGTTCTCCTCTGTTCTGAGTTGTGTGCTATGTTGTAGCTATTTCCTTGTTTTACTCCAGCAGCATAATGTAAAGTTCTTGAAAGCAGATACTGTGGCTTATTTACTGTATCCGCATTGCCTAGTATAGTACTTGACATAAGAAGGTAACCCAGGAATGGTGGAGGAATGAAGGAGAGCCCATCTCTTCTCTCCCAGAACCAGCTCTACCAGCCTCTTCCATGCAGGATTCTCCCTCACACCCCAGTTCTCCTTTTATCAGTAGCTCAGCACCCTCTTTCTGGTTCCTTACGTCTTCTCTTCTCCAAAGTGAGCATTACTCATTTATGCGCACATATTTCATTTTTCAACACTTCTAAGATTGCAAAGCATTCCATTTATTTCTTCCTTCTCTAACACTACTTGAAAACTAGTTGATTAATCTCACTAAGTCACTATTTATTGAGAGCTTGGTGTAGCCAAGCACCCTGCTGGATCCTGAGGAATTTTCAACCAGGCAAAAAAATATTCTCTCTGCCCTCAAAGTCTAATTGGAGCTTAAGCTTTGAAAGTAGGATGGGAAAACTCATAGTGCCTGCCAGCTCTCAGAAAAGTGAGAAATATTGCTGCTGACTGATGGGCTTTCAGAAGAGGACTTTTTTAAACTGAGAGACTTGGAATATTCTGGATGTATACATACTTCAGTTAGCTTTTCAAAGATAAGTTGAGTCTAGGTCATCAGAGAAGTGGGGGACACAGCATTTTAAGAAAGATTGACACACTTTCCAATCTGATACTTGTTTATTAATTCAACAAATATTCATTGAGAATCTGCTGTGTACCAAGCACCAAGCTAGAGATTAGTATTGTGAGTTTTCTCAGGTCGTGTGGTTCTGTTTTTCCTCATTTAGTCCCAAACTATCTGTCATCTCATGCATTGCTATAGCTCTAACGACCGCATCTCAGCATGCAAAATGCACCCAACTCTACCTGTCCACCCGTAGGATCTTCTAGTGAGTCTAATCTTGGATCTCATCTTAAGGGAAAGTGAGGTGTGACGATTCTGCTCCACCCACTCTGTGCCAGCCCTTCCCACTCTCCCTCACCCAAAGGCACCAGACACCATGAAGCCTACAAAAGTTATAATGTGCAGACGCTCAATTCTTTGCAATTACGTAACCTCTCTAGGTAGTACAATTAGGAGTGTGAAAAACATGTTTTGAAGTGTTCCTCCACACCACCACTGCCAGTTTGGGACTGGAGAGCCCTGTGGAATAACACGGTCCAGCCTGCAGGATGACAGCTGTGTATCAACAAACTCTTCCTCAGTATTAATTATGGCAATACTATTTTCACCTTGAATCCATACCATGGGGCAGACGCTATGCTGGGCGTTTTCTGTCTGCAACGGCTCGTCCTTCCAGGAGCTCTAGAGATATCACTACCACCATTATATAAATGAGAATACTGAGGTCACAGAAACAGCTTGCCCAAGATTTCAGGCCTAGTAAATGGCAGAAGTGAGGATGAGAATACAGATCTGTTTGGCTTCAAATGCAATGCTTTTTCTTCTATATTACAGCAGAAGTAGGTTAATAGTTTTCAGTGCCTCAATCTTTCATTGGGAAAGTAGAAAGGATTCTTGTCTCTATTTGCCTCAGAATTACAATACTCTTGACAAGTGAGGTCTCTCAAGGAAAATCAACAGTCTAGGAGGTATTGTTACTGTGCTGAATAATGGGAGGGATCCAGGCATTAAGGTTAATGGAATTACCAACCCGCAAGTGGTCTGTGGCCCAAGTGACCCCTGAGTCAGAGCATACAATCTGCAAAGGAACTTCTGGCCAAGCAACACCAGTGAGCTTTCACTCATTTGTTCACTTACTTAATACTTTGCAAGCTTCTACTGTGGGCCCCACACACGTGGTATCTACACTGATAATGCAATACAATGTACATTTTTAACAGGGTGTCTTGCCAGGCCTAATACAAATTTAGAAGACCGCTTGTCTTGGGAATTAATGTACCCATCCAACCTTCCAATTTATAGGGAGATTTCTAGCCACAGTGGTACACTAGAAGGAGGAACAGTAAAAACAGCAGCTCTCAACCTCTGAGAGAAGATGTTGGCAGCAATGTGGTATGTTATACCCACTGAGGATGGTGTTTGAATGGAAAAAGCAAAAGCACTTTGGCTTCAGACAGTCTAGGACTCAACTCTCAACTCTGATATTTAATGGTTGGCTGTGTAATCTTCAGTTATTTCATCTAGGAGCCTCAATTCTACAAGTGCAAGGTTGCGATAGTACTACCCATTGAATTGGTTGTTTTTTCTCTCAATTGTTTAAGAGATATTTATGGAATATTAAGTCAGTCAGGAAAACAGACAGCACCTTATGTATTTTAAGCAGAAAGGAATGTATTTCAGGGTATTAATGTGCTTAGAAATTGTTAAAAGAGCTGGAGGAGTGATGGTCAGGGCTGGGGGCAGCTACACCCAAATTGAGAAATTTCAGGAAGCCGTTATCTCAGCCATAGTTTCTTGCAACCCTGGAGCTGGAGGCCAATAGTAAATTGTGGAGTCTGAGGAAACTGTGAGAAGCTATTGCAGTGGTAGTAGTGCATAATCCTATGCCACTATGCCATCACCCTTCCACATCCCAAAACTCATGCAAGGTACTCTGATTGGAAGAATCTAAACTATAATCCTGCTGACAAGGGATTCTGGGAGTATGGTTCTCAGGCTTCCAGCCCCTGTGATACAGTGGAGAGCATTGGGGTGGGAGGTTCAGGATTGGTGCCAAGGACCAAAAGAAGATAGCCAGAACCAGCACCTCCTACATGCCAGCAATTATCCTGCAAGTACAGGGGTGAATAAAGAGACAAAACATTCCCCTCATGTGGTTCACATTTAATTGTGGGAGATTAAGTGAGTTAATATATTAACACATTCACTAAGCCAGGCACACAGTTGCTATCCTAGAAATAATCATTCCCCTCTTTTTACGTCCCACTCTCTCCTCTCCATGAGATTCCTGACAAGGAGATAATTCAAAGATTAGAGAGGGGAGAGCTCTGGGTGTGCCTTTGGGGCCAAATAGTGAGGTGTTAACTGACAGTTCTGGCCTTTGCAGACAGAGCCTCATTTTAGTTTGTATTGACTCTGAAGGCCATTTGGACATGCTTCAAAGCATAGCTTCTCTCAGTAGACAATACAGACCATCTTTAAATATATTTATCAGGAGATGTGCGTATTAACTCAGTCCAAGTATATTGAAATATAAATGTCCCATAGAGATACAAACACTGCCTCCTCACATAGGTATGGGGATGAGAGATGAACGTGTTAGAGCATGCATTCATGTATTCATTTATGTGAAGGTTTCATTTACTCTGTTCCTGAGAATTTGCCAGTCACCTTCACATCTGCCTCCAACAGGAGGTCACTATGCTTTGTTTCCTGTCTTGAGGCAGACATGTAAGGTGCAGTTCATTCACTGAACCCTGCGCTGAGGCAGCTCTACAGTGCCCTTCGGAGTCTGGAGTGGGAGTTGTCTTGAGCACTTGCAGATACCTTTGTCCTTTATCCAAGCTGTGGACCTCAGGGGAAGAACCTGAGCTTTGGAGAAGTCATAAGAAATGTATGCATAGGGAGAGATGGAAGGAGGGAGGGAGGTCAAATGGTATAATTTTATCATTTTTCTATCTTCCCATCACTCCTTTCTACCTGCATCCACACATACACACACTTATGTACCTCAATCCTTTCTCCTCCTGTCAGTACTGCACAGATAATTTTTATGTATGTCTCCTTAAATGTCAGTGCATGACTTTATCTAGGGTCATGTGAGCAGTTTTACCAAGGTAAAATATATCAAATGTGCTCCTAGTAGAAAATGTCTGTGGGTAACTCTCCTGAAAATTGTTAGTTTAAAGAAACATGGGACGTTAATTACAAATATATACACACACCACCTTGTAGGCAGCAGCTACTGGGCTCAAGTTGATGGTGGCCAAATGGGAATCAGGGCTCAGTGTCGTCAGACTTTTCACTTTTGGGGTAGCCACAGAGTCTATTCTAATGTGAAATTTCTCAATTTTTAAATGTTAACCCTTGATTCATATTTCTGAAACCACCATGAAGTCAAGATGATGTAGTTGTGGTTCACACATGGTTGGCATGCTGCTGATTTGTCACCCACTTCATAACATCTTCTGTCACAGAACACGAACAATGTTATTACACATTGTTTTTTCTGTGTATTCCCCCCACTGGGCTAAGAACTCGTTAAAGGCTAGGTTGTGTCTTATTTCTCCAACACTATCGACTACCGTGGTTCCTGGAACATAGTAGATGGTCAAAAAAACCCCCCAAAAAAACCTATGCTTTTGCAGATTTCTTTTTTTTTTTTAACAAATGTGAGCCTCTATTCACCCTTTAGTGTAATCCTTTTGTGTCTTAGTCTTCTCAGCTATACAACATTTGCTTGTAAAGTTCTAGTATGAGTCATAATAACACAGTAGTAATAACTAATACTGCATAAATATTTTAGTTTGGAAACTTGATAGTTGATACTTTTTTTTTTTTAAGAGTTCAGCTTTTTATTCACCATGTTACAAGAGGTTTAGTCAAAAAGACCAAAGCCCATGTCATCATCAGACTCCTCAGATTCTTCTTTCTTTGCTTCCACTTTCTTCTCCTCAGCTGGGGCAGCAGCGGTGGAGGGGGCAGGCCCTCCAGCTGGGGCAGCGCCAGCAGGTGGCGGAGGTCCACCAGCCCCCACGTTGCAGATGAGGCTCCCGATACTGACATTGGCCAGGGCCTTTGCAAACAAGCCTGGCCAGAAAGGTTCGACATTTACACCGGCTGCTTTAATGAGGGCATTGATCTTATCCTCCGTGACCGTTACCCCATCGTCGTGCAGGATGAGGGCTGAGTAGATGCAGGCGAGACCGAGGCCATGGTGCGGGCGAGGGCTGGGCGGCGCTGCCGGGCACGGTGCTAGTCGCCGGATGAAGTGAGGGCCTCACCCCAACGCGGCCTTAGCTTCCTCGGAAGGACCGAGCACCTTAGCGGCAGCTGAGGAAAGGGATAGTTCATACTTCTAAGGAATTATAGTCTACCTGATGTAAGAAAAGTAAGCAAAACTCATTATCATGTTTCTTTGTCCTGCTTTCAGATTTGGTTTATTTAGACACAGTATAGTGTAAAGAGAGAGCTTACAGGCCCTAGGGGCAATTGGGGGTTTACATCTTGACATTGTCATTTGTCAGCCATATGAACTTGGGCAACTCATTTTATTTGTCTGGGCCTCAGTTCACTCATCTGTAAAATGGGAATAATAATACCTACCTCATAAGATAATTGTAAGAATTACATTAAATATTGTACATGCGACATTATACACAATAGAAATTAAATAAATGTTTGGTTTTGGCGAGGAAAAGGGCATCTCCCTTTGTCTTACATCTTTGACTCATTAAAGCCCATAGGCACATTGGAAGTAGCGCTTTATATTTGCTTTTTAACAAGCAGGAATAAAAACGATTATCTAGTCCATATGGAGAAACAGAAAACTCTTCCATATTTGGATAATTACATAGGCCCAAATTAGAAAAACAAAGTGAAGTGTGTAAGCTTGTTATACAGTCCTGGTTTTTATTATTATTATTATCTTTAATATTAGGCCTTTGACACAAATTTCAAGAGCTGATTCCTGCAGATGTTTTTAACCTGGGGAAGTGGGTGGTCCATAGTGCCTTCTGGGAGGAGGAACAGGTTTCTGGAGGTAGGAGTTCAGTCTCGACATGCTGAGATGCTGAAGGACATCCAGAAAGAGACATGTAGTAGAGTTAGGTAACGTGCAGAGAGATGCTAGGTGGAGAACGTAGTTGAATGGGGAAGAAGAGAGTGCTCGGGAAGGGTATACAGCGTGAGGAGAGGAGAGAGTCATGGAAGACTTTCTTCCTCATGGCCTGGAATTATAGGAATTTCCTGGCTCTGCTTGAGCAGACATTCCAATCTGGGACAGAATTTCCAGTTTAGGATTCAGCAAATAATAATAAGTCCAGCACTCGAGAGAGGCACTCTGAGGACCACAAAAGGAAAAGGGATGGCACGATCTCTTAACAGTTTCCAATCAGATAGGCCACATATTGGGAAGCATAACATGATACAATTTAGTATACTATCAATACAATATAATACAATATGGTTTAGTGTGGGATCACACTTAGCGGTGGCAGGCTTTGGGAATTTGAGAAGGGAGAAAGTGATTCATCTGTGGTCTTGCAGTGTGTGGATTAAAGTCTAGGCTCTGGAGCCAGATTGTCTGCTATCAAATCCCAGATCAGCTGCTTACTTAGCCTTTCAGCTCCCCAGCTTCCTCCTCTGTAAAATGAAGGTAGTCTCTTCTACACAGGGTGGTTGTGCACGAAGAAAGACAGCTAGAGCCTCATTGGCACGCCAAACCAGCTGAGTAAGATTGCGAAAAGAAAACCAAACCTATTGGCCTGCCAGGCAAGTAGACTTACAGCACCTGGAGGAAATAATTATCTGGAGCAAAGATTCAGGGGGAGAGTAGAGACGGGTAAAGGAATAAACCTAAGGAAGTGGGGTATGAGTGTGTACTTTGTGTCTGAGCAGAGGATATTTGGACTCCTGCAGACCCTCTAGTTTGGGTGTGGACCAAGGATGGATGAGGAGTAAGAGGTAGGCATTTACTCTCTCACTCTTTCTCCCTCCCAATGTCATTAATTAATCCCTGTGTGCCTCAGTTTCATCACTTATAAAATGAGATAATAGTATCTACATCATAAATTTGTTAAGATTGAATGAATTTATACATGTAAAGCTCTTAGAATGTTGTCTGACACAAGTAAATGCTCACAACATGTTGGCTATTATTATGACTTTTATCCCACAATCATTTGTTGTGTTCCTAATTATATCACGAACTGTGACAGGCACTGAGACGTGGAGGTGAAGAAAGTCATGGGCAGCTGAGGCAGGATAGCTGTTGAGAGTGCAGCATCTGGACGCGTGGACCTGGTTTCAAATCTGGGATCCATCATTTTGTTTCCATCTATGTAACCTGGAGCAAGTGTCTACTTCGGTAAACTGTGGGTGATGCTAACACCCACCACAGGATTGTTGGGGGAAGAAATGGGATTAACCTCTATATAAGGCTTTCAGTATAGATCCTGGCACATAGTAAATGCTTAGTCCTGGAAAGATTGAAGAAAACATCAGAGAGGTGGTGAAACTTGAAGATGCATAAAATATGGAGAGCTGGAGAAGATACACAATCCCAGGGCTTTCCCAGGGAGAAGATATTTTTCAAAGTCCTTTGTTATATTTGTTAAACAATGTTCTCAAGTGGTAGAGCAAATTGTGAATAAGAAGGTGGGTCACGCTGGGCAAAGGTGAATTTTACTAAGCTAAAGGATCTATTGTTTCAAACAAGAAAATATATTGCAAGTCATTTAGCTTGCGAAAAAAATGAAAGTCAAATGGTGTCAGTTACAATTGCAAAATATACTTTAGCTACTAATAATAGCTGTGTTTATTATCATTATCATCCTGTGAAACTGAGAACAGACCTTAACCTTTCATCTCTTTGCTAGCAGTTGGATAGAATTAACATAATTATGGTTGGTTGGACTGATCATTTTGGGCAAGAATTTTTTTCTTCTCTCATGTGTCTGCAGGAGATTTAGAATATCACAGTAAAGCTGCCTTTTTCAGAAATAATAAGATCTCTATGTATTTACCCCATCCTTCTTAAGAAAACAGGAACCGTAAAAACCTTTCAAAAAGCTCTTTAGACCCAGGAAGTGTCCAGTTTTAAATTTGTTGGGGATTCACTATCAACAAGCAAGAATAGGAAACACTCTGCAACTGAACTATTATGAAGAGATGGTACAGACATAATAGAAATAGCTGACATTTGGGGGGCACTTCTCGCTAAGTATTTTCTAGGCGTTAGCTCTTGTATGTCTGTAATCACGGATTCTAGGCAGGAATGGCTATCAGCCTTATTTCACAGAGGTTTAGTCATTTGCCCAAGGTCACACAGCACAGCCACACCTTCTTTCATCTGCAGCCATGTTTTCTTAGGTATGTGTGTTCATGCAAGAAATCTGAGTTTATTTTTTGTAGGCAACTGTGGGTGTTCTCTTAGCTTAGTGTCTTTGGTAGTGAGAGAAAGATCATAAGAGTAGAGTACACAGGAAACATGAATATTATTGGTAAACAGCAGTGTAACAAAGGCAAAGTTTACTGATAAGATTTACTAAGTAAATGACTGATAAACCAAAGGCTAAACATGGTATGAGTTTAGGGGAAAATGTTAATGGCAGAGGTGGGATTAGAACCCAGGTCTCTTAGGTCCTAGGCTAACAACCAACTAATGGATATCAGCCTTTCATCTGTACAATGTCAGGTGCCTTGCTCGTGTGATTTCTCACTTCTCCTCTAATAATGTGGTTAGTGAGTTAGGGAAATGAACTCAAGAGGTCTGTCCTTTTGTTAAGACATCTAATTGACTCACCGTGCCAGGCACTGACTATAATGTTTAGTACCTTTTCATTGGAGTTGTAGCAGCAAGAAATCATAGACAGAATGAGACAAATCCCAATCTAAGTGTTATAACAACAAGCTTTGTTAACAAAGAGTTGAAAGAGCAAGTTTGGCTGACAGGCTTCGTGAAATGTTGACTAGAAGAGGTGGCATTTTCACTGGGTCTTGGAGTGTTAGTAGGATTTCAGGAGGCACTAATGGGGCAACAAGTGAGAGGGGCCTTGTAGAGAGAAGACCTGGAGGTGTGAAAAGCTGTGAATATTAGAGGTGGGGGCTGGGGGAACAAGTGGTAAAGGGGAGATGTTGGCTTCTATGTCAATGAATGCAAAGCAGCCTAGGGTTGGCCACCTAAGAATCATTATCCAGTGTTGGTATTGTGTCATTCTGACGTTAGTTTCACATGTCAATATTTTACTGCATTGATGGCATCTACAGTACAACAAAATTTAGTTTTACAGTCTGCACTGGGATCAATGCATTCCATTAGGAACGAGGAGACAGAGAGAAGAAATGATTTTCCTTGAGAAACAAATTGGTAATATACTTGAAAAAATGGGAGGATAAATAAGTTTCTGCCGTGGAACAAATTCTGACCTGTTGAATAGCAAGTTCCCTATCTCCCTCCTCCATGCGTTCTTCTCTACATTCCTCCCCCTAGTATTCTGCTGCGAAGGGAAAGTAGGCAGGGTAATGAGTGTCAGGCTGGGGAGGGAAGTTCTGAGTGCTACCTGGCTTCCTGACCCGTCTACAGAGGTGAAAAAGGCTAGAGGTGAGGTCTGATCAGGACCTACCCAAGAGGAAATGATGGATAGAAAGTCCCTGAGGCTCTGAGAGAGACTCTGTCATCTGCAGAGCTTAAACCAGGCCTGGCATTATAGTTCCCTGTAGTCACTTTCGTTCAAGCAGATTGACAGTTTTTGGAAAGTGATATTTCATTGGAATGGGATTTTGCTGGAAGTGGATTCAGTGATGACTCTTAATGAGTGTCACCCTGCTGACTGTTCAGTGTTGTGTTCTTCATGCCATCTGTTAACATTTCTGAGTTCTCTGCTCAGACAGCAAGTGCTGCAAGATGTTCCCCTGATCTATGTAGTCTTAGGCATGTTACGGCCAGATGAGCTGGGTGCTGACCAGGGTGCCTTTGTGGCAGAGCCTCTCCCAGAAGTCTCAGGTCGCATCTGCAGAATTCCTATGGCACTATTTAGGTGACTTTGAGGAGATGCAAGACTTGGATGAGTGCAACTCCCCCAGAGCTCTGTGATACAAATAACACGCTGCTGAGACAGTAAAATAGTATGTAAGAGCAATTTAGGAAAAAGATATATGTTGGAGCAATAGACTGGATCCTTTTGGATTTGAATTTAGGCTGTGAAACTTGGACAATCCAGGTTGGGCAGGAGTGGTAGGCAAAGAGGATAGAGGTGTGGGGAGCTGTTGTGTGGTCTTAATTGACCTACACATTGTAATTTTCTCTTCACTTTAAAGGAATTGAATATGAGTAACAAAATCAAATCTCTTAAAACTCATGAGAATTTATATTATTGCTTCTTTTTAAATCCTCATGAGGGGCTGGCCATGTGGTGGCGCAGCGGTTAAGTTCGCACATTCCACTTCAGCAGCCCAGGATTCGCTGGTTTGGATCCCGGGTGTGGACCTACACACTGCTTGTCAAGCCATGCTGTAGCAGGCATCCCACATAAAATAGAGGAAGATGGGCACGGATGTTAGCTCAGGGCCAGTCTTCCTCAGCAAAAAGAGGAAGATTGGTGGCAAATGTTAGTTCAGAGCTAATCTTCCTCAAAAAAAAAAAAAAACCCACATGAAAGAATGCACACATGTACATAAACCCCCAGGGAAAAGAGCAGTTGCTGTGAGGTCTAGGTAGGGAATGGGACTCACCATGTGCTCCCAAAGCATTCCCCAGCTGCCCCAACATGAGCGCTCCGACAAAGACTCTTCCCTGCAGGTTAGCTTTTTCTGAACAGGAAATGCTGGGCGCATTGTCGTGAAGCCAGTAACTATGGCTATCCCATCACATTCATGATCCCCACGATGTTTCCTGAAAAGCTCAACTGGAAACATCTATGTGCATGTCAATTGTCCTTCCTTCTTTTCATCTTGCATTCTTTCCTTCACTTACTCAACAGACATTTATCTATTTATCTTGGGCTGGTTATGTGCTGAGCACTGAAATAGGTGGTGAAGCTGTTTTTAAATGGTCATGTCCTGGTTCTGGGTGCTAAGGGACAGAGTAGGCACCCATTTTACAATACACTTTGGTGTCGAGATGGAGAGAAGTACTGTATGGCTGCGTGAGAGCACAGGGGACACCTTATTGATGAAGCATCTACTTTATGCCAGGCCACCTAGGCATGAAGACCACCGTCCAGCCTCACTTGGATGGGAATCTCATAACACCCTGCTACAGAATGGAGATGCCACTGTCTGCATTAATTGTTCTCCTTGTTCTGGGCCTAGGCCAATCCCTGAACCATCTCACCCACACCTCTCATCTCTAGGTGCTCCCAAGCTGAGCACACAAGCCAAACTCTGGGACCAGGTTCTTATGCCCTTGTAAATGTGTTAACCGGCTACTAGCAATATCCTGAAGAAATGCTGCTATACATTAAGATGAAATGATTTCTCTATTTCAATTCCTGCAGATATTTCTAAGTGCCCATTAATACAAAACTCTGTGCTGGGGCATTCGTTGTTGGAGGGATAGCTAGGACATGTCTCCTAGCCTTGTGGAGTTGTGTTCCCCAGGAGGGAAGAGGACACACGTATAATCAGCAAAATACAAAGCGGGGCACAGGTGCCATAACAGGATGCTCTGCGAGTGTATGACGAAGGAAGCAGAGGACCAGAGGAGTCAGGAAATATTTGGAAGAGGAAGTGGTAATTTTTCTGGGTCACAAAGATTGGTTAGAATATCTGCAAAGAGAGAAGCATCATTGTAAGGGGAGGAAAAATTACAATTAAATATGAATAGGAAAAGTACAAAGTATTCTGAAAACACTTGGAATGTCGTAAGGGACGGTTGTCAGTAGGAGTTAAGAAGAAAGGGAGGCCGAGGGCAGATCACAAGAGCCTTGAATGCCAGGCTAAGCATATGAGGTACGTTCTCTGCTGTTTTAATTCTCATGAAGAGACAGAGCCCAAAATGGTCCTTTAACTTGGTTGGTAAAAATTGTGTCACATAAGGCTGAGAGATGGCAATAAGGACGGAAAAAGCACAATGGAGCTCCCAGTCTAGTGGGTACCCAGTCTGATGCACAGAGTACTATAAATTCAGCCTTCTAACATTTAATATTCACCAATTTAAAAAAATTTCTCAGCCTCCCCCTCTCAGTGTGGTTTATTTTTCTACTCCTTGAATGTGAGTGGTCACTGTCATTAACAGATAAAATATATTTATTTCTTTGTGAAAATGGCCCCCCAAAGAAATCCCTCCTGTGACAGAAATGAAAAGAAGTGACTAATAGTTCACTGGATTTTATGAGTGGATGTGACATGTATAATGATAGTTACAAATCTAGGATTTCTCAGGTGGCCCAAGGTGTAGCCTGCTTGGATTTATGGGCAAAACATATTTAATTCAGGAGCAAGAAAAGTAGTGGTAACATGCATAGCAAAGAGTCATGCTGATTCAGAGAGTTAGGTATGGACACTTGGGAGGCAGAGACGCGAGATTGTTGCCGGCATTGAAAGACGGTTCATTTGTGAGTTGCATCTTCTGTCTCTGGAGGAGAAGACGAGAAGGAGGGGGATGCGCTGCACACCCACAGACATTATCAGGCCCATGTCAGGTTCGTTCAGTTTGTAGTTCTTACACTGGAACATGATGTAACCCACAATGCATGTTAAATCCTTAGAATAATTGGGCCTATGATAGAAAAGTTATAGTCTTTTCTTTGTTGTTCAGGTAGTTTCTCATATTAACAGTCATTTTGTATCCACAACTAAAGTAGCAGATGCTGCTAGGAAGTTATTAGATTGGGGCTCCACTTTTGCCACCACACTTTCTTTCTTTTTTTTTTTTTTTGAGGAAGATTAGCCCTGAGCTACTACTGCCAGTCCTCCTCTTTTTTGCTGAGGAAGCCTGGCCCTAAGCTAACGTCTGTGCCCATCTTCCTCTACTTTATATGTGGGACGCCTACCACAGCATAGCGTGCCAAGCAGTGCCATGTCCGCACCTGAGATCCTAGCCGGCGAACCCTGGGCCCCCAAGAAGCAGAACGTGCTCACTTAACTACTGCACCACCAGGCCAGCCCCACCACCACTTTCTAACTGTGTGACTTTGAGCACATTCTTCAACTTCTCTGAGCTTCAGTTTTCACATACAGTAGTCCCTGGGTGTCTGCGGGGGATTGGTTCCAGGACCCCTCATGGATACCAAAATCTGGATGCTCAAGTTACTTATATAAAATGGCATATAACCTATACACATCCTCTCGTATACTTTAAATCATCTCTAGATTACTGATAATACTTAATACAAGGTAAATGTTATGTAAATAGTTGTTATACTGTATTGTTTAGGGAATGACAAGAAAAAAAGTCTGTACATATTCAGTACAGATTCAACCATCGTAGGCCTTTCCATGTGCAGTTGGTTGAATCCAAAGGTGAAGAACCCACAGATACGGAGGGCTGAGTGTACGTACATTGGAATAAGAATATCTTTCACATAGAGCTTCTGGAAGGATTGAAAAAGAGCAAATATAACAGCTCACAGGTGTGGGCTAGGCACGCACAACTTTGGTGGGATAGGAAATTCAAAAAGGGACTGAAGAAGGAAATCTGCAATATAGTTTATTAGTTCTTATCAAAGGAAGGTCAGCCTGGGAGGAAGTGACAACCTACCCATGATATGACATGACACACAGAAGGGCTGCCTGCACGTGGCATTAATTTTTAATCAAACCACAATGATATTAAGACAACATACTTAAAAAGCGCACAACTACATTTCAAGTGTACACGTGAGCACTATTCATCTTAATAATCATATTTCAAAGTGAATAATTAGCTTTTAAATCTTGATCCTCTCTCCTTTTTCAATAGCAGGTAGAGAAATGAAACAATTGCAAGCTATTGGCAGATAGATACCCTCCTATGTCATCTGCAGTCACTACTTTGTGGCTCCAAGCTGGAGTATGTTTGCATGGCAGAGATTCCAAAAATGAACATAGTAACCCCGCTTAGAGAAGCTTTTAGCATTTTGGGATGATCACTGTTGATCCTACACTTCAGTTAAGGAGAAACTCTGTTCTTCTCGGCCATGAAGAATTCAGTTCTCTAAAAGGACCAGATTTGATTGG
Source organism: Equus caballus (assembly GCF_041296265.1). Lineage (NCBI taxonomy): Eukaryota > Metazoa > Chordata > Mammalia > Perissodactyla > Equidae > Equus > Equus caballus. Next base: position 64,088,994 of record NC_091690.1, read on the forward strand.
GCCAACACAGGCTGAATTTACTAATATGTTTAGATTTCAGGTGGTTTTTTTTCTTGCTGTCCACAAGAGTGCTGATATCCCATGAGATTTCACCATGACTTCTGCCAGCCAGAAGATATGTCCTTAGATGGCCAATGTGACCTTGGTAACTCTGAGCCAGGTGGGGAGCCACTCCTAACATGACCTAATCCTTTAAGTGTGTTTTGGAAACATAATTTACATGTCTTCCTATTAGATGTTCTTTATTTAGCACCAAACAGCATTATAAATTAAACTTCCCGGACATTCCCCTTCTGGTTAGTAATTTCATTAGAATAAATTGAATACACGAGATGTTTTCTTCTTCCTCCTCTCCTCCTCCTCCTCCCCCATTCCTCTTTCTCATCCTTCTCCTCCTTTATCAGATATTGATAACAGAACTACTCTACGAAAGTATTGCTCTGAAGACCTAAGTTGTCCTAAATTAGCTTAGAAGGGCCTGCTAAACTCTGCGTACATAAAAGACATGAAGAATTTGGTCTCAAACTAATTTTCAATTTACATGAGGAGAATGGGCATTTTTCTGGGCCCCACTTTGTGTAGTTCTTTTACGTATGTCATCTTATTTATCCTCACCATAGACTTGTGATTGTAGTCGGCATTATTTCCAATTCAGAGAGGTTAAGTAATTTGTTCCTGGTCAGCCTGGCAGTAAGTGTGTACATCTGGGTTTCTTCTGAGTTTTTGGCTTCAAACTCTGTTTTTATTTCAGCCAATTGACATTTATCAAGCATCTATTATATGCTCTGTACTGTAGTAAGAGCTGAGTCCACAGAGTTAAATAAGACATAATGCCTTCCTCCATGGAGTTTTACACTAGCAGGGGAAGCAGGTGAAACAGACATACAAATAAGTATAACAGTGTCATCAATGCAACAATGAATATATGTGTGACATATAGAGTAAGATGAAGAAAGGCATGATTAATTCCATTTAAGGAAGCAACTTTAGAGAAGATTTACTCTTAAAGGAGATATAAACCTTGAATTTTAAAGAAAAAAGGAGTCTGCCATGCAGATAAGAATAAAAGATGCCTGGGGCAGACAGACCATTTACCTATGGAAAGAAATAGAAATCTGAAGAACTGAGTGTTTTTAGAGTACTTTAAGCAATAAATATGTATTACGACAAGTAATTTTATGCTGACTCTTGGGGGTTCAAATATGTCTAAGCCTGTTCTCCTTCAGGTTTCAGTTCAGTGTAGAAAACATGATTCATACGTAACTACAATCTGGGCGGTCTGATATGATAACTCTTATAGAAGTAATAGAGACACTAAATGCTATAGACATTGGGAGGCAGGAGAGATGGCTTCTGTTTGGGGTAATCAAAGAAGGCTCAAAGGAGATAGCATTTAAGCTGGACCTGGAAGGAAAAACAGAATGGAAGAAAGGCATCCAGGTAGAGGGACTGTCCATGAGCAAAAGTAGGGAGTTGGGAAAGCTCCTCACAGAATCCAGAAAAAAGAAAGCCTAGGAGACGGGAGCTTGCCTGCAGGAGAGGATCAAATGCTACATGATTTTCATGGAATTGGAGGATGGTTCCTCCTGTATATTCAGCAGCAGCATCCTCACCCTGCCCAGCCCCCTGTCAGTGATCTCCAGCAGTTAATGGAGAAACACCCCTTATACTGTCTCCCTTAATTCGGCTAGAAGAATTCTTACTACTGATAGCGTGGGAAGACACGGACACAGTATTGAAACAATCCTGGATTCAACTCTTGGCTCAACTATTCTCTCAGCTAAACTCTTTGAGCCTCAGATTCCTCACTTGTAAAACTGAGATGATGACATCTATCTCAAAGTGCCAGAATAAGAATTAAGTGCACAGTGAATGACAACACATTCCTCATCCTTACATAACTCCTTAGTAAATGACAGTGCTTGACGCGCCAATCTTCACCCCTTTCCTGCTGCTTTCTTCCTTCCTCATTCCCTAACTCACGCTGCACCTAACTCCTCAGCTGAGGAAGAGTTTGTGAATGGTCATACTCTCTTTTGAGAGGATCTTCCATTCTTATAAGTTATTTTTTAGTTTAATGTATTATAGGAGAGTGGGTGGGTAATTATCAGCAGATATAAAGAGAAATTAACCAAGTAGGTAGTGCTTTTGAGTAAATATAGATAAATCAGTTTTTCTGGTTGGGTTCCTGAGACAGCAGACTCAAGTGGAGATTGGCAGATGGGAAATTTATTGGGGAGGGCTTCAGAATCAAAATGCAGAGGAAGGGAGTAGGATTGGGCAGAAGGAAAAGTTGGATGCTGATGCAATTTCAACAAAGACTTAAAGGAATGGCCCTTTAGAGTAGCCCTGAGTTGGGATGAAGGAGCTGGGCCTTTATACCCCTTCATTGACCAGTCACTGCATTCAGGCTGCCCCAGGAAGGAGGAGTGACTTAGGGTGATGCCATTTTCTTCATCAATGGGCAGCTGGGGGAATAAGTGCTTCAGTCTTGAAGGGAGATCTGAGAGGCACATTTGTGTGTGGGCTTTGCTGATAGCCATGGTGTAGAATTTTTAAAGCAAGAGGAGTCTGTTCATATTCAGAGCATTGTATTAGTTGCCTGTTGCTGCTATAACAAATTACCACAAACCTAGTTGCTTAAAGCAACACATATTTATTCTCTTACAGTTCTGGAGTGTGAAATGTTCTGCTGGGCTAATGTCAAGGTGTTGGCAGGGCTGGTTTTCTTTGCAGACTCTACAGGAATTCTGTTTCCTTGCTTTTTCAAACTTCTAAAGGCCACCTGCACTCTTTGACTTTGATCCCTTCCTCACATCACTCTAACCTCTTGCTTCTGTTGTCTCATCTCCTACATCCTCCTTTAACCTTCTTGCCTACCTCTCCTATGAACCCTTGTGATTATGTTTAGGGCTGCCAAGATAATCCAGGCTAATCTCCGCATCTCAAGATCCTTAACACAACCACACCTTCAAAATCCCTTTTTCTAAATAAAGTAATGTTCACAGGTTTTGTAGATTAGTATAGGGATATTTTGGGGGGGGGGCATTATTCAGCCTACCATGAACATTACAGTCAAAACTTCTTGCACTGGTGCTGCCTATTGAGTGTGTTTATCTGGTGGTTGTTAGAATGGCAGTGTTAATTTGCTCTTGTCCGGGTCTGCCTCCCTTAACAACATCAAGATCACTGGGGCCAAATAATGTTTTCTTAGCAAACCCCTAACTTGTTTGAATCAAATTGGAAAACTCTTCTTCTTTCTTCTGATAAAAGGACACAAGAGCAAGATCACACTGAGAAACCTTCAGGTCTATGTTAATGGAGCCTTGAAAATTAAATAACATTTATATAAATCATGGAGGAAAAATAGACCCTCCTGTAATGCCACCTGAAATGGAGAGAAGGGAGACATACCCCGGCTTCTCCCTTCCTGCCACCCTCCAATCTCCTGTCAATGTCTCCCATTGGCTGAACCCAGCTAGAAGTCATTTTTCAAGGGAGTCTAGAAAATGTAATTTGCATGGAGTCAGCCCTTTTGATATAAAACAGAGCAGGAGAAGTGTGGGAATTTGGAAATGAGAGAAAATGATTAGTACACAAACTGAATCTCAGAAAAATCAGGACTGAAGCTAATAAGTAAGTTTGTACTGGTTATTCGTGCCTCATCTGTTCCGTTTCATCCAATTTCCCGACACTTTTTTGCATAAAAACAATTTCTCACTCCACAGATTCCTTACACCCTGAGTCATTAGTGATGGCATTATTTATTGTGCATGATTTCAAGACTGCTTTCCCAATCATGCCTCGGAATTTCTTACCATCTACCTTTACCTTCCAGCACCAGGGATGCATAGGAGCTGGGAGAAGCTGGGGGCCAGTGGGACATATTGTATTAATCAGTGATTAGGCCAGATAGCAGAACTAGAAAGTAGAATGTCCAACAGGAAAAATATCTTGCTTCACAGTGGATTTTGATCAAATGCTATCTTTCCAGAGCACATTTAAAAATTGTTCCTGTGGTTTTTATGCTTGAAAGCTGATACTTTGCATTCCCCGCTCAGCCTCCCTCCACTGAGCCTCAGAGTTGTGCCAGGCCTCTAATCTACTCTTTTGCCAGGCTCACAACACCATCCTAGTTGGATTTTAATTTCCTGGTAACCTGCAGCAGTACACTGAGTTCAATTCATTACAGCCCTAAATAGAGATGCAGGCAAAATAGAGGTCCCCATCTTTGGCTTTGAAAACCTTCTTGTTCTTCTCCTCTTCTTCTTCTTCTTTTCTTTAACCTTTAAAAGTTGTAAGTGAAATTGCAAAGAAATATACAGGGAAGTTCTGTTCATCCTTCACTTCGCCTCCCCCAGTGTTGACATCTTACATAACTACAGTATAATTTCAAAACCAAGAAATTGGCATTGCTACAATCCACAGAGAAGATGCTTCATTTTGTAATTTATAGAGGACGCTTCAGGGCTGGGGATGGTGGTGGTTGGTAATGTGGCAGTAATATTAATAATCCTATACATTCACACAGTGTTTTATACTTTTCAGAGCTCTTTAATCCCTTCCCAGTAATGCAAGGGTTCTATTAGGAAGTTTCTCACTCAGCCAAGCATTGCTGATACCTAAGTTTTACTTGATAATTCAAAAGCCAAAGAGCTCATTATAAGTAGGCTGCCTTCCATTTTCTCCTGAAAGGACCCTAACATCAAGTTACCCCATCAAAAGATGACTCAGTCCCCTTTGTCCTGCACTTTCTATTGATTGAGAGAAATTTCTCCTCTTCAGAGGCAGAAGAGGCATGATCCTTTGCCTTTATACAGCTGCTCCCTTTGCTTCCATCTGCCTCCTGCCACCCCTATACCTAGTCTGCTTTGCCTGCCCAGTGCTTCCTCATTCTCTGAGATTAAATCATGGAGTTACCGCCTCTTGAACACCATCCTCTTCATTCTTCTCAAGCTGGGTTAGGTACCTCTCCTCTGTACTGCTACAGCTCCTTGTTTATGCCTGTAACAAGTTTATTTGTATTGTCTATTTTCTTGTCTATAACCCCTAAGAAATAGTGAATTCTTTGAATACAGAGATTAGATTATTTAAGCCTTTATTTCTATCCCCAGCACATTTTTTTAAATACATGGATTCATGGAATAATTCTATGTCAATCTGGAAATATAGAAAAGCTTTACTAACAACTGAATGAAAAATATGAAAAGAAATGAATCCTAGCTTATCTCCCCCTGAGGTCTCCTGTGCCTATTGCAGATGTCACAAGATTTAGAGATCCAGAACATGTAATGATGACAGAGCTGGGGTCCATATGATCTTGACAAGATAGACTGATGGCATGAAAGCACCAAGATTAAATTTAATAGAGTTAAATATAAAATTTGAGCTTCCTGTTAAACATGGTGGTTTGAATACCTGCATATATTTATGTTCCCTTCTAAAACTCTACCAAAGTAACAGTTAAGGAATTTAAACGAGTATAAATCTATAGGATCAAAAAAGAAGCGAATCTTGAGCCAGCCCTGATGGCCTAGTGGTTATTGTTTGGCACTCTCACCACTTCGGCAGCCTGAGGTCTCCTCCTTGTTGCGGACCCACACCTATCTGTCAGTTACCATGCTGTGGCGGTGGCTCACATAGAAGAACTAGAACAACTTACAGCTAAGATATACAATCATGTACCGGGGATTTGAGGAGGGGAAAAAAAGAGCAAGATTGGCAACAGATGTTAGCTCAGGGCAACTCTTTCCCTGCAAAAAAAAAAAAAAAAAGGAAGTAAGTCTTGACAACACGTGTAGGAAATATAAATAAAATTTTGGAAGCTGGAAATAAGCTGGGTGAGTGGAAAATGATTTAGCAGAGCTGCAAAAGCATAAATCCCGGTACCTACAGGGGTGTGAGATAATAGAAAAAATATATATTTGTATCTGTCCCCAGTTCCTGGCATAGAGCTTCTAAAATCCTTATACTTTTCTGGGCTATAGGAGTGTCTTTTGTTTTAATGAGGTGACTGAGTGGCCTCCTGAATGGCTCCTGGATGAGGGCTAGACACCTGAAAGACCAAGCCTTGATTAGAAGCTTGGAAGTTTTAGCCTTTCCAACCCCATTCTCTTCAAAGGGAGATGGGCTGAAAATTGAGTTAATGATCAATCATGCCTACATGATGAAGCCTCCATAAAAATCCCAAAAGGATGAGGTTCTGAGAGCTCCCAGCTGGTGAACACATGGAGGTGCTAGGAGAGTGGCTTGTCCAGAGAAGGCATGACAGCTTGGTGCTCCTTGCCACATACCTTGCCCTACTCATCTCTTCTATCTGGATATTCAACTGTATCCTTTATCATATCCTTTTATAATAAGCCAGTAAACGTAGGTAAATGTTTCTCTGAGTTCTCTGAGAGCCACTCTAGCAAATTAATTGAACCTCAGGAGGAAATCGTTGAAACCTCCAGTCTGTAGCTTGTTGGTCAGAAGCACATGTGACAACTTGGGCTTTTGACTGGCATCTGAAATGGGGAGAGGGGCAGTCTTGTGGGACTGAGCCCTTAACCCGTGGAATCTGATGCTGTCTCTAGGTAGATAGTGTCATAATTGAGTTGAATTCTTGAATAGCCTACTGGTGTTCAAGAATTGCTTGTTGGTGTGGGGCAAAAACTCCACACATTTGGTGACCAGAAGTGTTGTGAATATAGTGCTCTGTGTGAGTGTGGTAGTAATGTGAGTAGTAAAGGAGACTCACAGGGAAGAAATACACAGTAGGGAAGAACTGTATTTTTTTCCCTACACAGGTGGGAGAGTGGGTTTTTCTTTACAAGGGATGTGAAGCCGATGAGAAGCATAGACTCCTGGAAGGATTCAGGTATTAAAGGCCTTGGGTATCTGAAGACAGGGATGTGGGAGAGCACTGAAAAGAGAGATACTGTTTCGAAGTCTTATAAGGAACTATTGGAGACCCAGATCCCTTAAAACTGCCAACTATGCCCACCCCAGGAAATGGATATTTCATCTCTGGAGATACTGAACCAGAGAATCTCCGGGTTTGAGGCATCAGACACAGATCAGGGTTGCAGAAACACAATGCACAGAGAACTGGGATATTAGGGAAAATATGTTGTGAATGATGAAGTCTCCCTCCCTTCCCCTCTCCCAGGCTTCTTCCTTTCCTTTCCTTCCAGAACTCAGCAACCTAGCTTTTATCCTGAAAGAAAAGATATTAAGAGATTCTGGGGAAACTGAAATGGCCTGGGCATAGAGACTCCCAGGTCCTGACATCTGGGTTTCTCCAAAATGAATACATCCCCAGCTTATCACTAGATGATGGTGACCACTAGCCCACAACCCCTGTCCATGCACACAGACCCTCCGATCAGCATTGTGTGCCTCATTCTTGATTTAGACTTAGAAACAAGAATCAACAGGCATGTTGGCATCCTTAAGACAGAAACAGAATCAAAGAGAATACAGAGAATCCAAAGATAATGCAGGGAAGAGAGAAAAACTTGAAAATACCTGTAATTAATATACTTGAGGAGATGAGATATCCGTGAGTTAAGACCAGGAAGCTGTTAAAAGGGAACTTTTCAAGGAGAAAGAGCTTTCGGGCATTTGAATGTGTTAGATCACACCTGGAGTATCATGTTCTAGGGAGACCCCATTGCAAGAGGGGCTTTGAGGAAGTAGAGAGTGCCCTGAGGAAGTCAGAACCTGGATTTATCCATTCAAGCACGCATACATGCACAGGGCAGACATTTCTCACTTGCCTTCGTGAGCCAGCCCGACACTCATAGTTCTGGGAATGAAGGAGCCAGAACTGAGTAAAAACAGGCTGAGGCACTAGGAGCTGGTATAGGATGGAGACAAATCATACAAAAATGCAGTGATGAGTGGTGTGAGAGAGAAGAGCGGAGACTCATGGAAGGGTCCAGAAACTGTCCTAAGAGGAACAGCAGAAGGATGTGAGGTGGGAGAGGGTATTTTACCTAAAGACAGAACCAGGAAAAATGAGAGCTTTCCTTCCTTCCTTTCTTTCCCTTCCCTTCCCTTCCCTTCTATTCTCTCCCCTTCCTTTTCTTTCTCTTTCAATATCTGAAGGGTTATATAGGGAGGAGGATTTGTTCTATAAAGCTTTAGGAAATAAAACTAAAAAAAAAAGAGTTAGATAACATATCAAAGTGGGAAAGAAACTAATCAGTGTGGGCAAGAGTTATTAAAACCCCTGTTCAAAACCGGCTCCTGTGTGAAAGGTGTTCTTTTCAGACCCCCTTGTGTCCTGATGCATCCAGGACAGGCCAGCTGGAGACCTGGCGGTCTGTCGCAGTTCTCTGTTGGGCAGAGCAGGCTCAGCGAGTTTTTGTGAATCTCTTAACTCATTCTAAAATAGGGCAAACTAACTAGATAGTATTAAAAAGGGCAGTTTCTTGGATTGCTCTATAGAAACCAACTCTGTTTGAGTGTAAATAAAGAGGAAAATTGTTGGAGTGTGTTGATTTCTGGCGCTTGAACTGGAAGCACAAATGCCATCCCAAAGCAAGTCCCACAGAGATTTTCCAGGCCCAGAATGAAGGAGAGGGAGAATAAATTTGCCAGCAGATAATAAGTGAAAGATCTTATCATGTGACTGTGCTGAAACAACCCCCAGAATTGGGCTGCAGGCATCCTACATCTTGCAAATTTTTATTCTTTCGTTGTGCAAGCTGCAGATAATTGACACCAGGCTCTGAGTCAGCTTTCTGATCCTCACCCTCACAGTTCAGATTAGAGTCTAATTATAAGAGCTACTGCTACATCTCCAGAGGCAGCATGCTTAGGATTTCTTCTTAAATTGTTAATCAAGAGGAAAGATAAATTTGCCTAATTCAGTTCTACAGGGATCAATTTTCCCGTAGCATATTTTTATTTATTTGTTCATAAAAGTCAGTTTTAATGGTTACTTACTTTTATTATTTCCTCATTTTTCCATGGACCTAGAGGATAGAATGATCAGATTAGTATGTGTTTCACATAACCCTATCTAAATGTAGTTGCAGCACAAATCTTCTATAACAGTTCCATAGGCCCAGAAAAGTATCTGGTTTATAAATTGCTTCAGTTGCTAAAAATGTATTTCCCCATACTCCAGTCACTGGAATTAAGAAAGTCTGGCACGAGAACATTGGGCTGTAATGATGTCCTCTCAGATTCAATGTGCCTCAACATGGACTCTATGTCATTCTCTTGGCTTCTCTCAATGGCGTCTCTTTTTTTTTTGAAGATTAGCCCTGAGCTAACATCTGCTGCCAATCCTCCTCTTTTTGCTGAGGAAGACTTGCCCTGAGCTAACATCTGTGCCCATCTTCCTCTACTCTATATGTGGGATGCCTACCACAGCATGGCTTGCCATGCAGTGCCATGTCCGCACCCGGGACCTGAACTGGCAAACCCTGGGCCGCCGAAGCGGACCATGCGCACTTAACCGTTGCACCACTGTGCTGGTCCCCAAGGCACCTCCTTTTCTATTCTTAGTCAGTTGTCCTAGCTGGAAACCTGAGGGAACTCTGAATTTCCACTCTCTTTCTCACATGCCACATTAAATTAATCAGCAAAGCCTCTTATTTACACCTCCCAAATGTCTGTCTCTTCTTCTTCGTTCCCACTGTCCTCACCATCTCTCACCTGGACCATTGCAAGAGACCTCTAAATGACCTCCAGCTTTCTGATCTCTCTAGATCTCTTCATTAGAATCCTGCTGGCTAAGAGACAAGTATAATATATCCCATAAAAGTCACTCAATGGTTCCATATTATCTTTGTTTTAGTTCGAATTTCTTAGCAAATGGTACTGTGCAGAGGACAGTATAGGGTTACACTTTGTTTTTATTTAAATAACAATTCCAATGTCAGGTACACCCAAGGAGTTCACTTTCTCATAGATCTTTTGCCAAAAATCAGGGAAACAATTTTATAGAAATAAACATAGCAAAATAAGCAGAAGAACTTTTTTCTGAGCCATGGAAATAGATAAACTGAGCATGAAATTCTTACCATAAATTGTGCTGAAGAAGTTCTGTTCAGCTCCTGTTTGTATGTTTGGGGGCTGTGGATAATTTCCCATTATGTGATTTTTCTGGTTGCATGCCATAAAATATTTGCAATATCAAGATGATAAATAGGAAGACATGTAGCATTTCAAGGAGCAAAAAGTATTCTTAGCATTAGAGAAGAATCTAGCTAGGTGATTTTATGATTCAGAAATAGATAATTATGATGAGAAAGAAGTGAAAGCTACATAATTCTCCCAATCCATATCTCTGATGATTCTTCCTTTTACTTCAATTGGAAAATAAAAAATTATTTTAGTGGGAGAGCCGTGGAGGAATAGAACATCTTTATCAAAGTCGCAACATTTTCAAAATGGCTAGATCACTTTTTTATCAGGGTGAGGGAGGAATAGTCGCATGAGCAGCTCCCCTCCATCTGTTAGCAAACATTTCTCAAGCATCTACTGTGTGCCTCACAAATAATAAGCAAGTACTTATAGACAATTAAATATTTTCACGTATGTGGAATATTGTAAAGGAGAAATACCAGTTGCATTTGATGGAGGGAACTGTCTATGGAAGACAAGATGGGAAGGATGAATATTTAGATGAAGACTGATGAGAAACATGTTCCAGGCAGAGGGAACAACACGGACGATGTTCTGCACCTGGAAGAGAATGGAACTGAGAAAATCCCAAAAGCTAGAATCAAAAGAGAGGAAATCAAAAAGATAAGAGATTAAGAAAGAGATGAGCTGAGGAAAAGCAGGGAACTTTATGAAAGTCTTGCCTTTATTAAGAATTGTAGACAGTATTCAAACTAGAGGCTAGAGCTAGTTCTGGAATTGCCATCATTGTGGAAATCAGTGTATACCTTAGGGAGTAGCAATGGAAAGTTTGTGTCAGGGACCACGTTTTAGTCCTTTTACCCCTGGCGTGTAACACAGAGCCTTGCCATGGGTGATGCTCAAGACTGTTTGCTGATTGAACAGATGCCTTTGAGCAGCATGGCTCTTTCATAGCTAGAACCTCCTCTGAATCTCAAAATGATTCAAGGTCTAGATGCACAATACCTATTTTACTACAAGGAAACCAGGGCTCAGAGTGACACACCTGGGGGCACCCAGGTAGGAGAGCCGGGAAGAGCCAGTTCTTGTCACTCCCAGCCCACTATACTAGTGAGGAGCGCTGACATAGTGTTGTCAGCTTTTTAATTTTATCAAATTAGCGTGTTTAATCTTTTTAAATAATCAATGAAAATTTTTCTATTATGAACGTTTTCAAACATACAGAAATAGAGAGAATTGTACAAAGAATGCTTATGTACTTATCACCCATATTCCATAGTAGTCAAGAGTTTGCCAATTTACTTCATCTATCACTTAGAATATTTTCTTTGCTGATGTATTTTAAAACAAATCCCAACATTATCTGTTTTCATCCCTAAAATAAACTAGAAGGAAAAAAGAGAGAACATGTTCTTATATTATCACCATGCTGTTATCACACGCAAAAGAATTAGAAATAATTCTATAATGACTTGAACATTTGAAATATTGAAATAGTCTATAATGACTTGAACATTTCTTTCTCCTAGTCAGGATCCAAACAAGGATTATACATTATTTTTGGTTGTTATGCCTCAAGTATAAAAAGGACATTTTAACAACAAAAAAGTAGGAAAGACACACTTTTAAGGACAACCCCCCGCCCTGAGTCTATTATCTAAGTTTAGCTTTACGAATCACTCCCGCCCTCGGCCTGGTTTTTCTCCGCTGCGGCGTGGCCCTGCTCTCTGCAGCCGCTGCTGGGAATCTCTGCAACACATTGTTACAGATTCAGGGTATCAGAGTCAGGGCTGACCGCTCCCTCTCCCGAGCATCTCCTGCCTCTCTGCAATCCTGGGAAGTGCCCAGTCCCTGCTTGTTGGACAGAGGGCTGCAATACAAACCTTCCAGTCAGCCCAAGCCTGGAGAACCTGTCCCAACAGGACCTGCCTAAGCCATGGTTTCCAGTTGACTTTGAGTCTTAAACCCAGAATCACACTAATGACATTTTGAGAAACTTTCATTCGGGAAGCATATTGGAGGGACCGAACCAAGCCTCTGCATTTTGATCTGACCAACCTACCTTCTAGAATTCATTATAGATATAAATCTATAGTTGTACCAAAAATTGGTTATTAAATGGTTGCTTCGGGTCACCAAGCAGTCTGAGACAGCCATGGACCTGTCCATGTCAGGAGCAAAAGAAGGAAGAGCACAGTCACTGTATAGGAAAGTATAGAATCAGTGGAGTGAAAAAAACACTGAATGAGGCTGGTAATAGAAGATTTGCATTTGGGTCCCAGTTCTGTTGTGTGACCTTGGGCAAACTGTCTAGCCTCTCTGAGCCTTTATTTTCTCTTAGTGTTTTTCTCATTCTGCCTCTATTTATTTAGGAATAGCAGGTTATCCTCCGAGATAATATGTATATGTATTTCTCAAGAAACTATTAAAGGATAAATCTAATAAGAATGTTGTGGAAGCAAGACAGATATTTGAACCCCTTAAGTCACACCCCAGGGGACGACCAACCTGCCTACCTCTAGAGCCAGGCTGTTTATCTCCTTTCTCTGCCCTGGTCTATAATTAGGCAAGAATATCACCCTTTTCACTGGGCAAGATCTAACTGATTATTATTGCAGAAGAACACAGGAAGCTTGAACATTATTATTTTAGCTTCTAGCTCCATGATTTTAATACAAAAGAAGGAACAAGACAAATCCAGCAAAGATTTCATATTTGTATTTGCCAAGGAAGGCTTTCTTATCTGGTTGGATGTAGTCGTAAGCACTATGCCTTAAATTAGAAGGCACAGCTCCTTGATCCTTCTTCTGAAGCCCCATTAGCTACGAATCACACCAATTAAACTACAGCCTGCGCATCCTGGCTCTGGCCCTTCACCCAACCTGCCAGTGAAATCTTCAGAGAGAATTGCCCTTGGCAACTGGGTCCTAATCATATCAGAAGTTTCCATTTTCTCCCGAGAGTTTCAGGTTTGCTCTCTCGTGTATGATGCCCTGTGTGGCTTTATTTCCATAGCCAAGACAGAAGTCACATTTCACAGCTTTTGAGACAAGTTTCAGATACAGAGGAAATATTCTTCTAGGCAGATTGGGATTTTAAAAACCAGACAATATTATAGGAATTGTTTTTATCATCATTTTATCTTTATATTATACTATTCAGGTTATCAAACATTTTTATATCTGTTCCTTCATTTGATCCTGCCAGCAACCTTATGATGTAAGCGGGGTATTAACATTACCCCCATTTTATAAATGAGGAATATAAAGCTTCAAAAGATCTTCATTTTTTTTTTTTTCTTTTCCATTAATTGAGCACCTAGTCTATTCCTGGTGCTGAACTATGGCATTTATAAATGCTATCACATTTAATTTTCAAACAATCTGATGATGCCAGTGGTGTTTTTCTATTGTATAAATGAGAAAACCATGTCTTCTCTGGGTTGAATAACTTGCCCAAAGTCCACACTGTGAATCTAGTGAACTTAAAAGTTGGATCATATTTATTTCAGAGCCCTTAAAAAAATAATATCACAGCAGGCTACTCCCAATTGCCTGAATACACAGGCTTTGCCAAATTCAGAAAGTTTCTGTGCTGACTTCATTTTGCAATGATCCTGATAATCAAAGAAAATCTGTCTTTATGAATCCATAAAACAAAGCTAGCGTGAAGCCAAATTGAAATTTGATGTATCTAATTTTCAGAGTTATATGCATATTATATGAAATAGCTGGTTGGAGATTCAGATTGTTGTTTGCCTATAAAACTTATTTCATTTCACACATTAAAGAATTTCTGAGCATTTGGCTTAAACCTCTTTAAATGGTCTCCAGCCAAGCTGCACAGAAAATTGTTCTAGTCAAAACAAATGATTCCAATTCTACTGAGAGAGAGAGAGAGAGAAAACATACCTTAATTCAGTGTGTTGTTTAAAATTATCCTAAAAGATTTGATCTACTTCATAGTATATTTGGCAAACTAAAGAATCAATTTTCTTTACCTAAAATCTTTGTTTAGCTCATCCAATTCAGCAAACATTTATATTAGCATTTATTAACTGATAACTGTGTGCCAAACTCTGTTCCAAGTGTTAGCGACACAGAAAAAAATATGACAATGTCTTGCCCTCATAGTGTCCATAACTGAGTTCTTAACGCTTGCTACTAGAGATGTACAAGAGATTAGTGTACACATCCTCTTCCTTTGTGGAGTGCAGAAAAGACAGTAGACTTGTCCTATTGTCTAGGACTCCTAGTTAAAGTTTGATTCTAGTGAATTTAGTTTTTAGTCTGTTCATCTCTCTACCTTTCTGTCTCTCTTCATCTCTCTGTGTGTCTCTCTGTGTCACACACACATACGTGCACACAGAGTAGTTTGTATCCGAGGTAAGCCAAACAATATCTGTAAATGTGCATCCACGTCTGGCCAGGTTGGTGCACCATTTCTGATTGAATTCCTAATAGTGCATTTGATTATTTCTGTGTATGATTACATGAGCTATTAATGGTTTACATATGTGTAATGTATGATTAAGTTTCCAATACAAACCAAAGGTATTTAGCTAAATCCTATAGTTAACATTTTTAAAACAAATTAGAAACTGTGGGAACCAAATCTTTAGCAGTGGGAAATTCCGTGTCACCACTTTAACACAGAAGCAGGTTGGCAACCTGAAAGATGAGCTAAGTCAGGGGTTGAAGTGAAAGGTTAGTAAAACCCTTAGGCAGAATAATCAGCCTGGGGAGATCCACTGAGGTTTCTTCCAGTGGCCAGAGGTCAGCTCTCTTGAAGGCAGGTGGGCATTCCGATGCTCATAGGGAAGGAAAGCCCGTCTTCTAAAGGAGTCCATAAAAGCAGCATCCTTCCCAGCACGACTACTTGAAAAGCAGCCAGCGTGACAAAGCTCTAAGGGTATCCTTGAAGTCTAATAAAATCTGGCTGGGCCCCTTCTGTGCCTGTCTGGCTCTGAAATCCCAGGGCAACTTAGAAAAGAAGAGGTGGTAAAATGAGAACCGATGGTTATTTTCTGAGCTCCAAGTAAATAGAATTATTTTTGTCTCATCATACAAAAGAATTTCGACAAAGTATTGCTTCTTGGACTTGAAATATAACCAGTGATTTTTGCCTGATCCTCTTCTGGGTGACTATTTGGTTAGGAGTGTAGTGGAGAGAGAGCAATAATTTATTTGTTTGGGGTTTTCTAGTTCCAAACACTTTTGTTTATCATATTACAGTGATTATAAGGCTCATGTCTTCCCCTCTCTACACACGTACATTTCAGCTTGTGAAATCAGAATGAGTCTCATGTCCACCCTCTCCAAAAAAGTGCTAATTGTTACTAAGTGATGGTGCTTTTAAAAGTCAATACTGCTTAAAATGGTGAAAATGAAGTATACTCTGTTAGATATTCAGAACAACATTGTATGGAGGCAGAGATGATTTCCCCATTTTATAAAAGAGGAAACAGTATCTCTGAGAGGGTAAGGGATTTTCCCAACATCATTCGGAGCCAAGACTTCACTCCAGCCACTCTGGTTCCAGGGCACTGCTCTGTGACCCTACTTGCTCATCTCAATCTACCAGTAACAATGTGGTCTCTCACAAAGATTTAACCTGCCTCAGTTTCTCCGTTCTAACATGGATCTGACTGTATTGGCTTCTTCCCACTGTAGAGATATCTCATTACCATCTAGAAAGCACTGCTCCTCACAGGGAAGAGATAGTTAAATGGCAGATGCTCTTTTCATATTCACAACAACAAACCAGAAAATTAAAGGCAGCTATGCATCAGCCCGTGAGGCCCTTGAGACAAAGATCTGTCCAGTGGCTTCAATGTCCCTATCAAATAGCATTGTGCCTGGCATATAATAAAGCCTGAAGAAGTGTTTACCAATTAAATGAAAGAAGGATGTTTCCCCTAAAGAAATGGAAGCATTTACAATTGTTCACCAGTATCTCATCCCTGGAGCAGTGATTAGATGCTGTGCTAAGAACAGATGTAAACTATTCCTCCTGCATCCTTCCCATGCACCCTTCCTGAACCCTGGTGACAGCAAGGGTCATGTCCAGGTAAACAGTACTGTGACCCCCAGTAGACTGCATACCATTGACATTTGCCCCAGCCCTAATGGAAGGTGCCCCAAAGCTTGAACTTCCTTAGCCTGTAAACCACCAAGAGCTTCTAGTTCAGGTTTGTCTATTAAAAGCATCACTTCTCAGGTTTGCAGCAGGTGGTCTCTTCAAACTACTTCCCCTGTAGAGTGGAAATGGATAACTCAGCAGGAAGCAGCCTCTGTCGCTTAGATGTGTGGAACCCCACTTACAGCCCAATTATTTTACCAGTTGTTGTTAAAGCTGTGCAATGTCCATAATGAGCAAATAGGAATAGGACGCTGCTGTCCCCATTAGTGCCACTAAGGACTACATATGCATTTGCACTGTCAGGAGCCACCACGGTCATAACAGTAACAAGTACGTTACATTTACAAAATGCTTCATGTCAAATCTCATTTTGATTCTAGAAACCACTTTGTGTGAGGAATCTTATGATTTGCAGACAAGTAAACTGAGGCTGAGTGATATCCCAAAGCCCCTCTCGTAGAGAAGGACAGGATTCAGGTTTAGAGCTGCCCCCTAGCTTACAGTTCTGAACCCCGCTCCCTCTGCTCACTGATTCCTCTGGTAACTGACAACCATGAGTCAGCTGGATGAGCTCCTAACTGTGGAGGGGAATGCCACCCGCCAGCTGACTTGGGGGAGGACATGCCCATGGCTTCATGCTGTAGTCTAACCCACTGAGCTTATGGTTTCCTTCTCGCAGACACAAGGCTGGCCATCTGAGCTTTGAAGATGTGAGAAGTTGGGGAGCTTAAATCAAGGCAGATTAATCCTACTGCATTAAACAACCCCAGTCCCCTCATAGGAGGCAATGCCTCCTTTTCTGTGTGAATGATAGGGTAGATTTGCATTCTGGGTCTCCTTGTGCACCCTTGACAAATTGCAAGGGAAGCAAGTATACAGTAGAGCCCCCTCTCATGTGTAGGGTGTGGTGTTCACACTCTGGCATTTGTTCCACCCAAATGTCCATCAGTGGCTCAAAGCTTTGAGGTGATACTGATGGATGAGGTCACTAATATCCTGAAAATGACAGCAGTTTTGGAATTGGGCATAATTCTCCTGACCTCCTAATCACTGTGGATTTGTGAGAGGACCCAAAGGGACATTTAGTGGTTACCCTGCAGGTGAGCACTTCCATCCTGATGCTAAGTGTCCCAAACTATGGCCATCTGTGGCTCTTTACTTGGTACAGAAAGGAGTTATGACTTTTGCAAGCATTGAACAAGAATAGGTGTTGAATTACACATGCAAATTATCAGGAGTTATCAGTCATTACCAAGAGCCAACCCTTTAGGTCCATCAGCTCTCTCTTATAATCTTACCAACATATCCTGAAGTAGATACAATTATTATTCCCATTCTACTTATGAGGAAATTGAGCCCAGAAAGGTTAATGACTTTCACAATCAGACACAGATAATAAATCTCAGAGCCAGGATTCCAACCCCATCTGCATAACCCAAATCTCGTACCCTGTCTGCTATTATCACCCATCGTGTCCAAGTGAAAGCAAATGGCACATCCCGATATGAATGTGTCTAGTCAGGAGCAAGTGCACTTAGATAACCAAGAATATGGATATTTTTTAATGGCTTATCATATGGAGAGAGGAAAAAGAACTAGCTGGAGATGATATCTCTTTAAACTCCTCAAAAACATTTGCCAAGTAGGGGGTTTTCAGTGGTTTGCTTCTTATTGCAAAAGAAAACCCCAAGAAATATAAAATAGATAACTTGTAATTTTAAAAGCATTTACCAGGCACCTATTTCATGCAAAGCAGGACAGAATCAGGTGCTGCTCCTTTAGTGCAGTCTTCCTGCTTAATTTCTTTGTCAGTGTCCCACGCTGGAAGCAAACTCCTGCCAGTTCTGTATTACTCAAAACTATAGGCCAAGCACCTGGTACAATGTTGTTTATAGAGAAGGAGGAATGATAGACCCTGAGGTTTGGGGAACAGAGATGAGTGAGGCATCCCCACTCTAAGGAGTTTACAGTGCAAGAAAGAAGACCAGCATGCACATAATTAATACAGTAGATGAGAGGAATGGGAGCAAGATGTCAAGAGGCAGCGGTAAAGAATTGAGGAGGTCTTAGGTCCTAAGGGAGAATTATGGTGTTATACTAGGTATTATGATGTCCTGGAAACAAATTGGCCTCATAGAGATCCAGGGTTGAATGCTAGCTCCGTGTCCAATAAGCTCTGTTACCTAGAAGCTCTTCACTTTGGTGAAGTTAGTTAATCTCTCTGAACCTGTGTCCTCATCTCTAAATATTAGAGATTTGTTAGGAAAAAAGAAATTTTTTTTTGAAAGATGGCCCCTGGGCTAACAATTGTTGCCAATCTTCCTCTCCTTTTTTCTTTTTTTTTTTTAAGGATTGGCACCTGGCCTAACAACTGTTGCCAATCTTTTTTATTTATTTTTTTCTGCTTTATCTCCCCAAACTCCCCCTGTACACAGTTGTATATCCTAGTTGCCGGTCCTTCTAGTTGTGGGATGTGGGACGCTGCCTCAACGTGGCCTGACGAGCGGTGCCATGTCCGTGCCCAGGATCCGAACCCTGGGCCGCCGCAGCGGAGCGCGGGAACTTAACCACTTGCCCACGGAGCTGGCCCCAGGAAAAATAATTTTTAAAGTAGATAGCACAGATACTAGCCCATTGCTCATGCTCAGTAAACATGAACTCCCCTTTAGATGATATAAAGATTGGAGCACTTTAAAATCTCATTTGAATATTCTCCTGAGTGTTAGGAATTTGACTGAAAAATATTTGAAAGGAGAGGGCATAGATATGAATAAAACATTTGGGGAAGGGTGAAAGGATTAACGTTAAATGCAAATGGTAGTATTAGATTTTGTTTTAACTTATTGAAAAATGTGATTTTCAATACTATTATAAAACAAAGTCTTATATTTCACAGTTTACTTACCTTCTTTCTTGTTTGTTTCTAGAGCATTTCTGACTATAAATTCGTTTATCTCTGAGAAGGTGGAGACATATCCCCTATCCTCTCTCTGTCTCTGTCTCTCTCTCACACACACATAACACACATACACATACTCATTCATGCACACACACACACACACACGCACCATTTGTATTTGTAAACCCGGATCTTATTGTTTTTGCTCTGATGAAATTACTTGTACTTAAGTTTTGATTTTCAAAAAGGAGCAAAGAGAAGGGCAGTGTGGAGCATGGTTCAGAAGGAGCTCAGGAGCACTTCTGAACACAGGATTTGTAATTAACATGACTGTCAAAGTGGAGAAGTTGAGAACAGGATGTATTCCAATTAAGAGAAATGCAAAATACAATACCATACAATACTCCCCCGTCCATAGTGGGTAATATAAACACCGTAGAATATAATATAGAGCAAACACTTCAAAAACATGGCAGAAAACATTTTAGGGATCTAATGAGCCATACAGTAAGGAGCACATAGTTTATTATTAAAGCAAGTATCGTATTGTGATATATAAAATGTGGCAGCTGGAAGAGCGTTACAAAGCGCTGTTGGTCTGTAGGTTAAGTATCAGAGATCTGTTTCCA
Organism: Equus caballus; assembly: GCF_041296265.1. Taxonomy (NCBI): domain Eukaryota; kingdom Metazoa; phylum Chordata; class Mammalia; order Perissodactyla; family Equidae; genus Equus; species Equus caballus. The sequence continues at coordinate 64,108,746 of NC_091690.1, forward strand.
ATGTATGACATTGCTGAGATAGGGAGAGCACAGAGATCATGGAGAGAACAATTAAAAACACAGCAGATTTGGGAATGGCAGTGTTTAGACAGGAACAAAGCTTTGAAATTAGACAGAACCATTAGCCTTGAACCAAGAAGTCCTAGAGAAGCATGTTGTCTTTCTTCATTAAAAAACCTTAACCTGGAAAACGGGCAATTTCAGTTCCTGCAGGCATTTTATAACTGAATTCATTTCATGATTTTGCTCACTTCTTCATTCATTATTCATTCATTCATTCGGAAAATGTTTCTTGAACACTTATTATTAAATGCCTTCTGCGTCCCAGACACTATGTTAGGAACAGGGAATTACAAGGAGAGTGAGACGTGGCTTCTGCCCTCAGAGAGCTCAGTCTAATGGGGGAGATGGGCAGCTGCACAAGTAACTATTTGGTGTGATAAGTAAAATAAAGTGGCAAAGTGGTCAAATAGGGTCAGGACTGGCTCTGAATGAGATGTTTCAGGGGGAACAGTTGGAGGTGGGATTTCAGGTTTTTATGTGGTAGGGAAGTCATCAAAGTTGTAAAGGAGGGAGCCCTGGGAACAGATGGGAGATTTAGTGGTTCTCAGGTGGGCAATGTGTGGTATCTAGCAAGTGACAGTGTGGAGCGTGGATCAGAAGAAGCTAAGAGTTCCTGCACTGTGTCCCAGGTCATATTACTTTCTTCTCTGAAAAATGCTAATGGGGCCTATATGATGTCTGTGCAAAGCTTTGACCCATACTTGCACTACAGTGCTCTACCAACCTGCCATAAACATGCTATTTTATCACATGTGCAGGTGCCTGTATCCACTACCACTGTCTAGACAGAGACCATCCCCATCACAAGGATACCTTGTTTTGCCTGTTTATAACCACACCCACCTCTTCCCCCATGGACTTTTCACATATTGGGGATTTGATGCAGTATGTTTTCTAGTTACGTTTGGAGAAGTAACTGATTTGTTCTTTTTCTCTCATGAATGTCTGCAAATAAATAATACTAAGTAAGTGGAACCTCAGTGTCCCACCATTCTTGGTTGCGCATGTCCCTGTTGTTTGGCAAAGGAACCAACAACAGGGACAAAGGGCTGCTTTGGGTGTACATTTCTAACTCTGAAGGCATGGGACCAAATTTGCCACCTTTGTTTCCATTCCCAGATTACGCTCGATTTGAGGCCAAAATCCATGACCTACGAGAGCAGATGATGAATCACAGCATGAGCTCCGGGTCCGGGTCCCTGCGAACCAATCAGAAACGTTCCCTCTATGTCAGGTAGGCAATGGAGCGTTTCCTACTGTGATCTGCACTTTGTGAGCAATCCACCCATGCTCTTCAATACACCACTGTAAACCCTTAAGTTTAACCATTTTGAAGAAATTTGTGAAACGTTATGCTAAATTAGTTAAAGGTCCCTACTTTTAACAAGTGCTTTGACCATGTTATGGTCCAGAGTAAAGTTCGTAGCACAGGTTGCAGTAAAAATAATGAGAAGAAATATCTTCTGTTCTGATAAATCTTAAATTGAATATGTGGGCCAAAGCCCTGGACATTTGCTCACCATCAGCGTGGAAAGAAAATATTCTTATATCACCTCCTGACTTGCTTGATATTTATTGCATTAACTTTGGTGTATTGATTTGAAATCAGAAGTACTCTTTTAAAGAGTTACGTGTTTTTTGCTAACAATTTTTTTTTTCCTGCTTTATCTCCCCATACCCGCCCTGTACACAGTGGTATATCTTAGTTGCAGGTCCTTCTAGTCGTTGCTAACAAGTTTTGACAGAAGGACTTTCTTTGTGGCATCTCATTACCAATAGTTTCTCAGACCACAAACATTACTTATTCCTTGCCTGACAAAACTCATTAATTTACCAGAAAAAAAATGATTGATTGAACTTGAAATGCCTTCCAGTCCTTCATCCCCATAGTCAACTCCTGAGTAAGATCCATCATCACTGAACTATAACACGCACCTCTTCTTGGCATAGGCCTCCTATATTCCTTCCAAAATATACTTCATCAGTGCTGACTGTGCTTTAAAAATAATATGAATACCAATGGCCACAGGGGGAAAGTGATGCCCAATTAATGATCAAAATGAATCCAATGGAGAGTGAACCATGCCCATCCTCACTGTGTTCTCCTCTGACCACTGTGCCCCAGAATCTGGTCTGACTCCCACCTGAGGTCATGTCCTCCTCACCTGAAATTTCACTGTTTTTTCCTGGCATGAGGTGCATGTTATAGATACTAAACTCTGTCCTTGAATTGACTTGTCCTGTTGATTCCACTTTGGCTATAAAGTTATCTTTTGTGTGTATTAGGTAGGCACAGCAGGGCCAAGAAGGGAGCAGGATTCCAGAAGGCGGCAGGTTCTCGAGGGCCTTGATTTGCTGGCCACTCTGACAAGCATAGAGTCCCTTCTTATTCCAGGGAGTTCCACTACCTCAGAAGCCCTGAGATTTTAAATTAAAAGAAAATCAGAATATTAATGTTCCGCATTTTTTCAACTGCATTTTGGAAGATTATTTTGATACACTTCAGTGTAATCTGTGAAAGGAACTATTGAGAATCACCCTAGAACATGTCTTGCAGTGATGTCACAAATATGAGGGAAGTGGCTATTTCTGTTCTCCTTTCTTGTGTTTTCATTGCTGGTCTTTGTGATACAAAATATATTTTAATCTTGAAATGTTTTAGTCTTGGGTGGCAAATTGGGAAAATCAAATTAGGTTAATAGGATAGAGATAAATCAGTTAATGAAAATGAAATGGTTATATAGAATAAAACTGGGAGGAAAAATTACCATATTTTTGATATCTTGTTAAAAATAGAATGCATAAAAACGTTAATGTACTAGAAGAAGTTTGCTGAAAATATATTGGTAATAGCTTAGTCCTTTAACTAGTTGTAGAAGATTAGCAAAATTAAATGAAGTGATATGATATTACATAAAACTAATAGATTTATTTAAAAGAGTAGTGTTCATCAGACTCAAATCTTTATTCTCTAAAACGATAAATAAAAGTACGACATACAAAAGAGACGAAGACAAGTCAATAGAGAATATTAGTTTGTTATTCTAACAGTTGGAGGTTGTATTGAAAGGAGGAACTCCTTTCAAACGAGGCTCAAAAGTAGCTGATGCTTCATGGGAAATTCTCCAGGTGATTTCTCATTTACAAAATGAGATCTACAAAGACAGTATTTGGTTTCCAATGTTCAATTATTAATACTTATTTCAGACCTAGAGGGCTGACCTCAGCGTCTAAATGACTGTTAGAAGCACAGAACTAGAAGAGATGTAGGCCGTGCATGGAGTAAAATCAGAGAGAACTTACAAGAGCCTCTGGCCTTGTCCTCATGCAATGTGACAAAACAGACACCCCCACCCCTGCAAACAAAAAAAAAACAATAAAATGCAATGAACAAGAAAGACCTAAGGGGAATCCTTACTAAAAATGATTCAGTAAGTTTGTACCTTTGTTGTTTTGGGGTTTTTTTACGCAAATTTTGGCTATAGGATTTTCATAGAGATGCCTACTTTATCTGGAGCACTTGGATAGGGCTAGCGCCAGTTGGTTGGGCTTATTTTAGAAAGTCAACCAGTTGCTCTCTCAGAATAAATGAGTAGCAGGGTTTCTCCAAGTATATAAATATCAGATGATAAGCATGTCGCTTCAATCTGAGAATGACATCCTGGAGTTTTCTTCATTCTGCTTAGCTTTACGCAATTCTACGGCTGGAAGGAACCTTAGCTAGCACTAGGTCCACTGTTTAATTTACAGAAGAGGAAACTGAGGCCCCAGGAAGGCAAAGATTTGCCTAGGACCCCACAGCTGTTTGGTACCAGAGTCAGCTCTCCTACCTCCCTTCTCCCCGCACCACGCCACCTCCCAAGGGCTCAGTTTACGTGGTATCAGCTGTTAACGCGAGTTAGCTATGATTCCCAATCTGCTTCACCAGCACAGCCTGGACTCTTAGATTAAGGAATAGGTTAGCAGAGAGGAGAAATTCAAACATAAACCTCTTTGGGGTTTTTACACAGGATAAACCGTGCTATAGGACATATGGGATTTCTTTAGTAGTATTCGCATTTTTCCATGAAGCCAAAACATAAATGAGAAAGCAAGCAATCTCTTTGTTCTGTGATAAACAATTTAGCTGACTTAGAATATTTGTCTGTACCACAAAACCACCCTTCCCCTTATTAGATTTACCTCCTCTTCCCTCTACACACACAGACACACACACAGTCACACACCCTACCCTAGCCCTGCCCTGGCCGTGTCCGAGAGGCTGCATGTTCTCAGCAGCATGCAGAAGCTGGCCTCATTGCCCTACTAGAAATGATCCTCCCAGGTGATAGCAATTTGTTTGCCTGAAAGTGTTGAAAGCAGGGGAAGGGAACTAGCATATTGGAGCCAGGCAGTGTTTTAAACTTGAGCCAACCCTCTCTATTTCCCAATCTAGTTGTAATTATTTTCCCTCTTTTAATCTTTTGTGTAAGGTGCTTAAAGTGCTTTGGTGGTGCTGTACAAATGGAGTTGATTGTTGCTAATGATAATTCTGTACATGTTCTTTGTGAATGGTTTGGATATATTTGATTTCATGGGCTGTTTGTGTTGTGTATTTCCTGCATTGTGAAACATATATAGTTGTAGAACCTTAAAAGTAAATAAACTGTTAAAAATTTGAATAAAATATTTTTTAAAATGCTCCACAAGTACATTATGAATTCTTCAGATGTAGATGGACGTGAGCTCCTGAACCACTGGAATATGGATTTTGTTGTGTGTGCTTTGAGGCCCTCCACATGTGCAGACTGAGGTCTCCCTGCCTCTAAAATATGCACTCTCCTTCTTATCTATCAGCTGGTTACAGCATCCCTGTAACAGAACAAGGCTTTCCCTACTAGTAATAGGAATGCACCTTTATATCCAACTGCTGCTGAGAAAGGTCAGAGAGAGAGGGGATTAAAATCAGACAAAAGTGCAAATAGCTAAGGAAAGATCCTTCCTTTTGATGAAAGAAAGCAGGAGCACCCAGGACACTGGGAGAATGGGAAGACAAGAAAGAGAAGCAGATAAGTCTTCCAATGGGATGTGAAAGAATGTGAAAGAGAAACTTGGCCCGTGTTTATTTGTTAACAAAAGATATTATTTTTGAGAGTTCAAGTGAATAACCTCTCTGTTGTGAATCTGGGTTTAAAAGTCAGTTTCTATGATTTATTTATGCATTCCTCAAGCATCTTTTGCGTATATATTCTGTGCTGGGACCTGTAATGGACACTGAGGACACAGCAGTAAAAGTCGTGTTTTCTGTCTGCAAGAAACTCACATCTAGTGGGGGAGACGGATGAGGGGAAAACAATTACAATGCAGTGTGATGTGAAAAGTTAGCTCTAGAAAGGCCTGGAACATTTATTGCTTCCTAATGCAAGGATATCTGAATTGATTCTTGAGGATTTTATACGAGTTAACCCAAAGGCCTTCATGTCTTTTTACTCAAAGCAAGAAATATATTCTTCGTTATGACCCAGTAGATACATACACACATAAACTTGAAAGAAAATTTTCATTAAATTGTACTAATACTTTTTATATACAGTATACTTTATCTTCCATTCTGTTTCCTTTTTTAAAAAAATGAAGGTCACAACTCGTTAACTTGATTTAATAACTCAGTAATGGGTTATAATCTACAGCTCGCAGATGGAGTAAACAAGGATATTCCAGGCAGATAACAGCACATAGACAGGCAAGAGGGCGTATCTTCATCAAACTACCTTTAGCATCTTTGGGGTCCCCAGACCCTTGATGTTCCAGCCAGTTTGGAGGGCGGTTATCCCTGGTACAGATGAGGAAGTGGAAATGAAGGGAAGCATTTGCTGGCACCTTCTATGGGTCACCCATTGTGCTAATAGTATTCTACGTACTTTTCCGCATATGATTCTCCCAACAACCCAAACAGTCACGGGATATTTCCTCCATTCTACAGAGGGAGAAACTGAGATTCAGGGAAGTTAAATAGTTGACCCAAGATCACAGAGCTAAACTGTACCTGAGTTTGCATCCTGTGTGTAGAGAGCCAGTAGAGAGCAGTATTTAAGAGTACAGTTGCTAGATTCTGCCAGAAAGACAAACATTGAATCTTGGTTCTGCCTCTTACTAGCTCAGTGATCTTGGACAAGTCAGTCTCTCTGGACTTAGCTTCTTTATCTCTGAAATGGGAATAGTAATAGGATACCATAAAGTGCTTACAATGATTAAATAAAACACTGAATTTAAATGCCTGCACAGGGGAAGTAATTGATAAGTGTTGGTGATATTTATCATTTATTAGAAAGACAACCTTTCCCCTACAGGACAGAAAGACTGTAGAATTGTTTGTGAATAACTGTTTTCCCAGCAGTGGCATGACCCTCCTTGTCCCTTTGCTTTCCTTCAGCAAGGGAAAGAGGACAGACCTCCTGGCGCCACCTTTCACACTTTCACTCCTCTAGACCCCATGAGAGCTGAAGCGGAAGGCCAGGATGCCACGGCTCCAGAATGCCCACGTCTCTCAACTCCTCAGACATTTCTCATCTCCCACAAGAGTCTACCCAGAGGCAGGATCTGAAAAGAAGTCAGTTGGAGACATAGATAATAAGAAAGAGTCACTTCGTTTACAACTTCCCCTTCCAGTTCTTCATAATAAGCCCTCCATGTCCCTAACCCCATGATTTCTTCCACTTTCCCTCTGTATTCTTTACTCCCTCCAGGCCCTCTGCTCACAGTTTTCTGTTCTGAATTTGAAGGACTTATTTCTTTTTACAGTGGTTCTAAGTCCACATTTGAAACTGGTCACTCAAACTTGCTTTCTAAGACAGTTTTTGCTTCAAAGGCTATAATATGATAAATGCGCTTAGGTCTTCTTCCTGCCCCATTGTTTGACATAAGTCATTCATACACTGATTTTTCAGCGCATTGATTCTTTCATTCAACAAATATGGTTTTATATACTTACTTACAGTGTACTGGTCTGCAGTAGATGTTAAGGATACAGAGATGAATAAGAACATAGACCCCCTTCCCTCAGGATTCTCCTAAGCCATGTCTGTAGGCAATTCAAACACTGTGCAGATCATTATTGTGGCTATCGTTTCCTGATACCTCGTGTGTTATATGCCTTGCAATTATTTTCCTATTTTAATCTTGCCTATAAGTCTTCCTACAGTGAAATCTACCCAGAAGTCCACTGGTATTTAAAACTCATCTGTTAAAATAGTGATGATTCTGGTTTTTATCAAGGCTTCATGGGAAAGCTCCTTGAAATGGAAACATCATTCAATACTGGACCTGCAAATCCCAGTTAATGTCTTACTTTTATTATATCCTTAGTGCCTTATGCCACAGTGCTTCACATAAAGAAGTCTCCTTAGTAAATATTTGTTGAATGAATTAATTCCTACTCTCTTTCCTATACAGATGTGAAAGAAAAAAATTAAAATATGAGCCAAGATCTTTGAGCAGTCAATCCCATGGAAGTCCAGTACCAGCCGGGCTGCCACCAAGTGCCTGGAGTCTGGTCATGTCCTAAGGACACAGGCACTACCTACTTGGACTGGGATTTCCAGGGCACATCTGGCACTTCAAGGCCTTTCAGGCTGCTTCATTTGCCTGCTGAACTCTATGACCCTCTTCAAACTGGGGCCTAATTCAATACCAGATTTAGACAAGCACACACAGCCTACATCCTCTTAGTGAGAGGACTTGGGGTAGGGGCAGGGCCCCTCATCCTGTATCTCATTCTCATTATCTTTAGTCTGCCTGTTCTAGGAACATAAAGCTGGAAATTACTTTGAAGGCAGTCTTGAGGAAATACATCCCATCCAGGATTCTTCATCCTGATGGGTTTTTGCTCTAGAGGAAGGAGATTTTCACCTGATTGATTTTGGTGGGACAGGAAAGTTACATCATCATATAAGTAAGAAAGAGACTCTGGTATTTTTTTTTTCTTTAAACAGTCGCATATCCTTCCACGCCATTTCCTGCCCCACTGTACTGCTGGTCAGTAACCTGGGGGCGGTAAGGAAGAACGTGGAATGGAGCCTGTCAGGGGACTTTACTGCAGTGCAAAGCTGCTTTCAGCTTCACTTGGCTATGGGTTTCTCAAGGACATTTAAGGCAAAGCCATGAAATCTGTGGACTTTATTACGTCAGATTTTTTCTTTTTTCCCCCAAACTTGGACCCAACATTTTCTTAGCAGCTCTCCCCAGAGGACATGTTACAATCAGCTCTGTACACCCTCCACCCAGTGCTTGGCACAGGGCTGGCTGAAGTGGCATTTTTATTGCCTCTCATTCATTTGCTCATATATTCTTATTTAGCAAAATCATCATTTATTCATTCAGAAATAGGATATATCGCAGCACCTTGGATTCAGCTTCTTATCACTCTTAAAATGTTACTGGGGGAGACATGATCAAGTACCTGAAACAGCTTAACAGGATGAGGCAGAAAGTCTGGAGAATGTCTAGATTTGGGAAACCAGGAGAGATCTGGAGAGGACTTTGCAAAGTCGGGATGAGCAGCCTGAACCACTTGGAGGGGCCAGAGCTTGTGTGCCAGTGCCTTACTCCTGACTTCATTTAAACATTACACAGTGCTCTGACACAGATAAGATTATTAGCCCCATTCTACAGGGGAGGAACCTTGTAGAAGGCCAAAGAGGTTTAAAAATAATGTACTTACTATGTGGCCAAGCCGTATTCTTTACCCCAGTGTGTCTGTCACTGAAACCCAAACTCACTGTATTACAGTACAGGGAAGATGAAGTTAATCCTACGGACACAGATTAAATTCATACTGATAGACTTTCTCTTTGGTTTCTACTTTGTGCTGACTTCCTCCAGATAGACCTGGCTTCTGGTCCAGACTTCACAGCTTGTTGATTGCTAAAACTTGAGTTTCTCGTGTATAAGATGGACATAATACCTAGTTCACAGGCTTGCTGTTAGGAGTAAGCTAAGCTAAGTCTATGAGAGAGCCTGCCAGATGGGACTCAGTAGGTAAAGGGGAGCTCCCTTGCCTCTTTAAGTGCTCAGAGCCTGCCTCCTAAACTGGTGCCTCCTTTGAAGCAGAATAGATTTTGATTCTTCATTTCTACTCTGAGACTCATTAGCATTATGCTCACTCTTTCAGGCATTTGCATTTTTAATTGCATCCATAATTGTGGAATAAAAGGCTTTGTCTTCAGGCAGCTAATTTTACGCCAGAAATAGAAAGGAGGAGTCGTCGTTGGGGATCCGGGGGAGTTTTCTCCTTGCCCTGAAATCATAGGCTGGCCCTGATTTTACAAAGGTTGTTAACTTTTAGATTTCTATAGGAAGAGGGACAAAAGTACTATGCGTGACCCTTCCATTGACCATCACATTTTTCCTCTATCCCTCTATCCCAAGTTCTAGAATCCGGATATCATTTTTATTAATAGTGGGCTCTCATTCATTCACTCGCTCACTCATTCATTCATCCAAAAAACCTTTTCTGAGCCATAACCATCCACCTTATATTGTACCATGCCCTGGGGGTAAAAAAAAAATTAATACAGCATCTTTTCTGCCCTTAAGGCACTCAAGGGTCAGGTCACTCTGCCAACCTCACTTCTGCTCCTCACCCCTCACCCCTTGGTAATCATATTTCTAGAAATCTCATATCTCCAGAGGGTACTTAGCTTCTTAGCCCAAAAATTACTACTTCTTAGAACAAACCAGACAGCACTAGCTAGAAAAGAGAGAACAATAAAAGGTGGGACACAGAATACTCACAGGAAAGAACAGGTGGTGGAAAGGGCATGGAAAAATTGAGGAAATCCTCACCCTAAATCATGAGATTAGGTTAGAAGCAGGGGAATAAACCCAAGACATTTGTCCTTTAATCTCAGCATTTGAAGCAGTGCCTGACACACATGATAGGAATTCTTTAAATACTTGTTGAATGAACTTTTTGAATAGTAATTGAAGATGATGATTAAACAGAACAAGGTACTAGGAGAACCATCAATGACAGAGTTAAGCACATGCTCCTCTGGGTTCCTCTGCACCACATAAACTCTCTTCTAACCTTCACCCCCTCTGCTCTTCCTGCCTGCTGACTTACCTGTCCCCTGCACTGGAGAGTGAGCACCTCTTGGATGGAGATTGGCCTGGTTACACCCTGTATCTGCACAGTCTAGTGTGTGGTAACTGCTGAATCAGTCAAGTGAATGAAGTATGGATGTCACTAGATTGGAGAGCATTGAACTTTAATTAAAATGTTACTTAATTACCTCATGGCTTGCAAATGGTTCCTTGCCTAACAAAGGTCCTTGGCCCTTCTTGATTGGATGAGTAGGCTGTCCCGTTCAGTAGTGATAATCATCTCAGACTGTGTTTTTTTTTAACTCATTTAGCCAAACAAACGCCATATTTAACATAGGTTAGACTTCAAATCCATTTTCCTTTTTATTATAAATCAATAAGAACAGTCACAATAACAAACATTCACAAGTGCTTTTAAAATACTTAATAGTAATAATAATAAACTGAAAAATATTAAAAATAATAAATAATAAAATAATAAATCAGAATTGCATCCTATTCTATGTCAAGCAGCTTACTAAACACCTTATGTGGATTTTTTTATTTCATTCTCCCAAAAAGCCTATGAGATAGATGCTATTTTTATCCTTATTGTAGAGAAGAGAAAATAGAGGCCAGGTTTGCAATTTACCCCTAAGAGGTTAAACTGTTGCTAGAACCTAAGCATGCTGTCCTATGCCCCTACCTACAGTGCCATGTGGCTTATTGAAGGGCTTTCATATATTTTATTTGATTTAATACAATATGTGTGTTAAGTAGGTATTATTTTCCTACGCTTTTCAGATGAGTAATCTGAGGCTCAGGGTATTAATCCATCTATTCTTTTCTCCAATTATAAAGTAGTACCAAGCCCTAGCTTCAGTCCACTTTCTTTGAAGATGTGTAAGCACAATTCACATGTATCTTTTTCTAGTGTTTGGCTCCTGTTTCGTCCACTGCCATGGTACATAGTACATGATTTTTATAGAACTACTTATGCATTATTAAGTGTTGAATGAGTAACTAAATATCATACAGTCACTTTAGATCCTGTAATCTAATTTGAAGATGCCCAGAGCATGTAGATTTGTGATTAAATTGAGCAAGTCCCCACTGAGCTGCGACTGTTACAAGAGTATGAACAAATTTTCTGCCCCTTTTCTGCCAAGACAGAGTCTGCAGCCTGCGTAGCCGTACACATACAAAGCTCCACATCAAAGAGCACATTTGAAGATCCTGTCATACATAGTACCCCACACATGGGGGAACATGCAGCCTGACACCCACAACCAGCTACACAATTTGTGGGGCCCAGTGCAAAATGAAAATGTAGCGCTCCTTGTTCAAACATTAGAATATCACAACAGTGAGAGCAGAATATAATACTAAGTATGGGACCCTGTGCAACCACACAGTCCCACACCCATGATGCCAGTCCTGCTGACACCTGGTTTAGGACATTTTGTGCAAAACTGAAAGCATGTGCGTTTTCCTTAGTATGTAGTATAGTAAGTGTGGGAAACACAAAGTCAGTATTGGGAACATTTTCAAGGATCCAAGCTTTGTCTTTGACCTAAAAGAGTACTTTATATAAATTATCCATATGCCTGCATTTATGATATGTAGAAACATTATCTTTCAGCCCTCTTAGTGCTTCAGAAACTTTAAATTCCCACTTGCTCTGAGCTTTGCGTCATCTCACTCCACTGAAGCAAATCTTTCGCAAGCTAAGTAGCGTCCTTATTTCACATTTAGTTGGCACTTGCAGTACACTTTAGTCTCCCTGTTCTGCAAAAGTTTCTGCCTCCTCCCCTTGCTCCTCAGGTCTAAATTTAAAAACTATAAGTATATATATAGGAGTGCCTCGGAGGACTTTGGAAATTACTGGAACCCGTTAGGTGTTGGTGTCCTTTCCATGTGTCACTTCCTAAGTGCAGAGGCTGCAAGACTTGTAGATTTCCCTGACCAGCAACATTAGAATGAAAAAAACGAGGGGCCTGACATGGGATTGACAACTTAACTTCACCAAGCAAGAATTCTAAAAATAATACAAACATAGACAAATTATATTATGTATTTTTCATTGATTTCTCTTTATTATTACCATCATTTTATATAAGAAAAAGCATTTTAATGCCAAAACGAAATTGAAAACATAATCTGAGCATCAGGAAAAGTACCCCAAGTTTTAAAATTTAAGTTTTTAGAACCTCACCAGATGCATCTCCCTATTTCTTCGATCCATAGAAACCTACCTGATAGCTAGAAAAATTAAGGCAAACATTGTGATGGCTAAATTGTTTAATTCTTAATCCTAAAGTTTTTGGTTCTAAATGATTCTAAAATACTTGGGATGCATTTTTAAGCTTTGTTCTTTCTTGACAAAGAAAGCCATCTTTTAGATTTTCTTGTTTCTCATGCACTTTCTTCATCTTTTATACCATTTTTTCAATAAGTAGGTAAATTTTTCAATTTACCTCCTCTATGGTAAATTGATGCTTTTTAGTGATGCTTTTTAAAAGGTAAGAAGGAGCTTTTAATCATCAAAATTATTTTTCATTATTTTTAAAATCATACTTTCATTTATTTTGTGTCTATGTCATTCTTCATTTTATAAACAGACTCTTTCAAAAGATGTCACCACCTTATAGTATCTTCCGTTGTATTTTAAAACATGTGCATGCTGTTTTGTTTCAGACCAGATTGCCTACTTCATGGGCTTTTTCCCCCTTAATTTTCTTAAAAATGCAGATTTGGCCGTTTAGATGCAAGATCTCCTACTTTTTTAAAAAATCTGATTCCGTGGGTAAAATAATGGGAAAATGTGATGTGAAATGAATAGAACTTTATAATAAGCAGGATATTTGGTAGCTTCTAGTGACTTCTATTATAAAATTATAAATTCTCGTGTAAACTAACTTTGTAATTTTTACTCTCTAGACAAAGCTCTTAAACCAGTTCCAGTGGGTTCTTAAACTGTTTCGTCCCTCTCTTCCTGGTAAGAAGGGCTCTGAGTTAGTCATCTGGAAGGGGTCTCTGTGTTTCCAGTTGCTGTGAATCCAGGTCAGTGGAGAGTTTCCCCACTTTCTAAAAGGTCTAAGTTGAATGAACCCCATTGTTGGCTCTTTATAGGATGATGACAATTTTCTCCTTTCCTAAGATTCCGTGTTCCTGCCTCTTCCCTCATAAATGGATACCCCCATACAACTCCCACCTCCACAACACACTAAAATCTCGTGAGTCCTTGGTTATATAATGAAGTCAGGTATCCTAAGGACACGAAGATGGTGATGAGGATTTAAATTTCATAATACCTACAAGGGAGTATCATTATTTTCCCCATTTTACAGTTAATGAAAGCAAGGTTAAATAGTTACTGCCCAAAGTTAACAGCAAAGAAGGAGAACAAATATAACTCAGTTCTGTCTGATGCCGAATCCTTGCTCTTAACCTTGTCCAAAGTTCTGGAAATACCACACTTTCTTGGATATGCTTGATTTCATATATGCTCCCATAATCCTTTTGGTACTTATAATTGTTACAGAAAGTCCTATAAGTTTTATGATAGAAAATATAGTCATTCAATGTATAGTGCATCTCCCTCGATAATAAATGAGGAGCTTCAAGATGGTGAGTGAGTGGATTCTTGACATGGAGTTATGATGGCTGAAATTTGAACCATAGGGTCACACCCTTCATTGGCCAAGCATCCTGAGCAAAGAGGCATGAGGATTTTCTGCCACAGGCCACTGCATACAGGATGGGAGGATTGCAAGGCCTTCTGACTAACCTACAGCAAGTATGATATAATGGAAAGGATATGGGTTTAAGTTTTTCTTGAGTAACTATTAATTATAAAATACTATGTAGGATGCTGTCAGGAGTGAAAAGATGGGTCAGATATGCCCTCAAGGATGCAGCTACAGCTAGTTGGAAAAAGCAGATGAAAATAATACTATATTATTCTGAATCCAGACTCTGCTCCAGGATGTGACAATAGGTGGGGGGTAGGAAATAGAGGAGATTTAAGAGACCAAATATGATGGGTTCCAAAAATAAAACTTTTTCAGGGAGGGTCATCTTTGGCAGTGTATTTCCTCTCCACAGGAAGTAATTAGGCACTGTCATAGAATGAAACACTAGCTCCTCTGGAATACCAACTCACTCAGCCATTCACTCATGAGTTCACAGCATAGTGGAGTAGGGAAAAAATCTGGGAATTGGAGTCAGAAGTACCCGGATTTGAATCCTGGCTCTGCCACTTATTGCTTGTCATGACCTTGGCAATTCATTTCCTCTCCCTCTGGGCGTCAGCTTCTTCTATAAAATGAGGACAATAAGTAGACAACTCAAAAGATTTTGTGAAGAATAATGTTTATAAATCACCTAGCATCTTACACAAAATCTTCCAAAAATTACAAAAGACAGGAGACTTCTTAGCTTTTTCAATGTTAACATCACCCTGTTACCAAAATATGACGTGGTCACTCAAAGAAAAGAAATTTATAGTCCAATCTCTCTCATAAACATAAAATCAAAAATCCAAAATAAAGTATTAACAAAGTGGATCCGGTGATGTATAGAAAGGGTAATATAGGCACAAAATGCTCCAACCATAAAGGAAAATATTGATAAATTAAACTGCATTAAAATAAAAACTGTTCATCAAAAGACATCATGAGTAGAATAAAAGTATAAGACAGAGAGTAAGAAAAGATTTGTAATGCAGAGATCTGGAAGAGGAATTATGGTCAGAATATGTAAAGAACTGCCACAAGTTATTAAGAAAAAGATAAAGACCAAATTTTTTTAAATGGCCAAAGACTTGAACAGGTATTTCATGAAAGAAGATATGTAAATGGTCAGTCAATGTATGAAATGGTATTTACTTCTTTGCTCATCGGGAACATGCAAATTCAATCCCAGTGCCACTATCTACCCACCAGAATGACTAAAATTAAAAAGAGTATTCATTGGAAGTGTTAGTGAGCAAGTGGAGATTCTCATATGTTGCTCATGGGAGGCAAATTGGTATGACCACACTGGAAGACTGTTTGTCAGTGTTTACTTTTGTTGAATGTATTACATCCTATAATTGGTCCCTAGGTGTATACACAACAGAAATATTTATGTATGTTCAACAAAACTACATGCAAGAATGTTCACAGTAGCATTGTCTTAATAGCCTAAACCTGGAAATAACCCAAATTACTATCAACAATAGAGTAGGTAAATAAGTTGTGATATATTTACACAAGGGAATACTATACAGCAAAGAAAATGAACAGCTGCTATGTGCAACAGCACATAGGATTCTTGAAAATTTAATATTTTGTGAAAGAAGCCAAATACACAAAATACTAGATGTGTATTAGTTTTCTATGCTGTTGTAACAAATTACCACACATTTAGTGGCTTAAAAAAACACAAATTTGGGACTGACCTGCTGGTGTAGTGGTTAGGTTTCCACACTCCACTTTGGCAGCCCAGAGTTCATGGGTTTGGATCCTGAGCACGGACCTACACACTGCTCATCAAGCCATACTGTGGCAGTGTTCCATATACAAAATAGAGGAAGATTGGCACAGATATTAGCTCAGAGATGACCTTCCTCAAGCAAAAAGAGGAAGATTGGCAGCAGAGGTTAACTCAGGGCCAATCTTCCTCAGTAAAAAAATCCAAAAAGAACCCCCCATGAATTTATTATCTTACAGTTCTGCAGGGTAGAAGTCCATTAAGAGTTTCACCAGACTAAAATCAAAGTATCAGCAGGCTGCATTCTTTTCTGAAGGTTCTCGGTGAGGATTCAATTCTTGGTTATTTGGGTCGTTGGCAGAATTCAGTTCCTTACAGTGATAGGACAAAAGTCTCCACTTTTTTGCTAGCTGTCAGCTGAGAGCATTCCCATCTTTTAGAGCCTGCCACATTCCATGGCTAGTGGCCCTTTTCCTCCATATTAAAAGCCAAGAACTTTGAGTCAACTCCTCACTTGTATCTCTCTCACCTATTCAGGAAATATTCTCTGCTTTTAAAGATACTCCTGATTAGTTTGGGCCCACCCACATAATCCAGAATAATCTCCCCACTTCAAGGTCCTTACCCTTAATCACATCTGCAAAGTTCCTTCTGCCATGGAAGTATAGTCACGCACCACATAAGGACATTTTGGTCAATGATGCACTATACACTCAATGGTGGTCCCATAAGATTAGTACCATGTAGCCTAGGTGTGTAGTGGGCTGTACCATCTAGGTTTGTGTAAGTACACTCCTATGATGTTCACACAATGACAACAACACCTAACGACACATTTCTCAGAACATGTCCCCGTTGTTGCATGACTGTAACATATTCACAGATTTCAGGATTGGGGCATGGCCATCTTTGGGGGCGCCATTATTCTGTCTGCCACAATATGATTCCATCTGTATAACATTCAAAAAACATAAAATTAACCTATGGTGATAGAAGAGAGAGATTACCTTTGGAATCGCATTGCTTAATGTAGAATAGGAATAATAATATCCATTTTAAAAGGTTGTTGCAAGTATTAAATGCAACAAAAGTGTTGATTGTCTTGAAAAGGGTCACGAAAGAGACACAGTGTTTGTTATGTCCTAATTCCTTCTCTTCTCCCTCCCCCAACTTCATCATGTCACCTGTGAAAATGCTGCAATCAGGACTTGTCAGGATAAGGTACTCCAAAGACCGGCAGACCCTCTGCGACAGTGTTCGCGTAGTAATGAATATCCCCCAGAAATCAGGATTTAAGCAAGCATTCCAGGTGCTACTGAGGATGAAGCAAATTTGGGAAATAGTGCCCTTTGGAATTTATTTATTTGAAACACTGCTGGAAACACAGGAAGTGCTAAATGATCCATCTAAAATACTAATTGCTATACTTTTTAAGCCACTCAAACCGAAATCAGCCATGTTATGCCAATGAAAAAGTGGTTAAAGTAAGGACTTCTTAAAATAGTGGACTAATCACAGATCAGTATAGAACCACCAGTCAGTGCTTCTAGAATTTAATCTTTTGCTGGAAGGCTCGGTCTGTGGCTCTTAGGGTCTAGCATAGAGTCTAAGTAGAAAGAAGTTCCATAAATATTTGTTAAATTCACTTTGAAATTATGGAGGGCATCTGGGTGGTTGTTTTTTGTTTGCTTTATTTTGTTTTTCACTGAAGCTGCTGTTGCCCAAGCCCATGACTTCTTGAATGTGCTAAGAAGTCTGGTGAAAATTAGGTCTAACATTCATTTTAAAGACTTGTGCTTCAAACTTTTCTGTTCGTTCCTTTCATAACCAACTATTGATAACCCATGTGCCAGACACTGAGATAGATTCAAGGATCAAAACTCAGTCTTTGCTTTAGGGTATTCCCCATCTAGCAGGTTATCCAAATCTGATGCCCAAACCCACCTCACCATCCTACCTTAAATTTAGATTCATCTGTCTTGATTAAAAGGGATTTCTTAAGCATAGGGAGCCCCTGGCGGGGAAGGTCATGTTCCCAGCCTCTCTCCCACTGTCGCCAGCACACTGGCTTTCTTTCCTGGGATGGACCAAGAAAAGTCTCGAAAATAGGTTTATTTTACTAGCTTCCTCTTCTTGCCTTATCTCAATGTTTCTCAACCTTGGTTGCAGGTTAGAATCACTTGGGAGCTATAAGAAAAAAAATTTTGTTTTTCTTTACACTACTCACTTAATCCTTCACTTCTGACACCAAAAGTGTGTTTTTTTTCCCAACACCAGCCAATTCTCCATCACCAACTGGGTGTCTTACAATTTAACTCAATTCTGACACTATCTACCTGGAGACAGTGTCAGATCCCACAGGTTAAGGGCTCAGTCCCACAAGACTGCCTCCCCACACACACCCTTCAGACACAAATCACAAATCCAAGTTGTCACCTGTGCTTCTAACCAACAGGCTATAAATCAGAGATTCCTACAACCCCTCCTTGGGTTTGATAATTTTCTAGACTAGCTCATAGAAATAACGAAAATATTTTAGAAGAAATTACTTAGAAAACTACTGGTTTGTTATAAAACAATAAAACCCAGGAACAGCCAGGTGGAAGAGACACATAGGGCAAGATATGGGGAAAGGGCGTGAAGCTTCCATTCCCTCTCCTGGCCTAACCCCCTCCCAGCACCTCCACTGGGTTCAGTAACCCAGAAACCCCCAACCCCCATCATTTAGGATGTTTATGGAGGCTTCATTACGTAGGCATGATTGATTAAATCCTTAGCCATTGGTGATTAATTCAACCTCCAACCCCTCTCCTCTCCTCAGAGTTCAGGAGTGGGGCTGAAATTTCCAACCCTCTAATCACATTGTTACCCTGGCACCCAGCTCCCATCTTTAGTGGCTTTCCAAAGTTACCCCGTTAACGGAAACTCGGCTGTGGTTTAAAGGGGTTTGTTAAGAATAACAAAAGACACGTTTATGGCTCTTATCACTTAGGAAATCCCAAGCAGTTTAGGATCTCTGGGCCAGGAACAAAGATCAAATATGTATCAATTATAAGGAGCTCTTAAAAACCCTGATGCCTACAAGCCAGCCCAAACATATTGAATCAGAAGCTCTGAGGTGGGTCCCCAGGCATCACTGTTTTTAAAGCTCCCCTAGTGATTCCAATGTGCAGCACTGTTGAGAACCACTATTTACTTTATTTACTTCCTCATCAACCAGAAAACAATAGCTTTAAAAGTCTCAGATTTCTTAAATGGAAGTCTAATGCAAACTTGCAGCTAATGGGAAGGCCGGTTCCTGTGATGGCTTTCAATTTTGATCATGTTGAGTGTTAATTGACTCAGAAGTTGGAAGCCAACCTTGAACCTGAAACTACGATCTGGAAACACTGTAAAAGTAGAACTTCCTACTTTGGGATGAAGTAACTTTGGAAAGCAGATTGAAAAGGTTGGAAAGATTTCTTGAGAATCAGAGAGAGTTTTGACATTCATATTTTGATTTCCAGTTAATGAGAAATAAACTGATTAGAAGTTCTTAAATTGCACGAGGTCCCTTTGAAAATGTTTCAAGTACAGGTGAGCTCCAAAAAACCTGGTTTGAATGCTGTATCTACATGTATGTGTGTGTGTGTAGTAATGACCAGGTTTGCAATAGGTTTAGGTACAACTAGGTTTACCCAGTCCTCATTTCTGGTTCTTGCTGCTCCCTGCTCCCCACTCTGTAGTGCACTGCCCCTCATTCTCCTTCCAGCCCACCCCCACAGTTTGACCCTGGCCTTTCCCCTGCCCTCTCTTCTCTACCCACATCACTCCCCGCCTTAGGGCTTAGCCTATCCCAGGCCTCAGCATTCGGTTGGCATGGAAACATTAGAGAGCCTGCCTGGTGGGAGAGATGTTCTGTTTCCAAGTGAAAATGGAAAAGATTCAAGTGTGATTCACTTCCAGCCATTTTAACTCTTGAGTTCATCCTTCTATTTAAAATGTATTCGTGGCTCCTAATCACCTACTAGGTAGACGAGATCATCTGGATCCAGACTCCACAGCCCTCTGCCGCTTCCCCTAAAGACCCCAGGCTGTAGCTTCAGGGAGTACCCTGCCCTTTCATTTCTCCCTGCCTTTGCACTAGCCCTTTCCTCAATCTGAATACTATCTCCTCCTCCTTTGCATGCATCTAAGAGAGTCTCAAAGATCTCTCAAAGCGCAGTTCAAGCACCAAGTCTTCCTAGAAAACTTTTCTGGCCCACACCTCTACCCCTCCTCTCACAGCACTTCAGTTACAGTGATTGTAGGAAACGCCAAACTTCCGTGATTGTTTTCCTCCCGAGACTGTGAGCTTGTTAAAAGAGAAGAATGCTACTGTGAGGAGCACATATGTTTCTCACACTCTTAGGGTGGAGCCGTGGCGCCATCACTTACTAGATCTGAGATCTCACATACGTCACTTTTCTTCTGAACTTCAGTTTTCTCATACCTAAAATGGGAATGCTGCTACCTTATATGCCTACTATTTATCAGATGCTGGGTATGTGTTAGGCGCTTTATCTTACTTAATCCCCAGGCTAATTCAGTGGAAGATAAGGCAATATTATTGACCCCTTTTACTGTGAGGAAACTAAGACTCCAGAGTTGAGAAACCTCCCCTACATCACACAGCTGCTGCGTGGCAGAGCCAATATTCAAGCCAGGTCTGAATCTTTGTTACTCTGCTCTAGTGCCTGTGTATAGGTATATAGAGTGCCTAGCCTTGTGCCTGCCCTTGGGGATTGGGAGGGGACAGGTGAACAGATGTATGGATCCGTGATAAATTGCCTTGGAAAAAGCACAATCCTGTGATCTCTATAAGGATCTAAATGGAAAATAAACCCTCTCCTGTGGTTTCAGTCTAATGTGCACAGTTTCTCCAAGCTTGTGGCCAAGGTCAGGCATATAAAGGCATCTATCATCTTTGTTTACACCTGTGTGCTATTCTGAAAGCATGCTTCCTTCCCACTGGAACCACTGCCCACCCCCACCCCCCAAGAAAGTAACTAAAGGTAGATTGGCTCCTTGAGAACTGTAAAGCAGGAAAAAAAGGCCTTTGAGTAGCTATTAAATCACCTTGACAGCTGCCACTGCCACTGAGAAACAAGCCCTTCAGTGTCCCACGTTGCTCGCCTTCAGTGCAGTGTCACGGCCCCTGACTGCTTGGGAGGACAAAGAAGAAGTCAAGTAGTGCCACTCAAGGAGGCACAGTTAACTTTAGTGAAAATCATTCACTGAATTTCTAAGATTTTATTTTCTAACCAGTAATTTAGCACAAGAAAAGAAAAATATGTAGTCTTATTCAAATATTTCTATTTTTACATACAGATAAGTGTAAAAATCTCTTTTAATGAAGAGATTTTGTGTTGCAGCTGAGTGTATGTAAATAATGCCTTGGGTTTCAAAAGGATAGAAGAAAGCTTGTCAGTTTGTCTAGGACCAGCCACCACACAATGTTTCCTTTTTTATAGCATGCTTCAGTCGTAGACTTGGTTACCAGGGCTACTGATTTTTAAAATTATAGTGCTAAAATTATTAAACAGCACAGTCTCCTACAGAATCCTAGAAGCGGTGAATAAGTAATACTGCCGTCCATGATATTCTCTCTCTCGACATATATGCGTTAAACCCAATTCCCTTTACTTTCAAAAGGGCTGTGAAATTATTTCCTTCATGTTAAAACTCGGAATTTTTTTGATGAGCACAGCCAATAATGGTTCTAGATCTAATACCAAAACTGTGATTCACCAAGCTTGCAACATAAATAAATTAGAATATTCTTTGTAAAATAACTTTTATTCTAGATCTGGTTTATTTTTGAGGAAAATCAAAAAGACCAAGAGTATTGATACAGCAATGGTTTTGTATTAATTTTTAACCAATCTGTATTTGAGAATCAGAATAGTGATACACTTAAAAGGCTTAAGCTCTTTGATCAGATGACCTGGATTTTAATTTTTTTCCTCCTTTTGCCAGCTGTGTGAACTTGGGTGAGTTAAACTGAGACTTAGTTACTGTCTAAGGTCTCAGCTTGTTCATCTCTATACTGTGGAGAACAGCCTCATAATCATGCTGTATAAATAAAATCAGATACTGTATATAAAATGCTTAGCACAGTGTTCAGAGCCCATAAGTAAAAGATGGTCAATAAATGGTAGCCACTATTTATGATTATCATTATTATTATTATCATCTCATTGGATAACTGTAAGGATTGAATGAGATAATGCATTAAGTCTCTTGACATACTTCTAGGCAGATAAGATGTGCTTAAGAAACATTAGATATCATTATGGTCACCATTGGTTTGTTGTCCTGTCACTGTTCCATAGATGGCGGCTATACTGTTATTTCCTCAAAGTTCTCTTCTTTGCTTTCTTTGCTTTGCTAATAATAGTAGGGCTCATTAAATGTTGGATTACCTTCCCATTTTCCCTTTGCTCTGTTTCCAATCAATCACACTCCCCAGGTAAAGACATTTCTTTTCCCACCTTGATGCAGATCCATGCAGCCTGGGGGAAAATTGGAAGAGCTAGGTTTGAGTTGCTGGGTGCAACCTTGTGCAAATTACTCCCATCTCTGGTCTGCAGATTTTTAGTTGTGAAACAAGGTCATCTCTGAGATCCTTCCTTGTCTGACATCCACTGGCTTTCAGTTTCCGTTTTAACCAAAGGCCGTCGGAGAGCTTCAGAGTATACAGGCCCGGATCCTAGAGACCTACCATTTCAGTGAACCTAAGGATTGGACATGAGAAGGGGAGACTCTGAACAGTGTTATTCCAATCTTTGACCTAGTGTGATGTTTGAGGAGTGTCAAGACCCTAGAGTTACTCAAAATTTGGTGGTATGAAAATAATCCTCAGCTTTGCCAAAAGTACAAACATGTGGGTTCAAGCATCAAGCACTTAAAACTTGGCCACAGTTCCTAAGAGTGCTATCCAGACCGTGTCTATGTGGCAGTCTTTGGCCTGGAAAGGCTAATTCTATTGCACATGGAGAGATAATTCTGGCTTAATAAGGAAAATCAAATAGAAAACTCTAGGGCTCCAACATGGCTACTTTAGGAAGAAACTTTTCCAATAGGATTTTCTTTGCTTGGGGATAGAAAGGGATTGTGTTTTGTGAGCTTCAAATTTCAGCTTATTTCAGTTCCAGGATGGGGATAGCAATGAGGATGAGGAATGAGGAGAAGGGAGTCTGTGTTCAAAGGTCTACACACGCTTTTATATACAACCTATTTTGTTGTCAATAATGGGAAAATATATTTTCATTTTGGGGTTTAAAATCAATTGTTAGATGATTTCCTGAAATCTGATCCTTCTATTTTTTTATTTTGTGGGTATAGAGAACAAGCCAGCTTAATGGGAAATTTCAAAATTCTGCCATCTCTAGCTCCCAGGGCTCCTCCATCTGCGCTAGCTGTGCTTGGAGCCAGAAGGGAGCACAGAGCCAGATTTCTCATTTGTAGTAATCTGTTGGACTGTGAGAATGGGGGCATATGGAGCCCTGCTGGGGCATATTGGGTGCAAGGCTGGAGATAGTTATCTTGGGGCTCTGAAGCCCATGGAGTCTTTGCAAAGACTATGGGTTGAGGTAGAGGGCATGTCTGGGATTAAGGAATTGCCTGGTTTAGGATATTTTCTAAATTCATTACAATGTAGGGAGTTTGTGCCCCTAATGGAAGATAAGGAGAAATACCATTAATCTTGCCAGCAACTTTTTGGTCACTTTTATCTCTGATTTAACGCATCCTATGATTTGATGTAAATATTAGGCGGAACCATATGAAATTGTCAATGTTTCATATGGTTCCGCCTAATGATTTACTTTAAAAGGGGGTTTCTGTTTGAATATGCTGGCTGCTTGCTGTCACTTTGTTGGCAGGAAAGAAGGTTCTTGGACAGCAGGGGTTCAAAATGGGAACGTGTGCCTAATTCCTGTCTGCGAGTCTGTGAACAGTCTGTTGTGTTAGAGGAACTAATTGGGGACCCTTGATTTAACAGAACCCCACCATGGTTTGTTGGATTTAAAATTATAATCATAGAGCTATAAATAAAAGAAAAACACTTCATCCATTAGCCTGCCATTCCAACAAACAGCAGAACCAACTCTGCTTTTAGCTCTTGTGTTAGAACCATCTGTGGTGTCTGAAGGTTAGTGTGATGTCAGATTGACCCCAAGTCTCTACTGAATCAATTCCATTGCTTAGCCTGACAGAAGCAATATGCAGTGTTTTAATAAATGCAGTAAAATATTTGCGAGGAGGAGGTGCTTTGATATAAATGTATGGGAAAGAAGAAGGAGAGCGACAGACTTCTCGTGTACTTCTCATGTACCCACCTTACTTGGGAGAGGTTGGCTGATGCGACTTGCCTTCCACATATTCTCTATTGCCTTTCGAACTGAAGGTATCAGAGGTGCTGTGAATCAAAGAGTAGTTTCACTTGGTGATAAATATATTATAGGTATTTTAAAACCTTTTATGAACAGGGCAAAACACAACTAAATGAACTAAATGCAAAAGTCGAACATGTACACACTAAATCACTTTCTTAAAATATGGATCTCATCTTCCTTAGAGAATAATAGTTGCTGGCGTATTATGTTCTAAGGCCTCTTCATGTATCTACTCAGCTAATATTCTTAGTAATCCTAGGAGTTAGTGTTATTATCTCATTCTTAAGATGAGGAAACAGTCTCAGAGTCAGTGAACTTACCCAAATTCATACCGAGGCAGAGTCAAGAGTTAAACATAAGCATTTCTGACTCTCAAGTTTGTATCATTCATGGGAGTGCACAGATTCTTCTTCCAAATTATTAGAGAAGTTCAAGTTTATTGTTGACATTTGATGGTACCCAGGTAGGTTAACTGCTCATTTTAACCCTCAATTGACTTTTCCTTATTTTGCACACTTCCAGGGGTATTTGCCAAAAACAAATAGATAATTTAAATAAGCCTCAAACCATAACTAGAGAGGAAGCATGAATCCCTCTTGTTAACCTGAGTAATTTAAGAACCAGTTGCCTTGAAAAGTGTGACCTGTTTGGCGTTGGCTTTAAATACCACCGAGAGGGGTTTCAAGTTGTGCCCATTGATGGGAACTCCCAAGGCATATTTCTCTCTCTCTCTCTTTCCCCCTCCTGATCTGTTTATCTGAAGTATAATTATACACAATAAAATACACAGATCAATGAATTTTAATAAAAGTATACATCCATGTGGCTACCACCCAGATCAAGATACAGAACTTTGCAACATCCCAGATTTCCTCATGCTCCATTCTGCTCAATACTAGGCCCCACCCCCTAGCCCTGAGAGATAACCTCTGTTCTGAATTCTATCACCAGGATTAGTTCAGCTCCTCCTTGAACGTCATGTAAATGTAACCATGCAGTCTGTGTTCTTTCATTTCTGGTGTCTTTGGCCCAACATGTTAAGAGTCATCCATATTGGTTTATATTTCACTAGTCTCTTACTTTTTATTGCTTTACGTATTATTCCATTGCATGAGGATAACACAATTTGTTTATCCATTCTTCTGTTGAAGGATATTTTTTTTTTTTAAAAGATTTTATTTTTTCCTTTTTCTCCCCAAAGCCCCCCGGTACATAGTTGTGTATTCTTCCTTGTGGGTTCTTCTAGTTGTGGCATGTGGGACGCTGCCTCAGCGTGGTCCGATGAGAAGTGCCATGTCCGCGCCCAGGATTCGAACTAACGAAACACTGGGCCGCCTGCAGCGGAGCGCGCGAACTTAACCACTCGGCCACAGGGCCAGCCCCTGTTGAAGGATATTTGTATTGTTTTCAGTTTGGGGCTATTATGAGTAAAGTTGCTATAAACATTCTTGTACAAGTCTCTTTGAGAAAATAGGTACTCATTTCTCCTGGGTATATATACAGGAATGGAGTTGCAAGGTCATAGGGTAGGCAAATACTTTAAAACAAACTGCTTAATAGTTTTCTAAAGTGATTGTAAGACGTGTAATCTTTACCTGGGTGTGCCTTCCTAAAATTCCATGGCAGGTGGGAGGGAGGTGTTGTATTCCTGAAAAGGAAGAGGGGAAGAAAGGATATCAGGAGACAATTAGCAGTCTCTACCATGGAGCCCATAACTATATTCCATGAATACATTAACCGAGACAGTTCCTTCTGTGAATTTTGAGAGTATGAGATTCAAACACTAACTGAGGTTTTCAAGCGGCAATAGCTCTGTTTCATGAAATGGAGGTAAATTCAACTCCATGTAGACACTGACAACTGTGATGGGCTGACGTTTCTAAAGAGCAGCTGAATTGGTCCCTTTGATTTCAGAGATGATGAGAAGTGCTAGTGGAGATGTTAAAGGCTTTCCGTACCTCTGGTCAATATTGCACTTCGATAAGGTTACATTTTTAGCTTCTGGCTGCACCCATCTAAGGCTTCCCTCCTCTTAGTAAAACAGAAAGTGCCTGCAGATTTAGAGAGATGGATATGGATTAACTAAGTTTTTTTCTGTTCATTATGTTGTCTTTAAATTTCTCTACTAACTATGAATTATCTGGTTCTTAACAAAGAGGTTAAATCCTCTGTGAATCCCAAGTTTGCTTAATTCTCTAAGTACATAAAGATAACTAACTTATGTTTTCAAGGGGCAATAACTCTTTCTTGAAATGGAATTAAATACCACAGAGACGCTCATGACTCTGTGGAATGACGTTTCCAGAGGGCAGCATAATAGCTAGCGAAGACACTCAACAAATGTACGCCCCCTTCCCCTGGGATCTCCCAGTCAAGTGAAGTGTGCAGATAAGTAGGTCATAATGATTGCCTAGGGTCGTAAATGCTATGCATAACACAGATGTGAGTGTTTTTATTACTACCATTTATGGCTTGATAGCAGAAAAATGCTGACTGCCGTGAAATGGAAGAAACATGAAGTTCTCACATTTATGGACAATAGTGGAACCCTGAACTTTAAATTGTACTATTACATTCAATACCTACCTGCATACAGTGCTGTGAAAGTCCCCTCAGGTGTATGGTTCTGTGATCCATTCACTAGCTTGGCTTCTGCCTCCTTTAGAAGATGCGTGGTGATCGAGAACTGAAGAATGCGGAGAGCAGCCAGTGAACTCTCCCAGCACCTAGAGCAGCTCCACAGCTTAACTGGCTGTGTGATCTTGAACACGTTCTTAAGCTCTGAGTCTCAGCTACTTCATCTTTAAAAGGAGTGTAATAACAGTTCTTATCCCATAGGGTTCTTGTGAGGATTTAACTGAGTTCATTAAGGTAAAACTCTTTAGATTATTGCCTGGCACGCAGGAAGCACTTGTTGCTGTTACCACTGTGGTCTCCTGTAGATATTACCTCCCTCGTGCCATTGCTTTAGTTGGGATTTTTATGTTTGCTTGTTTGTTTGCTTGCTTTTTTTTTTTTCCGTATTATAGAATATCACTTCTAAGTGGGTCTTAAGAAGCTCATTTCTCCCTGCATTTAAAAAAACATTTTTAATAAACTTTACTTTTTAGAGCAGTTTTATGTTCACAACAAAATTGAGCAGAAGGTACAGAGATTTCCTATGCACCCACTGCTCCCACATATGTGCAGTCTCCCCTGCTATCAAATGCCCACACCAGAGTTGTACTTTTGTTGGAATTGATGAAATGACGTTGACACATCATTATCACTCAAAGTCCATCATTCACATTAGGATTCACTCTCAGTGTTGTACATTCTATGGATTTTGAAAAATGTATAATGACAAGTATCCATCATTATAGTATCATACAAAGTAGTTTGCCCCCCTAAATATACCTGAATTTTTGATAGAGTGTGTTCTTGAGTTCCTCTAAAACAAAAAGTATGACTCCAAGAGAACTGTATTATAGAAAAAGTTAGGGGGGCCAGCCCAGTGGCGCAGCAGTTAAGTTCGCACGTTCTGCTTCTCAGCGGTCTGGGGTTCGCCAGTTCGGATCCCGGGTGCAGACATGGCACCACTTGACAAGCCATGCTGTGGCAGGCGTCCCACATATACAGGAGAGGAAGAGGGGCACGGATGTTAGCTCAGGGCCAGTCTTCCTCAGCAAAAAGAGGAGGACTGGCAGTAGTTAGCTCAGGGCTAATCTTCCTCAAAAAAAAAAAAAAGAAAGAAAAAAAAAATTAGGGGCCAGCCCCATGGCCAAGTGGTTAAGTTCACGCACTTGGCTTCAGCGGCCCAGGGCTTCACCCGTTCCAGTCCTGGACACAGACCTAGCACTGCTCATTAAGCCACGCTAATGCGATGTCCTACATAGCAGAGCCAGAAGAACGTACAACTATGTCCTGGGGGACTTTTGGGAGAAGAAGGAAAAAAAAAAAAAAAAAGATTGGCAACAGTTGTTAGCTCAGGGCCAATCTTTAAACAACATGTTTTTAAAAAACCATTGTGGAGAATTAAAAAAAAAAATTACTCTCAGAAGTTTTACTCTGAGACCACACTTGAAATTCAATGGTAAACTGGGTAACATTTGTCTGTGCAGGCTGGGTGATAAATAGACTGGAAATAGATGGAACGTCTTATGAATAAGGGAAGCAGTTTGAAGTATTATCACTGTGAATGTAGTAAACTGCTGAAGATAAATTGTTAGTGCATTTGGAGTCTTGGCATGAAAGCCACCATCATTTCAGTGCTTCTCTTCATTTTTAATTTAGTTTAGTTTATTTTAATAAACTCTCCAAGCACTTTCTGTAAGCTTGAGCAAAGATATTCATGAATATATTTCTGCTAAACCACACTAATGAATTATTTATTATTTTGAAATCTGTCTATATTTGTAGCTATGGATATTAGCAATTTTAGAGAAATGAAAACCTGTGAATCCTGTATGTGACTTTTCTGAGGGGAAATGTGATATGAACTGAAAAATAGAAGGAGACAGATATTTGTAACGTGTATAGCTGATAAAAGATCACTGTCTAGAATACCATGTATAGAGAACTACAAAGCAATGAGGAAGGTTCAGACAGCCGTGTAGAAAATGGGCAAGGACTTTTTTGAAAAAAGCAGAGAAAACACAAGTCACTGATTAACATATGAAAAGATGCTTAAAAATCATTAGTAATCAAGGAATTGCAAATTAAACTGCAAGAAGGCACCATTTCATATTCACCAAGTTGATAAAAATTAAGATGTCTAGTCAATTCCAGGTGTTAGAGAGAGTGTAGAATTACTGGAACTCTCCTCCACTGTGTCGACTGGAACAGCCGCTTTGGAAAACAGTTTAACATTATTTAGTAAAGTTGTTTTGGACTATATAGCTGTTTTTCATAAAAATGTTATTTATATTAACATGTAATGTGTTTATTGTTGTTTTTTAAATAAGTTAATAAATACACCTTTTTAAAGTCCTCAATTTTAATTTCTAATATAACCTGACAATTGATTTCTTAGGTATGTACCTTAAGGAAGCTTTGTACATATACATAGGAGGTATGTATAAGGATGTTTATACCACTACTGTTAATAAATTTTAAAGATAACTCAAGTCTAGCAGTAGGATGGATATAGAAACTATTATATTTACACGATGAACGCAGCAGTGAGAATTAATGAACAACTGCTACGTACATCAACATGCGTGAGCCATAATGGGCTCCACGAAGTAGGTCATAGGAAAATATATACAGTTTGATTCCGTATACATACACATATTCCATATGTTATTTGGGGATAGATATACATGTGATAACACTATAAAGATAATTAAGAGATGATTTGCCCTAAATTCAGAAGAGTTGCCTATGGAAGGAGAGTGGTCAGGAGGGACACGCTGTTATCAAGAAGGGCATCCAGAGGGATTCTAAGTTATTGTTAGCGTTCTTTGCTTGCCTCGGCAGTATATGTATAATGGTCATTTTATTTTTCTTTAAACCTTACCCAGAGACTTTATACAATTTCTTGAATGTGTGATATCTGTTTCTCTCTCTCTCTGTCTCTCTCTCTCTCTCTCTCATGCACACACACATACACACACACTGGTTTTTATCCATTAAAAAAAAAACCCAGAGCACGGGCTTAGAGTGGCTGTATGGTCATAGAAAATAGAAGCAAGAAGGAAATAATAAGAATGTTTTTTTTAAATGTGATCATATTGCTTTATTTTTTTCTTTAAATAGGAAAGATTGAATTAAATATAAGTAAACAAAATTGGAACCAAAAAATGGCAAATGAATTTGGTAACCTGGTCAGCAATATTGCATCCTTACCACTGTCTACCAAGCATTTCATTTATTTCAGGCATTCTCTTCATTTTTGCTGTTTCTCACAGTAGCACTGTGAGGTAGGTAATAATGTGCCCAAATTTACAGAGAAGTGCAGTGTGACTCAGAAAGGTTGAGGAATTTGCCCAGCCCGAAGGCTGGAGAGTAGCAAGTGACCGCCCTGAAATTCAGATTTAAGTCTTTCGGGCCCAGGTGCGGCTCTCTCCACTCTGCACTGCTTCCTTTCTTGGTTTAGCATTGTCCCCTGCAGGGAGGCAGCCTTGGAGATAAATAGAGTCTTAGCCCGAGTCTTAGGACCAATAATGTCCTTGTTGGACTTCCATTCACCCTTTCTTCACTGTAGCTTTCCACAAGAAGGAGCTCCTATTTTCATAAGATTAGGGCACCATCCACTGCCAGCATGGTGCCGTGCTTTACTGAAAAATAATGATCTGGGAGGACTAATCAGTATGAAGGCCCATGCATTTTGCAAAGTGTTGTGTCAGAGCACGGGTCAAATCAATTATGTTTTTTGTAATGACCAAATTTTCATTCTGGAACATGTTAAGTAATTGACTGCAATGAAAAATGCTAGGGAGAGTTCATAAGAAAACTAATTGAACTGGGGAAGCAGCAAGGTTCGTTCATTTCCAGAAATGATATTTGAAATCCAGAAACATGCTGTTCATTCATCTCCTCCATCCATGATTTATTCCCACTGCAGCACATTAATCTCTCCACTTTGCAAAAGTTGTGCTCAATCCTCTTCTTTTTTCCTGAGAGAGAAGGCACTGTAGCAAAGCTCTTTGGGATTGGAATCTGACTCAGCAGGGAAGGTCTGGCAGGTCCAGGGTCTCAGCAAAGGCAGGGACAGGCCGGGTCTCAATGGCCAAACAGGACTCAGAGCTTGGGGAATGGGAAACAAAGATCTCTGATGGGAGTAAGTCATTCCCCTACTTAAGAACTTCAGTGACACCATATTACCTTGCAGCTACAGTTCCCAAATCTGGTTGATGCTACAAAATTGCCTGGGAAGCTAGCAAATGGCTGAAACAAACAAAAAACAGAGAATCCTTGACTCCACCCAAAACTCAAATCAGAACATAAGATAGGGCCAGGGATTCTATTTACACATAGCACCTTAAAGAATTCACCTAAGTTTGGGAACTATTGACTCATATAATATAATGCCCTAAACTCTTTGGCGTGACATTCAGGGCCCTTTGCAAAGTGGCCTCAATGTGCCTACTTCCCCTAACTATTGAGGGAGGAAAAGAACTCTATCCTTCTTCCAACATAAAGTCATAGAATTTTGCATTCATTTCTTCAGTAAACACTTATTGAGCATCTACTGTGTGCCAGACCCGACAGACACAATAGACATCTTACTCTATCATTGCATGTTCTCAACTGAGTTCTGGAACCAGGACAGACTGCTAAAATAAGTAACCTCACAACCTGCCTTATGCTTAATGACAATTGAAACTTCCTCCTAGGATGGTAGTACAGGATGTGCTGCTCTCGATCTCAGAACAGACATTGTTCATTGGTCCCAGCATTCTTCCCTCTGAGTCTCGAGACCACTTCAGAATCCTTCTCAATGGCCACTATAACGCTGTCTGCTTGGCACATGAGACAAAGCCTGTTTACAGTCTGCTGTAGACCACATTTGAGAAGCCCAGTCTAACAGTCCCTACCTCCAGCCTCTAAGGTTATCAAACTAGTGCTCAGACTTTAGGAAAAGTAGAATTTTCCAGAGGTAACAATTGCTTGTGGGATGAATCAGTGGGTAGTAATGAGGCCGAGAATGGATGTCCCAGTCCACACTTCTCCCTCTGCTGGACTGTGTACTTGCTGGACTGAGAACGTGAGTGGTTTTTGACATTCAGACTTTCCCCTCTCTCTCCTCCTGTCAGCCTTAATCATCCACGTGCAGCTACTGTATAAGTCATAGCATCAGGACAAGTTTCCTGAAAGTCCCATTCACTTTGGGCTACCTTACTTTGCAATTGAATTTTACACATTCAAGAATGAAAAGGTAAGTTGTGATAGGAGTAAAGGCTACATAGAAAATTTCTCAAGAGAAACATTGCATTCTTGTCACCAGAAGTTAGTTCCAATAGGAGCCAGCGATAGTAAAATGAAGAGCACAGCTGGATTCAGACAGACCTACGTTTGAGTATCACACTCCTTGCTCCCCGCACTGTAGCTAGCTGCATTAATTCATCTTTAAAAAAGATAGTGTGTGTGAGTAATCTTTGTATCATTGTAAATTATATAAATAATCCACATAAGCCTCTTAAATGCCTTACTGACCAGGCCATTATATCCTCAGTTTCTGACCTAGAACCCGGCACCTTAGGGAAGATCTTAACAAATGGCAGTCACCATCATATTACATGCCACTTACCTGTGGGCAGTTCATCTGTCAATCTCAAGGACCCAGAACACCACTAAGAACTAGCTAACAACCAAAATAAATGTCAATGGGAGCATGAACTTTCCAAGCTCATAGATTTGCCTTGAAAAGATCTCTACAAGACCCTCATGCAAAACCTATTTAGCATTAGTTTAGTTCTTCCCAGCTGCTAATACTGTTTTTTGACTCACTGCTGATTACAAGGAGCATAATGTGAGGAACTGGCAGTATGTCAGCTAAAAATTAAGCTAATAGAGGGAAAGACAAAAAACTAGTAAGAGTCAAAAACTACTTCTCCAGTGATCGTTGAGTGCCCACTCTGTGTCTGGGGCTTGATAAATGAGAAAGCATCCTGACCTCAAGAAGCACAAAGTATAGTGGTGGTGGGAGGTACACAATATTGTGGTGTTATGAATCTCTGTTCACAGCACAATGGTGTCACAAAGGAAGGGGTAAGTGGTCACTTCTTCCAATCAGAGAATTGAGGAAGGAAGGGAGAGACAGGTTTCCTAAAACCCAAAATGCTTTAGGTATCTTTTGAAAGATTGGTAAGTGTTTATAAGAAAACCGGAGTTAGGGAGGCAGGTGTTAGTTTTTCTGATCAGAAGAAGAAACATGAACAACAGCAAGAAGTGTGAAGTGGCCCAGTGCCCTCAGGAATCTACCATACAAGACCCAGTACAGTGTGACAGGAGCTTAGGTTTTGAGGGGTTAGGCGTGAGAGGGGAAGTGAAGCCAGAGAGGTGATAGGCCAGCTCACGGAGGAGTTTACAGAGGCAGCGTGCTGAATGTGGACTTTAGTCCAGGGAAAGCCGTTGGAGCTTTTGTTGTTTGGGGGAGAGGGGTTGGTTTTTGTTTTGTTTTTTAAACAAGCAAGCAAGGTGGTCAGATTTGGTTTTAGAAAAATTACTCCTGCTGAGCACAGAGGAAGGACGTGAGGATGATGAGGCTGGAAATAGAGAAACCGGTTAGGCTGTGGCAGTAATCCAAGCTGGAAATCATGAAGCCCTGAGCTAAGGCCAAAACACTGGAACTGGAGAAAGTGGGACAAGTACAAGCCAGTCTAAGGAGGCAACACAATAGGATTTAAATGTGTGGCAGATTTAGGGCAAGGACAGACAGCTCTATAAACCTCAGTAGCCTTGAAGACATCACTGCATTATGCATAGTGCCATAAATGATATGTTGAATGAAAGTCATGAGTCTTCAGAAGAGTTAAATTATGTTTAGTGTATTCTGTTTGCCAAACATGGAAGTATAGCATCTATTATAGAAAGAGTTCTATCTGAATAATTCATTTATGTTTAATGTTTGATTCCCCAGTGATTCTAATAAATGTTTTCACGTACATAAGGATCTAACAGTTATTGAGTAACTAATATTTGAAGGTCTTTGTAGGTATATTGCCTCACATAACCCTCAAAATCATCCTGTTGGGTAAGTACTATTAAATCCGAGTGCAGATGAGCAATCTAAACCTCAGACAGAGGAAATTCATGTTTGAGGGTTATGCATCTAGAAGTGTTAGGGTCATTTTGAATGCACAGCCCAGGCCTTTTCTACTACACTGTCACTAGTTTGATCTTGTTCAATGAGCAGTCATATTCCGATCAAAATGTGAAGCAATTACGTATTATTCAAACTCAAATATGTGCTTGGAGTTTGTTGGCCCATCTCTCACTTTAAGATGTGCTCCAAAGTTTCCGAGATGTTTTTCATGGGACTAAGTAGAAGATGATAACTTCTCTGAAAAAACAGCCAAAGAGAACAGACAGCAAATGTGCGGAGCTGTGAAAATAATCGCCATAACAGTTGATCTAATTTTTTTTCCTTCTCAGAAATGCAGAATTAAACATGCACCATCTTGCCCATGCAAAACACATATCCTCTGAATTGATTTTGAAATGTAAATTAATTCCTAGCCTGGAGCAAATATCAGATCATTGCAGGGAACCCAGTCCTCTAGACTCACATAAGGAGCATCAGACCGTGGCTCCAGTCTCTCTCAAGCTCTGTACTAACTTTGTGAGCTTAGGCAAGTCATGTAATTGCTCTGTGCCTCAGTCTCTTCAGATGCAAAAAGAAAAATAATACTTGCTTTCTTCAGAATGTTATAAAGATAAGCATAAGAAATGTCAGAGCTTTTAAAGGTCAAATATTCTGTACAAATGCAGAGTTTATTTTTGTTCTATCAGTCTCCTGGATGGAAGTGGAAAATTTTATCTCATTCCTTTTATTTTCTTCAGCAAATATTCATGGAGCACACGCTGTGTGCTGGTGGAGGGGAGGCACAGAGGTGAATTGGGCATCTTTCCCATGCTCAGAGAGCTCATGATCCTGCTACCCAATATGTGACGTGTCCATAATGCTCTCATTTGTGTTATCTAATTTAATCTTTATTTTATCTTTTGAGGTAGGGATTTGTCCATCCACATTCTGTAGATGTGATTGCTGAACCTAAGAAATGACTGAAATGAAACTAACCCCTGGTATTCTGACTTCCCAAACTCAGGGCTCTCTCCATCATCGCAGAATTGATTCACTATCTCAGTAGAGAAAACAGATATAATACTCATAATGAGCTTCGATAAAAATCTGATTAGTACAAACTAAGAGCTATGAGAGTTCAGGAGGAGAGCAATTAATTTTAGATTAGGTCCATCTTCAGAATGTATCCTCAGAAAAAGAAACATTTGAAATAGACTTGAGAGAATAACCAGAACAGATAGAAACAGAAGGAAGGTCATTCAAATAGCAGGAGGAACGTGAACAAAAATGTGGAGTTGGGCAAGTAAATGGTATGTTTAGGAACAATGAACATAGTATGATTAAAACATGGAAACCATGGACTGAAGCTTTTTTTTAAAGGAAGATTGGGCTCAGATGTGAAGGATGTTGAATGCCATGTTAAATAACTTGAAAATTACCCTAAACGGTGGGGAGTTTGAGCAGAAGAGTAATGTAGAAATTGGTGATTTAGAAATTACCCTATTGGGATGGGAAAGATGGTTATAAGCAGCTGAGGTTGGGAAACCAACTGGGTTCCAGTACAGTAACATAGGCAAGAATGAAAAAGAACTTGGATTAAGGCAGAGTCAGTGGGGGTGAGTGAAGAAGATTGCAGCGATATTTTTAGTTAGATTCAGCACTAGTTGCATGTTAGATTTGAAGGAAAGGGAGAGATCAAAGATGAGCCTGAGGTTTCTGGCTTGAGCAACTGGATAAATGGTGGTGCCTTTAATTGGGAAAGACAATTTAAGAGGAGAAATTGGTATAATGGAATGAAAATTATTTTTATTATGTTGATTTTAAGGGAGAGAGGGAGGGAGAAAGGGACATCTCCCACTCATATCAGATCATCAAAGACAATTTTGGTCATTGATATGGTGACCAATGAGCCATAGTCACGCTTCTCTTAAATCTTGTTACTATTCTGCATATTTTATTTAACTTTGTTATATAGTTTAAGCTAATTTTAGGGTTAATATAAGAAAGCTATTGTGCTGCTAGACTTTTGCGTATTAGGTCACGTTCTTGTCAATATGCAAAACAAAGAAATAAATGCATTTTGAGAGTTTCATGAAATCCCTATCTTAATACCTGCAAATTTCTTTTCCCTTGAATAACATTTTGATATATTCTTATAATGTGCCTATTATAGCATCATCTCTACCTCCTCAAGGGCATAGCCATGAGATTAAGGGCCAGCAAATTGCAAATTGATAATGGAAGACTTTTGTTTGTTTTTTGGAAATTCTGTCATTCATTTTTTTTATTAGGTTCTATAAAATGTTCCCAACAGTATTTTATGTGTTGATGGGCACTTGCATTTCAGTTAGTGTCTCCAAGATGCAAGGGAATCAGATAAAGACTGGAAAAATGTGAATAATTCAATTGACTGCAGATCGGCTTAGACCACATTAGTAATAGCACTTCCTAGTTCCCCACAAAGTAAATTGGTTGTGGAGAAGAGCCACAGCAAACCAGACTGAATAGTTCACTTTAACTGTAGTCACAGAGCCACTATGCAGTAACATTAATTAAAACTTGTGTTTTAGCCAGGAATTTGGATCCTTAGATGGATTCTTAAAGGTGAGAAAAATTAGGAAGATGCCCAGTTCATCTCACCTGGTGCTTGGAACTTAGTAGGTTATTAACAATTGTCTTCAGTTGCTTATCTTAAAAACGTGAATGGTCATAGTCCTTACACAATAGGATTTTGAGAATTATGGGAGAAAGGCACATAAAACACTCAGTACAGTCTCTAGCACAAAAGTACTTAATGCTTCCATTAAGAGTTGAAAACCAAGTGCAACGATGCTTTACTTGTTTTCGTACACCAGAGCTGGAATGAAACTTACCCCATTCTACTATTTATATTCGAGAAATTAGAGGACCTAGATAATTAAATTTATCGCTTCCTAAGTTTTCTTGCTCTGAGACAATTTAGATATATTAAGTAATTTATATGAGAACTTCTATAGTCAGAAGGAGCCCTTATCCAATATACCTCCATAAGAGAATACTTCTAAATACCCATAGAGAGTGAAAAGCTGAGAAACTCAGTACCATCACTATATAAAGGCATTATGAATTTCATTAGTTATAGTTATATGGTTATATGGTTATATGGTTCAGGAAGTCTCAGCTCTACCTTTTAATTTAAGTTTAGCTTAGCTGTATGGAGCCTCCCTAGTCTCTTTCCTGAAAGCTAGCCCATCTTTAAAGTAGTGACAAGTTTGAAAAATTACCATGGAAGTCCACATGCTTTCACTCAGAAACCCCATACAAACCTTTTGAGACCAAGTATTATAACTCCCCTGGGAACGGACATCTTACAACTCTCTTGGTAGCTCAAGAGTTAGAAGCAATCTAACTCTTCCAACTCATAAATCCTCCCCTAAATATCTTTACACGTGGTTTCTCTTTAACAATCCTTATTCTTAGGGAGTTTTCCCCATATCTATTATAAACCTTGATTGCTTCAATCTAAGGCAATAGAGCCTCTAATTTTATGCTCTGTGGACCAATGGAATGTTTTTTAGGCATTTTGTCAGTTTACATAAGATCATGCATTTGAAATATCTATGTGAGTTGCAGAGTGCTGTATAAAATTACTTATTTGAAGACTGTATTAACCAGGCTTAGACTGAGCATAGTTCCGTAATAAGCAATACTTAAATTCGCTTAACACAACACAAGTGTATTTCTTGCCCACACTACGTATCAAATGGGGCCTGAAGCACAGCTCTACTCTATGTAGTGACTCAGTACCCAGGATGAGAGAGATGCCACTATCTTGTAACTGCACCATTGGGAATAAACTCCTTGGTATCCATGGCGGACGAAGAGAGAGAGTTGCGTACTGACATGTTCACCCACAGCCATTGACCAGAACAAGCCACAGGGCCTCGCCTGACTGCAAGGGGCCGGGAAATAGGAGGAACACATAGAATATTTGGTGAGCTGAGAATATCTCTTTCATAGCATTTTTGTCCAGGCTAGGAAAACCAAAGGGCCTGAAATTTTTATGCTTCCCTTTTCAACCCTTTAATTACAATTGTGCTTATCTAGGTTTACTTTTGTTTTGAAATATGTGTAGACTTTTTTTTAAAGTAGTCTTTTTTTAATGGAGAGTATCTACTTTAATTTTTTTCCAATGTCCATACCTCTTTTCTTTTTCCCCCCAGCATTATTAAGATATAATTGACAGAGTATTGTGTAAGTTTAAAGTGTACAATGTGATGACTTTGTACACATAGATGTATTATGAAGTGATCACCATGATAAGGTTAGTTAACACCTCCATCACTTCACATAATTACGTTTTTTTTTTTTTGTTTTTTTTTTTTGCTGAGGAAGATTCACCCTGAGCTAACATCAGCTGCCAATCTTCCTTGTTTTGTATGTGAACCATGACCACAGCATGGCCACACGAACAGAACCTGGGCCACTAAAGTGGAGCATGCCAAATTTAACCACTAGGCCACTAGGGCTGGGCCCCATAATGACCTTTTTTGTATGAAGAGAGCTTTTAAGGTCTATCCTCTTAGCAACTTTCAAGTATACAATACAGTGTTCTTAACTGTAATCATCATGCTGTATATTAGAGTCCCAGAACTTATTCATCTTATAACTAGGTGTTTGTACCCTTTGACCACCTTCACCCATTTTCCTCACCCCACCCCGGCAACCAATAATCTCTTCTGTTTCTATGAGTTCACGTATAGGTGAACTGAGACTACATGATTCCACATGTGACTCCACAAATAAGTGAAATCGTGTAGTATTTATCTTTCTCTGTCTGACTTATTTCACTTAGCATAACGCCCTCAAGATTCATCCATGTTGTCACTAATGGCAGGATTTCCTTCTATTTTATGGCTGAATAATGTTCCATGGTATATATATAGCACAATTTCTTTACCCGTTTATCTGTTGACAGACATTTAGGTTTTTCCATACCTTAGCTTTTGTAAACAATGCTGCAATGAACATGAAGATGCCGATATCTTTTCGAGATAGTGATTTCATTTCCTTTGGATATATACGCAGAAGTGGGATTGCTGGATCATATGATAAAAGTCTTAACAAGGACTTATTGAATGCCACATGTAGAAAAGGGGTTACTTCTGCTGTTTTCCTGATGACAGCACTATTGTATTGTTTCTTTTCTAAGCAATAGGGACATTATGACCTAAGAATGTTCTATTTTCATCCTTGCATCTAAGCAATTTTATGTTTGTGCTTTTACAAATCCCAACTACATCTTGCCAGGATTGGATTTCTGCCTGATTTTTGTGGATCATTTATCTCTATTAACTACCAATTCTAATTCACTATCTCCTATGAAAAGTAGCAAATTTAACGTGTAGGATGAGAAACTATTAGAGCTAAAGTGGTTGCTTATAGCCAAACAGTAAAAGAGAATTATAAAAAAGACTATAAGCAGCAGATTTTTTTAAAAACCCAAAGCATGATAGTAATAGTAACTACATTCTGGAATGGCTGCTATGTGTCAAGCACTTTACAGAGATTATTTCATGTAATCTTCATAACACGTTTGGTGAATAGGTATAATCGTTCACAGCCACCTAGCTAGAAACAGAGGAGCCAGGATTTGAAATCGGACTGTTCTTCTTCTAAAGCCTAATTTACTGGGGGCAAGGAAAAGAGCTCTTGGGAGCATTGCCATGTTACCACCTGTGATATTCTCAACCCTGGCATGAATTCATGATAATAATACTGACCATGGGTTAGAGAGGCATTGCAGGGCAACGGTTAAGAGCACCAGCTTTGGAGCTTTGCCTGAGTTCGTGGGTTTGAGTCCTGGCTCTGTGATTTCCTAGCTGTGAGAGCTTGGGCAAGTTGCTTTTCAGCCTCTCCATGCCTCAGTTTCCTCCTCTGAAAAATGTGACTACATGTGTATAGTGATGGATTGTAATTAATCTGTGGGTGGTGAACGTGATGTAATCTACACAGAATTAGAAATATATTATGATATACACCTGAAATTTATATGTTATAAACCAATGTTACTGCAATAAAATAAATAAATAAATAAGAAAAATATGAATAAAAACAGCACCTTCCTTGTAGAGCTGTAGTGCAGATTAAGGAATTACTACAGGTAAAGCGCTTAGAACAGTATGTGGAACTCAATAAATATTGGCTATTAATTTTGAATTGTGACCATGTACCTTGAGGATATTGGTGAAAGGAAGGAAGGAAACATTATTTTTAAAGAACTTGATATGCTGGTATTATATAGTTACAATTATTTAATCCTTAAAACCCTATTAAGTGAGTTGTCCTCATTGCATAAAGGAGCAAAACCTGAGGCCAGAGAAGTAAAGTAATTTACCCCAGTCACCCAACTGGTAAGTGGCAAAACCAGGAGTCCATCCCAGGTCTGCCTGTGCTGCAGCAGGAAGAAAATATTGAAGTATATTTACTGGTCTGTTTTTAATACAACATGAAAATATTTCCCCTAAATTGTCAAGCATAAGGGGCACAGAATTAAATTTAAATTTAATCAACACAAATACCAAGAGGCTGTCAAAGCCCTTTTTCTTGACTCCTGACCCTGCTGTGTGCCTGGCCCAGGCAATGCCGATGTTCCACTCTTGACTGAAGCTGAAGGGCTTGCACCCCCCCAGGCTCTACAGCTGTCCTGGAGTACCTGTTCTGATCCACTCTTCTACCTAACGCTGAGCACGTGCAGATCGCCTTTGACTAAATGTCATGCCCACTCTTGAACTCTTATTTCTTGAAGAGCCCTCTCTGGTTTCACTCAGGGGAGGTGGGTCTTAATTTACCCCAGTTTCTTTGTTTACCTCTTAACATTTTCTCATTTCTTCTCTCTCTTCCCTTTTCTCCTCAGGCACTGCCAGGCTTCCAAAGCCCCACCTCCATGGTACATAACTATACTGTGGTCACGAACTACCTTAGTCTCTTGAATTTTCAAGCCTTAAGTGTTGACTTTTCTGTTTCTTCTAGTTTGAGTTGATAGCAGTATTTAAAGCTTCAGAATTTTTAAAACATAGCTAGTAATCAATGCTTAGAAATTCTCCTTGGGGTCGGGGAGTCACCATTTTCATTTG
This sequence comes from Equus caballus, assembly GCF_041296265.1. Lineage (NCBI taxonomy): Eukaryota > Metazoa > Chordata > Mammalia > Perissodactyla > Equidae > Equus > Equus caballus. The sequence continues at coordinate 64,149,605 of NC_091690.1, forward strand.
CAAAATTTAATGGAAAATACTGTCCAAGTAATGTTTTCAGTCAAAAAAAATCCAAATGTTGTTTATGTTGTTTTTTATTTCAATACAAGGTGTAATTATTTTGCCTTGGGTCTCAGCTTCATGTCACAAGAAATAATTGATAAATGAAATAGGCAGTAAATGTATGGAAGCTGTTTCATACTAAACCATCAGGTAAAAACAATATACCCAGCTGGGGATGCAGAGAGAGAGAAATCACAAAAAGTACAGGTGTGTGGAATCGTTACAGAGTTAAGCTGATAAAGCTATCTGTAAATAGGTCAAGAGTAGCAGAAAGGATTATGGGTAGTTCTGATATTGCCTCTGCTGGCCTTGGTCGTGGGTTGTTAGTTACATCCAGATCAGTGTCTCCATCCTGTTAGGAAACCAATCTTAATCACTACTATTTTAAAAACTTGTTTGAGCTTTTATATTATCTTTGAAAACTCTTGCTTTATTCTTTCCTACTACTGTTGCCATCATAGTGGTAGTAGAAGAATCCTCTATTTCCATCTAGTGTTTTATGGTTATAAAGTACCTTCACAATAACGTTACCATTTTATCTGCAAACTCTGCTTAGGTGGGTTGGTCAGAGAGCAGTATCTTCACTTTACAAATGAAAAATTAGGAGCAGGTCCCTGATATGCTTATTTCAGTCCTGAAAACTAGAGGAGCTACTGCGCTATAAACTGCTTAAAGGCAAGAATCATGTCTCATTCACATTTATTTTATTTGTTACAACACCCAGTTCTGTGCCCAGCATCTATTGTTGACTGAAAAAAGGAACAAATTATTGTAACTTGATGTTTGCCTGAATGGCTGATTTTGACACTATACCCTGCCCTCTGTGCCTCCATTCTCAAGCTTTCTACCTCCATCCACGGTTAGCCCAAGATAGGACACCTTCTCTGAGATGACTCAGATTGAGGACTGCCCCATCCTGCCATTTCATTTCCGTGTAGCATATTCCTCAAAAATCCTCTATCTTTAGAGTTTCATTTCTGTTATCTCTAGCATTTGCTTCCATTTGCAACCGGAATCTGTCTATTTTTTATGATATTCTCTTATTCATCACACAACTGTGTGACTGTTATTGCACAGTGAACATTGTTCCAGTTTGATAGCTCCTCTTCAGTTTTGTAATATTCCAGTATATAACCCGATCTTTGGTCAACTTCAGTAACCCTTTGCATTCTCAGACTTACTATTTAGGCCTTAAGGTATTCATTTAGGATTAAGATTCTTCTGGTTGAATTCATTAGGTTTAGAGTGATCCTTCTCTTATGCTAGCAGTGTTATATGGAACGAGGTTACCAACCCCTTTGCTCTGTAACAAATATCATAAAACATGTTTACTCTGAAAGCAGAGTAAATTCAGTTCTGTAATTAGGTATCTATTGCTAGGTTCATTTACACAACAAATGTTTTTAAGCACTGCACTGTTTAGCATTGCGTTAGGTGGTAGGAATTTAAAAAAAAGAGTAAGATGGTCTTTTCTATCATAGACTCTTGCTTACTCATTGTGATTCTAACCCATCCTCTAACACAAGTGGCACAGAGTTCAGAAGTTTGTGATAGGGAACAGAGATCTAGTCTGTTTCATGTTTTGTGTTTCTCAGGATCATGTACAAGTGGCTTGATGCTGTCCTTCAAAACATTCCAGAAATTTAATATCAAACATAGAAAAATAAGCCTGAGTTTTCCTTGTAAGCGCTTTCTAGCACTGACTCAATTGTAGAAAAAAATACAGGTTTCTTTTTTAATGTTTCAAAGGCATCTAACCAGCCAGCCAGAATTATTATTCTTGGACTAGATTAAGAAGTAGATGTGTCAAAACATCTGAGACATGGCAGACACATTTCTGTTGACTTTTGCATTTGAAATCTTGTCCATTTTCCTTAGTATATAAAGTGTTCAATTACTCTTATTAATAAAACATTTCAATTGAACACATTACTTGATAGGTATTTTGCTAGGGGCTGCAAGAAGATAGTCAAAGGTCTATAGTTTTTGTTCTCAAGAAATTTACTATTCATAAGAAGAGATAAGACTTGTATTTAAAATCTCTACAATAAACCACATCAGTTGGCTCATTTAAGCCTATTTTTAACCCAAAAAGCAAGCCATGACATATTGAGGCTCCAAGTTACCTTAGAGATAAACCACTCCAAATCTTCCACTTTATGGATAAAGAAGCTAAGGGTCAGGAGAGTTGGTGAATTAATGTCAGGCCCTAGAGAGGAAGAGGCAGAGGTGGGTCTGGAATCCGTTTCTCAGATGTGTGGTTGGTGTTCTTCCCCACTGTACCTTGCTGCCCCTGCAGATGGAGTCAACTCACAGTGCAGCCCAAGCCTGCCCTTGTCTGAAAGTGGGCTTTGATAACAGGTGCGTGAGCGAACGTGCGCGTCTGCAGAGGGGCCATGCAGTGCAGGCCAGTCCTCTCTGAGGCGCATCTGCTCAGTCTGACGTGGTTAAAGGTTAAAGAGGCAATTCCTGACTTTTTAGCGTTGAATAGTTAGTGTTCAAAGCACGTTTCTTCTCGTATGCCAAATAGAGTCTCAACAAATGGTAGTTGAACAGGATGGAGTATTTCATCCTTATTTAGTTAGCTTTCCTTGCTAAAATGAAACTCTCAAATGAAAAATCATGCTAATTAGCTTCTGCACTATTTTCTGATCCAACTGCATTGGAGTAGAAAGAGCAAGAGCTTTGGAGCTAGACCCCCAAAGTGCCTGGGTTGCTACCTGCTCTGCCATGCGCTAGCTGTGAGACTTAAATAAGTCCCTTTGCCTCTTTGAACCTTAGCTTCTTCCTCTGTTAAATGGAAATAATAAGGACCTCCCTTGAGAGATTTTTAAAAGATTTAGCAATTATGATAATTGTGCATCTCTCTGCCAATCTCTGAGCTAAGTGTTTTCCAAACATTATTTCTCTATAGCTGTATAATGTAAGTAAGATATATAGTAGAGTGGGTGGCACTGGAGGATAGTGGTATACTTCCTTATTACTACCTACCTAATCTTCCCTTGAAAAACTGTCAGTATTACTACATTTTGTTTGAAAATCAGAATTTTATTTACTAAAGCCTATAGCAGATTTACGTATCCAACAAATGCAACCAATCCATTGATTATATTGCTTGGTGGGGGGCAGGCATGCAGGGGTGAGTGGTAGCTATGAAGCAGCTGTGATTTCACTGATGAATTGTGGGCATCTGTTCTTTTCTTCTGTGAACCTGGAGGGAGTGACAATGTCTTAGTCCATTATTGCATTCCCAGCACCAAGCACCATGACTAGGACCTGGTAGGCGTTTGGAAAGTGTACACAGATTTGAACTGAAAGGTTTCTCTTTTGGCTGTTGGATCCTCATCCCTGGATTGGAAAAGTCCTGGGTCTGACTAGGTAATATTCTGATAACCTGGCCTGGACAGCCTTGAAACCAAAACGCAATTACCAGAAACAATAATACTCGTGGTTTCCACGGTGAAAAGTCCAAAATCAGAATACCAAATCCAAACACATCAAAATGAGAAGCGGAAGGAAATATAAAGTGCCCAATATGTAATATTCCCTAAACCCATTTCACTTATTGTTCTCTTAGGGTTTTTATTTGATGTTAGTAGCCTTAAGCAAGACATGCTGGGATCAATAAAAGGGGCTGATTCAAAAGAACAGTAGCTGTTTCCTTGGAGCTCCTTTGGTTCTGAATAATGGCATCTTACTGTTTACATGGAGGCACAGTGCAGATTCCATTTTAGATAGTTTCAAAACTTTCATATAGGACCTTTTTTATTTCCACTTGAATTATGGACAAGATTTTCTGGGGAAAGACAGAAAGGTTCCTCTCTAGAATCATACTTATTTTCATCTGTGGTAATAAAATAAGTGAATATTATCTGATAAGTGAAAATCTTTGTTCAAATTTAGGGTAGCTCTTGTGTTTTCTTGCAATGATGTATTTTTTTAGCTGAAATAATGTTATTTTCTTTTGACTTTTATTTGTGGGTGATTCTTCATCATCAAACAGAGCATCTTACTATATTATAGAATGATTATTAAACTTGATTTGTTAATCAGCACAAACCAGGCATATGAGAGCCATCAAACTCTCTCAGCCTCCCCACCTCCCATCTCTGTTTCCCTTCACTTGGGACGTTTGATGTCTCTAACTATGGACAGCTTTGTCCATGAATTAGGGAACTTGTCTCTCAAAGTTCCCAAGTTGTATCTTTCGAACTTTCTGCCAGAAGAGAAAAGTTGTCTGCTGTTCACTGTGATCCCAAGATGATAGAAAGCAAGGAGGAAGGAAGAAAGGAAGGAGGGAGGGAAGGTGAGTCAGGAGGAGAGAGAAAGAGACAGAAGGAATGAGAGAAAGAGAGAGAAGGGAGGAAGGGAGGTCTGGTTCCCATGGCTTTAGTTAGGTGCTCTCTTGCAGAAACCAGGGTGCGGGTTCAGGTAAGAACACAGCAATTCCTGTGAGAATTTTAATGTTGAAACTTGGGTGTGTGGGTATTGGTACTGAGCAGACAGATGCATCATTCAATGTAATGTGTTGCTATTAAGGAAGTAAATTTCGCAGATTTGCTTTCTTTATAAATTGTATCAGATTTAAAATTACTGTTTTATTGAAAAGCCCTTCACTTACTTGAATTCCAGTGTGGCTCTCCTGAGTAGGAGAGAAAAGTAGTGTATAACCAACATGACAAGACTGTGTTGATCTGGCCCCTAGTTTCATGTGAGCAAGGTGCATATTTGTCTTTATTAGCCCCAGTGCTTAGCAGAGAGCTAAGTGTTTAATTGAATTAATATAAATCTAAGGTTATGCCTCAGCCTATAGTGAGGAGTTTTTCCTAATAGCTACAGCATTTATTATTTTAGAGATTACAGATTATTTTTATAGCAGCTACATTTTCTTTTAAATTTTAAACTTGGGTGTATATTTCATAGGGCAGAAAGCAAAGTAGGGGGGAAAAGTTAAGAGTCCAATTCCATCTACATTGCACATATGTACAATGAGGCTGCAAATACAACTATTAGTAATGACACAGCAAAAAAATGGCAAATAAAGTTATATGATGATACAAATGAAATTTGCAGGGATAATACTCAAAAATAACGAGCACTGAGAAGTTGTATCTATTGTCATTTTAAAAGTATGTAAGTTGTAGCTTTATTTCTCCTTCAGTAGCACAAGCTTGCCATATTTATTTTCCTTTTTAATCATTTTATTGTCTCTTGTAAAATGACCATTTTCTCCATCTTTAAATACCTGCTTTCACTTTACTCATGCTTATAAAATGCTTTTATGATTAATACAACAAAGAAAAGTCTGCAAAATCTGCACATAATTTGCATTATTTCTGTCTTTTCGTTTTTGGTCAAAATCTGTGTACAGCGACAGGAATGCAGCATACTCATGACTGCCGTCCATTATGCTAGTTTTGCCAGAAACAAAATTGCCACAACTATGTGGTCTAAAGAATGGACTATATCAAAAGGAGGTAGTTTTACAAAGATCAAAAAGCAAGTAAGAAAAGCTGAGTAAATAGAGCAGAAATATGGTATAATTGCACCAGCTTCTAAGAGTGGAGTCATGTCCAGATTTGAAATTAATGTATGGAAAAAATACATTTTTTTCTCCAAGCTATCTACTTTCCTAAAGTCCAAATGTCTTACATTAACAATTTTGCTTGCCACAATGTATTGCTTCAGTTGACTGATCATGAAGAAAGTGCTTATTCTTGAAGTTTTGTGGAAGAGAGGAGAGGAAGCCTCTTCCCTATGAGATAGCTGTTATAATTGACGCAAAGAAAGCCCAGAGCCATGTAGGTCTGAGAAAAATCAAAATACACAGGAAACAAGAGAGAGGAAAACACAGTGGGAAAAAGCAAACAAACAAACAGAGATATGGGTGCCGGGCAGGCCTTGATGAAGCTAACTCTGCTATTAACTACTTGTCTGGTCTAAGAATGTCCTTTGTATGACTTGAATCCTTGAGACTTGGTTTATAAGCCCAACTGTAATCTTTCTTGGCAGATGTTTCATATGTATTTGAAAAGAATGTATTGTGCTGTTGTTGGATGGAATATTCTATAAATGTTAATTGTCAAGTTAGTAGATAGTGTTCAAGTTTTTGTTGAATGTATTTTGAAGGTTGTTATTACATGCATAAATATTTAGGATTGTTAAATTCTCTTTGTGAATTTGTATTATAGAATTACCTTCTTTATTGCTGGGGATATTCTTTGCTCTGAGATCTACTTTTTATGATATTAACATAGCTACCCCAACGTTCTTTTTTTGGTCCAGTACTATCTTGGTATACCTTTTGCCATCCTTTTAATTTTAGCTTAGCTGTGTCTTTAAAGTATGTTTCTTATGAACAGCATATGGCTGGATTTTGCTTTTGTATCCACTCTGATAATCTCTGCCCTTTAATTGAGGTATTTAGAACTTTTAAATTTAATGCGATTATTGATATGATTAGATTTAAGTCTAATCATCTTGGTACTGTTCCATGTTCTCCTCTTCCTCTTTTTCTGCCTATTTTTTGGTTTATTGAATAATTGTCATAACTCCCTTTTATCTCCTTTATTGACTTATTTGCTAGAACTCTTTTTGTTGTTATTGTTATTTTAGTGATTGCTTTAGGGTTGATAGTATACATCTTTCACTTATCCCTGCCTAGTATAACCATCAAGTAATATTATACTACCTCATGCATAGCATTAGAACCTTACCAAGTGCAGTTCCATTTCCTTCCTTCTGGCTTTTGTGGTCTTGTCATACATTTTATATCTATGCATGTATGTATTTATGTTTGTATGTATACAAATAATTATAAAATAAACTCCATGATACATTGTTGGTACTTTGGTTTAACCAGTCAATTATGTTTTAAAGAGGTTTAAATAATAAGAGAAAATGTACACATTTATCCACATAGTTACCATTTCCAGTGAACTTCTTTTGTGAAGTTTCAGACTTCCATTTCATTTTTCTTCTGCCTGGAGGACTTCCTTTACCATTTCTTATAGTGTGCAAATCCTATTAATGAATTCTTTCAGCTTTCTTATGTTTGAAAATATCTTTATTTTGCCTTTATTTTTGAAAGATATTTTGATGTGTATAGAATTCTAAGTTGACTCTTTTTCTTGTTGTACTTCAAAGATGCGTTGCTCCACTGTTTTCTTGCTTGTGTTATTTCTGATGAGAGGTCCATTATGATCCTTGTTTTCTTCCTTCTCTCTACATAATGTATTTTTTTTCTGGCATAAAGATTTTCTCTTTATTACTCATTTTAGCTATTTGATTATGATGCATCTTGGTGTATTTCTCTTCATGTTTCTTGTGCTTATGGGGTATTAAGCTTCTTGGATCTGTGAGTTTATAGTTTTCAATAAAATTTGGAAGATTTTTGGCCATGATTCCTTCAAATGTTTTTTCTTTCCTTCCCTCTCTCCTCTCCTTCAGGGACTCCTATCACACATCTATTAGGCCACTTGGAGTTGTCGCACAGCTCTCTGATACTCTTTTCATTTTTTAAATCTTTTTTCTCTTGGATAGTTTCTTGGCTAGGCAGCTATATGTTCATGTTCATTAATCTTTTCTTCTGCAGTGTCTAATCTGCTGTTAATCCTATCCATTGTATTTTTCATCTCAGACGTTGTTTTCATCTTTAGAAGTTCCATTTGGGTCTTTTTAAAATATCTTTCATGTCTCTATTTAACTTTCTGACCATCGAGAATACAGTTATCGTAACTACTTTTAATGTCCTTTTCTGTGATTTCTAACATTTGTGACAGGTTGGTTTTGATTGGTTAATTTTTCTCCTTAGTGTAGGTCATATTTTCCTACTTCTTTGTATGCTTGATAATTTTGACTAGATGCCTGATATGAATTTTACCTTTTGAAGGTTGGATATTTTTGTATTCCTGTAAATATTGAGTTGTGTTCTGAGATACAGTTCAACTATCTGATCCTTTTAAGTCTTACTTTTAAAGTTTTTAACTAGGACCAGAGCAACATTTTGTCTAGAGCTAATTGTGTCTCACTACTGAGGCTAGATTCTTCTGAGCATGCTGATTAATGCCCCGTGAATTGTGAGATTTTCCAGATTGGCTGGAGAGAACGGACAATGTTCCCAGACCTTTGTGATTGCCAAATACTGATCCCTCCAGTCCTTTCAAATGGTTCTTTCCCTGGCTTCTAGGAGTTTCCTCATACATACATGTGCCAATCAGTGCTCTGCTGAACATTCGTGAGTGGCTCTCTGCATATTTCCAGAGTCTTTTTTCTGTGTAGCTCTCTTCTCTCTGGTACCCTATCTGGCAAACTCCAGTGATATTGGTCTCCTAAGATTCTCAGTTTCATCTCTTCAACTGATGGAGTTTTCCAGGCTCCTCTGGGTTCTTTCTCCTTGCTCAGTGGCCTGGAAACTCTCTCAAGACAGTGAGCTGAGGCAATTATAGGCTTAACTCATTTATTTGCCATCTCTTAAGAATCACTTTACTTTATTGCCTGATGTCCAGTGTCCAGAAAATCAGTATTTCATACGGTTTGTCTGATTTTATTTCCTTTTGATTGTTTGAGGAATGAGATAAAACCTGAGTCTTGTTTTTCCATCCATCTTGCATAGAAATGAAATTCTTTAAAGATGTAAGAAGAATCTTTAAAGCTGAAAGCTACACACTACATATTGCATATGCCCTTGCATATGTCATGTCTCTAGTCTGTCAGATGTAATTTAGGTTCAGCCAGTTAGATGCACTCAATCAAGTCTTAGAATATGGAAATTAGTTGGAAGCTTTACTTCTTTCACATATGCTATTTTTTATGGCAAGCACAGCGGTTGTAGAGATTTCTTGGGTTTTCTGAGCTGTTATCAGAATTTACATGGTTTAGTCAATAGTTTCATAAGTATCAAGTATCGGGTGACTAAGTTCGGGACCTTCATTTTTTCCCATGCTGATCTAGGAGCTGTATCATGGCCCTGGAGCCAAGAGTTTCAGTGGCAATCTCCTGATTCTTGGGGCATAGCTAAGATTGTGTGTTCTTGGAGACAACAGTTCTGGTGGTGGGTTCTTAGGGCAGAAGTAGCAGCTCATCCTGGAGCTTTGGAATCACAAGAGTTTGATTCAGTTCAGGGTAAATAGATTCTATAGTACCTTGATTGTTCTGCTTGTTCAGGACAACATGACAACGTATAAAAAAACACCTGACAATAGGCACTTATAGAAAAGTGGCTGGAGAAACTACCAGTTCACAGCAAACAAAAATTTTACAAGGCTTTTGAAAAAGTCAGAAGATTATGGTTGATACCCTTATGCATTCATTTCCCACTTTAAAAAATATCTTATAGGCAATATTTGTACTTTTGTAGTTTTGTATATCAAATATACTTGGAATAAATTTAGTGCCTATGAATATAAGAATATCTTTTCAGGGGCCGGCCCAGTGGCACAGCAGTTAAGTGTACCCGTTCCGCTTTGGCAGCCTGGAGTTCACCAGTTTGGATCCTGGGTGCAGACATGGCACCACTTGGCACGCCATGCTGTGGTAGGCGTCCCACATATAAAGTAGAGTAAGATGGGCACAGATATTAGCTCAGGGCTAGTCTTCCCCAGCAAAAAGAGGAGGATTGGCAGCAGTTAGCTCAGGGCTAATCTTCCTCAAAAAAGAATATCTTTTCAGGGGCCGGCCCCGTGGCCAAGTGATTAAGTTGACAAGCTCTGCTTTGGCAGTCTGGGATTTCGCCGGTTCGGATGCTGGGCGTGGACGTGGCTCCGCTCATCAAGCCATGCTGAGGCGGCATCCCACATGCTACAACCAGAGGGACCCACAACTAAAAATACACAACTATGTAGCGGGGGGCTTTGGGGAGAAAAAGAAAAAGTAAAATCTTTTTTTAAAAAAAAGAATATCTTTTCAAACTGTTCTACAGTACCTGCAAAGAGAATTTAAATTGCTTGAAATATGTCCAAATAATCTTTAAAATCAATACATGCTGATACACAGCTCTATCTGCAAAAGACACATACTTCCATTTGAGCATCACTTTTGATTTCAAAGGACTCTCCATCTTCTTCCATCTCTAATTTCATAAGTTTGCCTGAAAAAGAATGTGATGAAGGAAAGGCGGTGAGTTATTTTATTAGTGAGTTTTGGGGGGGGTTGGTGAGGAACATTGGCCCTGAGCTTACATCTGTTCCCCATCTTCCTCTTTTTGCTTGAGGAAGATTGTCACTGAGCTAATATGTATGCCAGTCTTCCTCTATTTTGCATGTGGGACACCACCACAGCATGGCTTGATGAGTGGTGTATAGGTCCACTCCTGGGATCCGAACCGGTAAATCCCAGGCTGCTGAAGGAGAGCATGTGAACTTAACCACTATGCCACCAGGCTGGCCCCTGCCATTGAGTTTTATAGGTTTAGTAGAATAGTTTAAAGTAAGGAAATGAATATGTCTAACATATGCCAGGCTGTAATAAATGTTTTTATATATTAATTCATTTAATCATTACAACAACCACTTGAGTAGGTTTTAAGATTGTTTTACATATGAGGAACCTGATACTCAAAAGTTCACAAAACCAGTAAGGAATAAAGCTAGAATTCAAGCCAAAACTACCATATTCAAAGCTTATGTTCTTTCCACTTCATTTTACTACTTTCAAGCACTTTTGTAAAGTTAATTTTGCTTCACCAGAGATCAACCATTTATAGTTATCTTGTGTCAAGGGACAAACTTTCATTCATTGTTCATTCAAATGCACCCAATGATACGTAATACCAGGATTCAGTTTGCTTATTGCAAATAAAAGGTCCCTACATTTTAGCAAAAGGTGATGTTTAAATGAGAGGAGATAGAAAATAAAGAAATAATAAAATGCCTTCTTATTTAACTACCTATTCTTCTCAAAATAAAATGTTACTTTTATTAGATTAGGTTTTCCTCAGGCTTCAAAAGTTTATACTTCTGTGAATTAAGATACTGATTTTTGTGTTTTTGTGGGATAATGCAGGGTGTTGTCAGTCCATCTTGTAAAAGAATCAGGTTGTTATTCATCGAACCATTTTAGTAGTAACAGACTTTGATATGAGAAAGAAAGGAGTTCTGTACTGCTGCTGAATTTTATTTTTGCTAAATATGTAGTTATGCCCCTCTCCTAATGAAGTCAGTATTAAGATATTTGTAGCCACATCTCTTGCAGTCATAATAATTTGAGCTTTTATATACCTAAGAATGCCTAAGACATCAATCTAACTTCTGTTGGAGACTGTGATGACCATTTCGGAATTACTCTTTTGTAATTATTTTGATAGGATAAATCAAGTTACATAATTATGACCACAGATTCTAATACTGTAATGTCATATTTTGCAGCCCAAGAGTAAACAGACAAAAAGGACTTTAGTTTGGTTAGACTAACAAATCAACTAGTTGGGAAACAGTAGTAAAACAACATACCATTTTCAAATCACAGGAAGCTATTAAAGAACTAGGTGGTACATGAGAAATTTAATCTGACAGAATAATTCCAATGAACTAGAACACCCTAATGGTGCCATAAAGTGACGGGGGGTGGATAATCTTTTGAAATGAGAAGAGTCAGGTTCAAGCCCTTAGTGTCACTGTTGTTAAGTATTTGAATGGCTATCATGCAGAAGAGGGAGTGAACTTATTCTCTGCTACTAGAATTAAGAAGTTGGTTCAGAGTAGGGAAGAATTATTTTATCTAACCGTGAGACCTACCAGCAAAGAGCTGAGTTGCCTCATTAAGGAGTGAGCTGCCTGCCTGCCTATCTCAGCAGGTGCTCCAGCAAAAGCTGCATGGTTAGCCACCATGCATGGTAGAAGACATTCTTCCAGTGGTTGAGTATGAGACTGAAGTTCTCTAGATACCCTCTGATTTGGGGTGGCCTTACACCCTCATTGCACATGTAACTTTCTGGGGTTCTGAGCTGGGTATACAAATGCCTTGAGGAAAGGGTGGTAGGTCTGCCATTTCTATAGCATTTTACTATCTTCTTAGACGCTCCTCAGTTTTATGTCTGGTAAGAGAGTTGACCCAATTCCTAGCCTTGGTACTTTCTGTCAATTTCCAGCCCTCTTCTCAAAATTCTTGAGTTAGGCAGATGGTCGTGCTATGTCTCCTATCACTGACCCACTCTCCTATCTTTCCACCTCTATCTTAACTCCACATATTTCCCAGTTTCTCTTTGCCGCACATACGTATCCCTATGGAACTTGTCCATGATAAATGATATCAAGCCCAGGGTCCATGCTTTTCAAATATTAGACAAAAAATACACAAGAAGAATATCTTACAGTAAGTTAGAGTGAAGGTTCTAGGATTCTCTATTTTAAATAAGAAGTTTCTTAACATTAAAAAACTATAGATAATCAGCAAAATATAGAAAAATATAAAGACAAAGATAAAACTCACTCGTAATTCCACCACTCAAAAGGAAGCACTGTTCTTTTGGTATATACACCTCATGTCTTTATATATACATAAAACAAAATTAGAATCAACTGTACAGAGAGTTATGCCTACTCCTTTTATTTATATATCATTATATTGTGATCATTTCTCCGAATTATCATATATATTTTAGAAATATGACTTTTTAAATGGGAACTTGATACCAATAAAAGATAAACAAGAAATGTGAATGTATTAAGATCAGCACATGACAATAATAATGATATTAGCCATTAAAATCTACCTCTGATCTCTATCTACCATGCTGACTCTATCATTCTTCTAACTACAATCAGCTTTCCACTTAGAACTTCCCACAGAAAGAGAAGACAATGAACAACATCAGTTCACTCATCAGTAATATTTCTCACTGTACATAATAAGCCATCACTCCAGTTTATTAATACAGCATGCACACTTCTCTTCTGCCAAATAACAATACTTTATATTTGCATAGTCTATTATTTTACTTAATCCCCACAAATTCCTTTGAGTAGGCAGTGTGGGTGGTGCAATTTCTGTTTCAAAGAGGAGGAGAAGGAGGCTCAGGATGGTACATAAATTGTTCAAGGTCAGCTTTACACAGGGCTGCAAAACTTTTGCTGGAAATGGGACTTTGAAAGTTCTTAAGTGGAGGAGGTAGAATGCAGACCAGATTTTGTTTATTTTCAAATTCTAGTGGTCTTAATAAATTACTCTGTGGCCTCTTGCATGGCAATTTGGTTTAATAAAAGTTTATTGACAAAATTATTTTAATTAAATAAAAGAATTGAACAAACAAAAACAAATTTAATTTCTTTATAAAGGAAAACCAGGGGCCAACCCACTGGAGTAGTGGTTAAGTTTGTGTGCTCCACTTTAGCAGCCTGGCATTTGCAAGTTCGGATCCTGGGCGCGGGCCTACACAGTGCTCAGCAAGCCATATTGTGGTGGCATCCCACATACAAAATAGAGGGAAATTAGCACAGATGTTAGCTCAGTGACAATCTTCCTCAAGCAAAAAGAGGAAATTTGGCAACAGATGTTAGCTCAGGGCCAATCTTCCTCATCAGACAAAAATAATAATTAAAAAATCAAAACTAACAAGTATTTATTTAAATATGATAACTCATCTGTCATTTAACATAAGCATAGGTTTTCCCATTGTTTCCATTACTATTTACCTATTGGTAGAAGGTCCTCATAATAAAATGATTGAGAAAATTGACCTACACTATTAAGAAAAGTGTTAAAAGAGAATGAGAATATGTGCTTTTCTGAGTATCCTAAAAATAACAATAAGCAGTAATAGGAATAACAGTATTGACATTCCCTCACGTTTGGATAGCCCTTTGCAGTTTGCAGAGTACTTATATTATTTCTTTAGATTCGTCACAAGCATCCCAGCAATTAATAGGAATTTTTTTTCCCATTTTGTCGGTTAATAAACAGTGGATCTGAGAGTTTTACTTCTGCACAGTAGGTGTAGACTTCTCAGGCTCCCCAGTGGATTCTTGTAATTGGCATATGGATTGGAGGTGGTACAGGTTAAGATGCTAGACTAATAGGACCCATGTCCAGTGTGCTCAACAGTTACAGGTCTTTTGAATAACAGCAAGTAGGTACTAAGCAGTTACCATGTTCCAGACACTGTGCTAAGTGCTTGAACAAAAGAGTACATGAAGTGACCACGTATAAGTTTAACTTTTTTACAGACAATGGAAGCTCAGCTCATTCTCTGCTTTCATGGAGGAATGTGCCTTGAAAGTCTGGATCTTGTTTAACATATCTTTATGAAGCTATTCCCATATTTAACATATCTCCATGATGCTATTCCCACAGAGCTGTCTGGGTTTTTTTTTATTGAAGTATAGTTGACATACCATATTATATTAGTTTCAGGTGTACAACATAGTGATTCAACGTGTATATATATTACAAAATGATCACCCTAAAACTAGTAACCATCTGTCATCATACAGAGTTATTACAATATTGCTGACTGTATTCCCTGTGCTGTACATTCTATCCCCATGACTTATTTATTTTGTGACTGAAAGTGTGGGCCTCTTAATCCTCTTCATCTGTTTCACCCTTCCTCCCTTCCCCCTCCCTTTTGGCAACCACCAATTTATTCTCTATATCTATGAGTCTATTTCTGTTTTTTATTTGTTCATTTGTTCTGTTTTTCTGGATTCCACATTAAGTTAAATCATACAGTAGTCTTCTTTCTGTGTCTGGCTTATTTCACTTAGCATAATACCCTCCTGCTCCACCCATGTTGTCACAAATGGCAAGACGTCATTCTTTTTTTATGGTCGAGTAATATTCATATATATTTTTATCTCACAATTTCTTTATCCATTCATCTACTGATAGACACTTTAATTGCTTCTATATCTTGGCTATTGTAAATAATGCTGCAATGAGCATAGGGATGCATATATCTTTTCGAATTAATATTTTTGCTTTCGTTGAATAAATACCCAGAAGTGGTATTGCTGGATCATATGGTAGTTATATTTTTAATTTTTTGAGGAACCTCCATACTGTTTTCCATAGTGGTTGTACCAATTTTTAGTGTCACCAACAGTGCACAAGGATTCCCTTTTCTCTACATCCTCACCAATACATGCTATTTGTTGTCTTTTTGATAATAGCCATTCTAATAGGTGTGAAGAGATATCACAATGTGGTTCTGATTTGCATTTCCCTGATGATTAGTGATGTTGAACATCTTTTCATGTACCTGTTGGCCATCTGTATGTCTTCTTTGGAAAAATATCTATTCAGGTCCTCTGCTCACATTTTAATCAGATTGTTTGTTTTGTTGATTTTGAGTTGTATGAGTTCTTTGTATATTTTGGATATTAACCTCTTATTGGATAGATCATTTACAAATGTAGTCTCCCATTCAGTAGGTTGCCTTTTTGTTTTGTTGACGGTTTCCTTCACTTTCCAAAAAAACCTTTTTGGTTTGATGAAGTCCCATTGATTTATTTTTGCTTTTGTTGCCCTTGCTGGAGGAGATGTAGCAAAAAAATACTGCTAAGACCAATGTCAAAGAGTTAGCTACCTATGTTTTCTTCTAAGAGTTTTATGATTTTAGGTCTTACATTTAAGTCTTTAATCCATTTTGAGTTTATTTTTGCATATGGTATAAGAAAGTGCTCCAGTTTCATTCTTTTGCATGTATTTGTCTAGTTTTCCCAACACCATTGATTGAAGAGACTGTCTTCCCCACTGTATATTCTTGGCTCCTTTGTTGTAGATTAATTGACTGCATATGCATGGGTTTATTTCTGGGCTCTCTATTCTGTTCCACTGATCTATGTGTCTGTTTTTGTACCAATACCACACTGTTTTGATTACTATAGCTTTGTACAGAGCTCTCCTGTTTAAATAGATGACCCTGCTCTCTTGCAGCTTGAAGAATTTATTAAATAGGATGAATTTCTCTGTGGGTTCTGCTTTAGCAAAGATATTTCCAACATCCCAGTTTGCCAAACTAGCCCCCTCTTTAGGCAATGTTTACTTCTTTTGGGGGTGATGTGCCCTCTATTCACTCAAAATCCTCATTCTGCCCTCTCTCACTGCCTGCCCAGGAGGATGAAGGGAAGTATCCCTGGGTTTGACCCTCTCTGTCCTCTACATTGCATTGTATCCTGGAGAAATCATTTGTATCCTTTGATTCCTAAATCAGCATCTCATCTAGCGTTTCTTGTGTGGCCTTAGCGAAGTCATTTCACCATTCTGAGCCTCAATTTCCTTGTGTGTGAAATGGGGAAATAAATATTGTAGGCATAGGGAGCTGGCCTGTGGTGTAGTGGTTAAGTTCGGCACACTCCACTTCAGTGGCCTGGGTTTGCAGATTTGGATCCCAGGCGCAGACCTACAGCACTTGCCCACCACATGGCAGCAGCCCACATACAAAATAGAGGAAGATTGGCACAGATGTTAGCTCATGGCCAATCTTCCTCAACAAAAAAGATAAATAAAAATAAATTAATTAAAATGTTGAAGGGATAAAATGAGGTAATATTTGTAAAGGACCTGACATATAGCAAACACTCAATAAGGTGGCCATTATTATTTAGATTTTTATTCTGATTTCTAATATGCACCCTTTTCACTTTTCTGTGCTGTTCTACCTGCCATATACCCCTGATATGAGATTTATGATATAAGATGTCAGAAGGAAATAGCGTTGTGATTTATAATGGCCTTTAGGGACTATCTTAAGAAGTTAGATATATCTCATTCTTTAAACAAATCAAATTCAGAACCAAAAACAGGGAGTAGAAATCTTTCAATAGCAACCTGTTTTATCATACTTAAAACAGACTTTTCAAAAGAAATTTATCAATGACTTTGCAGGACTACTACTGCTCAAAGAAAGAAAAACCTATGTTTCAGATCTTTGAATGACTCTGATGATCATACTCAAAACTGGAATGTCGTAAAAACCAGCATAATTCCTTGTGACAATGGCAAGTAATTTAACTCTTTCTGGTTTGATTTTCTTGTTAATAAACAAAGGAAACATGAAAGGTAGATGATAGAAGCAGGACTTCTGCTTAAACCTCTCAAGTCCTCTGATCATTGATTGACTTGTCTTTGCCTTACTTATCCTCTTATGCCCAGCATGCCAGCACCTAGAACAGTGAATACTTAGCACATAGAAGGTACTTAATGTTCTTTGGATGAAATAATATTTTATAGTTGAGAAAATCAAGACACAGAAAGGCCAAAATCTTCTCATTAGTACACGGTGGAGACAAAACCGGGTTCCCAGTCTTCCAACTCTTTCTCCAACATTTTTTCACTGTTGCTGCTTCTGAAAAAGAGTGACCTCAAACAGATGACTAAAAGAGACTTTTGTAAAAATTTTAGCCTTAAGTCCATGGGGCCACTGCAAAGAAAAGCAATGACTTGGTGAAGTCAAGTAAATATGCTACTTTGGACTCCACTTACATGTGACTCACCCTTGTGGGCCTTCTGAGGTTGTGCATATTGAGTTTTGTCATACCTGTTTACTCCAGGCTCACAGTGAGTCACCCAGAACTTAAGAATCAGATGACTCCTTCCTGTTTACGTCTCCCTGTTTCCATTTCTAGGAGGTAACAGTTTTCAATTGGATTTGCCGTTCCTGGGCAAAAATCACTAGCCCTCGAGATGGAGTCAAGATAAAGTAAATAGCTCTTCCCGAGTATTAGCACAGCGATAAAACAAATTTATGTACTTTATAGTAGTGATAATAATGGCACTTACTAGTTGCATAGGCACTGTTTTCAGAAATTTGCATGCTGCATTTCATTTACTCTCTTAAAAACCTCCTCATAAGATAAAATACATTGTGAACCCCTACTGTGAGATGTTCTTCAGTTACCAGGAGACATTTAACAGATTGTTTTTGAATGAAAGAATGTTCCTAGCATTGTGGAGAGTGAAAGAGAAGGAAAAAATGTATATGTCTGCCACACCCTCTGCCCTTAGCTTTTAGTCTAGTTGGGCAGATTGGTCTAATATGCAAGCAACAATTAGAGAGAAGGAGAATTATTAAGCACTTTTGCGCTAAGCACTATGTGAAGCATTTTGTGTAAGTGTTTGTGTGTGTGTAACTCCTCACAGGAATCCTATGAGGTTTTTTAGATGCTCAAATGTAGGCAGAGCCAGAATTCACGTCTAGCCTGCTTAGCTCTTCCAATTCCATCACGTGGCATTTCAGGCAACTGAGATCAGTAAGGAATGTGGAGGACAGTGGAACGGGAGTGAAATTATCAGAAAAGACTTGACAGGAGAAAATAAAATATAAGTTGGACCTTGAAGAATGCAATTGGGATTAGATGGGCAGAAAGGAGGGAATTCTGGACAGGTCAGCTGGAGCTTAGGCATCAGGACAGGCATCCATAGGCAGGACAGAGAGCTGCTGACCTGTTTGGAAAACGAACCTCATTCCTCTATCCCCAGCATCCTTTATCATTGTACCTATGGTTTTTCACCAGATGTTTCTGTTGTGATTACATAATGCCTAAAATGTGGATTTTAAGCCACATTTGTCTTGTGTACTCTTACTCTGGGAAATTATATTTCTAAGAAAGTCATTTTGTACTAAAAATCAGAAGTATCTCAGAGACTGCAACCCATTGCACTAGAAATACCATTTATCATTGGGCAAACAAATAGAACTTCATGAAACAGAAGAGACAGCGTTGCTACTGCAGAAAGTTCTCTCATTGGATAGTAGAGGCCTGCAATGCAGCATAGTGGAAACAGGTATACTCTTCTGGATTGGGAACCAGACTATCTGAAATCTACTCCTGGCTTTACACTAAATACTATACTTGAATATCTTTAAATAAGTCTCCTTACTTGGTAAAGCATTCAATAGTACTCCTACCTATGAAATGTCCGAGTTGAACTAAACCAGTGTTTTCTAAAATGTGCTCTTCCAAATCATGTTAACCATGTTTATGAAACAATATACCCTTCTTGTAGATTCATGATGCAAAGGATTACATTAAAAGCTCTGAAGGACCCTGTAGTAAACAAACATTATTTAATCCAGTGTTTAAATAGTTATTCAGTGACAGAACACACTCTGGGAAATGTGCCACTATGTACTCTGCATTGAACAGAAATTCCTACCAGTTCTGAGAAATTCAGTTTGCTTTTAAATATAATTTGTAGGTTGTATCTATCAGATTCTCAACCTAACTTACTGAAGTTTTAAAATTGCTCAAGGACTTCATAAAGACCCTGTTATATTGCAATGTCTGCCTTTTTCTCCTCTCAATTTTCTGGATGCAAATCAAAGTGTTTTATGTAACTCCAAAGGCAGCGAGGTAGGGAGAAGAGGAGGTCTAATGTTTTTGATTCGCTTGCTGAGTAACCACTTTGAGAGATGAGTTAAGGGTGCAGTTATCAACCCCTCTGAAGGCTTCAGATTACAGTCTGAAGTAATTCCTCAGCACAATCATAGTAATGTGACGTCTGATGTAACTGAAGATGACCTCTGGGTTTGTAGTCTCAAGATCAAATAATAGTTAGAAATGGTTAATTTAATTATTCTATAATGAGATATCTGTACCAGGAGCTACGCTAGTCACTGGCGATACCATAGGATCCCTGCCCTCAAGGAGCTTACAGGCCAGTGAGGGAGACAGATAATTAACTGCACAATTATAACACACTCATGTAAATTCCTTGGACTTGACTATGTATGCAATGCAATGGCAACTTGATATGAAACTCCTTGTAGACTATGACTAAAAGATATTTAGTCAACTCCCTTTTCTTGATCTAATCAGTTCAGAAGAAAATAAATTGTTCTTGTGTTTGTGGCCAATTATCTTTTTGTCTTGGCTAGCATAATGATGATAATGAAGGGGAGGCATTATGAGAGATGGAGCTATTTTATTTAATCCCTGTGGAAAGATAATCAATCTTCTCAAAACAAGTAGATTACCCACTGATTAATGCAAACAATCTTTCACTTATATCACCTTTTTGAAAGATTTTTATCCGTATGCCGGAGGTTAGGTTGCTCAGCAAGTTCCAGAAGCACAGGTACCTAGCTTTTTCCTGTCTATCTCTAATATTACCTGCCAAATTGCAGAATTTCCCCCAAGGGAATCTGGCTCATCATGTCAGTTTCAAGAAAAAAGGGAACTTAGATCCTGGCGTACAATGTCCTCAATTTACAAATGACAATATTGAGAAGCAATGAGGGGAGGAGCGGCTTGAGCAAGGCCACCTAGATGATCATGGAGAGAGGTGGCGACTGAGATCCAGGCGTTCTGAACCCCACTCCAGTGCACTCTCTCTTACTCCTGTCTGTGGTGTCTTAGGACACTTGTGAGCATTTACAATTTTCACCTAATGAATTTCATATTTCACTAAAATAAATGATTGGGTGGAAGTTAAAAAAAGATTTGGAAACCAACACCTCACCTTGTCACAAGAGGACAATCATACATTTTAAGTTTACCATACCCAACATGGACATATCTGCCAGTGATTTTATCATAGAAAACCCCAAAACATACAAATAATTAGGATTATCTTACTAATTTCCAAGCAATTTCCAAGAATGTGCTGGAACAGGTCCATGGTGAACAATAAAAAAATTCTGGCCAACAGACCAAATATCTGCTGTTTGATAAATTAAATCAAAACAGTGAATCATGTCACTGTCAGTTTTCTCTCAGACACAAGTATTTCAAGAACCCAAATGCTAAGGAGACAGCAAAATGCTTGAGACTTACATTGAAGAAAGTCTCAAGATAAGATGAGCATTCATTTAAATAGCAACCTTGCACCATACGAAGTACTTGGTAAACACTATCCCATTTAATCCTCACAATGACTCTGTAAGATAAGGTCTCGTTTGTGATCAGATGACTCTTGACTCAAGCGGTACAACCTCTCTAGACTTTAATTTCCTCACTTATAAAACAAGAATAATGATAAAAAACCTACTCCTTTGTAGGGTTCTTGTGAGAAACCAAAACAATGGCGATGAACTACTTAGCAGAAAGCCTATCACATAGTAATTGCTAAATAAAACTAGCTCTAATTATGATTGTTATTTCCCAGTCCCCTCATCAAGTTTTACAGAAGGTTGTGTCTTAGAATTTCTTCTTCAAATCTTAGAATACAGAGAACAGGTACAGTGAAGCAAGTATTTTCGAAATCCTCACTTAACAGTTATGTTAACACCTTAAGTGACTTTTCCTTATTAAGAAACTATGTCAGAAGCACTCTAAACTCTTTTTGATTTTAAAAGCTCTTTCACAGCTTCAATTAGGGGATGATCAAAAACACTTAATTAGGGCATGATAAAGAACGTTTAATTTAAAAGTTTCAAAGTTAAACCCGGTAGTAAAGAATTGGTGGGAAAAAAGTTACTGCTGACTCCCCATGTGGAGGGAATGACCTACTAACAGGATCCTACAGACTAAATGTGATTAGGAAGATGCGTAAGAAAGGTGAAGAATAGGAGTGTGCTCTACAGCTTTGCTCCATGTTAATTTATCCTTGATTTCTAACTAGAATAAAAAGAAACGTGGAAGAACACCAAAGTTTTTGGAGAGAAGGAAAAACCTACTTAAACCTCACCAAGTTGTTCTCTACTTCTCCTTAGTTATTTATTCTTTCAACATCCTGAAAGCATGCATGTACTAAGTTGTGCACCCGTTTGCATAGAAGCAATGTAAAATAATTCTCTTGGTACACTAATAAAAATAAATTAATTAAATCCCCTCATTTGCCTTGTTTTTCAAACATTCTCCTCATTGTTCAAACAAAAGCCTTAATAGTGATCACCAATTATAGCCTCGTGTTTCTAGCTCAGCTTCTCTCAGGGATCTCAATGATCTCAATGTCTGTAGTAGTATCTTCACCATCAAACATTTCCCCAAAATAGATAAGGGTAAATGACAGCTTCCTGGGGTATCACAAGGTCAGTCATGACATTTATGTGACAAAAAAAACTGGTTAAGCGGGGCTGGCCCAGTGGCGCAGCGGTTAAGTTCGCATGTTCCACTTCTTGGCAGCCCAGGGTTTGTAGGTTCGGATCCTGGATGCGGACATGGCACTGCTTGGCAAAAGCCATGCTGTGGTAGGTGTCCCATATATAAACTAGAGGAAGATGGGCATGAATATTAGCTCAGGGCCAGTCTTCTTCAGCAAAAAGAGGAGGATTGGCAGCAGTTAGCTCAGGGCTAATCTTCCTCAAAAATAAAAAATAAAAATACTGGTTAAGGTAAGTCTCAGTGTACCATAAATGCTCCTAGTGTCATGTATACAGCGGTGTAGAGGAGAGGGCCAAGGATTTGGAGCCAGAAGACATTAGTTTGAATATTGACTTAACCAGTTATTATCTGTGTGACCTTTAAGTTACTACAACTCTTAGAATCTGAGTTTTAGTATCTATAGAATGGGATTACTAAGTCCAACTTTGCAGGATTGCTGTGAATGTTAAAAAAAAAAGAAAACTATGTTATGTTCCTAACACTCTGCCTTGTACTTAGTAGTAATTCAGTAAATGATAGCTATTTATATTATCATCTTCATCATCTCTCTTCTTGTCCTCATCTTTTCTGGGTCTCAGTGTAAATCAAGGGGAATAAAATTGCTTATCCCATGGGGCTGCCATAAGGACTGAATAACATATGTGAAGGTGCTTTGTCAACAGCTGTCAGCACTGTGTATTATACTTGAAAATAGTAATTAACAAACAGACTTGGGCGTCTAGGAAACTCTTACCACTAAGTTACAGTTCCAATAATAGGGTTTACAATCTTTGTGGAAAAACCAAAATTACCCTTTATCTGCAGAACTTGGTGAAGTTTCCTTCAAAGGGCTACCAGAGCTTGGGTCTGAAAATCTGTGGGATGCAGAGCCACAGATAGAGCACAGGGGCTGGGGAACAGGCACGGTTCTTCACCACTAACCCCTTTGCAATCACTGATAGGCAGGTTGGGAGCTTCACATAGCCTCTGCTGTAACGGAGAAGGGGCATTCATTTAGGGTACCAAATGCAGGGCAAAAGAATGATTTAAGGTGAAATTATTCTCAATATAGCTATAATCAAAGATCCTGTTTTACCTATGATAGAACACTTTTTTTGCCCACTCTTGACATTCCCTTCCATTCCTGATCATTCTACCCCAGGGGAGATGGAGTTAATTAAATGATTGGAAAGTTAGGAGCAGAAGTTGGCTTTGCATAACCCAATCCTCTGTCTTGGAAGTAGGCCTGAATCGCCCTGGTTTTTAGTGGCTCTACCATCAGCCCTTTGTTTATTATTTCTAGAAACAGATATTTTAGACTGCATAGAACTTCCACCATCATCTTCCACTCACCCCTGCACATAAACTCACATAAACTTTCCACCTTTAATCTGGCTTTGACTCTCAACTCTCCCTGTTGTTGAACTTCTTTAAATGTAGGTGCTTTCCAAAGCTCAGTCCCCAGCCTTCTCCTCTTTCCCATTATATGTTCACTTGGCAGTTTCTTGTGATCTCATTGTATATCAGAAAGGATTAAGTTTGGCTATATGTAAAAAGCCCAAAATAACACTGACTTAAACAAGAAGTTGCTTTCTATCTCATGTATATATGAAGAATCGTGGTAGGCTGTTCAGGACTAGTATGGCAGTCCACAAATTTGTCAAGAACCTCCAGCCTCCTTCCAGCACACTGATCTGCCATTCCTGGGGTGAGGTCCTTGTCCTCAATGTCCGATGTGACTGCTGGCATAACCGGCATCACCTGTGCTTTGCTAAAGGCAGGAAGAGCAGAATATGACCTTTTCCTTTTAAATAGACTTTACAGAATTGCATATACCACTACTGCTTACATTATATATGTGAGATTGTAGTCTCATGGGTATAGCTAGATGCAAGGAAATATGAGAAGTGTCAACTTCTAGCTACATGGCAATGTACTTGGCTAAAACTTGGAGTTTTATTAATGTGAGAGAGAAGGATAGAGGGCCAAACATGGCTTCAGTGATTAACTCTGGGCTAATAACTTAAATCTATCTCTAGACTTGACTTGCTCATAAGTGTTAATTCTCATTTCCAACTATCTGCTTGATTTCTCCACTAACTGACTATATCCAAAACAAGGTTCATTCATTGAATCCGTGCATAAAGGAGTGAGTGGCTACTATTGCCCTCAAGTCTGCCCATGCACACAATAGGAATAGTGAGATTATGAGAGTAAGGCTCTTTGCATACAGAATTACACCTAACTTCCTCATCAGGGCTTTCAAATTCCTCCATACACTGTCCTCCCTCTGCTTTCCCAGCCTCATTTCCCACCAAACACTCAAGCAACAATAATCTCCTGGGTTCTGGACAATGCATAATTCTCTAAACTCAAAGCATTCTTTTATAACTTGATGCTCTTGCTCATTCTATTTCTTCAGCCCCTAATGCTCTTTATTTTCATCTTTCTTTGGCCAAGTCATATGTGTTCCTCAAGGTTTGCTGCAAATGCCACCTTTCCTGTGAAGCCATGTCTCATCGTTGGAATTAATGTTAATCTTTCTTCAATTTGTTCAGTAGCATGTTGTTCATCATTTTTTTATGCACCCTTGACATTATGCCTTGTCCTGTAATTATCTGTGCACTTGACTATTTCCCACACTAGACTAGAACCTTATTGATGGAGGGGGTCAGGTTTTACTCACACATACATGCATACACAGATACACACACAGCATCGAGCACTGGTTTTTTGCTTGTAGTAGATGGTTAACTCATGTATGCTGAACAAAGGGATGTAAATATGAAAGTAGATACTTTAATTAATCAATCATCTCCTGAGAGCTGAGGATGTGATCCTCCTCTCTTGGGGAAAAGATGCCCTACAGAGGCAGACATACAGTAGACAGTCTAGACACAAGGGACAGAATTGCGTTCAATTCCTGATTCTGTGATTTACCTAGTAGGTAACATGGTCAAATGACTTAATATCTATGAACCTCACTTTTTAAAATTTGTAAAATGATGAGATTAATAACGAATTTACAGTGGTCTTATTACTCAATGCCAACATACATAAAGTGCCTACTCTAATGGCTAATCAATGGCAGGTGCTCAATCACTATTAGTTTCCTTCCTCATTTCCTCCTCCTCTTGAACCCCATACTATCAGATAATAGATAGACTAAGGCATCTTTACCTGGGAAAATATATATATATACACATATATGTATTATATATATGCAGCATTTTCATGTCACATGTCAAAAAAGATTGATAGAAGACAACAATAGAATAAAAATTTTTTTAAAACCTACTAGCAATTTTACCAAAACAACATTACTAGAAATTACTTAAAGTCATCAAAAGAGTTATTTATTAATTATTATAAGATTTTGAAAACAACAGAAGTTGAGAGCGAAAGAGAAAAACAGCAAAGAAATAGAACAAATCCCAGTGGGAGACTTTGGACTAAGGGACTACGGCTAGAGACAATTTAGAGAAATCATGAACTTTGTGACTTTACTATGAAATTACAAAAGCCCACATCTCTGTGGATTATCAAACAAATTACTTCACTAAATACGTATTTCTTCCCCTATTTTATAGATTCCATATCCTCTCCCGCTTGCTGTCCGTAGCTCCATCTTCTCTAACTGATTAAATGAAATTGAAAACAGCCCCTTGTGGATATTCCTTCTTGCCAGAATTGATCTAAATCTGTCCTAGGCAATGAGCTTCTTCTTTGCCAAACAGTCTACCTTGATTAACTTCAGAACAAGTTGGTTCCCTAAGGGTGTTCATCCATCTGTAAAAGAGGAAATCTTGCTCCCTACTACCCCCAAATCACCAGTCTGCAGGGCATTTATTCAAAACCCAATATCTGCTTTCTTTTGGAGAATTTTATGGGAATCAAGCATTCACTTTATCTAATTATTCCACTGCCAGTTGCTGTTATTTCTAAAACTGAATGATGAAATACCTGTGAGCAACAAAAGCTTGTTTGTAGGTTTTGTTTATCATTTCAAACCTTTAATTCAAGACAAGAAGCACACCAGCCAAATGTATGGCCATAATGCAGAGCCTAGAGGATTAATATTTCTTTGAAGCTTGTATCAAATATCCCTGCTAAAATCAGAGGCGATGAAATTCCTAAATACAGATGAAATTCCAGCTTTAAAAGTTATCACCCAGAGCTTGGGTTATGAAACTTTTCATTTTACTCCATAGCTTAACCCCTGGCACTACCAGAAGCAGCTTGACCATGAGATCCGGCCAGTCCAAGGGAAGTGGGTGGCTGCGGAATATTGTCACATTCATCCTTCAGAGTGGGCAGCCCTTGGTTTTCTCTACAGATTGTACTGCTTCTATTGTTGCCTTTAATAAACTAAATATAATTGATTTGCTTACTGTATTTTCTCACCTACTACACTCATACATTGTGTGAGGGCAGAGATAGCGTCTTCCTCAGCTTTTACCTTCACTGTTGAACACAGTATTTGGGGCATTTAAAAAGCACTAAATAAATAATGGGACCTGGGTGAGGAGAGAGAGCAGATGGAGAACAAGTAAAGGACAGGGGAGCAGTTCCAAGGTGGTCCCCAAACAATGTTATAGTCACTGAAAATGGGACAGTGGGAGGGGAAAGGGCAGTCATGGCTTCACATTATGGGTTGATGATCAGAGCTGTGGATCTTGCTGGCTCAAAGTGCCACTATCCATGGGTCAGTCTGGCAGCCTTCATGGATCTCACCTCTGGTTCCTGGTCCAGACATCTTCCCCAGCATCATCCCAGCTTGCCTTCTGCTGGATGCCGACTCTTCTAGGAGTAACTATCGTGGCCAAGTTCCTCTCACGCTTTCCTGCGCAGTTTACGCACTTCTCTCAGACCTGATTGGCCAACTCCAGTTTGGTTTCTCATTTGCTTCTTTATCAAGGCCCAGCCTTGGCTAACAAGCAAAAATGGTATCAAGCAGCAATTTCTCCTCCTTTCTCTTCCCGTCAGAAGAAATCTTTCTCTGCCTGCCAGATTGCTCTTAGTCCATACACACACTTCACTGGATGTGCCGTCGATTTCCTCCTGGGGAGATTTCTCTTGTTCTCTATGAATGAGTCGACATTCTAACAAGAAGATTTCTCTTCTTCTAAGGAACTGTTCTTCTGCTTGTCCATATAAACAACCTCTGAGAACCAAAAGGAGTCTTCTGCTCAAAACACATGCAATAAATATCTGTTGAAATGAATTCTCTTGCGTGGCGCTGCTTCGTCTTTGAGAACTAATCACAATTCCCTCCTGCAAAGTTCCTGTAATTGGAGTTTGGGACACTCTGCTTTCTCTCTATCTCAAGAAGACCTTGATAAATTCTCCCGAAATGCTCCAAGGAGAATTTCCATCCGGCTTTCATTTTGAAAGCAAGTGGACACCTGTTGGAATTGGAGGTGGGTTTGGGGAGTGTCATGACATCAATAAAAGAAGAGAGAGACTTCTTCATTTTAAAGTGCTTGGGACTAATGTACTAGATTGAAGATTTTCATGCTCTGATTTAAGCAGCCCCAGAGTTCTTCTTAGGGGCCGTTGGGCTGCTGTGCAGTTGGAGTGGAAGAAAGATCAGAAGTTCTGTTTTCCTTCCCTGTTTTCAATCAGAGGTTTAATTATTATCCTTCTGGAAGCTGTTCTGTAAAGAAAACAATGGTTTATTCTGGTAATAAAACTTTGAAAGCATTGCGCTTAGATTATGGTGAAAGAAAGAGACAGACAGACAGACACTGGCCAAAGTAAATATTTGCAACCTCCATCCATCCCCCTGCCACCACCCTGGTCAAGCCATCATCATTTGGATTGCTACCTCAGCCCTCTACCTGGGGTCTCGGCATTGGCTCTTGTCCAGTGCACTGCTATCCAACCCACTTTCCATTTTACATCCAGAAAGATATTTTCAATGCAAACCTGATCATCTCACCATTCTGTTTAAAATCCTGTAATGGCCTACCATTGCTATAAGAAGGAGAAAGTACGCTTCACAAAACCTGCGGGACCCTCTGGGACCTGGCCTTTCCTTCCTTCTCTGGTCATCATGGGCTGTCAGGGTCACTGGTCTTCCTTCAGGTTCATTGCCTATTATTTCCTCCTTCAGAGCCTCTGTATATGTATTCTGTCTGCTTACACCCGCTCCTTCTGCAGGTCTTAGATTAGACAGCACCTTCTCCTGGAAGCCTCCCCAGCCCATTCTCCCCAGAGTAGGTTCTGTTTCACTGTATACTCCATGGGTTATTTGCCCATCTGCTTTTTAAGATGTGTCATCCTGATCATCATTTCTTCTACATATGTCTTCCCTCTAAATTCCAAAAATGACCTCGATTTTCTTATTCACCACCATAGCTCCAATACCTAGAATAATGCATGGCACATAATGGATATTCATTAACTATGACTGAAAGAATGAATGCATGGTTTCAGGCACCTAAAAGTTTTGTGTATTGGCTGTTTTAGAGCAGTCCTACAGGACTATCCACTTACTTTACCTAATGAAATGAGAACAGCACTGGGGAGAGCAAGGCCCATTGCCCGGTCACTCCAGCCCATAGGAAACATCTCTACTCTAAGCTCCCCTAGCATTTAGTGCCAATAGAACCACCAGCACCAGGCCTGGCACTTAGTAAGAGCCAGATAAATGTTAAATATGTAGATCGATATTAGTATAAATGCAAATTGAGACTAAATCATTCTGGCACCTGATGAAAGTTGAGTTGTAACGAAGTTTTCTGTGCCAGTACATATTATTCTTGCAGTGTTCCATCTATCTATGCACCAGGCACCATGTTATTGGGGTCTCAGATGTATTTCCTCATTTAATCCCAACAACACCCATTAGGCAGTGTCTTAATTCAAGCTGCCACAATAAAGAACCATAGACTGGGTAGCTTGTAAATATCAGATATTTATTCTTACAGTTCTGGAGGCTGGAAGTCTGAGATGCAGAGTGCTAGCATGGTCGGGTTCTGGTGAGGACCCTTTTCCAGGTTGCAGACTGCTGACTTCTCATTGTATCCTCACATGGCAGAGAGAGAAAGAAAAAGCAAGCTCTGCCATGACTCTTAAGGGCACTAAGCCAGCCTCGTGACCACGTCTAATTCTAATTACCTCCTAAAGTCCCCACATTGGAAGGTAAAGTTTCAACATGTGAATTCTGTGGGGTCACAAATATTCAGCCCATAGTAGGCAGGAATTAGTCTTTAGTTTACATAATAAGAAACAGAACTTAAGGACCTTGCCTACAGCCACAGAGCAAGTAAATGGCAGAGCTGGGAAGTCTCCCAGGTCTGCCTGACACTTTCCATTATCCTGTTGCCTGGCATGTAGCAGGCGTGCAAGAGATTAATGAACGAGTGAAGGGATGACTTTCCCCATGTGCATGGAAAATACCCCAGCTAGAAAACTTCAGTTCTGAAGTTAAAAGATTACGCTGTTGGAATAAAATACTAATAATATTCACAGAATTTTATAAACACTAAAAGTCTAAACACTAATATTCTGGATGTTGTTAGTTCCTTTCTGTTTCCCTGAATTCCTGAACTACTGGCAAAAGCTGGGAAATTTCCTACAGACATTACATTCAATGAAGCAGAACTGCTGAACAGAACTTTTCCTGAGTAAGTCTGGCTATAGCATAGCATTTGGCCTGTCAGCACTTTTTGAACGGTCACTAGGCAGAGAGTACTACAGGAGTTTGCAAAAAACACATGCACAGGAAGAAGAGAGAAAGGTGGGGTGACCGTACATGACGCACAATATATAGCAACACCAGAGCATCGTATATGTATTATATATATAACGTACAGTCCTCCTTTAGTATCTACAGGGAGTTGGTTCCAGGGCCCCCACGATACCAAAATCTGTGGATGCTCAAGTCCATTATATAAAATGGTGTAGTATTTGCATATAACCTACATATATCCTCCCATATATTTTAACTCATCTCTAGATTACTTATAATACCTAACACAATGTCAGTGCTATGTAAATCGTTGTTAAACTGTATTGTTTAGAGAATAATGGCAAGGAAAAACAGTCTGTGTGTGTTCAGTACAGATGCAACCATTGTAGGCCTTTTGATCCTTGCTTGGTTGAATCTTCGGATGTGGAACCTACAGATATGGAGGGCCAACTGTATACATATATATGTTATACTATATGCGCATATATATATATATAGGTACTGATCTGAGGGCTTTTCATCCGTAATTCATTAATCCTCACAACTATCTGTGAGATGATTCCTACCACGTTTCAGTGAATCTAGGTTGCCGTTGATTGCAAGATGTACTCTATGTGTCACTAAGAAACGAAAAATGCTGTCAATTAAGTTACAAGATGGCAGTGATGGTAAGATACGTCCTAACTTTAGAGAATGAAAAAAGATTGCATCTTAAAATTGATAAAATATAGTATTTTAGTCCCATTTTACAAATGAGGCAACCGTAAGGGACTCAAAGAGATGAAGTAATGTTCCCATGGTCACACAGCTTGGGTTCTGAATTCCGTTCAGCTCAATTTAGGCTCGTGTTGTGAGCACTTCCTCCTCTGTGCTCTATGCAAGAGATACAGAGGTGAGTGAGACTCTAGCCTCATCTCAGGAGCTGAGCATTTTAGAAGGGAAAATAGACCCATAGGCAAATCAACTAAAATGTAGCCTGCTAAGTGCAAGAATAAGATCATGTAGAAGGTAGCAGCCTGGCACACGGAAGAGAAGGGATAGCCCTCTCTGGGTAGGTTCAGGAAGGGTTCTCTGAGAAACTCTCAGGAGTCTCAAAGAATGGACTGAAATTTTCAGAATGATTTTATGCTTATTTTTTTATATCCAGTCAATGCTTCGACTTTTTAAACAAGGTTAAGAAAAATTCTTTGCCGAAAAATTTCATCCGCACTGTGTGAGTTGTGGTACGGTGTGTCTGAGAGAGGAAGGGAAGGTGGTCCATGGCCCAGCTCATGTGTACACTTTCAAGGAGAGATAGGAAGGCGGAGAGGCTGAGGGAAGAAAGCTGGGTCCTCAGGATGTGAGATGACTCTTATTACAGAGGAGGTTCCCATTAAGAGAACGCCTGAAGAACACTCCTGCTCAGCTGGGTGGGGTGGGCAGGTGTGCTACCACCGCTCAGCTGATAGATCTGGGAGAATTATCCCTTCCTTTGTCAACTCCTCTCTGGGCACCTGATGGGGGTTCCTGCTCTGCAATCCTGTAGCACCCAGTACTAATTCCTGTGACAGCACATGAACACTGAATTTTAACCATATTTAGGGCCCTTGCACTGGCTGTTCCCTCTTAGAACACTCTCCTCAGGTGCCTGCATGACTAACTCCCTCACCTTCTTCAAGCCTTGCCTCAGATGCCTCTTTTTCAGCAAGTCTTACCTTGACCACCCCACTTAAAAATGCAACCCTCACCACCACGGCAACTCTACCCCATCTCCAAATCCTGATCCCCCTTGCTCTGCTCTATTTGTAACTTTTTCTATAGCAATTATTGACTCCTAACCTATCATACTGTCTGCTTATATATTATGTTTATTGGGTTTTTTGCCCATCTCCTCTCACTAGAATATAAGCTCCACAAAGGCAGGAATTTGTGTGTTTTCATTCACTGATAGACCCCAAGCTCCTAGAATTGTCATTGGTAGATGCTCAATAAATGTTTGCTGAATGAATAAATGAATGACTGAGTAGCTGATGGAATATGCCTCCTGCCTATATTCTCAACCAAACATTAAGCTCCACGACAACAGGAAGCAAGCCTCTGTTCACTGCTGAGTCCTCAGCAAATAACAATGATTGGCACATAGTAGGCACTCTGTAAAGAATATTGCATTTAATATATAAATGACTATTATCTCATATCCATGTGTGGAAGTTAAATTACATCCTGAACTCAACGTTTTTACCTGGATGAGTATGGAACTATCTTCTGTCCTGTCTTTCTGCCCTCATTCAGTAGGTGATAATGGGAGCCTTTATGAACATATGTGAGATTTTGAGGTGAAGTGTTCCCTAATTCCAAACCTTCTCTAGCCTCAGTCTAGGCCTGTAGTTCCCACCCAGTTTTCTGAAAATTCATAGACAAAAACAATGGGCTCAGTATTGGGGAGCTGAAGTGATTGTCCAACACTCTGGTTTTGTGGTATGTGAATTTCATTACCAACCCTCATAAACTACCACTAAGGATTTGGGGTAGTTGTGTCAAATGTTCTTGGATGCCTTTCTCCCCTTTTTCATATGCTCATGAGAGACATGAACTTTCTCCAACACCTCTTTTAAGCCAGGCATCATGCCAGCTGATGTCACTTGTCAGTCAGTGAATACTTAAAGGAAAGAGTTATTGGAAAGCAGAGGTAGGCTTGCTTTGTTTATGCTCCAGTGAGCAACACTAGAAAAAAAGAGATGGAATTTATTGGGGAGAAATTGAGATTTTAGACTGTTAACAAATACTGAGCACCTGCTGGGTTCTGAAAGCTCTTATATATGTAATCCTCGTAAGGACTCTGTTGGCTAGAAAGTCTTGCCCCTCATTTTGCACCTTTGGAGACCCAGGTACAGAGATGAAAATCACACAGCTGCTTAAATGGCAGAGCCACTATTTGAACCCAGGACTATCTGATGTTCATGTCTCATGATCTTTACATGAGTCTTCTATGTATAAATTTAAATGTTTAAATGATAAGTGTGTATCAACAATAATGAAATTCCCTATAGGATATTTTTTTTTCTCCACTGCAAGCTTACTAGTGTGTGTCAATAAGCCCCTAAAAAGTGACTACCAAAGCTTGATCTATATTTTTAGCTCAGATCAGAAATACAGGCTGCAGTCGGGCTGTGTCAGCCTTTCTGAAATATCTTGATTAATATATCTTGATTGCTTGATAAACAAGGCCAGAACACAAGAGCTTTTAGAACTGTGATGAAAGATGGGCTATTCATCCTAGCCATGTTCCTCTTCCCATATTTCATTTTCTGAGTAGCCAGCTGATGGCATTTGGGAAAAAAGACAATGATTCTAAGGTGATTAATCTTTACGGCCTCATCCAACCCTGAAACATGAAGTACCATTCTCTGTGGTCTGTTGAGCCCTGCCTTGGGGCAGGTTCAGATTTGCCTCTGCTTCCCTCGGATGGGGGGGCCTGTCAGTCAGCTCTGCAATGTAAACCACTCTGACAGATAGCTAGGACACCCTGAGAGAGAAGGCAGGCTGGAGGGGCCCCATTCCAGGAGACTGATGATGAGTTGTCTGAAATGATCAACACGCAGACTCCAGACATGTGAAGTCTGCTCCAGAACACCATGTCCCTCAGGGAACTGGGGGCACTGGAGACGCAGGAAAGACAGAGAGAGAGTTGTTGCCCCTGGAAGTGATGCTTCTTCCCCAATTATCATCCAAACGCCACAGCTGCCTCACGGGCCTAGGCTATGAGGACGTCTGATTGGCGCCCAGTTAGTTCCATCTTCAGTCATGACATTGACTGCCTGACTCCTTGGGTACGGTAGAAATGGACATTCTCGCAACACTCTCCTAACGTAGAAGGAAACAGTCTGGTGTGATGAGAAGGGTATCTTTAAAGAGCACAAACCTGCCTTATAAGCTTATTAATGATTAAATGACATAACGCATATGATACCACAGTCCATTACACATGGTGCATTTACGTTCTGTAAAATAGGAACAATGCCTGTATTTTAGGGGGTATCTTTTGAGTCACAGATAACAAATACCTAGAACAGTGCCTGACATGTTGTTAGGCCTACTATGTGCTCAGTAGTCACTCAATAAACAATGGCATGTCAGTCAATGGCCTCTTGGCAGGGATTGACAGAGACTAATGTGTTCCCATCCACTAAGACTAATTTGCTGGTGGCTTTAGCCACTCTTTTCACTGGGGCCAATTCATTATTGAAATAAATGGGGAAATAAGTGGTCTCTCTAGATCTCAGTCAGTCTGGACATGACTTGTCCTCAGAGCATGTGTGTTATGGTTCCTCAAGGAGATGTGAGAAGTAATGGGCACAGAGCTGAGTGTCTCCCTCTGTCCTGAGATGACGTGTTCTGACTTGGGAGACAGCAATGTTAAAAGTATGTTCCTCATTTCCTTAGAAAGACATGGAAGCCTGTGCTGGACACTGTTCAGGCCCTCCTTACCTGTTGTTTCCAACTGCCCACGCCTCTACAGAAAAGGAAATAAACTGCTGAATTCCAGGAGTTGCCCTATGATGAGTATAGATGACAGAATGAATAACAGAAAATAACTTTTATTGGGCTTCTGCTATGTTACGGACTCTGGGGATAGAAGGAATACGAACCTTCCCTGGCCCCCTCTTGTACACACTAAGATTTGCAAATGTTAAATATCACAATACAGTATGATATAGGAGTAAGTGAAGGAGCACTTAACTGCCAGTGGGGGCATGGGGAGGGGAGACGGAGTCCTGGGACTGATGGAAGAGACGACACAGAGTGATTTTCATAACGCAAACACAATCCTAGGAGACACACATTAATATCAGCCACATAGAAAGTCACCTCACTTCCCCAAAGTGTCTTGCAGGACAAAAGCATAGAACATGATGGCTGAAACACAGCTTAGAGAATTTGGGGGCCTGTTAATTATGCAGAAGCTGAAGCACGAAGAGGTTAAATAATTTAAGATCACACAGTGAGATTATGTTGAAGCCAGAACTGGAAGCCTGCTCTCCTAACTCCATTGAAGGTTCTTCCTACTTCCAGATTGCCTTCTCTGTTTTTGAAACACTTATTTATCAAATTCATGAGTGGGTGAATGAATGCTTTTAACAAGAGAAAGCAATTGGAAATTGATGATTTTTAAAGTAAGAGCATCTAAAGTTCAGATCTCTCTCTCCCAATCCAGCATCTTTTCCCACATCCCCCTGGTGGGAAAATGTCTTAAGAAAGTTTACTATATATGTATTTTTATATCATATTTAGAAGACACTATGTTACATTCTCCCTGCAATACTTCTAGAAATAACTTTCATCTCTAGAGTACAGAAGGGGTGAAGTAAAGGAACTATTGGTTGGCGGTTATTGTGCTAAATGTTTTTCTTACATCATTTCATTGAATCGCTGCAATATGCTGAGATTTAGAAATGATTAGGTCCATTTTATAGATAAACTAAGGCTCAAATTGGTCCACTGATTTTTCTCAATGACACTCAGCTAGGAAGAGGTGGACTCACTGAATTTGTGTCTCTTCACTCCAATGTCTATGTATTTTGCGCTGTCCTCAGCCACTTACCTTAACCCTGGAACATACCCATCCAAGCCAGGCCCAGTGGGATGGACCAGGAAGCAGACTTTATCTCCTGCTGCTTTTATTCTTTCTCCTGCTGCACAGAGAAGTGAGAACCAGGTCTCCTCTAATCAAGCAGGGGCCTCAACTTCAGGAGACTAAGGAAATTGAGTCAAAGCACTCTGCTTCTTGGATCTTAAAGTTGTCATGGAAACAAAGGCTTCTCCAGCCTAAACAAGTTTACAGAACAGGAGGGAGTAACTTGCTGGTTCATTTAGTCACTTATAAATGCATTTGCAAAGGCTGTGCAGAGGCTGGACCTGGATGCTCCTGCCCTTCAGAGGAGGCAATTCACATTCACAGTCAAGACTGGATGTTGTAAGCTTCCCAAGACGGGAGCAAACAGACTGCTTTGCAACTTAAAAGAAGGAAACAGCTGGTTCTTTTGTGCCTCAGTTTCCTTATCTGAAAATAGGGACAGTAATATTTATCTCCTAGGCTTTTGTGAGAATTGGATGAAGTATAATTATAAATTAAAGCCCTAAGTCTTTTATCTACAAAGTAGAAGCAATCATATTTATATCTCAAGCCATTTACAGGGATTCAATAAGATGAAATGATGTAAAGAAAAGGCACTTTGCCCATGGCCTGGCCAATAGCAGGCACTCAGTAGGTTGTTATTGTTGTTCTTGAGTAGTTGTTTTTATTCCAAAGAATCTTTGAGAGGATGAGCAAACTGCTGTCCTTTGTCTTCTCCCTGCCCTCTATGAGATCAGCTGTCTCCCGTCCTCTGTTATTCATTTTCTATTGCTGCTATAACAAATTGCCTTCCTCCATCTCCAAATCCAGTAATGATAGCTAGTCCTTCTCCTGTCCATCTCTCTGACCTATTCTTCTGCCTTCTCTTCCACTTCAAGGACTCATATGATTAGATTGGCCCCACCCAGGTAATCCAGGATAATCTCCACATCTCAAGACCCTTAACCTTAATCACATCTGCAAATCCCTTTTGCCATATAAAGTAACATATTCACAGGTCCTGGGGGTGAAGGTGGGAAGGGAAGGTTCTGGGGAATCTTTGGGAAGAGTAGATTAGAGGATTATTCCTCCTACCAAATTCCTAATAACCGTGAGACACATGAAGTAATTTTTCCTCTTCTTTATGGTGCAGTCGCTGGAAGTTCTCTCCACTCTCGTTATTCTGTTATACTTGTCTTAAAGTGGTTCAGCCAAAATCGATCCTCTGACCAACAGGGAAAACACCTATATCATTATAGTCCATGATTATTAAATATTACTGTAATCTAAGCTCAGTAGAGAATGTGGGTGTTTTTGGTTGGAGAGAGTTGCTTGCAAAAACAATACAAGGGATGATTTAGCAGAAAGTTCACAGGCCTTGGAGGCAGACAGGTTTTGAGTTGAGTCCTGCCTGGCCGCTTGATAGCTGGTGTGACACTGGCATGTTGTTTAAATTATCCGAGTCTGCATTTTCTCATCTGCAGTACAAAGTTAATATAAGCATTGCAGGGCAGTTGTGAGAACGAATGTGCACTCAATAAACTACTCATGCCTTTTTCCTGAAGTCTAGTCCATGATGTCATTGTAAATGTGATCATAAAATCATGAAATCCTTGGGGAAGAAGTCTAAGTACAACACTCCTTATCAGGAATTCCAAGCTGAATTCTACAGTCAGGAGCATGGGCTTTTGATTCAGACATGTCCGTCTATATTTGAATCCTAGTTCTACCACTTATTAGCTTTTTCCATTTCAACTCTTTCAGTCTCATTTCCTTTATGAGATCAAAAATGCTTACATAGCAGGATTATTATCAGAAATAATAACAAAGTGAAATTTCTTCTATGTTAGTCTTGGGCACTTTGCATGCATCATCTCCTTGTATCTCCGTAGCCTTCTTTTGAGTTAATGCTATCATTATCTGCATTTCATAGATGAGGAAATGGTCATCTATGGTTAACAGGTCTCTAAGAGATTAACAGGCCCAGAATTCACAACTAGGAGTGGCAGAGTTGGTACTTAAGTGTAAGTCTCTTCTCTCTCCAAGACTTGGCCTATAACCCATATGCTGTCTTGCCTACGCAGTAAACAGAGTGAGACAATGAATATAAAGTCTTTAGCGTGTTGTGGGGCATTTCATACGCACAGTTTCAGTGAGGTATTCAGGTATCTCACAGCATGTTGCACAGCCCTTGAAGATGAGCAGCTGCTTCACTCCTTCCTGACTAGACTTCCCCAGTTGGCAAGGGGCCACCACACGTTGAAATGCAGGAGGGGCATGAGGGATGGGAGAGTCGTTGAGTTATTCGTGTCTAATTCTACTTGTCTAATGGACTTGTTAAAAGCACCCTGGGTGGAAAGTGTGAGTCTTAATGGCATTTTATAAAAGTTGCTGTGATGAATTAGCACATAAAACAAATTAAAAACAACTTATCGCTTTTTAAATTAGGTGGATGGGGCACTGTAACATTTTTCCCAGACGTGAGGATCCATTAGTATCCAAAGGAGCCAGAAGCTGTTGAAATGTGTCAGCTGCTTGTTTTCAGGGACCTGACAAGTCTGATCAGTGTAAGGCTAAAGGGGCAGATTATCTGAGATGAATAAAACTCATGGAAAGAACATGTTGCTGGACCGCTGCTGGGGACACCTATTGCTGAAGGCAGAAGTGGGAAACCTACCCTCAAGGACTCTTGGGAATAGAATGAAGCACTGTAGAATGAATGTCTGACCTGGTGGGAACCTTCAGGAACAGTCTATACTCCTCTCCCTTACACATGGGGATGCTGACGCTTGAGGGAAGTAGGTCTTTGAAAGGTCATCTGAAACATTTCCACAACCTGTGTTGAGGATGTACTTTGTGCCAGCGCTATAGTGGGTTCTGAGGATAGAAAGGTGTTTTAGATGTCTTTATACACAGTCCGCAAGACAGCTACAAAGAGGCACAATTGGGACCCAAATCCCCTGATTCAAAGCTCAGTAGGTTTTTCAGAATAACAATTGTAATAGTAATAGTAGCTACCATTTATTGAGTACTCACTAGCACCAGCCTGGTGTTGCAATATATTACATATATTATTTCATTTAATCCTCATCACAACTCTTTGAGGTAGCTGGTGCTATTATTATGCCAGTTTTACGGTTAAGAAAACTTGAAGCCT
This sequence comes from Equus caballus, assembly GCF_041296265.1. Classification (NCBI taxonomy): domain Eukaryota; kingdom Metazoa; phylum Chordata; class Mammalia; order Perissodactyla; family Equidae; genus Equus; species Equus caballus. Next base: position 64,188,052 of record NC_091690.1, read on the forward strand.
AGAGAGGTTAAGTAACTTGTTTAAGATCACACAGTTAGAAACTTGCAAACCCTATTGACTACCACCTGCCAGCTTTCCTGATGGCTTTTCTATCTCCATTCCCCACACTTTACATCTGGAAGGAGCCTAGAGCCAAACCAGAGGTTCAAGGACTTTCAGGATAAGAAATACTGGGACAGGAACAGACGAGTAAGGGAACTTCAGGGATCTGGAAGGGAAGAGGCGGTCAGCGCTGAAAGGAAGATTAAAAGTTCCGACACTGCTAAATCCTGAACGTGGCCAGAGGGCAACAGGCTGGGAAATTGAGCCCGCCGAATGAAATGGCCAAGAATGTGGATTCTGGAGTCCGACCGACTTTATTCTAGATTCAGTCTCTACCCCACGTGGATGTGTGACTGAGTTAGGTCCCTTAGCATCTTGAGCCTCCTTCCTTCAGCTATAAAACAAGGATACTAATGTTTACCTTTAGGGTTGTAATGATGTCAAATAAGACAATGAACCAAAGTGCCAGGCCCCTATATGGGAATAAGTAGTGGTTGCCATTGTGGTTATCATCCTTGCCACCTTGTCACCGCCTCCACCACCTCACAGTTTGAGGGGCGGGCAATAAGGTAAAGAGCACTGAACTAGGACTCGGGATTAGGAGACCCAAGTTCGAGCCGGAGGTTGCTGCCCCTAAGCCCTGTATGCTGGGATTAGTCAGCGGGCCTCATTAGGTGTGTCCCTCGTCTGTAAAAAGAGGATCACACTATATCCATCGTACTTTCTTTGTAGGAGTGGACTGAGTCACAGGTGAGGCAGTGTATGTGAACATGCTTTACAACCTATAGAGTGTGTTGAGGGGTCCGCAAGACGATTCCCAGGGTCAGTGATTCACCAGGAAGGCTCATGGGACTCGGCATAGTCACATTCAAGAATATGACTGATTGTAGCAAAAGGATACAAGAAAAATCAGCAAAGGAAAGGAACATGGGGCAAAGTCCAGAGGCAACTGGGTGCGAGCTTCCAAGAGTCCTCTCCCAGCGGAGTCACCCCAGTTCTTCCAGCAATAGTCTGACACAGGTATGAAATGTAGTCTACCAGAGGAGCCCATTAGAGACTCAGGGTCCAGGGTTTTTACTGGGGGCTGTTCACACAGGCACTGTCTGCCTGGCATGTCCTGTAATGCCAGACTCCCAGAAGAAAAGGAAGTGTTTAGCATGAATGATATTGTTTATGCAGTTTAGGCCCAGTGAGCTGTTCTTAATAGGAAATAGTGAGAAATCCCAAAATCTAAGTTCCCGGATATCAGCCAAGGGCCATCCTTGCAAATAGACCTCTTTTTGCTGAGGAAGATTAGCCCTGAGCTAACTACTGCCAATCCTCCTCTTTTTGCTAAGGAAGGCTGGCCCTGAGCTAACATCGTGCCCATCTTCCTCTACTTTATACATGGGATGCCTACCACAGCATGAATTTTGCCAAGTGGTGCCATGTCCACACCCAGGATCCAAACTGGCGAACCCCAGGCCGCCAAGAATCAGAATGTGCAAACTTAACCACTGCACCACTGGACTGGCCCTGCAAATAGACCTTTTTAAGGACAGCAGTCTCAGGATTGCAATGTTAACTCTTTTTCACACAAAGTAGAATCTGTAGAAAGAATTTTTATGAGTATACACTCGAAAGGAAAGATAATAATAATAATAACAGCAACAGTTCACAGGTCCTGACTGTTGTGCTTGCTTTACGTGTATTACCTAATGTAATGTTTCATCCATATAACAATTCCATCATGGAGGTGCTGTTATCATCATCACTATGTTATAAATGAGGGAACTGAGACCTAAGAAAGGTTAAGTAACTTGCCTGGGTAACCAGCTATATGACTAGTAAGAAGTAGCAGGACCAGGATGTGGCCCTAACAGTGTCACCCCTGAGTCTATATTCTTTTTCCTTTTTCTTTTTTTTTTTGTGAGGAAGATTGGCCCTGAGCTAACCTGTGTGCCAATCTTCCTCTATTTTATGTATGTGGGATGCCACCACAGCGGGGCTTAACAATCAGTGCTAGGTCTGCACCTGGGATCCGAACCTGAGAACGCTGGGCCACAGAAGTTGAGCATGCAGACTTAACCACTATGCCACCAGGTTGGCCCCCCAAAATCTAGATGCTTAACCACTATACTATGCCTACTGTGGCTGGGTGTTTCATATGCGTTGCTTTATCAATGTTCACAGCAGCTCCATATGAATATAGTTATTGAGTTAATTTTGCATTTAAAAACCTGTGGCTCAGGAATGTTTGTTAATTTATGTCACATCACCCAGACAGAGAATTGACAGCATCAGGAGTGGGACTCCGCCCTCTCAGCCCCCTTTTCCTGGCTGGGGTTTTGCTGAAGCCTTTTGTATGGAAGATGTAGATGGTCAAGTTGGGAATGAATCATTCCGGGAGCTGAGACCGAGAAACTCTCCCTATATCCCATCACTTGGGGACAGAGTTAATAGAAGAGGGGGCCGTGTTGCAAGTCATTCAACTTTTCCTGCAGTATTTGAGAGCTCAAGATGCTGTCTTCAGCTCTTTTTGGTTGCCATGACAGCAGATGTGACATTTCTTTCATGATAAAAAAAAAAAGAAGAAGAAGAAAGAAAGGAAAAGAGCCACGCTTGGTCCTCAGTGATTTTAGCAAATCTGTTCCCCAGATCTAGCCAGTTTTGCACGCATAGTAGTTACACTCTAAAGAAATTCTTAGAATGGAATCAAAGGGGAATAAAAAGGGAGGTGGCAAAATCTGCCTTTCCAGAGAAATCGCGTCAAATGCTATCTGTGTGTGGCGATGGTTTGTCGGGGGGGGCATATGGGAAGGGGCGGACAATATAGGATTTGAGACAAATTGTCAGTTTCTTAAGGCAGCAGCTAGTTACTAAGGTCTCAGGAGTCATTTTAATTCTGCTTCCAACTCTCTCACTCCACCAGTCACACATATTACAGTGTGTTGGGCTCAGCAAAGGCTCAGCAAATGCTTTTTAGTGGGGGAAACATGATGCATAAAGCAAGAATTACAATTCAGAATGATAAATGCAATGATGAGATAAGTTCAGCATTCTAGGGAAGCAAAAAGATCTGTCTTTATATAATTTCAATCTAATCTATATATACACACACATAAACATAAGTGTATATATTTTCATTATTGCGTTTTGAAATGACATTTATTCATGTCATTATCTTACCCTCCGCAACCATCCAATTTCAGTGATGCTCCAATATTCCAGTGGGTGGAATGGTTACAGTCCCCTGTGGATGGACATTTGTTACCATTTTTCCCCTATTATAAAGGAAAGAGTTCTACAGACGGATACATGTAAGAGGATTTGTTTATAACACAAAATACTTCATTCAGAAATATGTCTGTGTTCTCTTCATTATTTTCTTCCTTTTAGTGATTTTTAAAATTTGATTGTAGTGGGAGGGAAAAAAGTTACACTTAGGTACTAAACTGCCTTACTATCTCCGGTTAGCACCTTGTCACATGTAATGGTCTCCCAGAAAAGAAGCAGTACCCCAGTTTTAGGGGTCTATAGGCTGCCTCTGAAACCTTCAAGGAGAAGTAAGAAGTAACCTCTATTTGTGACCAAGACAGTGGGAATGTGGACTCTGATTCTGGGAGTTAGTCTAGGGAGATGGCATCAAATGAACAGTGGGTTCTCAGGGTGAGAGTGAATAATCAAAATGGTGAATCCTAAATCCGTGCTGCCAGGGATTCCTAATGAAGTTCTCTCTTGTCATTTCCTCCAGAGCCATGTTTGACTATGACAAGAGCAAGGACAGTGGGCTGCCAAGTCAAGGACTTAGTTTTAAATATGGAGATATTCTCCATGTTATCAACGCCTCTGATGATGAGTGGTGGCAAGCCAGGAGAGTCACCCTGGAGGGAGACAGTGAGGAGATGGGAGTCATCCCCAGCAAACGGAGGTAAGAACGCCTTTGCCTTTGCTACTGCAGGGTATTTGCTTTTCAGCCACCCAGAGAGTGGAGATGAGGGAAGATGAAGATGTGGCAAACTGTGTTCACAAAATATCTACTTGAGTGGGATAGTCAATCTGCAGGGAAATGGCCAGTGATGCCAGGTGACATGAATTAAATATTCTCACTCTCCTCATATTAAAGTTTTACCAAAACTGGTGGCTGTGATAAAGCAGAGCAGAAGAAAGAAGATCTGCTCACACTGCCGTCCTAAAACTTTCACCAGCGTTCACATGTTCAAGATTATGCTCATAAGCTTGTATGTTGACTTCAACGCTCACAGGGGTTATCTCAAATGTTCCAAATTTACCAGATAATTTTATAAAAAGGCCAGGTGAAAATCAAATAAACTAGACTATTTACTAAGCTAAGGACAAGGAGTCATCTTGTTGAATATGACTCCAAGGGTGGAAATGGAGTGGAGAAAGAGAAGCTATGTGGGAATAGATTTCAGCTCATTTTAAAGAAGTTCTTTTACTAGTTGGAACTGCGTAGAGATGGAATGGATGACCTGGGATGATAGTGGACTAGAACAATGGTTTTCATGCAAAGGAAACATTATAAAAACTTAGTTAGATATGCCCACTCTGTCCTTCTCTGACACCCCTCCCCCCCACCTTACACAGAGACACACACACTAAGATTCTGTCTGGGGTGCGTCCTGGAAGTCTGTATTTGTTTGTAAGTGCCTCCAGGTGATTCTGACAATAGAAGATCCAATGTTGGGAAATTTATAAAAGGAATTCAAGCTTTGGATGGGAGAGTAGAACTATGATTTTCAGGCCTTTTCCAATCCTGAGGTTCTGTGATACTAGTCAATCGTGTCAATGGTCCTACATTTGTTCAATTGTGCATCATTTTCTCCCTAAGGAATATTCTAGGTGCTATTCCTCTTGACGTAATTTTTCATCTGCTGGTGATCATTCTATTTTTATTGTTGTTGAAGTATAACTGACATACAATGACCCATTAGTTTCAGGCGTACATCATAATGATTCAATGTTTATATACATTACGAAATCACCATCACAAGTCTAGTTACCATCTGTCACCATACAAAGTTATTAGAACATTATTGACTGTATTCCCAATATGATTGCCTATATGTACATTACATCCTTATGACTTATTTATTTTATAACTGGAAGTTTGTATCTCTTAATTCCCTTACGTTGGCTATCTCTCCTATTTTGGATGAAAACCATCTTAACAACCATGCTACAGCCAGCCTGAAAAGGAAGTTTGTCTACTCTCTCTAATACTGATACTTATTCACATCTATCTCATGAAGGGGGCAGTAGCTTCCCCAACTCTGTGTGTGTGTGTGTGTGTGTGTGTGTGTGTGTGTGTGTGTGTGTGTTCATGCCATAAATGAATTTCTGTCAAATGTTTCCCTTAGGATTTTAAGTCTTTCAAAAAATGTTATTATTGTTGTTTTAAATGTTTATAAAAGTAACACATTTCATTGTAGAAAAGTGGAACAATTTAGAAAAGTATAAAGAAGAAATAAAAAATCACTTATCATCATACCCACGAACAGTTCTTATGCATTTATTTTAATGCAATTTAAAATCTGTCGTGAGCCTGTCCTGGGCCTGCTCTTTAATGCTTTACTTCTAAATGAGGTACTCTCATTTATCACTACACTCAGCATCTTAAAACTACAGCCCAGAATAAATGGTAGCTGGTATATATATGATTTACTATTAGATTGGGGTTATTTTTTCAATCTTTAATTCCTCTCCACCCCTTTTCTGAGTACAGTGCATCTAGTAGAGCTGGTCTGGGAAAATGTCATACTGGATAACATCAGTGTATGACTTTACCCTTTATAAAAATGTTTCTCAGTTGATGATTCCATTTAATCATCCCAATGAAACCAAGGTGAAGAGTATGAAAATTATTGCCCTCCTCTCTTTTTTTTGATGATGGCGAATAAATTTTATTTAACAAAACACTCCTAGAGCATGCTAGACACTCTTCTAAGCCCTTTACAAATTAATTTATTTAAACCTCATTACAACCCTACAAAGGAAGTGATATTATTTTTATTCTCATTTTACAAATTAGGAGGTTGAGGCATAGAGAGGTTAATTAACTTGCCTGAAATTGCCCAGCTAGTAAGTGGCAGAAGTGGGATTTGAATCCAGGCTATAGAATTGATGCTGTTAACTTATATGTAATCCTGCCTTCCAAAGTTACAAACATAAGACTTGACAAAATTTAATTCAGCAAGCATTGCTTGAACAGCATCTGTGTGCCAGGTGCCGTCATCTGGTCACTGTCTGGAGCCCAATATTTGTGGGACCAACATGTAACTATGGCACAGCTACACTGTGATTAGGTCAATGAGGGCTATGTCATAAATAAAGGTACTGTCCTCATCAACTCGGGCTGCCATGACAAAATTTCACAGGCTGGGTGGCTTTAAAAATAGACATTTATTTCTCACAGTTCTGGAGACTGAGAAGTTCAAAGTCAACTGGATTCCCAGTGAGAGTCCTCTTACTGGTTTACAGATGGCCTTCCTGCTGTATCCTCACATGGCTGAGAGATCATTTCTCTCTTGTCTCTTCCTATAAGGACATCAATCCCATTCATGATGGCTCCACCCTCCTACCTAATTATCTCCCAAAGGCCCCATCTCCAAATACCACCACACTGGGGATTAGGGCTTCAACAAACAATTTTTGGAAGACACAAACATAGAGAAGTGAAAGAGCAGCAGACAGAGGGATGAATTCCATCTGATGATAGCACCAACTATGTATTGTGCCAGGTGCTTTCAAATGCACGGTTTCATTTAATCTTCACAAAAGCCTTATAAGGAAACTGAGGGTCAGAGAAGTCAAGCAACTTGCCCAAGGATGCACAGCCAGCTACTGACTGAACCCAGGTCTCTCTGGTAGCGAGACCAGATGGCTTTCCACCTCACCGACAGTATACTAGGAGCCCTTGCCAATTAAGGAGTTCTTACTATGTATCAGGCACTGTGCTAAACAATTTTCTTGTATTAGCTCATTTAACATTCACCATAAGTTTTGAAATCTGTGTTAATATTCTAACTTTACCAACATGAAACCTGAGATCCTAGGAGGTTGACCGACCTGCCCTAAGTCACAGAGCTGACATGGCAGATGCAGAATTCAAACCCAGGCTTACGTGATTTCAAAACCTGGGCTCCTAGCATAGAATCTCTGAGATCACATAGTTTGTGAGTGACAAAGCTAGGATTTGTTTTACAGTCTCTTAATCCAAGTTTCTATTCATTACCCCACAGTGACTGGTCACCTGAGCTCTTGGATGACAGCTTACACTTAGCGTTGCATAAGGGCTTACTCACCTAGCCTTCACAGAAAGCCCGTGACCACTAATGTGGATGGCATTTCCATTCTTCCTACAACAGTGCCTTGTGGGGCACAGGCAAATGTACACCCAGCAGCAAATGATGCTGCCACCGTCAGTCAGTGCTCCAAGCCTGACTCATTATGTGTTTGGCCAGAACCTGAAAATGCCAGATGGGAGATGGGTGAGAGGGCAGAGGGAGACAGTTGGGCTCATTAAAGCATGACCATTTGGTACTCTCTGGAGATACTAGGTGTCAGAATTGATTGCTCAAATTTCGCCATCCAGTTATATTTTCAGAATTTTGGTCAGTGACCAAACTAGGGCGGAGAGGATTATTTCTGCTTAAACAATCTAATTAATTGTTTGCCTCGAGTATGAGAGAAGTTAAGCAATACTTCTTATAGAGATTCAGTCTCTCTATACAGGTGGTCCACCATTTCCTTAGGTAAAGATATGTGGACCTTAATATATCTCTTTCTGCCCAAGGATACTTAGTAAAATTGTTAGAAAAGGTAATGCTATAAACTTTGATATAGACTCTTACGAAGTGAAAAAGTCATGACATGGTGAACAACTTTGTATCAGAAACACTTGATCAATTGGGCAAATCACTTGAACTCTCTGAGTCTTAGTTTTCACATCCAGGTCAAGAACTAGTAGCATCCTTGAGGATTATTTCATTCATTCATTCATTCATTCATTCATTCAACAAAGATTCATTAAGCACCTACTATACACCCAGCTCCATCTTAAGCCCTGGATCACTGTACAGATTATAGATAATATTGGCAAAGTGGTTAGCACAGCCTCTAATACTTTTGTGCATACTCAAGTAATGGCTATTTCCCTTTCTTCAGATTTTGGTGCTCAAAAGAACACAGCATTATTTTGGGCCCTATTTCAACAAGAAACTATCCATGTGCATCCCAAGAAGCACTAGGAGAGAGGATGAGGATGAGGCAGATGAGGAAGAAAAGATAAGCCACAGCCACTGCTACCAAGGAGAGAAGTTTGCAGAGAACCCCAAGAGTGGGCCTCTGTGACAGGAAAGCACAGTCATGATGGGGTTGCGGTGAATGCAAAGAAACTGCCGAAGAGAGAAATCAAGTCAATACTTGTGATGTAATGTTGCAAACAAGCATTTAGCTGACCTGAATTTCAGCGTTAAAAGCAAATGTATTCTGAATTTTGAGGTCAGCCTGTTCTGATATAGTATAATCTCAGTGACTATATGCTTGAATTCGGTTATGGTTTATTTAATTCAGGACATTTGGAATATGGAGGCTGGCTATCATTTGTGAAAAACTCAGCCCAGACTTCTAAGGAATTTTATTGGCCTTAAACCTGTACATGACACATCCAAAATCTCATGTTTTTTGAGAATTCCCATTGGGAAAGGGAAGCATAGAAGGTCCTCGAATGCTGTTTCCTAAACTGAGTGGATGTGGATAGATACTAAGGTTAGCTGTTACCAGATACATGTTCAGGCCCTATTTCTACCACTTTCTAATTTGGCAAGCTTCAAGTTTCAGCTTTCCCAGCCCCAAAACAGAGTCGATAATACCTCTATCACTTGATTATTGCAGGGACCAAATGGGATGACGTGAATGTGAAGGAATTTTTCATTAATAATTATATGTTAAAACCTTAGCCACCACTTATACAATTATTATTATTCTCATTATTAATGAGACTTTCAACCCAAGTAGAAAGCAAAACTTCCCAACTTTCCCTTATGAGTGAACCAAACCCGTGTCACCTATATGGCAAGGCTTTAAAAATTGTTTTTTTTACTTTTTCTATTGCCTGTTTGAAGATTAATAATAAATTGTAGCAAATATTAGGTGTGTGTGCATGCATGTGTCTGTCTGTCTATCCATAAATCTGACAACATTCTTTGCAACTCTTCTAAGATTTAAGGGATGAATGACTAAAAATGGCCTCGGAGGGACATTTCTTAAGAAATCTGAAAAGAATGAACTCAGAAACCAGGGGGGAAGATTAGAATACTCTGTCCAAAGCCTTCTTAAAATAGACTACTGCGTTCAGCCTAATATTACGTATGTTTGGGGCCTGTGTGAGTTCTGTGGGTTTATGCAGAGCTTGTTTGCACAGCCTAATCAAATAACCATGTCTTCTCTACATGCTACAGTCATTTTGGCATCATCTACCGAACTAGTGTCTCCCATAATTAGGCTGGTTGACGCAAAGAGGCCAGGATAAAGTCAGGGCTATGACAGCAGTTTTGGAAGGATTCAAAGAGATGCCTATGAATTAACATTTGCACTTGGATTGAAACTAAGAAAAGCTGAAGTAGGTCGGAACAGGCGTTTTCTCAGTGAGCATCTTCCCACTTGGCAGCTTACCTTATCTGAAGTCTTCCTTGCTCTCCTACCAACTGTTGTTGTTGGACGTGAGGAGGAGCTCTCAGTAGAAAATATTGCTTTAATATCTGAGGTTAGATTAAACTTTTGCTCAGCTGTTTCTACTCAAATATTCTACTCTCATGCTGAAATAAATATATTCTGAAACTCTGTTCTGTAACTATAGAAACACTGATCTTCACTGTGTTTCAGCTGGAAACACAAAAGAGCTCTCAGTTAAAAAGGAGTGTGTTGTTAATTATTGATCTATGAATAGCTCAGGTTTCATAAACCATTGTTTCTATAGATTCACATCTTTTCCTCTCTGTTTTCTTTCTTCATTTTTGAAATTAAAGCTAGTCCTATTTAAACAAGAAGTCACGTTAAAACAATACAAAGAATATTATTTTAGTTCAATAGTTATTTATCGAGGCCTTGCTGTAATACACTGTGGAGTGCTATGTGGGCTTGCCCTCAAGGAACATAAAGCCTTGTGTGTACAACGTGAAACAAACAAAATACAAGGAAACAGGAGATATTACCGATGTAGAGATCCACATAAGTGCTAGTGTGGATTGGAGGAAGGAATGATTATGTCTAACTGGAGACGCTCAAAAAAAAATTGGGGAGATATTTAAATTCCTCTCTTTTCCTCTTTTTCAACCCCAGCCTTCAAACGGGCACAAGTCCTACCAATTTTATTTTATAAATATTTCTCAAGCCCTTCCCTCTCCTCTACCTCATTATCATTTGTCATCATTTCTTGCCTGAATTATGACCATACCTTCTAAATAGGTATCCTGCTTCCTGCTGTCCCTTCCCTCCTCCAGTCTTTCTTCCTCCTCCCCCAGGGTCCTTTATTTACAATGCTAATCTATTCCATCTCCTCGCTGTGTTATATCCTCTAATAAATCATGAGGATTCCCCAAGGAAAAAACCCAAATTCTTAGTATGGATGGATACCCTTTATAAGGAGGCCCCACCACCTCTCCAGACTCACATCCTCATCCTCTATATACCCTGTACCAGAATCTTCCTGCAATCTTTGGCTTGCTTATATCCTCCAGTCACCATACATGTTGTTCCTCCTCTCTGAGAAAATCTCCTTGAACTTTTCCTACTGACAACTCTTTGTCATCCTTCAAGTCTCACATAAATTTACACCTCCTCCAAGAAGCCCACCCCAATGCTTTCCACCCCTCTTCACCCTCCAATGAGATAGATGCATCCACAGTGCTATCAGCAGTCTTACTATGCAGCATTCTCAGTCTTTGTTTATGTCTCTGTTCCTGCCAAGAGCGCATTACTGTGTGTTCATTGCAGTCATGCTTTTTAAACTGTTTTTCTTTGTTCCCCAGCTCCTTGCTTGATAGAGGGTAGGCACTCAACGAGTGTTTGATGAATGAATGCAGGGCCAGGTAAAATGATGACATCTGCAGAGATGACAGGATAAGGACACTGGGGAAAAGGAAAAATTCAAGATTATCTATAACATGTTGGGTTTTAAGGTGAAGATAAATACCCAAGTGTTATTAAAGGAAATGGAATAAAAAGAAAGCAAAAAGAAAGGGGGAGGAGAGATGAGGAGAGGAGAGAAATTTACGTAGTCTCCACTTTTAGTGTTCATCTCTGTGGAGTGTGATTTCTTGCAGTAGATTTTGATTGATTTATTCAGGCATCTAAATAACAAATATTGGTTTTTTACCTCTTTGTTCCTTCTAAATACTGTGACTGTCAGTACATGTAACACAGAAATTTCAAGGGATATGTTAGTAGCTTAGAGACATTATACCAAGACATTTTATTCTAAATAAAGGAAGAGAAATATTTTAGAATGTATTTTATTTGTGCTGTAGGATAAGAAGAAATGTTCCCCATTTAATAAGAAACTTAATTGTAAATGTCTGGCCATGTGATAAAGTGTTTATTTTCAATTTTCTTTAGGGTGGAAAGAAAGGAACGTGCCCGATTGAAGACAGTGAAGTTTAATGCAAAACCTGGAGTGATTGATTCAAAAGGGGTAGGTACAAAACAATTGAAACATGAAGTTCTCTTGGTTGCCATGGATTTAACTATAATTAACATTTAGGCTTTCAGTAGCAAACAAATTATGGAGCCACCAGACAGTAGATCACTGTTAGAAATGTATTGCTAAAAGTAATGATGTAATTTCTGATAAAGTGGATTTATGGCAAATATATTAAATACTGGGGGTAAAACGGCTAATGGTTGGCAGAGATGATATGTTGATGAAGGTGATGTAATGACTACAATGAAGAGGGAAAAAGATAGTTTAGGTGTCTTCACTTCTTTAATTTATTTTCTTTTAAATTAAATGTTCTAAAAGGATAGATTTTGTAAAATATATCTACTCATCTTGTGTCTAGTCTGTTACACGTTATAAAGCTAAGACAGTGGTCATGGAAATATACACATGGATCATCTAAGTGAATACATGGATTGTTGTGACAGACATAGAAAAGAAGAGAATTAATTGAAATTTAATCACCAAAATTAAAATATTTACTCATATGCATATGTATCTTTTTAATAATAACTTTAATGAGATATAATCACATACCATATAATTCACCAATTTAAAGGATGCAGTCCAAAGGTTTTTAATATATTTAGAGTTATGCAACCATCACCACAATCAATTTTAGAACATTTCATCACCCCATAAAGAAATCTTGTAAGCAGTTACTTCCCATTTCCCCCGACTCCACTGCCACCCCACCCTACCTCTCCCTAGGCAACTGCTAATCTACTTTGTCTCTATAGATTTGCCAATTCTGGATATCTCATATAAACGGAATTATACACTATGTGGTCTTTTGTGAACTGCTTCCTTCACTTTATATAATGTTCTCAAAGTGCGATTATGTTGTAGCACGTATAAATACTTTATTTCTTTTCATTACCAGATAATATTCCATTACATGGATATACCTCATTTAATTTATCCAATCATCAGTTGATGGACATTTGGGTTGTTTCTATTTTTTGGCTTTTATGGATAACGCTGCTATGAACATTCATGTACAAATTTTTGTGTGAACACATATTCTTATTTCCATTGGATGTGTACCTAGGAGTAACCTTGCTAGGTCACATGATAACTCTATGTTTAACACTTTGAGGAACTGCCAGACTGTTTTCCAAGATGCTTGTACCATTTTACATTCCCACCATCAGTGTATGAGGGTTCCAGTTTCTCCCCATCCTCACCAACACTTGTTATTATATGTCTTTCTGCTTATAGCCATCCTGTTTGGTCTGAAGTGTTATCTCATTGTGGTTTTGACTTGCATTTCCCTAATGACTATCAGTGCTGAGCATCTTTTCATGTGCTTATTGGCCATTTGTGTATCTTCTTTGGAGAAACGTCTATTCAGATCCTTTGCCCTTTTTTAAGTGGGTCCTTTTGTTGTTGTTGAGTTGCAGAAATTCTTTATATCTTCCAGATATTAACTCATCAAATATATGCTTTCCAAATATTTTCTCCCATTCTGTGAGTTGTCTTCTCACTCTCTTGATAGTGTCCTTAAGTGCACAAAAGTTTAATTTTGATGAAGTCCAATTTATCTTTGGTTTTTTTTGTAACTTATGTTTTGGTGTCATATCTAAGGAAAAATTGCCTAATCCAAGGCCATGAAGATTTACCGCCATATTTTCTCCTAAGAGTTTTGTACTTTTAGCTCTCACATTTAGGTGCTTGATCCATTTTGAGTTAGTTTTTCATATGATGTAAGATAGGGTTCCATTTTCATTCTTTTGCATGTGAGTTGTCTTCTTAGTTTCATTTTTGGATTGTTCATTGCAAGTGTATAGACATATAATTATTTTGTATATCAATCTTCTCTCTTGCTACCTTGCTGAACCAATTTATTAGTTCTAATAGTTTTTTGACAGATTCCTCAGGATTTCCTGTGTACAAGATCATGTCATATGTACAAAGAGAGAATTTTATTTATTTATTTCCAGTCTGATGACTTTTTTTTCTTTGTTGTGCCTGATTGCCCTGGCTAGAACCTCCAGTACAATGTTGGATAGAAGTGGCAAGAGCATCCTTCCTTGTCTCATTCCTGACTTTAAGAGGAAAGCATTCAGTCTTTCACCGTTAAGTAAGATGTTAGCTGTGGGTTGTATAGCTTTTTAAACCTATTTTTAAGTGATAATACTAGTATCTTATTGCCATATTGTAAAATCCACCCCCCCCCCCACCTTCTTTCTCTTCCTGTTGTTTTTCTCTTCATCTCCTTTCCTTCACTTTTCTGTTCTAACACTTCTGGCTTGTGCCCATCACACAGAACCACAGTTATGATCAGTAGATATCACTGTGAAAAACGAGAAGAAAAGCCATCACTTCTCAGGACTTTTGAGCCCCAAACCACAACACTGCCTTTTGTATTTTTAAGTAGAAGTGTCATTGGGCAGCCTAGTCTTTGTTATAATAACTTACTTTCCCCTAAAGTATTCAGATGAAATGAGAATTTGTTTGAATATATAGTGTCACTCTAAAAAGAAAGTGAGGCTGTGTGTCATCATGCATGGAGTACTTTCAAACAAAAATTGCTTATATATAAGGGGTTAGGATTTTTCAGTAATTCTTGGTGAGAATTTAAGGATAGATCTCCTGTTTGTTTTGTATATATAGTTGGATGCATATCAAATAATTTTTGTTAAATACCTACCATTTGCCAAACACAGGGCTAGAATTTGTGAAAAATACAAAATGTAACATAACCCCTTCTCCCCAAGAGCTTATAACATTGACTAGAGCCCAGATGTCTTTTTGATAAGGCCAAAACTTAGGTGTTGTGCTTTTTAATCATGTTGTTAAGTGCTATTAGGTATGTGCCAATGAATAGAATATAAATTCTAGGACTTGAATGACTATCGAAGGAAAGGCCATGAACACATGGGAAGGGAAACCCTGGACTGAGAGTCAAGAGGGTCAATTAACCTGGGTTCTGGTTTCAGTTCGTTACTAAGTCACCACTGCTCTTTGGGTCTCATTAGCAAAATAACAGCTTTGAACTACACCAGAGGTGTCAGACAAGTTTCATCTCCTATGTAGACTGATGGATTGATAATTTCTACCTGGAATATTGTGTTGAAAAAGATTCTGAGGCCCTATATGACCTCAGCAGGAAAAAGAAATGTGCCATGATTGATTAGTCATGCCTAGCACAACACTGGGAATTGTTCTCTACTTAAGGTCCTGGATTCAGTGATTTTTAAGTTATCTTCCAGTGGTAATTCTCCATGAGCCTATGAATTAAGAAATAATGAACTAAGTTTTCCAAATCCCCATGAGAACAATACGTCAATGAGGAGACTCTTGTCCCAAAGTAGAAAGCAAAGGACAATTAAGAGAAAGTGCACTGAAGAAAGGAGACGTAGGGGCTGGCCCATGGCATAGTGGTTAAGTTTGGCACACTCCACATCAGTGGCCTGGGTTCACAGGTTCAGCTCCTGAGCACAGACCTACACCATTTGTCAGCCATGCTGTGGCAGCGACCCACACACAAAGTAGAGGAAGATTGGCACAAATGTTAGCTCAAGGCTAATCTTCCTCAAGCAAAAAAAGAGGAAGGTTGGCAACAGATGTTAGCTCAGGGTGAATCTTCCTCAGCAAACAAAAAAAAGAAAAAGAAAGGAGTGACAACTATATGGAGAGTGGGGAATGTTGGGTCAGGAGATGCCACTCACTTTGATCCAAGCGTAGGACTACAGAAATAAGTCATTGTAACAGAGGCCTCAGTCTCTAGTATGTTGGAGCAAACTCAGTCTGAACTGAGGAGGAAAACTCTGGAATGAGAAAGAGAATGGGGTGTTTTAAATAACCTATAATTAGCTGGCTTTTATAGAGCATTGTGAATTGTCAAGTTCAGAGTGAAAGCCATGGTTACTGCCCTGGAGGAGCTTAGAATCAATTAGTATGTGTGAAGCAGGCTGTGACAAGAGCCTTAGTAGTAGTATATACAAGAGCTATGAGAATTCAAATGAATGGGCAAGCGAATGACCAGAGAGGACTTCACAGAAGAACCTAGACTTTAATTGGCCTATCAGTGCTTACGTTACTTTTCTTGAATTGTCCGTTGATTTAAAAAACATTGAATGCTGCAAAGCATCAGGCACTATGCTAGGTGCTTTGTGGGACAGCAAAATTATTGAAAAGGCAAGATCTCTCACCAGGGACCTCACAAAGAGAAATATAGGCAGGCAAATAATGGCAATACAGTATCACTGATGATCTCCGTAAATTTAGGGAATTAATAGTCTTCATTTTTAAATATCAGGGAACAAGTCTCAGGAAGATTAACTAACTCACCTAAGATCACACAGTTCGTAGGTGCAAGAATTAGGTTTAAATTCAGATCATTTTGACAGCAAAACGTTTGTCCTTTCCATTTCTTCACACTGTACCTTGTTCTGTTGGAGGTCAGAAAAGGGGGAAAGTTACTAATTATGCCTTGGGTAGGAGACAAGTCTTCAAAGAGAAAGTGAATTGAATGAGATCTTGAAGTTTGGGTAAGAGTTTGCCACACAAAGGAAATAGCATGAACATGAAGGTGGAAACTGTAGGTATATTGGAGTAAGCCCAAGCAGCCCAGGGGCACCAGATGGATGGTGTGGATGGTGTGGTGGGAGTTGTAACAAATAGGGCTGACAAGGAAGGTCTGGAAGGTCACGAAGCTTGTTTAGAAAGCCTGGCTATGAGCTTTGAAACTTACTGAATTGTGAGTATCCATGAGGAAATCTGACACTCTCTATTTGAAAGTGCCCATTTGCTACAAATGAGATACCCAGGCTTTCTGTCCCCTGCATGTACCTTCATAAAGTGTGTGTCTACGTGTGCAAAGACAAGTGGACAATTGTGTCAGTAACCCAAATAATTCCAGCCTACCCAGATCCCTAAGGTCAAAGCGGTCTTCTGTTTGATGGTTCTCCTTGAGAACCATCTCGGTTCCCCAGACCTCACTGCAGCCAAGTTTTCCTGAGAATGTCAGTTAAGTCCCTAATGAGTCTCCATTCAAATCAGCCTCTGGGTGAAAACATAAGCACTTCAGAAATTTCTTTCATTGTGCTTCTAACATTTTTCATCAATTTCCTAATCAGGCATTCTGTTACCTACTGAAATGTTCAGGAAATTGTATAATCTTCAGAATCAAGCCGTTCTCCGTTGAAAAATCAATGAGTATTTGGTGACTTATGCTAAACATTGTTTTATTTTTAAAAATCATCATAATTTAAGGCAGGGATATACATGTCAGAGAGAGTATGACAGAGCTATCAATATCCTTACTAGATGTCAGTAACCTGCCATGTATAGGTGTCCCCTTCGCGCTGTAAGTCCTTTCCAAAGTAAAGTAGGCTATAAATAAATAACTAACTTATTTATCCACAAGCTGGTACAAAACAGAGGTGATAGATGTTGTTGAAAGTAGTTGGAGTATCCATTGTAAAAACCCAGACAGGTTGCATACATCTCTTAATCACCACAACAAAACTTGAAGGGAATAATTTTTCCCTCTTCATAGATTTAAAGAAATTGAGGCTTACAGAGGTGAAGAAATCTGAACCCATGTCTGACTGACTCTGAAATCCATAATCTGTTTGTTATAGCATGCTCGCTTCCTTGTTAAAAACAAGTCACACTGTGCATTTTAAGAAAAATGAAAAAGTAAATTGAATTGTTTAATTTTATTAAAAACTAACTTGAGTGTAAACTTAAATCCTGAAAGCAGAAAGCTGGTTTCCTCCATAATGTACATCTTTTTTGATGAGGACATTTCTGAAATGAGCTTGGAGCTGTACACTTTTTCTATTGTGGTCTGCCACAATAAATGAGGGGACACGTCTTAGCAAACATGTTCGTTCAGTCACAATCTTTAATAAGTCTGTATTAGATGCCAGTGCAAGGCAGCTTGCTAGGCAGTTGGACCAGGATGAAGAAGTCATGATCACTACCCTGAAGGAGTAGGGATTCCAGGGGAGAGAATAAGTCCCTGCAGGGAGCAAGTGATTAGTACCAAACAAGAGGGACAAGAAACTTGCTCTAAAGTTCGGAACAGAAGGAGATACTGGATAGGAAGCTGAAGGATTTTGAACTGGGGGGGCCTTGAAGGATTAGTAAAATTAGCAAGGGATGGGTAGTGGGGTATGAATAGGATACAGGATACATAGGAAGTAAAACATGGTTTACTTTCATTGCAAGCAACAGTTTACGAAGGAGAATAAAATGACTCAGAACTGGAAAGTTAGACAAGTTAGTTCTGGTGCCTTAAATTTTCCAGGAAACTTTATCCTGTAGATGGTGAAGAATTTGAAGGGTTGTGACCAAACCAGACCTAGTAATTTCCTCTGGCCTTGACCTTGAATGTACCTATATCATTGCCTGAATGTCACTTGCAGGCAAAGGTCCAAACTTACTCATCTTTGTTTCCCTAGCACCTAGCATGGTATCTACAAGACCCATTCTGGCTATGCAATTCACCCTTCTTCAAGGAAAGAGAAGTGAATGATCAGAACTAGTTTTCCAAGAGATCACTGTGACAATTGTGGGAAGGACAGATTGGAGGAGAGAAAGACTGACAGTGGGAGATGTTTGAGAAAGCTATTGCAGTATTCTGGGTGTGAGATTCTGAAAATCTGAACTTAAAACAGTGGCAAAAGGAAGGGAAAACAGGAAACTGTTGCCAAAGAGATCAAAGAGGACTGTCATCCTTGGACATCTGACCTAATGGGTCCTAATAACATTCTGTTTCCTTTTCCAAAGCCTGAGCTCCTTTTGAGAGGGGATGTTGACTGTTAGAGAGGGCCTGGGGCAGAGGTGAAGCCCTGGCGTTGGGTCATGGCAGTCTCCCTGCATCAGCCTGGAGCTGGCTTTGAGAAATCTCAGTTCTACTTCATAGATTCTTGGAAATTTCCATATGACCATTGATTCTTACTATGTCCCTTAAGGGTGGAGAAACTGAGAATTATTTCTCTGGGACACACAGAGTTGGTAGCAGAGCCTGCCATTGTATCGTTTACCAAAAAAAATGATTTGACAGTGTTTTGTTAGCATGATAGGAATTGTGTTTGCTTCACCATGAAGAATATGAAGATTGCATTTGTAACAGTTTCAAAGTGACACTTTGAGTTTCAAAAGAAAAGTCAATACTGTCCTCAAAAGGACACTCTTTAATAGAGTTAGTCTTTGGATGGCCAGAGCCCAGTGACGAGCTCAGATGTCGAGAGGTGACCTGGAGATTCAGGGAGGAAGGGAGGAAGGAAGCCATACTGCCCACTCCATGGGCATTAGGAGGGTGACATTTCCCCTCAAAGGTCATAAACTCAGAAAAGGCTGCTCCTCAATTTATTATCGGTTCCCTACACTCGGCTCTCTTACAGTGTCCTAACTGGTCTTTCTGGCTCTAGTCTTTCTCCTCCGATTTTTTTATCCCCATACTGCATGCAGTGTGGTTTTAACCAAACTAACGTTTTTACGCAAAGAACAAAGACAGGGCTATGTCTAGGGAATTCTGTAGTGTCACTAGCCCAGCCTGGGGAGAGCTGCTAACTCATTATATTTCTTTTGAATCTGATAATCACATCTGCCCAAACCTTCAGCTCCTACATCCACTCAGGACCACGTGAGCAGCACACAGACAATTCTCCGATAAAGAAGTGCTAGGGGCTTCTCTGTAGATGATTCGCAGACGAGCCTACAACTGAGTTTCCTTCTCTGATACCTGTAAGGAGGGCCCTTATCTGAACCCTGAAAGCCAGTTGAATTCAAGCACATCTTTTGGATGAATAAATATACATTATTTCACTTATTCCCCATAGGGTATTTGTTTTCAAGGTACTAATGAGGAAATTACTGGTCTGTGGAATAAAATGGAGAATAAATCATGCTCCTTATGTATTTCTATGCATATTCATTTCTTGGTAGTCATTTCCCTCCTGGGTCCAAAAGTACTGCTCTCAAAAATACCAAATTAATCTGCAACCTTATATACCAAATTTAGTATAATTTATAATTGACAAAAATCTATCTATTACACACGCACATCCATTTTTATAATATATTTTAGTTTGTACAGCTCTTCTCCCTTATCCAGCTTAATTCTATTTTTAAGACAATTTTCTTGTTTTGTATATGTTGACGCTTGAGTATGTTTGGTCAACCTCATCCTCAGGAGAAAAAAAATACAAAAGTTATGAAATTAAAAAGATGCCTTTGAAATCTAATGCATTTCATTGCCTAGTTAAGCTAAATCTTTCATTTAATTAGTGTCAGAAGGAGTATGGTAAATTGAAACACAATAAATTCACTTGTTCATTGTCCTCCTCCTCTCTAATGTTTTCGGTTTTTTAGGCGTCAGTTTAACAGACATTTTTTGAAGCCATACTATGTGCCAGGCACTGATTTAGGCAATGGAAATACAGCATGAAAAAGACATGATTCCAGCCTTTAGGAATCATAAAATATTCTGAGGAGATAAACATGTTAGCAAATAACAAATAGAATCTGGTAAGCACTGAGTGAGGAGTGAGCCCAAGATACCAATTGAACTCAGACCGGGAATACTTAAGCCTCTCTTGGAGTTCACAGGAAAGTTCCTAGAAGAGATAATGTCCAAAGTTAGGCTTAAGGATAAATAATATCTAACTAGGTGTAAAAGGATAGGAAGAATGTTGTACAGAGAGGACAACATGTAAAGACAGGAAATAGCACAGTGTATGCTGGGAAGCTGAAGAAGCCCAGTGTTACTTAGATACAAAAGCAAAGTACACCGCTGCACATGTCAGCAGAGGAGGCAGCGGGGAAGTCAGGAACGAGATCATGAGGGCAATGGAGAGCCTTCGGGGGATTTTAGCAGAGGTTAGAGTTTAGCAGACCGTTCTGCTGCAGTGTGGAATAAATTTCCAAAAGAAAGCAACCCTAGAAAGCAGAATTCTATGTCAATAATGCAGGTAAGACATGGAGAAGGCTAGATCTAGGACCATGGCATAGCTATAGAGAGGAAAGAAGAGACCAGAAAATATTTAGCAGAAAAAAATATATATGTGTAGCCTGGAGCGCCTACATTAATATCAGCTGAGGCTCATTAAAAATGGAGATGCCCAGCTCATCCCCAGCCTGTGGAATCAGAGTCTCTGAGGATGGGGATAGGAAAGCTACATTTTAACAAGCTCCCCAGAGATTTCTTTAGGCTCAGTAAAATTTGAGATACACAGGCATAGCAGAAAGTTTGGTATCAGACAGAATAATCAACTTGTATCAGAGTTATAATAACGTATCTAAGCCTCAATTACCTCATATGTAAAAATAGAAATCATATTAAAAGATAATATAAGTACCCGCAAATATTAGTCTATCTCTTTCCCACCCCTACCCACACTCACACACACCTCAACCCCTCCCCCTTTATAAGGCTAGAATAAGCAACTTCCTAAACGTACTCTTTTCTTTGGGTCCCAAATCCCCTTTTGCACAGATGGAGAGGACGGGAGAGTTGCTGCAGTTTGCCCTACACCCACTTGCATAACGGCTGTTTTTGACCATGTGCTTGCAGACATTGTGGCTCGGCAGGACGGTGGAGGTGGCAGCAGGACCGATCTCAGTCCCCGTCTCCTGCCCCTGCCTTTGGCTGCAAAGCGAGATTGTTTCTGAGTTCTCTACCATATCATGTGGGAAATTCCAGAACAGACTTGATTGGTGTTTATTGCATTGGAAAATCACTGCTCTTCATTCAGTACGCCAGTTACTCTGAACATCTGTAGACTGCCTTATTTTCTATGGGGCTTTTTTATAGGCATAGCTCATTTGCTCCTTACAAAAATCCTGTGAGGTAAGTATTCGTAATATGCCGATTTTACAGATGAGACAACTGAAATTTAGAAAGGATGAATAACTTACCTAAGCTCATAGAGCTAGCAAGTGGTAAAGTCGGGCCCTGCATGATAATATATTGTGTGAGCAAAATAGAATAATTGATTCTTTAAGGCATTTTTGCGTATGAATTCATTCTAGATGTTATTAGCATAGCTAATTCTTTCTATTCAATTAGTGATTCCAGGGCTAAAGTAATACAAATAGGAGATGGATAATTTGTGGTTATATAAACAACGAATATAGATTCATGATTTGAGAACACTGAGCTTTTGTTAAATTTTCTTCCCACTGTTAATTCAGGATGTTAAGTATTATTCAGAAAATTTGACTCAAACCCATTTCTGCATTGAGAGTTACTCATGAGTCAATTCTGATTCACGGCAGGGCTTCCTTTAACCTCACTCGGTAAGGTAAAAGGCCCAGAGTCACACCTTAGAGCTTGCACATTTCATTTTGCAAAGATTTTTAACTCGCTAAAAACTAAAATGCCAATAGTGAAAAATAAAGATGCAGAAGCAACTGTCCAGTCATCTGACTTCCTCACTATAATAATGATAGCCCAACTCTTAGCAAGCAAAAATAGCATATCTTGCCTCTTTTTAACTGTACACTGTGTTTATATGTGGACAGAAAGTTTGTTTTTTTAATGACAGATCATGTAATGTCTGAAAAGTTTCAACAGCTTCCACTATGTTCCTAATATTCATAAAAAATACCTAATTATTTTACCCTTTTGTTAAAAAAATTAGGCTCTGAAATTAGATTGTCCTGGCTTCTTTTCTTAGCTTTCCTAACTATGTGATCTGGAAGCAGAACTCCTCTTCCTAAGACTCCGATTTTTCAGCTGTAATAATAAAATCTAGAGAGTAGATTGCAAGTTCCTTGAAGGCAGGAAGTGTAATTTATTTAGGACCTAAAGTAGTTCATGGCACTCAACTAATAATTACCAAATTAAATAATGTGAGAATAAAGAAGGTGATGTATTAGGAGAAAACTTAAGTAAATTAGAAGGTACAGCCTACACGTTTTTTGCTGTAGCTAGTGAATGGAGAAATGAACAATTTATTGTTGACTTTAAGGAAGGTTCTCTTGATCTGAGTGTTATTTACTTTCATTTCAATAAATAGATTTCGAGTTTCCCCTATGTGCACGATACTGCTCTGGGCACTGAATGGGAACACGGATGAGGAGGGCACCACCTCTGCCATCCCAGAGTTTGCCTTCTAGTGTATACACACACACACTTACACACACCCATACACACACACATCCTACTATAGTATGAGGCAAAAAAGTTTAGTGAGAGATGTACAGTGTCTTTATGTAGATTCAAAGGAGAGAGAGGGCCTACTCTAAGAGCAATTAAGAAATGCTTTCAAGAAGAGGTAACATTTTAGCTAAGTCTGTGAGGATTGAGTAAGATTTCATCACCTGTAGAATAAGTGCAATTTTCACACTTAGAAAATAGTAGAAGCAAAAGTAAAAGATAGAGGCTGTCTGGTGACCAGAAAGTACTACAGTGGACTGGAACACAGAACACACACAAGAGGGCCGTGGGAGAAGTAACGTTGGAAATGTAGCTTGAGGCTCAGTAATAGTGAGTAGCCTCTAAAAAGCTCAAGGAGGCAATTCTTTAGGCTCTGGGGCACCCATAGAGCGCCCTTATTTGGACAGAGCAGTGACGGGATATGCTTGTGAATAAAGAAGTTGACTCTTGTTGCTGGGAGGATGGATGGTGGGTATCTGGGAGAGGCTGGAGAAGTGAGGCACCTGAGGGAGGGCATTGGAAGCACTCAGGTCACAGAGGCCTCATCATAGGGATTGAAGGGAGGTCACAGATGGCAATGGCATTTAGCAGAGAATGTTGAAAATGTCATCCATGAGCACACAGAGGATCATGAATGAGTTACTAATTGGTAGAGAAAGGGGTAAAAGGCAAATTGTGCAGAGTAACTGTGTCCACTAGGATGCCAGTGGAAAGGAGAATGAACTTGGCAGAGCTTAGACTAGAAATTAAAATTGTGTGTATGCTTTGAGGCCTAATCCCAAGCAGATATCTCCCAATACCCACCTCAGTACATTTGCCTTATCTGCCAGTTGAAGTCTTCAGCATTAGGTAATTGCTCTGCGCTGTTAGAAATCGACACCAGTTTATGCATGATACTGAAGTGAACTGAAAACCAACCCAGGCAGAATCGATAAAATTGTCACTAAAACAAACTTTTTTAAAAGACAAAACCAATTTTAGACTGATTTTCAGGTTAAAAGCAGAAAACTGATTATGATAGACCCACTCCTCTGGGATTAAGAAGTTCTTTGCGGATACTAGCAATAAGTCTTTATGTTTGCAGAGCTTCATTTCAAAGATTTCATTTCATCTTCCATTTCAAAGAGGAGGATGCAAGCTCAGAGGAACTAAATGACCTGTCCACAGTCACATAGCCAAGTGCTGTCCTTTGCAGATTCGTGAATACTGTTTCATTTATTTAGCAAAGGTTTAGCACTGTGCTGGGGTTTGGGGTCACAAAGATGCATGCAAGAGCCTTTGCCCTTGCTCTTGGCAAACATTGAATGGTCTGGGAAAGATCTGAATTCCCTTGGAAGCTGGTGCTCTCGATACATAATCTGTTCCTCTCAGGTGGTCTAGGGACCTAGCACTGTGATCCTAGCTACCACTGGCCATGTCATTTGAGAGAGGCCAATTTCTCCTCTGTAAGATGGGACTTGCAAGAAGAATGCGGCAAACTAGCTCTATTAAGACGTGAGATAAACTTACCTAAAGAGACATAGTATGAAAAGCTAGTAAGTCAAATCAAAATTACACTCCACCAGAAAACTTCTGTGTGTAGCCCACATGTCATCTATCAATCATAACATAATAAGCACCATGTACCTACTGTCTAATATGAAGACATGAAACAATGAAAAGCATCTGATGACTAAGGATTATGATTTATCACATTCTGTGCACTTGAGGTCCATTTAGGGGAAAAGGGGAGAAGGGTGATTGGTATATATAGGTAACGATGGAAAAGGTCTGGGAAACATCTTTTACTTGTTTGTAGTGATAACCTGTAATGCAGATGGTTTCCATTAATTTACAGAGTTCTGGGAAATTTGGGTGACACAACGACAAAGCGAGAGCTTTCCCAGTGCCTGTTTCACATTTATTGCGAGCACTTGTCAGTATAATTTAGAGCCGATCTCACTTGAAAAAAGGCAAAAGGCTCACAGATACACCCTTTGCCTTTCATGTTTTGACAACTTCAAGAATATTTGTAAAGATTTCACTGCCACTTGCTGAAACTGGTGTTTGGGCATTCTTGATGTGACTGTTGTTATTCCTGGAAGGCCCCAAGAAGCCACCGTTTCTCTCTGTAATTGGCTTGTGCTCACCTGTCATGAAGAATTAACACTTTTATCAATTGGGAGCACATGTTTGGCGTGAAGGTGAGACTTACCACTCCACATTCATTCACCGACAAAGCGGTCTGTGAACTCCTCCCAGGCCTGCAGGCCCTCGTGGAAGTGGAGCACAAGGAGCACAAGCCCAAGGTTCAGTCAGAAAAAAATACACAAATTTATGAGTGCTACTCAGTGGTACTTTGTCAAAGGTAAGGAGCTCTCTTGTCCCCCAACTGATCCCCAAGAGCTGACTGAACTTCTTTGTTTACCCCCTTCTCAGGAAGAGGCAAAGTTCGGATTTGGTAAATAAGGAATTGGACTTTGATCAACATTTCTAAAACGTGGTAACAATATAACTAACATTTATTGAAGGTTATTTATAAGCCAGGCCATTTGCTAAATGGATTATAAGGATTTTTCTCCTCACAACAAGGCTATGAGGTGAGGGCTACATAGGGGCCTCTTTTCAAGAAAATAATCCTGGTCTCCCCCAGTCTTGACTAAATCCTTTCATGATGATATTTCCAAAATATATATAAACATAAAATTAGGTACAAGTACTGTGTGTTTAAAGCTCTTATCACCTAGAAAATTAAAAGAAATTTACAAATTAAATGTCATACATATTTGGTATTTATATTTTATAGCAACAAGATTCAAAATCACAACTATAACGTGATTGGTGCTGCTTTAGCAATGCTAACTCTTCACCCCCAATGCAGACACCATAGTGGCTGCTGTGTGGAGGGTTTCTTTTGAGTTCTACCTGCTGAGGCTTAGGTGAAGATTCCGTTCTCACCCCACTGTTTCCCCACGGTACACCCACTGCAAAACCACCGCGGAGGTCCCAGGCTGCCTCTTACTCCTCACCGAGTACTCAGCCCCCAGCACAGAGCCCTAAGGAGTTGTTGAATGAATAACTATGGACCTCAGTTATCACACTACAGATGCCCTTTCCTCTGTAGCTGAATCCAAACTTGACAGTGTTCCTTGCCTGCCTCACTATGCCATGCTCAGCTGCACTCTCTGGTGCCGTCTGCAGATAATCTGCCTGGAGCACCCCTCTGTCCACCCCCCATCCAAGTTGAATTTGCTATTTTTAATCTATCATGGGCTGAGAAACCCAAGGAACCAGCTTTTTTAAACAATTTTTTTTAATTTAATAGTAAGTAGGCTCTTGCCTGTGATGAAAGTGTGTAAGACTTTAATGGATAGATTTTGTGACTTCTCTGTCAGCTGCAAAATTCTCCTTCTTTGGGATTTATAATCCAAACACTTGAAGTTGCTGATTAAATGATAAAGAATGGTTTCTGAACTCTACGTGTAATTTCTGTAGAAAAATGTGTACTATTCGCTTATTGCTTGATTATTTCTGGAACAGAAGCAAACATGCAGTAGTACCACATGTAAAGGGGTTCACAGTACAGGCTAGCGCAGCCTCTAGAGCATCTTTCCCACCATTCCTCTGAGCCCCACCCTCCCCCAAGTCCTACACTCCATCCGCACAGCTTCACAGGATGGGGGAGGGTAGAGGGGAGAAGTATTTTCGCCCTTCCCCATTGGACAGACCTTTCCTCTGCCTGCACTGAGCTTTGCTACCTCTCCACCCAACCAACTCCTACTCGTTCTTTAATTCTCAGCTAAAATGGTGCCTCTGGACCTTCTCTGGCTTCCCCAGCAGAACCTTACTTCCTCCCCTGTGCCCTCACAGCTTATTGTACATTCTTCCATGCCAGCAATTATCACACAGTGTGCTAATAATTTGCTTAAACTGTGAGCTCCTCACTTTGTGTTCCCAATATTTATTCTAGCCTTGTTGTTGCAGAGCAGACACACACCAGGGATGAAACCCATCCCACATACCATTTGGCAAGAGCCAGCCTGAGAAAGTGAGCTTTGGCAATTCCTCTACCTAGAGGAGGTGCTTTTTTCTAATTTGCACCAGACACTTTTGCCATTGGAGCCCTGAGTATAATGTTTGGCAAAAACAGTAAATGCTTTGGGATAAAAATAAGTATCATTTATTGACCACTTACTGTGGCTAAGCCCTCACATGCCTAGATGCATTTAGCACTACAATAGCCTATCATGGAGGTATTCGTATCTCAGTCCTTTGGGATCTTCCAGTAATGGATACTGCTATCATATATAGTCTCTTCTACTGGGATATGCACTCTTCAGCCCCTGAAACGAGGGTTGAGAATGGGTAGAGAGCAATAATGTTGTCTGTTAGGTGCTATTTCCTAGGCACTGTGCTAAATGAGGCAAGTGCATTTTCTCACAAGTGGAACACAATTGTTACGTGAAAGCTATGTCCAAACAAGATGCAAAAATTCCTCCCCTTGAACCAGGACAGTAGCAGGAGGGATGGAGAAGTGACAGAAATGCACAAGTAAGGGATCAAGGATGATGGCAAAGTTTCTGGTGGATGCTAGGGGGAAAAAAATCCTCCCCAGGCGCAAGAACCATTCTCTTTGGCTTTAGAGTGACAATCAGTTTACGGTGACAGACTCATCCAGTGATTGCTGACATCTGGTACAGAAATAACAATGAACCTGCAGGACTGTGACATGAACACAGAAAGGAAAGGTGTGTGTATGTGTGTGTGTGTGTGAGTGTGAGAGGGAAGAAGGGAGGAAGGAAAGGAGGGAGAAGGAGAAAGAGAGAGAGATTGTTCTTAAAAGGAAGTGTTGAGGGGTTTGAAGGTATTTTATTCTCTTGAGGTGTGTGTATCCGTTTTCAAGGTTTTTATCTCTGCACTCTAAAGTCTTAGAGGAAGTCTTGGCCAAGTGAGAATCCGCACTTTCATCAGCTACTAGTTGAAGTTTAGCAAGCAATGTTCCATTTTTCTCTCCCCAAAAGTGAACCATTGAGAAATCCTGGGCCACTCACATCCTCTCACGTTAATACTGTGATATGCTCCTCTGACAGGCTCTGCTTGTCTCAGAAAATGCCGTCCACTTGCATATAACATATAAAATGCCCTTCAAAGGAAATGTGTAGGTGGAAGATGCTGTGTGGGCTAGACAAAAGTGTCCAAGGCAGAAATGACCTCTCCACTCATCTGCCATGTGACCTAACTCCTAATGAGAGTCCTAATCCCTGACTCGTCCTG
The DNA here is from genome assembly GCF_041296265.1 of Equus caballus. Classification (NCBI taxonomy): domain Eukaryota; kingdom Metazoa; phylum Chordata; class Mammalia; order Perissodactyla; family Equidae; genus Equus; species Equus caballus. The sequence continues at coordinate 64,216,182 of NC_091690.1, forward strand.
CTAAAGTGGGGCTGTTGGCTGAGGGCCCAGCAGTCTCAGCTGTAATGGATTTGTCTCCATTTGTAAGTTACCCCTCCTTCCATTCAAGCATAAGGTGAGAATTATTCAATCAGGCACAACTTTACAAAAAGTACTATTTATTATTGTACTTACTTATTGGTTTGTTCTCGATCACTCCTGAGACACAAATGCTGCAAGTGACCTCTTGTGCTCTGGGTCTGGAATTGACATCAGATGGTGGGAGGCAAAGCAAACTGTCAGTTCCTGAAACTGAGTCGTCTTCCAAGAGGGTGAAGCTGAGCACCTCTCCTAGCTGAAGGAGGGGAGGAAAGGAAGGAAGGGGCAGAGGGAGAAAGTGGAAACATCTTCATAGCGTACAGGACCTTCGAGGTCTTCTCATTTATTGACAGAAGAGAAAGCTGATGCTAAGGGGGGAAAGTGACTTTCCTAAGTTCATATAGATGGGGGGACCAGGGCCAGGGCCAGGAGCCTCTCCTCTGAGTTTCCATAGCACGTATAACCTGACTATTTACCTGTTGCTCTCTGCTGGATAGTAAGCCCCACATGCAAAAGCAAGTTACCTCTCTGAGCCTCATGTGTTACCAGTGGTGGTGGTGGTGATGGTGATGATGATGATGTTGATGATGATGATGTGAAGTAAGCAGTAGGCATTATTATTAAATTCATGGTACAGATAAGAAAAATGAATCCCAGAGAGGTTAAATAACCAGTCCAAGGCCACACAGCCAGTGAGATGATCAAACTTAGCAAGGAAGACTCAGAAAGAAAATGTGTGTAGCAGAGAAGAGATGTGCCTGGGCCTGTCTGACCCCAGGACTGGGCTCTTATCTCTTGCTTGTGCACATTCCTCATTTAACAAATACCCTGGAGTATATAGTGATGCTGGTCTCACTCTGCAACATCACATGCCTCCAATTGAGCAAACTAGATTGTGAAATGAGGTCATTGGGCCCTCCCTTCCTGCCTGCAATAGGGTGCAGCACAATTTCCCTGCCATGAACAGCCAGCTGTCACCCAAGGCATTCCTCAGCCAGCACTGCTTAGACAACTACAATGTTCTCAGTCCTGGAAGAGTGCAAACGGAAAGTAAAATAATAGTGAACTTTGGGCTTTGAAGTCTGAGAGAGCTGAGTTTGAATCCAGTTCTGCCACTTACCAGCTTGGCAAATGATGTTACCTCGCTAAGCCTCAGTTTTCTTATTTGTATATGTGTAATAATATAGATGGGGCGGGGGGGGGGGGTGTAGGTATCATGGTATTGTGGGGAAGATTCACTGAGATAATTAGTACAAAATGTTGAACAAGATGTATACTGATAATGGCACAGAGAAAGAGCTCAAAAAATATTAGTTACTATTACTATTATCAAAGAGTTTACATTCTAATTGGAGAAAAGACGCATTTTGAGTTATCATATGACAGTCAAGAACTCTGCCTAATGCCTTCTGCTGGTGGAATAACTTCCCCCTCTTTCTCCCTATTCTACTTGGTGAATGATGATCTATTCTTTACTATCTAGTTCGTGTTTCACCTCTTGTTATCCTCTACAGAAGAACTTATTCTGCCTTCCTAATGCCCCTTTATTAGCTTGCCCTCACTGTCACACTGTATTAGTAACTTAAGAATCTCTGTCACTGAATTGTGAGGTCTGTTAGAGTGTGGCTCCAGTTCCTAGCGCAGTGCCTGGCTTATACATGTGCTCAGTATATATTTGGTGCATGAATTAATGGATGCAACAACCTAGGGTAGATGGGTCTGGAGTAGTTAGGAAAGGCTTCTCTCAGAAGGTCCGTGAGAGATAAGTAACTTCACAAGTGCTTAGATAGACGGCAATGGAAACAGGGGGAAAGATAGAGCATTCTGTAACTTTATGTTGGTGTAAATCAATGATGTGGATTTCAGTGGGGGTCTTTTCCTCAACAGGTAAAGGTAAATCAGCTTACAGCTTCCCTGCTGACCTCACGGGGTTACATCACCTCCAGAGTAGACGTGTAGGACCAGCCAGTGAAGACTGGCCTGAGGGATTACCAAAAAGAAGAGGAGCTCTTGAGGAAGTTGCAGAAGAACTGGCATTCCTGGGAATAAAGAAATGAAATTGAGGAGTGACTTGCTTCCTGCAAATGAGCCTATTACTTGATACTAATAGAAAGCACTTAGTGCTACTGTAGCCCCTAGGGGAACCATCACAGAAACCTCATTGCCTGAAACTTTTGAAAAGAATAAAGCAACAGAGATTATGTTTCAGAAATAAACTATAACATTTCAGGGAAAGTAATTTGCCTGGAGCAGTTCTCAGCAATGATTATTGTGGCTATATGCTGAAAGCAGAGTGGAATGCATATTTGGAATCTTTGTAAGCAGTCAACAGAAAAGGCAGTATTGCGTAGTGGTTAAGAGCTCAATTATGAAGCCAACTGCTTGGGTGTGAAACTTAGCTCATGTCTTGTAAACCCTGAGCAAGTGATTCAACCTCCTTATACCTCAGTTTCCTTATATGTAAAATGTGGGCACAATTTATAGGCATGAAATAGGTGTTGATGATATATGGAAAGGACAGAATAATCCATGTAAATCACTTAGAAAAGTACCTGCCACGTGGGTAAGCATTTAACAAATATTACTTATAAAATGCCATTATGATTACCAAGTCCCTCTTAGCGATTTTGCTCCGTGCATTGTTCTGGGCGTCCAGCCCTGGCGGTCTAGTGGTTAAGATGCAGTGCTCACACCACTGTGTTCCGGGTTTGTTTCCTGGTCATGGAACCACTCCACGCGTCTGTTGGTTGTCAAACTGTGGCAGTTGCATGTTGCTGTGATGCTGAAAGCTATGCCACAAATACCAGCAGGGTCACCCACAGTGGACAGGTTTCAGCAGAGCTTCCAGACTAAGACAGACTAGGAAGAAGGACCTGGCCACCCATTTCTGAAAAAAATTGGCCATGAAAACCCTACGAATGGCAGTGGAGCATTGTCTGATAAGCACTGGAAGGTGAAAGGATGGTGCAAAAAGACTGGGCAGGGTTCCACTCTGCTGTACACAGGGTCTCTAGGAGTCAGAATCAACTCCGTGGAACTAACAACAGCAAATTGTTCTGGGGCACTGTGGGCAGTGCAAAAGAAAATTTTCAGACAAGATCCATCCTGGTGCTTATGGAGTTAGGCTGAAGGTGAAACAAAAAACTAACATCAATGAGGCAGGTAAGGAACACAAGTCCCAAACTGCATGACTGGGTGCTGAGGAGGCAGAGGACTAGAAGCGTCAGAGAAGAAGCCTAACCTGGTGGGAGTGCAATAAAGGTTCACAAAAGGTAATTAAGACTGGATTTCATTCAGGTTAGGATATTATCATGTATTTTGTCAAACTCTGGATCCTGGAGGGGAAAAAGCATACAAATAAAAGAACGCTCTCAATTATCAATGCATTTAGAGAATGCTAAAATAGAAAGGGGAAAAAAGGAATTTTTTTTAACTTGACTTTGAGGTTTCAGAATTTAACAATGATAGAGATGAAAGAAATCTTAGAGATCAGCTGGTCTAAGCACATTGTTTTACAGATGAAGAGATAGGCCTAAAGATGCAAGGTGACTTGCCCAAGTCTCACTGGAAACCCAGGTCTCCTCATTCTCCTCAGTCTGATTCTCAGCTCCCTGTAGATGTTGGTTGGTTTCTCTGGCTCCTGAAAGCCATTCTTCTTGCCTAACACCGATCAGCTGTTTGGCCTTCCATTTATGAGCCCAGAGTATTTCCCACTGGCTCCTGCTGCTGTTCCTTCTGTGGCCAGTTGTATGCTGACAGCCATATCTTGCAGGCTTAGCCTTCTAGACATTGACAGGAATTTTTGAATTGTAGCAAATAGCAATCAAAGGAAAGGGAGAAAAAAAAGGCAGGAAAGGAGGGAGGGAGGGAGGAAGAAAGGAAGGAAACATAGAAATCAAGAAATTAGTAGTAGGACTACCCTCTGATCCGCCCATCTGTTCTGATCCCCATTTGTCTGTATAACACATGAGAATTTAAAACTAATTCTAACACTTCCCAGTGTTAAGAATATCTTGAAAATGAGTACAGTGGAGAATGAAGGGTTTTTATTTTCTTTGCTTAGTTTTGCTTTGTCTTCAGATTCTGTGGGTTGTTGTGTAAGCTACAGTATTTTGTGGCTTACTGATGAAATGCTGGAGAATTCCAGAATTATGAAGCAATTTATTGGAGTCACATAGACTGGCAGTTTCCTATGGAGTCTACCACACAAAATGGTGCACAAATTGGCAAAGAAAATGACACGTCAGAATGAGTTACCAAATTTTTTCATCTCTAGCACTAGTCTACAAATGTCAATATCTATTTAAATGAAGACTAAATTGCTAAGGGCTTAGCAGAAGGCTTGGCACATAGAAGGACATAGTAGCCATTCAATAAATAAATTTATTAATGAATAAAGTGAAAAATTATAAATTATAAATTTATTAATAAATAAAGTGAATAAATAAATGAACAAGTGACCCCCTAGCAGACAATAGCATGAAGCTTCCATCAAGCTACAATGAACTCAAAGAAAGCCATTTCAATTTTTTCCAGCAGTTCGAACTATGAGCCAGTAGCCACACAAAAAAGTTTCAGGTTTGCAAGGCAGGACTGAGTGTGAAAGAAACTCAGTTTTGGCAGACAACACAGTGCAACAGCACTGTCTTTGGGGTTTGATTCTCCAATACTTTCATTCTTCCAATTTGAAGCCATGTCCACATCCAGGCTGGACTATTTTGAATCTTAGCAAATAGACTCATGCTAACCTAGTGCCTAAGCCCTACATCCAGAATGATAACCTTCCTCCCTCAACCTCAGAAGAAAAAATCAGGAACAAGTTTGAAAGAATCTCCAGGCCATTAAGAGAACACTTGTCAACAGTAATAGATGATGGCGGAAATCAAAGTCTTCCTTTTCCATTGATTAGAGTAGGGCTGCTACAATATTCCAAGCTCCAGTTATTTCAATATGTTTCTGGATATTATGCCCTGAATTGTAAATACATCATTTTCATAATTTTTTTATTGTCTCAGAGCCTCGTATTTTAATGTAAAGAAGTTTATACTTTTGTGGCAAATAATCCCTCTTAGAAAAGTTAGTCTTCAAGAAGAGAATTTGATAGTGAAAAATCAGAACTTAATTTTTCGATTGTAGGATGTGTCAGTGTTCTCTTATAACTTGATTAAATAAATCTTGCTCTTGACTAACAGGATTAAAATATAGCTTTTTAATAGAAGCCTTACATTATAATGGGGTAATTAAGAGAGTTATAGGGGGTGTTAGAAGGAAAAAAAGCAGTCAGGACTCATCACTGAGACCAATTATAAATTAAGAATAAATGGTTTCTGGTAGAAACGTCAATTAGTACCGATCATTTTGAAAGCAATTTGGCAACGTGTCAAAATTTTTTTAGCTATCCATAATTTTTAACTCAATAATTCAACTTCTATAAATCTATCCCAAGGAAATAATTTGAAATACAAAAAGTGTTATATTCATTGCAATGTAGAGTACTTAAGAATGGAAAACTACAGAAGTGTCCCATAATATAGGAATGTTTAAGCCACCTGTGGTAAATTCAATTGATGAAATATTAAGTTGTCATTATGTTTACAAGATATATTGGTCTTCTTTTCTTGTGAAGTCTTTTCTAGTATTGGTATCTGGGTAACGATGACCTCCTGGAATGAGTTTGAGAGTGTTCCCTCTTCTATCTCTTGGATAAGTTTGTGAAGAATTGGTTTTTTGGGTTTTTGTTTGGTTGGTTTTTAAAAAATTTTTGGTGGAGTCTACCAGTGAAGCCATCTGGGCCTGGGCTTTTCTTTGTGATAATTATTTAAATTGCTAATTCAATCTCTTTATTTATTATGGGTCTGTTCAGAGTTCTATTTGTTCTTGAGTCAGTTTTGGTAGTTTGTGTTTTTCTAGAAATTTTTTCCACTTCATCTAAGTTATCTAATTTATTGGTATACAATTTTTCATAGTATTCTCTTATAATTCTTTTCACTTCTGTAAATTCAATAGTAATATCTCCTCTTTCATTCCTAATTTTAGTAATGAGACTTCTCTATTTTTTTCTTGGACAATCTAGCTAATGGTTTGTCAATTTTGTTAATCTTTTCAAAGAACAAACTTTTGGTTTTGTTGATTTTTCTTTATCATTTTTCTATTCTCTAGTTCATTAATTTTTGCTCTAATCTTTATTATTACCTTTTGCTGATTGCTTTAGGTTTAGTTTGATCTTCTTTTTCCACTTTCCTAAGGTGGAATATTAGAGTATTGATTTGAGATCTTTTTTAATATAATCATTTACAGCTATCAGTTTCCCTGTAACACTGCTTTAGCTGCATCCCATAAGTTTTGGTACCTTGTGTCTTTATTCTCACTTATCTAAAAAGTATTTTTGATTTCTCATATCATTTCTTCTCTGAGCCTTTGGTTAGTTTGGAGAGTATTTTTATAAATTTCCACATACTTGGGGATTTCCCAAATTTCTTTTTGTTATTAATTTTTAATTTCATTCCAGTGTTATGCATTCATTAAAGCTGAGGCTTCCAAAGACCCTCTAATGATGTCAGAATGTGTTTCTGTTACCATTAAAATAATTGGCTTCTGTTTATTGAATTTTACTAAGTGCCAGGCATTATGATAAGAGTTTTTATACATTATCACATTTAAATACTCACAACTGAGGCTCAGAGAGTAAACAACGTTCCTAAAATCATACAGCTAAATTTCAAAGCCCTTTCGCATAACACTTTACTATATGTTATAATAGTAAATAAAAACAAATCAGAATTTTAAATTCTATAGACCATATAACACAACCAAATTTAAACAGAATAAAAATTTTTTAAAGCAAAGAAACAGTAATACTAAAGATGATTTGTTTCTCAGAATTAGGATGACAAGTAACTTTTTTTGTCAATTTCCTTCAAATTTTTCCTAAAAGAGGCATGCTTCATTTATTAGTAAAAAAAGCATTTTTAACAAACTAAACTTTTTAGTCAGGAAAAGGAATAAAAGTTAGGGAAAAAAGTCAGAACAAGAAAACTAAATGGTAGATTTTATTGTGAATACTACTAAAATCTTTTAAACTTTTCCATTGACTAATTGGATAATTATGGACCATAGAGCTGAAAACGTGGTACTATGCAGAAATGCATACAAGCAAATAGCTGAGCCACCACATTTTTATTACTAGTAATAAACAGCAACTAAAACTAAAGCAGATCATTGATAAAGCAGAATTATAAGATGAAATTAATGAGAAAAATTCTGAGTGATAATAACTGTGGAGAAATGCAATAAAAAAATACATATTACTCATATGGTTCTTATTCTTCCATTACTTCGTATGCTTTTCTCCAGATATTCATTGTTTCTCCTCCTCCTCCTGCTCCTTCTTCTTTTTTTGCCAAAACTTTGTCCCCATAGTCCCAGTGGGAATCATCACTCAACACTTTGGTTCATGCATTCATTTGATGAATATTTATTGAGTACCTAGCATGCTCTAGATCCTGCAGATACAGAAAGGAAAGTGATGTGGTACCTGCTCTGAGATCATAATGCAGTAGGAAGGAAATATATAAAAATGAGTGGCATTCACTGTGACAGCTTTGGGTAGAACACCTGAGCATAACCTTTATGATGTATCAGTGTTCACAAGTTGAACAAAGGGGAAAGGTTTTTATAACCACCACCCAAGTCAAGATATAGAAGATCTATCTTTAGGAGAGTAGCCTAGGCTGGAAATATATTTGGGGGAGGTGTCATGGATCTAACCATGATAAAGATGGATAGGACATAGTTCTTAACTCCTCAACCACTGATTTGATTGCTACTACCATAGCTTAGTTTTGCCTGTTTTAGAACTTCTTATGATTGGAATCATGTATAAATATTCTTCTGTGTCTGCCTTCTCACACTCAGCATAATGCTTTTAAGATTCATCCATGTTGTTGCTTGTATCAGTAATTCAGTCCTTTTTATTGCTGAGTAGCTTTCCACTGTATCAATATACCATAGTTTATCAATTTACCTGCTGATGGACATTAGGTTATTTCTAGTTTAGGGTAATTATGAACATTCTTGTAGACACTTTTTTGTGAACATATGTTTTTCTCTTGAGTAAATATCTAGGGATGAATTTCTGGATTGTAAATTAGCTATAGGATTAACTTTATAAGATACTGCCAAACTATTTTTCAAAGTGGCTGTACCATTTTGCATTCCCGCCAACAATTTATATGAGAGTTCCACTTGCTTCACATTCTTACCAACACCTAATATTGTTAGTCTTTTTAATTTTAGCCACTCTAGTGGGTATGAAGTGTATCTAGTTTTGGCTTAAATTTCCATTTCTCTGATAACTAACGATGTTTCTCATATGTTTATTGGCCATTTGTATATCTTAAGTTGTGTACAATCAAGTCTTTTGCCTACTTTTTATTGGATCATTTTTCTTTTTATTGTTCAATTGTAGGAGTTCTTAAATATTCAGAATAAAAATCCTTTGTTAGATATATATACTGTAAATATTGTTTCTGAGTTTGTCCCTTGCCTTTTCATTTTCTTGATGGCCTCTTTGGAAGAGCAAAAGTTTTTAACTTTGATGAAATCTAATTTACCAGTTGTTTTATTTATCATTTGTGCTTTTATGTTCTATCCAAGAAATCTTTGCCTACCTCAGATTACAAATATATTTTATATTTTCTTCTAGAAATTTTATAGTTTGAGCTTTTACGTTTAGATCTGCAACTATCTGTAGATAATTTTGGTGTATGGTGTAAGTTACAAGTCAAAGTACGTTATTATGAAAAATTTCAAACATATAAAAATTTAGAAGAAATAGAATTATGAACTCGTACCTACCACCCAACTTCAACAATTACTTACAATTTTGTTTCATATATTTTTAAATATATGAGATATGAGAATATCTATGAGATATGTATATGAGAAGATAGATTTTTTAATATATATCCCCTGAACTATTTTGAGAGGAAGTTGTAGAAATTATGACTTTTTTTTTGTTCTGATCCTGAATTCAATCCATACATGAATGCAATTCACACATTGCATTTCGTTTGTCCTATTATCTTAATCTCTTTTAGATTAATCTAGAATCTAGAATGGTTCTTTAGCTTTTTATGTTTTTCATGACATTGAGATATTTTAAGAGGATGTCTCAATTTTAGTTTGCCTAATTATTTCTTCATGGTTAGTTTCAGCTAATACATTTTTGGCAGAAATACTGCATAAGTGATATTGTTTACTTCTCAACACTTTCCATCAGGAGGCACATGGTGAAAGGTTATCCCACTATTTGGCGATGCTAAATTTGATCACTTGTTAAGGCGGTATCTGCCAGATTACTCCACTATAAACGCATATTTACCCACCTTTTTCATAATTAAATAATCTGTGAGAAGATAAGTGTTCTGTTCCCCAGCAAACTTTCAATCAATAGTTTAGCAACCATTGATGATTCTTGCCTGCATTAATTATTATTATGGTAGTTGAAAAATGGTGATTTCCTGACTTTATCATTCCTTCTATAGTTATTAATTGGTATTCTACTGTATTGAAGAGCTTTCTCTTCTTCCCATTTTTAATTTCTTAATTTAGATATTTTTGGACTCATGAATTTCTTTTTTAATTCGATGTCTTATACTCCATAACCATCATTATTCATTTTCATGTTCAAATTGTCTAGTTTTGGCTGGTGTGATCCCTTTTAAACTGGCTTCAGTGTCCTTTTAACATGCCATCATTAGTTTTAGGGTTCTTTAATTTTGTATTGTTTTCGTGTTTGTGTTTGGTACTTCTTACTTTCCAGTCCAACAAAATGTTTCAGACTCACCTTATACTTTCCCTGTTCATGGAAGTGGCCATTTCTCAAACAAAATACTAGTTCCTTTTTGTGGAAAATGGTACTTAGAAGACAAAATCTGAGCACCAGGTGTGCTTTTTGCCCCTAGAGTATCATTACATTTAGGCTCCTTTAATAGACAGAGAGAGGAAATAAACTTTTTAAGAAAATCATAAGTTTATATCAGATGCCTCCAACTACTATTCACCATCATAAAATTCTTCCTCTCTTTCCTCCCTTCTACATTTCTACCTCATCCTTCTTTCACAATGACAACCCTGTTTTCCAGCAACATCCATGTATTTACTCATTTGTTCATTACTTACACAGCAAATGTTTTCAGAATTCAACTAATAATAAACCTATTAAGTGAAGTTCAAGATTTCTTTACAATTCTATCTTTAGAATATATTCTAGAGGTAGATAGTCAGAGTACTGTGTTCCTACCATATTTTTTGAAGCAAATTCAATGTGTCAAATTATTTAAACTGTAAATATTTCAATATGACATGACCACAATGCCACTATCACACATAAAAACTAACAATTACTGTATTAACAAATATCCGGTCTTTTTTCAGTTCTCAAATTGGCTCATAAATATCATAAATTCTTTTTTGTTGCTTTTTTTCTTTGTTTTACAGTTTGTTTGTTTGAACCAGGAATGAAGTCTATTGCAATTTGTTGATCCATCTTAAGTCTCTTCTGATCTATGTTTTGCCTCATTTTTTGTTTGTTTTCTTTTTCTTTCTTTTTTTTTTTTTTGGTGAGGAAAATTGTCGCTGAGCTGACATCCATGCCAATTGTCCTCTATTTTGTATGTGAGACACTGCCACAGCACAGCTTGATGAGTGGTGTGTAGGTCCGTGCCCAAGATCCGAACCTGTGAACCCCAGGCCACTGAAGTGGAGGGCACAAACTTAACAGCTACATCACCAGGCCAGCCCCTTCTTTCAATTTTTATATCAAAGAATCCAGGTCACTTGTCTCGTGGAGTTTGCTCCAGATTTCCCTTATAGTATAATTTATTGTGTTTCTCTATCCTCTATCTCTGTAAACTGATAGTTGGACCTAAAGGTTTGATTAGATTCAGATTCATTGGAGAGAGGAGGGTTTTCTTTTCTTTTCCTTTCTTTTCTTTTCTTTTGTGAGTAGAGGTTTACAGAACTACATTGTAGTAATATTTTGTTTTCCCATCAGCAGGCACATATCATCTGACTGTCTTTTGTGTGTATATGATGTTGCCAGCTGTTGATGCTCAGTGCCTAGATCCATTAATTCCTTAGGATTGCAAAAGAAATCCTTTTTGAATTGGACGATGTTACAGACACATATATGTATACACGCATTCATACAGACACATTTCTGGGAACAGATATATCTCAAGCCAACTTGTCTTTCCTTTAACAACCTCTGTCACATTATTACTTGTTTTAAACCTCTCTTGTTTCAAAATTCTCTTCTTTTCTATATGAAAACAAGATATGCATAATACAAAGTGGTGGCCCAAATTTACAGTAACAACTTCCCAAAGGGAACACAATTATTTTAGATGAGGGGAGACAAGAATTACTTAAGAGGAAAGAAGCATTATAAAAGATAAGGAAGCCACCCAAAAAAGGTGTATCTGAGCTCAGTATAAAGTTAAATCTAAATTCTGCTCAGAGAACTTTCATATCACGAGGGTGACATTTTAGAACTATGAAACATTTGAAGCTTGAAAAATTAGAACAGGAAGATGAGAAGAAAAACTAAAACATGTTTTAAAGTTTTCTGGATGAAAGGATAAAAATACATCAAGATTCACTCAAGTGTCTTTGAAAACATGGGATTAGAGTGGAAGAAGGAGCAATTTGAGTTTCTTGTTTTGTTTTCTTTATTTCTTCATAAAGTGTGTATTTCATCTTAAGCCAGTTCACCATTGCCATTACATCTTGGGGTCGGGCTGGGCAATTTCATGCCATTTGACCTAACAACTTAGAGACTTCTGAGTGACAGTGATAATATACTGACTCCTGGTATGGGTGTTCTAATGTCTGTCACAACATGAAAGGTATTCATTTAACAGAGACACAACAGAATCAGATAAACAAGGAATGTTTATCTGATTGATTGCAAGGGTTGGGAAGGGTGGTTTCCTCTCATTCGATTAAAGATAAAAAATTTATACCAAATGAAAACAAAAACATGCTGTGGTTGTTTCTTCTCATCCCATGGTGCGGGGATTGGGGAGGGGTTACTTTTCTTTGTTAATGGCTTTATTGAGATATAATTCACATAGTATACAATTCACCCACTTCAAGTGTACAATTCAGTGTTTTTTAGTGTATTCATAGGGTTATGCAATCATCACAATCTAATTTTAGAACATTTTCATCTCCCGTAAAACTAACACCATACCCATTAGCTATCACTTCCCACTCTCTGTATCCCCTACCTCCAGCCCTAACCAACCACTAATCTACTTTGTCTCTACAAATTTGCCTGTTGTGGGCAATTAATTACCTTTTAATTGCCATTCATAACATGTCCACTGAAATTTTTTATATTTTATTTCTTTTTGCATTATTATAACAACAAGAACCATCGAATAGAGCCCTCAAAAACATAAATGGCTATCAAAAAAATTGTAGCAGGCTAACCCCCAAAAATATTGTTGAAGCCAATAGCATCTAATACCTTAAATAAATAATTGCCAAGCAGAGAAACTGTGGGAATGATGACAGATTATGGTATCATGAGAGTCAAATGCTAATAATTTTAAACATAAATTTGAAATAGGCTTGGGTTGTAGAAACTTTTCTTGCTCGTAAGAACAGCTATAATTGTAACCAGGAATATTTGCAAATCCAAATCCTGACTTTATTGCTCACCACCTTGTGACTCTGGGCAAGTAATAGAAGATTTGTAAACTTCAGTTTCCTCATCTGTAATATGGCAATAACGATGGTACCAACCTCATCATTAGTGTGGAGATTAGCACACGGAGAGCTTTTAGAACCAAGCCTGACACATAATTAGTGCTCAGTAAATGTTAATTATTGTTGTGTCTCTTTTGTTCATAAGAACTCAATAATTCAGGTCAAATCCCAAAATGGAATTCTTAAATTTGCCAACTTGCCCCTTGTCACATATGGTTGGTATTTTCAAAGTCTCTATTCACAGAAGTTTCCTGCCATGAAAGTGATGGATCGGAATTTAAGATAGTGTAATTTAGAGAAAAAATAACATTGATCAATGATGATTAATAGAGCTATAAACCAGCCTTCACTTGCGTTAATGCCTTGTGTTCTATAAATAGTAAAAGTGCTAATTTATTATTCTCACCTAACACTCATGTAACAGATTTTCCATTTCGAAATTAAAAGAAAAAATTAACAGCAATAAAAAAGCTTATATAATGGTATGCTACATGTCTAATAAAAAATAAAGAATAGCGTTAGATCATTGTAAACCATATATAACCTCTTATAGTTGAAATGTCTAACTAAGAGCCTAAATGTGTGACTTTTAAATCTATATGAATTGAAGTTGTGATTTGGTTTTGTGTCCATAAATGTAAGGCATTGTAACCATGGATGATTATACTACTTTCTCTTTAATTCCAGCACGAAATGGCTTTGGAAAATAGGACTGATAGATTAGATAATTTTATTTTTGAAGAATTATTATGTATTTTCTATTCTTTTAAAAAGCGTGGTGCTAAATATTATTATATCCCAATCAGATGACTCATGATACACAACATTTTCATACTTGGGAAACGTTAACACATTATAGCTCTTTCTTTTAAAAGATAAAAGAATTAATCACAGACAACACATTTTCATTTTCCTTCGACCCTGTGAGACAATTTAAATGAGTGGTTTGCATGTGGCCCCACTTTGGCCCTCCAAGGCTTCCACATTGTCCATTTGTGTCTACATTTTAACCCCCAGCTTTGCTCCTCTTGGCATTGTTTTGTGTTTGCATGAAAATTTGTAAATTTTTTTTTGCATGACAAGTCATTTGTAATGTTGAAATTAAATGTCTAACATATCTTGCAATATCACGTGTCATTACTTCTTACATGATATTTTTTTTGTTTTATTTTCAGTTACTGAAGTTTAAATATGCTTGAAATGTAAAAGTGGCATGAAACTGGAGTGATGCAAGAATATTTAATGTTCTTTTAAGGACTTACTATTTTTTAACTGGGAAAATTTGGGCGGAATTTCCAGCCTTGTCTTTTGGACACCAATCTCAAATACAAATTCTGATAAAACTATATTGAACATAAGTGCTGTCAGTAAAGTAATAAATTCTGAAGTGATTCTTCATTTTTTCCCCTGAGAATGTGTTTCTAGACCTTGACTATGAAGTATAAAACGTGTCCACTAATTTCAAAACATTAAATATTTGATTTATTGTTTTTCTTAAAGCCTTCTTAATGGTACATAAAATTAAGCCCCACTGACTTTGGTGGAAGTTCCTAGTAACTAAAAAAGTCATGATTGACAGCACCAACATTTTAGTACTTTATTTCCTAAATAAACATGACTACCAAAATGGCTGTTTGATATAGGAGTGCATGAGTGTACAAAGAAAATAAGTTATTTATACCATTTCGTCAAGCTTCAAATCCCCAAGGGCACATAACTGACTCCCACCAGTGGGCAAACATATGTACATCAAACAAGTGCTTTTCCTCTAAGTAGTCACCCTGCTGGCTCCACATTTCTTCTTACCAGCTGCCATTGCCAGTACTCTTTTAGAATACCCTTGTCAAATTACTTTCAGTCTTTGGCACGCTCATTTTAATACCTATGTGGTAAAAAATCTTGTTCCTTGGAGAATGACCCTCAGACCCAAATCAGTCAAATTAAGGATGATAATCAAGTTGATGAAATATATTTTTTAAATTATACATGAATATGAAATTACTAAGACTTGCATGGCTTATAGCTTATAAAATAACTGTGAACATATTTCCCAAAGAAGAGTTCCAGAAAGCACTTACGTAACAGCAACAGTGGGAATAAATGAAATTTTCTTGAGGAGTCTTCTAGACAAGCATCTGATATTCACTTGAATGAATAAGTTCTAATATATGTATTATATTATGTATATCTGTACTATTTTAAATTCAGCCTCCTTTAAGCTAACAGAGTGGTTTACATTTTTAAGAACTGTCCATCTTCCGTTATTTTTTCTCATATCAGAATATAGATAAGTGACCATTATATCTCCCTTGCTTGAGTGAATATCAAGTTAATACCTCCTTGGCAAGAATTTTAACAGATTCTGGTTAAATCTGTTTTGGTGTCCTGACTGTCACCAGCTAACTCTGTGCCATTGATAAGGGACTCAACCTCTCTGGGCCTCTGGCCCCTTGTCTATAAATGAGGGCTTGGGGCTCCACTAGCTTTAAAATCTCTTTTGAATGAAAATATTAAACCATAATAATCATATATCTGTGTGTGAAACTATAATTATCATATACCATAAATCTACACATTTCTCTGTGTGGTTTTAACTAAATCAAGCTGAAGTAACTCAAATTCAAGTTATTTAAAAAGATAAGTAGACACCAATGTGTCTAGTGTCCTAGTAAAGTCTTTTCTACCTGATGACAATGACGATGATAAAGATGACGTCTGTATAACACTCTATGTTTATACTGCTTTCTTTATATGAGTCTCACAACCTAAGAGCTGCTATCATCGTTATGCAGATAAAGAAGATACTGAGGTTCAGAGAGATTCAGTTACCTGCCTAAGGTGATGGACTAGCAAGTTTTAGAGCCAGACAAAGCCTCTGGGTCTTCCAATTTAATACTCTTTTCCTCCATCACCATTTATCTGCAACCAGTCTTTTAATCAGGAGACAATTTTTCCAAGGTGTCATCATTCAGAATTTACACTCCTTGAAAATAAAATCCACCTTTAGGGACCCTCTGGCGCCTCTTTAGACTATCCACTTGCGTCACTACAGCTCTCTGCTTTTACAAACTAGTTGTTTTGTCAGCATGAGTGTGACAACAATTAGACGTCCCCTGTTTTTGCCCCATGCCTTTTCTCCTTCACAGTCATTCAATGACAAGCGTAAAAAGAGCTTCATCTTTTCACGAAAATTCCCATTCTACAAGAACAAGGAGCAGAGTGAGCAGGAAACCAGTGATCCTGAACGTAAGTAGATTCTCGAAGAAAATGTCACATGCAACACAAGAGAAAAAAATCCTTCACGGGCAACACGCATGATGTAGGCTCCCCCACGCCACACGCCTAGGCAAACAAACACGGCAGGCAGGCAGGTCAGGGCTTACTACTGTGACCAGTGTTTGGCTGCAGTCTGGATCCTTCCCTTGATGTGGCTCTTCTTTGCAAAATGCATTGGAGAGGGAATTGAGGAAGCTGGGACTTGGCTTCCAAACAGTGTTTATCTGTGACCAGCACTGCGTCTGGTTTGCCTTTTCTATCATGCAACTCTCTAGGGCTTGAGACAAATTCTTTTCTGGACAGAAATATTGGATTCCATTGCCACATATATTTTTTGGAATGCTAACCGATTGGGAGCGATTAACTTGCCTACATTGATTACTAGCATTTGTTCACTCTTTCCCTCCCAATATTAAACACTTACTTACTGAGCAGCGAGCTTGTGTTGGTGTACACTAAATCTAAGAATTTGTCAGGAAACTTGGAGCAGATCATTGCCCTAAGTGACATTTCTGTGGCAACATTAACAATGGGCAAAAATGGCATTCACTGAATCTTTCTCTTTTTTGTAACGATCTTCTGCTTAAACTTTTCGAATTGTTTTACAAATCCTTGAGTCTCAGCCCAGGGAGTTTGGGGTCAAAGTTTCTTCAAAAGAAGAGAGAGTGGGATCCAGATTGCTTAGGCAACATGGTCTGTCATGGTAGTATCCATTTCAACTCCACTGACTTCTTCCTTCCTCTTCCGTGGCTGTTCTTCCTCTCTCATTGCTCTCTCTGGGGACTTCCATGCAGGACATCCCCGGATTAGGTGACGACGGTTATGGAACAAAGACTCTGAGTAAGTTCCCAGGAATGGTCACTGTAACTTTTCTTTTCTTTTCCTTTCCTTTTGAGTTTGGCTTTTGTTCCTTTTCTTGAGGGTCTTTCACTCCTAGCATGCACAAGATACGAGTTTTATTTGTTACCTAGCTGTGAATGCTCCTACAAAGTAATTTTCAACCGTTTTGTTCTGCATGTCAGCATTTAAAAGCAAAGTGTGTCAGGCGCTGTAACTTCTGTTGCAGTTCACACCTTCCCTTTCTGACCGTGTGAAATGACCAACATGGTCTTGATGCCAATCGTGGCATCACTTGCTCTGCCGCCTAATACCTCCCAGAGAGCAAGGAGCCATGTTGAAAGAAAGGGTGAGCGAAATGTTCTAGAACAGGAAAGCAGAAATGTACTTTATGTTCTTTCTTCTGCCTTTTCACCTAGACGTATTTAATGAACTTGCCAAATTCCATAATTGGGTTGTTCTTTGCTATTAATAAAGGAGCTATTTTTATAGTTAAAGGAAACATGCATTCTCAAAAAGTAAATATTAAGCTATTTGATCTTCCATGAATACTTCTTTGTTATTAACTTTGATTGATTTTTTTTCTGACTTGCAGTGATCCTGCTTGAAACGTTTGTATGATAAAATTTTAGATATGTATTAATATGTTTTCCTATCAGTGATTTATTAGCTGCGTTACATAATCAGGTCTTCATTTTCTAGTATAGAGTGGAAAATAAAATATATTAAACTTTTAAATTTTCTAGTTATTAATGCCTTTAGTCTGTCTCATTGCACTGAGCAATAAAAACTAATAATCCTCTGTATTAATATAGCGTACTATGATTTTTTTCAATACTAACTCCATTGTGTAGGCACCAATGAAATAAAAACAGATTTTTGTGTCTTTCACAACTGTATCACATGTTCACTTTTTTGGTTTGTTTTGTTTTAATTTAACAGCTATGGGCAACATTTTTAGAAGCTGTTCATTTCATTTGTATAAAACAAAATAACATTGAGCTGGACTTTGTTTTCAAGAGCTGTTTACGTAACCCTGCGTAGTGATACCCTTCATCCTTCAAATTGTTAATTTCGACTTTTCCTTTAGATATGTATATACAGAAAACAAAATCTGACCAAGAGTAACTATTTTTCTCCTTAAAGATGAAAACTTTATCTTTGAGACTCTATATGGAATATGTCATGAAATTTTTCTTGAATTAGTCGTTGAAGTTCAAATATTGATTTCAACATTATCTGGATAGCATCAGGTACCACAAGAGAGTTTCTAAATTTTCAGTTGGGGAGGGAGGAGAAAGAAGCATTTTAATATATTGGTAATAAATGAACATGACTAAAAAGCAGTTGCTGCTGGAGTGTCAAAAATATCAGTGATGCCCTTTTAAATCCAGAATGTGCACATGTTTGTTTACTCTTTAAAAAGTGAACAGATTTCACTAAGTAAAGTTATTTGCCTACTAATGCTATTGTTAGTCATAGTTTGGACTTTAGCTAGAACATATTTTCAGTTTCTCTTTATCTACAAAATTGAAAAATTCTGTTGTACTATATCCTGATGCCAAGAGAGATCGATTGTTAAATAAAACACTGCATGGTAGCTTCACTCTAAATTATTTTAAAAGTAAAAATCAAAAACAAAAAACCCTGTCATCTCCAAATCAAGATACTTAAGGTAATCATGTACATGAAGATACGCTATTATTGATGTGTGGCTTGACTTTCTTGTCAGTAACAGAAAACAAATTTGCACTGATTCATCCACACTTCTTTCCCTAGTGCCCCTTTGCACTTATAAAATGTGCGCCTAAATCAGCAATGTAATTCTGGTTATACACCAACACAAAGAGGAATGCTTCGTGTGAACTGAACTCATGCTTTTATTTTCATTAGTTTCATGCTCTAAGACTAATCCATCCAGAATGTGTTAATTAACTTGATTGTGGGAATCCTTTCACAATGTATACATGTAGGAAATTATCACATTGTACACTTTAAATATATTACCATTTTATTTGTCAGTTATGCCTCAATAAAGCTAAAAAAAGAAAACTGATCCATCCAATTGGCAAGAATCTATAATATAAAATACATTTTAAAGCACTTTTTTACTGTTAAAGAATGATGTTATATATTCTTTTCCTTTTCCTAAAAATGTGCAACAGATGTCACTTTTTAAAAAGTTGAAGTTATTGCTAATGAGCTTCAGACATCAAGCAGTCGCGTATTCTTCATTTAATTAACCTGATATACTAAGAAGTTGGTAAGTTGAGGAATTTATTTTCTATAACTTAATAAATAGTACAGATGAAAAGAAATGATTTTGGAACTAAAAGCTCTAATTCTGGCACATAACCAATACATCCCTGTTGTGTTAGCTAAACTGTATTTTTATGAAAAAAACAGTTTGAAATATCACTGTACTAGCAAGTCATTCAACATGAATTAAAAACACACTTTGTGCCAGGACCTGTGTTGGTATCAGACCATTTACCTCCTGCCTGTTCCTCCACTGGAACCCAACAGCTATCCAAGGAAGGATCTTAAAATAAAAACAGGAAATATTGAACTGATGCATGAAACATTTTTCAATGACTCATTTCTTCCTCAAAGATTTTCTACTCGTTCTGAAGCAGGAAAGACCTTCAACAATCCATTTCCATCCCCAAGAATAGGTTCAGGGAGTATTTAAATAGAAATAAAAGGCAAGGGATTCCAAGCATCAACGGGCAATTTGAAATATTCCTGCAAAACGCCTAAAGGCTAAAAGAGAGAAACAAAAGCCTGCAAGAAAACGCTGTCTACACACTAGAAGGTCCTGAATTTACAGGCAAGAAACATCCAGCTGAGACATCTTGACCTTCATAACACAGATCTGGAAAATCAGACCTATACGAATGGGTCAAAGTACTTATAAAAAGAAAAATACTTAGGTTGACATTATACATTTTGTAACTGAAGACACTTTCCTGTTTGCTAAAAAGAAAATACAGCAATCAAGTAGCAGTTTCCTGTAAAATGGAGATAAAGTTTTCATCTTCTTTACCTTATCTGAGTTTTCTTAATGCAGTCTCCTCTGCGGCCTTTGACTTGCCTTCTGCTCACGTTTCTAGTAGCCTTGCATGAATGTATTCCTTTAAGTTCTGGCTGCTCTCCAGTGCTTGGTATCTCTTTAATTTGCTGTGCTGTTCTTGCAGAACATGTTTCTTCTAATGCCAGCGATAGCGAAAGTAGCTACCGTAAGTGACTGCTTTGGTTTGCGGTTCTTTTCTTTGCAATTGCCCCATTGCCTGTGGTGGTCATTTCAGATTTTTGCTGTTGTTTTTCACTTGCTGTTTTTCAATTTCAATTCTTTGTCATCCTCATCCAAAGCAAATGGCTTGAAATGAAATCACCATTTGATGTGGAAAGATACAAAAGATACTAGGGCCATTGGTGGACTCATGTGATTGGTGCCATCAGTGGTAGTCTTGCTAATCAACAATTCCAATCTCAGATGGCTGTGGCCTGATGATGCAATTCTCCCAGAGAAGGTGCAGGAAAAGTTCACCCTGGTGGATTTTGACATTCCGCCCCCCAAAATAGTTTAGACTCCCTACAGGAGGGCTGAAAAGTCATGGTTTTATTTTCCTTCTCATTTTGCCTGTTCATTTCTGTTCCTGGCTCCCGTTTACAAGAAAAATATTTATAAATTACAGTGTTCCTTTTAAATTGAGCATGGACCTTTTCTATCTCTTCTCTCGTTGATTACTATTTTAAGATAGATATGATGATATATCCAGCTTCATATTTTTGATGGTTGGGAAGGGATGAAAAAGTTTCATTCTCTAATGTCGAAGGAACTCCGGTTTTTTTTAAAGTGAACAAATCTTGGATCAGAAAGCTTAACTGAAAAGGTAGGTAATTACTTAAAAATTACCTCTGGTCTTTGTTTGGTCACCTCAAGCCATTTGCTTAGTTATAAAAATATTCACCAAACACCAAGCACATCCTTTTGATCCGTTCTTGTGGTTCCTTACCACTTACTTACTGGCTTTTGGTGGCTAACATAGGTAGATATTATTACTGGGATCCTTACAATTTCTATAATATTTATTTATGCTCCTTAGTGAAATGGGTTACTCAAAAAGCAATTGACAGGGATATTAGAAATCTGCAGGGCCGATACTAATGATCCACAGATACCAAGACAGAAATTGGTTCGGGGGTTTTTTTTCCTTCAATATTGTATTAAGTGAAAACTAGAATACTTTTTGTTTTCGCATTATATAGCATGGTACTTTATAAAACCATGCCTTTTTGAGGTGGAGTGCCAAATAGTGTTCTTGGAGTATGACAAATTCAGTTTGGATCTTGAGAAAGGCTTTGGAGAATCATATTGGTGGAAAGTAGAAAAACGCACAAAAGAAGAAAGACGGCACATGGAGGTAGAGGCCAGGGGAGGGAGATGAAACATACCACAGAATGAAATGAGAAAAAATTACCATGAGATACCCTTGACTAATGAAATAATATTGAACCACCTAATTTCTTACCCAACAGAATGACAAGTCTTATGATGAAAGAAATTAAAGGGTTCTTGTTCTCAACATGATCCTTAACATTTTACATTTTTCCTACTCATAATTTTATGATTAGTCCAACTTGGGAAAACATTTGCCTCCCCTCTCTCTTCATTTTGTTTTAAAGCAAGAAAGCAAGCCGAGAAGTGACCAAAGATTGTCTTCTGATACCTGAGGTACCCCCCACTTAGTATAAGGAAAAGTATAACTTCTTTGTTGGGTTTCATGGAGACCAATGGCCCTCGTTTCTTTGATGTTCAGTTTTCAATTTTTAAGTGTTATGCTTCCATCCTGGAGACACAGGTATGGAAAGGGAGCACATCATACCTCGTTCTTTCAATCCCTTTTATGGAAAGTATAAATAAGAATTACCTTTTCCTTTGGAAATCTTTTTTAGAATATTTTAGAGACCTCTCTCTTTTCTCTTTCAGAAGTGGGAATGTTCTTCCTAGAATGATTGTTATAAAAATTAGGACAAGACTTTCAGCTGCTTGACAAGTTTTGGTAATGCTACTCCAAGATGACATCAATAATTCTTTTCACTCTCAAATAGTCAGTGCACATAAATGTTTATTGAGTGAATAAAGGAAGCACTTGCCAGCAGCTTGAATTATCTCTGAGAAGATAGTAGATGGAACTGGTCTCTATAATATTACTAGAGCAAATATGGAGTCTAATAATCTGTATTGGTTTGGGTCTCAGGTGAGCTTCTAGAAGGTCGCCATTCAGATTGGTTTCTTTATAAATGAACTAGAGTGAGAATCTTTGTCACAGCTTAGAGGAAAAAATGATATTTCTTTCTCCAAGATGGAAATATGAGGAATTAGAGAATATTTATTTATTCACCTGGCTCCTATTACACGTCATGCTCTCCTCATAGGCACCATGAGACCCAATATGAATCTCAACCAGCTGTGGAACTCAGCATACATATAGTGGGAGAGAGAGATCAATAAATAACAAATGCACAAAGCCTGGCAGTTTCTAGGATAAAAGTCTGGCCCAAGAATAATGGGGCTTCAGAGCTGACTCAAAGAGAAAGTGGCCTTTGAGCTGAGCTTTGGAAGGATGAGGCACTTGCTACATAATTTGAGGAAGAAACTTTCTGGAAGGGCAGTGGCATGACAAAAGGCACAGAGGGTTTGCACAGACATGGTTTCCAGAAAGTGCCATCTTTGAAATCAAAATAGGCTGCATTTTTCTATTGAATTCTTGGCTTTTGCTGTAATCACGACTAACTTTTATGTTTTGTGACTAGCAATATAAACAAATACAAAAAAGACCCTCTTTTCACTGATGTCTAGGTGTTATTTTTTACTCTTAACACCATTCCATGTCCACTCTGGGGGCAAAATGGCTTAAAAAATGGTCAGTGGTTAGAAACAAAGGCCCAGGTCACTGTGTTTCACAACTCCAGGGGGCACATTCACACTGCATCCTGGAGTTGTATATTGTGCCAACCCTGCTTGAAAGCCTCATATGTTTCCTGAGATACACACACATGCATTTAAACGAGACTCAATTTCTAGTACATAGCTCAGACATTTGTTGCACCATCTCAAGTATTATAGAATAATTGTTTTTTCAAAGTCCAACTATATTAAGCACTAGCTAAAATGCAGTTTATTACTGTGCACATTGTCTAATTATGCAAAATACCACCTCAAAACTATCTTAATATGTGGTAATTCCAGATTTCTGTCTGTCAACAAAGTAGTAAAGTGCAGGCTTGATTTGTGATTGTTTTGTATCTTACCTTTCAATTGTCCTTGTAGTTGGAGGTGGTAAAGACCATGTAGGTATAATGGAGGCCTTGCAAATCTTTACAGCTCAACACCTGTCTTCCTAAAAGCTCAGTAAAGCCCTTTATATCATTATGGGTATGAGGGAGCTGATAACTATCCTTCTAACCCGTTGATAGTCATCAGTTATGGAAGGATTTTTAAAACAAAGATCTTAAAGAAATCATCTAAGTGAAATTGAGGTGCTGAAATGAGGAGGCTCAAGACTTTCCCGCTGAAATCAGTCAAAATGGCACCCGTATTCTTCTCCTTTCTCAACTCTTCTTAATATTGCCCTTATATCTCCTCTGGTTCTTTAGCCTGTACAAAGCAATTTTTCATTACATCTATTATCTCATTTGATTTCTGCAACAAAACTATGAGATATATCTTATATTAATACTCTATTTTACAGGTGAGGAAGCTGAAGCTCCAAGAGTCTACATACCTCATTAATACAGTGTCACTGCAAGTCCAACCAAGACATTTTAATGCTGAATCCTATGCATTTTCACTCTTCCCTGTAGTTTGTAATCCAAGCCTTTTCACATTTTATCTAGTATATGTCAACCATTCCATACTATCAAATTAACATAAGAAGCAACATTTATATAGCCTTAACAATGTACTAAGCCTAATTTTAAGAAATCAATGTGTATTAACTGATTTAATCCTCTGCACGTCCTAGCAAGACACTGAACCACTAATTCACTACGTGACCTTGAAGAAATTAATCAATGTCTTTGAACCTCAGGTCTCTCCTATGTAAAATGAGTAGCTTGGGTTAGAACAGAGATGGCAAGTAGATTTTAATCAAGACTCCAACTCTGACCAATGGTAATAGCTGCCTGGACAGCTGTGTTGAGAAGTATTCAGGCCAAGTTGAGGCTTAGCGCTAATGTGGGCAATGATCAATTTGTGATGCCTGTGAAGGGCATGGAATGGGGGAGTGGCAACATGTGCTACACACTTTCTATTTATGAACACCATGAATTCCAAACCCTTTCTTAGCACTAATATTCAAAGGATGGCTCTAAGAACCTAATTATCCTTAATAATCATCAAATGCAGGCACTAAATACAAAATTTAGAACATTAAATGTACCACCAGTGGTCTCCACTTCCCTCCTGTCTGTTTTCCAGTTTCCAAAAATTCGTAAAAAACAGTAATTTGCTCTTCTCTATCACGAGGGCATATTAGGGTCTTACTCTGAACATCTCATTGAGACTTGCTTCCAGTTTAAACACAAAGTGTCTCATGGAGGCAGTTACAAAGTCCTCAGCTAAGTCTCTGGCAGCTGCGGACGTCCACACACAGCACTGTGCTGCTCTCCCACTTTCAGCCATGCAGTTGCCAAAACAAGACCAAGTAATATTTTATACCTTGTTGTCAGCTGTTATTTCTAAGTGCCAACACCTCCTGAGCAAAAAATAGAAAAACTACTAAGAATGACTATTTTATGGAGATGACATGGCAGCATTTTTTTTAAGTTCGTGTTTGCAGATGGAGCACCTTCTGGCCTCTCAGTTACTCTGATCCAGGTGCAGCTCTATCTATCTGTGCCACCCATCCTTTGTTCATTTGTAAGGTTGGCCCCTGCATCCCAGCCCCCACAGAGAATTCTACATCTCTGGCCTTTTTGAGACAATGTAATATACTCAACAAGGAGTCAAAAAAGATAACTCCATAGTTAAATCTTGACTCCACTTTGTACTAACTGAGGAAACAGGCCCCATTAACGTCTCTCAGCCTCAGCTTCTTCATCTGTAAAATGGGATCGTCAGCACACCTACATCAAATGAAATGGCTGGGAAAAATCAAAGCCAATGGATGTGAAAGCCCGTCATGGCCTCGAAAGTGCCATACAAACATGAATTATCTTTCCTTCATTGCTGTGACTTTTTTTTCCTCCCCCTCTTATCTCCTTCCCATTAACCACAGAGCTTGTCATTCTTGAACCTGAAAGTGAAAACTGGTTTAAGGTGCTGAGTTCACAGCTATTATGTAACAGCGGCCACCGTAGCTTTCCTGTAGACTTCCTTACACAGTACCTGATTGTCACAGGGTCTTTAGAATCGGAGTGGGCCTTGACTCAAGGGATTCTGCCACTGCTGTCTGCCAGTCTTACTGCTCTGAACAAGAACCAGTGCCTTTTGTAAGTTAGAAAGCAAACCAGCAAGCAACAGATAAACAAAGAACGACAGAACTCCCTAACAAAGTTAATCAAATCCATGTTGCTTTGTCTTAGTTTTCTGAATCACAAATTATATGTACTGACACCAACTGTCTTATTTAAGGTTTGCCTTTAGAATGTCCCATCAGAATGATTTGCAAGGTCATTGCAAAGAGACTCCTATGGGAACATGACATATTATATTTATTTAGAGAAAACTACACTTCCCAAAGTGAAAGCATAAAGGTAGAAGCACAAAGTAGAACCTATCTTTGGCCTCACTGCTCGGCCTGTTTCCTACCACTAAAATCATAATGCAAACTCATTGATCTCTGTCTTTATGGAGTTCCCAGTCTAGTGGAGAGGCATAAGTATCACCTGATGCTTAAAACCTTTGTTATGCCATGGTCTGGATTCTCCTCTCACATATTGCTCATTCCACGGAGATTTCCCTGTAAAGTTACAGTCTAACACTGCCATGTTAGTCTGCCATGCTTCTATCCCTAGAGCTATGCTTTTTTGCCACCATTTTTACCCATATCTTCTGAATTCCTATGACCTCTATGTATCTCAGGCTTTAGATAACTGGGATTTAGCAATCAGTCACCTTCATTTATTTGTTTATTGGCCTAGCTTCTATAAATTTCAGTAGTTTAGCTTATTAAAATGGAATCACTTTTTCCTGAATAAAAAAAAAATTGAATCTGACTCTTCATATACCAAACCCCTGCCCAGATGTGGAAATGTCCCCTGAACACTTCTGGGGCAGCTACGAGTAACTGCCACTTAGAAGGAGAATCAAGGCCCATTCTCTGGGCCTTTAGGAAGTAGCTTGGCATAGCAGTGCCACTTTGAGAGTAGGCCCTGCTTGAGGGTAAGGTAGGATGTGACATAGGCCTGGTGCCATTTCTCATTCTTGAAAAAGTAAGACACCCCCAACCCCACCCCACTCCAGCTGCCCAGTCTCCAGGGAAGACATCTGCACTTCACAGCTTTATCCTCGTATTGCTTACTTTCCTGAAATCATTCTCACTATCAAAAGTGTCTGTGATATTAACTCCTTTTATGAAATGAACTCACCTCACATGATGCTCTGGCTATTGAAGGAGGAGCACGTGGCATTGACAGGCTGCGGAAGTGTTTCAGGAGTGATGAGGAGACAAAGCAATGAGAGTCGCTGCCCTTTGGTTTCAGGAGAAACTGCCTCATGTGATACCCCTCCTCTATAGAACAGCAGACGGGAAGTCCTTTTCAACAACCCTAAACTATTTCTCCACCAAAGGAAAGTCAGTCCTAGCCCTAATGCACATAAAAGAGTAGACCCTTCTGGGTTTGCAGCTGACACAAGCTAATCTCATGCCTGGTTCTTCAATTGGATAAAACAGATGACTGAAAAAATGATTGCCTAAAACCAACTTACTTTCCGTGGTTATTTGTAGAATTGAGGCCCACTGTGAATCAGAAAGCTTGGGGCAAATAACAGTGGAAGGGCTGACGCTGTTACTACATTGTCTTCCTTAGTTCTCTTTCCAAAGTTTCAAGGCTAGATTTAGCAGCAATTATTACCAGTGATTTAGAGTCCTCCTCAGTTTTTTATCTTCTTGAGTTGACTCAGCATTTTTCTGACGAATTATCCTTAGAGCAGAATCCTCAGTGTCCTGTAGTATATACTGATGAAGATGTTGTATCATAAATGAAACTAGCAGACACTTGTCTTTGAACAATGAGCTTCTTTGCGAAATAGAAGATGAAATAAAAGGTCCAGAAATTCTGATAATGTGGCAACAAACTATTGGATGGACCCTCTCCTTGAACTAAACAGTTTCCTTTAAGTAATGATGCTTAGTGTAGAGGCCGTGGCACTCCATTTCTCAGTGTCAGACGGAAAGCAGTCTCATAGGTCACTGCCCTGCTGAGCTGCAGGTATCTAGCCTCCAGTAGTTACTTAGAGTTATGACTGTCAATAACCTGACAGTGTAACAGTGTTGTTTTGTTTTGTTTTTTTGAGGAAGATTAGCCCTGAGCTAACTGCTGCCAATCCTCCTCTTTTCGCGAGGAAGCCGGGCCCTGAGCTAACGTCCTTGCCCATCTTCCTCTACTTTATATGTGGGACGCCTACCACAGCATGGCGTGCCAAGCGGTGCCATGTCCACACCCGGGATCCAAACCGGCGAACCCCGGGCCGCTGAAGCAGAACGTGCGCACTTATCCGCTGCGCCACTGGGCCAGCCCCAGTGTTAAGAGTTTTATGAGGATGAAGGGATTTGGGGTTGGTTCAAGGAGAGAAAGCAAGGAAAATTAACTCTTAACTGTGTCTGTTTCCTGTATTTCAGAGCAGGGCTTGTAGCTGTGGCATATGACTGGTTGTTAGTCCACTGTAATTTTTCTTTCTTCTCTTCTCAGGAGGGCAAGAAGACTTCATTCTTTCTTATGAGCCTGTCACAAGGCAGGAAAGTAAGTTTCCCACTGTGCTCTGGTTTCTGACTTCCAAGCCACAACAAGTGACACCATTACAGGAGGGAAAGTTTGGAGGACTAGAAAATAAACTCTGCTTAATACTCAACCAGAACTTGCTCTCTCTTTGGCCCTATGAACAAACAAACTTTTTCCCTTTCAAAGCATGGGCAATGACAGCTCCCAAGAGAATGGAGCAGCCCTCCAGATGAGTGATCCTTAATGGGAAGGAGCGCATCCAAATCAGTAAAGAGCCCCACCTCTATGGCCGATGGATAAAATCTCCTGGGAGACTGACATCAGCTCAGTATTGAGAAGGGCTTTCTAGGAGACCTGTCCTAAGACACAGGCCATCTGTGGGCTGCTTTTCCTTTTCTGGGAAGCCTTATACAGAGGCTACTAGCTATTGACAATGATATTGCAGAGAAAATTCAAGCATTCGATGAGGCATTGTACCAAATGAATTTTAGAGTTCCTCCTAACTCCATGATACAAAGGAATTGGGAAAACCCCAGCAGAGTGTGGAGAGTATTTTGAGCCGAGGAAAAAAATTATAAAAGCATAAGGTATCATTACCACTAACAATTACTTTTTAAAATCATTGTCTGAACAATGGTCAAATAGCTGCTTTGGAATCTTTTTTCTCCCACTCAATTGACTAAATTCAGTAGTTGTTTTGACATTGTGTGGGCATAACCTAAGAGTAAGCAAACCCCCTCCAAATGTTTCCTTTCATTGACAGAGACTGCAGTTGCTTTTCCCTGTTAGCAAATTCCAGAAAGTAGGCATAGCCAGCCTACAGTGTTAAACATAAACTTCCCTATGCAAGGCTGTCTGGGCAATTTATTCCATGAAGTAATGCCCTCAGCAGTTCTTACTCTTTGGCAATTTCGCCTTAAGAATCACCCTTGCAGGACAGTTTTGTAGTCATTTCCAAGTCTTTCTCCTCATCTGCATCTTCCCTTCCTTCTCTGCAGTAAACTATACCCGGCCAGTGATTATCCTGGGCCCCATGAAGGATCGGATCAATGACGACTTGATATCTGAGTTCCCTGACAAATTTGGCTCCTGTGTGCCTCGTAAGTATCATTTCCAGTTTCTGTAGGAAAAAAGCTGTCTCCTTTTGAGATTATAAAATGTAATAATTGTATTCCTCCAATAGTCTCTACAGTGATTCAAATACTATCAGTTACCTATTATCTGAGTATCTTATTTAATTTTCTCTGCCTAACACTTCTCATCTATGCTGCCATGTATTGTAAGTATAACGATGTTCTCCAAACTGACTGTGGTCCCCAGAAGGCAGGATGCATCCTTTCTTTGTAACTCCCATAGCATTTAAAATAGCATAGGATTTAGGATAGGCATCAGTATGTTATTATAGATTGATTGAAATGCTACTGAAGCATCTTTTCCCATAGAAGCCATATATTAAAATCATCTCAGGATTACTGCAGGGCCATATGTCAATCACAAAACAAAATAGCTTTTCCCATGGGTTTTATCAGGCCTAAGTGTTGGGAGGATGAAGACAAGAAGGTGTATAAAACTTAAATCCACCCTCTAGGCTATTACAGACTTTAATCTGCTTTCTTGTCATTATGGACAACCATCAGGTCTCCTGATGTATCACTCTGGGCATAACCCTGTAAGATTATACCTCTTCCACCTCCTCCCACCCCACCATACTTCCCACTCACCCACTTCTATCTTTACTTTCACCGTATCTCAAAAAAAAAATGCATGGACATCTCCTGTGTATATAGACAAACTCACTAGGAAATTTTAATTTAATTAAGCTCTTAAATCTGATCCCAACAAATATTTCTTTCTCACTCTACAATTTTTAAGCTTTATGTTTAGCAGTGTCTCTTACATTTCAGTACTGCAAATGTCACCTGGAATACATAAGAATAGCAGGAATTGCATGTGTGCAATACATGGGCACACAAGAGCTAGGATGATTGCGATATCTCATGAAACTGTCCCCAGCAAAGGCTCTGGGAAGAGATCCTGCCATAGTACATATCCTGAGAAAGACTCTAGATAAAAACAATCAAGTCAAACCCTAGTCTGTTCATAGTAGCTTCCTGTTTGCTCCTCCACTTTTGAAAGAAAAAGCTCAGAACCAATCCTTAAACACCATTTCCACTTTCCCCTCCACCAAAACTCTCTTCTCTTTCTCTTTTTTTAATAGCACTATTTTATAATGATTGATATATGTTTACTGTGCCAAACTTGGAAAATGCTAAAAAGAAAGTTAAACAAGAAAATAAAAAAACATGCAGAATCCCACACCCAAGTACCCAAAGATAACATCACTGTTAATATTTTTATAAATTTCCATCTATTCTTTCTTCCTATGCATGCATTTTCTCTTGTGGTTTGGTACATATAAGATATACACAATTTTTTTTGCTTAATGTTATTTAAAATTTTATATAAATATTTTCAATGATTATGTCAATCATTCCTCATGTATGGGTATTTTAGTTTTCTACTTTTCACTGTTATGAATTATAATTAAAATATAATTATTATTTATAATTTATAAATTAATATAATGAATATCTTTAAGGATAAAGCTTTACCTAAAGTTTGCATTAATTTTTAAGATAGATTCCTAGAAAGAGAATATCTGAGTCAAAGATAGGAAATATGTTAAGTTTTTATTCATATTGATAGATTATTTTCCCTTCTCTTCTTACCAAGAATTTTAGCCACCTGTAACCATGGTTAAAGTTCATAACATTTAGTCACACCTTAACTGGAAGATCTCATTTTACATCTTTTAAAACTCCTGACTATACCTATATTGTGTGTCTATTTTTTTTTTTTTTTCCTCCCAGTTATATAACACATTTTCTTGCTTCTTTGCTTGTCCTATAATCTTTTATTGTGTGCTGGACATTGTAATGCTACATTGTTGAGAGTCTGGATTTTGTTATCTTCCTTTATAGAATATTAAGTTTTTGTGCTGGCAGATAATAATTTAAGGGCAGATCAACTTCTCCCAGTTATGACTTGGTTTTAGACTTTGTGAAGATGAGTCTGGAGTAAGTCTAGAGTACCCTTCTAATATGTGGGCTTTCTGAGATCTCAACCAAATGCCCAGTTCTGGCTAAACTCCAGCATCTCCTAGCATTATGTGACCTCTAGACCCTCTAATTGGAAATGGAAGTGATTGTAGAGTTCCCCTCATGTGTTTCTCTTCTCTCAAGAATCACAGCCCTGCACTGTCCTTTGTCTGATGCCTGAAAATAGCTTTTCCATGTATTTTGTCTAGTTTTCTGCCTATTTACAGTAAAAGGCTAAGACAGATACCTGTTACTATGTCATGTGCTATCGTATTACATATTTTTAATATATCTGTGTTGAGGGTGTGATGAAGAAAATAGGTATAAATGAAATTTATGAGTATAAATGTACCTTAATTTCATTATTTTTTTGTTTTATAAAGATACTACGAGGCCAAAGCGTGACTACGAGGTAGATGGCAGAGACTATCACTTTGTCATTTCCAGAGAACAAATGGAGAAAGACATCCAAGAGCACAAGTTTATAGAAGCTGGCCAGTACAATGACAACTTATATGGAACCAGTGTGCAGTCTGTGAGATTTGTAGCTGAAAGGGTATGTTTACCAATCATCTTGTACCTTCCCTGAGGAGGATTCCCAGGTGGCAAACTGCATTTTTTGGTCATTACTCTTTCCTGATTGCAGTTGTAAATTTTGATTAAATATTCCTTTTAAGACCTCTAAGCAGAGAATCACTTTAGAGCAAGGTCATTAATCTTTGTTCTAATCTCAATAAAGTATGTTGACTGATGTGAGCGGGGGGCAGGGGGTGCTATAAACCTAAAGGCAATTAACAATTTTGAGTTTATGGAGATTCACTTTGTCCTTGCTCACCTATCTTTGGCCCTAGTAAACAACATTGAATTTAAGGAAGCTTTATTATTCTTGGTTGTTTAGATCAGAATCCTCAATTCTTTTTGTTAGCAGGAGTTTTGTTTTATCTCCCTAAAAACTTGAAGTCTTCATGGTGGAGGGGTAGGTTGATGGGGAGGACTGCCTAGCCTGTTAACTGGCAGAAATTCCAACTTAGAGGAGCTAGAGATGCTGCAATTCCCTTCCTGCTGATAATTTCAAGGGCATGGAAAAGAGGAGAATGTTCAAGAGAGAATAGACTAGGAAGGCACTCGAGTGTGGCTTTAAGATCGGCCTATAGATCTTAATCGGTAAACATAGAGAACCAACTTCATAGGAGGAAAAAAGAGTTGAAAGCCAATCATATTTGTTATATAATTCATATTTGCTGGGTTGATTTCATTGGACACAACCTTTTTTCCCACTTTTGATGTACTGGTTAAAACAATTAAATAAGAAATTTTAATGTTTATCTGAGAATACAGTAGGAAGTTATGTCTATTTTCCTCTCTCTCAAAAGTTAGGTTCTGTGAGCTCCATCATACTGTTTCTAATCTGTTTCCTGGATAATTACATCTCTTCTCCTCTTTGAAAATGTAGATACAACCTTTGTTAACTTGAAATATTTTGGCTGGTGAATAATCAAACAGCATTTAGACATTTTATATAGCAGCTGCATTTCACAGATAGCAAACTTGGAACTTACTACTTAAGTGATAAAGGCTTAAACTATCCTAGTGTGTTTCTCCTATAAGAGCTCAAGTAGTCACTGAACTCTTTGTTTTCATGTGGATATTATAGATGAGTTTTTATCCCCTATTATTGATTTAGGACTGTCCTATGTGCATAATATGCTTTTTCTCTTCTTGTGAAAAGTTCTTCCAGCCTCAGGGTAATGAAGCCATTCCTCTCCAGGGGGTAGAATATGATGTGTGGCAAATGTATCTGCTTTTCCAGAAATACTTTATAAAACAACTCCTTGCTTTGTGCATTCATTGCAGGGGAAGCCAAGTTAAATGAGGTGTACTATAATGTAATAGGGTTTTTATTTGTTAACAAACAAGAAATTTACATACACTGTGCAAGCCTCTCTCTCATCATTTAAGATATAATATTTAAGGTAACTCTTTTCGTGTCTGTCCTCTGCTATACCAGACTGAGCATATCAAGGGCGGGATCCATGTAAGCACTCAACAAATGTTTATGGAGTTCTTCTAAATTCACATGATTACCGTTCTTCCAGATTTAACATTGGTCAGAGTGAGACAATGAGGTATCTATTTATTACAACCAACAATTCTGTCAGTGCTCAAGACTTGGGTGAGTCCTCCTAGCACTGAGACTTGGGGCAAGTTAGTTAATATTTCTAAGCCTTAGTCTTCTCTTCTGCAAAATGCAGTTGATAATACCTACCTCCCAGGTAGGGAATTTCTTCTTGACAATTGTCTTTGGAGATGGTTTATGAGAGTTTCGTGAGAATGGATCAGTCATATTGCATATGGCTGTGTATCTTCTTTGTGCAAAGCATCAGGTATTTATTTAAGAAAATAAAGTTAACTGAGATAACACAAGTAAAATGTCTATCCCAGTGGCAGACACTTAATAAGGGAATAATAAATATGAGTTATTGCAAGCATTCAGTGATGACCTTGTGTATCAACTTATTTATGCTTTGCAATGATCTTTTTTCAACCTTTAGAAATGCAGTACCCCTTACCTTCCTCTAAAACATACTTAGAGTATTTTTTTTGGTTGGATTATGATCGTTGTTTCTGGGTTAACTCCATATTTTTCTTCTCTTTCTACCAGGGCAAACACTGTATACTTGACGTATCAGGAAATGCTATCAAGCGGTTACAAGTTGCCCAGCTCTACCCCATTGCCATCTTCATTAAGCCCAAGTCTCTGGAACCTCTGATGTAAGTGGAGGGCCCTGGAGGCCTTCCTCCAGCCCCTGTTCCACATGACACAGCAAATTGTTAACAGCTCTTCATCATAAGTGCTTACAGATGGGAAGTGCCATTGCTGATTTTTTCAAGCATTCCCTTTTTATAAAGATATATTAAAGTTTCTTTGAACCACTAGAGACATAATGTCAGTAATTCTTAAAATGTCTTCACTAATGTTTCTTGACTTTTATTTTCATTTTACAAGTTGTTTTTGGTGCGTGTGATTTTTTTGCTTTCTTTTGTTGTTTTGAAGGTAGGTTGGTTTGTTTTGTTTTGTTTTCCAAAAGATAGGAAGCAGTTGTCTTTGAATTATCTCTTACTTCTGAGAGCAGTTTCACTGGTAAAGCTTTTTAAATGTGTGGGTTTTTATAGAGGGAGCAGACAGTATTTTAGACTCTTCCCATTGACATTTCACTTTGTTCTAGCATAGAGTTCTTATGTCCCTTAATTAAAACCTCATGTATGGAGAGCACTATCTTTAATAGGGAGTTTTCTTTTTTTCTTTTTTGAAGATTATTAGCCCTGAGCTAACATCTGCTGCCAATCCTCCTATTTTTTGCTGAGGAAGATTGGCCCTGAGCTAACATCTGTGCCCATCTTCCTCTACTTTGTATGTGGCATGCCTGCCACAGCATGGTTGGATAAGCAGTGCATAGGTCTGCGCCTGGGATCCAAACTGGCAAGCCCCAGACCACCAAAGCAGAGGGCACAAACTTAATCACTGCACCACTGGGCTGGCCCCTAATAGGGAGTTTTCTTAGTAGCACGGCAGTAAAACATCTATCACCTTAACCAATAGCTCCATGCCTGTGCCTTTACAAACAAGGGTAAAATACATGATTTGGACTTGTCATTTTTCAGAGGACTTGTAAAATATCTTCATTCAAAAAGCAGTAAGCAAATTGGGCAGATATTCATGATCTGGCTATAAAGTAACACAGTTTCTGTGGCAACTTAATAGACATCGTTGGCTTTGGTTTGTAGACGACTCCTGCACAAACATGAGGCTGCAGTAGCCATAAAGGAGCAGAACAAAGGGGGAAAGAGCGGGGACTTGAAAAGTGGTCAGGCCAGGTGTGGTTCTTTCCTTTGCCGCTGATCAGTAACGTGACCTCCACAAGGGGCTTGCCCTCTGTAAAATTTAGTTCCTTGCCTCTCAACTAGGCGCATTAATAATATGTACCTCACAGAGCTAGTGTGAAGGTTAGACAAGATCATGAATGTAAAGCTCTCCATACGATCTTCAGCATATGGTAAGCACTCACGAAACAGTAGCTATTATTACTATGAAAGATTTCAAGTTACTTCCTTTTAAAAAGAATAAAACTATTTTATCATCACAAAACACATCAACAGGACCTTTTCTAAGAGGTCACAAGAGATAATGCCAGTGCGTCTGCTGCAAGAACTTGGCTCAAATATGCCTCTATCTGGGCCTCAAGACCTTGAAGAATTTGACACGGTTCATAAGTGAACCACAAAGTACTGGAAAACAGTGTTTATGAAAAGACCAAAGAAAATGAAATTACCGAGTCCCAGAGGTGAAAGCAGTTAGTTGCAGAGGGTATCGACTGACTGTTTCGCACCTTCTCTGAGGGTGAAGAAGCGAAGCGAGCTGCAGTAGCTGGAATTGCAGTCTAAGAGAATTGAGTTAAATACGTGGCTGATCTCTGGGAAAATGGCCAGAGATGTATCTTAAAAGCAAAATATATTCCCATAAATAAAATATGGACAAAGGTTCTTCCCAAGATGAAAAAATAAAATCAGGAGGTCACTGACAGTACCTTCAGCCCCATGAGTTTAGTATTAAATTATACCATAAAAAGCTTTGCCAAAGTTGGTACATGGAAAAATATGTGTTGATGATAAAATAATGGTTCTTGATAGTATTATCCCCAATAGCATGTATTAAATTTCTCCTCGTGTAGGATTCTGTGTTGGGCATTGCACAAAGTGAATTAAGCAACCATAAATTTCATTATGTAAAAGTGATTTACAATCTTTGTAAAGAGCTTCATATATGTTATCAGTAATGCTAACACTTATAAGAAGAATAGAAAAATGCCCCTCCCCTCCTAGGAACAGCATCTTAAAGACCTGTTTCAGAAAAAGAAAAATAAGTTTTCATATCATAAACATGCAGTGGGATAAATGGCTTCTGGGGTAGTGAGGCCTGAGGGGGAAGCAGCAGTTGTACATTTGGTTCAGTGTGATAGTGGGAGATAGTCCCATATGGTGCCTGTAGGAGAGGGTCTACTTCCTTCCACAACTGCGAGATGACTTATTTAGTTTTGCCTTAGGACACTGTCACAGCCACTTATCACCAAGGAAAATTAAACATACAGAAGGCAGATTCCACAAGGAGGACAGTGAATCTGACAGAATTTGCTGCAGCCATATTCATAGGTCTCGAGTACAGGAATGGTGACATTCAAACCAATGTGATCGTATTAGTAAACGCTAGATGTTTACTGTTTCAGTTCACTCTTTTCTGAGGGCTTTACTTCAGGAGCAAAGCTGGAATGAATTGCCCATTTCCCAGGGAGGAGTGAATGCTAGGTCAGCTGGAACAAAAGTATGACAGCTGTCACATTTAGGCATTGATACATCATCGCACACATTATTTCTCAAGTGCATCATCCACATCAAACCACAGAGCTTATTAGCACATACATAGCTGACTCTTCAGAGGAGCATGAAATCAAGGGCATACACTAAAGTGATGTTCTTTTTATATTGTTCCTCCATGTGACTTATATTCCCTGCCTTCACCCCATGGCAATGAGAAGCTTTCCCATGTCTCTTGACCCTGCCACCTCCAATCTACTTTTACCTTCGTGTTCCCATGATGGCTTTTGTTGACTTCTGTCTTCAACTATATCATAATTACGTTTATTTATCCAGCTCTTCATTCATTCACTTATTCATTCAACAAACGCATGTTGAGTCAGGCTCCACACCATATTCTGATGAACAAGCCATGATCTCTGCCCTCAAAGAAATCAAAGATTAAGCAAGGAGATAAAACAAGTTTATATTTTAGAGGATTAAAGCTTAAATTCACTCATTGCTACAACAAATGCAAAGGGAATTCAGAGAAGACAAACCAGCATGGACCAGAGAAGTCAAAGAAGATCCAGAGTTATCTGACTTCTTGACATCTGCAGCAAAACAGACACTGTGAAAAGTATCCCTGGATTTAGCCCAGCATCTTCTGCACCCAAGAGTGACAACCACTCCTAGCTTCTAGGGCTAGTGCCACTTAGGAGGAGATTTATAGATACCATCCCTTAGGGCAAGATGAGTTTATACAACAACAAGACATTCCCACTTCTTTATATTGCAGCCATCAGCTTCATGTTAATGTGTGACCTCGGTTTTTTATTTTTTCCAAATAAGAGTCTTTTGAAAGAAAGTCTTGGTATAATGGAAAGTCTATTTGACTAAAAATTGTTAAACAAAAACAAAAACTTTGAGTTTACATCAGATTTACTCTTTTACCTTAGGCAAGCCCCTTTACTACTTCAGGCCTCAGTTACTTGCTCTGAAAAGGGAATTGGTTAAGACCACATGCTCTGGAGTCCAATCTCTGGCTTCCTAAGTGGCATGCAAAGGCAGCAGTGCAGCAAGTCTTCTGAAATTCTACACACATTTGAAACGCATCCCAATGGACCAACCAAAATGTCTTTGCTCTTGGCTGGACTTTTACCAGCCTAGTGCAGTCACACTAGTATTCTTACGATGATCAGAGGCAATGATTGTCAGTCTTTGATTAATAATGTCTTTGATTAAGAAAAATGGGAAGGTAAAATAATTTTTGTTTAATAAGTGCAGATGTTTGGTAGACAAAAAAATTTTAACACCTAGAGGAGTGGGAGACTAAAGCTGCCACTGGTTAGGAATCAGTAGATGTTATTTTCCATTTCCCTCCCACTTCAATTTGTCCTTGAGACTAGGTTGGATTTAAGTCATCTTACAATGATTAAGCAGCACTTAATCATTAATGACACACCAATGGTTGACAGACTAACAGAGAGAAAGGGACAGAGAGTCTCAGGCATAATTCCTTTGGAGCCCATTCTACTATCAGAAGAAAAATAAAAGTAGACATTGGAACTTCTCTCTTACCAAGCTCCTCTATCCTGGTTCACTATTTGGTGTTACTTACTCATAGCTTATTTGAAAATATTTTGGTCCCAGTGCTTTTGATTGCTGCATTCTCTGTGTCCATTTTAATTCAAGCCTTCTTTAGCAGCTCCTCAAGGTTCCATTTGATTATGAAAACAGGAAGGTCAGGGCTCCGGTTGCTATAGACTTGCCTCACCATTTGCAGAAGGCGAGCAGCAAGAGCTGCAGAATGCCTTTTCGAACTGAAAGATAAACACGCCTAAGGGGCCTGTCACATTTTCTATAATTCTTTGGAAGCACTTTCTATGTTTCTCCACTCTGCATGTTTCCTGCTACACAGTGAAGACGAACAGCAGCCCTTGGGGAGGATGTGGGAGTGGAAGAGTCAAAGCCTTCTGCAAGGTCAGGACCTGAGAACAGTCGAGTCTTGTTCTCTCAGATGTAATGAGGTCCAAAATGCTGTGATGTACCTTTCCTTCTTTCCACGTCTTCTCTTCCCTCTGACCACCCTTGGAATATTTCATTTAATTTTACATCCCACATTAAAGAGAGGTTGAGATAGACTAGAACGAAACCCAAGGGTGGCCATCTAATGAAAGCATAGATGAAGGAAGTAGGACAGTTTATTCTGAGGGAGTGGAAGCCTCAAGGGACACATGAGCTCTTGATTTAAAGACCCCAGTGCCTGCCATGGAGGAAGGAAGTTTAGTCCTACTCTACAGGACTGCAGAGGACAGAACAGGGACCAGTGACTGGAAACCATAAGGACACAGATTCTGCTTGAATCCAATGTGGACCAAGAGACTGCCCTCTGAGACAGTGAGCTCCTGGGAGGGGGTCCTTGCTGCTGAAATTATTCCGGCAAAGAAGAATCCCAAATGAGGACTAGGAAGCTGCTGCTAAGATTACGCTAGGCTTCCTGTAGGATTCATTGTTGCCATAGATTTTAATTTTTCAGAATTTAGTATATTCCCTGTGTGTTCTAATTCCAAACTCTCATTTTCCCAGGGAGATGAATAAGCGTCTAACAGAGGAACAAGCCAAGAAAACTTATGATCGTGCAATTAAGCTAGAACAAGAATTTGGAGAATATTTTACAGGTGAGTTCATTTACCCTACTGTGAGAAAGAAGATTTGGAATAAAGAGGGCTCTGGGCCTGGTACACCTGGGCCCTAAAACCCTCCTGCTGAGATCTCTCATTTCTTTCTGCTTCTCCCATTGGATCCAGAACTCTGGGTTCTCTGTTCTCTGGATTCAGCCGCAGCCAGCTTCCAGGTTCCCATTGGCCCTATCTAAAACCATGAGTGGCAGATGCCACTGAGCTATCTCCTGCTAATTAAGGAGATTTTAGGAATTTATACTTCATTAAACTATCTCCTGGATATCATCAGAAAACTTGAAAAAGAAACTTTTAGGGCTCGAAAGGTGCAGTGTCCAAAGCAGTTCCTCTTGAGAAGCAAGTTCTGGGCCTCTATTCTCCACTTAACGACCTTCATGCCTGTCTCTCCATTAGCAGCACTTGAACAAGATGCTTGAAATGCTTCCCCTGTGTTTCAACTAACTCCATGTCAAGTATCAATGTAAAACTTTTTTTTTCTTTTTAAATATTTCCTTGGAATCATTGAGTTTGAGGAATAAAGGAAGATCTTATTGTCCTGGGTATCCTGAGTCCTCTATTCTTATGTACTTTCATGAGACGCTGATCAAATCCACAGAGTAAACAAACTTTGTAGAATTTGCCCTACGACTGATGGTTTAAAAAGAACTTTCCTCCTGAATTACCTTATTTGAAGTTAGATGTTTTATTTTTTATCTTATTCAGAATGTGAAAACCCCTGTGGCTTAGCAATTTGCAAATATGTTGAATTGGGTGATCTTAAGTAAAGCTTCTATCAATAACAAAGATATGACTTATGTTTCATCCTAAAAGAACATCCAGGTGGGAACATCAAATCAAAACAATGTACATTTTGACCAGTGGTTTATATTCAGAAATAAAATACAGTAGTCAATATATTCTGAGAGTTGTTTTTAAAGATCTAAACCATGTTTCAGTAGCAATCTGTTTTTAAGCTCTACTGTCATGTAGATAGTACTGAAGTGTTTTGGGGATCAATCTACAAGATCGCTCTTGCTCAAAGGAGAAAATAAAATGTATTTAAATCTACTCTAAGTGATTTGGTGTTTTAGATAATACACAGTTTAGCAGTTTGTTTGTGTTTCCTCCTATTTATCTTTCTTATAAGTAGTTGCCGTAAGGGATTCTTAACGTGAGCAGCCCTGTATGGTAATACCTCAGTTTAGCAGATTACTTGGAGAATGAATGGGGTTTCCTATTAAAGGCTTCAGGGGTTGAGGAGGTTAAATAAAATTTATTTCAAAATATTATTTCCTCTGTGTCGAAAATATCTGAATTTCTACCTGACAGAGTAAGTATGGCACAGAGATTATAAGACCAGCTTTCTTTGATAAACAGGGAGCTATCAATCTGAAAATTGATCAACGCCAGAGTAGCTCAGTGCCTGGCCCAGAGTAGACACTCATAAAATTTAAATAAATGGATGATTCATTGTCCAGAACTACAGACAAACATGTAGAAAGTGGAAAGACTGTGGTGCATTTACTATCGATCCAGGACATGCCTCAAAAGCATTTTTTTTTTAAATCATTGATGTGACCTTACGTAAATGAATTTCCTACTTTTTCTTACCAATGAAAAGTAAGATTAAGCTTCCTGATGAGTTGACTGTCACTGACCTGAGCTTCTGCTGTGCGGTTGATGGTTGTTCTTCAGCCCCGGGAATGATTCGTAACTCCGGTGTGTTTGGTTTGTTCTAGCTATCGTCCAAGGAGACACCTTAGAAGATATCTATAATCAATGCAAGCTTGTTATTGAAGAGCAATCTGGGCCTTTCATCTGGATTCCCTCAAAGGAAAAGTTATAAATTAGCTACTGCACCTCCAACAACAACAGAAGAGCATTTAGAAGAACAAAATATATATAATATACTACTTGGAGGCTTTTATGTTTTTGTTGCATTTATGTTTTTGCAGTCAATGTGAATTCTTATGAATGTACAACACAAACTGTGTGAAGCCATGAAGGAAACGGCGGGGCCGGAGGGTGGGACAGAAGAGACATTGCAGTACGCAGGAAGGGTTTGATTTGGTCAAAGTGCCAGGTGTAGGATGAACCTCTGACGGGCTTTCTGCCAAAAGATGGGCAGCCTCCTCACCCCAGCAGATGTCCAGAGCTGATTAAGCTGCTGAGCGCTCTGTGTTTTTTTGCTTTAAAGAAAAGTTGCCAGCACTTGAACTTCACCCACCTTCCCATTACCCACATCTGTAATTGGTACACTTCGAATTTTATAACTATGCACATCCTTTGATTTCTTAACAAGCAAAAGAAAGAAAGAAAGGAGGAAAAAAGAAAGGAGTCCCTTTGGAGACAGCATAACATGAGGGAAGGATAAGTGTGTAGTTTCTTTGACTGGCATCTGCAAAGACAAGCATTTCATAAAATTCGCAAGTGTACGGAGGACTGACCTTACTGAGGAGGGGATTCCACCTGGGGTTAGCTTTATGATTGTTTATTGTCTATTTCGCCATTTATAAACTGAAAGAAGGCACTAAAGATGAGACTAATTTATACAATAAAATATATTAAATGTATAGAACGAATTTCTATAGGTTAAAAGTTTTGTGAAATATTTTGTAAAGACTAATTAATTGAAAGACTAAATGTATGCACTATCAGCAGCTGATGATCAAATTCAAGAACTGAAAGTTGCACTCTCCCTTTTGTTGCCAATAATCCATTCAGAGCATCTGAGTTCCTTCCAAAGTCTGACAAAGACTTCTCCCTCACTTACCTCCCGTGATCTCCCTTCCATATTAGTGATACACTCTCATGGAGCACATCCCTTAATGAGTTGCCCTCATGGATGCTTTTGGAAGACATTTGGTTAATGCATTTTTAAGCTGATGGCTTTCAGAGACAAACTCATGCAAATAATCTAAAGGAAGTTTTTGGTTTTTTCTTATTAAACAACCTGGACCTGCCATGCAAATAGTTGAATAACTTTGTTCCTAGTTACTTACATACAATTCTTAAAGGATCATTTAGTATTTCAGCCAATCATAAGTAATTAGGATTTTTTTTTTTTTGGTCTGTTTCACATGAAACTGAAGGTTTTATAACAGCCAGAGAAGGTACAGAGCCATGGAGAGAGATCTGTTCCAGGATGCACTATTTCTTTGAGGAAGAGAGAGAGAAAAGAAGAATCCATTTGTGGGGTGAGGGATGCAGACTTTTGTTTCCGTGTACAGGGCAGAGAGACAGAACCATGAGGAAAGACAATTAACGACTTTGAGCTCAACCAATTGAACTGCCTTTCTGGGGGCTGCACCTGGACCAAGTTTATTTTTTTGGCAATTATAATAATGATGATTAAAAAGAGAAACCTTCTGAAGCCTATATCCTGCTTTAGAGCTGATGATGACATGACATCAGCATTGTTTGTGTCCAAGGTGTTTAGAGAGAGACTTTTCAGTGATCTCAGTAACCACTCAACTCTGGGTTCTACGCATGCCCAGACTAAGCCCCATCGCCTTATTTCTGGGGTACATCCAGACCTGGCAGGGATTCTGCCACACTGTGCAGCAAACCAGCATGCAGGCTGGGGTGTGAGAGCAAGAGACAGAGCCATCAGCAGCGATGGGGCTTCTTCACAGTAAAACATCAGAGCTCAGAATGAGGGTCTCTTTCCAAAAACAAGCGTTCTTCATCTTACTCTAAATATCACTGTCTGCCTGGCTGCAGTCACCAAAACACAAATGTGTAAAATGATGCATCTACCTATAGTCTTGAGGCTGCCTTTGCCAATGGAAGGGCTAGCAATG
The DNA here is from genome assembly GCF_041296265.1 of Equus caballus. Lineage (NCBI taxonomy): Eukaryota > Metazoa > Chordata > Mammalia > Perissodactyla > Equidae > Equus > Equus caballus. The sequence continues at coordinate 64,259,010 of NC_091690.1, forward strand.
CATTTTCCCTCTGTTGAAAGTTAAATTTCCGGAGACTTCCTTAAGAGTGCTCAAAATGTTTAGGATGTGTCCATGTCTGCAATTCACCAGTTTCAGGTCAAGGCCCATTTTCATCAGTATTGCTCCCAGAAGTTTTCTTCCACCAGAATGCCATTCCTGATCCCAGCTCTACTTTTAGGCCACTATGATAACTTCTTTGGTTTCTCAACTGAGCATGCAACCATTTATTTAAAGGACTGTCATTAATGAGTAGATGTTTCCGCGGGTCGTGTGATGTGCTTTCCATTTAATATTAAGTATTGCTGTGGCTGAGTACAATCAAATTGAACCACCAACCCTTGGTTTTGTAGTAATGTAATTATTTATTTTCCTAGTGTAGATGCTTCCAGATTAGAATTGGCATTTGCACTGATTTTTTTATGTAGATTTATATAAATATATATATACATATATATTTGCTTGAAGAATCACCAAGCAAATTGGTGAGAGGGTCTTTTCCTATAGAATTTACACCTCCATTTGTTGTGTTGTCTTGCGCTTCCCAATGTTGAGGTCTCCATGGCTCCAATGAACCAGTGTATTTTGCAGCCAATCTGACGTCTTGTATGGAAATGGCATGAAAGTTACCCAGATGACATCTGGTGCAAATGCCCTTGGAGCCTGGGGCCAGACTGGTGCTAACACTGCAAACTTTGTCCGGAGCTCTCTCCAATCTGAAGGCTTGCTGGGGGCGCAATGTCACCTTCCCATGCTGGGCCCTTTCGGAAAAGTGCCAGATCGTGTCACTGGTGCTATTTTTCATGCTCTGGTACAATGTGTAGCACCACGGGGGTCTCAGCTTTACCAAAATCAAAATCCCATTTGTCAGCTAATTGCAGGGGCGTTTGGTTTTTGCTCTCCTCCCACAGGATTTGTTGGCCGTTTCTTTGCAGGCCTTTTCTGCCGGCCCCAAGCTCTTGGGTTGGCTCTCTCTGTTTAGTGAGCCCATCTTTACAAAGCCGCACTCAGGTGCCTGTGAGCTGTCTTAGATCCTACTGCCAGCCCTTCAGGACTCTGAGCCAGGGGAAAGCTCACCACTCCTCCGGCTCTTGCCTCTGGCTTTTTCTCCTTCTCTTCCTTGCTCTCCCCCTTCTCTTTCTATCTCATTCCATCTCTAATTCTGTGTTCCTCTCCCTTTTATCCTTCCTTCCTGTCTTCCCCAAGTTGTTGTTGACTTTCTCCTATACCCCTGTTTTACTCCCTCCCCTTTATTCCTCTATCTCTTTCTCTCTCCTTTAGTCTCTGTCTCTCTTTTCCCTTCTGATTCCTCTTTCCCCTCCTTTCCTCTCTCTTCATATCTCTGATCATCTCCTCGCCCACACCCTGCTCCTTAAGTTTTCCGTCCTATAAGGGCTCATGGCTGATTCAGACAGCAAGTCCATATGCTGGACTAATGACACAAATACTTTGGGTCACCATTTCACCCACACAGCCCAGAAAGCAAAGCTGAGCATGAGGTTCTGCCCCGGAGCAGCTCCAGCATGCCTCACTGAGCCAGCCTGCACCGCTGCCCTGGCAGCGACGATGCATGTGCTCTGGGCCCTGACGGCACCTGGGTGTCCCCCTGCCTGAAGCCTGGTCCAAAGGGAGCCCACCCCCAGCACCATCCCATGGCTCTGAGGACACTTCCTGTTACTAAAGGCAGACTCTGGCCCCAACAATTATTCTGATAGCAAACCTCTTCCTTCTCACTGAAGCCATGCCATCACCTTGGTTTGGAGAGAGACTTTTTTTCCCATTCATAAGCTTTCTTTTTCCCATTTTCATGTGAAGCCCCCTCGGCTTTTCAGCTGGTGATTGCTCTGGTGAGATTGAATGGACTCGCTGGTGAAATAACATCTCTTTCTTCCTGTCTTGATCCTGCCTAAATTCCTACAAAAATATGTAAATCAAGGACTCAGGCTAGTTCCTAAGTTTATCATAGTAATTTGTCACTCCTAGGGGAAAAAAAGGAACATTTCCCTTAGAGCATGTGGAGTACCTCCTGTGACAACTGATTTGCCAGAGGACTCCCTCCAGAAGTCTGTGGATATACATTTTGCTTATGTGTATGTATGATATATGTGGTATGTATATCATGCATACACATACCACATTGGGTATGAATGAATGTGGATGGAAACCCACACACACTCCAGTCTGTAAATATCCTTCCTCACTGAAAACTGTGCTTCGGAAATCATTTCTTGTACAGCTGTGCAGTTTCTTGTAGCAGCTAAGGACAAGCTAAGACAGGTGGACAGTTTAGACAAAGATCATCCAGAAGACAGAATACAGAATCTCCCTAGCAACTCGTGAGGACAGACAACCAAATGAGAAGGTTGACTCCCAATGGGATGGCAAACTTTTCTTATCTCCTTTTTGAACTTGTGTTTCCTAAATGTGTCTTAACTTCTGAGTGCACCAGGCTGTACCCGTTAGATTCTTTCAATATGACAGTTTTGTGCTTCTCTCTGACAGGATGTTCTCCATCGAGCTGTAGTGCAGGATGGGAGGGAGGGGGAAATGCTCCTTGCCTGGGCTGGAGTTTACAGAGACACTGCACAGCTTACACTCCTGTTAAGTGTAAATATTCGACACTTCCATTCCATTTGTGTAAAAAATAAAGCACACACGATTATAAAATCAAGATGTATATTTCATACTCAGTGTGTCTGTGCATATTTATTGCGTTTCCAGTTGTCAGCAGTGGCCCCGTTGTAAAAATGCTTGATAGAGTGTTTATAAACATGTCGTGGTTTTATTATAAGATATAAATATTAAAACATTTTATACTTTATAGCAAATTATTTTCTCCCAAAGCATAATTTGTCTTATTTCATAAAGAATGGAATCATTCATTTCTATTTTTATTAAATTTATCTGATTTCAGAGCCAAAGTATAGTTAGAGTAGGTTTGCTCTGAGAACTATTGGCATTGCTGAGAGGAGCTGAGAGGAGCGCTTTTGCATATTTTTGAATATTTGGTTACCATATTTCCTACTTTTAATCAGAATTTTGCCAAGAGTGAACAATGTATTAAAAGATAGTTTAACGACCCCCACACCTGAGTGAAAAAATCAATTCCCCAGTTTCAAAATTGTGAGATTCCAGAAGATACTAAGAATAGAGAAAAAAATTTTCTTATCTGATACTTATGATGCAAAGAAAGGCACCAGATATACTGGGGCCACGAAACATACCAGCTCCGATGATCTGAACGTACCAAAAATGTCAGGTTTGGGAACCTGAATCCGCCAGATAATAGTCTAAATTCTTCCCTCCAAGTTAAACCTATGCCTCGTGCTATTGACATTTAGGCAGCACAGGTGTGACAGCTGGAGGACCAAAACAAATTCCTCCTGTGGAAGGCGTGAAATTTTGCCATCAAAGTGATTGCTTTGAAGTATGTTTTGCTTCTCGATAAGCTATCACATAATTGGATCAGCCATTTGGGAAGCCAGATTTGTTGGTCATACCATCTTGGCCACCACTGTGAACCACAGGAGTCTCACCAGATGTCCCGTCCCTGTCCCAGGTGCTTGGCGGCAGTGAACAGAGATGATCAGAGGTAACATAAGAAGGCATGACTGAGGCTACAAGCCCAATGTAGGCCTCCCATTTTGACAATTATTCAGCTTTTAGCATTCACACATTCTCACCAGGTTTAATAGTAATACTAACAGTACACAAAAACCAGATTCATTCCAATAATGGGTGTGATGATTTGGGGGGGGGGGGGGGCTTAGCAGAGCTTTTGACTTTTCTTTGTGACCTATTTCATTTCTATGTAACTAATTTTAAAACATGATCATTCTAGAAGTCTCACAAGCTAGAAGTGGACTGCACATCTCTGAACCTAAGAGGGCCAAGCTGCACACATCCATGGTCTCTATAGGCACTCTGAGACTAAGTATCAAATGACAGAATTTAACAGCCTCAGTGAGGCACAGAGCTAAGGAACATTTGTAGAGGGGCCACCAGCTTTCCCAGCACAGCCAGATCCAGAGTCTTTGAAGTTGTCAGAGGACCATATCTTCCACGGATCAGGACTGCTGGGTCTCATAATCCCAGCCTTTGTTCTCTGTGACTCACCTTCCCTCAGGGACATCTCAGGAGGCACCATTGCTATCACGAAACTGATCACCTCCCCCTTCCAGTGTTACAGCCGGTGTTATGTCCAGACCTTGTCCCTAATTGTCCTTAGCACAGTTGGGACAAAGCTAGAATAATTGGGAAACTTTGCTAAGGACTGGGGATAGCAAAAGGGAAATAACAGATACTCTGATTTATTGGATGGGCTTAGTGCTCAGCTCCTGGCCAGCCATCAGGTGACACAGGCTGTCTTTTCCCCACCACCCAGAGGTCCCTCAAATACAGCTAGACCTGATGTCAGAGCCTTTACTCTGTTGCAGCCCACTTGAGAAAGACATTATCCATGCCGGTCTCAGCACTGCTTTCCTGTGACATCAGCTGTAATTGAAAAATGCCTGCTGTCTCCATCTCCTTTGCTCCCACATACCAGAACACAAATGGGAGTGAGTCGCTCTGGTTAAATTTGATGACTCTTTCATTGTAAAAATCACCTTAGATGCCGATTCTGATGTAGTAGGTGCGGGGAGGAGTCAAGAGCCCACATTTCCACCCAGCTCCCAGATGATGCTGACGCTGGAGTAGCCAGGCTCCCATCTAGAGTTTTTCAAACTGCTGCTGCTCACCAACCAGTGGGTCATAAACCAGCACTTTTTTTTAATGAAATAGAAATTAGAGTGCCTCACATGTAGTAAGGAATAAATATTGTTTCCTTTTGTTTGTGTCAGGTGTAAAATGTATTTCCTACTGGAGTCATAGTGACAGTTTGAGAAACAGTGCCCTGACCTGCGCTCAGCCAGCTCCAAGGAGCTTACTCTCCTCCTGAAGAGGGCGCCACTGCTGGGAACTGCAGGATATCATGTCCTCTCTCTGCCACCTCCTACCTTGTCCTCACAGGTCCTAGTTTCAGAGTCACACAAACCAATGTACAGACCCTCTTCACCCAACTGAGACAGCTAGTAAAATTTGAAACGACCTCAAACCCACTAAAGATGCCCGATACCTAAGGCAATGCTCTAAACTGCAGTAAAGCAACTGAAGAACTCATGGCTCTTTTCAAAAGCAAACACAGACCTTTTCATTTTCCAATGCCCTGGTCCACATCCTTCACAAGGGAAATCTAAATCCTGAATTTAAGTTGTCACATTTTTATTTGATTATTTTAAGATCCTAGGTAAAATTAGCATGGCCTGACGACCCATGGCTTACACACTGTTTGTTGTTAGTCCTTTTTCTGTACCCAAACAATTTCTTTTTTGCCTAAATTAACTCCCACATATGATATTAAAATTTTTGAGATATTCTTACAGATGAGAAGAAAAAAAAACTTAAATGACAAATGATTTGCAACATGCTTCACAACTAATTTTGACACATCAGTAGAAAGAATATCACTGGTTTAAACTACTCAAAGCCAAAAGAGGAGGCCTGAGAGAGACACAAGTTCCCTCCTGCCCTCCTGTCCAAGGCCTGTCTTCCGGGTTGTGGTTCCCTGTCTTGCCTGGACAATTGACTCAGGTAACTTCTACTCTTCCATCCTTCCATCACGAAAGGGTGACCTGTTTGAAGACAGCACAGCAGAAAGCTAATGTCCAAACAATAAGACAAACACATAGAGCAGGCTTCATTCCAGCAAAATCCAATTGATTCCACTTACATCTAAAAGGAGAATAAGGGAGAAAAGCACTGTTTTTTACAGGGGGACATTAAAAATTTCAAATCCTTGTGGCTCTAGATAGCAAATTACGATGCACTGCTCCTTCATAATGGAGTTAGAGTCCCTCAAAGAGAGCAGCTGATTTCTATTCAACAAAAAATATAAAACCAACAAGTTAAAAGATTGTATTCTAATTGAATTGTTTGATTTTCATGGGCTACTCCTGCATCTTTGATATTCTTAGCAACATTTCTGCAGAGACTCTGCATGCCACTGTGCTCCTTCATCTGCAGTTCTGGTATGAAAAACTTCCAGATGAAGGAACTCTCCCCACTTAGTCTGTCCAAACCAGTTCCTTCTCATATTGTTACTCATCCTAATTGACTGCAGCCACCAAATCTGCTTTGAGTCCACAGTCCTTTTCAGTAACGATGGTCACTTGATTTTGACTATCTGAAATTCTTCAGGGTATAAAGTTATAGAAATATATGTCATGCATTAAACTGGAGTCAATCAACCCATTAAAATTTGGAATATTTAAGCCGACATTTCATTCAAAGAAAGGTTTGTGGTTGCTTAATTTAAAATGCCCTACAAAGAAAACATTTGCAAAGAAGCTGCAAATTATTGGTCTAGTTGCCATTCCTTACACATTTGGCCAGCAAACAATAAACACCTTCTTGGAGCCAGGCTCTAGTCAGATGATGAAATAAAAAATAAATTCACAGGGCACAGCCTGTCTTCTGAAGGAATGCAAGCCTGATAGCAGAGACATCGAAAAAAAAAGATACTTAAAACACAGAAACTCTAAAACAGACCAGCAAGTGCATGAAGACTTTGAAAGAGTGACCTTGACATCTAGGAGTCAAACATATACCTGCTCACGATTTGCCCAATTGCCCATATCCTGGGAAGAACCTTTGTGGCAAAACTGAGTCTCTCCTCCGACATTCCTGAATTTGTTAATCCCCCGATAGCTCATCCCTGCCCAATCCCATTGGCTATCTGCCTGGCCTACCTACATCCAGTTTTGTTGCCTGGGGAAGAGGTTAAGATGACAAGTTAGCACAGACTAGCTGGCCAGGTGAACGAAGAGGGGCAGGTAAGATTGGCCTGAGATAGGGAGGTTAGTATTCCAGAACTGGTATGCCTAACAGGTGGCAAGAATTTCAGGAAGCAAGAAATAACTTGGACAATTAGTCAAGAGTCAGGACAATCCATGTGCTCATGGGAGAGTCTGGAGAGATGGTGAGTTTCTGTTTTCCTTGCAACACACTGAGTATTCAGTGCACCAAAGGTCTGCTTCAATGTAAAATGGTGCAGTCAGGTCTTCTTTTCTGTGATTACAATTTGATGCATTAAAGCTCATTCCTTAGAACCCGATGCAGAGTTTTATTCCCTTGGAAGTGGTGGTTTCCTGGTCTGGAGACTTAAATCAAATACATTCAATAAGAACTAAAAAGTATGTTAAACTCAACTTTTTAAAAAGGCATAAATCTATGAGATAAGTTTGTCCCTATTTCTGCTATTACTCAAGAGACATTTTAAGAAGATTTAGAAAGAGTGGTGGTTGAAAGAGAAAATTAATGTAATAGACCTATAATTGCCTTGGTGTTTTATAGAATAAATTCTCAGTTATTTGGTGTCAGGCCTGACCTTGATATTGAAACCCACAGGTAATATCTAAATCCCTTTTTAGTTAATCACCTTACATCCCTGAAGTTTTGGCCAGAGCCTCAGACAAAGGCCAACGTTGTCAGAAATGTGGCTCAGCTCTTCTCCTGAGCGAAGGACCACCACAGTGATGAATTAATTACAGGTTGCAAAAGGAAATGAGACAGGATAACACGACAACTGCACTGTCTGCCCTCACTGACATTATCTATTTCACCGAATCATCTGAAGCAAGGAAGTCCACAAGAAGAGATTTCTAGTCACTGGTTTGCCAAAGTTGACCCACTTATCACATTGTAGTTTAATGAACACAGAAAGCATGCTCTGTGTGTGCTGGGACAAAAAAACTTCTATTTTGTTACTATGTTCCATTGGAAAAAGAGCAATACAGAGCAGTGGCGAGAGCTGGGCCTTGGTGCCGGCTTACCTGGGGAGTGCGCAGAGGTCTATACGAAGGCTCCATGTCCCCCTCCCTTCTGTTAATGGCTGACAGAACCCTCTGTAGTGCCAGAAACATCAGCCGGCCCTGTGCATCCATGAACGGCAAATTGCCACCTTCTCTTCAAAATGTGTTCTGGGAACAGAGACATTAGCATCACCTGGACCTTGCCAGAATTATAGAATTTCAGGCCATATCTCAGACCTACTGAACCAGAATTTGCATTTTGAAAAGATTCCCCAGAGGCCTCACGTATTGAAATTTGCCACACACCTGATTTACAAAACTGAATCAACTGTGAAGAAAAGGGCATTGGAAAAAAATATTTCCTTATAATCAAGAAAGTGAGGGGCCAGCCCAGTGGCATAGCAGTTAAGTTCACTTGTTCCGCTTTGGCAGCCCGGGGTTCACAGGTTCGGATCCCCAGTGCGGACTTACACACCACTTGCCAAGCCATGCTGTGGCAGCATCCCACACACAAAATAGAGGAAGATTGGCACAGATGTTGGCTCAGGGCCACTCTTGCTCAAGCAAAAAGAGGAAGATTGGAAACAGGTGTTAGCTCAGGGCCAATCTTCCTCACCAAAAATTTTTTTAAAAAGGAAGTTACTGGGGCCAGCCCGGTGGCGCAGTGGTTAAGTTCGCACCTTCCACTTCAGTGGCCCGGGGTTCGCCAGTTCGGATTCCGGGTGTGGACATGGCACTGCTTGGCAGCCATGCTGTGGTAGGCATGCCACATATAAAGTAGAGGAAGATGGGCACGGATGTTAACTCAGTGCCAGTCTTCCTCATCAAAAATAGGAAGATTGGTGGCAGATGTTAGCTCAGGGCTAATCTTCCTCAAAAAAAAAAAAAGTGAGTTACTAACTACAACAGTGAGAACAAAAAAGTAAATAGCAGAAGAGGAGAATAAAGATGTCCCTTGGAGTAAGCAAATAGCTTGGTGGCACCATCCTTAAACCCAGGAACCCAGCCAGTCTCCAACTACTCCAGGGTGGAGGGGAGATTGCAAAAGTCACACAGAGAAAGTACTTGGTCAATGGATTTTAAATCCAGGAATGAGTATTTCCACTGCACCAGTGGAGGAGGCGAAACTTGGCATGAGCCTCCAAGGATGACAAAATGACAATACAAATCACAGGTAAGAACACTGACTTGGGACCAGCAGATCTGTGTTCAAATCCTGGCTCCACTCTTTACTAGCCATGTGACATTTGGCAAGTGATTCCACATATCCAAGGGCAAATTTTCTCACTGAAACCTAGTGATAATAGCACCTGCCTCAGAGAGCTGCTATGAGAAATGCATGGAAATTGCCTGGTACACCATAAGCATTCAATCAGTTGTTATGATGTTTATTCACTGGTCCTCACAACTCTGTGCAAGAGACAAAGCCATTTGCTTCCCCACTTTAGACACAAAGAAGCCAGGGTTTAGGGAAGCAGAGATACCCCCAGGGTCCCACAGCTGGTGGTAGAGCTGGGTCTCAAGCTCAGGCTTCAGCTTCTCTTGTTCAGTGTGCTTTACAGGCTCCATGAATGTTAACTAAGAATCTGATTTGGAGCAGTGATTACCAGGAAAGGGCCAGAAGCCTAGCCTGATGGACAAGCAGACAGCCTGGCCATCTGTCTCCTACCTGGGTCATCTGCTGCCATGCCCCATGTTAGGAATGAGTCACTCTGTCAAAAGGCAAAGATGTTATCAGGAAAGGACCTCTCAGCAGGAGTTCGCTTATCAAATGACATGGCCAAAACAGAGGGACTAAAAGAAAGAAAAAAAAAAAGGCTTTCAAGAATGGATGGTGACAGGGGCTGGCCCCGTGGCCGAGTGGTTAAGTTTGCGCGCTCCGCTGCAGGCGGCCCAGTGTTTCGTTGGTTCGAATCCTGGGCGTGGACATGGCACTGCTCATCAGACCACGCTGAGGCAGCGTCCCACATGGCACAACTAGAAGGACCCACAACAAAATATACAACTATGTACCGGGGGGCTTTGGGGAGAAAAAGGAGAAAAATAAAATCTTAAAAAATAAAAAAATAAAAAAACAAAAATAAAAAAATAAAAAAAAGAATGGATGGTGACAACATGGATGGACCTTGAGGGTATTAGGCTAAGAGAAATAAGTAAGATGGAGGAAGACAGCCATATGACTTCATTCATATGTGGAAGATAAACAAACGAACAAATGCATGGATACAGAGAACAGATTGGTGGTTACCAGAGGGGAAGCGGGTTGGGAAAAGAGAGCAAAAGGGGTAAAGGGGCACATGTGTGTGGTGATGGACGGCAACTAGACTCTTGGTGGTGAACATGATGCAGTCTATAGGGAAGTCAAAATATAATGATGCATCCCTGAAATTTATATTATGTTGTACACCAAGGTGACCCCAATAAATTAATAAATAAAAAGAGGAAATGGGTTAATCTCAAAGTGAAGCTACAGAGTGTTGTATTCAGCCATGTGTGGCAACGGGGAAGAAGAGAGAGAGAAGAGGAAGGGAAAGAAGCTATCAAGAACTTTCCCTGTGCTGGGCATAGAACCTCAGATGCATTATTTCATTCACCATTGTCACAACTTTGTGATGTGGGCATTATCACCCCCGTACAATAAACAGGCTTGGAGACTTAAAGGAACATACTCCGTTATCACATGAGAGAGACAGAAAATGGTTCCAGTTTGCCAGTGATTTTTTTTCCCACCATGTCACATGTTGCAAGGTCAGTCATTATTAAATAAACTATTTTGGAATAGTTTTAGGTTTACAGGAAAATTACAAAAATAGTGCAGAGAATTTCCATATATACCCTCAATCCATTTTCTCTGTTGTTAACTACTTGTGACAATTAATGAACCAATATTGATACATTATTATTAACTGAAGTCCATACTTTATTCAGATTTCTTTAGTTTTCACCTTTTTCTCTTCTTGAATTCCATACAGGATACCATATTACATTTAGTCATTATATCTCTTTAGTCCTCACAGCTGTGACAGTTTCTCAGACTTACCTTGTTTTTGATGACCTTGACAGTGTTGAGGAGTACTGCTCAGGTAGTTTATAGCATGTCCCACATTTGGGATTTGTCTGGTGTTTTCTCAAGATAAGACCAGGTTTATGGGTTTTGGGAAGGAAGGCCATAGAGCTAAAGTGCCATTCTCATCACATCATATCAAGGGGACATGACTTAATCACTGTTGATGTTAACTGTGTTCACCTGGCTGAGGTAGTCTTCTTCAAGTTTCTCCACTGTAAACTGCCTTTCATCCTCCTTTTCGTGCTGTACTCTTTGGAACGAGGTCATTGTGCGCAGCCCACCCTTCATTAGTAGGGAGTTATGCTTCAAGTCCCCAAGGGCAAAGTAGCACAGGAGATTTGTCTATTTTCCACACTTATTTATTCAATAATTTGTTTATATCAGCAGAGACTCTTGGATATTTCATAATTTGGGTTATAATCCAATACTACTTTGGTTATTTTGTTACTCAAGTTATTTCAGCTTTGGCCATTGAGAGCTTTTCATTTGGCTCCTATGTTCCTTTGTCATATCCCCATCATTGTAGATTTTTTTTGAGCACTTCCTTATTTCTGGCTCTACAAGAGGCTCAGGTTCATTTTGTAGCTTGGCTGCCTTAATCCTAGAATCTGTCATTTTTCCAAGGCACTCCAGTTCCTTTTATTGCAGAATGAATGGTATTAGAAACTGAGATCTGGGCTCCAGGTGTGCTCATGGCTACTGGGGTGTCATTTCTCAGGCTGACAGAACAAGGAAATAAATGTGTATATATAAACTTGTGTATATACACACACCTAAAATATTTCTATATGTAACCATCTGTATCTATATTGAGCTAAACATGAGTTCACAGTAATGTCTCCACTCTAATTCATTACCACATGGATTATTCTAGCCTTCCCCCTTTTCATGTCTGTAACTTCCCACTCCAACAGTGAGAAACCTAACACCAGTCATTTTTCATCTCTTTATTTCATTCTGATTAGCTGATCCAGGATGGGACTTTCTGCTCGTGAAAGCCCTAAAGAACCTTCAAATCTCCCACATTTTGGCTTTTAATGGTCTTTTGATTGTCTCAGGCTCCTGCTACTTCTTTGCAAACTTGAATAAACATCTTCATTATAATTCTTCCAGGATTTCACACATCCAAAGCATGGGAAAATAGTGAGTAAGTGATTTAAAGGGGAACAAATCCAATCTCATATGAGAGACAGAATTTTCACAGTCAAAAATTTGAGAGTTCAAATTTGTTCTTTCTTTGTTTATCTATTACCACTTTTAATTTATTAACTCTGAGCCCTCAACTTTCCTCACACCCTAATCATGTTTTAGGTAAACTCAGTCAAATGCAGTGATTTATCCAATGGTCTAGAATTGTCAGATCTCTTGCCTCTGCTTCCCGCAGTCTCTGCAGATGGCACCTGGGCTCCAGGGTGCTTTGCATCCCTTCATGGCACCATGAGGAGGGGTTAGCTTCTGCTCGCCAAACTTGACCTGAGTCTCCAGTGCCCACTCACTGTCAGTGCAACCATCCCATCTGCTTCTCTTTATACTCTGGATCAACTTGCTTCTTGATAATTCTTGGAAAGACCGCAGCAAAAAGGAAAGATTAAGTTATCCATGGGCAAAAGGTGAGTTGCGTATCATCAGTTAGGGCTCTTTTGTCACGGTATAAGAGGAAGTATTTGGAAAATAATAATGTAGATTTACATGCACAATACCTGGTCTTCTCCATAGCCAGCCAAGTTACCCACCTTTCTTGGCAGCAGGTGAGGAATGGGGTGGACAGAAGGAAAATTGGATTATTGAAGAAGAAAGGTAATATTCAGCCACTGACTAATTTTAAAGCAAGGCAATATGTTTGAAAGTTTAAATATCTTTTGTTTCCATTTTACATATCAGCTTGATATAGAATTCTTCCCATGGTATAAATAAGAAGGCCATAAAACTAGAGGCAGCAAAGAAAGGATATAAAACAGAAGACGTAAAAGAGAAGCCCATCCCTTATAATCCAACACTATTGAAGGCGGAGGGTGGGCTAAAGGCAGAGAGAAGAAAAGAAACAGAGGCAGAGAGGTAGACAGTCAAACTGTGTTCCATTCCTCAACCTGGACAGAAACCCTAACAAGTTGAAGAGAACAAGTAGGGCAAAGAGGTCCTGCCTCACTCCCTATTTGGAATCTTGGAAAGAGGTTACCTGGCAAGCCAGGCATCCCAACATGTCCATAAGAACTTAGGAATTGGCCACATCAAAGTAAAGCTTCACAGTACAGCATGGTCAGAAAGGGAGAGAGAGAGCTCAGCTCTCCCAAATTGCCCTCTCTTTCCATGGGATATGTTGGAACCCAGGAGCTTCCATTGGGCCCTGAAAGGGAGAAGTAGGGTAGCTGAGTCTGAGAGCAAGCTTTCCAACCATGAAATCTACTGTGGTGAGAGATGACACAGCAGAGAAGGATGGGCCCTACCCTACACCTCCTACCACCCTAACCAGAAGCCAGTAGAGGACATGCAGAGGCACAGTGGATGTTTTAGAGCCATCAGAGATGAGTGAGGTTGGCAGCCAGGAAGTACTGCAGCCTCTGCCAAGCCTAGAGCGACCAGATTGCAAGTAACACCAGCTTTGACTTCAGCCATAGATGCCAGCCAGGCAGGCATCCCTCCAGTGGACAGGGAACATTGTCATGGAAACAGGAAACACTGTCATGGAAACCAGAGGGGTCAAAATGTATCACATGAACCCAAAGAACGCTTTCCTTTCCACTGCCAAGAGGACACAGTAAGCCACAACCATGCCCCATTCACCTAAGAGCCATCTTGGAGAGGAATGAGATTGTGGCCCGAAATCTGAGTACAGATTTTTCACTTAAGGAAACTAAACTTTATTTAAAGAGATTGCTTGTAAGTATTGCAAGGGACTAACTCTTTGAGATGATACTAAAATAAAATTGTATTTCATGAGGCACTTCTGACTCATAAACTCCAACCAACTTAGTCAAGAAAGGAGTGTTATGGAAAACTCCTGGGCAGCCCACAGAGTTGAAGGAGTTGCTGCAGCAAGACTGACTAATTTCCCCCTGGGGTGGGGGTGGGAATGGAAGATGGGCAGGCTCTCAAGGAAAGAGGGCTGTTACTAGAAACAGAGGGAAGGGATGCTGAACTGGCAAACAAAGCAGAGGTTCATAGCTTTTCTCTTAGTAAACAAGGAAGCCTGGTCCAGGAAGCAATCATTCATTCATTCAACAAATATTTATTGAGCTGAGTGAAAAGGAGCAAGACTACAAAGTTGAATCAGTCACAGCCCCGGCCTCAAGTTTACAATCCAGAGGGAGCAGCCAACAGGAAAAGCTGAATCACCTGCCTGAAGAGCAGAGCAAGGTTATGGGAGGAGGGACAGCTGCTGTAGTAAGAATGAGAGGAAAGAAAATTAATTTTCACTGGAGGCATCAAGAAAGCATAGCATTTGAGCTGTGCCTTGAAAGTCTACTAGTGAAAGAGAAAGGTAGGAGGATTTCAGAAAAGGGAGAAGCAGGAAGAAAAGCATAGAGGTAAGAAAGATAGAGCTCCATTAGGGAAATGCCAATAGCCAGGCATGGTGAGTGTGCAGAATGCTTGATGAAATGTTGAAGATAGGAAGCTGGAAAGAGAGGCCAGAAAGAGAACATCTTGAATGCAAGGCAATTGAGTGTAGCTTCATCCCTTGGGTGACTGGAGCTACTCGGTCTTTTAAAATCAGATTTGCATTTTGGAATGCTCACTCTGGCAGCCGTGCAGGGAATGAATTTGGGAAGGAAGAGACAGGAGACTCCAGTCCATGGAGAAAAGGACAAAGGGATGAAAAGGGCAATGAAATGTCAGAGCTGTTGGAGGAATTTTCCTCAGAAAAGGGCATTGGCAAGTGTCCTAAACCATCTGCAGCAGCCTATCAAAGGCCAGTTTGTCAACAGACACCCAGGATTTCTCCATACTTAGCTTCTCCAGGGCTGCAGTCCTGTCGTGATCCCCCTGGCTCTTCCTCGTCAATCTCTTCTTCTTAATGGCTCATCCCAATATGCAAACATACTCTGGTATCTCTCATCTCTAAAAATATTCTTGATGCCCTGGTCTACTGCGGCCCAATCTTTCTGCTCCACTTCCTTAACAGGGGCTTCCATCTTCAGGTTCTTCTCGTGGTTGCAATACAGCCACTGTGGTTCCCACCATATTGTCTGCCACCTAGGCGGAAAAAAGAGAAAAGATAGCTGAGTCAGTCCCTTCAAAAGAGCTTTTATGGAAGCTCTGCCTAATGGCTTTTACTTATCTCATTGGCTTCCCCAAATGGCACGGGAGGCTGGGAAATATAGCTTGTTAATTAAATATCTCACTGCCCCAAGAAAAGGCTAATAAGGGATAAGGAGAGAATGGGTATGAGGAAGGCAACTGGGAATCTGCTGTACTTGCTTTGATCCCCTTCTAGTACACCCTATTTCTCTTATAATTTCTCAAAACAGAGACCTGCATAGACCACCTCCACATCCTTACTTCCCATTCTTTCTTCCACAAATCTGAGTCCTACCCACATCACACCCTGTTGCTGATTCCAATGGACAGACCACACTTTCTTATACCCAACTTCTCTGTGGCATTCAAATACTTCTCTATGAAACACTGTCCTTCTCTCCTCATGTCTTTGACATACTTCTCTGTTTGTTTTCCTACCCACTAGCCACTGTCTCCCTGACTCCTTCTTCTTTATTCAATCTTATTCAATTCAATTCAAGGCTTCCTCCTGCCTTTCTTCTCTTCTCTCTCTCTAGAATTTCCTCCTAGGTGATTTCATTCAGTCCCATGGCTTTAAATACTATCCGTATGCTGATGACTCCTAAATTCTTATCTCCAGTCAAAACCTCATTTCTGATCTCCAGTCTCATATATTTAGTTGCCTACCTGACATCTCAAAATGGTTTTCTCATAGGGGTCAGCCCAGTGGCACAGTGGTTAAGTTCACACGTTCTGCTTCAGTGGCCCAGGGTTCACCAGTTCAGATCCCGGGTACGGACATGGCACCACTTGTCTAGCCATGCTGTGGTAGGCGTCCCACATTTAAAGTAGAGGAGGGGCATGGATGTTAGCTCAGGGCCAGTCTTCCTCAGCAAAAACAAGAGGAATGGTGGCAGATGTTAGCTCAAGGCTAATCTTCCTCAAAAAAAATAAATGAAAAAAAATGGTTTTCTCAAAAGTTAGCATAAACTTTTCCGAAACTGGAAGTCTTAAGTTCCTCTGACTCCAACCCCAAACGTGTTCCTCCTCCAATTTATCCTTTCTCAATAAATGGAATTTCTGCCCATCCAGTTTCCAGACCAAAACCCAGAAAAATCTATTCTGACACTTTAGTGTCTCTCACTTTCCACATCCCATTCGTCACCATGTCCTGTCAGTTCAATTACAAATATTTTGTCAATTTATCCTTATTGCCAGTGTCACCAGTCACCATCGTCTGTCTCCTGGACTACTACAATGTCTTCCTAATTGTTTCCCTTTTCTCCACTTGTGCTCAATTCAATCCAATCTACAGAGGGACCCGGAGTGATCTTTCAGTATTTTAAACTGGATTGTGTTTTCTGTAGTCAGAATTCCACAATGCCTTCCTATTGTAATTAGAATAAAATCTAAACTCCTTACCTAGATCCTCCATGATCCTTTCTTTTCCCAGCTTTCCAGCCTTCCCCTCACCTTACGCTCCAGCCAAATTGGTCTTCTGTCAGTTCACGTTAAATTCAAACTTATTAAATTCTTTGTCATGTTAGAAACTTGGCATTTGCTGTGCCTTCTGCCTGGGATGCTCCACCTTCTGCTCCTCACATGACTGGCTGCTTCTCATCCTTCATGTTTCAACCTAAATATCAACTCAAAGAGACATTCCTTTGTAACCCTATCTAAGATAAGACACTGCTGTTGCCCATCACAGCATCTTGCTCATTTTTATTATGGCATTGACCTGAGTCTGCAATAGTTGGCAAAATTCTTTAGTTGCCTATCTATTACTCGTTAGTTTCCTTGTATGTAGATTATTTCCCTTCCAGACCATATGCTCTGTACATAGTACACTGCCTGCCACTTGACAGGGACTCAATCACTATATGTTTGTTGAATGAGTGGTTGGGACAGAAAGGTAAGCATACAGTATCACATATAATCTCTCCAAAAACTTTATAATTTAGGTATTTTTATCCCCCTTTTATAGATGAGTAAACTGAGGATCAGAGAACTTACATAACTTCCTCCAAGAATTCCCAAAAAGTAGAAAAGCAGGAATTCAAAGCCAGATCAGGCAGATTCCAGAACCTATTCTCTTCTTCCACACCAGGCTGCTTCTGCGTACACCATTTCTACAGGGCGTCAGTCATCCCAGTGGGGCATTTTTATGCTTTGTAGTTGACCAGACAGTCAAGAAAACAATGGCAGTTGCTTAATATGAGACAAAGAATTGAAAAGTCATCCTAGCTTTCATTATCTTCCCACAACTAATTGGAACTCATTAAAAAACCTGATTCTGAAGGCAGGAGGAAATCATTTTAATTAGCAATGGGATAGACTTTTCCTCAGCAGCAACAAGTCCAGAATCTCAATTTATGTTGACAGAGGCTTTAATTAGCAAGAAAAGTGGCTGTTTCCATGAAGGAAGGAGAAAACACTGAAGTGCTCCAGGTCCTTTATAAAATCCCGGAGACGTTCTACATCTCTCAAAGATTGCAACTACCTGTGGTAGCCAGTATAACCATAAATATTTCCTGCTAGACTGGATGTTTATCCTCTCCCTTCATATTGATCTGTGTAAGAAGGTCAGGAAGGGCAAAGTTAGGCTAGAAAGCAATAATTATACTCCTCTCCTTACTTCCCTTTACTCTTGCTACCTAATTTATATCATTCTTGGCACTTCAATTAGCATTTTAACTACTCTAAGAAGTCTTGCTGTTAAGAAACCTTTTTAACTGTGTTTAAACCAGACTTCCCAAACTTATTTGATCATGGAACTCTTTGCTCATAATATGTGTAGTAGACAGTCTCCAAAGTTAAGTTGACCACCAACAATTCCTCCCATCCCTGTATGCACATCGACAGATAGTGTATCTCCTCTCCTCGCGAATCTAAGCTGGCCTTGTGCTTTACTTTGTTGAATAGAATGTGGCAAGAGTGATGCTGTGTCAGTTCTGGGTTTATATTTTAAGAGACCCGACAGATTCCTCTTTTGCTTTCTGGGAAACTGGCTACCCTGAAAGAATTCCAACCACTGTCCTGGAGAGACAGGTCCAGCTAGAGGTCGAGGAAGTGACTTTCTCAAGACCATCTAGCTAGTTGGGCCAGAACCCAGCTCTCCTGATTCCCTGTCCAGCACTCCGTCTACAACACATGCTACCACTGATCTGCCTGTCAGAGTGATTGTCCCTGATCTCATGGATGGATTAATTTAACACATTGGGATTTCAAGTCATTAGAGACGCTTAGAAATTTGAAACTACATAGTTCAATCTAGACTCATGATTCCAGTTTTATTTACTTTTCTAACTCTTTCCATTGAAGACTCTCTCCTTATTCCTGTGGTATATGTAGAAGCCCCCTCCCCCTCACGATAACAGTTAAGTAGTAGTAAAGAGCTCACATTCCGGCATCAAATGCTCAGAGTTCAAGTCCCAACTCCACTTACTGGCATAGACAAGTTCATTCATCTCTGAGTCTCAACTTCCTCATCAATAAAATGAAGATATTAAAATGCCTGCCCATTATTTAATTATTAGGATTTTTAATTTTGTTCCATTACTATTGTTTTGTCACTAATGTTTTTTCCATTTTTTGTTAACCAGAGTCAAACTACCAATGAGGACTTTTGACCATCACAAGATAACCAGTGTTACCATTGTGAGCTAAAATAATTTTTGCTGAAAGACAAGATTGATGTCTTGGTTCACCTGAGCAGACTTCTGTAGGTAAATGGTTAGTGTTTGCTGAGTTTTGGTGGATACTAGAAAGGACTTGAGGTCACCTATCATTATTTACAGTGACCCCTTAGGAGGCGCTGGAACAGAGAACACAACCCTTCCAGCTTTTTTTTTTTAAAGATTGGCACCTGAGCTTACATCTGTTGCCAATCTTTTCTTCTTCTTCTTCTTCTCCCCAAAGCCCCCCGGTACATAGTTATATATTCTAGTTGTAGGTCCTTCTGGGTCTGCTAAGTGGGATGCCACCTCAGCATGGCCTGATGAGTGATGCCGTGTCCGTGCCTGGGATCCAAACTGGCAAAATCCAGGGCCACTGAGATGGAGAGAGCAAACTTAACCACTCAGCAATGGGGCCAGCCTCCCATTCCAGCTTTGATGTTGTGAAATTCTATAGACATCCTCCTAACCCCTGAAATCCCCTGCCAAAGGGGCCACAGCTTCCAATGGGGCCCCTGTCCTTCCGTGGGCTGTGTAGAACTCTCCTCAATGAGATGAGCCCCAGTGTGCATGGATGGTGGAAGGGCAGGTGTGTGGCTCAGTTTCCAGGTATAAATCCATGTGGTCAGTTGTCATTTGGCTCCACTCAATATTCTTTCTACCATAGTTGATCTTTGAAGCATAGGTAAGCCTCATCCAGGTAAAGGGGTTTTGGGAGACAGTATCGCACAGGTATGGGGTGAGGGAAGTCCCTGGTCGCTAAGTGTCCAGAAAGCAAGTTAAGAAGTTCCATTAACAGCCACAGCCTTTTAGAATGACCTTTTTAAATGAAAGTTCACCTCTCAATATCTGAATGCTTTCATTTTTTCAGAAGTAATAACATGTTTTCTTCCTGCAAGACTCAAATGCCAAAGTGAAGTACTCTCTGACATTTGTGGTTTGGTATTTGTTTTCAGAGTCTTTTGCATTTCCTGTTTAAGAGATGTTTTTCTGACTAAGCTTGATAAGTCTCCTTTTTTCTGCAATTTCAAGTTAAACAAAAGTAACCCGATAACCTCCACAGTCCTGGTTATTAACTTTCATTATTATCACCCTAAACTCCATAAAAAGCCTCAACCCACTTGACCTAAAATGTCTACGAAAACTCTCACCTCCCCGCTTTGCCCACACTGCACCTCTGCCGTTTGATTTCCTCTCTACCCTCCCTCAGTCTCCACTTGTACAAGTCCTGCTTATCCTTCCTTCTTCTGAGTTGACTGTGAACATTTTAAAGCACTTTTACACATTCTGCCTTGTAGTCATATGATGGTAAAGACCACCAACTTTGGAATTACCCTGGGTTTATATTTCAATTCCAGCATTTATTACATGTACCACCTACGGTAAGTTACTTAATCTCTCTAAACCTCAGCTTCCTCATTTATCAAATACAGATAATAATAGCACCTGACTCATAAAAATTGCTGTGTAGATTAAACAAGAAAATGATCACAAGTGAATTAGCCAGGGTCCCAGCAGGAACTAGATCGTACATTTGTATTAAGATAATTCTGGGAGGCTTTACAGAAACGAGGGCAGAGCAGTGAGTGATGAGTTGGAGCCAGCTCGTAAGGGGTGATTATTAAATTTTCAGGAATTTTTTACAAGCTAGTTGTCAAACATAGCCATTATTAAAAACTAAAGTATATAAAGTTAAATAAATTATATTTAGAAACAAAGGTAATAAACACTTAAAATTCATCACTTCCTAATTATCTCATTACATTTCACTACCACAAATGCTCTTGAGGACACTTAACATCGACTATATCTGTGTGGTAGGAGCGTTATATAATGGTATGCTACTGTGGATCGTTTCCCAACTTCGTGCTGAATGATATCCCATTGGTACTTTGAAATCAGCCAGGGTGGGAGTATTTACACCACAGAAATTGGCAAATGTTACTAATTAGAGCTCTCTTCTCCCCTCTGCCCCCCAACCCCACCTCCAGGGACTCAGTCATTAACATATTTACCAACAGGAGCATGTGTGGGGAAACCACAGGAATCATGGCTATTATCATCTCTGAGTCCAAAAAGACAATGAGAGGGAGCAGTTACCAGATTGTGGAAGGAGAAAGTTGTGAGGAGAGGACCACTTTGACTGGTACTCTGACCCTTTTGGTCAAAGAACACCACCAACCGGAAGTGACACTAGAAGAAGAGAGCCAGGGGAATAAATCCCTGACCTCACTCTCCTCTCCCCTTCCAGGGCTTCACTGTCCCACCTCCTTCCAATGACAAACCAACCAGATGTCAGATGGCAAAGGAGCCCTTACACATCAATCTCCTGGAGCAAAGAGTAGGGAGGGGAAGGGGAGAGAGGAGGTCAAACGGAAGGGCAAATGGGGGATATCTAGCCTGGCAAAATGGTGTGCTGTGTCTGGTACATAATAGGAGCTCAATTAATATTCTCTATTATTATTATGGTTAGCTCAACTCAACAGAAATGTATTAAATATTACGCTGAATACCCCTCCCTCAAGGAGTCCACAGTCCAGTGGAGAGCCGTGTAAAGAAATAAATTGCACATCAATGTGCAATGTACTATTATTAAAGAAGGAAGAAGTCTGTCTCTCCAACTAAATGGCAGACCCCCAGAGAGCAGAAACTAAGATCAACAAATATCTGTTGAATGGGTATAGTCTTATTTCCTCTCACTGCCCTTTACTGTTATTATAGAATCTTTAAAAGGGAGGAGGTGGGAAGGGAAATAATAATTTCTGAGTGCCAGGTGCTTTACATATACTGTCTCATTTCATCACCCAAATAAAAGAACATAAAAAAGTATGTTAAAATTGAATGTTTGACTAAGAAGCTAAGATGGTAAATATCAGATATTAAATAGTGCTAGACCCACCATGAGGAGGCAATTTCAAAATTAGCAGCCAATAAATGGTTAGACAACTTGCACACATCGAGGGCCAGGTTGTTGAACAAGAGATAAGATTTTGAATGGTATTGATTTTGTGAAGAGGATTTTTGTAGTTACTGGAGTGTTGGAAGGCCCTGCCATGGGGGCACAGAGGGGGAATTCTTGCTTTCTCAACTCAAGCCTAATCGAGACTGCTTAGGTATGACTACTCACAGATCCTAAGATGCATCCTCTGGAATTTAGGGGCATAGAGACTCGGTGTTTGAGTCCCACCTGGGGAATCTATCAGCCGAAAGAAATGGACTGGGAAACTCCTTTGGTAGGAGAGCTGGTAAAGCTGCAGCTTTTGAGATCAGGTTGAATTCCCTAAGATTTTTGCTGAATGAGGATTTCCTGTGTAACAGATGTCAACCATACAGAAGAAGCAGCCATTGTGGAGGCATTCTGAATCCTATCAAAGAGAACATCCTGGTGGATATGGCTGAAGGGATGCACCAGCGAGCCTGTCAGAGTGCACCTCTGGAAAACCAGAGACTGGGGGTGCAGAGCCTGTCAAACAGGGTTGCGAGTGGAAGAGTCCCACAGCAGAACCTCCAAAGACACCCACAGAAACGGCCCACAAGAAAAAGAATCAAAACTTCGCCCCGACAACTCAGAAACGCCAAATAACAGCTGCACTCACCACGTCCCCTTTTCCCCTTATCCCTCTTCTCCTGCATCTGACCCAGGAGGGGATGGAAACAGGCTAGAGAAAAGAAGAAATGGTGACTAGAAAAAGAATGAAGGCCAAGCAGCCACCTCCACCCCAGGCTGAGTTGCAAGTAGAGGAGAAGATGTCGCTTTAAGTTCATAGGATGGATTACTACCTAGGACTGAATATTTTTAATTACCAGAGATTGTGTGCTTTGGCTTAAAGTCACCTTAAGGCTTTCTATTACTTAAAACTAAGCATAAAATTTATAAAAATTGCCCAAATTTCATCCAGGGGCCAGCTAAGAATATCATCTACTGAATAATTTTAAAGCAACTACAGAAGACATAGTTAAGCTACATCTTATTATATGCCATAGTCACATTTGCTCAATTGAAGGATTTTAAGAGATATTACTATCCCCACTTTATAGGTGAGCAAATAAAAGCTCAAATAAGATAAGTAAAGGGCCCAACATCAGATAATCTGTAAGTGGTAAGACAAGAATTCAAAACCATTCTGACCCTAAAGTCATCGCTCCTTACTTCTACATTAATTACTCTGTCGCCCAATCCTGGAATTTTAGAGCTGGAAGTAAATTTTTTTAGGTTATCTAACCTTATCCTCTTGTTTTAAATAATAAAAAGCTAATATTTATTGGTGTTTATTATATACTGGCATAGTGCTAAGTGTTTCACATGTGCTATCTTCTTTAATCCTCAAAACACCATGTGAAATAGAATAGTTCTCTACTACACAAATGAG
This sequence comes from Equus caballus, assembly GCF_041296265.1. Classification (NCBI taxonomy): domain Eukaryota; kingdom Metazoa; phylum Chordata; class Mammalia; order Perissodactyla; family Equidae; genus Equus; species Equus caballus. The sequence goes on from NC_091690.1 coordinate 64,282,183, forward strand.
GAAATTGAGATTCAGAGAAGTTAAGTAGTTTTCTCAAGTTCACACAGCTAGCGGCAGAACCAAGATTTGAAACCTGGTCATCTGATTCTAAGTTCCATAGCCACTATGCACCAAGATCCAGAAAGAGATATTAATCTAAGATCACACAGAAAGGAGCCAAATAGAAACTAGGTCTTCTGACTCTTAATCCATCACTCTTTGCATTGAAAAATCTACAAAAGAGTAGAACAGGAAGGAGAAGAAGATTATAAACAACTATTAATGCATGCAGAGGTAAGAGAGTTGTCAAGGGGATATTTTTTCTCATGGATGTTTGGAACAAAACAATTAGCAAGATGATAGATGAGATGAAATAAGATGAGATGAGATGAAATAAGGTGAGATGATGAGAAAAGATGAGATGCGATACAATGCAATAACCAGTTTGGCCCCAAAGTTTCAAGTATGTGCATAAGAAAGCCAGACTTGCTAATTTACCTTATACTGTTAGTATTTTTAGTCATCTTAATATCTCCATGAAATAAAGGAATATAACATGGTTTTCCATGGTAAGTGAGATTGAAGGGCAGAAATAAACATGAGAAGCTTGGAATAACACAGTTGATAACAGATTGTCATCGCATGTTTTATAATGTAACAATAATTATCAATTAAGTAGATGGTGATCTCCATACTGTTTGTCTGCAAAAAGTTATCATTGAACACTTTATAAATTGGAAAGAATGTTTTGTATTTTATTTCCATCAGAAGATTCACACATAGGACATTTATGGACCTGAAATCCATTCATTTTATGGAAAAAGGAACTTCACATATAACATTATAGGCTAAATTGTTAGAACTGGCTACTGATGACAATTGAAGATGACTTTTGTTTTGCAGGGGAAGATTCATCCTAAGCTAACATCTGTTGCCAATCTTCTTCCTTTTTTTTTTCTTCCTTTTCCCCCGGCAAAGCCCCAGCACATAGTTGTGTATAGTTGTAAGTTCTGGGTCTCCTATGTGAGCCACTGCTACAGCATGGCTACGCACAATGAGTGGTGGGGTTCCGTGCCCAGGAACTGAACCTGAGCTACCAAAGCAGAGTGCGCCAAACTTTAACCACTAGACCACCAGGGCTGGCTCTGAAGAGGACTTTTTTAAATACAGTATCCCTTGGTTCATTTTGGATCAAAGTTGAAAATGAGTTTCCTGAACTTGCTGAACTTTAAAATAGCTTTAAAAATCTCTTCTATTCCTGTCAAAACCTCTACGAGATTGGTTTCTCTATTTTGTTAAAAAGTCAAACATAGAAACACTTCGCATGTTATCACCTATGAAAACTGACTCTCCTTGGAGTGGTTTACTCATGTTTTTTGTGATTGGGATCATTGAGCTCCTTGGATCTGTGGAGTTTATAGTTTACACCACATTCAGAAGGTTTTTGGATGTTTTTTCAAACATCTTTTCTGCCTCTTTTAGGGACTCAAATTACACTTATATTTGGCTGTGTGAAACTGTTTCTCAACTCAATGATGCTCTCTTGGGTTTTTGTTTTGTTTTGGTTTTTTATTCTCTTTCCTTCCTAGGTTTCATTTTGGACATAATAACTTTTTTAACATTATTTTTTATTAATTATATCATCTATGTCATTTCTGGGTCTGTTTCTATTGATCAATTTTTTTAGCTTCATTTTAGGTGTTACTCCTACTTCTTTGCATGCCTGGCAACTTTTGATTGGATTCCAGCCATTGTGAATCTTACTTTGTTTGGTGCTGGATGTTTTGTATAAAAATGGAAGTCTATGGAATTTAGTGTCACTCATCTATTAGGAGTGAGAAATAACTGGCATGTCTGATCAGTTTGGAACCATTTGGGAGAGTTTTTGTGACTATACTTAGGGAATTATTGCTCTGGGGCACCAGCTCTCAAGTACATTGACATAATTCACAAGTATGAGGTGTATCAGAAGTAATTTGGTGTCGTGATTACAATTGACAAAGTACCAAACTTTGTGAAACATTGACTTCTTATAAATTAGAGCAGATTCTAAGATATAACTATAAAATACTGTCACTTTCACTTGCTTGCCTTCATGGCTTTATGCTTTTATGAGTATGGAAAAGGGGTTGGAGTTGCCTTAGATCGTGGAAATTTCCTGCAATCCAGGGAGTACTTTTGGGAGCACGTGCCATGTTTAAACCATCTCTTCCAAGTCAGAGCCAAGGAAAGGAGGGGTAACGCCACTGAAGGAGACAGCACACCATGATGGAAAGAGCAAAGACCACCTGCACGAACTCCCAGCTCTAAGATTTACTGCTTGTCCAGTCTAGCTTGGCAACTAGTTCTCCTGTCAGAGCTAAATTCACCTTTCTGAATCTCGATTTTTTTCATTGGCAAAATGAAAATAATAATATCTACTTTGAACGTTATTGCCTTGATGGTTATTGAGGATCAGAAACAATATATGCAAAATGCCAATACACACAACATATTAAATGAATTTTGGTGATGTGAATGGAGAAACAAATTAACTCTGGCTCAGGACAGATCCTAATAACTGATTTTGAGATTATGATTTTTTTTTAGGCTTCCCACATTCCTTCTTCATACCTCACCTCTTCTGACAGGAACCTGTTGGATAGAAGGATGAAGTTGCTCAATTATGAATAAAGTGACCTGGCTACTTACAAAAGTAACTGTAATTGAGAAATAACCTTAAAAGAGGACATTTTTTTCTCCTTAATGTATTTTATAGTCGATATTTTTAAAGATAATTTATACTCTAATCCCTAGTATTCCAAAATCAATATAACCCTATAGAAAAAAGATATCTTAATCCAACTCCTTACAAATGGTGCACACACGTGCGTGCACATGCACACACACACACACACGTTAAAAACTCCATGAGCAGTCAAAATTAAGCAAGTGCAGGGCCGGCCCTATGGCCGAGTGCTTAAGTTCATGTGCTCCAATTCGGTGGCCCAGGGTTTCACAGGTCTGGATCCTGGGCACGGACACGGCATCGCTCATCAAGCCATGCTGAGGCGGCATCCCACAGAGTAGAACCAGAAGGGCCTACAACTAGAATATACAACTATGTACTGAAGAGCTTTGGGGAGAAGAAGAAAAAGAAAAGATTGGCAACAGATGTTAGCTCACGGCCAATCTTAAAAAAATTAAGCAAGCCCAAATTTTATAGCGTTTGCTAAATTTTATTTGTTTACTTGCCCATCTGTCCTGCCATACTGAAAACTTCCTGAAGGCTAGAACCATTCTTTATTCATCTTCCCTGAGTCGTCCAGCTTAATTAATAACTTATTTGTTAATAACTTAATTATTAAACCCCGCACTTGAACGCTTTGTGGCCTTGAAAATACTGCATCTGTTTGCACCTGTTTCCTTATCTGCCTGAGGGAAATAATCATCATCTCTGCTTAATACGCTTGTTGTAAGGGTAAGATTTGATAAGATATAAAACCCAGCCTTTGAACTGTACTATCTAAAGCCATTAATAAGATTTTTACATGTTGTTCACAGTAACATTATTATACTAGTAGAAAATTGGGGGGGAAAACCCTGCAGTTTTTCAGAAATGAGAGAACGATTAAACATACTATAGCATGTTTGTGTAACTGAGGGGTTAGCTCTGTACACACGCACACATGCACACGCACACACCCCCTTCTCATTCTCTTCTGAGTGTCCACTATGGTATGTATTCATTTGCTCCTTGACACAATTAACGAACAGGATCCCTGGTCACCAGAGTCATTTGGTTTCCAGCACCAAAAAGAAAGGGAGACTTGCTGAATAAACTCAAAATATAGTTACGTTAGAGGTCTCTAAGACAGTTCAACTTACGATTGTCATCTAGAAATCAGATAAGTTATGAGTCACAGGGACTTGCAGCTGCCCCCAAATTCTAATTTTACGCAACTATTTCTCTTCTTGAAACCATCGAAACATGTGCTATATACTGGGCTGACTCTGAAAACGTCTTCGGTGTTTCACTGGGCCTGTTCTTGAGTGTTTCTGAGAAGCAATACATCGGGTTAATTTAAGGGGATATAAATTCATTTTCCGACAGCATAACCAGAAGTGTTTTCCACCCATCACATCGCATTACCTTATCTGCATCTCTTGCACTGCCTTGCCCAGATTGCATTAGTACCACACCACTGTCAGCACTGGGCAGACTCATCAGAGAGCTACATATACAGATTCTGATTGTTACCATGAGGGGAAGGGGTCTTGCTTGTGACAAGAAAAAGTTACGAAAGTGGGTCATGGATTGAGCCACAATGAAGTCAAGAGTCCTCCCTACTAGCACTTCCCCAGCGAGCAAATATACCCATTCCTGTAGTCCAACCAGCGGAAGACTCTGACAATTTTATTACCTTTCTCCTGGGGTCCCCAACAGTATCGAAGCAGCCAGTCCCAAACCTCACTTGCTTTTGGACTCTACTTGTCTGACTGCCAATGGACTTCCCTTCCCCTCCTTATTTACTAGTGAAGTATTTATAAAATTTCATGGTTCACTCCTAGAAAAATGTTGTGAAGAAACAGTTCATGCTACTAAAAGTAATTTCAAAATAACTCGTCTCTTACTTGTATATCTCAAATACCATGAAGAGAATACAAGTTTGGAGACTTACAATTCTTTTTTAAAAATCCCCTTTCTCTCCTATCCACTGTGCTCCCATCTTGCAGATGGTCCCTTTTATTTCCTTTAACCCTTCCCTTCAATTCCAGTCAGCCTCCTTGCCACATACCTCTTGTAATCCCCTCTTTCCCTCTCCTCCAGATTCTCCCTTAGAAAGGCCAAGAACTGGTATGGAACGTAGAACCCTGCTCACTGATGGAGAAGATGACCAGTGGGAGTTTTCATCCCTTAATAGACGCATCTCATCACAGTAAGCACTGCAGAGGGACCAGAGCACTTATCCAGTTTGGCCAATGAGTGAGGGCAGCAGCCATTTTGAATAGCAGTTCTTAGCTCAGCAGAACTATTCAACAGGAATGCTTATGTTTCCCTTGGAGTTGCCTGGTGGAGAGAGTAGGATTTCAAGCTGCCCATCAGGAGAGACTCAGTCTTTGCTTCCTTCTCTGGCTGCAATCCAGGAGCGAAGGCAGAGGCAGGAATGGGAGGCAGGAAGGCTGAAGTCAGGCCAGGCTGGCCAAGAAAGCCAAGAGGATTCCTACCTCTAGCATACTGTGTCTGTTATGTTAAACCCAGTAAGTCTCCTTTTTTTCTTTTCCTTCTGAGGACAAAGAGGTTGGAATTTTATTTTATTTCTGAAAAACATAATGGAGGAGGAATGACAGGTCTAGTCAGGGATGGGAGAGTAAGTCTTTTGAATAGTGGCTCTCCAAATGGCCCATACAAAATTGCATATGCATCCACTTAAAATGGTGTTTTTGAAGAACATTGACTGACGGGGAAATGCTCACAGAAAAATAAGCAGGATACAAATTGCATAAAATGTTACAGCATAATCCTGCTTGTTTAGAGAGCGAGCATGCACCTGGAAAAAAAATTAGCCGTGTTTATCTCTGGAGCTGGATGATTTTTTATTTTTCTTTGTTCCTCTCTGTATTTCCCAACATATTATTATTTTAACTAAAAGTTTTAAAAATTAAGAAAAATAAGTCAAACATAACCCAGATAGTGAGTCACTCTCCAGTGGCCCACACGCTCAAGGCCATCACCTCAGGTTCACCCGTGCCCTGAGCTGCTCCCCAGGCTCCCAAAGCCTCACCATGGGGTCCTTACTCAGCTCACCCCATCAGGCCCCTCCTCCTTTCTGACTGGTACCTGTTCCCACAGCCCTAACTCTGCCAACATCCTCCACTTCCAGGGAAGATGCAGGCAATGGGGGAGGGCAGTTGAGATGAGCCGCAACTATGCAGAGGGCAAGGGAAAGGAAGGGAGGAAAAGCAAGTGACTGCACTCATTTTATGTAGAAAACTACAGCAAGATGTTCTAGGTCGCATCTGCCTCTGTGAGGAGGTAGAACACAGCATCTGGAGCAACCTTCTCAGACATGCACTCAAGGGCGTCTCTGTGCCAAACTAATTCTGGCTGCTGTATCTCCATGGGAACAAATACGGTCCTCATCTTAAAGGCTTTTTTAATGAAGGGCAATTTGTGGACAACATGATCATCTTCAACATGCCCGTGAAAGTTTCCAGAAACCCAGGCTGGTGGCTGGGAGAACTCGGTGACTCTACTCTTGCAGGCTTGGGGCCTCCTTCAGTCCGTCCACCATACGACTCCATCTCCCTGGTATGAACTCACACAGATAAGCTCATGAGAGACTGGTAGGTAACAAGGATGCTAATTCATTGATTGAAAATTAAAATGACATTAAATATAGAGTTATGACCCAGCAATTCCACTCCCAGCTGTACAACCCAAGAGAACTGAAAACGTACGTCCCCACTAAAACTTGTACATAAACGTTCACAGTCGCATTATTCATAATAGTCAAAAAGTAGAAACAACTCAAATATCCATCAACTGATGAATGCATAAATAAAATGTGATATACCTATACAATGGAATACGATTAAACAATAAAGAAGAATGAAGTACTGATAAGTGGTACAATATGGATTAATCCTGAAAAACGTATGCTAAGTGAAAAAAGCTAGACAAAAAAAGGCCATGTATTGTATGATTCCGCTTATATGAAATGTCCAGAATAGGCTAATTCATAGAGACAGAAAGTAAATTCATGGTTGTCAAGGGCGGGGAGGAAGAAGGAACTGGGAGTGACTGCTAATGGGTACAGGGTTACTTTTAGGGTTGATAGAAATGTTCTGGAATAAGTGGTGATGGCTGCACAACCTTGTGAATAAAAACTACTGAATTGTACACTTTAAAATGGTGAATTTTACGTTACGTAAAATTTCATTATCTTCATTTAATCTTAATTTAAAAAAAAATTAAAATGATGGCTGCTTAGAGGACAAGGTCATCTGATCAGCTCACCCTCCAGGCCCCTAGATGTGAACTGAGTCATAACTAGAATATCTGACAAGCACGGATTTTGAGCAAGGGGATATTTGTACGGTGTAAGTGCTTAGTAGCAAGTGATCTGATCGCCGGGTGTGGCCCTTCCCACCACAGGGATAGAACTACTTGGGGAACCCATGGCTCACCCCCAGCCACCTGGATAGGTACCAGCTTGAGCAGAAGGATCAGTCCTAGCCCTTTCCTGCTTCCATTGGTAAAGTTTCTAATGTATTGCAGCTTAGGCTGGGATTGTTCAGGCCCTGAGCATGACAGAACCTGTAGATAATGTCATTCTTCTCTAGAATCTAGTATCTAGATAAGGATGGGGTAAGCAGAACAAACAGAAAAGAGGTAGTAAAATATATAATTCTTACAGCATCCAGCAGAAAACTGATGGCCAGTCGGAGGCTTGATATCCCCTTCAGTGTAGTCAACCTTCTGCAGACACCTGTGACCCATCTGGAACCATTCCAAATTCTTGGAGTCTCATTATGAACAGCCAAAAGTTCTGAGTGAGCATCTGGCTAAGTCAGGGGCAGCCCCCTGGAGGGGTGGGGCAGGGAAATAACCATCACATCCTTGTCTGGTTCACTCATTGCACAATTAGCCTGGATGAACCATTTATTAATTGACCTTGGTTTGCTGAAGAATGATGGATCACGAAGGATGCACTGAGGTGGCTATGTAAGCAGTTTTCTCTCCTGAGTAACGGATCTGTCCTTTCAACACAGCTGTCCTTTCAACCAAGTTCTCCTACCCAAGTAGAGGCATCAGCAATAATAAATACATTAAGAAGCTAAGCCAAGAAACCATCAACAAAACAAAAAGACAACCTAACACTTGGAAGAAGACATTTGCAAACCATACATCAGATAAGGGGTTAATATCGAAAATATACAAAGAACTCATATGTCTCAACAACAAAAAACCAACAACCCAATTAAAAATGAGCAAAAGATCTGAACAGAGATTTCTCCAAAGAAGATATACGGATGGCCAAAGGGCACATGAAAAGATGTTCAACTTCATTAGCTATCAGGGGAATGCAAATCAAAACTACAATGAGATATCACCTCACTCCAGTTAGAATGGCTATGATTAACAAGACGGGAAACAAGTGTTGAAGAGGATGTGGACAGAAGGGAACCCTGGTACACTGCTGGTGGGAGTGCAAACTGCTGCAATCACTATGGAAAGCAGTACGGAGTATCCTCAGAAAATTAAGAATAGATCTACCATATGATCCAGCTATTCCACTGCTGGGTATTTATCCAAAGAACTTGAAAACATAAAGGCATAAAGATACACGCACTTCTATGTTTACTGTAGCATTATTCACAATAGTCAAACTTGGAAGCAACCTAGGTGCCCATCAAGGGACGAATGGATAGAGAAGATGAGGTATATATACATAAAGGATTACTACTCAGCCATAAGAAGTGATGAAATCCAGCCATTTGTGACAACATGGATGGACCTTGAGGGTGTTATGCTAAGTGAACTAAGTCAGAGGGAGAAAGTAAAAAACCATATGATCTCACTCATAAGTAGAAGATTAAAAACAACGACAAACAAACACATAGCAACAGATTGGATTGGTGTTTACTATAGGGGAAGGGAGGAAAGGAAAGGGCAAAAGGCATGACTAGGCATGTGTGTGGTGATGGATTGTAATTAGTCTTTGGGTGGTGAACATGATGTAATCTACACAGAATTTGAAATATATTACGATGTACACCTGAAAGTTATGTAATGTTATAATCCAATGTTACTGCAATAAAAAAAAAAGAAGCTAAGCCAAGGTCAGATGAGTGACATTCACCGTGAGATATCCTTTCTCACTTTGTCAAACCCATCTTCCCGTTTTTCTTTGCTTCATTCCAAAATTTTAATGCTTATGGTAATGGCACCTGTCAATTCGGATGCCTCTCTTACAGAAGGCTTTTGTAGTTATTTGGTTTTTATCATCCCTGCTTAATTCACCTTCTCCACACTCTCTGCACTCCCACCTTGCTGCATCTCTCCATCTTCTCAACTTCTTCTGGGCCTCTTTCAACAAAGGATGCTTACAAAAGTAACTGCATCTACATGACCTTTGAGGGCTTTAAAGGTTTCACTGTTTTTCTTATCAATTACAGAAATAGATTTCCTAAAGTCTAAAAAAAATATATTTTGGGGGGCCAGTCTGGTGGAGTAGCAGTTAAATTCGCACGCTCTGCTTCAGTGACCTTGGGTTTGTTGGTTCGGATCCCAGGTGTGGACCTACACACCGATTACCAAGCCATGCTGTGGCAGGTGTCCCACATATAAAGTAGAGGAGGATGGGTACAGATGTTAGCACATGGCCAATCTTCCTCAGCAAAAAGAGGAGGATTGGTGGCAGATGTTAGCTCAGGGTTAATCTTCCTCAAAAATATATAGGTATATATATTTTTTCTAAATCCTTCACTTTTAAAAATTGATGAAAATTTCCCAAGAAACTTACTTAACATTTTCAACAGAGCCAATTGCAAGTAGAGATAAAAAAATTTAAAATATGTCACTGTTTTGCCCCACCCACTTCTATACCTCTGTCCCCATCTCTGTTCACTGGTGGTAAGTTAGGAAATTTTACTCGGCCCTACAAAGACCAATAGCCACCTTAGAGTAGTCAGGGCACCATTTCAGGACAATTATACAGAGTTAAAACATTATATATATTTTTTATAGTTGAATCCTGGTCTGTATTAAAGTATTTTCTACAATCCCTTTTCAATTTAGCCCCATCTTAAATCACCATAACAATTTATATCCTATAATAATCAGAATCATTAGATGAATGACAGAGGGAAAGCTAGTTTATTATTTCAGTTTTGAGGGGGCTAAGCGGGGTGAGGATATCAGTTAAATACATACCTTCCCATTTCATGACCTATATCCTACTCAGTTAGGCTCAGAAACCTCAAAGCTACCTGTTCACCCCCAACTTCCAGTCGCTGACGTGACACTTGAAGATCAAGTGTCCCACCTCCAATCACCCAGCATCTCTACATCAAAGATCACAGAAGGGAGAAAGTTTTCTTGTATTAATCAGCGTAGCCTTCTCTGATACTCTTCGCATAGTTTCCAACAGCAGCTTGAACACTTTTCTATGTTCCACTTCACTATATTCTGATGATCTGTTTACTTAATCACCTCTCCTCCTAGACTGAAATATCCAGGAGGGCAGGAACCATATCTTACTTCTTGTTTTAGTCCTTATGCCTAGAACAGAGGAGGTGTCAATAAATAACTTTTACAGGAAACAGTGGAATTACTGGATTTAGAAGGCGTGGGTTCTGAGAATGTTGGAGGTAACTCAAGTTAAAAATAGCTGGGGACTGGCCACATCATCTGTAGGAATTAGGCACAGAGTACCTGGACACTGACTGCTAACTGCTCCCAGCAATTCAAAGGAGCAACTACAGTCATTTCTTCCTACACTCTTTTATTATTAAAAAATTCATACACACACACAAAAAAACAGTACAATGAACTTCTATATGCCTATGAACCAAGTAACAAAATGTTGACAATTGTTAATATTTAATGATATTTGCTTTATCTATATCTATAAAGATTTGTAGGTTGTCTTTTTTTTTTTTTCTGAGGAAGATTCACCCTGAGCTAACATCTGTGCCAATCTTCCTCTATTTTGTATGTGGGTTGCCACCACAGCATGGCCACCAACACATGGTGTAGGTCCACACCCAGGAACCAAACCCGGGCCACCGAAGCAGAAAGCACCGAACTTAACCACTAGGCCATGGGGCTGGCCTGTGTAGGTGTTTTTAAATAGCTCTCATGTTTGATAAGAAGACAGTCTTTATAAAGAATATCTAAAGCAAAGCCATTAAAAGTTCATTCCATTGCCCAGGGAATGAAGACCAGATTCCTCACGGAGGCTTTAAGGCCTTTTATAATCTAGATCTTACTAACTTTCTTTTTTGGATTTGTCTGTTGCTGCCCCTTCACTTCATCCAACCAAGCTGAACTGCTTTAAATTCTAGGATCAGCATTCAGCTTTCTCTCTCCTTTCCCTTGGTCTTTGCACACAATGTTCTATTTGCCTGGTACATTTTATCTCCAGCAGCCTTCATCTGGCTAATTCCTACTTTGCTTCTAAACTTAAATGTCTTCTCCCTCCTCCAGGTATTCTGACACACTCAGGCTGCTTAGAAGCTTCCACCACATGCTCCCCTAGTACCCTGTCAGAGCTCTTAAAACATGATGTGACATAATAAGAAATACATACTCGGATCTGCCCCCCTTTCCTGGCACACAGCTCTTAAAACCCTTGGAATCTCTCAAGTGATAAGTAATTTTTTGTTTGAGATGACTGGTGGCTGGGGGCTCCTGGACAGAGGCTGATTGCCAGGGGAATGGACCATGTGATTAAAGGGTTGGAACTTTCAGCTCCACTCTCCAACCTCCATGGTGGGGGAGGGGCTGGAGGTTGAACGGATCACTAATGGCCAATGATTTAATCAGTCATTGTAACAAAACCTCCATGAAAAGCCCTAACTGAAGGGGTCCAGAATGCTATCAGTGTTGATGAACACCTGGAGGTGTTGGGAGATTGGGGTACCTGGGGAGGGCATGGAAGCTCCACGCCCCTTCCTACATACTTTGCCCCCATGCATCTCTTCCATCTGGCTGTTCCTGAATTGTATCCTTTTATATTAAACTGGTAATCTAGTAAGTAAACTGTTTTCTCGAGTTCTATGAGCTGTTCTAGCAAATTATCAAACCTAGGGAGGGGTCATGGAATCCCTGAATTTATAGCCCGTCAGTCAGAAGTACAGGTAACAACTTGGGCCTTGTAACTGGTGTCTGAACTGTGGTGGGAAGGGGGCAGTCTTGTGGGACTGAGCCCTTAACCTGTGGGATGTAATGCTAACTCCAGGTAGATAGTATCAGAATTGAGTTAAATTGTAGGACACCCAGTCAGGGTCCACAGAGAATCTGAGAAGTGGTTGGTGTGCAAAATCCACTCTTCTGGTGTCAGAGTGTTCAAAATAGTAGAGGAAAAAATCAATTTTCCTTTAGCTGGTGAGTAGAAGTAAACGGAGTTTTTTCCTTTACATGGCACGAGTCTCTCTCCACTAGACCTGACCTAGGTGATAAGGATCATATTTCATTTATCTCTGTAGCTGCCATACCTAACCAGGGCTTTCCACATAGTAAGTGCTCAAAGAATATTTATTGAAAGAATAAATTCGCGAAGAAGCAGTAGACTAGGCAGGCATTATAGAACTTGAGGAACTGAATGCCTTTGGCAAATCTTTCCCTCTTTTGGCTTTAGTTTTCCCATTTGTGCTCAATGATCTTTAAGGTTCCTTCCAGACCTCAAATTCCTTTATTCCATAGTGTAGAAAAAAGTAACCTCTAGAGCTACTAAATGCCGAGCAGTTCCTATGGCAACACAGGTTCTATTGGCCCAGATGTGCAGAATTTCAACCCAAATGCACCAGGCACTGGGAGATTCCAGAGGCCCTCCCTTCTGCCAGAGGCCACCCACAGGCAAATTATATGATCTGTCTTCTCCTCCTCTTTGTCAGTTCCTCTATCCCAGGCCTGTTTCTGATGTCCCCAGAGATTTAACAAATGGTTGCTATAGAAACAGTATCCCTCTGGAAGCCTTTTCCTTCCCTGGGAAGACCACTCCTGAATATGCAAGTTAACTCTCTTTGAATGCCAGACAGGGCCCTAAAAAAAGCTGACTCAAGGGGGAAACCAGGAAACAACACTCAGTATAACATATGGCATTTGTAGCGAGCTTTCACTTAGACCAGCTCATCTGATTCTCAAGTCTACAGCGGAAGTGACTGTTATTATTCATATTTCATAGATGAGGAAACTGGAGCTCAGCTCAGAGAATTAAGAGGCTTTCCTGAGGTCACAAAGTTAGAGTGCGACATCAGTGCCTTAAAGCCAAGTCTGATTTCAAGACCTGTTTTCTTAACCACTAGGTGTTACTGCCTCATAATTCAAGCAGGTAACAGTGAGACCTTAGCACTTTATGCTTGCAGAAAATGAGATTCCTGGAACTTACCAGATATCACAGCCTCACCAGCGGTCCAACCTCCCAAATCTAAGAGAGAATTTAAGACTGTCTGGAGCTGGTGCCAAAGTCCAATGGGATGGATAAGGCAGAACCTTGGGATATATCAGGCACTGGCACAATTCAAGGTCTCGGGATTGTGACCCTCCCAAACCCTCATTTCACGCCTTTAGTTCATTTAATGCTCACAAAAGATCCATGAGAAGAAGGTTATCATTCTTATCTTACAGATAGGGACACTGAGGCTCAAAAACGTGACTTGTCCAAACCTAAGTAGAAAGTAAGCACTTGGAAAAGAGCTTATTCTAGATCTTCTGATTATAATTCCAGTATCCCAAGCACTAAAAGTTTAATCATCTCTAGTCACAGAAGACATGGCTAGCATAGATGATAATGATAATGGCCACTATCTATTGAGAACTATGTGTCCAAGAGGCTGGAAAGTTAAGGGACTCTCCTCAGGTTAAATACTCTCTCCCATCCCCACAACAACTCCTTGGAGAAGTTATCACTGTCCCATTTTACAGATTAGGAAACTGAACTCAGACAGGTGAACATGATATTGTGATTTATAATAAGAAATATATATTTAGTCTTTGCTGGTTTCTAGCACAAATTCCTAAAAACTTTGGAATTTCTCAAGTGATGAGAATGCTACAAATGTCTCTTGTTACATTAATGAGATGACCTTTGGACCATACCTAAGGATGGGGGCTGGTTGCCAGGGGAGCCAACCACTCGACTAGAGGGTTGGAACTTTCAGTCCCACCCCCTGAACTCTGGGGAGGGGAGAGAGGCTTGAGATTGTGTTCAATTAGCAATGGCCAATGATTCAATCAATCATGCCCATGTAATGAAGCCTCCTAAAAATCCCAAAGGATAGAGTTCAGAGAGCCGCCAGGTTGATGAAGACGTGGAGATTTGGGAGAGAAGAGTTTGCTGGGAGAGGGCATGGAAGGGCTCCACGCCCTTTCCCCATACCCTTGCCCTATGCATCTCTTCATCTGCCTGTTGATTTGCATCATTAATATCCTTTGTAATAAATCAGAAATCTAGAGGGTAAAAGGTTTCCTGAGTTCTGTGAGCAGCTCTAGCAAATTAATCCAATCCAAGGAGTGAGTCATGGGAACCTCTGATTTATAGCCAGTTGGTCAGAAGTACAGGTAACAAGCTGGAGTTGTGACTGGCATCTGAAGTGGAAGGCGGTCTTGCAGGACTGAGCCCTTAACCCATGGAATCTGATGCTATCTCCGGGTAGATAGAGTCAGAATCAAGTTGAATTGTAGAACACCCAGCTGGTGTCAGAGAATTGCTTATTGGCATGAGAAAACCACATACACACATTGGAATGGGTGCTCAGAACCTTTTATAAAGGGACTTACCCAAACCACACAGCAAGTAACTGCTAGAAGCTAAATTTCAGCTCAGGTATATCCTACTACAATCTCTTCCGTGAGAAACCCAGACCTGTAAAGAATTGGCAAAAATTTAGTTTCCCTCTACCTTGCTCACACTCTGATAGATTCCTCAGTTTAGTAAACCCTCACTTAGCAAATTTAAGTCCTCCCATCTGTATCAGTGTCTTGCCTGCATGTGACCTAAAATAACAATAGCTGAATGATTGGACATTATTTTTCTTTCACATAAGAAAGTTCCTCAGGTAGGTAGCCCAGGGCTGGCACGGCAATTTCAGAATGAGCAGGAACCCACGCCCCAACCAGCTCTCTCCTCTGCCATTACTATAGCGTGTTCCTCACCCTCTGGGTCCGAGTGGTTGCTAGAATTCCAGCTATCATGCCCAAGTTCCAAGCAGCAAGATGGAGGAAGGGATGGAGAACCATACATTTCTTTCCATTTCCTGGAATTAATATGTAACATACCTATTTACATATCCTTAGCCAAACTTAGTCACACCTAGCTGCAAGGGAGGATGGTAACCATGTCATTCAACCAGGCATTCTGTTACTGAAGAGGAAAGGAAGCATGGATGACAGAGTAAGCAACCAATGCTACTGGTCACAGCATCCTTCAAAGCTCAGCATTAGTTTCATCTCTTCCTTGAAGCCCTTCTGGCCAACAAAGCCTAATGTGTTCTCACTCTTCTCTGAACTCTTGTCACACTTACCAACGTGGCTTTCAGCGTGCATTGTATTAGCTTCTGTACTACTTATGTGCCAGCTATGATAGGTAGAGGGATGATATGGACAGACACATCTGAAAACAGATATAGGTATAGATATGAATAGACCTAGATGTATATGTAAATAAAGATATAAATATAAACTTCCAGATGGGTAACACAATGGTTTAAAAAAATATGGACTTTGGAGTCAAACAGATCCAAGTTCAAGCTCTATCTCTACCCATAATTTCTGTGCAAATTTTCAGGTTAATTAACCTAAACCTCAATTTCCTAATCTGTAAAATGATGATCATAATTGTGCCTACCTAATAAGGTAGGCTAAATAAGATAATGCGTGTAAAGGACTTAACACTTGTGCCAGGCACAAAGTAAGAGATCGGTAAATATTAGCATCTCTTATTTCTCTTTCATTCCTCATTATGGCCCTAGGAGATTGATGATACCATCCTCACTTTTAAAAAGAGGAAACTGAGGCTCAGAGAAGTTGAAGACCTTGCCAAAAGTAACAATGCTAGTGGTGGTACTACTGAGACGTGAACTCAAACCTGGCCTCAAATCCTGAGCTCTTAGTTTAAGACCCCTGCCTTCCGTCTCTTTTCACCCCTGGCATGTCTAATACCTAATAGGCTTTCTATTGTCTGCTGTAACAAATTCAAATAAATCAGCTGTCATTCTCACTTCTGCTTTAAGGCCTTCTAGGCTGCTAGCTCCACTGCACATGGAAATACAGGGACAAATATTTTTAATTTTCAGGATAAGGATCATTTTCATACGAAATCCATATAGGGTGGAAAATCTGATTAGAAAGATTTTATTTAGAAAGAAATTAGCTCAAGGCAGCCTTTTAGACTAGCAGAAGAATAATGAAGAAAAACAGATGCATCTAAGTAAAACATCGAGCTGCTCTCCCTTGGAGATGAAATTTAGCATTCCAAGCTGCATACTTCATTTGCTCGAGGTACAAAACCATTTGAGTCTCTTGCTCACTAATAAAAAAGATATTTTCATAGGCAATAGCTCAGTTTTGAGAGATAATTGCCCCTGGGAAGAGAGGGTTTGGTATACCTACATACATTTCTAAAAATTAAGAGATAAGCTTAGTCCATTGTAAGCAATAACCAAAGCAGGAGTGTGTTCCTACAGTGCGTGCCGAGCTGTGATCGGAGCAGATCAGAGTCCATTTACAGTCTTCTCAGTTGAGTCTTTCTTAACGTGAAGAGGCACGAATGCACTGTCAAAACTCCAGGGCTCTAATTTCAGACGTTGCTGTGTCATGAGTGGCTTTATACGCAAGCCACTTGGCCTCTCTGCATCTCAATTTTATCTCCAGTAAAATGAGGGAGTTGGGCTATCAGACAATTTAGGTCTCTTTTAGCTGAAACAATATTTTATAAATCTGGCATTAATTCTGGGCATTTGCAAAGGATTAAATAAAGCATACTAAATGTTACCGGTCACATTCTAATTGTTTCGTCTGCTGAATTTGTTTTGTATAAGCCATCCTTCGTTTCTCTTTTTTTTTTTCTCCTTCCAGGGGTTGATCTTACTTAGGATTTGTACCCTGTAGAGAATATTGCATATTGTTGATAAATACTTTTTTTAAATCTAACATCTGGATAGCATTTTACATGCTCCAAAGCGATTTCACTGCCATTATCTCACTCAGTTTTCACCATTAACCCCTGAGACTGGAACCATACTACTGATGTGGTGGAAAAAGCAGGGAGTCAAAAAGCCTGGGGCCAAAATCTATCTCAACCCTTTATAAGAGAACTTGAGAAAGTTTCTTAACTTTTCTGAACACTCCAGTTTCCTTATATGCAAAATTGGGAAGATGGTAACAATAAAATGAGGTTTTTGTGTAAAAGCTGATTTTTCCCTTTAACTTGGGTGGACACCAGGAGGCCAAAGCTGAGAGACTCTCCTAAGGTTAAGAGCTGCTCCAGGACAACATTAAACCAGAGGGAGGTGACAGCTTGACCAAATTTGACACCTACAAAAAGTATACTTTGATTTTCTCATATTTTTGTTTGAAAGATAAGGAATGGGTGCATATAACAAGTGGGGAAGGACTGAAAAAAGTGTTAGTCTACATAGGGAGCTCGGGGATTCTGGAACACCCAGGCAGCCCAATCGTTGGTTCTTGCATCTAAGGAACAATTGATTGAGCTTGTTAAAGGATAAACTGAGGCATATTAAAAATTTTAAGAGTTTATTTGAGCAACCATTGATTCATATTGGGCAATGCCAAACCAGAACACGGTTAGGAGCACTCCATCCACAGGAGTTAGAGAGAGATATTTGTAGAGAAAAGGTGGAAGCAAAGCAAGGAAATCATTGACTAGCTAAAGCTTAAAGCCTCATTGGTGGTTTGTGATTGGTTGTCCTTAGTGTTTCCATTTCGTAACCTTGAGGCATTTACAGGCTTAGATTTTGGTTTGCCAATCTAAGAGCCATCTCAGTCTAATGGCCTCCTGGTTTAATTGATTTAACAGCATGTCGTGTTTGCAAAAAGACTTGCTGGACCTCCAGAGGAAAGGGGATGTGAATTGATCTGGGGGTTAGAATGAGGCCCAGAAGGCACAGGCTTTCTTTCTCTGTACCTTATTGAGGTGATGGAGTCCACAGGGCTGCTGGTGGGTTCTGGGAGGGTTCCAAGTCACTGCTTTATTCCAACACTATGCTGGGTACTGGAGACACCAGTACCTGTTCTCTCCAAGTTGCTTATGGTCTAGAGGGGCAACAGCAATGACCCTAGGAAAGATACAAGTGCTCAAACAGAGGTGTCACAGAAGGGAAGGTGTTTCTGTGTGGGAAAGTCACATAGGCTTCCCTTCTCTCGGGGGGATGTTAGAGCTGAATCTTTAAGGAAAGCCTTAAGAGGAGTTTACAAGACTGACAAAAGGGAGAAATCATTCCAGGCAGAGATGAGACAAAGCCTTGAGTATAGGGAATCATAGATAATTAGGGATTTATATTGAAGCAGAAGAGGCAAGACCAGAGAGATAGGTGGTCAAATGAGATCCTAAAGGCTATTCAGGAACAAAATTTAACTGAGTAAATTTTAAAGATCTTATTGGCTTTATTCATTGATTCATGAATCAGGTAGCATCCAATGCAGCTGACAGAAAGGAGCTCCAGAGAGCTGTATATGGCAAAAGATTTTTATAGACCAAAATCAGCAGGAACAAGGAAGTTATACTGGGTATTTGCTGATTGGTTAAAGCAGGGTTACTTTCCTTATATGGAGCAAAGGGAAGTCTTGGAGCCCGATTAGGTAACTTGTGCTGAGCAGGCAACCAGTGATGATTGTTTGACCCAGCCCTTCCTTTTCTGAGAGAGCCAAGCATAGAAACTTATGTACTTCTTGGTTGGCCAGCATGGGGCTTAGCATGAGTGACTGCATTTGAGGCTAATCTGGCTATCTAACAGGCTTTGAATGGAATAGGAAATGACACTATCTATAGGCAGTGAGAAACCAGTAAAGAATAAGTGAGGAAGTTAATACATCCACCTGGTCTCTGAGAGATTCTACTGGCTGACACTCAAAGACTTGGATTGGTAAGAGAGGGGGTGAGGTTCAGGAGGACCCACTGGAAGGCTAATGAGATGCAAACTCATGAAAAATTCTAGTCAGCTGAATGGTGCAAAAAAGTTACTTTCCATAAAAATTACTCACTTTTCAAAAACATTCCTATTTCGAGGCAGCTGTGGTTTAGTAGGCTGGACTTGAAACCAGTTTACATCCTGGCTTTACCACTTATTATCTGCATAACAACGGACAAGTTTCTTAAACTCCTGTTACCGGGTCTGCTGCCGATGCGCAGAGAAGCCAACAGTACGGCACTGGCTTTGAAGAAAAGACAAGACTTTATTGCAAGCAGACAGGAGGCAAGGCTCTCAAATCTGTCTCCTCAATCCAGGGTTTGGGGTAAAGTTTAAGGGATTAAGGAGAGCAGGCTGGTATGCAGAAGTACTGGCAGGACAGGTTTTGATTGGAAGGACAACAAACATGACCATTTATGGTAAGATATGGAAAGGGATTTTACCACCAAATCTTCCTGGACAACAGACCCCCTCACTTCTGAAGAGAGTCCAGCTTTGAGTTCACATTGTGTCTTGGTGCTTTTATCCCATGGGGGGAGAATCTTTGGTTCTGAGTGTTAGTTCAGGTCAAAATTTTCTCCTCTGCATCTGCTCCAGCTATAACTTGCAGTTTTGGCCCACTGCCCCTGCAAGATAACTTTAACATTCTGTTATTGATAAGATGGGGCCAGTTTAAACTGGTCCTGTAGTTCCACTCCCTGCTTCAATCCCATCATCTACAAAATGGAAATAATGTTTCTTATCTTGTGAGGTTATTGTGAGATTTGGATAATATATACAAAGAGTCTCATGTTCAGTAGTTAACCTGATAAACGATATCTACTATTATACAAATATTTTTATTTTAATTTGCCGAAGAGTCAGCTCTCTTGAGTGTATTTAAATATGACTTAATTTAGCTGTTCAATCTATAAAAATTCAATGTACACGTGACATTCCAGGAACACATTTATTCTTTAAAGGGAGGTGTGCCAGTGTCTTCTTTGTGGTTCTCTCTGTGTCCCTGAAGGTCAGATTCTTAAAATGTTGGGTGGGAGAATGGAGAAGAGGGAGAAAAGGCAGGAAAATGTTAGATCATTAAATTATATGTTTCATCTGAATCATTTGAATCATATAGTGACATCTAACCTACCTCACTTTTCCTGTGATTTTTCTCTTTATAGCTCTAGTCACCTCAGACAAACCAATTAAACTTCATAAACCTTTGAAGGATTATGTGTTCCCAGCTCAGCTTCACTTAGAATTTCAAATGAGACGCCATCTTCTCAGAGAATACTCAATTGTTCCTTTATCAACTCTTGTGATTTCCTAACGCCAGTCATTCAGGCAGCCTTTATTAGGTGATTTCTATTCTTGGTGGGTAGTTCAAAGAAGAGAAAAAGACAAATCATTCAGACACAGAATTAACAGTTTGGGGTCTTTGCAGAGCTTCTTGCAAAAAGAGCTTTGTACACCTTACAGCTTACGAGTCACTTTGCAGTTTTTAAGGTGCTTTCATGGACATTATAGTTTTTAATTCTCACAAGAACTCTTGGATGTATTATAATCAGCATCCTGCAAATGAGGAACTGTTGCTCAGACAAGGTTTATGACCTCCTCAGAAGATACAGAATTAGTAGGAGGCAGAATTGGTGCTTCAACCCAGGTCTCTCTGATTCCAGGTCCAAGTCTGCTAAAACACAGTGGCCTGAAAACCTGAGCCTAAGAAACTTTAATGAAAAGGCAAATTGCTGTATTCTAAGTTTGTTTATAGACCTTTTCCAACTGACACAGGTGTGTAGCTACATCTTCTCCAGAGGAAATGAAAATACACTTCTTGAGTTACTGTTAAAGACAGGCACAGTTTGGGAATGAGTCTCTGTCCACTTAACAACCACAAAATGTTTTAAAGGCTTAAAAAATGTGATGGAATAAATGAAAAGCAATAAGAAAAGGTAATATATATTGAGGTATAAGAGAAAGCCATTTGGTTTAAAACTGATTTGGTCTAAACTTGTTTCTCCAAAATGGCCTGACATGGCCCATCGTGCATGCATTGTGCATTTGCTTTAAACATTTACAATATCCCAAGGCAAAGAATGCTGCCTTTAAAGACAGGAATGAATGTCTCCCCGCTACATCAGCATTTCTTCAAAGATAAGTGTTTCTCCCCAGAAACCAGGGTCAGATTGACCTGCTGTGTACATCTTGTGACTACTGACCTGTTGTACATTGCAAAACACCTTGTGACTGTAGTAAAAATAAAGTATTCCTGTCATATGTGATGTATGTTGCTTGTTCCAAAATGGTATAACCATGTTGTACACCTCACTTCTCCAGAGTGCTTTCTTCTCTGGTGGAGGGTGCTCTCCTGGGCTATCATCCTCAAGATTGGCTCATATCATAAACTGACCCCATTTTTGATGTATAGATTGATTATTGGTTATTTGCATCAACAAATGCATTCATCCTACACATGTTTATTGAGCACCCAGTAACACCTACACTGTTGTATGCTTCGGGAATAGAGCAATGAACAAGATGAGCAAAGCCCTCACTCTTGAGAAGCTTACACTCTAGAGGAGGATGAACAGAAAACAAAGAAACAAATCAATATATAAGACAGTGAGAAATGCTATTAAGAAAAATAAAGCAGGAAAAAGGATTGTGGGTGCTGAGAAGCTAAAGTCAGTCAGTATAAACCTCCAAAGGAAAGAGCTTTGGAAATGATGTGGGTTCAAATCCAGACTCCACCATCTAGTAGCTTTAAGTTTTGAGAAGTTATTTAATTGACCTCTGTGAGCCTCTGTTTCATCATCCGTGAGGCTTCACAGGGTTGGGAGGCTCAGTAATGAAAGTAATATCTCTTGCACAAAGAAGGTCCTCAGTAAACACTAGTGCCCTCCCTATCTTCTCTTTAGCATTGTTAAATGATAAACTGAGGTACATTAAAATTTTTAAGAGTTTATTTGGGAAAAAATCAATTCTAATAGGGCAGTGTCAAACTGGAAGTTGTTAGGAGCACTCACCAACAGGAGGCAGAGAAAAGACTTATAGAGAGAGAAAGTGTAGAAGCAAAGAAAGGAAATTATTTGACTGGCTACAGCTTAAAGCCTAGTTGGCTGATGTGACTGGTTGTCTTTAGCGGTTTGATTTCACAACTTTGAGACATTTATAGACTTAGATTTTGGTTTGCTTATGTAAGCTCCCAGGGCATTAGAGCCAAAGTGGCCTAATGGCCTCCTTGTTTAATTAATTTAACAGTATCCACCATCCTGCTGCCCATAGATGCCAGCCTTATTATAGCTCACTCCCCTCCAACCTGCCTTTCATCCACTGCCTAAAAATAGCATGCTCCTAAATTAGCGTATCTTCTCCCCATTCTTTTTTTTGAAAGCATAAAAAAACAGAAAAGAGGAGGTGGCCCAGTGGCATAGTGGTTAAGTTCACATGCTCTGCTTCCACAGCCCAGGCTTTCCAGGTTTGGATGCTGGGCACAGACTTACTCACATCTCATCAAGTCATGCTATGGTAGCATCCCACATACAAAATAGAGGAAGATTGGCACAGATGTTAGTTCAGTGACAGTCTTCTTCACCAAAAAAGAAAAAGAAAAGAAAAGAAAATTCAAGTAATAATAAAACAAATATTCATGTATTTGCCACTCAGAATTAACATCTTCATATTTTTAAATAAAGTAAACAAAATATTGCAAATAAAGTCACTTTTGTTCCCCTTGATACTCATCCCCCCAAAGGAAATCATTATTATGAATTTGGTATTAATCCTTCCTGTTCATTATTAACACTTCTACTAATAGGTAGAATCCTATGAAGCTGCTGACTTCAATCATTTCTGACTTAAAAAAACAGCAATTTCAAATAGCTCAATCTACTGCCTACATAAGAATCCCCAAATATAGCATGAGCTTTTGTATTCTTATGAACATAAATAGTATACTGTATTTATCATTCTGCAACTTACTTTGTCACTCAACATTTTG
This sequence comes from Equus caballus, assembly GCF_041296265.1. Lineage (NCBI taxonomy): Eukaryota > Metazoa > Chordata > Mammalia > Perissodactyla > Equidae > Equus > Equus caballus. The sequence goes on from NC_091690.1 coordinate 64,304,999, forward strand.
CTTTTGGGAACCGCCCATGTTGTTACATACAGATCTAGTTCCTTTCAACAGCTGATCAGTATATATTTAGACATTTTCTTCTTAATATACATTTAGGTCATTTCCAATTTTTCATTATTACACCTACTTCTCCCATATGCATCAGGATACAAAATTGTCTAGAATTTATATCTCAATTAGAATAGCTGAGTCATAAATTATACAGTTTCGATATCTTCAGCTTGTCCCAAACTGTACAGTGAATAAAAATTCACATTTTCTTAGAACTTAACAGATACTCAGTATTGTCAGATTTTTTTATTGTTTCAATCTAATGGGTATAAAAGGGTATCCTATTTTTAATTTTCATTTTGTTAATTAGTAGTAAGGTTGAGTATAATTGTATATACTTATGCTCATTCTGTGTATTTCCTGTTCCTACCTTTTGCAATTTTTTAAGAAAAAGTAGTTTGTCTTACTGATGTGTAGGAGTTATTTTTGACTCTTGTCATTGATTCAGGTTGTAAGTTACAAATTTCTTCTCACATTCTCCTGCTTGTCTTTAAACTTTTTTTAATGGTATCCTTTTTTCATACAAAGCTTTTAAATTTTTAGAGTGTTATCTTTCCCATTGTTGAGAGGAAAAGATTTTTCCTCTTCCAACTTGGTTCTAGTGACTAGGGACCAACAAATAAACTGATTATAAAGAGATTAACAGGAGAAAAGACCTTATTTACTATGCTTATGGGAGTTGCTCAGTAATAAGTAACTCACTGAATAATGAGAGATAAAAGTTTATAGACCAACTTAATAAAATAGGGCTTCAATAGGAAAGTATGGAAGGTTCTATTGGACGTTTTGATGCTACTGAGAATGAGCCATTTGTCTCCACGCCAGTTGAATTCACAGGAAATTATCTCAAAGGGAGTTAATGGCAGTTGTACTTTTGGGAGGCTCTGCTTTAGTCACATAAAGGAAGTTCAGATAAGATTTCTTTCTGCATCATCTGTGGTTCATTGTTTTCACTATAAAATAATCTTTATACCAACTCTTACACCAACTCTGGGGGTTCTGAGTGAGTTCCCCCACCATAATAAGTTATACTTTTAGTGTCTTGTCTAAGAAATTGTTCCTTATCTGAGGTCTTAAAGATATTTCCAGTTTTCTGCTGTAGATGCAAATAATCTATAACCAATCCATAGATCCAAAAATAGGGTGAGTTTATGATATGAGCCAATCCTGAGGGCTATAGCCTGGGAGAGTGACCTCCAACAGGGAAGAAGAACTCTGGAGAAGTGAGGTCTACAGCATGGCTATATACTGTTCTGAAACAAGGAACATACATCAAATATGACAAGAATACTTTTTTTTCTCTTTTTAATACAGTCAACAATACGTTTTGCTATGCACAGCAGGTCAGTAGTCGCAAGATGTACACAGCAGGTCAATCTGACCCTGGTTTCAGGGAAAGAATGCTTATCTTTAAAGAAATGCTGATCCAGGAGGGAGGCACTCATACCTATCTTTAAAGGCAGTATTCTTTGCTTTAGGATAATGTAAATGTTTAAAGCAGATGTATAACGCATGCTTAACAGGCCATGTCAGGTGGTTCTGGAAAAACAAGGTCAGGCCAAATCAGTTTTAAACCAAATGGCTTCCTTATATATCTCAACATATACTAACTTTTCTTATTGCTTTTCATTTATTCCATCACTCCTAATAATTTTAGCAGTTTACTATGATGTGCCTAGATGTTTGAATTTGCTGAGCTTCTTAGATCTTTAAGTCAATGTTTTCATCAAATTTTGAGAATTTTTGTCTATATTTCTACAAATTCTGTGTTTTTCTGCCCCATTCTCACCCTTCTCTTTCAAGGATTCTAACTACATTTATGTTAACCATTTGATATTGTTCTACAGATTCCTGAAGCTCTGTTATATATTTTTTTGAATTAACTTAAACTTGTTATTTTGAGATCATTGTAGATTCACAGGCTGGGTTGTATGGTCGTTGCATGTTTGATTTTATAAGAAACTGCCAAACCGTTTTCCAAATGGGTGTGCCATTTTACATCCCCACCAGCAGGATATGAGTGATCCAGTTTCTCCACATTCTCATCAGCATTTGGCGTTGTCACTATTTTTTATTTCAGCCATTTTGATAAGAGAGTAGTAATATCTCATTGTGATTTTAATTTGCTTTTCCCTAATGCCTAATGATGCTAAATATCTTTTCATGTGTTCATTTGCCAGCAGGGAACCGAGGCTCTCACTTTGACTGCCCACCAGTAGCTGAATGCTGTCAACAGCCACATAAGTGAGTTTATAGAGTCCTCCCACAGTCCAGCCTTGAGAAGACTAAAGCCCAAGCCAGAACTTTGACTGCAGTCTTGTAAGAGACCCTGAGCCAGAGGACCCACAGAAATTGTGAGGCAATAAATGTGCGTCGTCTTAAGATGCTAAGTTTTGGGGTAAATTGTTATGCAGGCTTGGATAACCAATGAACTTCTCTTCCTTGATCATATTTTATTCACATTTTGGATATAAAAAAGCCAACTAAATCTCTCAACTTAATTTTGAGTTTGTTAAAATAGGTATCTGAAATGTTGATTTCAACATCTTTATTTGTTTTCATCCTTCAAGTAGTGATCTGTGCGACTGAAAGAGATGTTGCTGGGTTATCATGTGAAAGAGGTCTTGAGTCTAAGAAACTTTCATCATAACTAGGGCATATGTATTTTTAAATAAAGTAATGCAGGTACATGGTTTAAAAATATATAAAGTACACAGAAAGAATTAAAAGCAAAAGACATTTTTCCTGCTAGTCCCAGTATTACTCTCCAGAAATAATGATTATTAACACTTTTTTTTTCTTCCAGAAAATAAATTTCTCACATATATACTGAATATGTGTCTTTTCCATGTACACGAACAAGAATATACTATTCCTACTGTTATGTTAATTTTTTCATCTAATTCACCCTGGAGATCTTCCCTTACCAATCCATACACACCTACCTTCAAGGTTGTTTTGTAATCTATCATACGGTTCTATCATAATTTAACTGGCTCCTTGTTTTTGCACCTTTAGGTTGTTTTCCTTGTTTTTTTAAATTATTAAAAGGAGTGCTTTAATAATCTGCATATGTGAATAAGTCTATAGAAAGATTCCTAGTAGTGAAACTGAGGTTTAAAGTATGCATATTTCAAGTTTTTATGGATATTAATAAATTCCTCTTTAAATTGTTGCCACAATTTATATTATTTATATTATATTAATTTGTATTATTTATATTATATTATTTATTCCATTGTCAGCATGTGAAAGTGCCAGTCCAGAACCAGACAGCTTCCCTGCTGAATTCTACCAAACATTCAAAGAAGCCTTAATACCTATCCTTCTCAACTCTTCCAAAGAATTGAAGAGGAGGGGAAGCTTCCTAACTCATTCTACAAAGCCAACATTACCCTGATACAAAACTAGACAAGGACAACACAAAAAAGAGAAAATTACAGGCCAATATGACTGATGAACATCGATGCAAAAATCCTCAACAAAATACTAGCAAATTGAATACAACAATACATTAAAAAGATCATACATGATGACGAAGTGGGATTTATCCCAGGGATTCAGGGATGGTTCAATATCTGCAAATCAATCAATATGATACACCACATCAACAAAATAAAGAATAAAAATCACATGATCATCTCAATAGATGCAGAGAAAGCATTTGACAAGATACAGCATCCATTTATGATAAAAACTTTAAATAAAATGGGTATAGAAGGAAAATACCTCAATATAATAAAGCCCATATGTGACAAACCCACAGCTAATATCATTCTCAATGGAGAAAAAATGAAAGCTATCTCTCTAAGAACAGGAACCAGACAAGGATGCCCACTTTCACCACTCTTATTTAACATGGTATTGGAAGTCTTAGAGCAATCAGGCAGGAAAAAGAAATAAAAGGGATCCAAATTGGAAACTAAGAAGTGAAACTGTCACTATTTGCAGATGACATGATTTTAAATATAGAAAACCCTAAAGAATCCACTAAAAAACTTTTAGAAATAATAAATGAATACAGTCAAGTTGCAGGATACAAAATCAACATACAAAAATCAGTTGCATTTCTATACACTAAGAACCAAGTAGCAAAAAGAGAAATTAAGAACACAACCCCATTTACAAAAAAGATCTGTACACCAAAAACTATAAAACATTGTTGAAAGAAATTGAAGAAGATACAAAGACATGGAAAGATATTCTGTGCTCTTGGAGTGGAAGAATTAACATAGTTAAAATGTCCATATTTCCTAAAGCAATCTACCCATTCAATGCAATCCCTATCAAAGTTCCAACAACATTTTTCACAGAATAGAACAAAGAATCTTAAAATGTATATGGAACAACAAAAAACCCCAAATAACCAAAGGAATCCTGAGAAAAAAGAACAAAACTGGAGGTATCATACTCTCTGATTTCAAAATATACTACAAAGCTAAAGTAACCAAAATAGCATGGTACTGGCACAAAAACAGAACACAGATCAGTGGAACAGAACTGAGAGCCCAGAAATAAACCCACATATCTATGGACAGCTAATTTTTGACAAGGGAGCCAAGAACATACAATGGAGAAAGGAGAGTCTCTTCAATAAATGGTGTTGGGAAAACTGGACAGCCACATGCAAAAGAATGATAGTAGAGCATTATCCTACACCATACACAAAAATCAACTCAAAATGGATTAAAGACTTGAATGTAAGACCTGAAACCATTAAACTTCTAGAAGAAAACATTGGCAGTACACTCTTCGACATCAGTCTTAGCAGCATTTTTTCAAATATCATGTCTGATCAGGCAAGGGAAACAATAGAAAAATGAACAAATGGGACTACATCAAATTAAAAAGCTTCTGCACAGAAAAGGAAACCATCAACAAAATGAAAAGAGAGCCTTACAATTGGGAGAAGATATTTGCAAACTAAATATCTGATAAGGGGTTAATATCCAAAGTATACAAAGAACTCATACATCTCAACAGCAGAAAACTAACAACCCAATTAAAATCCGGGCAAAAGATCTGAACAGAAACTTCTCCAAAGAAGATATACAGATGGCCAAAGGGCACATGAAAAGATGTTCAACATCATTAACTATCAGAGAAATGCAAATAAAAACTACAATGAGATATCACCTCACTCCAGTTAGAATGGCTATAATTAACAAGACAGGAAACAATAAGTATTGAAGAGGATGTGGAGAGAAGGGAACCCTGATACACTGCTGGTGGGAGTGCAAACTGGTGCAGCTACTATGGAAAACAGTATGGAGATTCCTCAAAAAATTAAGAATAGATCTACCATATGACCTAGCTATTCTACTGCTGGGGATTTATCCAAAGAACTTGAAAACACAAATGCATAAAGATGCATTCACCCCTATGTTCATTGTAGCCTTATTCACAATAGCCAAGACTTGGAAGCAACCTAGGTGCCCATCAAGGGATGAATGGATAAAGAAGATGTAGTGTATATATACACACAACGGAATACTACTCAGTCATAAGAAATGGTGAAATCCGTCTATTTGTGACAACATGGATGGAACTTGAGGGTATTATGCTAAGTGAAATAAGTCAGAGAGAGAAAGTCAAATAACTCACTCATAAGTAGAAGATAAAAACAATAACACACAAACACATAACAACAGAAGTTGGATTGGTGGTTACCAGAGGGGAAAGGGGGAGGGAGGAGAGCAAAAGGGGTGATTAGGCACACGTGAATGTTGATGGATTGTAATTAGTCTTTGGGTGGTGAACATGATGTAATCTACAGAGAATTTGAAATATATTACAATGTACACCTCAAATTTACATAATGTTATAAACCAATGTTACCACAGAAAAAAGTAATAAATAAATAAATATTTTTTTAAAGTGCCTGTTTTTTTACCTCACCAACACTGGATGTTATCAAACATTTAAATTTTTGCCTATCTCATAAATGAAAACCACAAAGAATTTTTCTAGAAATAACTCAAAGAGTCTTGGTTGGCTTCTGACCAGATTCTTTTATTTTCAGTGTTTTTTCCTGAGCACCTTTTGTTAAGTCAATATGATGCGGGGTCGGTGAGCCGAGGAGTCGAAAGAAAGATTTCTTAGACTCTTAAGATCTGGCAGTAGTGCTCTTTTATTTAGAGAATAGTGTAGCATGGGGACAGGACCCATGGGCAGTCAGAGCTTCTGCTGCTGCTGCTGCTGCTTCTGCTGCCCCTGCTGGCATGGGGACAGGACCCATGGGCAGGCAGAGCTGGTGCGTGGGGACAGGACCCACGCGCAGTCAGAGCTCCTGCTGCTGCCCCCGCTGGCATGGGGACAGGACCCATGGGCAGGCAGAGCTGGTGTGTGGGGACAAGACCCATGGGCAGTCAGAGCTCCTGCTGCTGCCCCGAGTTGAGGGTTAGGGCTAAATTTAAGGCATAGGTATATGATTCATCTCTTTACAAGACAAAGGAAAGAACATGAAAAAAAAGTTAAAATGGTATCAGTGCAGGTGGGGTCTGGTCATTGGGTGATCCCATGACTTTTAGACAAGAATCAAATCGGATTAAGTAAAGGTTAGAAAGGTTAGACGCCACCACCCTAAACCAGTTACATGAGATTGCCAGACAGCAACCAACTTAAGTTCTTGCCTTCCCCATTAAGAGCTTCTAGGGACAAGGTCATCTCTCCTCTTCTTCCTGGTACAGAGAGGGAGGCACCTTTTACAGATAGAGATTTACCTTACAAATGTAAATGTGTCCCAACAAGGGCAAGTTCCATTCCCCAGAGCCTCCTTCCCTGTCCCAGTTTATCGAAAGCAATCAGCCCAAAACAATCCTGATGCCAAAGAGACATATCCTGGGGTGGCCAATTTCGGGTCCCTACAAGGTCACCCCCCCTTCCTTCACAAACACAAATGTCTCTCAGAAGGGCAAGCAAAATTCCAGTCCTCGGAGCCTGCTTCTCATCTGTAGTTTTAAAAGTAACCAGCCTAAAATCCTCATGAAATACATATCTCAAGATATTTTACTTTTAGATTTTTCTGATGATCCTGTGATTTTCATCTCATAGTCCATGATACAGAGATACTTGTAACAAAGAAAACTTGAGAGCAAGATTTTAACTCATTTTACCGTGGGTAAACTCCCTCCAACAGGTGAGTTTGATGTCTTACATAGTCCCCTTCAGTGGGTGATGCTCACTGCAGTGAAACTCAGCACCAGGAAAAAGCACTCTGCATTCAGAAACAGACAAGAAACGCGGGGGAAAGTCGCTAGAAAGATATTAGATAAGAAAGTGAAGACCAGAATGCTAGTGATATTCCTTTAAGATTTTATATTCTCCTTTCACTGTTATAAAATAGATCAGGTTTTTATCTTATATCCATATCTTTTTCTTAGGGAAAAGATCCAGATCTCTGAAAGCGAAAACACTTCTTAGATTTTCTTAACTCACAATTTCCTCCATTTTAAAAAAAAACAATAGGATTTATATAATATAAAATATAACAGGTGCAAATGGAAGCAGTTAACAAGAATAAACATGGAAAATCAAAAAAAAAGGCAAGATAGCGAACATTTTTTGGAGTACCTGTTATTTGTCAATCGCTTTACATACATTATCTCTTTGAATCTTCACAACATGCCCATGAGATAAATCTTATTCTCTCAGTGTCAGTTTGTGAGGGCTACAGTGGGAGACTGGAATTGGCCACCCCAAGATATGTCTCTTTGGCATGAGGATTATTTTGGGCTGGTTACTTTTAAAAACTGCAGACATAAAAGAAACTCTGAAAAGTACAATTTACGTACCCTTTGTTAAGAGACATTTGCATTTGTAAAGGAAATGTCCATCTGTAAAGGTATCTCCCTCTCTGTACCAGGAAGAAGGCCAGCAATGACCTTATCTCTAGAAACTCTTATCAGTGCAGAAGGCAAGGACTTAAACCTACATAATAACCTTACTCTTGTTTACTGTGCTTTTCTGGTAATCTCTCATAACTGACTCCTCCATCCCCAACATCCTCCTTTGTCTTTAGCTGAGGGTGGTATTTAAGGTGGTAGCTTCAGCCATTTTGGTGAGTTACTCAGTTTTTCTGGGTCTCTCCCATGTATACATGTCATAAAGCTTTGTTTAATTTTCTCCTATTATTCTGTCTCATGTGAATTTAATTCGCTGTCCAGCCAGAAGGACCCAGAGTGGGTAGAGGAAATGTCTTCCTCCCCTACACTGCCTTAACCAGGTACCACAGATGGGGTGGCTTAAGCAACATAAATTTATTGTTTCACAGTTCTAGAGTCTAGAAGTCCGAGATCAAGGTGTTGGCAGAGTTGATTTCTTCTGAGGCCTCTTCTTTGGGTTGTAGATGGTTGTCTTCCCTCTGTGTCTTCACATACACTTCCCTTTGAACCTGTCTAAGTCCAAATTTCCTCTTCTTATAAGGACACCAACTATATTGGATTAGAGCCCACCCTAATTACCTTATTTTCATTTAATTATCTCTTTAAAGACCCTATCTCCAAACACAGTCACATTCTGAGGTACTAGGGGTTAGGACTTCAACATACAAGTTTTGGAGGAGGTGCAATACAGCCCGTAATAGTCTCCATTTTACAGATGAGAAAGTGGAAGCTCACACATATTAACTCATGCCTCAAAGGTTACTCAGCTGGTAATTGTCAGAGCTGAGATTAGAATCCAGGATGTCCTATCATCCTTCCACCAACTCAAGCTTTTTCTTCTAGAAGCAGTCACAAAGTATAAGAGCAGAGTCTGAAGTTTAAAATCGATGTTTAAAACCCAAGTGATTCCAAACATGGATATTATTATTTTGTGACTGTATTTGTCAACATTCTTAGTTACAAATAACAGAAAACAATCTGGGTTAGCTTAAGCAGAAAAGAAAATCAGTAAAAAGATATTGGATAGCTCATAGACCTGATGGGGAAGTTCAGCAATAAGGATCAGAAAATAGGGCAGAACCAAAGAGAGCTATAACCAAATTACGCCCAGTCAAGTTGGTGCCATGGGCACTGCCAACAGCACTGGTGCTAGACCCCGGCTGCTAGTGCTGACACTGTAGCTGCCAAATGTATACCACAGATGCCCCTGTCTCTACCCCCTCAGGATGAATTCAGAACTCCTCTGCTTCCTTCTATCACTTACTTCAGATCCACTGTCCCAAGGCCAGACCCACACTCTGGCTGCCAGGGAACTGGGGGCAGAGAATCTGCCACTTCAGTTTTCAGTCTAGGGATTAAAGATAGGAGTGTTTGGATGTGAGACAGCATAAATGTCATAAATATGCACTACAGCGACTTAACCTAGATATTTTTAGCAATGATCAATGGACCATAGACCAAATATTGCCTCTATAGACACTCCACAAAGGAAGAAGAACACCAGCTTTGATCTTGGTCGATGACACCAAGCACATTGCCAAAACTCACAGCAGGAACATATGGGCTACACCCTGAGGGAAGAATGTGATGTGGAGGCCAGTGTGCTGTATATTGAATTTATATTCCCAAGTCTGCACACCTATCTGATCTAACACTCCAGACTGTATATTTTGGAAGCCATGTATGACACCATGAAAAGCGCAATCTGTCTCAAAGAAGCAAAAATTCATTCACCAATTGACAAGCATTTATTCAATGTGCATGCCAGGCACTAGGAATAAAATATCAGCACGACACAGCCTTTGCTCCAGAATTGGCCTCAGTTTGATGAGGGAGGGGACTGTGACATGAGGCAGAGAATTCAAATGTTACAGAGGAGGTGCAGGCGAAGGCGTGGGGAGGTCACGGGGGAGAGGACTTGCAGGTGGCAGGGGGGACAGAAGGTTGTATCGGGAAGGCAGTTATTGAGCTGGTTCTTTCTCTCTGGTGTATATTTCAAAGCCATGGCAAGAGGGCAGGTTTACCTCTCTTCCTTCATGAACATTTTTAGAGTACTTCCTCTCACCCTTTTATGATATTTTGGACAGTGAATCATGGACTGTCAGTGCTTTGAAGGCGGGAAACAGATCAAACCCAAACACCTTGCAAGCATCTAGCACATAATTGGTGTTGGGAAAACATTTTTCCAACCAAATAGAACTATATATACAAGTCAATCTCTTCCCAGCCTTGGAGTTCAGTTCTCTTCACCATCAAATCGAAGGAATAGACTAGACTAGGTGATTTCTGAGGCCCCTCCCAGTGCCAACAGTCTACGATCCGCCTTGTATAGTTGTTAGAATATTCAACTTCTCGGTTCAATTCAAGCCATTCAAATTTTTGCAAATTAATTTATTATAAACCTGTGGGTCCCAGCTGCTGAAAATTCGGTAGACAGCTGCCTTCCTTCTGGCTGAGGCTGTGTCTATGAAATGTCAAAACAACCACTGAGCTCTGTCAAACAGCTCATCAGCGCTGACTGAAGGGAGGGCAGCCGACTCCTCGGTCTGAAGGGAGCAGTCAGCTCAGTTCAAATGCTTCCTCTTAGGACCTCAGGCCCATACAAATCTCATTCACTGGATCTTTACCGTCCTCAAAGGCACCGGCTCAACATCCTCTTTAATCACCTGAAAAGGAAGTTAAGGTAGACACAGGTGCCTGGAGATCATTTATGTAAAAGCACCTCGCAACTACAACATCCTCAGAATGTGACTTACTACATTATTGCAAATAGTGATGATGCCGTAAAACCTGGAAAAATATACAGCAAACTGTTAACAGCGTTTGTATTTGAAAGGTGGGATTAAAAGATACTTTCTTAGACTTGCACTTCTAAGGAGTTTGAATTTAAAACAATGAACTCATTAATTTTATACCAGAAAAACCAATTAAGAGAAAAAGATAAATATTGTGACTTCTCTGTGTGTAGTATTGTTTTGGAATAATTTTAACAACGCCTTGTCCCTGAGCAGAGAGTTACTAGCAGTCCTGAGGTTGCCATATACTAGCTGGGTGGCCACAGCCCAGCCAGATAATATCTGAAAGCTTATTCTTTTATGTGTAAAATGGGAATAAAGCTGTTCAACTCCCAGAGCCAGTGAGAGGACTTAAGAGGTGAATCTGACAACACAAAAGCGTAAACAAAATCAAAGAAGAACTATTATCTTACTGGATCTTCCCAGCAACCATGTTGCTTTTGACTGGATTTCTTATCTCCCAGTTTAAGACTGATCTGACAAAGGCCCAGACACCTGAAGGAAATGGTTTCAGACAGCAAGGCTAGTTAGCCCTGAGGTTTATTTTCCATTTGCATATTTTTATGAATCTGTTTTTATGCATCTGTTTGTTTGCCTAGGGTTGGGGTATCACTTGCATATCATTTTCTTATACAATCCAAAAAAGAATACAAGTATAAAAGAAGAAAATTTCAGTTAACAAATCCACCATTAACAAAACAGTTTCACCATCTTCAGCAGCAGTGAAGACAGAACCACGAATCTGAGCCCTATTGAGGGCTGTCAAATATACCCAACTTTATTTATCTCTATAAAGCAATTAAACAGAAGGCAGAAAAGATGAGAGAGAAATAGCTCATTTCAAACTAAAGCAAGCTATATTCTCCACACTGTCTCTTCTCCCCCAAAGCCCACTTCAGCTGCAGCCTCTAGAAATGCCTGTGAATTCTTAACATACTGAGGCTCTGTCTCATATTTCACAGTTCCTGAAATGACAGATAGTGCACAGGTTGTCACTGTGAATGGCAAATCCAAAGATTAGGAGCTCAGCTGCCTCCATCATTCAGAAGGGAGCTGCTGAGAGTTATTTCTTTACCATTCCAGGCAGGCACCTTTGGCTCTGCCACTGGCCAGCTGCCTAACCTTGGACAAAGCATTTAACTTTTTTGAGCCTCTGTTTTCTCATCTGTAGAATAGGTGTATTTGTATCTGCTTCATAGAATTGGTGCAAGAATTAAATGAGACACCACATATAGGATTAAATGAAATTAATAGTAAAGTACCTAGCATGGGATTTGGCACATGGTAGGCACTCAAAAACTGCTTGCCAGCTATAAGAAGCATTGTGATATAAGGGCAAAGTCCCTGGACTCTGATCTAGGCAGCGTGGATTGAGTCCTGTATCTGCCATTACTACTGTGTACTTGACAAAGTCGTTTATTCTCTCTGCTCCTCCTCCAGAGAATGGGGATAATGAGAGTGCCTATACTATAAGGATTATAAAATGCTTAAAACAGTAAGTGTTTGTTAAACAAATTGCAAAGAGCTGGTACATTATCTAAACCGCCATGTGGGAGGTAAGGAAGCAGAGGGAACTGTCTCAGCCAGTCATTCATGGCCCCACAACTCTTCTAACCATCCAAGAGCACCCCCTCACTTCTCTCTGCTCTGCTTCTATTCCTCCTGGCAGATTCTTGCTCTCTACTCTCTCCTGTTCAGCCTCATGGCTTCCACTGACTTCTCTGTGCCTGTCCCTGAGTATCTCCACCTCCTGAACCCTGAGTTCAAATTCCCCCACAGAAACCATTTGCTTGGTGCAGTTACCCACCTTCCCCTTCCCTAAGGCACAGATCACAGGCCAGGCCACCTCAGAAGACACCGCCTCCCTCACATCCAGTCTTCAGTCATGACCGCAGTTGCAAACTCACATGATTCAAAGCCCAGCAACTTCTCTCCTAGGAAGGTGGCCGTAGGAGTGATGAATATTTTGGAATTATGGTTTTGTAACAATCATAGCAATTATTAAATCATTAAATGATTTTATAGAGGGGGACCTGAGATGCAAACTGAGGAAGTGAGTTGCCCAATGTCATACACCATGTTAAAAGGTAGAGCCAAGCCAAGTCTTCCGACTCCTAGACCAGTGCTCATTCCACTCCTCCAAAATCCTGCATCCTCCTCAGACATTGTTGAGCCCTCACTAAAGAGAAGGCACTTGGATAGGTGCACGACTCAGACAGCAATAAAGCACCTGACTGCCCTCAAGGAGCTCACATTCAGCTAGGGGAGACAGACTAGCAAATGAAACAATAAGGCAATGTTCTAGAAGAGTCTGTAAAGTGCTAGGAGAGCCCAAAGGCAAGGGAGGTTAGCCCCTGTGGGCAGAGTCAGGGGAGTGAGACTAGAGCGTGGCTCATTTGAGCTGGGCCTGGCAAGATGAGTAGAAGATTGTCAGAATGACAAGATGGGGAAGGCATTCCAGGCAGAAGGAAAGAGTGGGCAAAGGCACAGTAGTTAAGAGAGCATGCCTGTTCAGGAGGAAGGTGTGGCAAGGGGTGGAAGGATGGAAACAAAAATGTACCTGGGGGAGGGGACAGGGAAAGAAAGTAGGGGCTAGCAACTGCTAACTTCCAAATAAGAGTCCAGAGCAGCATGATCACAGCCGTAATGCTCTTTCATCTCATGGCCTCCCCAATGCCACCCACTCACTCACCCGACCATCTCAAAATTCACCTGCCAGGAGTCTTCTCTAACTCACTCTCTTCTGTGTGCGCCCACAGAGCTCTGTATATGGCCCATTACACCAATTACAGAGGATCCTGACTAGACTGTGAACCCAGAAGGCAGGGCTCTGTCTTCCCTGCCTGTCACGTTTCCTCGGTGCCCAACACCTTACACAACAATAAACATCTGTGGACTAAATAAACGAAAGCACAAAAAAAACAGAGAATGAACAGAGGCTGAACAGGATTTAGTCAGGGGGAGAGTCTGGTGTCCCAGGAAGCTAAGTTACACAGTAAGAGTCCTCTTATCTGAGGAAATACAGTCCAAGAATCCAACAGGTAACCGAAAAGAAAAATTGTTCAAATCAAAGAATCATAGAAGAAAATGCCTTATGTATACTGTGGCAGAGATTGCCAGCCGATTACCCCCAATACCACTCCTCCCAACCTCTCTTGAAGTAATGGAAACCCAAATTTCATCTGGGCATGTGGCCTCCTAGAATAAAGACTACATTTCCCATCCTACATGCAGTGAGGCATGGCCATGTGACCAAGTTCCAGCCGACGAGGTGTGAGCAAAAGTGACATGTGCAACTTCCATCCCATCATGTCCCGTCATTTCACCTACACATTTAAAAGCAATTTTGATAAACACCTCACTTCTTTTGAAGCTCTCAAAAAAATACAACTCAGCTTTTTGGGAAATAAGTTCTATTTCATATTTCACCAATTATATAATGTTTTATTGAATTATATAAAAACAATAACAACTACAACAGGAATAAACAGTTTAGGATCAAATACAGCTGACTCTCAGTAAGCAATAACTAATAACTAGGGACTCAATTAGTGGGACTGAAAGTCTACCCACAAACCAGAGAGTAGCCTCTCAGCTGGAAGGACTCTCCCTCCCATGGGTGTCAATCAAAACGCGTACAGAGGAAATGCAGAGCCCCAGCTTACTTGGCAGGGCAGTACATGAAGGTTAGTCAAGAGAGCTTCCGCTACAAAAACCAAGGGCACAGGAATGCCTTTGGGGTTTTTAGGGAGAATGACATGTAGACTAGGTACAGCAGCACTGTCAGAAGTGACCAGGGCTGGATAAAGAAACGCTATTTGTGTGGCTCCTCTCTTCTGGGGACTCCTTGGACTAGCGGGCAGTGGGCAGTCTCACAGCCTGTCACCATCAATCTGGCCTTTCCCATAAGCTCAAGTGTTTTTAAAGAGGCAGTTCCTCATCTCCTGCCAGCTTGCTTCCTGCCATCTGGTAGGAGGTGATGGTGGCCGTGGGGTTGGGCCAGTGCACCGCTCTTTATATAGTTGGCAAATAAAAGGGAGTTTTGCATTTCATGAGGGCGAGAGGGGCAGTTGGGATCTCTGGGTTCCTTTCCCATGGGAAGCCACACCTTTAGAAATAATATACACCCAAAGAAGCATGCTAGGTTGGGCAGGCCCCTGGTCCCTGAGGCTGTGTGCACACAACAGCAGCCTGTACTGCCTGGGAAGCTGGCCCTACTCCTTCTATGTGATGTTTGCCCCAGAAAGGACAGCAGGCTTGATCTGTCCCTGTGGCCTAGAAAAGAGGGCATGCCAAAAACAGACATGTCAAGCAACAGGAGACAGAGAGAACAAACTGTGACACAAGAGCCAGGGAAGCTCAGGCCTCAACCTGGAGAGAGATACACATCCCTGAGCAGGAATTCTCTAAATGTTTGGTGACTGGATAAATGTGTCACTCTCCCATTAGGTGTGTGTTGGCCTGCCCTTGGGAGCCACCAAGTCTTCTGGGTGCTCAGAGCGTGGTAACCTGTAATTGCCATGTTAGGATGAGTCACAGTAATTTACAGGATGAGTCAGAGGAACTTAATTATGCACTTACTTGTTGATATCCGCATCAAACTGAAAGTCCCACAAAGGTAGGGACTATATCTCATCCTTATATTCTCAGGAACCAACACAAACATAAATGCTCATGATCATTTGATGAATGAATGAATGAATGACATGCTATATAATTTATGGAACATTTTTACAGTCATTATCTCACTTGATCTTCCCCATAAAACCCTATAAGTTGGGAAGAGCAGGCTTTATTATCCCATTTTATAGATAAGAAAGCAACCTGAGAGGCCGAAATAGCAGCTAAAGTGACAAAGCCTTTTCTCAGAGCAGAACTTCAATCTCAGACCACCTTCCCAGGGAAAAATAAAATGAGAAAGCATCATCTCCTGACTTGGAAGAGGAGACAGAAACCTCTGGCCTTACTCCCTGGCTTTGTGGACAAGAACAGCAAGGCCTAGAGAGCCAGTTCATGGCAGAACAGAGGCTTGAACCCAGGTCCCCCACCTCCCAGCCCAGCACACCATCCTGTTCAGCACACAGAGCCTCTCTCTGCCTATGTTGGTATTGGTCCAGTTGTTCTGGATGCTGGGACTGACAAAATGACAGGGAAGGAAATGACGATAAAAGACGAGGAGAACAGACAGCCTGGCGCCTGTGTTACTGTCAACTATGCCAAGAGCAGGGAGGCCAAGCCCCCACCAGCCCTGCTGTGACCAACTCTGTTTGCCTCTGGCAGCTGAGAGATACACTGAATCCAGAAGAACCAGGTTCCTGTCCAGCTTTCTCCTCTGATGTCTTAGCAGCCTTTCCATCACTTAAAAAAAGAGAGGATTAAGTTTTGCATTTCTTGGGGGGATGTCACCCCATCCATGTCACATTAGCACGTATTTATGCCAGTAATAGGAAAACCATGCCCAGGATCAGTGCTTTGGCCAGGAACAGCTCTCTCGTTGCCTCCTTTCTACTGAGCCTCACCACAAATATCTGTCCATTTGTATGGGACAAAATTACTTGATGTAAAGTCACCATCAGTAAGAGGTTCACCTCAGCTGGCAAGTTTCCTGCAGCCTAACCTGCTGGCCACCTGGGATGGGGGGTGAGTAGCTTGCACCCAGAACTACTCACAGGTTTCTATGAGCAAGCAGACTCTGGGCACAGGGAGCAGGAAGGAGAGCTGCTGTCAGTCCTGGCTCAAGAGACACCATCCAAAGTCTGTGAGGGTCCTTATTCCAGTGGGAGCAAACCTCAGCCATTCGCACATAACCTGTTCCAGTGCCTGGCGAGGCCACAGAAGGGCTATGTATGTAACTCAGAAGCTCCCTCGAGACCTAGTAGCCCAGCCTGTGGAAGTCGATGAGGGTTTTGCCAATTCCTGAGGCTTTGCTCTCATGATCCCGCTCCTGGGTCTGTACAACCGCCTCTGTTTTGCCCCATATTCCCCCAGATGCATGCCTTAGTCCCTCCACCTGTTTCCCAAAAAAATACACTCATGCTAAATGTTTTGAGAGTTTAAGAGATCATGGGCTTCTGCCATCTCCTCCACTCAAATCTGAGTCACACCAACAGACACTACTGAGACCCTTCGTGCATTTCTGAGACCACCAGCACCCGCAAGACATAGCTTCCAGAACACTGCAGCTTTCTACCTGTGTCTCTCTACTCCTCCACCTGTGGGCTTTCTCCAGGACATAAAACTTGTTCAACACATCCAGGGAAGCCCAGATCACCTCCCAGAGAAACTACCAGCATCCAAGCCCTTTCTCAGGGTTGGCTTTTGGAGGAACCCAAAGTTAGATGCTCTCCTCGGAGCTCTGGGATTTCCGTTCTCTGTTATTTAGGTGGTTCATTTCCCTTCCCTTCAGCAGCAGATTCTCACAGGGACTCAGCTCTCCTAGAGAGCCCAGTGCTGTTTTTCCCACAATAGTTGCTCTCTCCCTGAGAGGAATTCTGTACCTACTTTTAGAAAAATAGTCTCTCTCTCTCTCTCTCTCTCTCTCTCTTTCTGTGTGTGTGTCTCTCCCTCTGTCTCATACGTCTGCTTGTTTCATGTGTGTTTCCTCTGTAAGGAGCATGTGCTTAAGCTAAACAGGGTAACGACAGGGCACTCTGGCTAGAAAAGCCCATTTGTCTGGCCCAGCCAGTACACATCTGCTAAAACTGGGAGCTAGAAAGCCTGGCCTCTAGTCCATTTGTACCATTTCTTGCATCTGTTTCATTATCTCTTTAAAGAAGGGGTTGGCCTAGGAGAGCTGAGAGGTGTGTAGGTAGCAGAAAGAAGAGCTGGAGGTGATATTACTCACTGGATGAGTAAATCATGCCCCCTCCGGTTCCTCTGTTTCCCAGTTTCCTTTCCTTGTGAAACTAGGGAGTTGGTCCAAATGGCCTCTCACCACCTCCAGCCACAGAATCTAGCTGCTCCTCCTGGTAACATTCAGAGATAATTACCAAACTGCAGAAAGAGAAAAAAGTGAGTGATTGGGTGTAGTTGGTGTTGTTTTCAGGATAGAACAACCTGCCCTAAGACAAGTGGATAATTGAGAGGAAAGGCCATGTGCCATCTCTGAATTGCCCACAAGCCCACTGGGTACACAGAAGGAAAGGCGTCAATGAGTGCCTCATGACCACAAATGCTGGGATATTTCTTGATGCCTCTAGAAACTTTTCTTCTGAGTTCTCCACAGTGCATAATTCACAAGTATGAAATTGTTACTGAAGAAAACAAAAGAGCACCTCGTTCCCCCAGATAGCATGATCACAAAGTGCCCTGGATGTCACCTCCTAAATACTGGCCACCCTCACAGCCGAGAGCTAACCACAGAAAACATAGAGGAGGAGAAGCCATTTTCTCTTCTTTAATGCTGCTTTTATGGTTATAAAAGAATACATGCTCACTGCAGGGGAATTTTAAAATCCAGCACAAAGGAGACCCTGCAGCCTGGGTCTTGTGGTGAGCTCCAGGCCAGGCTCCTGGCCACTAACCTCCTGGGCTAATGCAATGCCTTCATCTCCCCAAGTCACAGATCCCTCATTTGTAAAATGGCGGCAATAACACGTCCCCAGCAGAGCTGCTGCAAGGATCAAATGGGATAGCACGTGTGAGAGTACTTTGCACATTCTAGCTGCCTCCTTACCCTCAAGAAGGGCTGTGTGCTTAGTGGATGAGCACACAGGCGCTGCAGCCTGAAAGCATAGGGTCAGCTTCCAGCTGCCACTTCCTGACTGTAACACGTTGTGCAAGTTCTTTACCCCTTGTGACTGTTTTCTTATCTACAAAATGAAGATGATAATAATAATAGTTGCCTCATAGAGTGTGTTGCGTGATTAAACATGATCACTTACACGCGGTTCTCACATCAGTGTTTGGCCAAGATAAGCCCTCAAAAAATGTAAGCCATTATATTTCTTATGTAGCATATGCTCCATGAGGGCAAGAATGTCAGTCTATTTCCAGACCCTCATACAGTGCCTGACACAGAATGAATATTGTCAATATTTATTTTCACCACCCCCACCCTCAGCCTCCCATGCGTTCTCTTCTCCAGGCAAAACCTCCCTGGTCTCAATTGCATCTCAGCTGACACAGACTCTGGGATGAGCCCCCACTCTGTTCATTTCTGCTTATCTTCAAACACAGTTCCCAGCCCTGAAGAAGGGCTGTGGGTTGAACAAAGGGCCCCAAAACGATGGTCCTGATAGCTGGGACCATTTTCTACACCATATGTATGGATGCAGGCTGAGTGGGACTAGAGGTGTGTCCTATTCAAAATGGTGTCACCTGACTGAAAGGCAGTGACAGCTGGGCCCGTTACCTCTGCCTGGGTTGTGAGGCACCAGCTCAGAAGCTCTGTCTACAACCTGGAAGCAGCCAGAGTGGGTCCAGCCCAGGGATGTTTCAGGCAGATCTGTGGGTGCCAACAAAGGGCAGAGGAAAATCAAAAGTGCCATTGAAGCTCCTGGGCATCACACAGAAAAACAAATGAACAAAAGAACTGTTGGCTGAACTCAACAGTAATGATGCTTTCCTACTGAATGCAGGAGGCTGCCCTGTCTAATATAAGAGCACCGTATGTGTCCTGGGAAGACTCAAGTTCTGCTCCATAGCTTTTCTGAGCCTCAATTTCCTTATCTGGAAAATAGGGATAATATTACCTGCACTATTTCCTCTCTCACTCATTGCGAAGATCAAAATAAGGCACTGAACCTGAAGAGCCTGGAAATTGTAAAGGGCTGCATAAATTTAAGGAAGATCAAAACGTATTTTTGCATTTCTTCTTTAGCCACGAAGAAGAGCAATAACCATAATGCCTTCGAGCTTTGCAGGACTGGCAGTCCCATGAGCGTTCCTGCCGTATTCCCACCTCCTAGCAACAGGGTCTGACAACCGCAGTTGCTTAATAAATATCTGATAAATGAAAGAATGAATGGCTACCACCAGCATTTCCATTTTCCTAATCTTTAGGACCCAAGGAAACATTATGTCCTTACATGCAAAAAGCATGACTTAGTGACTCAGACAAACCTGGTTCAAACCCAGACTCGATCACTTATAATAACTGTCTAAGGCAAATCAGTTAGTGGCTCTGAACCTTCATATCCCCTCCAGGAAAGTGTGGACGACAGGCCCTTACCGTACCAAGTTGCTGTGAGGGAAAAGAATGAGATGACATATGTAAAGCTCTTAGTTGTGATTATTATGCCTCTGATGTCCTCCTCAATTCAAGAATAGTTAGTTCCATGTTAACTCAGAACCATAAAGATTCTTAAAAATTCTTTATTCCAATTTTATAAGTGGAAACCTGAGGCCCAGGAGTTAAGATGACTTGCCAAGGTCACAAAGCTCTCGGACGTGCTCTTTTAAGTTACCGTCCATCTAGGGCACCTGGATGTTTTGGGATGTGTCACAGTGTCACCAGCTAATTACCCCAAGGAGGTTTCAGAAGCATTTAACTGTTTCTCCAAATTGGTTTTTTTTTTGTTATGTTAAGAGATGCAATCATCAACCATCCTGAACCAGAACGAGCTCCACTGCAAGAGCAGGCTCAGATGAGCCGAAAGACCCCAACTGAGCCTGCGCAAGCAAATACCTACCTCTCCCTTTTGAATATTCATTCCCCATCTGAAATAAAAGGCCCCTGCTTCCCCATGCTCAGGGACAGCCACGACTTTGGAAACGGTTCCGCACGGCCTCCTATTTGCCACAAATAAGCTCTACTTTATGTAACACCTACTTCTAATGGAGAGTCTGATTTTACCTCACCAGGAAGTGAACCCACTTCAGTTCAGTAACAATAGCATGCACAGGGCCCCCAGCAGGGGTCTGTATCCACGTTCTCCCAGACAGTGCAAAGAGCCATCTTCCTGCTGCCTCCCTCCAAGAGGGCTCAGAAAGGCAGTATTAGGGATGGTAACTGTGGGATTTTGTGTAGTTTTTCCTACTTGAGCTCCTCTGATCTGCAGATCTCTTTATAGATATTTGTATCTGATGAAAGAAATTTCAAATGTTTGAGACTGATTATAAAGCCAGAAAGTGTGATCATTGTCCTTGGTGGGTTTTTTTCTTTGTTCTGTTTTTTTAATGATTCTACATTTTAATTACTACAATCTCCATCTGCCTTTTTTTTTCAATTAAGGAGAAAGTACTGGAGCATGTATCCTGCGACATTTCTGTAAAGATGCAAAGCGCTTGGATTCTGCATAGCTCATTATATTTCCGTAGGAATGCACTAATTACATTTACCTGAGCCATGTGCTCCTGTTCCAGTTGATAAACATCCACACCGAAAAGCTTCTGCTGCAGAGAAGAGAAGACGGAGAAATGGCTGATAAAATAAGGGCTCCTTTGAGGAAAGGGGCCCAGGTGCCAACCACCAAAATTCCTTCTCTGCCTATCACTACAGAGAAGTGTGGCGATGGCAGATCTGAGATCCAACAAGGTGGCAAATTATCTGAATAACTGCACATGCATCTTTGGGCAGGATATATACAATTTCCTGATGCTGGGAGCTAGGCAAGGCGTTGTTTTTTCTGTTTTTTTTTTTGTTTTTTTTTTTTTGAGGAAGATTAGCCCTGAGCTAACATCTGCTGCCAATCCTTCTCTTTTTGCTGAGGAAGACTGGCCCTGAGCTAACATTTGTGCCCATCTTCCTCTACTTTATATGTGGGATGCCTGCCACAGCATGGCCTGTCAATCGGTGCCATGTCCACACCCGGGATCCAAACCAGCGAACCCGGGCCGCCAAAGCGGAACGTGCGCACTAACTGCTGCACCACCAGGCCAGCCCCTAGGCGAGGCATTTTAAGTGGTTTCTCACTTAAGTGGTCTCTCATCTCTGAAGGTCCAAGCAGAACCTGATGACAATTTGGGAGCACATTGTAATCATAGTGATGGTTCCTACTACAAGCCAGGTGTTCTAAATTATCTCATCTCTAAGTCTCACAATAGCCCCGTAATAAAGATATTATTATTCTCCCATATTATAGACGTGAAAACTGAGGCTTTGAGAAATTAACTTGTCCAAGGTCTTACAGCTGGTAAGTGGAAGAGCCAGAATACAAACTTGGATCTACCTGGGTTTGAATGAAGCCTCTGTGTTCTTTCCAACTATGTCATGCGGTCTCTTAGGGCCCAGATGGTGTTCTTTCCCACACTGCATTCCAGAGAGAAAGGGAGATGCAAAAAACAGGGAGTCCAGCTTCAGGTAAAGAGTCTGATCAGAAGTGTCCAAGGATCCTTCCTATTCTGAGGTTCCAAGACCACAAGATAACAACGTTTGCACGTGTGTGCTTGCCATCATGAAAGTCCTCTGCAGAGACAAGTTCTACTAAACCTTGAAGCTTCCTCTGATTCTCAGCTTGTAGTGGCTTCTGATCACTTGTTTCTGTTCTTTGCCTCCTCCTCACCTCTCGGTACCCCATCTCCACAGAAAAGAAAGGCCAAAGTGTGCAATCGCCATAAACTTTCTGGAAGAGGTAACTGGGTATTCTCCGCTTCATTAGGGGGAGGTGAGGATGAAGCTCTCTAACATGGAGAGATGGCACAACAGCTGATTCCTGCCTAGATCTGGCTGGAGTAACATTTGCTTAAGAAAAGTTAATGTATATATTCCTTACAAAAATCCTGTAAGGGAAGTGCCATTATTAACTCCCTTTTTACAAACCTCAATTAACAAATGAGGAAATCTGAGGTACAAGGAGGTGAAATAACTTGTCTGAGCTAGTAGGGAGCAGAGCTAAGATTCAAGCCCAGGTAGGCTGGTTCCAAAATACAGATCTTAACCACTGCCATGTACCATCTCTTAAAACATGTCATAAAATATCTTGCTTACTAAAGCAACATCTCGTTCTCTAGTAGAGACCTTCTCAATCTGCCCGTGCCTTGATCTTGGACATCTCAGCCTCTAGAATTGTGAGAAATAAATGTCTGTTGTTTAAGCCACCCAGTCTATGATATTTTTGTTGTAGCAGCCCAAATGGACTAAGACATCCATCATCAAGTGTCTCAGAAAAAAAAATAGAGAGCGTTTGTGAGAGCACAGAAAAATAGCAGTCAAATAATAGAGCAAAGAAGATTGACTCCATTAATTAATAAATTCATGCTTTGCACCCATCTCCTCCAAACACGCAGCAATGACAGATAAAAGATAAAAAAAGACATAGCTACACTCAAAACCCATACACACCAGTAGACCAAAATAAGAGAAGAAATACAAAGAGTGTATACGAAGGACCAAGGCCATAGGCCCACAGGAGTCCAGTGTGTGAAGCAGGTAGCAGCCAAGAGTTTGGCTCCTGAAAGAACATTAGAACTAAAACTGTTCATGCAAAACAAGAAATCAGAAAAAGGGCTTAAACGCAGGGGCAACACCTGAGCTCGTGAAAGAAGATGAACAAAACTGGTGCCAATTCATGGCCTGAGGCTAAGGTTTTGAAGGAAACAATGAGCTTGGAAAGAAGGGAGGACATACAGCAGCCCAGGAACTGAACCACGGGTAACTAGATCTGTGATATTCCAAATACCACTATGGAGCAGGAACATCAAAATTCCACCACACAGCCTGATTCTGGACTGGGAGTTCTAGGGTGCCAACTGAAAAAAATGCAAAACCACTACACAGGGAGGTAAGATTAAGCACAAAAGGGGAGAAAGATGTAAATAACAACAAAAAACAAAGAAAAATACCCTTTTTAAAAATTACCCTGTAAATCAAAATGCCAAATCCACTGCTATGACAGCCAAAAAATCAATAATTGCAAAGTAAATTTTAGATGAAATTTTTAAAAATATGAAATTTTACAGAAACTTAGGATTTTAAAATAAATATGTTTAGAATGTTCAGAGCTGAATAAATGACTTCTATTTTTTAAAAAAACATGAAATGACATTAAAACAGGCTGAAGATAGCTATGAAAAATAATCAGTTCAAAAATGTGGAGAAAAAACACACATATATACATATACAGTCTTAGTCCATCTGAGCTGCTATAACAAATCACCATAGACTTGGTGGCTCATAAACAACAGAAATTTGTTTCTTACAATTTGGGAGGCTGAGGTCCAAGATCAATGTGTCTGTTGAAGCCCACTTTCTGGTTCATAGACAGCCGTCTTCTGTGTCTTCACAAGGTGGAAGGGGCAAAGGGGCTCTCTGGGATCTATCTTATAAGGGCACTAATCCCATTCACGAGGGTTCCACCCTCATGACCTTATCACCTCCCAAGACCCCACCTCCAACTGCTATCATATTGGGGATTAGGCTTCAACATATGAATTTTAGGGGAAACACTCAGTCTATAGCATATACATATATATTATATTCATATATAAAAAGTAGGAGAATATCTTATATTTATGACCTCAGGAAGGGAAACATTTCTTAATCAAGACACATACACACAAAAAAAAGACTGGTTAATTCAATAACATAAAAATTTTTAATGATTATTACTCAAAAGGTACAATTGAAAAAAAACATTCAGACAAGCCACAGACTTGGAGAAGATGATTTGCCACACATATAACCTCTTTAGAATGGATAGGTGTTTTCAGCTTAGGAGATAGAGTAAAGAGGAAAAGTCCCATTTTAATATCCCTTCCTATAATATCCATAAAAAATAATATCCATAAGTAATATGTGTATGCTTTAAAGTTTACGTAAATGTATTATATTTATTATTTTACAGTTTGCTTTTCTCTCCCATGTTTTTTGTTTTTTCAGGGTTTTTTGCTGAGGAAGATTTGCCCTGAGCTAACATCTGCTGCCAATCTTCCTCTATTTTGCATGTTGGTCACCACCACAGCTTGGCTGATGAGTGGTGTAGGTCCGTGCCTGGGATCTGAACCTGTGAACCTGGGCCACAAAAGTGGAGCACACCAAACTTAACCACTACGCCACTGGGCCAGAACCTCTCTCATTTTTTTTTGATCCATGTAAATGGATACCAGTTATTCTATCAGCTGTATTGTATTCCATTATATGACTATATCACAGTTTTCCTTTTTATTCACTCTTCTGCTGATAGGCATTTAAGTTTTCCTAAATCTTTTGCTATTACAAATTATGCTGTTAAAACAGAATAGTATGACAGTTCTGTTTAGGAGTACATTTCAAAATATTTTTTATACTCTTTTATTGTTTATCTCATTTAATTATATTGAGATGAGAGAAATGGTCATTGGCTATTGATTCTCTGAAATTTTATGATGCTGTCTTTGGTCCCCTTATATGGTCAATTTTTTAAATGGTCCATGGGTATTCTATTTAAACACATATTCTTTATTTGTTGAGTACAATACTTTTTCTATCAATTAGGTCAGAGGGTTGAGAAATTATGACCTTAGGACCAAATTTGGCCTGCAGCCTGTTTTTCTAAAGTTTAGTTGGAACACAGCCACACTCTTTCATTTAGCTATTGTCTATGGCTGCTTTTATGCTACAATGGTAAAGTTGAGTAGTTGTGACAGAACCATATGTGGCCCCAAAACCTAAAATATTTACTATGTGGCTCCAATCTCTAGGAAACAAATGTTGTTTTCAGAATGTTTCTCTTTTTTTTTCGCCCCCCAAAGTCCTAGTGTGTGGTTGTATATCCTATTGCAAGTCCTTCTAGTTCTTCTATGTGAGCCACTGCCACAGTGTGACAACTGACAGACAGGTGTTGTGGTTCCACAACAAGGAAATGAACCCAGGCAGTCAAAGCAGTGAGAGCACAGAACTTTAACCATAGGCCATCAGAGCCGGTTCCAGAATGTTTCTCTTTTATTTGACTTGAGGAAGGTATTCAGTAAATGATAGTTGTCAAATAAAGGCAAAATAGAACATTTTCATGTCCTGAGGGCAAGCTATCAATTTCACTCTGCAAGCCCAGCCTCTCTCTGGTTCAAAGCAAAAAATCTCCCTGTCCCTCTCCAAAAAAAAAAATCTAGCAAGGCTAGTTGTAAGCATGATGGTGGGGACAGGATCCAAAACCAAGAAATGTCAACAATGTGTTCCACAAGGTGTAGAGCAAGTGCATTTGGAGAGAAACTGGCAGGATTTATTGGAAGGAAGATAATTTGCCAGCCAGAGAGTCTGACCACATTCTGTACAGTGCTTGACTTTTTCCAGCTGCCAGAGACAAACTAGCGATTACGAGATGTTACAACTCCCACCACAGATGTTGCCGCATTACTGAGGACATCAGCAGTGACTCAGATGACATGGTGGATGATGTGACTCCTTGCCCAGCACTGCTCATGTAGGAAAGTATAGATCTGAATCTGAAAGAAAAAGGCTAAAAACGGAATTTTTAAAATTCTGAATCAGGTCAACAAGTATATATAGTCCAATCACAATGAGCAAGGCTCTTACACACTTTATTTAATTTAAACCTCACAATGGAGTTCCCAATGCCAGGTGAGTAGCCTGAGGTCCCCTAGCTGGTACCTGAGTGCCTTGATGTGAGCCACTTTTAGCCAGCTTCAACCCCTGTGTTCTTTTCCCTTCAGAAGTAATATAAGAAAATTCTTATGTATTGAAGTATATGGGGAAGCCATTCTGGTTTGAACTTGATTTGGCCTGAATTTTATTTACACCAAAGAAGCCTAACTTATAGTCTTTCAAACATACATTGTCCATCTGCTTTCATCATTACCCTAAACTAAAGTATGTACTCTTTTGAAGATAAGAATTAATGCCTCCCTTCTTATGATGCCAGCACTCTTTGAAGATGTCTCCCTTCCCATGACACCAGGGTCATGTTGACCCACTGTGTACGTGCTAATCTGTAACAAACATTTCCTTGAACCCTTGAAGGAATGTACCCCTGTCATGCTTGATGAATGTATCTTTGTTTTGAAATGGTATATAAGTGTGCTAAAAATCACTCTCTTCCGGAGCACTTTCTTCCCTTCCAAAGGCTGTGACTCCTGGGCTACAGTCCTCAGTTTAGCTCAGATAAAACTCTCCTTTTCTTTATTATAGAATGATTATTGATTGTTTGCATCAACAGAAGTGAGAACATTCTGACTTGGAATGAGGGTCACACCAGGACACACAGACCCATGATGACTGCAGAGTGGGGCCAATACCTCAGGAAGGGTGGTGGCGCTGTGATGATGCAGAGACCAGGGAGAAGAGAGCCCACACTCACTGTACACTTACTCAGGGTCAGAAACCTTGACTGTCGTGCAACTAATCCTCACAAGAACCTCTGGGGGAGCTTTGGTGTTCTGGTTCTGTAGATAAAGAAACCAAGTCACATAACTTGAACAGGTCACACAGCGATTAAGGTTCAGAATCAGGATTTGCACTCAGCTCGCTCTAATTCTAATTCCTTCCCAGTATGCCATCTTTTGAGAGATCACATCAAATTTAGGGAAGCAAGAGAGAACTTTAGTAAATCTTTTAAGAGAATATGTTACTTAAGAGGATCTATGGAAGGATTGGTGGGATTCAACAGGTAGAGATGGAATGGGAGTCTGGAATGGCAGGGAGACCACAAGAGCGAAAGTAAATAGCTCGGGAAGTGGCTGTGGAACGTGAGCCACAGGGTTTGGCATGAGCCTGAGGTGCAGGCGATGAGGAGGAGGTGGGGAATGTGGGCTAACGCCACACAGGGAGGGCCTGACCAGCCAGGATCCTGTCCACAGCTGCACAGCTGCAGCCAGACTTTTCCACTGAGGAGAGCAGCTAATGGGTTTGTGGAGAGAGCTCCAGAAGCAACAAAGCTGCAGTTAGCTTAGCAGAACTTGGCTTAGCAATCTGTATACAGGGGAAGGAAGACAAGAAATCTGAGCAGTGAATAACTCGAAGATTTAGGCAGGAAGAAACAAAGCTGTCAGCATCCACAGATGTTGTGTATCTACACAAAAAACCCAAGAGAATCTAAAACCAAATTGTTAGAATTATGTCAATGTCAGTAGATAAACAAAATGTGGCATACACACATAATAGAATATTAATTAGCCTTGAAAGGATAGGAAATTCTAACACATGCCACAACATGGATGAACCTTGAAGACATTAGGCTAAGTGAAATAATCCAGTCACCAAAGGACAAATATCCACTTATATGAGGTACCTAGAGTAGTCAAATTCATAGAGACTGAAGGTAGAATGGTGGTTGCCAGGGGCTACAGGGAGAAGGGTTGGGGGAGTGGTTGCTTAATGGATACAAAGTTTCAATTTGGGAAGATAAAAAAGCTCTGTAGATGGATAGTGGTGATGGTTGTCCAACAATGTGAATGTACCTGATGCCACCGAACTCTACACTTAAAAATAGTTATAATGGGTCCCAGGCCTGTGGCTGAGTGGTTAAAACTTCTGCATGCTCTCCTTTAGTGACCCAGGTTCATGGGTTCAGATCCCAAGGTGCAGACCTACTCCACTTACTAGCCATGCTGTGGAGGTGTCCCACATACAAAGTAGAGGAAGACTGGCACAGATGTTAGCTCAGGGCTAATCTTCCTCAAGCAAAAAAAAAAAAAAAAGAGGAGGACTGGCAGTGGATGTTAGCATAGGGCTAATCTTCCTCGGGGGAAAAAATGGTTATAATGGTAAGCTTTGTATTGTATGTATTTTACCACAATTTTAAAAACAGAATTTTTAAAAAGTATGTGCATAGACAAGAAATTTGGAAATACACTAACATTTGCCACATTATTGGAGTAGTAAGGTTGTGGATTACTTTCTTCTATACATTTGTTTCTGTAAAGTGTTTTCAAGGAATAAAAACTTTAAAGAAAAAAATGGCCAAAGACTTGAAAGACTTTTTTTCCAAAAAAAGATATACAAATGGCCAAGAAGCACACGGAAAAGATGATCAACATCATTAATAATTAGGGAAATGCAAACCAAAATCACAATGAGATACTACTTTACACCCACTAGGATGACTATAATAATTTTTTTAAAACATGGGATATAACAAGTGTTAGTGAGGGTGTGGAGAAATTGGAACTTTCATGCACTGCCAGTGGGAACATATAATGGTGCAACCGCTTTGAAAAACAGTCTGGCAGTTCCTCAAAAAGTTAAACACAAAGTTACCATATGACCCAGTAATTTCATTCCTAGGAATATACTCAAGGGAAATGAAAACACATGTCCACACAAAAACTCAGACATGAATGTTCATAGCAGCATTATTCATAATAGCCACAGGTGGAAACAACCCAAATACCCACCGACTGATGAATGGATAAACAAAATGTAGTATATTCTTACATTCCTCCCTTTCCCCTACCACCAAGCCAACCCTCCTTATCTTCCCACCTCCAGCTCCATTCAGCCCTTTGAGGGGTTTCTCATGCAAGAGTGTGGACATCCCCACTGCATGTCCAAGTTCTGTCTACCCCCTCCCTGAAAACAGCGGCCCTTAGCCAGCCCTCAGGTGTAGGGGAGCACACACTCTTATGCAGCCCTCCAGAGAATGGGTCTAGGAGCAGATCCATGCAGGCTCTGAAAGCAGGAGAGGAACCACTTAGGAAATCCTGGGGTCCTGGATTTCCAAAAAGGGATCTAGAAGGCTGTTTATCCTGTGGGGAGGGGCTTGGCCAGAGAGAGCTAGAGTGGGGTCCCCTGAATCACAGAACCCCGGCAGACCCTTGGTTGCTCAAATCTAGAGGTGGCAATAGATTTAGACAGGCATGGTCTATTGCTCCAAGAATCTTACAATCTAAGCAATATTACCACACTTGGAATCTCAGCATTTCAGGCTTATGAACATTAATGAACTTAATGTACTCCCTCTGGAAGACTTTATAGGTTGATTCAGGACACAGGAATGACAAAGACGGGTTTTAACAGCTGCTAGCCGGTACCACCAGTGGTTTTGCTCTAGCAATGACCCATGAGCAGAATTCTGAAAGACGGACTTCCATGCGACGACTGGTGGTTAAACTGGTTTTATTTCTGGAAGCAGCCATGTCACCCAGGCTACCAACTTGCCACATTCTCTCATACTTCCTGGATGAAGGTGGCTGAAGCTGACTTTTAGGTACCACACTGTCACTTCTCAGTTCCTCAACTTTCCAGGAGTCCTCTTCCTATGCACAGAATGGCTTTCGAGCTGCAGCTTTCCTTCAACAAGGTGCAGCCATGACTTCATGCACCAAAAGTAGCTACAATTGGCTCACTCCAAGTCCTGTCAAGTCTGGAGAAAGCTTCAGACTGCCCAGTTGTCTGCTCTCAGACATACACATTGGCAAGGACATTGGTCAAGAAAGCAAGACTCGGCCTCTCTATGAGCATTGTAGGAGTCTTGAAACATTATTTACTCCATCTTCCTGAATTTCCATTACCCCATACTCACAGAGACAGAATATCACTTTCTTGACATTCTCTGTTTTAAGTTCTGGCCTCCCTCATGCATTCCACTACATTTTACAAAGTGCTTTCACATAAATTATTTCTTCTCTGTTGTACCTTTTCAATTCTAAAATCAGATGTTTTGTTCATTAAGTGTGCTCCCTTATTATAAAAGTTAATGATATTATTTACAATAGTCAAGACATGGAAGCAACCTAAGCGTCCATCAACTGATGATTGGATAAAGAAGATGTGGTATATATACACAATGGAATACTACTCAGCCGTAAAGAGGAACAAAATCGTCCCATTTGCAACAACATGGATGGACCTTGACGGAATTATGTTAATGAAATAAGCCAGATAGAGAAGGACAATCTCTGTATGACTCCACTCATATGAGGAATTTAAAAATGCAGACAAGAGAACAGATTAGTGGCTACCAGGGGAAAGGTGGGGTAGGGGGTGGGCACAAAGGGTGAAGGGGTGCACCTACAACACGACTGACAAACAATAATGTACAACTGAAATTTCACAAGATTGTAACCTATCATTAACTCAATAAAAATTAAATTTAAAAAAAATTTTAAAAAGTTAATGCCATAAATTTCTCTCTAATTACTGATTTATCTGAACTTAAAAAAATATTTTCATGGTCATTCTGTTTTAAATGTTTATTTCTGTATAAATGTTTATGGTCTCTTTTTTAATTCATAAATTATTTAACTACGTGTTCTTTTACATTTCCATACTAGTTTTTTTTACTTATTGCTTGTTGCATCCCATTCTTTCCTCCTGAGTTCAATTTCAGTTCCTCCTTTAGATTTCCTTTCAGAAAGGGTGTGTGAGTGATAAAGTTTCTCAGCCTTTATCCAAAATTGTATTTATTTTTCCCTCACTCTCCAAAGAAAAGTTAACTGTGTATAGAATTCTAAGTTGGCAGTTACTTTCTCTCAGAACTTAAGAGATACTTACTCAATTCTCTTATTGAATTCTTATGTAAGATACTTATTCAATTCTGGCCTTTTCTGTTGACACTGGAAGTCTGTGAGTAATCTGTTTTTCCTTCTAGCTGTGTTTAAGAATTGTGTTTAAGACTCATCTTTGGTGTTTTGCATTTGCAAAAACTATAGTATTTATTTTTAATTTTTATTATTATTTTTTAATACTGTTGGGACACATTGGGCTTCTTAAATCTGAATGATGTTCATGGCCACAGATCTACACCACTGGTCTGTCAGCGGCCATGCTGTGGCAGCATCTCACAAACAGAAAGAAGAAGATCAGCAAGAGATGTTAGCTCAGGGCGAATCTTCCTTAGGGAAAAAAAAATCCATCTAATAGACGAAGAAGAAATGATACAATAAGAAATCACCATTTTGCAACTTCAAGGTATATAATAGATGTAGTCAATGATCATCAATGGTTGCTAATGTCACAAAGAGAGATAAGCAAGACAAACATTTTAAATAGAAATATGAAAAATAGCTATTTAAAGCTATTTACATAGCTTTTAAACAGAAATACACAACGCCATTGTAACCTTTGCAATCTTTTATCACATACTTAGGTGCCAGGAAGTTTCAAGTCTTGAATGATTTTAAGTATTTAAGCATGTGGATAGACCATTAAGCTTGCTTTTTCTGAGTTATCGATGCAAAATCAAAAATGAAAAAAAAGGCAGTCCTTGAGATTGAATCATTTTCCTGTAACATATGGCTACACAACTCAAAAATACGTAAGGCCCAGTGATCTGGGTGCCCCAGAAATCTCAGTGTGCTTCCTTTATGTGCTTCACGGGTAACAACTCAGGCCTACCGTTAGGGACCACATGGTGTCCACAGCCATTTGGATGACAACTTCCTATACGCATTGACTCTGCTCCTAGGTATATAAGCTCAGCTCTTAAATGACCACATACAGACAAATAGGTTGAGAAAGAAGCTTTAAAACACCCACAAACATCAGCAAGACTTAGTTGAGGGAGTGGTAGCATTACGGCATCCAAACTTTCTGTGAACTCAAGTGTAATGTAATAATAGCGGTTTATTACTCATAGTCATGAGGGACACTCAGAGCCACAGATGCTAAGTAGCCAGGCTCTTGTTGAGAGATAAAATCAGGTACTTCAGGAGAGAAGCCCCTAGAAAAGCACATTGCAAATATCCTCTTCTCATTATTAATACAATGAAACTTATTAGCTCCTTTCTATTAATGATGTGGAAAGCCAAGCATTTTAATCAGAAGTCCTCATTTTGAATCCTCTCTGCCATTTATTTCTGGCACGTTGGGTTCCTGGGTCCTTTTGTGAAAAGACTGGGGATGAAAAGCAAAGTGCCACCATCTGAATGGAAATCAAGCGTGAGAGCCTATTACAGACTCAGGTGAACTGGAAATGGAATAAACAGCCACTATACCCCAAACAGGAAACCACTAATTAGATTTCTGAGCTTAACATAAATGCTTCCTAAGCTGCATGTTAATACAGGAACTCACTGTATTTTGATTCAGTTCACTTGAATGAAAAGATGCACTGGCTGGATGTGTCCCCAGAGGTTTAAGTGTGCCCAGTATCCTACAGCAATGGTTGTATTGAAATGTAAATAACACCACGAGCCATTATTTGTGCCTGTAGTGTTTGGAAGCTGGTCATTCTAAATTATTATTTTTATCTTTTTCTTGTCTTGGCCTTGGGAAAATGTCAAAATTGGCCAGAACTATTCCCAGATCAGACAAACAAATACATTTATATTAATTAGACACAAAGCAGGCCAATACGTTTAAGTCTCTGGTGCCAGTCTGACAATTCATTAAGAAACGTCAGCCATCAAACAGTCCTCAGGAAGGATGTAGGGTCGACAAGCCTTAGGGTTGGTGTCAGGTGACTCAAAGCTCTAAAATCATGTCCTGCTTTTGACAATTGCTTTATTTCAGGAGAGAAGCAGGAAGGATCAGAAAAGAGCTCAATAAGGGCATAAAGAAAGATGGACAGAGGAAAGTAAATGCAAAGCGGGGGGACCATTTGCCTGGTGGAAATGCAACAGAGGAAGTTTACAGCATTTGAAGACATAAGCTTAACATTTCCTCCTGACACAGCTGAACTCAGTCCACCAGCAGAATAAACTGAGAGCCAACCAGCCGTACACTCAGAGCACAGAGGATGGGGCAAATATTTATACACAGTTCTCCTTGGGTTGGGTTTCTCTCAGAACAGTCTACCTCCCAGGATCTTCTGCGTTTAGAGAATAATAGTGGCTACCCGATTGTGAATTTCTCCCACTCCACCTCCTCACAAAAAGAAAACAAAATCAACGAGAACAAAATCAACAGTGAGAAAACAAAATCAAAATGAGAATAATGAGGAGACTGAAAAGAGACAGATAGTAGGGAAAAGGAGGAAAGATATCTACCAAAAATGAACAAAATCAATCAAGCTTCTCCTACATCAGTGGTTCTTAAAGAGTGGTCCCTGGATTATCAGCATCAGCACCACCTGGGAACGTGTTAGAAATGCATATTCTCAGGCCCCACTGCAGACATACTGAACCAGAAACTCTGAGTGTAGGCCCAGCAATCAGAGTTTACAAGCCTCCACGTGACTCTGATGCGAGCTAGAGACTGAGAACCTCTGTCTCGAATCATTGTCTCCCCAAGGCTGCATCCCTTTCCCAGCCCAGCTGAGAGACCCCAGCTGCTTTCAAGTCAGCTGCTTCTCTTTCTAAAAGAATATCGTGAAAATGACACTTGAATCAGACACTAACCCCACACCTGAAGCTTCAGGAAAGAAATTCAAATAGAAGCTCCCCAGCCAACGCATACCCTTTCTCTACCCCTGCCATCTACTTCTTTCTTCCATGTGTTTATGAACGCTGCTCTTCCTCTAAGCTCAAGGTTTGTAATTTCATTTTTCCTCTTAATTTTTTTGTCTCGCCTTACAGCAAGTTTCTGCAAAGGATCTTTCCAGGGAATAACCAAGTTAAGGTCGAAGTAGGTAGCACAGTGATGTGGCCTTCAGAAAATTAAATTAATAGTGTGTCCTCACATATTCATAGCCACGCACACCATTCTTTGGTAAGTTGTAAAATTCATTTTATTAAATCTCCTAAGATCTTCTCATAATTATTTTTTCAGAGGATTCCTTGTATTATGTATATAATTTTATATATATAGAAATATAATTTTTTCCAGGGATAAAGACCCTTGGTTTCCTCACCTTTAAAACTAAACAATAATACTAAACTTTCAAGGTCCTTGTGATACAATATAGTGTTTGTCACTGGTATGTGATTAATAAATGGTATCTAATGTTATTGATATTTTCAGCTTAGTCTATTGTATCTAAACTTTCTAAACAGCTTAAAATAAAATTTTTCACTCTAATAAAATAATGAATAGCCTGGGAGATTTTTAATTTTAAGAAACTTTAAATACTGAAGAGAATAAACACAGTAAAAGAAATGCTATATTTCTCTTTTTCTTAACCATAAGACACCAGAAAAGATGGTTCTTAAGGGCCTGTAGGTTGTCACATCTAAGTGGGCTTGAAAGAGAAGAAATCACTAACAGAATGGGCCTAGTAGAGGAGAAGGGCCTAGTAGAAAGTGCTCCCGGAGTGACGGACTTGAGGACTAATAGGAAAGTAAGTGGTTTCTGTCCTGCCTCTTCTCAACCAGAGAGATGGTCAAGAGTGTGTGCGGCCCGTGAGCTCGGCCTGCCTGCATTGGAATCTGGGCTCTATCACTTCCCAGCTGTGTGCTCTTGTGCAGGTCACTTAATATCTCTGCACCTCTGTTTCCTCGTCTCTAAAATGGAGACAAAAATCACTCTTAAATTGCTCGGCATATAAGACAAAAATGTTTTCGAGGGCTTAGTATGACCCAAGTACAATTCTAAGTTCCTTATAAGTACTAATTTATTTAATTCTTATAACAGGCCTAGGAACTATCATCATTTTACAGCTAAAGAAACCAAGGTACAGAGAGTTTGAGTGATTCCCCTCGGGATCCCACAGCTGGTCAATTGCAGGCCCAGGATTCAAACCCAGACAGTCTGGATCTAGAATCTTCTCTTCGTCTACTACCCTGCATGGCTACCTTGCAACAGACAGGAGCAATTATTATCATCAGCACCACCACTTCCACAGATGAAGATGTAATTTACTTGTTGAAACTCTACAGGACTGATAACATTGATTAAGCACCCACTGTGTTCAGAATACAATGTCAGGCATGACTCTACAACTCTGTCCCTCCCCCCGGCAACATCTAATCTACTTTGGGACATAAGATATACAGAAGTAGTGAGGTCAGAATTTGCTCACTATTTATCAGATGTGCAAAGGAAGAAGGGGGAGAAGGGAGGAGAGAGAGAGGGAAAAGAAGCCTGTAGCTCTAATTTTCTAAAACCTATCTGACCTGCTCTCAAGCACTCATCCTACTAAAGTGAGATGGGGAGGATGTGGGAGGGAGAGACCTGGAAAATGTAAAACCTAGGAAAAGCTATGCTTCTTCCTCTTGTTCCCTTCCAGTTCCTGCTGCCTCTGCTATTGATGGGTCTATGACTGACATCCTCTGGGTCTTCCTCTCCCTGAAGTTGAAGACTGATGTCTTGCTCACAAGCCTGGCCTTAGCCTGGATCTCACTAGAACCACTGATCCTCTAAGGCATCTGCAACTGCTTTGAGGTCCCCAACTGCCCTGGCCTCTGCTATAGTATCTCTTTACCTATGACTATTGTGGACAACTCCCTTGGTCTTCTGAGCTCATGAGTCTGCATCTCAAGAGTCCCAGTGCCCAAGGACCATATATAACTTCTGGATCTCCTAAAGAACAGATGATAGAGAACTAAGGCCCATCTCTTGGGCATTTCTTTTAGCAATTCCTACCCTACCATCTGGGCACCTTGTAGGCAGGGGAGCCACAACAAATTCTGGACTTATTTGAGCTTTATAATGTCTTTGGGCCATGTGTCAGGAAAGCAGGGACCAGATCATATGTCTTCTATCTTTATGTTTCTATCATCCTGTCCATAGTCCACCATCACCATCAATATCTGATCCCAGAGAGAGGCAGAGAAGGTCATTTGCATCCGAACTTTGCCTCCCTCCGTCTGTCTCACCTCTTCCACCCAGTACCAGAAGGTTGTCCAATTTTCTTTTCCCTCCAGCAAGGGACATTCCTTATGTCATAGCCTCCTCCTTTCCTCATTTCAGCCTTTTGGTCTAGTCCTTTAAAGAAAACATTATGAGAAAATAAACAGAATTAACAAGAAGTGAAAATACAACAGGTGTTATTTTGAAAATATTCTATCTGTTACATGCACAAAACATTAATCTGTCCAAGGGCATTGTGTTCAACACTTGATAAGGTGCTATAGGAGTTCAGAGGACTTCAGGGAGGAGCAATCATCATAGCTAAGATAGTCTAGGAAGGCTTCACACAATCGATGGGACTCACGCTGAGTTTTGAAAACTTCATATTCCTTGGACAAGCAGAAAAAACTGGAGCTGGCATTGCAGGAAGGGAAAACAAGGTGAGCAAGGGCATGGCACATGTCAGGGTTCCTGGGCACACCAGTTTGGGTGGAGCGAAGGGTTTGTGTAGGAGAATAGTGCAAGACAAGGTGAGAGAGGGCACCATGGGCCAGATCGTGACGGACTTTGAATGCCAGACTAGGCACTGTCACAAACATTACCTTTTCCATCCTTTCAAAATCACCATTAGGTAGACATTTCCTGTCTCCCCATTAACAGAAGAGGACGCAGGAGCTCCAAGAAATTAAGTGGCTTGTCTAAGACCAAACGGCCAGTTAGTTGCAAAAGCCTTCTGTCATCAAGTCTTAATCTTCACAGACATAAAGTTATATTTGACAGCCAGTACTTTCATTTTCCCCCATGATGCCTTGATGAGGAGAGGTTGGTATCCACATACCAGAGTTGTTCTCAACCTCATCAAAACACACACACGTGCACACACAAAGTTGCTCTAAGTTCAGCATTGATTCTTTGTGCAGCTTCAACTTTCATATGTGTGTTGTAGGCAAAACAGATACCATTGGTACTGACAGCTGAAGGTAAATTGAATTTTCTCCTTGACATTGCCACAGGAGGTAGATTACCAAGCAAAGCCCTTTTCCATATGCCAGAGGCTCTGAAAACATGACTACTCAAGGTGCGAGCGTGTAATGTTGCTGTTACAAGCTCTATTCAATTTACTTTGAAATGTCATTAAACATTGCTCCCGTCAGAGTGCAGGCCTTGGAAATGAGAAAGGTCTATCGGGCTGTTGCTGGAGCTGAGGGGCAATCATTGCTGTAGACCATGGAGGTAAACCAGGCGAGGCAGACAGCCCAGCACAGGCAGAGCCTGTGGACAGGGGATAAATATAAGGATGTGGGGAGATATCAGGCACAGGGGAGATGGATAAATCGCTCAGAAGGAACCTCCACGCCAGGCTTTCAACTATCCTGTGATGAATCAGACTCTCAAGCACTGCCCACTCTCTGCTCAACATCCCCACTCCCAGAACTGCTCTAGGCCTATGTATCCTTGAAATGTTTGCACTCTAAATTTCTCTTAACCTAATTCAGTTACTTCATCACAATTAGGTTAAGTGTATCTACTTTCGATCCTAATCAATCTCTAGCTTAGGGGTGAGGATTTTTTAATTCATATTTCTATCATTTCCTTCTCAGTATCTATTTTTAGCTTTTTATCCTCAACTTCTCTCAGAAAATGGGGCAGAATTCCCTACGGACTATGTATCTTAATGGACTACCCTTTCTCTTTCTTCTTTTTTAAAGCCTATTTACTTATATTATGTAAGCATGGCTATAAGAATAAGCTCTTGCTTCTCTAAATCAGGCACCAATGGATATGAGATAATGAGCAAAGTGTATTAAAGGTCAGCACTTTTTTAACAAGTGTTCACAGGGACATTCTGCCCTGGAGTTCCACATAGAGAAGCCCATCCTAGTCATAGGTGCTTATGGGGAGGCCACCACATGTACCCTGGGCTCCCTCCAGCTCTCAGATTCTCTAAGACAGGCCAGTTTCATCTGGGTCTGACAGGAGTGCTGACTCAGTATATGTTTGCCCTGTTTTTGGCACTAGACGCCAGTGCAAAATGAGCTCCTTTCTAGTCCTTGTCCTCAAGGAGAGTGCGTCTGTCCACAGGTGTGCACAGGCATATTGTTGCTTTTTCTTAACTTTTGAGTATTTTGTTTAATTGCTACACCTTGAATTTCTATTTTGTACCACTTCCTCCCGTACAGATGGTCCTCAGAACACATTCTGTTTTCCCACACCTTTGGACCCTTACACGTTGATGTCTCTGCCTAAGACAATGCCCTCCTAGAAAATATCCCCTGGAAAGGCTTATCTAAGTACCCCTAGAGGAGTACCGACGCTTCTTTGCCTGTGCACTCATCACACTGTATACATGCAGCTGACCTTTGGGGCAATCTTCACCCTGGATTAGAATTGTTTGTTTGCAAGTCTGTTTCAAGAGATGCTCAGGCGCTTGAGAACAAGGACTGTATTAGGTAGGATCTCCAGAGAAACAGAGCCAATACATTGTTTACATATAGAAAGAAAGTGATTTATTTGAAGGAATTGGCTCATGTGATTGTGGAGGCTTGGCAAAATCAAAATCTGATAGAGAAAGCCAACAGACTGGAGACTCAGGAATGAGTTTCAGTTTGAGTCCAAAGGCAGTCTGCTACAGAACCAGGACGAGCCAATGCTGCAGACGATGTCTGAAGGCAGTTTGCTGGAGAATTCCCCTTGCTTGGGGGAGGAGGTCAGCTTTTTTCTATTAAGGCCTTCGACTGATTGGATGAGGCTCACCCATATTATGGAGGGCCATCTGGTTTACCCCAAGTCCTTTGATTTAAATGTAAATCTCATCCAAAAACACTCTCACAGAAACATCCAGAATAATGTTTAACCAAATATCTGGGCACTATGGCCCAGACAAGATAACACACAAAATTAACCATCACAGGGATTTTGTCTCATTTGCCTTTGACATCCTCAGCACCCAGCAAAGGCTTAAAATATAGGTCGTTTGTTGAATGAACGATGTCCAGTGAATAGAGAAGCAACTTTCTCAGAGACTTGAAACATCCAGTTCAATATAATCCAGATATTTTCTTTTTGACTTAATATAATTACAAAATGCTCTTTAAAAAGTATGAGTGTTCTATTTAGAGATTGATGGATAATCTGAAACTGTGGGCAAAAATGTTAGGAACAAATCCTGTGAAGAGAAAAATAAGCCTGTGTTCTGTGATGAGAAAGGATATGTCACAGCCATCTCTAAAGCTGAGACCATGTGATATATTCTCTTGTGGCCCCTCCCCTTCAAGGGCTCCTGAGTAGAAATGGAAATCCATCCAGCAAAGACTTTCAAACTAATCCCTGGGCACAGCCAGTGCCTTCTCTGCCATCCTTGTTTCTCTTAAACCACATGAACCACCACAAGTAAAGATTGTAATTGATGGAGTGCTGGGTTTTGTCCAATAAATTCAGAGAGGCCACTTCTCCACTTTCCCACATTTTGATCTGTAAATACCGACTCTTCAAACCTTACATATGGCCACTGAACCCAGGATGAAAAGAGAGGGGGATTGGAGGTGCCATTATGAATTGTACTAAGATTAAACTTAAAGGTAATAGAATGTCCTTGAAAGGCCTATAATGATATGATGACAGAGAGACACATAAGGGTATTCTATCTAACCAGCAACAGAAGAATATGCTCCTGGAGTTGCTTGGGGATTTTACTGATTTAATTTAGTTCAGCCCTTTGTTTAATGGCATTGGCGAATTGAGCTCTTACCTTGGCACTCATTTTTGTGGTTTTGATATGGCTCCATAATTTTCAGGAAGAGCAAAGTGTCTGAGCACTTATTCATTCATTCAAAACACTTTTATTGAGGCCCTGTGCTAAGCCATTAGGATGACTAAGACCCAGCGCCTGCCTTCAAAGAACCCAGTGGGTGGAGGCAGCCATATACAGATGGTTTCAGTAGCATTATTTGTGAGAAGAAAAAGCTGGAAACTAACCAAATATCTCCATCAAATAGAGAATAGAAAAATAATTATGGAGTAGGCCCATAATCCCTAAACTTTGGAAACCAAAAGTGACTTTATAACTTATTTGGCAGCAGAGCCTGACATGCATTAACATGAGGCTATTTAGTACCTTTATTATTCCACTTAATGTAAATATTTTCTAAATTTTAACCAGAAATAATCATGTTTTGGATTACAAAATGCTTCTCAAGATCCTAACAGGAGGGTGTTATGTAATTGATGAAATATATGTCCTATTATCTTTATAAAAACAAGGAAAAAAAGGCTATATTTGGAAACACATCTGGCCCCAGGGACTTTTACTGAAGTCTTGTCCTGTATACTCATACAGTAGGATTCCATCAGCAATGAAAATGAATGAATTTCAGCTATACATAACATGGATGAATCCCAAAAGCACGTTGAATGAAAGAAAGCAAGTCATAGAAGAAAATATTCAGCATGATTCATATTTTCTAAAGTTCAAATCCTAACAAACTTAACACTGTATTGCTTATGAATGCACCCAATTTACTGGTAACTAAAATTGCAACTAAAAGCAAAGGAATTGTAAACATAGATTCTGAGTAGAGGCTCCTCTTTCAGAGGGAGGAGCCCACAGTTTAAAAGTGAGAGAACCAGAGGTGCTTTGGCAGCACTCTGGCGCAAGTGCTTGCTGAAGCTTCTGTAGGCAGCGTCCCCACTTGGGGCCTGTAAGAGAGCAAAGGAAGAGAGCCAGGTGGGGTGTGAGATGGGGCTATGGGTTCTACTAATTGGGAGGTTGCTGTGGTCCTCCTACAATGACTTCTTTGCAAAATTGTTGTGTTGAACCTGTGTCTAACAGGATTATTGACTCAGTTTTCTAGGTTTTCATTTCTTTTCTCCCTAAATTCAACCTCACATCCCTTGATTAGACTAAAGTAGAGTTGGTTCAGACAAGAGCTGACAAAACAGGATGGGCCAAAAATAAAGGCTCCAGTTGTATGGGGAGCTCTCACGAGAAAGGATGCAATTAATAATCTGCACTCAACAGGAAGCCAAGGTATAAGTGATTCATCTCTAAGTTTGCAATCCTGACTTTATGAGCATTTCAAACAATTTATGAGAATTGCTAATGAGAATGAAAACCAGCTTGATATTCAGAACATTTTGCCTCATTAAAAACTAATCACAATGTCTATTTACAGGCTCCCTACCTCATCCTACTTTTGCACACAGAAGCTGCCTTATTGGATCTGACTGTGATGGGCAGAGCCTGAGGACAAAATTGCAGAATTCTTAAATGTCATAAGTTTTACAGTCAGATGGCAGTGCCCTCAATAGTACTGGGGGGAGATGGAGACATGATGAGAACAGTGCATGATGGAAAATACTATTTATCACATAGTTCTCATTGTAAGTCACAGGAGATTTTCATCCATCCATTCATCCACTCGTTCTTTCCTTAGACAATGTTCCAGGCACTGTGACAGATACTAGAGGTTAGAAGTTGAATATGGTTCATGCTCTTAAAAGAGCTCCCTGTTAGAAAGGGATACAAACAAGAAATAGATGATTATA
Organism: Equus caballus; assembly: GCF_041296265.1. NCBI lineage: Eukaryota > Metazoa > Chordata > Mammalia > Perissodactyla > Equidae > Equus > Equus caballus. Next base: position 64,346,692 of record NC_091690.1, read on the forward strand.
AGCAAAGTAATCAGTACTGTGATAGAGTGAACACAAGGGCCACCCACTGGACAGCTCCACAGAATAAATAGACTGCTCTTTATTTATAGAATAAGATTTGACTCCTGCTCCCTGGAGATGTGTGTTAGAAGGACTGAGGATGCTGCTGAAATACAAGGAAGGGCTGGACGAGGACAGAAGGCTCTACTAGAAGGTGGTATTGACCTGAGTTTTGAAGAATGAGTAGGAGCTGACTATGTGAAAGGGAGATATACATGAAGGTAGTTTTGTGCCTCATGAAATAAGGTTTATTCTTCAGCTTGACTCATTTAATCATGAAGCTTTCATGTCTACTTCCTGTCAGTTCTCTTCATTCTTGAGAAATTTGTAGGTGTTGAGAATCTATAAATCCCGTTTGGACGGGAGGAAATCCCACCAGGTCCAACAAACCCAAGCAACTATCCCGGGGAATCTAGAATTTGAAAGCCTATGAGGGAACAACTAAATTTAAAGAACTTGACTGCCAACTCTGCCCTGGACATGGCACTTTATAAATAACATCTCAGTGAATCCTTGCAAAAACCACAAGTAGTAGGTTTCACAGACATTGCAACTGAAGCTCAAAGCAATAAATTTACCTGCCCAAAGTCATAAAGATAGTAAGTGGAGGACCTAGTTTTGCTTGATCCCAAAGCTTTGCTCTTGAAAAATAAAATGAAGTAAGAAATAGTAAAGCTTTTTGAAATGATGTCAATTTCTCCCCGTTCCAGATCTCTCCAATTATAGTTTTGTAGGAGAATCTAATCTAGTCTTCCACCTCCCATGACCCACTGAAGGACCCATTTCTCCCATAGACGTAATAAGAGGAAAACAACAGTCTTGAATTTGTATCCTGTTAGACACTTATGTCAAATGATGCATATTTTTGAGAGGCATTTCCAACACTCCCTTCCAGGTACAGATCACCTGTATAACTTCCAAAGAAACCACCAGACAACAACTCTGGCTTCAGTAAAACAATTAGAAGCTATTGTGTGCGGTGGATTTTATTACTGGCGAGAATTACACAAGTACATCCCACCTTCTCTAATACACAACAGAAGCCTAGAAGGCACCTTGTCCAACAACTCAAAGGAATAAAGAAACAACATTGATATTGAACCACAACATTCCCTGGCATAAACAACAAAAATAAGCTTTCATTTTCTCTTTTAGAAATCCTGAATCATTGCTTCAGAAAAGCATTTCTGAGTCAAAAACTCGAATAAAAAGACATCCTCCTGTATTAGTCAAGATTCTCCAGAGAAACAGAACCAATAGGATGCATAGAGAGAGAAAGAGAGATTTATTTTAAGGAATTGGCTCATGTGATTGTGGGGACTGGCAAGTCTGAAATCCGCCGGACATACTGGCAGGCTGGAGACGGACGGAAGAGTTAATGTCACAGTCTTGAGACTGAAGTCCCTCTGGAGGCAGAATTCTTCCTTCCTCTGGGACCTGTCTTTTCTCCTAAGGCTTTCAATTGATTGAATGAGGCCCATCTGCACTATGGAGGGCAATCTTCTGCACTCAAAGTCTACCAATTTAAACGTTAATCACATATAAAAAATATCTTCACATCAACATCCAGACTGATGTTTGACCAAACAACTGGGTACCACAGCCTAGCTGAGGTGACACATCAAATTAACCATCATATCTCCCATATCCCATATCTCAGTGAACGGCAGCACCATGCACCCAACTCCCCAAGTAAGAAACATGGAATCTCCTAGATCCTTTCTGTTCCCTCACTCCACATACCCATGTCCTGAAAATACTAACTCCTACATATTTCTAGATTTAGTTTCTTCCTCTTCATCCCCATGCCTGCTACCAAACCACTGTCTCTTACTTGATCTATTAAAATGGCCCTCTAACAGTTCTCCTTCCCTCTAATGTCATCCTCCTCTTACGTTTCAAAACTACTAAACTCATTGCCCACCTTAAAATGCTTCAGTGACTCTCCATTGCTTTCTAGATAAAATCCAAGCTCCCTAAAGCATGGCCTACAGGCCCTTCATGATCTGGCCCCTGCCTGCCTCTCCAGCTTCATCTCCCACCACTTAACCTTATTCACCATAAATCTAGACAGCTACTCACAGGGACCAAACAGCCCATGACTTTTTCATATTGCAGTGACAGTTTACGTGCTGCTCTCTCTGCTAGTGATATCTGGTCCCTCTGGCAGATGCCTACTCCTCCATCATCACATCCGAAGTTTGCTTTCTTCCCTGGCCGTGCCCACCTTTGCCACCCACACTTTGTACAATACAGAGCTACATCTTTCTTTTTCTGTGTTTCCATAGTACTTGGTTCATACTTCTATTGATCACACTTCATACACACATGAAAACATTATCCATTTACATGCTTGTCATCACCATTAGTATGTGATCTTATTAAAGGATTAGATTTCTTATCTTTATTCATCTTTGTATCCTCAGTTCAAAAATAAAGCCTAGTACAGTGTCCACCACTTAGCAAACAGCCCATAAACATTCGCAATGGCCTTTTTACTAGTTTGTAAACATCTCTTGACAGACTTACGCTCCTTAAGGAAAATAATTGTGCTTGTTTGGTTCCAGTGCCTGGTATAGTGCCTGGCATATAGGAGACATCTAACAAAGATTTGTCCAATGAATGAGCACCTCAGCCATTAAATGTGATCATCTCAACCTCAAATATTCTCTCAGTTTTTCTTGTACTGAAATCTTCATCTAGGTAGAAAGGCTCTTGTTGGCATGGACTAGTCTTCTGATTTTTTATTCTTTCTGCTTTCTCTCCCCACCCATCTAGGGCCTAGCACACTACTGAGTACATGCTAGGGACTCAATTAATACTTGTTGGTTAAATGATTAAATGATGCATAGGTTTTACACCTGTGTATTCTTTTCTCTGAATCAGAGCTTATTCATATCAAACTTATCCCTGAGCCTGTTGCAGTGACTGGAAAATCAGGCTGAGTGAGTCTATCCAAAAAGGTCTGCTCTGCCCAGGAGAGATGGAGTGCATGTCTCTGGTGATTACCCTGTATACATCTCAGGAAGGAACATAGCCATCTTTCCAAGATGATTGTACTTCATTCTGATGCTCAGATGAAGGATAAGGACAGGAAGAGTCAGAGGGAGAAAAGCCACTGCTGAAGACAAGAGCTCCATGTAGGAACCTTGGGACTAAATGGTGCCAGAGCTAATGGAATTAAGTCAAGAAAAGCTGCAACTTCATCTAGAACCAAGAGGCAACAGCTCACCCTCAGCCAAGAAACTTGCCAGTACCTCTTGAGCAAGTGGCACCTGGAAGATGACAAGCCCTTTACACCACGAGTCTTTGATCAGAGTTCTGGGCATCCCAACCAATTTCACAGCTAAAGCCCTGGACTTCCACATCTCATTCCTATCTTTACTCCTCATTTCTCTATTCCGTTTGACTCTGTCTTCTGTCTCTAGATCCAAAGTCAACCCTCCAGGACCTAAAAACAAATACGACTTCTCCAATGTGACCCGTGGCCCCTCTCTTGGATATGGTTTTATAAGACAAGCAGTGTATCAAAATGAAAACAGCAGGGGCTTTGGAGTTATCAGACCTGCACTTGAATCCCACTCACAAGCTGAATCACTTTGGGTGAGCATCTTAACTCCCATGAGCCTATTTCTTAATGGGTTAAAGCATATTTATAATGTCTACCCCATAGGTAGTGTCATAGTCCATTCAGGCTGCTCTAACGAAAAACTATAAACTGAGTGGCTTATAGACAACAAATGCGTATTTCTCACAGTTCTGGAGTCTGGGAAGTCCAAGACCAAGGCAATAGTGGATTTGGCGTCTGGTAAAAGCCCACTTTCTGGTTCATAGACAGCACCTTCTTGCTGTGTCCTCACATGGTGGAAGGGCTAGGGAGCCCTCTGGGGTCTCTTTTATAAAAGCTTTAATACCATTCATAGGGCTCCATTCTCATGATTTAAGCAACTCCCAAAGTCCCCACCTCCAAATTCCATCACATTGGGCATTGGGTTTCAACATTTAAATTTTGGGAGGACACAAATATTCAGACCATTGCAGGATAGCTTTGTGTATTAAATGAGATAAATAAAAGTAGTATTATCATCATGATTCACCCTCTCCCTCTATTTGCATCTGTTGGTCCTCCAACCTAGGGGTAGATGGGCATATAACCAGACTCAGCCAATTGTTCCTTCCTTTGCTTCTCGCCACAGCAGTTAGTTCACAAAAGGGCATGTGGCCCAGGCATAACAAACAAGCTCAGTGTCTATGACGTTTGAAAATGAGAGATGGGGGATCAGGTCTCACTTTTCTTTGGAATCATGAGTTCTAAGAATGACATAAAACTCTAAGAACAAGTTGTATAGCCATCATTACCACCAGACAGAATGACCCTGCCTGAGAATTAAGCCATTAGAGAAAATCTAAACCAAGATATGAAGAGACTGTCTTAATATGTCTGAGCTCCTGAATCCAGTATTACCTGAAGCTCGCTCTGCTCTTCGATTTTCCAGGACGTGAACAATATATTGTCTCTTTTTGGCTTACTCTAATTTGAACTGGGTTTTTATCACATGCAACAGAGTACAGAACTATGTGGAAGGAATTGCATTCCCTCAGATTTCAGTGGCCAGATTCCAAAGGTGAGCAGTAAGGGAATAGGGTCAAAGTCTCTACTTACTACTGTTTTGTCTCAGATTAGGTACCATCTGGCCTTTCTGAAAGACTGTATATTCTAAAGTTTCCCAAATTATGTGTTATCTATCAAGAATAGGAAGAGGAGGGGCCGGCCCAGCAACATAGCAGTTAAGTTCACATGTTTCGCTTTGGTGGCCTGGCATTCGCAGGTTCAGATCCCAGGTGCAGACCTATGCACCACTTATCAAGCCATGCTGTGGCAGGCATCCCACAAATAAAGTAGAGGAAGATGCACACAGATGTTAGCTCAGAACCAATTTTCTTCAGCAAAAATAGGAGGGATTGGTGGCTGATGTTAGCCCAAGGCTAATCTTACTCAAAAAAAACAAAAAAAGAATAGGAGGAGGAGTTTCATCCAGAAGGATCACACAGCACTTTTCAACTAACTGATGAGAAAATCAGGTCATCTCTGCAGATCCATTTTTACATCATTCTGTGTATCTGTCTGGGTCTGGTTGGGAAAACATAAACTACTCTGAGCATTTCAACACAGGGAATTTAATATAGGGAATTGGTTAGACAGATGTTGGAAGGTTGAAAGAGGAAAAGGGGAACATTTAGGTTACCCACAGATAGTAACCACAGTTAGAAGCTACCACCCCTAGGGCTGAAAGACAAAGAGAGAGATTAAAGGAGAAGCTTCATGGAGCTAGGCTCAGACCTCTGGGGGAGGCAAAACCTGGCTGTTGCTAATACCATTGATGGAGCAAGATGAGGCCAATGCTGGGAGTTCCAAAAGATGATGGGGGCTAGAACCAACCACTACCATTGGGGTAAAGGGCTACAGCTGGGATGAAAAGAACAACAAGCAAACAGGAATAGGGAGGTCATTTCTCCCTTCCTCCTGCTTTCCAACTTCCCTGTAGTGCCCTCTATTGACAGAACCTAACAAAATGCCAACCAGCAAAGGAGAAAATGTTCTGCAGAGATCGAGCACCAGCATCACAAAGCAGAGTATAGAACGTTGGATTTGGAGCTGAGTGACAATAATCTAACAAGTAACACAGCCTGCTTTTAAATTATCTTCCCAACTTGATTTATCTCCCTTCTCAACAGGTTAACAAATAATTCTCTTATCAAGAGAATCTTCCCAGCTCCATTTGCCTCGACTGTCAAAGAGAGAGCTCAAATAATCCCCAAAAGTTTTTGTTTGTTTTTCAAGCGTTAACTACACCTTTGTGAGTCATTTATTAAATAGAATTCCAAATAGAGAGCCGGGGCTTGTTTGGAATGACAGAATCTTATAAGAATAGTTACATGTGTTCCAGGATCTTTGCTCCAGGGAGTACCAGAGCAACCATAGTAAGGTAGAGAGCAAGAGAACAAAAATCAGTCTAAGGAAACTGCTATGGCCACTTTGTTCTGTAGAGGACAAGGAAGTAGGTTGTACTGCTACCCACTCCTACAAACTTTACATGTCCTTATAAACCCTTTAAAGTCCACCTTTCAATAATGTATGCAGACGTCACTGTACCCATTACAGCCCATGTGTCCCTTCAAGCAAATGGACTATATGATATGCACATATTAATATCTTCATTGCTTTACATTTATCCCACAATACACATCAATGTGACCTGAAGACAAGGTCCTGAACTACTCTGCTTTACTTGGTTATTTGCCGGAGTACAGTGAATTCAGAGTACAGAATTCTACTGCTTTCAGTAAGATGCCTGTCCTCTACTTGAGAGTCTTGAGTGCAGAGCCTGTCTGATTCAATTTTTCCAAAGAATAGACTACTTCCCCCAGCCTGCTGGGATGTGAGAGGCGATTGCCTGGTTGATTAAGGTGCAAAAGAGAATCTGGTCGTTTTCCTTCTCCTCATATAATCCTGTTTTTAGCCCCATCCCTCACCTCTACCTTGTGAGGCATCTGGTACTTCGAATTCCTGAACCTTCCTGGAGTCTAGAATTGAACTGGCTTCACTTCTTCTTGTCATCTCCCTCCGCAGGTTTCGCAAAATTGTCTAAATAATATAGGAAAGCATTTAAGAGCACAGAACCTGTGTCCAGATTGCCAAGGTTTGAATCCTGGTCACTCCACCTACTAGTCATTCGCCCATAGGCAAGTTACTTAACATCTGTACTTCAGTATTCTCATTTATAAATGGAGATCAAAACAGTACCCACCTCTTAAGGTTGTTATAAAGATTAAATAATACCTTTAAAACAGTGAGAGAGGTGAAAGAGTTGTACATTGAAAACAACAAAACCATGCTGAAACAGATGTAAGATGACAGAAATAAACGGAAAGACAGCCTGTGTTTAGGGATTGGAAGACATTACTGTTAAGATGTGAATACTATCCAAAGCAATCTATAGAGGTTTTTTTAAATTTTATTTATTTATTTATTTATTTATTTATTTATTTATTTATTTATATTTGGTGAGGAAGATTAGCCCTGAGCTAAGATCCACCGTCAATCTTCCTCTTTTTCACTGAGGAAGACTGGCCCTGAGCTAACATCTGTGCCTATCTTCTTCTATATTACATGTGGGATACCCACCACCGCATGGCTTGATAAGTAGTGTGCAGGTCCGCACCCAGGATCTGCAAAAGTGGAGTGCGTGAACTTAACCACTATGCCACCAGGCTCACCTCACAATCTATAAATTTAACGCAACCCCTATTAACATCCCAATGACATATTTTTAATGAAATAGAAAGCTCCATCCTAAAATTCATATGGAATCTCAAGGGACCCGGAACAGCCAAAACCATCTGAAGAAAGAACAAAGTTAGAGGTCTCATATTTCTTGATTTCAAAACTTATTACAAAGTTATAGTAATCAAAACAGTGTGGTACTGGCATAAAGACAGACATATAGACCAATGGAATAGAAAAGAGAGTCCAGAAATTTTCAGCAAGATGCCAAGACCATTCAATGGGTGGAAAGGCAATCTTTTTAACAAATGGCATTGAGATAACTGGTATTTTTTTTTTAAGATTTTATTCTTCCTTTTTCTCCCCAAGGCCCCCCTGGTACACAGCCGTGCACCTCTAGTTTTAGGTGCTTCCAGCTGTGGCACGAGGGATGCAGCCCCAGCACAGCTGACCAGCAGCGCCATGTCCGCGCCCAGGATTCGAACCAGTGAAACTCCAGGCCACCGAAGCGGAGCTCGCAAACCCAGCCACTCCACCACGGGGCCAGCCCTCGAGGTAACCGCTATTTACATGCAAAAGAAGTTAACTCAAAATGGATCAGAGATCTAAATGTAACACCTAAAACTATAAAAGTCTTAGAATAAAACATAGGGGAAAAACATTATGATATTGGATTTGGCAATGATTTTTTGCAAATGACACCAAAAGCATAGGCAACAAAAGTAAAAAAGAGATAAATTGGACTACATTAAAATTAAAAACCTCTGTGCAGCAAAGGACACAATCGATAGAAAAAGAGCGACCAATGGGATGGGAGAAAATACTTGTAAATCATATATCTCATAAGTGATTAATAGCCATAATATATAAAGAACTCCTACAACTCAAAATAACCTCATTCAAAAATAAGTAAGACTTAAACAGACATTTCTCCAAAAAAGATAAACAAATGCACTTTCCCCATCTGGCTTCAGTCCCAGAAAGTCAACTCTACCTTCCCAGGTAACCCTGGTGAGGAATAAATCAGACAGGAAATTTCTCTGTTTGGGTCATTATCAGTTCCTCAAAAACACCACCTTTCTCTCCACCAGAGTTTTGAAAACTTGAGCACTGTCTGTATACCTCAGCAAACAGTCCCATCTACCTTGGTGCTCCTGAACGTAACATGAGGCACCCAGCTCAAGGATGGTGGGTCAGAAGGAAATCTCCACCTTCCCAAACAGGGCTGAAAGCCCAGGACAGCCTGTGACACACAAAGTGACAGACATCCAGTGGCTGTTCCCTCTCTACTGTTTAAAGGACAGCCTGCAGAGTCTGACTTCCAGCTCCCCAGGTTTCTGGTGCTAAATCACAGTCCCTTAGAAGATCAACACACTGAGAGGCATTAATCATTTCTCTTTCTCATGTATAAAATGTTTTCTCTACTGATCCTGGGCAGGATGCTCTCAGAAATGATCTGTATTCTAAGGTGACTCCTTTCAACCTTCCCATCTCATGGAAACATCTTTCCATTCAGGGGTCCAGCCTGCATCCTGGGTACCTCTCCTCCTGATTTGCCCTGGCATTCAGAGATCTTAGAAGTCATGTAATTTACCCCCAGCTTTGTATATAGAGTGGAACTGAGGCTCAGAGAGGGGATAGTGCATGACCAAGAGGTAGAGCTGTCAGAACCAGATTCGATTCTAGATTCCTGTCCAGCTGACTATCCCAGCAGACAAAGGGCAACCATGTAATTTCAGTACGCCCAATACTACACCTTAGAAGCCACCAGATAGTGTTAAGAGACTAGGCTTTAAGGATCTCATTCTTTTGTGCTATGTGATCCTTGCTTCTCAAAGTATGGTCCCCAGACCAGCAGCCTTAGCAATACCTGGGAGTTTGTTGGAAATGCAGAATCTCAAACTCCATGCCAGACCTACTGAGTCAGAATCTGGTTTTAACAATATCCCCAGATACACTAAAGTTTGAGGAACACTGACTTAAATTATCCGAGACTCAATTTCTTCATCTGTTAATGGGATAATAGTACCTAGCTTGTGAGATTGTTCTAAAAATTAGCAGTATGGTATCTTGCAAGCAATAAGATGCCTTGATTTGAAAGCTCAGAGTCTTTTCAAGGAAGTTTAAAACTCAGCCATCTGGCAGCATTCAAATAAAGGAAATCTCAGCACACTGCTTCAATTTAATTTAAATATCTTATAACTTATAGCAATGATTAGAGTAGGATCTAGAAAACAATTTAAATTAAGACACAATATATTTACTTGTTGGATCTTGGGTGACACTGCCCAGGGTTTGCTCATTTCTTAGAGGGACAACCATGGGTGAGGTATTTACATTCACTAACCTCAGTTTCTGCATCTCTAAAGTTAGAATAATCATCATCACATGGTAAGGAGAATTCAGTGAGATAATCCATGTGAAGCACTTAGCACAGGGAATGGCACATGGCACATTTCCAAAGAAGGGCGGCTCCCATCACCATCATCATTTTTCATGATCATGTCCTCTATTATGTCATTTAATGGCTCTGATTTGGGAAGGTCTCAGCACCAACACTCCTGATGGGAGACAGGACAGGAGCCCCCTCGTTGATGTGAATGATCAGTCGATACCTTCATTTCCCTTCCATGAAGGTTTGCTCATCAGTGGCAAGTAAACTCAGCCTTCTCATATTTAAGCCAGACTTCTTTAACTCCTTACTAGTTGCCTTTGTCCTGGCTAATTAAGCAAAATTTTCTTTTTGCCAAACATTTTTGTAGGGAAAAGCTCAAGATGGTTACATGCATCTCCTCCAACTGAGCACAAATGGTAGTATTTCAGCAGTTGAACATTCACATTTGGTTTAGAATTACTAACTGGATTTTCACCAAGTTTTCATACTATCTGCAATGTGAATTCTCCATAAGGTCTTTGCAGGATGCTAGGATTTAGTTTTCTAGTTACCTAACTTATCCTCCTGCCCCATAAATTATACAAAAAGAGCTGCCTCCATCTTTTTTCCTCCATATCAGAATATGTTCCAGAAAAGGAGATTCAATTCAGCTCACACTTTGGCATACACTTTATGTTACCTCAATACAATCCCCAGGAAGCAACAGAGACCCAGAGACCCTTGATAACTTAGTAAATGGTAAGAAAGTGACCTTGGTAACTTGCTCAAAGTCACACAGTTGACTCGAAGGGACAATGCCCAGTTCTTAGAAAGTTTCAGGGTCTCACAGTCCAGTCTCTCCTTACCCTTAAAACCAGATTTATTCTTCCCAATGTTTGACGTAATGTCTCCTGCTATACTCCAAACCTATTTGCTCTTATCCTGCCACCTACATAGAAATCTTCAGGGAATTCTTTTTAAGTCTCACTCACCTTGCCCCACACAGGTATCTTCTTGGGGAAAATTAGTTCAAGCCCATTAGCCCCAAAGTCCGCCATCTTTGAATGGGAGGAAGTAAACCAAAGTGTGGTATGTTCACTACCTTGAGAGTTGGGGTAAGGAAAGGGGCAGCTTGTGAATTACGAGCACTCTGCAATAACAATCTAGGTCTCCGTCTCCAAGCAACAGAGGGCACAGGGAGTCATTAGAGGCTCTTGCTTTTGTATTACATTCAACAATTTTCAAAGCACGTTCACATCCTACTGAGCCTTCAATCCATGAGGAGGGCGGAGCAGGAGCCATGATGCCTCACATTTTCAGGTGAGTAAAAAGAGGCTCAGAGAGGCTAAATGCTTTTCCAAAGTCACAAAGCTAGTGAGCAAGCAGGCTGGGACCAGCCAGAACCTAGACCAAATATTTTTCCCAGACTTTCTCTCACATACATTGAAAAACAAAGCTCAGGATGGATCATGCCCTAAGCTATTATTAGAAATGCTCTGATCATCCGTTGATGCTTTAATGGGGATGAGCTGGCAGTCAGCTGACAACAAGAATGTGACACACCTCACCATCCTGGAGAAGCCTGAGGCAGGATCAGATGGAGAAAAGGAGATGAGAAGAGGATTCCAAGGACAAACATTGCAAACTCTATCATTTTATTTAAGACGAGATCAGACCATGCCAAACCAACCCATTTGCAAGCTCTTTTGACTCTAGTCCTAGACCAGGTCTCTAGGTGACAGAGACTTTGTGTCTCCAGTGGCCAGCACCATGCTTGGAACAGAGTAAATTCTAATACAGTTTTGAGGAGTAAATGACTATGTGTCCACGCTAACTCCTGGTTTTGACTTTCACAAGGCCATTGCTCTCACCTTTGGTTTTCTCGCTTGCATCCTCTCCAATCTCTCTAGCTTAGGTCAGTGTCAGGGCTTCTAATCAAGAAGAGAATTACAGCCCAATAAAGGCCTCACCTTGGCCCAGTACAGAGCATGAGCAGCCCTGGTCCTGAGACAGCAGTTTTCAGTTGAACTAAGTTAAGCAGTTCTATTGCTCATTCCCCTCAGACACATCACATTTGACATTTCTCCCAGCAGAGGAATTTCTTATTGCAAAACAAAATCAAATCAATAGTTTTATTAGCCATCCAGTATAATAAATTTGCCCCAGATAACAGCCTCTGGGCCCAATTCTGACCAGTCTAGGCTGAGTCTGAGATACCAAAGGCATGTGCCCAAGTATTCCCATACCCCCTGCTGTCTCCTCTCTGTCCAAAGCACAGTCACCTTGATCCCATGCTTTATGACCTCCTCCTGAACTCACTTTCCTGTGCTCCAGGCCTTCTACCCTCCAGCTCTTTCTCACCTGATCTGAACATGTCCCCCTTCTTGTAGCATTCAAGATCCTTCACAATGTGGTCCATCTCTCCTGATTGATTTCTCACCACTCCTCCCAATCATCCTACTGATCAAAGGAACCATTCTCCAGACAACACATGAACTTCCCCACATCTAGGACTTTGCTTATGCTAGTCCTTCTACCTAGAATGCCCTTCCCCACTTCTTTGCCAGGAGAACTCCTACTCATCTTTCAAGGCCCACTTCCTCTGAGAAGCCTGTCCCAAAGGCCCCAGAAAGAGGCAGTTACTTCCTCCTTCATGCTTTCTCAGTACTTTATTTACTTCCTGATATTTGGCACATTATCTTTTAATTTTTGTGAACGCTTCCAATATGGGTATGGAGTGTTATTCAACCTTTAGACATCTTTGAATACCCTATGCCTACCATAGTATCTGAACAAGGCACACAGAAAGGAGTTCACCTGCACTGAAAGAGCTAATGAGTATCGTCCAAATCTCTGGAGACCTCAGGAGCTATTGATTCAACAATTCACATATTGCATGCTGGTAAGGGTTACTGAAAGTTAAGGAACACCCTCATGAGAGTATGCAAATTAGTGAAACTTTTTCAAGGGCAATACAACAATATATTTCAACATTTAAACGTGGAAACTTCTTTGACTCAGCTATTTTACTTCTAAGAATTCTTCCTACAGACATTATCACATGTGTGCACTGAGAAATATCTATAAGTGTTTGGTGCAGCTTTGCTTATAATAGCAAAAAAAAAAAATTTTGAATACAACCTAAGTATCCATTAATAGGAACACCAGTTAAAAGGATAATGTTCTACCTATACCATGTAACACTATTCAGTTACCAAGAAGAACGAAGTAGATCTATATGTACTGACCTGGAAAGATGTCTGAGATGTAATAATAAGTGAGAAAAGCCAGTTGCAGCACAATGGAAAGGAAATACACTGAACTATTAGCAGCGATTATCTTTAGGACATAGTATTAGAGAATAATTTCATTCCAAACTCTATGGATTTCCGTACTTTTTTATTTCCAAACATGCAATATGTTTATAATAAAATACACAATTTTTTTTTAAGCAGAAGCCTCCCCTCCCCCGCAGCTTCCAGACCGGATGCTCTGGAAGATGAGCCTGAGGCTGTTCACAGTTCTGACTGCTGCTCCCTCCCAGCTGCCAATCACATCCCTTCTGCTGCTGCTTATGCTGGGAGGGTTGGGGGGTGAGCAGAATGGGAGTACAGGGAAGGAGGCAGGCAGATGGGACAACTCTGACATCAAAAGTCACCTCTGCCTCTCTCTCTTACCTCTCAAGGACCAGAAGGAGAAGGGAAATGAACTGCAGGTACATCAGCCAACAGCCCTCCACCTTCACTCCCAGCGGCATCCCAGGTCCTGGGCAGGGTCTCCCACAACGGAGAATTCAGCAGACTCAGAGGCTGGCCTACCCAGGCGCTGCCTGTAGAAGGCAGATGGGGACAGGAGCTCCTTGGAAAGGAAAAGGACACAACAGTTGAAAGAACTCCGTGAACTGGTGAATTGCTTAATCTAATCTTTTTCTTTGGATGAGTATCTTTTGTCTCTGCTTTAAACCTCAGGAAAGGGCACCTGTGTGAGGCTGCCGCCAGCTTTCTTCTCATTAAATAACAGGACCCAGGTCTGGCACCACCAATATTCCAGAAGCCTAGGAAAGGACATTAAGTTAAATGAGCCTCTCACCCCCTCCTGCTGTGTGAGCTCTAGGATATGAAATATGCATAGTGATAAATAAAAATAATTCTAGTAATGTGACATTATTAGTTCTAATAATGCTACTATTATTATCAGCTATATAACAGCTCAATAAATAGTACCTTCTTACTCTGTGTGTACAAATGTTTTATATGCATTATTCAGTTTAAAACAATCCCTATAAATACTATTATTATCCCCATTTACAAGTCAGAACACTGAAGCTGTAATAAACAACTGTCACAGCATCACTCAGCTAGTAAGTAACAACACAAGCACTGGTTTAGCCCCAGTCGTAACCACTATACTATAGTAGTCTCTACAGTAGAATCTTGGCATTCATGAGGGATACACCAAAAGGGATAGAAGAGCACACACATTTACCTCCCCTTTAAAATCTTATAAAACTGTAGGAAGGATATTTTGAAAAAAATAACAAACAAAATAATAAATGTTTAATAAAAACATTAACATGAGAGACAGTGTAGTACATTGGTTAAGCACACAGACACGGGAGCCAGACTACCTAGGTTCAAATCTCAGCTCTACCATCTACCAACTGTGTGACCTTGGGCAAGACATTTAACATCTCTGAGCCTCAGTTTCCTCATTTTTAAAATGAGTTGTTTTGAGGATTAAAAGCGTAAATATAGTTAAGTGTATTAGCTTCCTTTTGCTGCTGTAACAAATTACCACAAACTTAATGACTTAAAGCAACACACATTTATTATCTTACAGTCCTGGAGGTCAGAAGTCCAAAATGAGTCTTACTGGGCTGCAGTTAAGGGCTACGTTCCTCTGGAGTCTCTAGGGGATAATCCATTTCCTTGCCCTTTCCAGTTCCTAGAGGCCACTCACATTCCTGGGCTCACAGTCCCCTTTCATTGTCAAAGCCAGAATTGCATCACTCCAATCTCTGCTTTCTCTGACTCTGACTTTCCTGCCTCCCTCTTCCCTTGCAAGGGAAGGGCCCACCTGGATAATCCAGGATAATCTCCCTGTCTCAAGATTCTTCATTTAATCACATACGCAAAATCCCTTTTGCCATGTAAGGTAACATATTCACAGGTTCCAGAGGTTAGGATATGGATATCTTTGGGGGCCATTATTCCACCTATCACAGTAAGAGATAGATAGATAGATATATGATAGATAGATAGATAGATAGATAGATAGATAGATAGATACTTTGATACTAACAACAACACTGAAAATAATAAAGATTACCCACGAGCAAATCAGGACTTTTGGGGAATCCCTGAAAGACAGAAAACAAGTGGGATCATATTGATGATATAACCATAGCCCAAAATATGACAAGAAAAGACTATTAGGGATAGTTCCAGGAGGGTGCCAAGCTTGGAGTTAAAATATATAAGGGGTAGAAAAGACCTTAGGCACTTCTCAGGGTGCTTAGTTCAAGGGCTTCCATAGCAGGAGCTGGTTCTGTGGGTCCTGCCACACTCCTTGCTTCTTCTAAGAGGTAGAGCAGGATTTGCCCAGTGAGAGCGAGTGCGATGTGACAGGCCAGGCCCCCTGGGATGCGAGCTCCCGGCATGCGCCCATGAGCAGCACATCCTGCCTCTCTCCTGTCACAGTCACAAAAGCTGAAAATGTAATCTGCATTCAGAGACCCTCAAACACAAATGTTCATATATAAAAATGGGCACTAATCAAGAATCACCAATATTTGAGGAAAGCAACACTGGTGAAGATTAGGACTAATTTAACCAAGAAGAAGTAACACCTACAGAGCAAGCAGAAGAAAACTTTACATTGTTTAATTATTCTCCTCAGGGAGATGTGAGAAGACACTCCCTAAGAAAAGAAACAACAAAAGACCCTGAAATAAATAAGATTAAATATTAATAACAATAGAATGAGGAAAAATATGTTGAGTTGAAATTTTTAGAAGATCCTTCTACATTACTCTTAGGTTAAAGAGAAAAAAAGCAAAATTACAAACTATTTTAGAAGCAAACAATGAAAGTACTAGCTATCAAAACTTGTAGAAAACTGTCAACACAGTATCAGAAAAAACATCTATAGCCTCAAATGCATTTATTAAAAAAAAAAGTAGAAGATAGATGGAGGGAGATAAACTCAAAAAAAGTAGAAGACAGAAATTACTTTAAAAAAAAAAACAGGGGCTGTCCCGGTGGCAGAGTGGTTAAGTTCGTGTGCTCAGCTTCAGTGGCCCAGGGTTTGCAGGTTTGGATCCCAGGTGCAGGCCTAGGACCGCTTGTCAGGCTATGCTTTGGCAGCATCCCACATAAAATAGAGGAAGATGGGCACAAATGTTAGCTCAGGGACAATCTTCCTCAGAAATAAATTAATCAATTAAATAAAACTTACTGAATGACATAGAAGGAGCTCTAGACACACCGTAATCTGAATTGGAAGGCTAAATATTATAAAGATGTCAATTCTCCCCAAATTAATCTGCAAATACAATTTATTTCCAAGGATAATTCCAGCTGGATTTTTTTAGTGGAATTTGGAAAGAATGAGGAATACACTCAAAATCTTTTCAATCTTCAAGCTACAAATATCACCTTTGCTTATAATTTTCTTCATAAAACTTGTGTTTTATAGCTAAAAATCACCACTTTCTTATTTTCTTTTTATTTCTATAAGCACTGCTAGCAATTGCCTTTCTTTTTTTCACTACTTTTTTGTAGAAAAGCAGCAAAATCTATTATATTAATAAAATAAATATAATAAATTATAAATTTATTATATATAAATATATAATAAAATATATAATAAAATGTATACTATACTTAATAAATTAAATATATATAAAATATAAATATGTTTTGTTTGTAAGAATAAATAAAATATGTAAATTATAAAACAAATATAATGTATTCAATACTTATTACGTACCTCACCCTCTGTGTGAATGCATATATATTATCTCACAAAATTCATGCAACCCTGTGTAAGACACTTTCAGTTATAAGTATCACTGATTTATATTCCACCAAGAAAGAAAAATCCCCACCATTTAATCTATATATCTCAACTTCAGAGCCAATAAAATTAAAAAGAAAATGTGTCTCAGAATCAATGAAGGATGTATTATCCCCATGGTGTAGGTAAGAAAACCGAAGCACATTCAGAGATTTAAGCAATTTCTCTCTTACTGCCCCTCTGTGCTCCAGCTTAGAAATGTCCTGCACAGATTGTATTTCCCCTTCCATCCTTATCCCACATTTAGAGCTGGTTTTTGATTGTTCATTTGGGGTTTTTTTTTTTATTTTTGTTTTTGTTTTAAAGATTGGCACCTGAGCTAACAACTGTTGCCAATCTTTTTTTTTTCCTGCTTTTTCTCCCCAAATTCCCCCAGTACATAATTGTATATTTTAGTTGTGGGTCCTTCTCGTTGTGGCATGTGGGATGCTGCCTCAAAGTGGCCTGATGAGTGGTGCCATGTCCGCGCCCAGGATCGGAACCAGTGGAACCCTGGGCCACCGAAGCGGAGCGTGCAAACTTAACCACTCGGCCACAGGGCCAGCCCCTGTCCATTTGTTTTTAATTAAGCATGTGCATAAAAACTACACCACACTTTTCCTACTAGAAGCATCAAATTTACTTGAACAACTCCAGAATCCATGAACATTTGCAGGATTGGGTTCCCTGTGTTTAAAGGCAATTCTAATGTTTCATATGACCTAAAGACAGGACCCCTCACTCAGATAACATATTTCATGTACTGAATAGGGTTTTCCCTTTTATGGCAAACATCTCAGAGTTTGGGAGAAGCTGAAGGGGAACACTTGAAAAGAAAAGGAGCATTCCTTAGCAGAAAGAATGTTTACTAGAGATCCAGAGGCCTTGTTTCCTTAGTAGAAAGAGCATTTAAATAGAGATGCAGAGGGCTCCTTCTTCTTCTGATCTTCCCTTTGGACCACCGGGATTGGTGAGAGACTGTGAGGAGCCCCCCAGCATTTCCTCCTTTACCCACTCAAGTTGGAAAGGATCCTAGAGGACCTCTGCTTCAACCCTTATGTTACAATGAGGAACTGAGGCCCTGATGGAGGAAGTGACCAGCCCCCAACACACAGTCCACAGAAAGAGCCTGGGCTCTGGGGTCTGTCTTGAGTCTGGGCTCAAGCCCTGCTCTGCCACTGGTTGTCCATGTGACCTTGGGCAGCTCCCTCAAGCTCATTGGAAAAGAGGTGTAATAATTCTTCCCTTAAAGTGGTGAGGATTAATGAATTCCTGACACATAGCCTGGAATAAGAACATAATCAATAAACAGCACTTATTATTTACTCTCTGCAACTTCCCATCATTTACCCTGGCTATGCTTTCTTGAACTGTGCAGGGTGAGCTGGATCCCTCTTTAACACAGCAGCCCTTCATGTAAGTGAGGAACTCAGTCCTGTCCTCCAAGTCTTACCCAGATCAAACTATACGGTCCCTTCCATCCCAATTTTTGTGACATGATTTTTTGGAGCCAGCTATCCTCCTTGAAATATTCCATTTGTAAACATTTCTTTTAAAGTGGTACATACTACTAAAGAGTCAATATAGAAAGAAAAAAAATGACAGAACATGAAAAAATATTCGCAGCATATATTAGAGGAAGGATTACTATCAATCTAGTACAGAGGTGGAAAAAAATTCTATACCATACACTGCATGTATAATTTTTAAAAAATTAGGATCTCAATTAAGAACTGGACGAAGGGTATGAACTCAAAATTCATGCAAAAGGATTTAGAACTCATGAACAAACATCTAGACAATCAATCTCATTAATAACCAAAGAAATAAAGACTAAAAATGATTATGAGGTGCCAGTTTATATGTAAAATTAGTATAGAAAAAAAGATTTTTGTCATGGTAATATCTGGTGCTAGTGAGGGTACAGGGCAACTGGTTCATTCAAAAGTACCAATGCCAGGATAAATTTGGACAACTTATTTATAAAACAATTTGGTAAAATACATAAAGAGCAATAACGTTCATACTCCAATCCAATAAAGTCAAGTCTGGAAGTTTATCTTAAAGAACGAAAATATTTTATATTGTTTATGAAAGAAGGCTCAATGGCCAACAAAAGGGATTGGTTTTAAAATTTTAATCTACACTGTCTAATATAATGATTTTAAAGTCTCTGTACTCACATGAGAAAATGGCAATATTATACAATTTATATTGAACAGTTAATAAATAGGTAATATCAAGTTTTTTAAAAGTAAACTGTAGAATTGTATATACATTGTTATTTATTACAACTGTACTGTAAATAAAAGGATTCATAAGAAAAAAGACTATTAATAAATACACCAAAATATGTAAATAATTGTTTTATTGGGATAGCGGAACTATTTTTACTTTTCTTTTCACTTCAGCTGGAAGACTACGTGGTGACTGTACTCTGGGGTACTCTGGAGGCTGCAACTGCAGAAACAGCGAACACCTCTGCAGGAAAATTCAGTGAAGTGAATCTTTGCTTTCACAAAGGAATTTAGCAAAAGATTTAAAAAATAGTAATAATGCATTTATTTCAAAAGCAAGTATTGCCAAAAACAATTTACCTAAAACCACTTGACTCCATGATCTGGAGGCTGGTAAAAACATATCAGTTCATGAGGGATGCATATATAAATTTGTATAAAAAGATGTCATGGCTATTTTCATTTGGGAACAGCTCTTGCCGTTGAAATTATAAATCTGCATTGTTTTTACCAGAAGAAGATAAAAATATTAAAAGGACAGCCAGGGTACTATCTTGTTAGGAATAACTTCCCAAACAGCTCCTTGGGAATGTTTTGCTTTACAGTTATTTCATTTGCTGGCTTTGGTTAAGAGGGTCTGAGAGACCTGGACCTTGAGCCCAGTTCTGACAGTAATTAGCTATAAGGCTCTGAGTGAGTTATTTAACTTCTCCAAGGCTCAGTTCTCTCATCTGTGAAATGAGATTGAGAATACTTAGTTACAGATGTGTTGTAAGGAATAAATGAGAAAAGGTGTGTACTTTTAAGGACCTATCAAAGCATTAGGAATAGAAGGGTTTGCAAGGCAGATGGCTGGACACAGTGCCCTATCCCCCTACCAACCTGCAAAGTTCCTGAGGGAAATATAAGTGTCGGGAAAGCTCTGGCAAAAGAACACCCTTTACTCCTACGCGGCCCCAAACACCAACACAGACTAGGCCATGTGGAGCACTCCTTTGTCTACAGGCCTGGATCATGGTTTCCAAGCCAACTAAGTGGCTTCCTTTGCCCCTTCCCTGTCAGCTCACATGAGAATCCCAGGTCTTACAGCTCAGATAGGAGGACAGATCAATGCAGAAAAAGCACAAACAAAAGAGCCTGTGTGCACAGGAGCCAGAGCAAGAGGGCCTCTGTGAGCCTGGCCGCAGTAGAATGGGTCCTGGCTTCCCAGGCTGGGGAAGTAAAAGCAGCCCTTGGCCTGTCTCACCTTTACACAGCATGGAACAAGATGCTCAAGGAGCACAAGAGAGGCAGAGATGACCGTGGTGTTCCCTGAGGAGGAGAAACCCAACCCTTCTGGATGAAAGAGGATCCCAAAAAACCAACCCCATGTGAGTGCTGACCTTTAAATGGTTCAACTCAGTGGATGCTCCCCTCCCTGGTCCAACAAAATGTGTTCAGACATGAGCAGTCTGTGGCAATGCTCTTTCTACACAGGATGGAGAGAATCAGGTGGCAGCAAAGACTGGTGAGTCTCCCCCAGTGACTCACATGAAGGACCAACGCATGGTCAATCACACAAATGCTGTGTCCTTTCCCCTCCTGGGCTCCTGGCATTATTTAAATGAAAGGGACAGTAGAGCTTATCTATTCCAGAACAGAGGGCTGGGTTTCAGCTAATTAGGAGGAGAGAGGGGATCAGGTGTGAGCCTTCACCAGCAATCACATGTAACCGGCTCCAGAGAGTATAACAGCCCTATAACTAATCTCTCCCTCTCCCCTACATTCATTGTCTACCCTGCAACCACAGAGATCTCTCCAAATTGCTCATCTGATTGTGCAACTCCTCAGTTGAAAGTGCTTCAGTGTTCTCACTGTGTGCAGAGTAAGTTCCAAAAGTTCAAGTTCCTTGGCATGACATCAAGGCTCTTGTCTTCCTTGTCATGCTCTGCTACTCACTAGCTCTGTGACCCTCAGTGAGTTCATTAACTAGTCTATGTTTTTGCTTCCTTGTTTGCAAAATTAAAATAACATAGTCTCTATCTCTTAGGGATTTTGTTAAGATTAAATGACATAATACATGCGTAGCTCTTAGAACAGAGCCTGGTACATGGGAAGCACTCAAGATATGTTAGATCTTATTACCATTGTCATCATCATCACCATCACAATCTATTATTCCATACCCCTCTACATGTTTTTCCCCTTGCCTGGAGTAAGCTGCCTGACATTTTATACCAGCCAGCTCCTACTCATCCCTCAAGAGTCAATCCAACATTGCCTTCCCCTACAAGCCTTCTCTGAATGCCTAGTCTGGTGAGGTCTCCCTTCTCTGTGATGCAGAGTTCCCAGTGCTTAGCAATCATAGCACTTAGCACACTCCAGTGTACTTGTCAATGATCTGTCTTCCTCCCCAGACTGGCGAGCTCTGCAAGAGCGGGGGCCAAATCTTATTTATCTTTGAATTGCCAGGCCCAGCAGAATAAATGATGCACTGTAAGTAGTCAGTAAATTTTCATTGTATGGAAATGACACTGAAAGTATCACGGACCCAGCACTATATGAGTTACTATGAGGGAGACAAAAGGAGAAAAGGATGAGTCCTTGGATTGGAGGAGTATATATACTTGTTGGCCAATCCCAAACAGTCCACGGATTGACTTGTACATGGAGGAGCTCCAAGGGAGTTCTGAGATGAGGTACATTCTTGAGGCCTGAGGACACAGGGACTACCCACCCTCGGTCAGACACCAAGTCCGTCCCATCCAGGCCAGGCTCTGAAGTTTACAGCCAAAAATGTTTCCAAGAGGGCCCAATGGTCTCATATTTGATGAGCCAAAAATAAGGCCGGCTGTGACCTCATTTGGGAGGGCTGTGTGGCTGTACGTCAGGCCCTCCTACACTGCTAGTGGCTCTGCAGAGTTGGCAAAGGATTTAGACAAATCCAGTTTACTGCAGCCAATTCTCAAGGGAACCGCCCTGCTCACACTCCTCACTGAGGGAAGAAGTCATACTTTGAGCCTCCAGACCTGTCCTTCCTCCTGGTCAGAGCCATTTAGAAGTAAGGGTTCAAATACTCAAGGGCAGCCAATCCAAGGTGGGCCAAGAACCTGCAGAAGAAAGCTCTGTCCAAACAAGGCCAACAGGAACTAACTGAGCCAGTCTGATTCTCGGTCCCAGGAAGTTGGTTGGAGAGTAAGGAAAGCAACAGACATCTGGTGGAGAGAGAAGAAGCAAGAATGCTGCGCTGGTTATTCTGTGCTTGCCCTCGCTTCCACGCCTGATCCATTTTCCACCCCTCTCTGCCCTAGTCCCCTGAGCACATCCCCAGTGTCGTTTACCTTCTGGCTTCCAGCTGGGTTCAAGTGCAGCCAGTGGGGCAACTGGCAGGAGATGGGAGACTGGAAGAGAGAAAGGTCATGGTAATTAACCCTCCCACTCTCTTCCTCCCACACCCCAGTTCTGGCAATATCTGCCTTCCTCTATGGCCACAGTTTCTGTCAGGCATTCTTAAACAGCTTCAACTTTCAACCACATTCCAAGACCACTATCTCCTCCCTTTGCTCCTATAGACCTGGGAGTGATATTGGCTTCCTGTCCATGCTAGTTTCTGGAGTCCCCTAGTGGGTTCCTTATTTCTGCCCACATTTTTGCAAATAGTCCCTTCATTTAAAAGTTGCTTCAAAAATCTCAGCTGAGGAATGCCAACCATTTCCTGCCAGGATCTGGAGTGATCTAAAGGCTTACAAAGAGAAACAAAAAGAAAAAGTCACCTTAATGGTGTAACAACAGAGTGAGAAGCTACAAAATCTGACTCCTGAGGCCCTGGATTCTGAGTGGACTTCCTGTTTAGGCTCCATTAGGCCTTGCTGTACTAGGATCCACCTCTTCCCCTGAGGTAAGGCCTTGTCTTTCAGCTTTCCAGAGCTGGGCTCACATGTCTATTTTCCTTACTACCACATGTCTCTTCAACAAACACCCCATTCTCCTGTTCTCACACAACTTTCAACAGCTAAGAGGCTGGAAGGCGGGCCCTCACACACTGCCGGTGGCCCGTAGGAGCTGGCACAGCATTTGGGAAAGCCCACTTTGCTGCAGCCGCCATTAGCTTACCGCTTGGCTCCATCAGAAGGAGGAGAGGACCACTCAGAGCCTGGACATGGCCTCAGATTGGGGCCTATAGACTCTGCACTATCATCAATGAGACAAACTAAATCAAGTAGGAGCAATTTGAGCCCCATTATTACAAAGGAAGCTTATTTATACACATTCTCTTCTAATTTAAGCATTCTCTTCAGTTCTTCTTTAGTGATGATTATTTTCCCATCTTCTATCCTTCAGAAAGGACCTAGAATGCAGCCTCACCTATGTGTTCATGGCCTCAAATAGCTGACACATTAAGCAAGCAGCAGTGGGAACCAAGCTCTTATGATTCGTTTGTGTCCTGATTTCATCAACATTTTTAAACTTGCTGTTACTTAATTTTCTATTCTTACACCTGTTCACATATTTTATCTGGGAGGCAACCTGCCACATATTGACCCATAAAATGAGAACCTGAAAACTAAAAAATAAACCAAGAGTCTAGATAAAACTAAAAAGAATTTCATTCTTCAGAGATGCTGGAGAGGAGGAAGTTTGTGCAACCACCACAATTGGATTAGCTCACCTCCAAGGCCCTTCCTGCTCCGAGAATCTTTACGAGAGTGATTTTTGCCTGGAAGGGTAAGTCTCATGCTGGTAGGCCCAGTTCATTTATTGCTAGGATTTGTGCCTGCTGTCATCAAGTGGGTAGGGTCTGGGGGCGCTACTTGACTCCTACCTGCAGCACCATCCTCACCGAGTCTCGGGAGCTAGTCCTGTCCAGAGCAGCATAAGAGGTTTGTCCTGACCATCTCTATATTGTTCCTTCAGAGACTGTCAGTGCCCCAAGGGCAGCAACCATGCCTCTGCACTTCTCTTGGCTAAGGCCCTAAACACAGCAGATTCTCAGAGAACGCTGGCTAAATGAATCAGGGAATGTGGTTCCCTGTGCCTAATCGCCATCCTGGCAGCATTCCCAGCAGCCCCAGTGGGGTAGACACGGTGAAGTGGCTTGTTCAGGCCCCTCTATGGTGCTCTCGACAGAGGCTGCAAAACTAAAAATGCAATTTCTAAAGCTCCTTTTCATCTAGGTTCTGAATGTGATTTAGTTTCTCTAATCAGACGTGCTGGTCTGAAACTTAAATTCAGAATGGAGTTGCATGGGGAAAGAGACAAAGCACAAGGCAGCCATTTTGGGGTGTAGATCAGAGTTGAACTGCCTTGGATCCAAAGACAATAGCTGTGGCAGCAGCTTCCTGATTTTGGCAAAGGCAGCAACTCTGCAGTACGACTTTGGGGAGTCATTCCTGGAAGCTCAATACGGATTCTGTTTCTTCGGCCCTTCCAACAATTCTGTGAGCCATAAATGCTTGCCCATAAACCCCTTTCTGCTAACCAGGTGAACAGACACTATTATTTCTAACTACGAACCTTGACTGACCCCCTCATACCCTCTCAGACTGCTCCTGGCCTTCCACCTTCCAAAGTTTATTCCCCAAACTCAAACTCCCATGCTCTTAATCACGGCTCAGTTTACCTAAACTATATTAAGAACTTGCTGTGCTTGGGGCCTTGGGCTAGATGCTGGAATTACTGACATGAATGGGACCTAGTCCCTGCCCTCCTGGAGTTTGTAGTCTAGTGAGGCAACTAATTGGGTAATCAAATAATTTACCCATCAGAGATAGGGAATCCAGGATGATTTTAAATGGGAGACACTTATGTTCCAGGAAGCTCACTTGGAAGGCAGCTCATCTCTGTTCCACAAGTGTTCACCGAGCACTATTCTGAGCATCTTCTAGAAAGTGAAACAAGGATCAGTAAACATTTGATGAGATAAGAGATTTTTAAAACCACCATGAACAAACAACACTGTTCACCATAGTCAGGCTGACTTCCCTAAGGAGAAAACACATACACCCCCCACCAACTCAATGTTGTTTCTTCATAATAAAGGCTCCCACTCATTGCTTACAACAGTGCAAGGGACACTCAAAATCTTACCTACCCGTGACTGCTGGAGAAAAGAACACTGCTTGACTTTGAGAGTCCAAAGACTTTGTGGTGCTCCAACTCTATCTCCTGTTAATCTCTCTGTCCATCCTGAGGCTCAGGCACATCTAACTTCACCATCTCCAAAACATGACCGGCCTCGTCCCTCTGTCCCTTCCCCCGCAACCCTCCATACTGCTCTTCTGCCTTGCGAAAATTCTACCCATCCTCCTTGGCTCAGCTGAATGCCACCTGTTATCAAAAAACCTTCTATTGATCCCTAGAGACGGGATTAACTTTTCACTCTGCACTGTAGACCCTTGACATTTGTAGATTTTAACATTCTCCATTTTGAACATTTTCAAACCACCCCAAAGGTCCAAGATATGGGCTAATTTGGAATTTTGTTGAGGAGAGAATTTGAATTACAACTGCCGTGAGGCTGGTGGACAGGAAAGTGTTACTGAGCCAAGAGGGTGGTGACAAGTTTTGGTATAAATCAGGTCCTGGAGGATAAAGAGAACAGAGAATGGTGACACCTTTTATTTCCATCCTCACCTTTATCCCACTCTGTTAGAAAAGAAGGGGTTAGTAAGGGATTGAAATCTAGTCCCTGAACCCAAGCAAAAGAGTCTGGGGGCATCAGGAGATACAGGCCAGGCCCTCTAATAGGGGAAATGAGGAAGGCTGTGTAGGGGGAATGGCCAAGGACCAAGGGGGCAGGATTGAAGTGCTGCTGATTAGAATCCAGGGCTCGAGCACCACTTGTCAGGTAGGAGCTCAAGGCCTTAGGGCCAGAGTGGACCAGGTACCCAGGAGCCAAGCACCGTATTTCCATATTTTGTCACACCTACTAATCGAGCCTGACAGGGTCACAATATTTCTGTCATATTTTTTCTGAATTCCGGGGGGGAATATGAAGCTACAGAGGATCCCCCAAGTGCAGAGGTCCCAAAGGCCTTGGCATGTAGCTGCTGAAATGTGAAAGCCCACTGTTAGAGAGAGCCTGCATCACAGCTCCCGTCACCTTCAAGAGCCGGAGATCCTGCCTTCCCCTCCACTAGACTGGCCAGGGACTTTGTCACGGTGGTCCTTGTAGCTATCTGTGGGACCACAGGTCAGAGTGGAGCAATCATGGCACTTGTCCACTTGGCCATGTGATTGGTCCAGGAGTGAAATCAAATTCAAGCTGGCCTATGAATCTTTTGTCTTTGAATGTTTGGACTTGGAACCAGAGAAAACTCAGTCAGTCTCTCCCTGGTGGCTGAAGTCAGATGTAAAATTTCAGAGCTGTCAGAGGCTGTTTTCCTACCATATTGAAAAAGCCAGTCTGCAGGTGAATAACAGAAATAATAGTATGAACAGCTAACATTTCTAAACACCTTCTATGCGCTTAAACCAGGCACTATGCCACCCCTTTCTGTGCATTAACTCCTTCAGTCCTCACAACAACCACAGGAGGTAAGTAATGTGATTGTCCTTGTTTACAAATGAGGAAACTGAGGCGAAGCAAGGTTAAGTCACTTGCACAATATCACAACTAGAAAGTAACAAAGCCTAGGTTTGTCTGGCTCCAGAGCCCATTGTTTTAACCATTACTCTACCTTGCAGAGCTGGCAGGCAGAAGGGAGGAACAAGGAGAGGTGACAAGAGGCCTGGTCATGTTCATGCCTCTGTTCCAGCTGTTCTGGACTACATCTGGAACCATTCTGCCCTGTGTCTGTAGAGAAGGACATGAGTGCACCCAACACAGGGTTGGTTCTCAAGGTGAGTTTCTGTCGCTAGTAACTAAAAAATTCCTGACAAAGACAGTATCTCCCCAGTATGTAGCACGGCGTCCACCAACCACCTTCTTACTCTGCGTCTTACTCTTCCCGGCTCAACTGGGGAGTCAAAGTGAGATTCCACTTCCAAATGAAATCAAATCCTTAAAACTCTCCAATATGCTTCTAGTGCCCTAGGAGAAAGTCAAGACTTCTCTGTGTAACATACAAGGTCCTTCAGGGCCTTGCTCTGCTTCATTTCTCACCATCCCTCTGTCCCTGCCCCCTTCTCATGGTAATCTACAGCAAGAGGGAGAAAAATGAATTCCTGGCCTTCCATGTGCTCTCCTCCCCAAATCCCACCACCATTTTTCCTAAGCTCACCCCAATAGCTCACAAGTAGTTCTGAGGACTGGCATCTGCTTTGGGTCCTGCTACCCTGACTGGTTTCTGCTACTCCCTGCTCCAGAGGCAGAAAGCCAGAGACAGAAGCTCAAGACCTCAGCACACCCAGACAAGCCAGGTGAGCAACCTGGCTGACTCCCAAACGTTCCCTCATCATCTCTGTCCACTGTGCTTCAGCTACCTGGGATTCTATTACCTAACTGAAACAACATATGAGAAAGTGCCCTGCACAGTGCCTAGAACATAGTAGTTGCTCAGTATGTGATATTTTCCTTCCTTCCTTCCTTTCTTCCTCTCCTGGGAACCCCATTATTGAATGCTATTGTCCTCATCCTGCCCCTGTGAAAGCATCTCAGGCAAGACTCCCCACTTCATCTGCCCTTGGCTTATCTGAGGATTATTAGGCCTACCACCCAAGTCCTGAGATCTGACAAGAATGGTTCAAGTCCCAATGCCTTAGGTCAAGGTAGCTGCTACTTCGAGTTCTGGGTCTGAGGCTGCAGGTGAGCATCAAAGGGCTTAGCTGTGAAAAGGGAAGAGCTTCAGAGGCTGCCACCCCAGCAGACGCGATAGGGCCTGCCCACACAGCACCTTTCCCTGACCCTAGATTCACTATAAAAAGAACAAGCTCAAAGCAAGCTGTTCTGGAAGCACCATTCCATCTTCACAGCAATGCTATTTGTGTCAGCAGAAGAAAGAGGGCTGGAGCATCCCATTCTGGTACAATTGGAACAATTACTGCTTAAATATGATAATTACAGTTTGATCATTTTGTAGGCAAAGGCAAGATTGGTTCCAAGATTTTCTCCTCCTTGTTGGAACTTTCTGCGAAGAAACTGCTTATGTTCCAGGACCACAGGCTTCGTATTTCAGATCTAGATGTGAATGTCTTCCAGCGCCAGCTTACCAAAAAGACATAAATTCTGATATTTCTCTTTTGTGCTGTGCTGCTAAATTTAGAGGTGAGCCAAGGCAATTTTCTGGATAAATTAGGCCAGGAGGACTAGACTCTTTGCATGTGTCCATCAGTTTAAGAGCTGACTATCCTGTCAGAAACCATACTGACATCTTGGCAGCCATTTAACCAAGGTAGCAACATAAACAGTGTCTCTATCAAGGCCTTGAATATAGAATAAAGCTATATTCACATTGTATTTTGTATCTGCATAAGCTGTATCTGCATCTGATCACATTTGGTTTTTGTGAGCTGCATAAGTGGTCTGCCTATTCTGGACACCAGACTCTTACCTGAATGATTCAAGGCTTAGAACCTTATCATGGTAGCAAATAGCTGAGAATAAACAATCTATGGAATAAAATATATACAGACTACTACACAAATTATTTAAGCATAAGTATATATAAAACTGACTATAGGGGCTGGCCCCGTGGCCGAGTGGTTAAGTTCGCGCTCTCCGCTGCAGGCGTCCCAGTGTTTCGTTGGTTCGAATCCTGGGCGCGGACATGGCACTGCTCGTCAGACCACGCTGACGCAGCGTCCCACATACCACAACTGGAAGAACCCACAATGAGAAATATACAACTATGTACTGGGGGGCTTTGGGGAGAAAAAGGAAAAAATAAAATCTTTAAAAAAAAAAAAAAAAACTGATTATAACCACCACAGTGGGATGGGAAGGTATCTTCCGGAATGGTGAAACTCTTTGATCCTTAGCCAAGTACGGCTAATGAAACATTTCTGCCCTCTTCCTGTCCAGGTCTTCATTTGTCTCCCTGCTTCTGCATTTTGATCCTTTTCTAGGCCCCACAGGGCCCTTGTTCTGCATACATCTGCCTTTAATGGCCACCTCCTAGTCTTGAGGTTTTGAGAATTCTCAGTCTCTCCTTCTGTAGTAGTTCCAAGCTCATGCCTTAAGTACTGATGGAATCAACATATGAAGATTTTTAAGGTTTTAGTGGTCCTTATTCCTAATATACCAATGCAAATATCCACAAATCCTCAAAGTTAAAGAGGTTCAAAATCCTGCTAGCCTTTCTGCAGCTGCTTGGAGCTGAGCAGTGTCACATGTGTCCCTCGGGCTTTAGAGGGAAGAGCACTAGCTCCAGATGAAGTGCCATCTTCAGGGGTCTCCCACCACCCAGAGGTCCTCTACTCCAGGCTACTCCTCATGTCTCATGAATATCCCCTCCTGCCTACTGAAGTTTGAGTATTGCAGTTTCTTCACTCAGATTCTCTCATATTTAGCCTCCACATGTTCTGCTAATCTGCAAAGGACACCCTTTGTCATCTCTCGGTTTTCCACAAGCAAAAATCCACCCCTTTCACAAGGAATTCCTTGTCCACTTCAAAAAGAAATGGGCCTTCCCTCAAAAAGTTAAGCAGAATTACCATATGACCCTGCAGTTCCACTCGTAGGTATATACCCAAAGAATTGAAAATAGATACTCAAATAAGGGCATGTACACACACGTTCATAGCATCATTATTCATAATAGCCAAAAGGTAGAAACAGCCCAAATCTCTATCATCAGATGAATGGAGAAACAAATTGTGGTATATATTCAACAAAATATTATTCAGCCATAAGAAGGAATGAAGTACTGATATATGCTACAACGTGGATGAACCTCCAAAACATTATGCTAAGTGAAAGAAGTCAGACACAAAAGACTACATATGGTATAATTCAACTGATTTCATATGAAATACCCAATATCGGTAAATGCATAGAGACAGAATGCAGATTGGTGGTAGCTGAGGTCTGGGAGGGGTGGGGAGTGGGGAGAACCTGTTTACCAGGTAAAGGTTTTACTTCGGAGCGATGGAAATATTTTGGAACAGATAGAAGCGGTAGTTGTACAATATTGTGAATGCACTACACGCCTACATGCTACTGAACTGTCCGCTTTAAGACGGTTTATTTTATGTTGTGAATTTCCCATCAAAAAAAATTTTTTTTTTTAAGTAAAAGGCCAAGTTACAGAAGAAGGAGCTACCAATAAAAGAAAGACCTTCTTGATGATAAAAGTTAAAAACAGGGTAGGGATGGTAGGAGTAAAATCAATCAAGGGCCCCCAAGTTCTCCCCAAAGTGATAGAGTGGAACAGTGGCAAAAGGCCTGGACCAGGAGTCAGGAGTTGGGGCTCTGCCACCAAGTAGCCAGTTTCTCTCCCCTCAGATCCTCAAGCTCCCTCAGCCGCAGACCCAGAGGACTACCTCAAAGGGCTGTTTTGAGGCTTAAAGCAAACAGTGAAGAGGAAAGTATTCATTGCCCACCATAAAAAGGCAAGGTTTTCTCTGCCATTCAGGGCTCAAATTCTAGCCTCCTCGTAGTGTGTCCTTGGACAAGTTACTTAACCTCTCTAAACCTTGTTTTTATCTCTACCTATCTTGCAGGATTGTTGTGAAGACTGACAATAATGTACGCAAAGTGTCGAGCCCCCATTACCTGCTCAGTAAATTGAAGCTATTATTAAATGGGCAGGGCCAGTTACTGCAGGGAAGGGAAAGAATAAGGGAAAGTGAGCAAAATGGGTGTTGGGGTGAAGATGGGTGTCAGCAAAAACGTCATGATAGCACAAAATTGACGTATTAGATGGCATCTGTGCTGCCCCTTCCCTCTCCTGCGTCCATAGAGGACATTGCCAATCACTAGTGACATTCTTTCTCATACAAGTCAATGCTTTGTTCTGAGCAGTTAATCCAAGGAAGTTGTTGTGAAGATGAAATCTATTTGCTACCCCTGTCCTAGATATTTTGTTTTCTTGAACAAATGAAAAAAGCTGTGGAACAGCCTCTCTTGGAGGATAAGAGTTCACGTACCCTAAGAGCAGCCACGATTTCACAATATGTGCTCAATGAGAATAAAAGGTAGGAGGGAGAAAAACAGGTGTCTCAGTACAGTGTGCAGCGTGTTCAATTCTGATCTCCACCCTTACTTGCTCTGTGACCTGGGACAGGTCACTTCAGCCTTCTAACTGCAGTTTTCCCATCTGTAAAATAGGGGCAATAATACCCAACTCATGGAATTGCTAAGGATCTGAAATGAACTGGTGTATGAACAAGCTTATATGACAGGGTAAAGCAATAGCTATATATAAGGAGTTCTTTGGGGAAGAATGTCTCACTGTGTGGTTGGAGAGGGGAGGCCACAGGCCATGAGAGTACCCCAGTGCAGAAATTGGGCCCCAAAAGTGAGGGGACTCTGAAATCCTATTTTCCAGGCAGATCCCTGTGAGATTCAAGGCAGCCAAGCCATACAATGAGGAAGCCGTCTCTGATCAGGCACCTTGAGGCCAGAGCTGTGGACTCTGCCTGGCAAAAGATCATCCCTGGTCCAGAAAGAGGAGTTCTTCAAAGTCCTTCAGGTCAGTCTCTAGGACAGAGACCTAGGTGAAATATATGGCCCTGACTCCTGGAAGTCTAGACAAGAGGACTGAGCAAAGAGCAGGCCAAGACCCTTTCTTTTCAACGCTACTCCCCAGCCTTCAGCAATTCCTCTTTACCCATGGATGAAGTCAAAGAGAAGTCGAGGGCCAGCCCCACCTCTTCCAACCTCACCTTCTGAATCCCTCCACCCTGAACCCTTGTTCCAGCCATTCTCTGAGACAAACCAGGCTCTCTCACACATACCTCCTGGCTTTTGCAAGTGCTCTCGCTTTTTATACCCCATACCATCATCGACCAAATCCATTCAACTAAATACTTTTCTACCCATCCTTCCAAACTCAAGCCTTCCCAGGGCTCCCTGCTTTGGGTAGTACACGCCTCTCTTACGCATTCCCTCAACAGTCTGTACTTCCCTTCATCACAGTATTGATTAAAATTAGACTGATAGCAACCTGGGGGCAGGACGGTGTCTTCTGTCTGGATCCTCTAGGCTTAGCACGGTGCCTGGCACCATAAATAGTGCTCAGTAAGGATTAGTTCAAAGAATAAATGAATAATCAATGAGAGATACTGTCAGAATTGCAAAGCATATAATGTTTGAACAAGTCTTTTTTTCCTTGTTCTTTTCCTTTAATCATTCTTTTCTTTGATTCATTGTAATCAGCAAACTTAGTGTCACTGCCAGCCCCCTAATACAATCAGAAAAAAATTTCCCCAGATTTGTGCGGGGTAGGGGTTAGTGGTCACTTTTAAGCAGTGAAAAACGCAGTCTTAACATAAAATAACACAAAACTTTTGTGACAATGGGCTCCTCGGATTAGACAAAAACTATAAAATCAGTAGAAGAAATAAGGGCAAAGGATTGTCCTCTGTTCTGTCCACACACTCCCTCTAGTGTCAAGAAATCCAAGTAAGCTAAGGAAAGAAATGGAGCCCGTTGGGTCCCGTCTGTCTCTCTCAATGCCTCATTGACCTGCTTTAAAAAACACTGGGATTCCTTTACACCACCTCTTCCCACATATTCCAAGAGAAAAGGACTGACCAATGAGAGTGGTCTAGGCTGCAACCTCTCTCCCTGAAGTCACCAGAGTTATCTTTACAGAGCTGGAGGGCCTCTGGCCATCTCATGTAATTATGTCCAACCTGGGTCCCCAGACACCTGGACACACAGGAAAGAGTACTCGGGTCATCCAGAGGGCCCTGGCATTTCAAAATGCCTAAAGAAATTGTACCATCACTGGAGATGAAACTAGAAACCACCAAAGAAATTGGCAAGTATCTTTGCCTTCAGCTGTTGGATCAGCACTGTCTCCCACTCGCTAGTTATCTATGCCTTGAATTAATTGAAAATAGGAAAATAGGTAATGGCTTCAAATATGCGGTTGGTAAAGAGCGTAAGGTATGCTTAAATTTGGGGCTCAAAATGGTGAAATCATAATAAAAGTAGTCCTTCACAATGAAAAAACCAGGACCCACACTTCCCTGCTACCCTCTTGGCCTCTGAGAGATGGATAAGCTAGGCTTTTAGAAGGAGAGCATTTCTCACAGCCAGGCCACCTCATCAGACATTGGGAAGAGCAATGACACATTAACCTGCACTAGTAAATGGAAAACAGTATTTTCTGGAAAGGCACTCAGACTTGCTTTTATCAATTTGGGCTCAAAAACTTTTGAAATCTCCTGAAAGTGTACTGTATGAAAACCAAATTCCTTAGTCTTTTTTCTTCTTCTTTTTTTCAGTTTTATCTCTCCCAATTCCACCATCTTCCAAATGACTCCTATGCCTTAGTCTATCAGGTCTCCTCATGTAACTATAACTAAAATTTGGACATTTATTCATTCATTCGACACATATTTGCCAAAGGCTCACTATGAGCCAGGCATTCTGCTAGGTGTTGGAGAAACAGCGAAAGATGTGTCTCTCCTATCATGGAGGACACATGTAAGAAGTGACATGGGAAGGTTGGGTTGCTATAGGAGTCCATAACAAAAACACAAAATCTACACACAGGGAGGGAGGGAACCCCTAAATAGGCAGCATTTACACTGAGATCTGAAGGATAGGAAGGAATTAACCAGGTAAGGAGGAGAAGAAAGCACTCAAGTTGAGAGTACACCATTGCAAAGGCCCCAAAACGGGAAGGAGCATGGAGATTACTAAAGGGTCCTGCTTACTCCAATCCTCTCTCCTAGACCTCATCGCTACAATCTCTACCTATCAAAAACCCTTAAAAACAAGGCTCAAATCTTATCTCCTCTTGATAACCATGACTGAAAAGTATCATCCTTAACTGAACCAAAGGATTTCTTTTCTATAGCATTTACATGACACTAATCTATTACTGTCTTGTGTGGAACCATTAGTATACTTGTTCTGTTCTCCCAGTTATATTACAAGTTCTTGGAGAGCAGAAATCTTTGCACATGGTAGGAACTCAGTTGTTGGACTGAGTTATGTTTCTTTTTTTTTTTTTTTGAAGATTAGCCCTGAGCTAACATCTGCTGCCAATCCTCCTCTTTTTGCTGAGGAAGACTGGCCCTGAGCTAACATCCGTGCCCATCTTCCTCTGCTTTATATGTGGGATGCCTACCACAACATGGCCTGACAAGTAGTGCCATGTCCGTACCTGGGATCCGAACCGGTGAACCACGGGCTGCCTAGCGGAATGTGCGAACTTAACCACTGCACCACCAGGCCAGCCCTGAGTTATGTTTCTTTACATTCCTCACAACATCTAGCCTTAAACCTGGCTGGCACTCAGGTATTTCTGTAAGTGAAATTGAAAGGAAGAAAAATTTTTAATTTTTTTTATTTTAGTTGCCACAGAAGGGCAATGCTTGCCAAGAACTGTGAAGGGTCTAAGATCTTACTCTGTTTGCAAGATAACAAGCTAGCCTGCCACAGTTGCATGGATTCTGGCAGAAGACATGAGGCTCCTTGGCCAGAGACAAAGGAGGTAATTACTCATGGCACAGCAAACAGGATGAGCATCACATATTTGCATCAGTTCTCCTTGCTCCCAAATCCCATGCAGGTGATACAGATAGGCCCAGGTATGCACCTTACCATACAGTGGATTGCATTTTAGAGAGGAACCCTGAGCTAGAAAAAAACAAATCTTTTATAATAGGCAGTAAGCATGAGGCCTTTTGCTCCAGAGGGAGATACCATATTTCCCAAGGCAGCTCATTATACAAACTTCCTTAAAAAAAGAATCCATAACAACAGGCAGAGAGGATGTGGGAGGCATGCAGAAACATGAGAGATCCAGGGAGAATTATCTCCCAACACTGACTAAAGTCAACAGGCATTATTAATAAAAATAGCTACTGTTTATTGGGTGTTTGTACGTGCCATGTATTGTGCTATTTTATATGTATTATCTCCTTTATTCCTCTCGACACACTTATCAGAAAATACTAACAAATCTATGGGAAAATATTTTTATAAATTAAGACTTACAGCATACAAACAATAGCAACAATGAAGAGTTTGGAAACACACAGGCGCGTGAGAGTGGTCTCAGGGAGCGGCTAAATCTATTAGCTGAATACCATCCAGACTCTCACTCCATCTGCTGTGCCTGCTTCTGCTTCTCTGTACTTCTCCAGCCCACTTGGCAGAATATGGCTGTCCCAGCTCCCAAATTCACTTGCTGTAGTTCCAGCCAGCTTCAGAAAATAATTAAGAATCCCGGACTCCAATTGCCAGTTCCACAGAAGAGAATATGATTGGCCCAGCTTTGGTCACGTGACTAGTCAACACTGTGTATTTGTATTACAGAGATAGATTTACAATGATATAAAAATAACCAATACATATTAATATATAAAGAGGTATGCTTTTTTTCTGGTTTTTTTAGTGAGGAAGCTTGGCCCTCAGCTCTGGGGATCTGAACCCACAAACCCCAGGCTGTCAAAGCAGCACGCACAAACTTAACCTCCACACCATAGTGCCAGCCTCTAATCTTTTTTTTTTAAATAATCATTATTTAATTTAAGGTAAGTAAAAATATTGTGGTCCCACTTACTGGTCTGTATCTTTCAGTAGGCTGTGATCTCTTCCAGAGCACAGATATCATTCAACAGAATTATAATCATATTGGAGATATATATATATATATAAATTAATAATTTTCCTGTCACTAAGATTTTTTTTAAAATATTTAATGATAACATAATATTCCAATTTGGGACATTTCTTCAAGTTGCTGAATCACTTTGAATATTTAGATTATTTCCAATTTCTCACTACTATAAATACCATTGCAAGGGTTATAATATTTTAAAGTCTTAGCTACATATGTGATTATTTTTCTTAAGATAGAGACTTAGAAGCGAAACTTGGGCTATTCACTTTTTAGAGTTTCATATACCTTATTGAATTGCTTTCCAAATACGTTGTACCAACTTACATTCCTGCCAGCAGTGTGAGTAGCCCTGTCTAGTTGTATATTTGCTAGTATTAACAATTTTTTTTAATCTTTAATAAGTAAAAATGGTATATCTTTATGCTTTGCTTTCTTTTTTAACTGATGAGATTAAACTGGGTTGTTTTTTTTTTAACTTTTTAATAGCCATATATATTTCCTCTCCATAAATTGTCTGTTAAGGCCCTTGCTGGCAGGAATCAAGCGTTGTTCTTTTCATGTGCCTCAGTGCTTAGGATGGTGATTGTTGCTCACAAAGCTTGGAAAAGAAATATGTAGAAAAATCCAATAGTAACTGTTTACATCCTTGTGGGAATAATTAAGCCACTAAAACCTAACTACTGTATACCACTTTAGAACTTACAAAGAACATATTAGCACATTTGAACCGCATAACTACCGTGTGTTGTTATTTTCAGCATTTCATCACGGCGGAGCAAAGTCTGGAGTAACTGAGGTCTGAGAAGGATAAGCGGCGAAAATCAAGTCCACCCGAGAAACGGAAGAACTGTTTCCTTGAAGGGACTAAACCAACTAGAGTTCCTTCTCGTGTACACCAGAGGGCGAAGCAGCAGGATATGAAGCAGCGAGAACGAGGGGCTCGCTGGACTACAATTCCCAGAAGGTGTCTTCGCGAGGCCCAAGAATCTCAGCGGCCGAGGACTTCAGATCCCAGGTTCCTGTGCGGCTAGATGTGACCCGCCCCCCCCCCCCATCCCCCCGCCGTTTCCTACCCATGCAAGCGCGTAATGGCCGCTGGGTACTCTGGGCGACTCTGCTGTTGACGTGTATCTCACTGTCAGGAAACGGGCGCTGGAAGGTTCTCGGACAAGATCCCGCTTTGTAAGGGCGGTAACGGCGTGCACGGGTTGGGAAGGGGCGGTGGGAGAAGCGGAGCCGCTCTGAACCATGCTAGTGAACTGTAGGTCCCTCTGTGTAGAGGCCCAGCTTTTCGAGAACGCGGGTCGAGCCTGCCCTGGGAGGGTCGCGTGCTACAGACCGCAAACTACATTTCCCAGCGTTCTCGCGGTGCCAGGACTACCTTGCCCGAAAGCCTGCGCGTGATTCATCCAACCTCTCGCCGCCTGCCCCCAACCCGAAAGCTGAGGAGATGTGGAGTCGCTGGGTTTGGCGGCTCCTGGGTTCTGAAGGCAGCGTGGGCCGCCGGGTTTCAAACCCCCGCGGGCGTTTCTCGCCGGCCCTGCGGAGAGGTGAGAAAAGACACCGTGCCACCGATGCCTGAGTGTTGTCTAGGGAGGCGACGGCCGTGGCTCGCGCCTGCTCAGCCGAGCGGGAGGCAAGGGTGCCACCCCCTCCTCCCCAGCCCCTGCCTGGTGCCGGCGACCCTGCTGCCGGCTCTCGCCCGGTTGGATTGGGGCGGGCAGGGCGAGGCCTGGGAAGAGGACCGCCTTCCTCTTGTGAGAGCGAGCCTCTGAAAGGCCTGGAGTTCCCGCCTGGCTTCTTTCTGAACCCTCGGTTTCTTTTTACTGTCAAACGAGGCTGATAATCCCGCCGCGCAGCTCGGTCAGAGCACCGTAGTAAGGTAACCTGTGTTTGGGGAGCCCTGATTTCGTTCGTGGCCTAGTTAGGTGCGGCCTCGAGCCCAGGCTTTGGGTAAACGACAGCGTTCGTTTTAGGTCAGGCCCGCTGTATTTGCGCTGGAATTTTCAGTGTTCTGCAGTCACGTAGGAGCCATTCAAAAACAAAAGGCAAACGTGAATGCCGGAACCCACGAGTGTTGGACTAGCTGGCGCCCCTGTTAGCAGTCTGTCCTGAACAACATCTGACTTTATTCTGAGAGATGTTTCCCGAATCTTTTTTCCCCAGTTTTTCAACTCTTTAAGGTTGGCCACAGAGTAGGCACTTCATCCTAACCTTCACATGCTGTGTTCACCTTCTTAAATCCCCAGTGCCGGGGAGCTGAGCCGCCCACTACCCGCTGTACTTTGTGCTGTTTTGCTCGTTGTTTCATTTTACTCACCCAGCGAGTGCAGTAGTCG
This sequence comes from Equus caballus, assembly GCF_041296265.1. NCBI lineage: Eukaryota > Metazoa > Chordata > Mammalia > Perissodactyla > Equidae > Equus > Equus caballus. Next base: position 64,384,686 of record NC_091690.1, read on the forward strand.
ATCCCCCATCTGTAACTGTTGAGCTGCCAGGATCCTTCACAAGGTCTTAGGATGTATACTTGGGTGTTTAGCATGCATACGTACACATTATGATGGATTTTACATAAAAGAAGGTAGCATTTTTTGAACCCTGAGAAAGTACCCCAATCTCAATCCTATCTTTGTAAACTTTTAGGGTTACACTTTGTTTACATAATCAAATGAAAACACAGTATTAAACATTTTTAGAGAATGAACTTTGAAGTACATATCAGACTGGAAAATACATCCCTGTAAGTAAACAGTAATGTTTCAACATAGTTGTTGAGTTACCCGACTTGAATCTGAGTGCTCTTGGAGAAACCTTAAGTGGTCCCTTTCACTTGATTTGTGTCTCTTATCACTAAACAAATATTTATTGAATGTTTACTGTGTACAAGTAGTTTAAACTTGCCTAATAATGTCAGTAATCAAGGAATTTGAAAACCTTGACCTCTGACCCATGGAAGGATCTTAGTTACCATCTAGTCCAATTCCCTTTTTAAAGATGAAGAGAAAGCACAGGAAGGTGATAGGATTTGTCTAAGTTTTATGACCGATAGTAGTGGATTCCTAGTTACTTCCCAAACTTAGCAGAACATCAGAAGCACTGGAGGTGTTTTAAAAATAGAGATTCTTAGGCTCTACCCCAGAACTGCTGACTCAGTCTCCAAAACTGGAGCCCAGGGATCTCTTCATTAGTTTATTATTTAATTTATTAATCCTGGTAATTCCGATGCAACTAGCAAGGCAAAGACCAGCATATAGAAATATATATTAATGACCAGCCATGTCACTGAAGTGTTGCAGCTCCAAAGTTATCAGTAAACTAATATAAAACTTGCAGCTTAGATGTAATGAGACACCATTTTACATGTTTTGTCAAAAGTCAAATCTGGAGGCTGGTGTGGTGGCGTAGTGGTGGTGTAAGTTTGCATGCTCCACTTCAGCAGTCCACATTCACCTTGCGGATCCCAGGTGCAGACCTACACACCGCTCATCAAGCCATGCTGTGGTGGTGTCCCACATACAAGATAGAGGAAGACTGGCCCAGATGTTAGCACAGCAACAATCTTCCTCAACCAAAAAAAAAAGGTAAAATCTGGCCTTTGCTGGTAGAAAGACGGCTTGGTGCAAGGTAGGGCAGAGTTCCAATCCAAGATATACAACTTAAAACTTGTGATGCTAGTTAAGTCTTTAAACTGTGAGTTTGCTTCTCACTGTGAAAACCACAAGATAGGTATGAAAGAATCAAAAGAAGTAACAATGAAAGGAAAGGTTTGGGGATTTGTACAATTGTGTAAGTTCTGGGAACTTTTAAGATATTAAAGCCTGTTACTCCACTCTAAGCTGGAAACACTGATTCTAGTTACTTCATCTCCTCCACTATTAATGTGCCTGCAAAGACTTATTCTTAAGCAATGCTTATCAGTTCAGGTGCTCATGACACCCTACTACACATATCAGATGGCTTTTCCACTTCTTTACTGCCGCCAAAGAACAGTGCTCCCCAAAGTCCTACTGCGAGGGAGGGTGTCAACACCTACCTCTTAGGATTGTGAGGACTGAACAAAAGATTGCATGAATATTTGAGCACATATCAAGAATAAATGTTGCACATATCCGTCTGTATTCTCAGCCCTCCTCATCCCCATAGTAAATAGAGCCCAAGGTGGGAACAGCAAAGGCAGCCCAGCCCATGCCTTGGTGAATTTTGCTCATTCAGTTCCTCTTGCCTGGATTACTCCCCTTGAAGATTTACTATAACCCTAGCATCATTTCCAAACAGCCATTCTTGATTCTTTATTCTCAACAAGGGCCAAATGTCCCTCCTCTGTATTCCCTCATGGATATATCTTGATGATATGTCATAAAAAACCACAGCCTTTTTCATCATTGTACCCATAATGCCTAGCACAGTGCCTTTCATTCAGCAAATATCCACGTAACACCTAGAATTGCATTAGGCTTTGGTAATCCAGTGGCAAGCAAGAGCAGATACGGCCCCTGCTCACAAGGACTTTATAGTCTAATGGAGTGGTCAGCAAAGAGCCATAAAGTGAATATTTTAGGCTTTGTAGGCCATATGGTGACTTGCAACTACTCTGCCATGGTAGCATGAAACAGCCACAGATAATACATACATGAATAAGCATGGCTGTGCTGCAGTAAAGCAGTTTAGAAAAACAGGTGCTGGTGGCCTGCAGGTTGTACTTCATGACCCAACCTCTAGCCTCATGGGGAAGTTAAACAGTTATCGGTCACATAAGTGTGTATATTGTGTGAGGTATGGCCAAAAAATAGAGAATACTGTGGGAGCCCCTAACAAGAAAGACCTAACCTAAAGGAGTCTGGGCAGGCTTTCCGGAGGAGGAGACATTCAGACTGAACTCTAAAGGATAAATGTGAGCAGGAAAAGAAAAGGAGAGCTTTCTGAGCAGGGGCTGGGCAAGGGACCATGGGAAGGCACATGGCATGTCTGTGGAATTAAAAGGCCCAAGAGCAAAAGGCCAGAGAGCACGATGTGACAGGAGACTGGAGCTGCCCCCTGCAAAGATTTGCTGGCAGTGTTAAGGTATTCTGTCTCTATCCCAAATTCAGTAGGAAGCTTCTCTTTGTGGAATGCATTCAAATGAAGTCAGAGGAACTGTTTACTCATCTGCCTAGCTCCGACACCATAAGATCTCAAATTACTGAGCTCCTCTGAGCCTTAGTTTTCCTCATCCATAACGTGAGAATTTTAAGGATAATAACTAATAGGTGTGAAAACAGTAAAACATTATATAAATATTATTACTGATTTTTTTTCCCCTAAACCCCAAATAAAAGATTGAACTTCTGGGGCTGGCCTGGTGGCGTGGTGGTTAAGTTCGCATGCTCTGTTTTGTCAACCTGGGGTTTGCAGGTTCACATCCTAAGCACAGACTACACTGCTCATCAAGCCATGCTGTGGCAGTGTCCCACATATAAAGCAGAGGAAGACTGGCAAAGATGTTAGCTCAGGGTCAGTCTTCAAGCAAAAAGACAAAGATTGGCAAAAGACGTTAGCTCAGGGCCAGTCTTCCTCACCAAGAAAAAAACGACTGAACTTCAAGGTAGGCAACTAAGCGTACGAATAATTATTCCTAATGCAATTGTTATTGGAACTATTATTGAAATCTGCCACTCCTTTTCCTCTAATTTTTCTTTTTCTCCCTGTCCTTAGGTCTAATATTGACACACAAAGGCACATTGCTTAACCCTTATAGATGGCACTCAAAGCCAAAAAGATTGCTGACCACTGTACTAATGTGTGTGTGTGTGTGTGTGTGTGTGTGTGTGTGTGTGTGTGTGTGTTCAAAATTGATCCTTTACACCTGCTTCCTCTTATCTTTGGTTAAACAGAATTCATCTATTTGAATGAATTAATCTAAAAGACTGGACATTACTCTTTTATTTTTTTGAATTTAGAGTTTATGTTTAGATTTTTTTTTTTAAACACTTGTTGCCTACCTACTAGTGTATAAAGTCAATGAAGACATCACTTAGATCTGGTTTTGCTCATCATCCCCTGTGCCTAACACAGTGCCTGGCACTCAAATGTTTGTTGGCTGGAAAGATTTTTGGGAAGGAATCACATTTGCCCTAAACTATACTGGCAGAAAAGTAATACCTGAGGTTAGAACTGTGTCTTTTAAGTACCTAGATATCTTAAGTGGTTAGGATGAATAAGAGAGAGAGCATGGGATGACAGAAAGAGCATGAGCTTTCGAGTCAGAAGAATCTAAGTCTGAATCCTGATTTGCCAGTGACTCTGTGATCTTAGGCAAAACCCTTTACCTTTCCTAGGCTTGATTATTGTATCTAAAAATGTGGATAATACCACCTTGATTCGGTAGTATATAAAGTATCTAGTATATTACCTTGTGTTCGATTAGTAGTTATGCTAATTAGCAGTTATTTTGCTTAATATGTAATAATAGTAATGAAGTTATATATGGGCAAAGTTCTCCCTAAAAGAGAATGCCTTTTAATAAAATTCATCAGCAGTATATGGAAAAGGAGCTTACTGTGTCTAGGTTAAAAATTGGGAACTTATTGAAACAGGACATTTAGTTCAAAAATTAGAAATCTTTCCTAGGGCTTTCATGATGACACTGGTAAATACTCCAGGATTTAAAATAAAATTCATCGATTGATTCAACAGTAAAATATTGTGACCCAACTATCTGTCAAGCACTGTTCTAGGTGCTAAAGATACAATAATGAAGAACACAGTCAATGCCTCCTGGACGTACATTCTGGTTCAGAGAGACAAACAGTAAACAAACAAGATAATTTCAGATTAGAACTGAGAACTATGTAGGAAATAAACTGTGGATATGTAAGAGAGAAGGAGTACAGAAAGCTGCTTTAGATGAGGATATAGATGTAGAAAATATTTGTAGCTCTGTGAAAGACTTCTGAGCCCAAGGAGAGTTAGGCAGTTTCTGCTCACCAGTAATGAGAGATGTGGCAGTGATGGCCAACCTTTTGGTGCATAGTATTTTATGATTTTAGACTGACTCAGCAAATAAAATATTTCTGAATACTAAAAGAAGGAAATGAAACATTTATTGAATGTTTGCATTCAATATGTTAGAGACTTTTCAGATTAAGTCAGGGGCTCAGAGGAGTCAATAAATCTTGCTTAAGATACAGAATTCCCTAAGTAGGAAAGTTGGAACTGTATTATAAAAAGATGGGGGGAAATGCTTTAAAAGCTAAAGTGTAATACTTCTGTTAGTTACTACAAGAAAAAAAATTGTCTTCTCTTTTTCAGATTTTTTAACCACCACAACCAAGGAAGGATATGATATGAGGCGAGTGGACATAACTCCTTTAGAACAAAGGAAATTAACTTTTGATACCCATGCATTGGTTCAGGACTTGGAAACTCATGGTGAGAAACATGGGTACCTCTTGAAAGAAGAAAATTAACAGCACTCATAATAAATTACCTAGTCAAGACAATATGACTATTATGAACAAAAGTCACTATTTAAATATAAGTACTATTCATCCGGTGGAATATTTCACATTCATAAAAATGGTATTGCTTGAAGAATATTTACTGATATGAAAAATGCTCATGGTATGTTAAGTGAGGAAAGCATTATATAAAATTAGATATGCAGAATTATTTCAATTATGTAAAAAAGAAAAAAAAACTAGAGTTTCTAGGCTGATACTGAAGTCCGTGTGGAAGTACAAGGACAATGTTTAAGAATAGCAAAAAAGAAAAATCAAAGAACAAGCGGCAAAAATTTCCAGATACCAAATAGAATGGCATTCAAAACATATTTATAGGGGCCGGCCCCGGGGCCAAGTGGTTAAGTTTGCGCACTCTGCTTTGGCAGCCCAGGATTTCACTGGTTCAGATCCTGGGTGCAGACATGGCACCCCTCATCAGGCCTTGCAGATGCAGCATCCCACATAGCACAGCCAGAGGCACTCACAACTAGAATATACAACTATGTACTGGGCTTTGGGGAGAAGAAGAAGAAGAAAAAAAGATGGGCAACAGATGTTAGCTCAGGTGCCAATCTTTAAAAAATATATATATATATATAATCATTATATATATCTATGGATTTAGCAAGCAATAAAGAAGACATTACAAATTAGGGAAAGGAAGGACTATTTAATAAATGAGATAGGACAAATGACTAGCCATTGGAAAAAATATATTAGATCCCCGTACTGAAAAATAAATTCCAGATTAACTAAAAGCAAAATGTAAAAAATAAAATAAAAACTACAAAAATACTAGAATATAGAATATTTTTAGACTTTTAGAGTAACGAAGCAAGATACAAAACTCAAAAGCAATGAAAGTAAAGACTTACAGATGTGACTACAGAAATATTTAAACCTGTATGTCAAAGGATATCTATAAAGTTAAAAATGTTACAAACACATACGACAATGAGCCTATTGCTTTAATATACAGTGTTCATATGGATCAATAAGAAAAAGTTCAGCTATTTTAGAAAAATGGACAAAGGCTATAAACAAACAGCTCACAGAAAAATAAATATATATCACCAATAAATATATATAAAGATGCTTGACAAAAGAAATGCAAATTTTAAGTATAAATTAAAATAACAATTGTAATACCAGTTTTTATGCCAATTATATATTTTAAAAAAAGACTAAAAAACACTAGTAATATCCAGTATTGATGTAGATGTGGGGAAATGGATCAGTGGGAATTAAAATTGTAGAGTGCTTTTAGAGAGTAATTTAGCATAATCTGTCAAAATTTTAATTGTGACCATTTTTTTCAAAGAGTATAACAATTTAAATGACGTGGAAAGTTATTCTAGCTGTCTATCCTGATAAATATGTTCACTTTTTTAAAAAATATAAATACCTATTTGCCGCCTACAGGATTTAACAAAGCACAAGCAGAAACAATTGTATCATTATTGACCACTTTATCAAACGTCAGCCTGGATACTATCTATAAGGAGATGGTCACTCAAGCTCAACAGGTAATATTTTCATTTTTATCACTTCTGACAGTTTAATTAGACAATCTTTTCCATAACTGCATCTCTGTCTACCCACCCACCTCCCAAACACACCTACGTCTTCCTTATTCTCTCTAAAAACAAAACCCTTTGGTAAAGTCAATATCTAGAGAGATTGAGGAGTTAGAATAGTCACAGTAAAATTATGGTAACACAGAGAATGAAATGTTGTCAGATCTTGTATTGCATGAGATAATGTTATTTGAATCATGAGACGGTGGTAGATTGTTAGTGAAACAACTTTTTCCCCATAGAAGATCCACCACAGTAGAAGAGCTAACCTTTCTGTATAATAAAATAAAAACATTTTACTGCAGTCATGTGTATCTTCTGGTTAGTTTTCACAAACTTAGAAAGCTGGAAAGAACTTCATAAATCAGTGGCTAATATGCTTTAATTTGACTGGATACACAAATCCTTAAAGTCAAATAATGCCATTTACTAAGAACTTAAGACATGAGAGGCACAGTGGTGGGGACGTCTCATATATTATTTAATCCCTCTAACAACCTTGAAAAAAGTAGGTGGAATTATTAGATCTTGCCATGAAGAGAGGATCAGAGAGGTTGAGCAATTTGCAGGAATTGTCATTGTGGTGCTATGGACAAAAAGCAATGATTTTATATAAAAGAATAAGCTAAATGAGCTTAACTGTGGAATAATTCATAGTCTGTCAATCGTGAATTAATTCACTGTGTTTAAGTACCTGTCTTCGACCCATGGTTATATTTTTTAAATTAAACTTTTCAAATTTAGGATTCCTTCCTCAGATAAATATTTCAGAGCAGAGAGAAAGTAGGATTTCTTTCTTACATAAAATTAGAAGCTCTTGCATAAAATTTTTCATTAGTTTACAGGTCATGAAGGATCAAAAGCTTTTAAAGATTTTTACTAAACTCCAATTAATTACAATTAAAAGCATTCAACCCCTAGATTTAACTTACCTTTAAATTTGTGTGCTTTATTTTAGCTTAATTTATTCAGGCTCATAGCAGACTACTAAATCCACTAAAGAAAAAGCCAATTATATAATTAATTCCCCCAAACCTCTAAGCTATCCTAAAACAGTGTGGCTTAACAAATGGTGATAGGTCCACACCAGGGATCCAAACCTGCAAACCCAGGCCACTGAAGTGGAGCGCTCATGAATTTAACCACTACGCCACCAAGCCAGCCCCTTAAATCAGATTTTTTAAGTTTACCTATAATATAATCAGTGAAGCAAAACTGTGATTTGAGGAATTTTTATGCTGCCAGGACCCTTCATTCCTACATTCAAAATGTAGGATTTGATGTAGGACCATTACTACTAAACTTTTGGTTATGACTGGTGTGTGAAATTAAAATCCCATTCCATCATTAAACCTAATCCAATTGCTGACCCCACCTCTGGGATAGAATAAGGCAAAAAGATGTCATGAAAGATGGGGCTGAGGCACAGGGCCAACAGGCAAGCAAGCTTTGTACTTGATCACTAAAGAAAGTGCCATACTAAGTCAAGTCTGCTCAATCTGAGAAATCAGTTATATTCTGAATTCACTTATAATTTGAATTACAGTGGTCCCCCCCTTATCCACGGTTTCACTTTCTGCAGTTTGTTATCTGTGGTCAACCACAGTCTGAAAATATTACATGGAAAATTCCAGAAATAAGCAATTCTTAAGTTTTAAATTGGGCACAGTTCTGAGTAGTATAATGAAATCTTAATGAAATCTTGGTCATGCATCTAGAACTGTTACAGCCTCTGTTTTATAAAAGTCAAGTCGGTTTTGAAATATTCTCACCCCTCTCAGTTAGCAGAGGACTATAACCCCAACAATGCACCCCTGGCCTCAAATTGTGACAAAAAATGGGAGTTCCACTAATGATATTGTTTTGTTTCAGCATTTTTTGTTTTGTTATAAACCCTTAGTTTTAGTCGTAGGGGATCGTTTTCAAGGTTACACCCTCATCTGCTGTCTCTTCTGGTGATGAGGGATAAATGAGTCAACAAGCCACCTACTTTTAAGAAGTTGAGTGGTAAAAGTTATATTTTCTTTATATGGCTGCCTTAAATCATTTCTACAAAAATGTCCCTCCCTAGCAAAGCAAAAGCTTACCAATCTGTCCGATAGGGGCCACCTTTGCTTTCACATGTTCTTTGCAGTGCCAAATATAGGAAAGATGCCCAGGAATTTAAACAAAACTAATTATGTTAGGCTGACACAGGGTAATTATTTAACACTTCTATTTTGTTTAACTACCTGACTTCTGAGTCGTATCTGGTACCCTAGAATTTTCTGATGGTAGAAAATCCCTCAAAATCAAAGGAATAAAAGATAACAAAACCCTTTCCACGTGGGTATTAAAAAAAAACAAACATTATTTGTTGAGGAACTCTTAGAGGTTAAATAAGCATTTTATTGGGATTCTTTCAATAGAAAGACCTGAACAGTTATTTCTCTTCACTGGAAAATACTTTTTCTTCCTTGAATCTCCTGTTCCTTTTCATTTTGATATTTCAGTTATATAGGTTTCATACGTTTTTTGTTTTTTTACTTAGCCAAGCAACATTATACCTCGTGGCATGATCACAAATTCTTTTAAGTATCATGAAAACAATTCTGTGTAAAGGGATGGCATTGTGTAAATCACTAGGTTACTTTAATTTTGCTTTCTAGGAAATAACAGTACAACAGCTAATGGCTCATTTGGACTCCATCAGGAAAGACATGGTCATCCTAGAGAAAAGTGAATTTGCAAATCTGAGAGCAGAGAATGAGGTGATACAAGTTTAATTTAATACTAATAAAATAACTGATCTCACCAGTATCCTACTTGGTGAATAATAGGACCAAATAACAATTTTATGTGATTATTAAGTTTTTAGATAAAAATATACTATGTTTAACCATACCCAATTTTTCTATGTATAAACCATAGTTTCTTGCATACTAAAGAATAAGAGTTGTATCTTATACATATAAAAGTCACATAAAAGGAAAAATCTTTGAGCTGTGTATATTATATAAAATTTCTAGTATAACTCAGTATAATGTTCTCAGCTGAAAGTAATATGGCATTTTCCATTTTATTTGATTCTGTACTAATTTTTGTCACTTAGAAAAACATGTTTCTGTGATTCACTTGGAACTTTGTTATCCACTAGCTTAGATATTTTTTAATTTAGAATATCAATTTTTAAAAGTAGAATACTAAAACATGGAGCCAGCCCCGTGGCCGAGTGGTTAAGTTTGCACACTCTGCTGCGGCGACCCAGGGTTTCGCTAGTTTGAGTCCTGGGCGCAGACATGGCACCACTCATCGGGCCATGCTGAGGAGGCATCCCACATGCCACAACTAGGAGGACCCACAACTAAAGATACACAACTGTGTACCGGGGGGCTTTGGGAGAAAAACAAAAAATAAAATCTTTAAAAAAAAAATAAATAGAAAAAAACTTAAATGTTTTCTAATGTTTTGTTCTTAAGAATTTTCTGAATATGAACTACAGTTCTTTTTTTGTTTTTATTTTTAATTAAATTCTGTATTAGAAATCCATAGATTGTCCAACTTTTGCTAATCCAGTTTCAGATTTTTTGAATAAATCATAATATGGGCTTTTGGTTTAATGTTAATTGCATGTCATCTTTCTTATACCTAGAAAATGAAAATTGAATTAGAACAAGTTAAGCAGCAACTGATAGTAAGTGAAACTTTTTTTTCCACTTCAAAATATTTTATTAATTTCAGAACAAATATTCATTACAAGATCATTTTAATATTTTTGTTTTCTTTAAAGAATGAAACAAGTCGAATCAGAGCAGATAATAAACTGGACATCAACCTAGAAAGGAGCAGAGTAACAGATATGGTAATGTGCTTTTAAATATACTCTATTAGTTATTTATTCCTTTTTAATTCCTTTTAGTCTTTTTTTTTTAACCTCCTGATACATCATATCCTTTAGTTTACAGATCAAGAAAAGAAACTTATGGAAGCAACCACAGAATTTACCAAAAAAGTAAGCTAGTATGTAAAAATTTCTCTTTTGTACAGCTCTGAGAGAGCCTTGTGTAACTTGTGTATCATTTTAAAAGTTTGGACTTTAAAAAGCTAGCCCTCTGGAATCCATGATTACCTGATAGCTATGATAGTTAACCAGCACTTTGGGGGAAGTTGCCACCAGGTGGATGGTAGTACCTGAGCTGTGACCTCTGAGTCAGAATCAAGCTTTCCAGGTAACATGCTTATTATTTTTAACTAAATTATTTTTACATAGAAGAGAACCATTTTGTAAAAGATAGGATTCACAATTAGTATTTGAGTACTTAGGTTCAATTAAATCATTATCTTAAAATTTTTTTAATAATAGTAAAGATTTATTGAGTCCTTACTATATGTCAGATCCTGTTTTACTTTCTTAACTGCTGTCTATTAATTTATTTAATCCTCATATCAGCCTCTGTGAGGTAGGCACTCTTATTCCCATTTAACCAATTTGGAAAATGAGGCACAGGGAGGTTAAGGTCACACAGCTAATAAGTGGTAGAGCCAGGATATGAACCCGGATTCTAAACCCCATACTCATAACTACTATTTACCTTTTCAGTAATACTAAATTGTAATCACTAATCTCTGTGGCTTGAGTAAAATGCAGCTTTATGACTCAGCCTAGTCCTTTTCTTAAAAGTAAAAGCCACTTGGTCTACGTTCTAACAGAAGAGACATTACTCTTTCTTTCTTATAACTTAATAGAAGGGAAGGTCCCATTTATCCTTCCAAGCATCGTATTCTCTTACTTCTTGGCCAGATAAAGGAGATAAGTAAGGAAATCAACAAATTCTCTCACAGCGAATTTCTGAGCTCTACGTACCATCTTCTCTCTCTTCTTACCTCGTAGCCCCTATATACATAGCATTCAGTGTTACCCAACAAGCATTTCTGCCTTTTCCTTTAATATTGGTGCCAATTCATATTATAAACCTGGTTGGGTTTTTTCTTTGGCAAAATATATTTAAAATTTAACTAAGGACTTTATACACATGAAGTGATAGTTCTGTGACTAAAATGTTTTCTTCTTGGTTTATCCTCTTAGATATTTAGGTCTCAAATATCTTATTATGAGGCCTTAGTAGACAGTGCCCAGAATGTGATAATCCTAAGAAATGATCTCCAAGTATCAGAGTAGAAGAAATATTTTTTCTCAGTTTGTGATGTTCATGTAATGTTACTTTTTTATATCACTGGGCTTTTACTATGTTTCCCTAATTAAGACAAAAGTAATAAACAGTAAGCCCATAAGTGAGGATTTCCAATGTAAATATTTTTGTCCGTAACACATAGAAACAAAATTTAATTGTCTTATATATTCTTATTTACTACAGGATACCAAAACCAACAGTATTATTTCAGAGACCAGTAATAAAATTGATAGTGAAATTGCTTCTTTAAAAACGCTGATGGAGTCTAACAAGCTTGAGACAATTCGTTATCTGGCAGGTAAGGCTGGGTTTGTCAGAAAAGGAATTCTTGTCATTTGATTTTCAGACCTGTTAGCTCCTACCTCCCAAGGTAACCATGGCCAGCACAGAAGAAAAGACAGAGGAGCTAGAACAGGCTTCCTTTATTGCTTAGTCCCCTGCAGTGCTTGAAGAATGTAAGTTGAATACATTTAGGATATAAGTTTAATAGGCAACTCTGCAACTTACTAATAGGAAAAGCATATGGATACCAACAAAATATTTAAACACAAGTACAAAATGATGCAAAGATAAACTGGGTATTGCACAATGAAAAAAATGAACATTTTATTTTTATTGCTGTGCTTTTCCATAAGGACTTCAGTGGACTTATAGAGAAAGATAAGTAAAATAGATATAGGTCATTATAAATCATATCAAGCAAAGGAGAAAAATTTACCTCCTACCTTGAATACAATTGATTGAGCACAGATACTTCCCCAAAATTAGATTATTTGTCACATACTGAACTCCTCAAGTACCATGTGACCTGACCAATTCCAGGGCCTCAGGGAGTTAGAAGAATGCCCTAGTCCAGTAGTACTTTTCTTTTTTCTTTCTTTTTATAAAAAGTAATAAGTTTTCATTATAAATTGTTCATATAATTCAAAAGCAATATAGTAAAAGGGATAACCTTCCATTCCATACCCATAGGCATTTACTATTAGTAGTATATATCTTTCTAGGCTTTTTCTTCTGTATATAAACATTATAGATTTTTAAAATAATAACTAGATCATACTATACAGACTACAGCTTTTTAAAATTTAACCAAATGTCTTGAATATCTTTCCATATCAATACATATATAGACATCTTTTTACTAGAAAGCATAGTATTCTATTCTATGAAAATCCCATAATTTATCCAGACCTCTATTAACAGATATTCTGCTCCCAATTTTTCATTATTAAAAACATTGTTGCACAAAATAGCCATATATATGTTTGTGTTTGAGTAAACATACACATACACATATCTTTGTGCCTTTGTGCTAGTATTTCTGTAAAATAAATTGCTATGCACATCTAAACTTTTGGGTCAAAAAGATACGCACATTTAAAAATTTTTGTATCATCAAATTGTCCAAAATAAAAGTGCTGATATATACCATCGGTGGTTTCCTGGGCAGCCACTAATTATGTTGAGATGGCAGTTGGAATGAAGATGGAATTCCCAGCCCTCAGCTGATGCATACCCCCTTCCTCTCTTCAACTTGAATGGCTCAGCATCTGTCTTTTTAAAATATTGCACTTCTGCTAAAGATTCACTTGAAGAAAGGGTTCTAAGGCTAAAAGAAGTTTTGAAAACCCCTATTCTAGCAAAGTCTCTGGAACTGGAGATCTTCAGTTCAACGGTAATGCTCAGGGGAAATTTTGAAACAGCCCAGTTCGTTCTCACTTTCAAAATAGATCTCAAAGCAACCCAGGTTGGGAAGAGCTTCAGATTCCACTCAGCTTCCTCTAAGAGTATTTACCTAAAGAATCAATATCTTAGTTAAAAAGACAATCCTTTTTACCCTCAGTTTGAAGATGGTGATGGTCTCCAGAAAGCTGACATTCAGAAGTGGATATATACAAGGCTAACTCACTCTAATAGACTTAACGGCAGTGGCAAAAGAAATCAGCAAGTCATTGTTTAGAAAAATACCTTTCTTAAGTTATCTTCCTTTCCTTTTTTCACTGAGCGTTTGCAACCAACAGTTCTGAAGGCATTTTCTTTCTCCTTCCTTATCCTTCTCCAAACATATGCTTACTGCTGCTATTACTGGTAAGCCTGTTAGGAAATCCGAATCCCACACTCAGTAGAGGGCAAGTTAAATGTCATGAGTGGATCCACTGGGTCCTAGAATACCTGAGATGTCCCCAGTAAGAGATTCGCATATTGAATTGAGTCATAAGCATAGGAAAAAAAGTGGAAAAAATAGTAATAAAGCCCCAGCATTAAAGATCTTGCATTTCCTTAGAGAAGAAATCCTTATAAAATTGTAAATCTTAATCATTTTTGTTATTTGGTTTCCCAGCATGTATCAGTCAAGGCTCTGTTTCAGGTATCATACATCCAACTTGAACTAGCTTAGGCGTAAAAGGGAATTTATTGGCTTACTTACTGAATTATGAAAGGACAGAGATAGAGCTTGACCCCAGGGATAACTGGAATCAGAATTTACTGCATATCCTGCCTCTGAATATCTGCCTCATTTTCTTATACCAGCTTCCTCCATGGGTTGGACACATGGCCACCAGTAGCTCCCAGACTCATATCATTCCAGTTTCACCCCTTTCCTTAGTTGCAATTCATTTTAACCCAAATGACTGTTGCCAAGGAGGCAAGAACTATAAGATAATGGCAGTTTCCATTTAATTTCTAAGGTAAATGTGGCAGATTCTATTCTGGGCAGATGAGTAATAATAAACCACTTACAGAATACTTAAGATGTACCAGGCACATGCTCACATGAGCATTTTATGTACATGTAGGATGCATCCTAGACAGACCATAGAAGATAAACAAATTTGAAATCAATTTGGGATAGTACAATGACAGCAATGAGAAGTAACAGTTGACAGCAGAAATGAGAGAGACATTTAAATGCAGTAACCATTGTGTGGTGTATTCTAATAAAGAAATCAAATACCTCCTTCCTCACAATAAATAAGCGTTCATTTGTTAGTCTGACTTAATTTATCAAGTATTTGGGTTAGCAAAGAATGTAACCATGTAGGTAGCACTATATGGCTCAAACAATGACAAATTAGATTGAGTCCTTCAGGTGACAAGGGATAAATAAGGATAACAGAATGGGTTTTTTAAAAACAAGTTTGGAGTCAGGTCCACATAGTGATGAGTCCTGGTTCCACCACTTGCTAGCAGTGTAACTTTGGGTTTATTGCCTTGTCTATACAATGGAAATAATATCACTAACCTCATAGGGTTTTAATTATAGTTAAATAAGGTAATGTATGTAATTGCTCAGCACACTGCCTGGAACATGGAAAACAGTAGCAGGATCAAATGGGAGAATGTGTAATTGACCAGTGGCAACATGGCAAGAAACTCTTGAAGTGTTATTCTTTCTCCTCAAATGTCCAGCTTCCCTGTCTGTCTTAGAAAGACCTAATCCCATTTCTTAAAATTAAGGAAATGATCTTGTCATTAGCCAAGTTTCAGTAATTAATGGGATCAAATGGGATAATGTATAATTAAATTTATACATTAAAATTAGGATAGCTTTACTATGAAAGGCTATTTCTTGTGTCTTTAGTCATAGAAGTTTGCCCTTCGTCTCAGATTCTGTATTTTAAAAGTCATGGTTATTTAAACAAACTAGAAACTAGGAAGTCCCTAAAAGCTTCACCTAGATTCAGCTTCTGGAGGAGAACAGAAGGTTTTCTGTCCAGAATGATGTAACAAAGAGCCGGTGGTATATTAACCGTTAAAAAAGCCTGATGCTGGGGCTGGCCCCGTGGCCGAGTGGTTAAGTTCGCACGCTTCGCTGCAGGCGGCCCAGTGTTTCGTTAGTTCGAATCCTGGGCGCGGACATGGCACTGCTCATCAAACCACGCTGAGGCAGCGTCCCACATGCCACAACTAGAAGAACCCACAACGAAGAATACACAACTATGTACCGGGGGGCTTTGGGGAGAAAAAGGAAAAAATAAAATCTTTAAAAAAAAAAAAAAGCCTGATGCTTTTTCTGCCTTTTCTGGTTTTTACAGATTTTCATTAAAATTTCATTTTTATTTATAAATTTTTAATAGTTATGAGAGAAATTATTTTTAAATATACTGAAAAGGCAATTAAAATTTTATATATTTTTAATATAGGTAAGAAAGATAGTTTTTCACTTACAAGATCTGAAATTAGACTTCATAATTATTTAAAGTAGTTATTGTTATAAAAATGACTTTAAACAGTTTATAGATTCTGACATATAATCTACATTTTAAAATTATTGTCATCCTTATTCTGGTTTAAAATATAGGAAGCTTTTAAGAAGAATTGGTATTAATCCTGCCTTCTTTAGCTTAATTTTCTAGGGAATGAAAAACCTAAGAGAAAATTGGTAGATTTCCTTTGTTTTTTGTTCTTCATTTAAATTGAAGATGACATTATTCTGTTCATCTCTGTAAAACAATAGAAATGCATAACCTGTGACGTGCTGTCTTCTTTTCACAGCCTCAGTGTTTACTTGCCTGGCAATAGCACTGGGATTTTATAGACTCTGGAAAAAGCAGTGAAAGTGAAACTACTATATTGTGCTCAGCCTGCTGCTGCTGTTGACTTCTTAGAACACTACGCCAGGACAGATTTACTTTGAACGTTGAAAGTTGCAGCAGAAACTTAATACAACAAAATTATTCAAAGGACACATGGACTAAAAAGAAATGTTTTAGAATAGGAAGGGTGTATTTTGTCTTTGTTTTTTATATGTGTCTTGATTATGTTGAAAAGCTGCCATTCAAACCCTGATAAATTTGAGATAGAAGGGCCTTTTGTCTTTATCCTTTTGATAGTTCATAGAAGCCGAACCAAAGTTTCTTGTGTTTGCTTGAACAACTGTGTAAATCATATATGATTTCTTTTGTATCTGCAACAAATTTGAAAACTATTTCAAAGCCTACAGACTTGTTACTGTATTTATCTTTCCTGATAACTACTGCGCAATTACCTTTTCATAGAAAATAAAATATTATAACAAAGCCGTCTGGATTTTAAAAGTGACTTAACATATAGCTGGAGATTGATAATTTTTTGTAATGAACAGATTCTTAAAAATGTGTGCCCTAGGGCTGGCCCCGTGGCCGAGTGGTTAAGTTCGCGCGCTCTGCTGCAGGCGGCCCAGTGTTTCGTTGGTTCGAATCCTGGGCGCGGACATGGCACTGCTCATCAAACCACGCTGAGGCAGCGTCCCACATGCCACAACTAGAAGGACCCACAACGAAGAATATACAGCTATGTACTGGGGGGCTTTGGGGAGAAAAAGGAAAAAAATAAAAATCTTAAAAAAAAAAAAAATGTGTGCCCTAGTGCAAGTGTACAACACTTAGTATGAAATCTGTAGAGTTGCTAAATCTTGAGCTCTGATTATTACATATATTTTTAAATTTTTTGATTCACAAAAACCAGTTTATCCCTGCTTCTTAGGAACCCATCTTAAATTTATTACATAAAGCTTTTTTATGATTTACTTAAATTTCACAGATGTCTATTAATATAACCCCTACTCTCAAGAAAACTATCAGGAAATCATACTTTTGTTTTCTTGTTATTGGGTCTACTATATTTCTTTCTTATATAATAGTATCTATTAATAGTCTAGCCGTAATTTCAAGAAAAATACAAAATATTTTCATCTCAGACTTTCAGTTTTATCCAGATCAAGAAGCCAAGGCCAGAAAGTGCTAAACATTTCAAAAGATTTCATAAGGCCTTGGCAATAGCTTTAAAAGTTTGATAATCCATTAGTTATTCAAAATAACCCTGTGATTTATTTAGTTATAAAGAGGGAATCTGAAGTATAGAGCAGTCAAAAGACAGGCCCACATGGTCCAGTGAGTGAGAATCAGGAGGCTTTCCAACTAAATTTTCTTCAAAGATCTAACTGCTGAGTTGTTTTCAAAACAAAACTCTATTTTAATATTATCCTGTTACATTCTGATTTATGTCTATCTCAGAATCCTCTTGCCACATCATAGATAAATTTTTATTGGAAAATAAATAAGAACCAAAAGTTCCCATTGTAACAAACTCTACAGTGCATTTGTTCACTCAATAAATAAGAATACACGCGAAGTGCCAGACAACATGCTAGTCCCCACGTGCACAGAGGTGAACATGATGGTTCTCATAGAACTGACAACCTTAGTGGAGAAGATGGACAGTACGCAAATAAGTAAGTTATTGGCTTGTTACAATTTAAAATATGCTAAAATACTGAGAGGGAACACTTCTTTCCTCCATGTGAAGGAAGTTCTAATAGTATAACATTATTGTCACCACTCTTCCTCCCCTCATCCACATTGCCCCAAGTGAAGTGAAGTGAAAGGAGAAACAAGGCCCAAGTAGCCCAGCCACTTCCTCCCCACTCCTGTTTGGGACCAGCCTGTCTACAGAGAACATTCATTCTCTTCTGCTTCCGGGATCAGGCTCAGCCCCTGCAGGGTGAGGCCTGCCAGTACAGTGATGCTTGGGACAGAGTGAATAAGTCTGTCCAATTCTGGGTTTCAGTGATAGGAAACTTACTGGACCAAAGATATAAACCATATTCTTCAATACCAGTTTTATCAGCAAACAAAGGTACTATTTAAGCCTTCATTTCAATTAGGTTCACAACCCTGATGGGAAGGAGGGGTGGCACTTATTGAATCTCCTCAAACCTCAACAAATAAAGATGCATACTCCCAGTTCATAGCCATTATTGATAAAAAAGATCTTGTGAAGTGCTTTGCATCCAATAATGGAAGAATAGAAGTATTATACGCACGGTACCCTATTCCCATTACTTCTAGATCCTATATCTTTTCCATGGAGACTTCATTTTGGTGGTAATTTTGAAGTTTAGATAGATTTTGTTTAGGGGATGGAAATATCTGAAATGAAAAAAGATGAGAGGATTGTGTTTCCGTGTGCCTCAAAACTACACCTCTTCCAGAACTTGTACCCTACTATAAAACAGCTATTGTTGTACAGTTATATATGTATGTCTGTTTCCTATACTAAACTGTGAGTTCCCAGAAGGCCTCTAGGCATATATGAGGTACTTGTTAAATGCCTGTGGAATAAATGATATGAATAGATTGACCTTAATCCAAACTTTTAAATATTTTCAATGTTTTATTACGAGTGTGCTGAGAACATTTCATTTATACTGAGTTTCTGAGAACACGAAACCTTTTGGGCGTTTTCTGTAGGAGGTAAAAAGACTCGAAGAGGATTAGCTACCTTCACCTTGGTTACGGCCATAGACTAGATCCTAACTTGCCCATTCATACTACTTGGTGAAAATGTAGATGAGGCAAGATTATATAAGGACTAGTCAAGAGTCAGTAAAAACCCTTCACCATATCTGAAAAACAATTCAAGGCTTATATTGCCCCTTTTGTCAATCTTTAAGAATTTAGATATGTAACACCTTAAGTTTCAAAGTTTTAAATATTTTTAACATAAAGAGAAAAATGAGGCAGTGGAAAGGCCATGGTCACCACCACTGAAATTAGTGATTGTCATTTTGTAGAATACCTACTATTGACTATACAGCAGTGAAGATGCTAAAAATATATATCAACTCACTATTTTTCACAGCAGTCCTCTTAGGCAGGTGGCATTATCCTCATTTTACAGCTGGGGAAACAGGCTAAGTGAAGTAACGTGCCAAGGTCACACAGCAGGTAAGTCACACAGACTTTAACTCCAAATCTCATGCTCTTACTCAACACCCTAATAATCTCCAAGTTGAGTCCTCTACTTCAAGAGATGAACAAACAATCTACTGAGGCATGGGAAAAAACGTAGAATTTCTACTTCTATCTCTTTTTAACATCTTCACTTCTATTTCTGTATTTCATTAACATAATGTGGCATAAGAAATACATACTTGGTCTTTGTCCCCAGTTCCTGGCACAGAACTCCTAAAACTCTTGTAATTTCCTGAGTGATAGGGATGACTAGGAGCTTCTTTTGTTTCCTGGCACAGTCCTAAAAGCCTTGGAATCTCTGGAGTTTGATGAATGTCTTTTGTATGCTGAGATGACTGGTGGCTGAGAGCTCCTACATAGCTTCAGAATGGGGACTGGTTGCCAGAGAGACCAAGGCATGATTGCCCCAACTCCCACTTCTTCCATGGAGGGGCGAGGGAAAGAGAGGACCTGCAGGTTGAGTTCAGTCACCAATGGCCAACCCGGTAAACACAAAGAGGTGCTAGGAGGGTGGCACACCCAGAGAAGGCATGGAAACTCCATGCACCTCTCATCCCACACCTTGCCCTATGCATCTCTTCCTGAGATGTATTCTTTGTAATCAACTGGTAATAGTAAGTAAAGTATTTTCTTGAGTTCTGTGAGTCATTCCAGTGAATTACTGAACTTGAGGAGGGGGTTTAGGAACCTCCAAATACACAGTTGACCAATCAGAAATACCAGTGACAACCTGGAACTTGTGAATGGTGTCTGAAGTGGGGGCAGTTTTGTAAGACTGAGCCCTTAACCTGTGGAGTCAGACACTAACCCTGGGTAGTTAGGGTCAGAAGTGAATTGTTGAACACCCAGTTGGTATCTAGAAAAATGAGAATTGGTTGTTAGTGTTGGAAGACACTACATATAACATGACAATAATACATATATGTGATGTAATTAAATATACATTATTTGGGGGTTATATTACAATTTAGATTTAGCTGTTATAATAAAATCTGAAATAATAGTGGCTGAAATAATATAGAAGTTTATTTCTCTCTGACAGTCCAAGTGTAAGCATTCCAGGGCTGGTATGTCAGCTCCATGGGGTCAGGGCCTAGGCTCCTTATCTTAGTGCTCTATTGGTGTTGCCCTCATTCACAAGGCCCAATGACTCACCACCACATCCACATTCCAGAAAAAGAAAGGGGCAAGAGGTGGGCAAGCCCTTTCCCTTTAGGAGCTTGACCATAACGTTATACACACCATTTTTGCTCACACTCTATTGGCCACAACTTGGTATCTTAGCTGCAAAGGAGACTGGGAAGTAAGTCCTTAGCCTGAGCAGCCATAAGCCCAGGTAAATCCTAATACTATGGGAAAAGGGAAGAACAGATATTTGGGGACAACTAGCGAACCTCTGCCACAAGGGTGCATGCTTCTATTACAACACTCTTCTGGTATTTCCTACGTCACTGGTACAGAGACTAGAGATGTGGCCTTAGAAAACTGAAGCAAGTACAACGAACTATTTCCAGGGTTAAGATTAACTTTAAGGTCACCAGGCTAGAAGGAAAAAGTAAGGCCATGTGTAGTCCCAGAAGGTGAGGGAAATGTTGGATTTGGGAAACTAACAATAAAGACTATAAAGGTTATCAAAAGGATGGGTAAGCCATTTTTTAACACTTGCTTACAGACCCTTGACCAGCCTGAACTGGTCTTAGCAATCAAACGCGCTTACAGCAAACTGGTCCTGATAATACTAGGTCAAAATGGCCTTCAGCATCCATGTAAGGCAAATGCCAGAGCCTAGAGGATGGGCAGTCTGTGGTATAGCAAGAAGGCTGCTGCCAGTGAAGCCAAAAGCTAGCAATCAGATCTTCAGAGGGAGGCAGGATCTAGACAACCGCCCCAAGAGAGTCACAAATCTTTGCCAGGTCAAGGAGGAGGGGCACGGGGTAGGAAAAGCGAAGGAATTGAAGTCAGAACTGAAATAAAATGCCATGGTTGTTTTTTGGTCAGCAAAGTCAAGGGGGAAAAATAGGAAGAAAGAATAATAAAGCCATGTGCTTTTTATCCTGTCCAATCTACCTCGTCTCTATATTCCTTTCTTATAAAGCTCGGAAGACAGAACAATGATTGAATTCTAAAGCAGATTATTTACATGGATATTCTTAGCAAACACACATTATGTTTTTTCTTTTCCTTTTACAGGCACTGATTTTCATTTTTTTGTAAAACTTTCTGGAGTGAGATATTGGGTTGTTACTGTGAAAGTGTCCTTTTCTAAAACTTACTGGTCTTAGGTTGCATTGTCTCCCAAATCCAGATGCTCTTTAAAAGTCAAGTCATTTGAAAAGTTAAAAAATTTTTAAAAATCTATACTAGTAGTAGTATTCTCTAGAAAGTAAAAGAAACATTATAATTCTCTTATAAAGCCATAAGAGAATTTTTAATAATTTTAATATGTAGAACTTGATTTCTTTTGATTACTAGACTGTAACATATTGTATTTTAAAGTTTATGTGAATATTTTTAAAATTAATTACTCATAAATCTAGAGTCTTGACTTGCCTACACAAATATATCAAAAGTATATTGGGAGGAGGAGTACAACTGAGTCATATAATGTTAACAATCCCTTTGGTGTTATGTAACATATTTCTGCCTTCAAAATTGGAGTAATAGCATATCAGAATAATTCTGAGAAGAGTTTATATAGATTTACATTTATATCAATTTAAAAATAAAAGAGAAAAATCAAGCAGGTTTATTTAGTTATTTCACTGATTAGTACCTTCTCACAAAAACTCCCCCGGAAGACATCTTTTTCTTCATTCGCCTCTTCTCTTTGCTTGACTCACAAGAAGAGTCATCTTCCTATACAAAGGAAAAGAGGGTGAAATAAGATTTCTATCCTAGACACGTTTTCATTTTCTACATTATCTGTTCCAAAAGAAAAAATTTAACCATACTAATTTTGTCAACTCTAGACTAAATATCTTTCAGGGTTTTTTGTGTAAATAAGTTCTTAAATCTGAAGTGCCAGTATATAATACTGTACTGACTCAGAAGACGGGAAGGCACTGTGAGAAACCATCCAGTACTATCTCTACTTAAGACACCTCCAAAAGAGAACATCTTATTTCTGCTTCTCTCTTAGACTAACGTTTCATACATATTGCTAAATAAAATGCACAAAGTGTTAGTATGTCATCCTCTGGATTCTTTGCAAGCCTGAGAGTGCTAGAAATCACATTTCCTGGCTCCTCTGTTCCCTCCTCTGTGTTCACACAACATCCCTCTACTGCTCTTCTCTCATTTTCCACTTTACCCTACCACCTACTGTTTCTGAATATTTCTCATCCATTGTGGCACAGAAGATTCACTTAATAAATGCTATGGGAAGGAGGAAGAGAGGGCTAGAAACACAGTGGATGCTCACTAGATGTTAATCATCTTTGAATAATTCTTCCACTCAAAACTGCCCTGCACCCAGTTAGCCAAGACAGATCTGAAGGCAGGGGCTCCAAGAATAGCACAAGGCATATGTCCATGGAGAGGGCCTACGGCTGGAGTTAGCATTCCCCAGGGTTTTCCTACCCACACCTCTGCTAATGAGGTCAGTCAGCTTAACTCATATTTTAGTGTGTGAACATGTTACTTCCAGTAAGCTGCCATTATCCCAAATACTCCAGAAATAATGGTTAAATACCAAAGCCTCTACTAACACCAAATACGTAACTCATTCTATCAAACCAAGTCTTACTGTACAACTGTTTAAAAGAAAATATGTGCTTGGTACTCAACAGGCCTCCAGTAGGTGTTCTATGAAAGTTCTAAACTTTCAAATTCCAGAAGTTTCTGCAATTGGGGAATGCTCTTCACCAAGATTACTCATTTTCTCATCATAAATTATAGCCAAAAACATATTTCTCCCCTAACATGTGTTTGCTCCAAAACTCAGGAAAAGAGAACTATAATACTGAGATATTGAATATATGAATCATGGTATTTAGGCATCAAAAGCAATTCTAAGAGTAAATACAGTCTAGTACTATAAAAAAAAATTAACTCATATGCGAAAATGTATATATTTTAAATATAAATCAGTATTTTTTATTCTGAAAGAATTTATAGGTTTGTTGAAGAGATTAATAATACTACACATAAAACTGTTGACAGAGGTTATATATCTACAAATTACTGCTTGGGTATATGGAATTCTTGTTTTTGAAAAATTTCGTGCAATCTGAGTTCTGGGAAGCATATGAAAATAAAAGGAGATAAATCCCACCTTCTTGATTAGTAGAACAGACTCTTCTTAATAGAGTATCAAAACAATATAACCGAAGAGAGAGACAGAGAGAGAGAGAAAGAAAAAGAGAGATATCACAAACTTCTAGATCTTCCCTAGACTAAACATTCGTCTTGGATAAGCTCACTTAAGCCCTCGAATTGTTCCAAGGACCATTACAGGTTCATGGACTAGAAGGTCAGAGGACAGAGAGAAACCCAGCAGAGATCATATCAAAGTTCAATCCAGATCCATACTCTTGCAGGCAGAAAACAAGCGTAGGTTCAACAAGGAAGTAGTCATGGAATATTACCAGTTCCAGTTTGGCCATTCTTGATTAGCAAGCATGGCCCAAAGCTTTAGACCAATGACTTCCTAAATGAGTCAGGTTTTGGAGTTCTCTGCTGAAGTTATAGTTCTCTGCTGAAATTATAGTTCCAATCTAGTTTAAATTTCTTAACATTTTTATTTAAGTATACATACCAAAGAGCACAAAGAAAAAAATGTACAGCCTGATGAATTTTTAAAAAGTGAACACACCCAACGTGACCACAACAGAGATCGAGAAATCGAACATTGCTTGTATCCCGGAAGCCTCCATTTGCCTCCTTCTGGGCACTACTGTCTTGATTTACTTTACCTATTTTTGGACTGCTTGGAATCATACAGTACTCCCCCATACAGTTTCTTTTGTTCAGCATCATGTTTGCGAAATTTATCCACAGTGATGTGTAGTGCAGTAATTCATAGATTATATCAAAATGTATTTACTCTTATTGTTGATGGGATATTTGGGTTCTTTCTAGTTTGGAGGATATTTATAACAATGCTGATATGAACATTCTTGTACATGTCTTTTGATGCCCCTCTGTGTACATTAAGAGACATGTACTAATTCCACTATGAATTAATGAGTCCTAGGTATCTACATATAGGTTCAGCTTTAATAGATACTGACAAACAATTTTTCCAAAGTGCTTAAACCAATTTACACTCCCATCGGTGGTGTATAAAAGTTCCAATTGCTTCACATCCTCACCATTTTGTTTTATTTTAATTTTAGCCATTTCATTTTTTTTTATTTTAATTTTAGCCATTCTGGTGGTATATACTTGCATCTTGTTTGGTTAATTTACATTTCTGATAACTAATGATTCTGAGTACATTTCCATGTCTATTGGCCACTTAGATATCTTCTTTTGTGAAGTGCCTGTTCAAACCTTGCCCAGTTTTTTACTGGGTTGTTTGCCTTTTTTATATTGATTTGCATAAGTTCTTTATACATTTTGGTTACAAGGAAGGTATTTTCCTACTCTTTGGCTTGCCTTTTCAATCTGCTAATGTTGTCTTTGATGAACTAAAGTCTTATTTTAATGAAGTCCAATCTATCATTTTTTTCTCTACACCAAGGTCATGAAGATCTCCTACTGTGTTATCTTTTAGAAGCTGTATTACCCTCAACTTCAAACTTAAGACACATCTTGAAATAAATGTTTGAATAAGTGTACAATTCCACAATCAATAACATTATCAAAATTATTATAAATTTCATATTTCAATTTTCATAAGTAAATTAACTCTATTAAAGAGCTATCATTAAATGTTTTTAAAGACCAATTTTTCAAAATAAATTTTTTTATAAGCACAGCGAGCACACAGGAAGGGCAAGGGGGTTATAATGGCAGTAAAAAGTGGTGTTAAAAGCCCAGACTTTGGGCTAGACAGTGAGGTTCAAATCATGGCTACCCATCTAACAAGCTGGGTGACTTTACATAAATTCCTTATTTTATCTGAGATTTGGTTCCTTATCCATAAATGAAGATAATAACACCTACCAGATACAAAGTTCTCAGCACTCAGCCCAACACAGAACAAGTATGCAATAGCTATTGTTGATGATGACGAAGATGTTTATTAAGATACGTTAGATGATCTCATGGACCTTGAATTTTCAATACTCTAGGTAGGGTAAGTGCCCAATTAAACTAGAGTACACAGGATGAGGTACCCTCAGAGCAGGACAAAG
This sequence comes from Equus caballus, assembly GCF_041296265.1. Classification (NCBI taxonomy): domain Eukaryota; kingdom Metazoa; phylum Chordata; class Mammalia; order Perissodactyla; family Equidae; genus Equus; species Equus caballus. Next base: position 64,410,479 of record NC_091690.1, read on the forward strand.
AGCTTGGTGAAAAAAGGAGAGATCATATGTGATCAGGAGGATTAGGAAAGGGTTGACCAACGAGATGGTTCCTGGAGGATTTTGAGAGGCAGAGCTGATAGAGAGCCTTCAAGATACATGGACAAAGCTGGGTGGTGGGAAAGTGTGGGGCAAGTCCAGAAAAGACAGGCTACATATAGGGGAAGAGAAAAAGAAATAAGGCTGGTGAGGTAGGTTAATGCAGGCTAAGATGAGATAACATGTGAGAAAGCATTATAAAAATAGTTATTATCAAAACCAGTTATTACTACTATCAAAAAACTATTTCATTACATTATATATGTCAAACTATCCTAAGAAACTACACTAAGAATTTTTTTCTGGATAAAAATTATACTTTTGCAGATTCTTTTCCAGGGGTAAAAGTCTTACGTACAGTTGCATGCAATCATAGGTTCTGACCAGAAGGTGGCAGGAGAAAGGTTTAGTCAGAGCTTCCCGAGAAGAATCTATATAAATGAGCACTGAAGGAAACGTTCATTTTATTTATACTTTATATATTTAGACTCCAAAATAAACTAACCCCTCCTACTCTCAGATGCATAGGGCTCTACACATTTATCTACTGACTATGTTTATTCAACCTGAATACAGAAAATGAAAAGGAAGGAAGGAAAAGGAGAAAAGGATATGAAGAAGGGAGAATATAATACTATGAATACTACTAGACAAAAATACCTCAGGAGTTCTACACAGGATTTCATTTAACATCAGTACAATCTCATGAGGTGTTATCCTCATTTTAAAGATGATGAGATTGAGACTTAAAAACTTTTGCACACGAGAAAATAAGTAGTGCCAGGGTTGCAGCTGCCATGAAAGGTCAGTGACATTTGCTCATTTACAAAAATTGGATAATCTAAAGCAGGACTGCAAAGAACGATGGGCCCAGAGTACACGGCCCTTGAGTCAGCTCTCGTGAAAGCCTACACGTGGTTGGCAGAGAGCACGGGCTAGGGAGGGTGTCCTGTAGAGGATGAAATCAAGACCAACCCTGAGAACAGACTCTTCTGGGCAAGAAAATAATATTTTTAAATAGCTAAGAAACAAAAGTTTTCTAAGTAGACAATTTGGAATGACTCAAAAGAAGATGTGCAGCTTGGTGATCCCTGAAAGATCCAGCAGCTGGAGAACAACATACGTTCCTGCCTTTGAGGAGACTGCGGGAGTCGGCAGAGCTCCTGCCACAAGGTGGGGAAGGAATGGATTTGGAGTGTAAGTGGGAGGTTATGAAAGGTATGTGTCCTCCAGCCAGCATCACAGAGGCTGCACAGATTCGCCTCTCGATACTCAAGTTTCCCCGGGGGCTAAAGGTGGTACAAAATGAGCACTGCAAAAATGAAGAGAATGGATTATTATAATTAATTATATCCCCTGGAAAGTTAAGCACTGGTGAGATACCAAAACCCAGAGAGAGTGTTTGAATTTGTATAAGCTAGAAATATATATGTGTGTTTGTAGATGAGTAGAACGTTGTCTGATATGAGACACATCAAGCCATTAATAGCAGCTCCCTCTGGAGAGTGACACTCGGCACGGGGAGGAACATCTGCCCTGTTTTTAACGTTTTATGACAAGCACATATATTACTTTAATATTCTAAAAGTGGTTATTAAAGAGGCTAATGATTACTTTGTGCAAAACAAAAAAGAGCAAGGATGTTTTCATTAGAGATCAGATTTGAGGTGATACAGGTCTAGAACGCAAGATGACTAAAGAAAAAACTTCTCCTGTGGAAGGAAAATATGGAACGTACCTGAATCCCCACACTGTCACATGAGCTATCCACAGGGCCCCAGCACGGCTGCCCTCACTCAGAAGAGAGTGAGAGTCAGCATCTCCCCAGGGCACTTCCAGCATGCTCTCCTCTGAGACCAGATGCCAGAAATACAACACCGCTGGCGCTTCTTGCTGTCACTTTCACTCTATTTTCTATACTCCACCTGCTTTTCTGTTTTTGTTCTTTTTCTCCGTTTCTCATATCAGTTTCTTTTTAGCTTCCTTCAACATATTTGTCCTTTTTATTTGTCACTCTAAGCATTTTTCTATATTCTAGAGTATATTCTGAATTCTAAGTTCATAATATTCCAGTCAGGAATTATGAAAGAGCTAAGGCTATGGAGTTAAAAGCTAGATACTGAGTACTGATCCCACCATACTAACTGTGTGACTTTATCTTTTTTTTTTGTTTTTTGAGGAAGACTGGCCCTGAGCTAACATCCATGTCCATCTTCCTCTACTTTATATGTGGGATGCCTGCCACAGCATGGCTTGCCAAGGGGTGCCATGTCCGCACCCGGGATCTGAACCAGCGAACCCGGGCCGCTGAAGCAGGACGTGCACACTTAACCACTGTGCCACCGGCCCAGCCCCTAGCTGTGTGACTTTAGACAAGTTGCTGAACTTCTCTGAGCCTTAGTTTCCTCATATCTTAAATGAGGACAGATCAAATGACATACAGTAAGATAACATGTGAAAGAACTTTGTAAAGGTAAAGTGTTACAAATGTTAGTTTTTATTACTCTGTAATCTAAACAAAGGGATGCTATGCCAACTTCCATGCTGGCTCTTCCTACTCTTAAAACTGCTCTTTTGAGGAGCTGAAGCTTTCTTACATGGTTCCATTCAAAGCTCTTTATTTTGGCTATTTGAATGTTAAAATATACATACTCTCTAGCTATCTTAGAATTCTTATTGATTACTCCGCTTATAAAAAAATATTTTTCCCTATATGGTAATAATAACAATAATTACTGCACACTTATGAACAGACTGCTATTCTAACCTATATATATATATGGATATATATGTATGTATGTGTGTGAATATATATAGCTATAGTTATATATTTACATATGTATATTCTCTAATCCATACAATACTCTAGAAAGTACAACTTATTATCTCCAGTTTACAGCTAAGGCACAGAGAGGTTAAATGATTTGTCCAGGCCAAAAAGGGTTATAGGCAGGATTCAAACCCAAAAAGCCCCAGTCCAAGACTTGCACTCTTAGCTACTCTTGAATACTACTTCATGAGAAAGATAAATGTGTTAAGAAGGACACCAACCACAGCCACAAAGTTGGGGACCTGAATTTTTTCCAGTGTCTCCCTGAGTTGATCCACCTCTGCTCGATACCCGTCCAGCTGACATTCTAATTTTTCTCTGCGTAGTCGTTCATACTCCAGCTGGTCCTGCAGCTCTTTGACAGTCCTATCAAAAAAAAAATTGTTCTCAGTCAACCTCCAGCATCAACTAACAACTATTTTTGGTAATAGTGAAACACATCCATGCACTGTATTTAGGGCCAATAAAACAAAGAAATCATTTATTCAACAAACATGTATTCAGAGTTTACTATGAGTCAGCACTGAGCCAGACACTAGGGATTCAGTAGCAAAGAAAACAAGTCAAATCTGCCCTCGTTGGGCTTACTTTAGTAGTGGAAAAAGACAGACAGTAAAGAAATAAGTAAAAATATGGTATATTGGCAGGTGATAAATGGTAAGGAAGAAAAAAGAAAGCAAGAAAGAGTAATATAAAACATTGTCGAGGAAGGGGTTAATACTTCATACACAGTGGCCAGGGAAGGCCTTACTGAGAAGGGGACTTCTGAGCAAAGTCCTAAAGGAAGTAAGAGAAATTATCAAGTAGACATCCAGGGGAAGGGCATTCCAGACAGAGGGAATAGCAAGTGCAAAGGCCATGAGGCAGAAGTATGCCTGGTGAATTGGAAGAGGCCAATGTGGCTGGAGTAGTTTAAAGTATAAAAAGGGAGAGTAGTAGGTCAGAGAGGTAAAAGAGAGCCAGGACAAATAGGGCCTTATACGTCAGACCAAGGTCCTAGGCTTTTACTCTGAGTGAATGGGAAGACAACAGAGGGTCTAAGCTGAGAAATGGCATGACCTGACTTAGACTTGTTTTGCTTTTTTTTTAATGATGTAAAATTTACTTTGAGTGACATACACAAGTATCAAGTGAACAATTCATTGACTTTTGACTAATGTATAAACCCTTGCATCCACCACTACCAAAATATAGAATATTTCCATCACCTCAGAAGGCTCCCTCATGCTCTTCCCAGGCAATCCTCACTTCCCATAGGCAGTGAATATCTGATAATTCTGATATATCTATCATGGTAGATTAGTTTTGCCTATGCCTGTAAATGAAATTGTACATTACACACATTTGTGTGCCTGGCTTCTTTCAGTCAACAGTATGTGAGATTTATCTGACTTAGGTTTTAACATGATTACTCTAGATGCTGTGACTTGAACCACAGTTTTTTTGTTTCTTTGGTTTTTGCCTTACGGCTGGATGGTGAAGGAAAGAGCATTCCCAAGGCACGCTGGGTTGGATGTCAGGCCCCAAGGAGGACAATCTAAGAGTATACAGTAGTAACTCTGGTATGAAAGTGAGTAGGATTAAGACTGGGGCTAAGGAAAAAGAATGTCAATTGTGGAAGCCTAAAATTCAGCAAATAAGAAGGGAAAATCATCCCTAGGACGGAGGAATACAACTATGTTTTGTTGTATTGTGAGTCTGATCTAACTAATAGATAACAACAATATCAAAAGGACATCCTTCAAACCAATACTTACCCAGTTTTTCTTTACAATTAGATCTAAGGTCAAGAGTTTGTACCCCAAAGACTTGTATTGGTTAAAAAGCTCAAAGTAGCTGTAGTCTCAAAAAAGTCTTAACTCCTTATAAAGTTTCAGTTTCGCAAGAAGAAAAAAGTTCCGGAGATTGTGCAAAAATGTAATGTACTTAACACCACTGAATTGTACACTTAAAAATGATTAAGATGATATATTTTATGTTATGTGGATTTTTACAACAATTAAAAAAAAATCTTAAATCTTCTCCATCCTGGGGCTTAGGAGGAAAACAGAATGTAATCTTATACCCTTTGGTGGGGATGAAAAAACAAGTTGTTGGTCAACAAACTCTGATGTGGCATTTAGAGAGCTAACCAAAAATAAACCATTAAAGTTTTGAGGACGTTACCTTTCAGACTTGAGCCGTTCTTTCTTCTGCTTTAGATCTTCTTCTGTTATCCCTCCCAAGTGTTTATAGTTGCTCTCAGCAATTTCCAGAAGGTGTCTCAATTCTACTATTTTCTTATAAGCTCTCACTGCAAGACAGAGTTGAATAGGAACCTAGTTTAGATAGATAACAGTTCATGTGCTCACAGGATGCTGGTCCTGGAGCATCTTCTTCCTCTAGAGCCAGTGTCTGTGTGGTTTGGGGAGGGGGATGGTGGGAGGGTGGCACACACATAGAAGAATAAATATCAGTAACAGAATATTACAATGAACAAGCAATGAAATATGAAAGTGGAGGATTCTTTTCCTGATACTGGAGGATATATCAAATTTTTATGACTATTAATACTATGAACAAGAAGGCTTAAAGAAGACTAGCAATGTTTTAGGACTAGTGGTATATGAGAGGACCATGCATAATCTACAGTAGGTCAGAAAATTAGACAAACAGAAATATGCTTGATTCATTTAAAATAAACCAGAACTAATCCAGCCCCCAAATTTAAGATCAGTCATGTGTAATATCTATGCAAGAGGATACTGAGAGAAGGAAATGCGTTGACAGCTGCTTTCAGCTATTCTCTAACTATCAAACTGTGATTTTTTTATCCTTTGTGGAGGTTCTCAACCGGGAGCAACTTTCTCCCCAACAGGACATTTGGCAACATCTGGAGACATTTTTGCTTGTCACAACTTGGTGGGTGAGGGGAACAGGCTATTGGCATCTAGTGGGTGGAGGCTTGGGATGCTACTTAACATCCTAAAATGCACAGGAGAACCCCCTTGACAAATAAGTATCTGGCCCAAAATGGCAATGTACAGAAGTTGAGAAACCCTGCCTTTCAGGATCAGGTTAGCAAATCACAGCCTCTTCTCTAACACTTACACTTACCTCACACGTACATTTAACACTTACACTTCTAACACTTACCACACGGATTTATCTCTCAATAGGTTAGAGCTGCAGGTTCAAAACTGCATATATCAGAATCAACTGAGGTGCTTTTTGAAAATGCACATGTTTGAGCCCCACACCAAACCAACAAATGCAGGTGTCGGTACTCAGTAAAAGCTCCTCAGACAATTCTGATGGGCAGACAGGTTTGGGAACCACTGTAACTATTAGAAAGCAACTAGAGGGGATCTTAAAAATGTTACATAAGAAAATATCAAAATAACTATCGCTATTTAGCTTAAATAATAATTTCTTTAATATCTGAAGGCTATATTTGGAAAGAGCTGTTCCACGGGGTCATCAGAGGTAAGAACTAGGATGGGGATTAACTCCAGGAAGTGAGATTTTAACTCAACAAAGGAGAAACTTTCAACAAAAGCAATAAGAGCTATCATGTATTTGTGGAGTATCTATGAGGTTCAAGACCCTACTCTAAGGACCTTGCACATTTTAATCCTCACAAGAACCCTGTCAAAAGATGGTAATGGGCCTCCTGGGCAATCGTGGGTGCCTTGTCACTGAAGGTGACTGAGTGGATGCTGGACAACATGTGACAGGAATGTCAAGCCAGGAGTCAAATCTCAAATGGTTATAGGGTTCTATGATGCCGTGACCCTGAACATAATTCACTAAAGAATGCTTATCCAGGAAGTCTGGAATGACAAGAACCAACCAGTCCCCTTTAGGTGCTCTGGCAAAATCTAGTGTCCCAAGAAGAGGTTGTCTAGTCCTCTGGTTTCGCCCTGGAATAAAATTAAATAGTGATAAGAAAATAGCATGTGACCTCATATATAGTAACTTCACTAGCAGCAAGCACCCGAGCTGGGCACCAGAGAGCCTCAGTGTATGGCAAGGGTGTAAGGGCGCATTTGTAGCTAACACACTACAGTAGGAAACTGTTCTAGTCACGTTCTCAATCTTTCCTGAAATATCTTTTAAAAATTTTGAGATTCACTGACATGACCCCTCACAAATAACTCTTACTCAATTTCAGAAGAAACTCAAATTCTACAAACTCACTGCTGATGTTCTGCAGTTCTAGGTCCCTGCTAATTCTCAGTGCAAACAACAAAAAGAAATCTAAGCACAAACAGCAAAATAAAAAGTAGATAAAGTGGACTTCGTCAAATTTGCACTGCAAAGTACATCATCAAGAAAGTTAAGAAACAACCCACAGAATAGGAGAAAATATCTGCGGCGAAAATATCTGCAAATCATATCTGATAAGGAACTTACATCTGGAAGTACTCTTACAACTCAATAATAAAAAGATAAACAACTCAGTTGAAAAATAGGCAAAGGATGTGAATAGACATCTCTTCAAAGAAGATACACTAGTGGTCAATGAGCACATGAAAAGATATTCAACATCATTAATCTTTAGGGAAATGCCAGTCAAAACTACAATGAGATACCACTTCGCACTCACTACAATAACTATAATCCATAAAACAAACAATAACAAGTATTGGCAAGGATGTGGAGAAACTGGAAGCCTCATACATTGTCAGTGTGTATGGAAAATGGTGCAGTCACTTTGAAAAACAGTTTAGCAGTTCCTCAGAATGTTAAATACAGAGTTACCAGATGACCCAGTAATTCTAGCACCTAGCTATATACCCCAGAGAAATGAAAATATATCTCCACATGAAGACATGTACACGAATGTTCTTAGCAGGATTATTCATAATAGCCAAAATGTGGATACAACTCAAGTGTCCATCAACTGATGAATGGATATACAAAATGTGGTATACCCACACAAGAATATTATTTGGCAATAAAAAGGAATGAAGTACTGATCCATGTTACAAATGTACATGAACCTTTATGCTAAGTGAAAGAAGCCAGTCACAAAAGACCACATATGGTATCATTCCATTCATATGAAATGCCTACAATAGGCAAATCTATAGAGACAGAAAGCAGCTTAACAGTTGCCTAGAGATGGGGTGTGGGGGACACGGAGAAGAGGGTAGGAGTAATGGAGAGTGACTACTAACGGACGTGAGGTTTCTTTTTGGGGTGATGGAAATGTTATAAAATTTATTGTGGTAATGGTTGCACAAATCTGTGAATATACTAAAAACCATTAAATTGTATCTTAAACTGAATGGTATGTGAATTACATCTCAATAAAGTTATTTAAAATAAAGATGACCGAAAATTCTGAAGGGATCATTAACTCTGACCTCAGTGTAGGGTGACTGAGATCGGCTGTTTATCGGGAGCCCCTATGTCAGCATCTTCAGGTCTTCCCTTGGCTGCACTCACCAGAAAAGAGGGCTCCACTCTCCCCTGGAGAGTGAGGTTCTCCCTCATAATGTTCTGGGATCTCTTTTAAAACTTTGATTTAAAAATCTAGACACAAATTAGAAATTTTCCTTAGAGAATATAGTTTTGGTACAACTAGTTCTTTCTGCCAGAATAACTGAAAATACTTTCCAGAGATCAAGAGGAAGGGAACTGACATTTACTGAGCTTCTACCACAGGCAAGGCACTTCCCATTCTCTAGTGGATTAATTTAATCTTTACAACAACTCTGTAAGAGTGACATTATGTTAATATTCTCATTTTTATAGATGAGAAAACTGGGGCTCAGAGAGTAACACAGCTAGAGAGTGGTAAAGCCCCGAAGCCAGAATCCAATGCCCAAGCTCTACTCAACTTTCCTATAGCTGCCTTTGTTTTGGTGAGTCTCAGCCAAACAGATCCTTCTCACCTTTCTTCTATGAAAGAGCTCCACTGAAATAGTTCTTCTCACCCATAAGTACAAACCATGGCTCTCTGACCATCAATAATTATAACACTGAGATAAGTGTTATATAAGTCATGTAAGTCACTGTCCTGAGAGCTCCTAGATATCCATTTGCTTCAACCTAATCACATATCCCCTTGAGAGGAAGAAACATTCCCACTTTTACTCACTAATTGGGAGTAATGTTTAACCATTTGTTCATAACTCAATGAGTTATGAGTTATGATGAGTTATGAATAATGGTTAAACAAATGGTTAATGAGTTCATAACTCAATGTTTGTATCTCCTCAAAATCCATATGTTGAAGCCCTAACCCTCAAAGTGAGGGTATTTGGAGATGGAGCCCTTGGAAGGTAATTAGGGTTATATTAGGTCACGAGGGTGGAGCCCTGGTCCGATGGGATCAGTACCCTTATGAGAAGAGACGCCAGAGAACTCGCTCACTCTCTCTCCCCGGTGTGAGGATGCAGCAAGAAGACAGCCGTCTCCAAGCCAGAAAGAGAGTCCTTCCTAGAAACAGACCCTGCCAGACCTTGATCTGGGACTTCCAGCCTCCAAAACTGTGAAAAAATAAATTTCTGTTGTTTAAGCCACCAACCCAGTCAATGATATTTAATCACAGCAACCTGAACACAGTAAGACACCATTTAATGAGATAAGACTGTCATTCAGTTGGTAATCACAAAAATTAAATCTTTGGCATATATGTCTCCATAATGCAATTAGTATGAAAGAAAAAATGAAATTACAAAACTATTTTAGGAAATCCCACTAACAAATATGGTAGATTATTAATCTTGCCATTGTGGGAATCAATGAACAGAGAATCAAGACTTTCATAGCTTTAAAAAATAAAAAATCAGACCAGTTTAGGAAACAAGCAAATATGCAGAAATGATTTGTCTGTTCACCAATGTAACGCTAGCACCTGGAACAGCGCCTGACACATAACAGGTACTCCATAAACATATGATGAATGATGGGAGAGAAAAAAAGAATTGATAACACACAATTTCAGTCACTTCTTTTAGTAGTATATTGAGCAGGTTCAGAACACTTTCCGAATTCCAGAAAGCAAGACTATTTCTGATGCACTGTTACAGCCCTTAGCCTAGGGCCATGCACACAGTATAATTCAAATATATGTTAGACAAATAGAATGCCTTCCTTATCTGTTTTGTCTATCTAAGTCCTGGCTGCCCTTCAAGGTAAAGTCCAAATTCCACTTCTGAAAAGCCTTTCCTGCTACTCTGTCCTTTGTGAACAGTCCTTTCAAACTTACTACCTAGTAGCCCAGCCAAGAATCTAAGAGTCATACTTGATTCCTCTCATTCTCTAATACCTTATATCCAATCTATCAGCATATCCTTCGAAATACACCCAAATCTGACTATTTCTCACCATGCCCATCATCTCCACCTAGTACAAGCCATCATCGACTCTCTCCTGAACAGCCCCCTAACTGATCTCCTTTCTTCTACTTTTGCCCTGTGAAGGGTAGTGGGCTTTCCATAACACTGTAAATTCAGAGGCAAAACCAGTCAAGGCCAACTGGATCCTGATTTGGCTTTCTCCCTCATCATGGTCTTACTAATGCAGAGTTTGGTTCAAGAATCAAGAAAGCCTAATATATAAATATTACCTTAAATGGAAATACATAGATTGCTTATGTAAGCTCTTCTGGAATGACAATGAAAGCCTTAAGTATAAAAAGGCCGAAATAAAACAAGAATGGAGCTGTCCAGCATCACTGGTAGTTACAGGCCCATATCAGGGACTCTAGGAGCACAGGAAATCTGAGCAGACATTCTGCATCTGCTCTTGTAAAATTCTAATTTAATATCCTTGGCAAATTTAAATTACATCAGAAACTTCATCTAACCTTATATTGGCAGGTGAGTATGTTCTCTTCCCACCTACTCATAATCCACTTGAAACACTATGCTCCCCCTCACCTCCCAGTCTATTCTTCACCCAACAGCTAGAGTGATATTCTCTTTAAACATAAATCAGATCACATCATTCCCCACCTCAAAACCTTCCAACGGCTTAAAATATAAATCTATAATCTTTATTAGAACCTATATGATCTGATTGGGCCCCTGCTTACCTCTCCACCTATCTGTCACCACTTCCTTGGTGATTCTACTCCAGCCACACTGATCAAGCTCAATTCCACCTCATGGCCTTTACACAGACTGCTCCCTCTGCTTGGAACGGTCTTCCAAGATCCTCATATGGCTCCTTCTCATCTTTTAGGTCTCTTCTCAAATGTCACCTTCTGATACAGGCCTCCTCTAACGGTTGTCTTATCTACTGCACCACCCTACTTTATTTTCTTTATCTATTTTCTTATTAACTATTTGTCACCCTCCCCCAACCACTCCCACCACTAGAATGTAAGTTCCTGGTGGCAGGGCGAGGACTTTGCATTTTTCACTGTTTCTCCAACATCTACAACAGTGTCTGGCACATAGTAGATAGTCATTAAATATTTGTTGCTATTATTATCTGTAAAAATCATTTGCCATGGAAATTCTTGAGATGTCTCTTTCCCTGTTTCCTATGCTCCACTTCAATATTTTTTCCTCTTGTATAACTTTTCCCTCTTTGAGAGACAGACATCATGTCTTACATTCTTTATATGGTCAATAACCTCTAGTACAAACATTTGTAGGGGGCTGGCCCCATGGCTCAGTGGTTAGGTTCACGTGTTCTGCTTCTGAGGCCCAGGGTTTCACCAGTTTGGATCCTGGGTGTGGACATGGCACTGTTCATCAAGCCATGCTAAGGCGGCACCCCACATAGCAGATCTAGAAGGACCTACGACTAGAATATACAACTAGGTTCTGTGGGGCTTTGGAGACAAGGAGAAGAAGAAAAAAGATGGGCAGCAGATGTTAGCTCAGGTGCCAATCTTAAAAAAAAAAAAAAATCTGTACTAGTTCTGATCCCCCAAAAAACAACAAAGAATTTTACTTTGTAGATAGTAACTGTCTTCAGAATAATTTCCAAAGTTGTGGTAAAAACTGGCTGTGGTATTTCTTAAAGGATAAATCATGACAGAGGTGGCACACTTACTTCTGGCATCTGTTTTATCAGACTCAGTGAGACATAAATCATCCTTGGCATCAGTGCTTCCCTCAACACCATGTCTTATAAAAAACTTCAAATCATTTTCATCAATTTCATTCTCATCATCAATATCATACTTCTGTAGGCCCTCTAATAGCTTTACTGCTGCTAAATGGGCAAACCTGTAGGAAAGAATCAATAATTAACAAGATCCACAATCCTCTTCATATTGAAACTGCAGTTTGAACTTAATTTAGGGAATTATACTCTGTCTATTATGCTACCAAGCCACCCACCAGTAAAGGAGCAAAACTGTATCTGAAGGTCAGTGACAATGCAATGTATGTGCAGCGATGTGGGAAATTCAAACAGTTCCTGGACAGTCAGGACAAGCAGTCAGGTTATAAAGACTAATTTCATAATTTTTATTGGCAAAAATCCAACTAGGGGGCTAGCCCAGTGGCACAGTGGTTAAGTTTGTACATTCTACTTCAGCAGTCCAGGTTTCACAAGTTCAGATCCCAGGACCAGACCTACACACCATTCATCAAGTCATGCTGAGGCAGCATCCCACACACAAAATAGAGGAAAACTGGCACAGACGTTAGCTCAGTGACAAGTTTCCTCACCCAAAAAAAAAAAAAAAAAGAAAGAAAAAAAAATCCAACTGGGAGAGGAGACCCAATATCAAAAGAATATTTGGGGCCCCCAAACAGAGCTGCTTAAATGAATAGAAAACCCAAAAACACCCTACTCGATTACTTGTGTTTACTACTCTTTTTTGATGGCTTAATTTAGATTGTAAAGTTGGTTCCAGTTCCAGTTTTAGGGCTTATTATAGCTACAGCCCTCTTAATCTTCATCCTTCCTCAGCCAATGCACTTGGCATGGCTTTCAAATCTAATGGAAAAATAATGACTTTTTCATCCGCATTTTCTATTTTCTTTGCTCTTTCCCACATCTCTGTGAAGCTTCCAGTAATATACTCTTGGTTTGGAGTTGTACTGATTGTGATTGCACGTAACCTGCACATTTTTTCCATAGTTTCACTAAGTGAAATGTTTAATGCTTTCTCTTAGGACATGGAGAATTACTCGCTAAACACAAAAACCTCAAATCCTATTTTTTTCCACATACTTACATAACCACACACACATGCACACATATATCCTTACCTTTCACCAGGTACTGCAAATCATTAAAAATATAGTAATAAACATATGTAGGAAGTTATAAGGTTAATAGAATTCATTGCCTCTATTACTAGGTTGTAATTTAACAGCTATCATTTACTGAGGATTTACTTTATGCCAGATTCAAGGTTATTTCTGTAACACCACACTCATACCTAGCATTTTGATGATTGAATGACAAAGAAATGTGGGCCAGAAGTTATGAATAGTTCCAGATAAACTTATAGTACTAAATCATCCATGTGATATTGCTACAAAGTTAGACAAATCAATGGACAAAATACAGAGTCCAGAAATAAGCCTACACATATATGGACAATTGACTTGGACAAAGACACAAAGGCAATACAGTGGAGAAACAACAGCCTCTTGAACAAATAGTGCTAAGACAACTGAATACAAACATGCAAAAAGAAAAGAATTGGATGCGTACCTCATACCATATACAAAAAATTAACTCAAAATGGATCATAGACCTCAATGTAAAACCTAAAACTATACAACATCTAAAATAAAACATAGAAGAAAATCTTTGTGACTTGGTATTAAACAAAGACTTCTTAGATATGATACCAAAAGCATAATCCATAAAAGAATAAATTGATACTTTTGCTCTACAAAGACATTGTTAAGAGAATGAAAAAACAAGCCACTACTGAGAGAAAAATCTTTGCAAACACAAATCTGAGAAAGAACTAGCACCCAGAATATATAAAGAGCTCTTAAAACTCAACAATAAGAAAACAACCCAATTTTAAAAAGTGGACAAAAGATCTGAACAGTCAATTCACCAAAGGAAAATATACAAATGGCAAATATGTATACGAAAAGAGGCTCAAAATCATTTTTCATTAAGAAAATGCAAATTAAAACCACAATAAGATACCACTACATATCTATCAGAATTGCTAAAATTAAAAAAAAACTGACAATATCAAATGCTGACAAAATAAAGAGCAACAGAAACTCTCATCCATTGCTGGTGGGAATGCAAATTGGTACAGTCATTTTGGAAGTCACTTCAGCAGTTTCTTAGAAAAGTTAAATATAGCCTTAGCATATGACCCAGCAATCCTACTCTTGAGTATTTACCCAAGAGAAATGAAAACTTATGTTCACACAAAAACTTATACATGAATGTTTATAGCAGCTTTATTCATAATCACCAAAAAATGGATACAATCAAAATGTCCTTCAACAGGTTAATGGATAATCAAACTGTGGAATACTATGGAATTCTACATGCAATGGACTACCACTCAGCAATAAGAAAGAAATGAACCACTAATACACATGAATGAGTCTCAAAATAATTATGCTGAGTGAAAGAAGCCAGATATATAAAAGCACATACCGTATGATTCCATTTATATAAAACTCTAGAAAATGCAAATTAATCTACAGTGACAGAAAGCAGATCAGTGTTTGCTTGGGGAAGGGGGAATGGGGAGCAGTGGTAGGGAGAGAGATTACAACAGGGCACAAAAAAACTTTTGGGATGATGGATATGTTCACTATCTTGATTGTAATGATGGTTTCACAGGTATATACATATATCAGAATTCATCAGTTTGTACTATATAAATATGTGTACATAATTTATAGTATGCATATTATACCTTGATAAAGCTGTTTTAAAAAATAAAAATGGGGCCAGCCCAGTGGCATAGTGGTTAAGTTTGCACACTCTACTTCAGCAGTCAGGGTTTCGCAAGTTCAGATCCCAGGAGAAGACCTACATGCCATTCACCAAGCCATGCTTTGGCAGCATCCCACATACAAAATAGAGGAAGAGTGACATAGATGTTAGCTCAGGGACAATCTTCCTCAAGCAAAAAGAGGAAGACTGGCAACAGATAATAGCTCAAGGACAATCTTCCTCAACAAAAAAAAATATAAAAAATAAATAAATAAAAACTAAAAAGTGGGCCTGAGTTGATAAAGATCATAGGTACACAGTACAACAACACCACACTGCAAAGCTTCAAAGAAATTCCACAGACAAAATTCTAAGGAATATGAACTCACAAACAAAAATTGCATGACAATTTAACGAACGATTAGGTCCTTGCATCCTGCCAAGCCTCAGTTGCAACTTTTAGCCCACACTCCTACTTTAAGATTCAAGCAGTTCTGAACCACATGCAGTTCCTCAAATACACAAGATGTTATCTTACAACTCTTCCTCCTTCAAGTGTCAGGGTGAATGATGTTTCCTCAAAAAAAACCAAAAGTTTTCCCTGACCTCTATATAAATTCTGTCTCCCTAAGTTTCTTTTATAACTCTCACCATCATCTGAATTAATGCTTCTCCTCTGTAACTTTCAAATAGGAAGACTTGGGCACTTTTTACTGTACCTTATACATAACATGTAATGTGATATAATGATTATAATTAATAATAATTATGCTTGCACATATGTCTCTCCACAAGACTGTAAGCTCCTTGAAGGCAAGGACAGTGTTTTTTCATCTTTGTAATCTTGATGCTAACCATAGCACTTGGAACATGGTAAGTATATAGGAAGTTGAATGAAAAAACAGCCAGAAGAACAATGGATTCCTCGAGGACCTGACTTGAATGAGCTGGAGGTGTTCAATAACAGGTGTTACATTTAATTCAAATATAAATATCAAAATCTGTTTCAAAACCCATATGACTCCTTTTGATTACTCCTTTTTTTCACACAATATTTCTCAACAGGTACTGGCATTTGTGGGAACAATTCATTGTGCACCACTGTTCTGAGCACTGTAGGAAATTTTGCACTCCTGGACCTGACCTTACTAGATATTAGTGATGGTCTCCAGTCGTTTCCAAATGTCCCTCCCCACCAGGAAAGGAGACAATACTACCTCCCAGTTGAGAATCACTGCTTTAGAGAGAAGAGCTGATATACTATCAAATGTCAATTCAGCTTGAAAATTGTCATTGCATCAGCATATAATTCCATTAAATCTTCAGAGATTCCTGAGTATAAGAGAGTATATGCGAAACTTCAAAAACAAAACAAAGGAGCAAAACAGACCGGGATACCTCTTAGCCACATCACTAGGTTTCTCTCCTGCTTTGTTGGTAATATTACTGTCTGCTCCCATTTTAATTATCCACTGCAAACACTCTATGTGGCCTTGTCCAGCAGCTGTAAAAAATAATAATAATAATCAGAAAATACACAAAAAAGTTATTGTTATTACTAACAATTTTCTGAAATTTTGGACAGTACCATTAGAGAGTAATTTCATAAGTACTGATCCTAGCAATAACCAACAAATGTAGGTTGGGCAGATGTTATTGTTCCTATTTCATTTATTCACTCATTAGACAAACAATTAATCAAATATCTACTGTGCTCGGCCCCTATACAGAAAACTTTCTATACAAATATAAAAGTTGAAGTTCAAAAGGGTTATTTAACATCAAACAGCTAGTAAGAGATTTGAAACTAGAATCTAGGTTTTTCTAATCCTCATCCAGTGCTCATCTGTCTACAGCTCCTAACCAATCTTGTATCAGACCAGAATGTGAGCACAATCCAGCCATAGGGACCCACACCGACTTCGAAAATCATTCACCATCTTATAGCTTATTCCTGTGACCCTCACAACTCAAAATTTACAGGCCCCTCGTTGATTATCTAAACTGTTTACCACATTTTCCAAAATCTTGGCCTCAAAACACATGCACTCAATGTTAATTTTCACCTCCACTACTCTGCTTATGTGTTTTCTCACCTAATGCCCATCTCTCAACTATGTGCTCCAACTCCTACCCATCCTTCTAGGTCCATCTCAAGACTTGGGGAAACTGTGGGAAAAAACCTTAGTAGACTTAAAAGATCTGAGTTTAGGTCTACTAAACCATGAGACTAGAGGACAGAACAGAACTTAACAAGTGGCCGGCACATACAGACCCTCAATAAATATCTATAGAGTTGATGTGTGAATGAATGAACGAAAAAAATGAATGAAATCTTGTCTCTGCTCTTACTAGCTATGTACCTCTGTTAAGAAACTTGATCCCTTTGGACTTAAATTTCCCCATCTTTTACAAAGATGATTTCATATTTACAAGGAGAGTACACTGCTGCTTCATAAAATTACAATAAAGATTAAGTGTGATGACAGTTTTGCACCCTTTGAGTATCATATAAACATAAGGTATTATTTCTGAATTCCCATGAAGACTTCCTCAATAATTTAACCCTCAGCAACTTCCTCTGTTCCTCAACTCCTATTCCTGAATTCCTATTGTCTGTATTTTAATAACCAAATACTTTTTACCATTAATTACATCCTAACTTGTAGAAATCTCTAGTTGTTCATAGTATAAGTATGTATCCCTTAACAGTATCTCATATCTTTTTTTAAGATTTTTCTTTTTATTTTTCCTTCTTCTCCCCAAAGCCCCCCAGTACATAGTTGCATATTTTTAGTTGTAGGTCCTTCTAGTTGTGGCATGTGGCACGCCACCTCAGCATGGCCCAATGAGCAGTGCCATTTCCGTGGCCAGGATCCGAACCGGCGAAACCCCGGGCCACCGAAGCAGAGTGCATGAATTTAACCACTCGGCCACGGGGCCGGCCCCAACAGTATTCATATCTTAACAAGATCTCATACTGTCTGCATGGTGTGGGCACATCTTGGTGCTGAATATATACATGCCTCTGTAAAATGAATCAAAGAGTAGGAACTTTGGTATGACTTTGGTACCTTAAAAAGTGAATCCACCTCCAATACTGGCAACAGAGAGGAGAGGACACAAAGCCAGATCCAACGACAAAGTGACCCCATCACTACAGCCCTAGAGCCCAGCTTACGAAAGGTCTGTAAGAACTCTCGTGTTGCCCTTCTCTACTTGACTCAGAGCCATCTGCCAAACTCAGAGTTGTCTCCTGAAGACCTGGGGTTTCTCTCTCTCCCAAGTGAATTCAAAACCAGCTAACAAAGAACACTAGGGGATTTCCCAGACCTTTAGAAATAACCCCAACTGTAGGCAAAAAGAGCAACATATTCTGACTTTAAGAGTTACAAAATCACATTTATGAATCACAGATAATGGTGAGTTTTATAAGACAGAATGAGTTTAACCCACCATTTCCATTTTATTACATAGGTAATGTTTACATGGGGTAGGCCTAAGTAATTTACCTACAATGAAATACAGTCATGCGTTGCTTAACGACAGGGATACACTCTGAGATACACATTAACATGCATCGTTAGGCGATTTCATTGTTGTGAAAACATCACAGAGTGCACTTACACAAACCTAAATGGTATACCTACTACACACCTAGGCTATATGGTACCGATCTTATGAGACCACCATTGTATATGTGGTCCATTATTGACTGAGATGTCATTATGAGGCACACGACTGTACGATAAAAGGATTTTTACCCAAGATCATTATTGTATATTGATTAGGATAGGTTGATTAATTTTATCAATGTTTTATAAGAGAACAAGATAAAACTATGCAGTGGCTAGAAATTTTTAAGAAATGATTTAAAGTAATTATGGTTTAAGAGCAAATGAATAGAGGAGAAGTCACTGGGATTTAACAATCACTAAATGACAAAGAAGAATGCCTCAATAATAGATATTGTAGCTTATTTACTGAATCAAAATTAAAATGAAAGGAAAAGAGACAGATTGACAAGTGAGGGAAAAGTGAAGTAAATTATAAGGAGACATGAACTTTTATTTACCCAATTTGGATATGATCTAAACACACAGATGTTCCCCAGGAGAAGCCTAATGTACATAAAAATGCCCCTTCCCTCAGCTGTAGCCACTTATCACCCCTCCACCACACCAGTGGATCCAGCCCTGGCCCCAGAGTCCTTACTGGACAGACTGAAGAGAAGCGGCAAAGGACAAACGCTTCTGGTTCCTCCTCACTTTCACTCTCCCACCTTCTCACAATACCTGCATCCCAAACACTCTGTTGTAATACATCAGTCTCTCCAGAATCTTCTTCCAGATTCCTGATTCCATCTCAGTCAAGTGGTGAAGAAATACTGAGAAAGGCTGAAAACCAGCCATCAATGAAACTTAATTTATCATTCTCCCAAAGATGCACTCTAAGCACCATGAGTGAATCTCTCTTTCGCTACCATGTCTAAATGACACTACACATACACTTTAGCAATAAAAACTGGTTGTATCTAGGATACGAAACGGGGCTTTGCTCCAGGGCACCAAATTTTTTAGAAAAATACTTTATGCACATTTAAAGTCTCCTCCCCATTCACAAATACCATGGTGAAGAGCTTAACCCCTAAACAGCCAGCAGAGAGAGAGAGAGAGCAAGATTCTCCAAGTTTAGGGTAGAGAGTTTACCAATGTGGTGACCTCTCTATGTATAGGAAAAACCTCTTCTTCCCACTCCACTCACATTTTCTCACTTATAAAACTGTTGGCACACCACATGGCACTTAGATTCTATACTTGAGATACATTATGAATTAAACTAATAATTAAGCTAAGAACCTAACCAACAGGAAGATAATCTGTGATTGGGACTGCCAAAAGTTATTTATGAAATCAAGTCCAATTCAAACATACGACCATATTAACAAACCTCCTGTCTTTTCATTCTAAGACTTTTACAAGAATTAGCTGCCATCAGATTATGAAGAAACTTATAATATAATAAATGAAGCAGAATGGAAATTTCAGGTGCAGTACATTAAAGAGTTGGCTTTTGATTTTATAACCAAAAGGAAGACTGGCAAGAATAAATCCTAGAGTATATAGTCCCAAACCTAAACTGAAAATTTGACAATGTCTAATTAAAAAACAAAAAAATTGATCAATATTTTAGAATTCCACCTAGAAAGAAGAACAGTACAGAGAAAAGTGGTAGACATCTTGAAAATGTGCTCAAATCTAATGTTCACTGATATTTCTATGGAAGTAGAAACATTTTTTGCAGGGGCTGGCCCCGTGGCCAAGTGGTTAAGTTCAAGTGTTCCGCTGCAGGCGGCCCAGTGTTTCATTGGTTCGAATCCTGGGTGCGGTCATCAAACCACACTGAGGCAGCGTCCCACATGCTACAAATAGAAGGACCCACAACGAAGAATATACAACTATGTACCAGGGGGCTTTGGGGAGAAAAAGGAAAAAAGAAAGAAAAAAAATCTTTAAAAAAAAAACATTTTTTGCAGTTAAAAGGTCTAAAGAAGGAAATTCTGCTATACTTTTTTCAAGAGATATGGTTCCTGTTTTAGCATGAATTAATAGGTAATTTTTAGTCCAAAGAAAATGTTAGTCCTAAGAAACTTCTCTAGCACTGAATTTCACATCTTAACTAACACGAAAATGTCACAAGAAAATTTCTATTGGAATTACCTTCAAATGTGATAGTGTGTGAATGCCTGTCATCATAAAAGTAATATCACACTTGAATTAAAAATTAACCATTCTTGGGGCCGGCCCAGTGGCGCAGCGGTTAAGTGCGCACTTTCCACTTCGGCGGCCCTGGGTTCACCGGTGGGGACCCTGGGTGCAGACATGGCACCACTTGTCAAGCCATGCTGTGGCAGGCGTCCCACATATAAAGTAGAGGAAGATGGGCATGGATGTTAGCTCAGGGCCAGTCTTCCTCAGAAGAGGATTGGCAGCAGTTGGCTCAGGGCTAATCTCCGCCCCCCCCCCAAAAAAATTAAGCATTCTGTCTACTATACAAGGTAGACTGATACGTAGTAGGGTATCAGGAAAAGTTTTACATTTTCGTGTGTTTCCGATGGATACTTATTTTAAGAGATAAGTAACTCAACAACAATTGTGTTAGAACTGAAAATGAAACAGGAATCATAACTTACCTTTATGCAAAAGAGTTGATCCATTATTATCACGTTCATTAATATTAATTACTCCATCTTCTATTAATTTCTTAAGCATTTCCAAATCACCCTTAAAGGCAGCCACATGACCTGGAAATGCTAAAGCTATGAATAAAAAATTCAGCATTTCAGTAAACACATGAGTTCATTCTTTTTCCCTGCCTTAAACAGTCACACATTTCAGGTTCCAATATTAACTTAAGTATGAGAATGTTATATTGGAATTCGTTCAGTTGATGCAATGACAAGTAATAAAAAGAGAATCATAAAATAAGATTATTATTAATTGTGCAGGCTTTCCACCACTCAGGACCTCAAACATGCCAGGAGAAGTACTGTACCAGAACTATTCTTAGCCATATTCCCCTTTTCCTTCATGTCACCACAAAAGGCAAGGAGATGGCCATTTTCAACCCTTTATATAAAGACACACTTAGTGTTAAGTACTGCATTTACAGACCACTCTCTCTATTTTCAAGAAAGTAAAGAAAGTAAAATAAACTGGAAGCAGATAAAGTATATGTGTGTATGTATACATATACAAATACACATACATGTGTGAATGTACCTGACCTAGTGCCTAGCACATAGTAGATACTTGATAAAATGTTTTTAACAATAATAACTACATATACTGAGCCCCTACTGAATATCAGGCACAACAGTAAGCATTTGTAAGGATTGCCTCATTTAATCCTCTTAACAACTCTGAGATGCAGCTACTCTCATTTTTCACATGGAAAGAAAACAACTCAGAACAGCCCAAGATTATTTTAAAAAGAACAAAGTTGGAGACTTACACCACCTGATTCTAAGTCTTACTATAAAGCTACAGCAATCAAGACAGCGTAGTATTGTCAAATAAACAGATATATCAATAAGACAGAATGCAGAGGCCAGAAATACACCCATACATATACAGGCAACTGATTTTTGACAAAGCTGCCAAGGTATTCCAATGGGGAAAAGGAAGTCTTTCCAAAAAAAATGGTGCTAGGACAAGCAGCTATAAATAAAAAAACAAAAAATTTTTAAAACAACACTTTATTTCACTCAGTATCTAAAATTTAACTTGATGGAGATCAAAGATCTGAATTAAAAAGCTAAAACTGCCTAAAATATTGAATAAAGAAACGAATCTGGGTGAATGTGTGGACAATGATATATAACATATTTTAATATAACATTTGCCTTAAAATCTCTCTCTTTCCTTTTCCATTTATTCCGCTTATCAAATGCTAAAATATTTCAGGCTTATTACTTACTTTCCTGATCTTTTGGATCATTTCCTTCATACTCAGCCCCTTGGATAAACTGTAAAATGTTCTGCTTAAAGAACCTCTGGGCCAGGTCCGACACATTTTCTCCATTATCATTGAAGGCTTTTAAAGCTTGTGTTGCACTGCTCATTCTACTGAGTAGGAATTTAAAACAGTGAAGGTGGCCTTCCATGGCTGCTAAGTGAACTAAAAGTGAGAGAGAAAAAAGTTTATTTTTTAAATTAACAATAAAATATCTGGGGAAAAAAGTAACACATTGGCTCTAATCCTCATAGGGAGAGGACCATCCCGGCCCTACCTAACAGGGACTTACTCTGAGCAAACAGAACAGACCTTTTCTCCGCCTACATCTCCCTATGTGTCAGCCTTCTGCCATGCCAAAGCAACAGACAAAATGTTTGCACGGTTACACTTACTGTGAGTACAGAGAGGCTACATGAGGGTCACCAAAGAGCAGGCCCCAGAAAATCTTCTGGAAAGTGAAACCCCAATTTGCAGTTTATAAGTACATGAGAAATGCTCACTATGTAAGATAGAGAGATGACAGATAAGATAAATTTATCTCAATATTTTGAAAAAAAGTAGAATAAACTAAAATAGTCACTATGCAAATATGAATGTTATTTTTATCACTATGTATTTTGTCACTTTTCCATAAACACTTATTATTTTTATTATAAACAAGAACACTGGATCAAAACTACAGACTAAGCAGACACACTACCTCACTATTTCTACTCTAAATCCTTGAAAATAATAGAAAAGGTATTTTTTTAAAAAAGCCATAAAGGACAAGAAAAACAAACAAGAACATCATGAACGACAAGAAATGTTAAGGAATCCCTGAAAGAAAATATATTGAATCAGACTGAAGGAGAACCACAACCCAAAATCTGCAAAACACAGGAATGGTTCTGGGGTATTACAAGCTAAGAGATAATGATTACAAAGAATAAGAGAGCCTTTACACTTTTTGAGAAGTGACTGGGAAATAGCCCGATCAATACACAAATCTTGACTCTAGAGAAGTAGGGCAGTACCCAAGTGGCCAGTATAGCCCAGGAGAAACAAGAAGTCACAATGCCAAAAGATAAGTGGCTGGCACATGCCACTCCACATTTTCTCAGCTGAACTTCCCACTAAAAAACTCCCCCTGGGGCCAGCCCCGGTCGCCTAGTGGTTAAGTTCGGCATGCTCCACTTCAGCAGCCAGGTGTGGACCTACAACACTCATCTGTCAGTGGCCATGCTTTGGCAATGGCTCACATACAAAAAGAGGAGGATTGGCAACAGATGTTAGTTCAGGGCCAAGGTTCCTCAACAAAAAAAAAAAAACAAAAAACACTCCCCCTGAAACTTCAAGACTCTTCTAACTCCTCACTCATCATGTACACATCTTATAGGCATTTCTAACTTAACCTGTCAAAAAAGTAAACTCCTTATCCTTCTCGCACGCATTTTCCTTATGTAGTCTTTCCCATTCTCACTTAATGGAAACTCTCTCCTTTCCATGTAGTTCAGGCCAAAAATACTGGAGACATCCTTGACTTCCCTTTCTGTCACTCTCCACATCTAATCAATCGGCAAATCTTATTGGTTCTATCTCTAAAATATACACAGACCCCAATTTCTTCTCACTATCTTTGCTGTCTCTACTCTGGTCCAACCCAATTGTAGCCTAAATTATTGCATCAGGCTCCTAATTGCTCTATTTCTGCCCTTGCCTCTTCTACAGCCTCACTGCAATCTGTTACAAAAATAATAGCCAAAATGATGTTTTTAAATATAGTCAGATCATGTCACTCCTGTGCTCAAAATCCTCCAATGGCTCCTGTTACCTCACTGTTCTCATCATCTATTACTCACCCCCTCACTTCTGTTCCAACCACACTGACTTGCTGTTACTCAAACACACCAGGTACACCCCTGCCTCAGGAGGTTTGTCCTTGCTCTTCCTAAAATGTTCTTCCCCCAGGTTATCCATAAGACTTGCTCCCTCAACTCCTTCAGGTCTTTACCCAGTTGTCACCTGACCTAACCCCAAGGCTTCCCTGACCGACCTATTTTAAACTTCATCCTCTCTAACACTCTAATCCCCTTTCCTATTTTCTCCAAACACATATCGCTATTTAATATATATTTTGCTCATTCATCTGATTATTGTCTGTCTCCCTGCTCACCACCACAGGAAGGCAGAAATTTTTGTCTGTTTTATTTGCTGTGACATCCCCAGCACCTAGAAGAGGGATTGACACATAGTAGATGTTCAATAAATAAATGGTGAATAAATAATTTTTTAAGAGAGAGGTTTGAACACAAGCAGTCTAATCCTGAGGTTCTATTCTTAACCTCTACATTATACTATTAAAAAACATATTTCACATGGTTATAAAAATAATTATATATGTTTACAGAAATAAAAGTTGGATTTTTTTTAACGAGCAGGTAATGAGATTCACAAAAATTATCAGACTTATTTAATAAAGAACTAAATAGAAATGAAATTGCCCCCTACCTTGTATTACAGAAAAGTCAGTTCCAGGTGGGTTGGAGATCTAAATGTGAAAGTAAAATAATAAAATTTCTAGAAGATAATATAAAAGGATGTCTTCATGACCAGAGAGTAGGGAAAGATTTTTTTTAACAGGATTCAGAAAGCAATAACCATAAAGGAAGAGCTTATTTAACTGGACTACATTAAAATTAAAACTTCCATTCTTCAAAAGATATCTTAAAAAGAATGAAAAGGCAAGCCATTGAATGGAAAAGATATTTAAATAGAAAAGATATTTGCAACACATGTAAGTGACAAAGAGCTTGCATCTAAAACATATACAGAAATCTTACAATTCAATCTAAAAAAAGACAACTCAAAAAGTAGGCAAAAGATTTGAACTGGTACTGCACAAAGAAAATAACCAAATGACCATTAAACATACTAAATGGTGTTCTGACACCTTTAGCCATCATGGAAAATATAAATTAAAACCACAACGAGATATTACTATACATCCAAAAGAATGAATAAAACTAAACTAATAATATCAAGTGTTAATGAGAAAGTGGCGCAACTGAAAGTCTTAAGCACTGCTTGTGGGTGTATAAATTGGTAACAACCATTTGGAAAATCAAAAGAAGCCAGACACAAAAGAATACCAGTGTATTATTTTATTCTATAGAGGTCAGAAAGAGAAAAATACTAATTTTTATGTTAAAAGTCAAAGTAGTGATTAACTTTGGAGGTTGGTAGTAACCAGAAAGAGGACATGAAGGAGACTATTCTATTTCCTAATCTGGCTAATGGTTACAGAGAAATATTCATCTGCAAAAATTAAATGAGCTGTGCATTTGAATTGGGCACTTTTCTGTATGCATGTTATACTTCCATTTAAAAACTTAAAAAAAAAAAAAAAGAATGAGAGCACAATAGTCATTTCCAGAAAGACAAAAATTGAGAGAGTTCATACCAACAGACCTTCACTAAATGAACACTAAAGGATGTACTTCAGAAAGAAGCAAAAACGATCCCAGATAGTAGTGTAAAGGGATGGAAGATGAGGCCAGGGAGGCAGGCAAGAGCCAAATTATGAAGGCCCAGCATGCCGAGCTACAGAATCAGAGTTCCACATCGATCCAGGGAGTTTTTAAGCACCAAAGTGATTTGATCAAACCTGTTCATATCATTCTACCTGGACTTCCCCTTTGTTTGTTTGCTGCTTATGATTCCTTTAAAACATAATTCAAGTATTATTTTCAGTAACCCTCATCCCAATCTCACTGTGATCTATCCCTCTTCTGAGCTTCTATAGCACCTCTTAGAAGAAGACAGGATGTTTAGAGGACAGGTTTCAACTGGCTAGTTGATTGCAGACTAGACAACTGCAGTTAAAAAACTAACTCAAATACACTAGTGTCCAATATTTATACTATTTTTTTTTAAAAAGTAGTCTATCACACAGAGATACATAAAGTTAAAAAATAACAACACTAGACAGTAGATGAAGGAAACAGCTGGTAGGAAGAGTAAATTCAAGTTTAATCTTCTCAATTTCTCTTTTGCTCATATGGTTCTAGAAAAAAAAATCAATCACACGACAAGTACATAACATAGGCTTAACATAAGATTAAAAAACGTTCCCGTCAACATATTTACTACTTTAGTGTTGTGAGGGGACTATTGGACTGATGACAGTTTAAATTTCTTAAACGTAATCAAACATTTTAAAAGTTTACATTAATGAAAAACAAAATATTTGCTTTTGTGAATACCTGGAAGGTTTCCATTGTAGTCCACATCTTCTATACCACATCCCCATTTAACTAGAAGTTGCAAACAGCCAAGCCGCCCATGAAAAGCTGCATAATGTACGGGTTTCCATTCTCGCTTATCAGTCACACTGGGATCCTAGAGGTAACATTCACAAAGACACAGTTTCTTTCCATTTTGTAGGGGAAACACTAAGTCTCCCAGCTTAATTTTGCAAATGAGAATTGGATGCTGTTCTTTTTTTTTTTTTGAGGAAGACTAGCCCTGAGCTAACATCTGCCAATCCTCCTCTTTTTGCTGAGGAAGACTGGCCCTGAGCTAACATCTGTGCCCATCTTCCTCCATTTTATGTGTGGGACGCCTACCACAGCATGGCTTGCCAAACAGTGCCATGGCCGCACCCAGGATCCGAACTGGCGAACCCTGGGCCGCTGAAGTGGAATGTGCGCACTTAACCGCTGCGCCACACTGGTTTGAACATACAAGCTAATAAGATATGAATGAAGTTTAATAAAACAGTCTTTTTTAAAAGAACACAAACCAGTCACATAAAAATAGCATTTAGAAAGGAACTTAACTAGTTATTTTACTGGTCACAGGTTTCTGATCAACAAAATGAAAGAGATGGAATTCAAATGATCAAACTATATCCTTGAAAGCATAAATGAAGAGTTAATGAAAAAACATTTAATAGGCTTTTGTACCTTTTCTCTAATTATAGAAACACCAACTCTCAAAATGATGTCTTCAATAGAGGTAGTTCTTTTAAGAAGTTATTTTTTACAACTACTGGGTAATATTAAAAATAAATATCACAATAAATGAAATTTCTGGATATATAAATCTCTTTCTAAATTAGTGCATGAAATAGGAATCACAAAAGAAAGACACAGGTAAACACACAGAAATTCAGAAAGATTTACAATAGCTGGTTAAGATGTGTCTGGAAGATTCAGAATCTTCCCAGTTAAACTCTGAACGGATGTGAAGAACCCACAGCCTCTGAAATACTTTGTACTAATAAACTGCTTTTTTTGAAGATTTATCTAAATTATTGCTCCCATGTTTAAAGACGGAAAAGTGAAAGAGAGAAATCAAATTACTTCCTCAAAGTCATAGAAGGCATTTTAAAAGTCAGGAAGAGATAACCAGACTACCAAATGCTATTCCATCTACATGATCACACATTCTCACATATTAACAGGAATCTCTCACCACTCCACTTTGGAGCATTATTTGTAAAGTGAAAGAATGTCCGTGTGTTGCAGCAAGGTGCAAAGGGGTGCATCCCCGATCATCTTGAGCTGCCAGATTTGCTCCATTGATTATAAGAGCCTAAAAGGAGAGAAATAAGAATAATTTACATGAATGCAGACACAGATTATTGGAAGGCAAGTAATTTATTAACCTATCGCTAAATTATTATATATGTTCTTACATATGTGCCACAGGCAAAGGGTGAGAAATTCTTAGCTAATCCTAAGAAAATGCTTGAAGTCTTTTTCACATTGCCTAGGAGACACTTATAATACCTGATTTCACATTCTGATTTGAGCATGTCCATATGATTTACAAGACAGTTTTCATGAGCATTAATTAGTAACTACTAAGTTAAATACTTTAGTGCTAAGCTAATAAAACTGAAATTTAAACTTCCACTATTTCAAAAGCAGAATCTTCTATTAACTGGATTTTGAATACAATAAAAGGATTTCATTATTAAAGTAACTAGTTCTAAGTTCCAAATCAGACTTCTCACTGCATCTGAGGAGATTCCACCTGAATTTATAATTGGCCCGGTTTCTCTAAATGGGTTATATCATATACACAGATACATAAAATACATAAAATAATTAATATACAGAGTAATTAGTTTAAAGGAATTATTAGTTAATATTTTCAGTTTTTTCTCCCTCAGTCTTTTTTCTTTTTTAACCAGCCTACATTTGCCAGTATCTCATCAAAAGTTTCACTCAGTCATAAGCCCAACAAGAGTTTTAGGAAAAATAGTCATGATTTGTCTGACTCCCATTAACAAACCAGTCAGTAATGATCACAATTGAGTACTGTGATATATTGAGTGCTTACTGTGTTTTAAAAGTCACTACAAAGAATATGAAGACATATCAACTTAGGAAATTAGAACAGATGTAGAGACAAAGATAATCAACTGTGCAAAGCAGTCCTTGATAAGCAAACTACACAGTACAGTACCCAAAAACACCTCAACAGCTCAGAGAAGGAAGAGATCACTCTGACGAAGAGAAGGACACTCAAGGCAAAGGGAATGGTTTGAACTAACACCTGAAGGAAGGAAAGCATCAAGTAAAGTTCATTTGACCCTGACGTCCCCTAAAGTTACTATAGTATTTTCTCCTTCCTTTCCACTGCTTACTTCTCAGTGCCTCAATTTCAAATCCACCTGCAAACTGGGTGCCATTCCTACCACTGTACAGAAATACAGCCAAACTCACCCTACAGTGAGCTCTCAAGTTCAATGGCATTTCCTTAAGCTTATTCCCCTTAGTGTTATCCTGTAGCTGATACCCGGCCTAACTTCTTAAACCTCTCCCTTCATTTGCACAGCCCTAACAGACCCTGGCTCTCCCATCTCTCTGACTTCCTCCTCTGAATTCTTTACTCATTTCTCTGCTTCTTCCCATGCGTACTAGCAACAGCTTCAACCTTCAATCCTCCATACTCTACACTCTTTTCTATACTTTATTACTCCTGAAATTTTTGTCTTCAGCCCCCTTTTCAACTGCCTGGGCTTTCTGCACCTGAATGATCTATAGGCACCTTACACTCAAAATACGCCACACTGAACCCAGTATCTTTCCTCCCAAATCTCTCCTGCCTTTCAGATTCCCCTATCTACACTGTCATAATTATGTCATTCTGACCGGAAACTTTAAATTCTCACTATAGTCTGTCAATGCCGCCTTCTCAAGATGTCTTAAATCATCTCCTTTCTTTCCCACTGCCAACACCTACTTTCACCCTCTAGGGTTAGTGATTACACCAAAAGTCTTCAACTGATCTTCTTGCCTCCACACTCTCTCTTCATCCTAGGTAATCCTGGATACATCTCGTTAGAATAATTTCCTGAAATACTGCTTTCATTACCTCATTCTCCTGTTAATGTCCATGTGTATGTATATACATATATAAATATATAAATGTAGTACATGTATAAAAACTCTCTTTCCTAGCAAATGAATCCAAAATCTTTATTCTACTTCTAAAATATTTTACAAATCTAGATTATCCAAACTTAAGTTTGTAATAGGCCACACAACAAACTATCTACACTCAGTCAAACTCATATAATAGTACATTCCCCGAACACGGCTCATTTTCCTAACTTGGACTTCACACAGGATCACAGCACAGAGGTTAACAGGACAGGTCTAGGTTCAAATCCTGCCTTTGTCACTTACTTAGGCAAGTACTTAACTTTCTGAATCTGTTTCCTAATCTATAAAAAGAGGAACTCAAAAGATTGTTACATTAAATGAGGTGATGCATGGCAGACTGTGACTGACACATAAAAAATGTCCAATAAATGATAATCATTATTTTTATTTCTTCCTGACATAGTCCCTACCTACAATGCTTCTTCACCTCTTACCTCTTTGAAATAATCCCACTCTTTTAGGCTTGGCTGAAGTTTTATTTCCTCCATTTATGATCCCTCTATCTCCTCCTAAGTTCTACAATTCTTCTCATCTATACTTTTCATTAGAACCCTAATCACAGACTGTGCTTCGTATTGTTTTATAACTCACTGAGCAAAGCTCCTATGACTCCAAACAGAATCTCAGACTTCTTGCAGGCAGGGACTGTTTGCTTATACAATTTTGTATTCATCCAAATTCCAGTCTATTTCAATATGCTGATTAAATCTAGTTGCTCTAATAAACTAGATCCTGCCACATCTTAATGTGTTGCTCTGGCCAGGAAATACATTAAATAAGGAATTTTAGGCATGGCAAGCTATAAAGCAGATAATCTGGGCATGACTGTGACAGCCCTTAAAACAACCCAAAAGATAGCCAACTACTTCAGAGATAAAAGGATCTCTTGTCTTACACCATCTGATTAAGCAGATAGTTGATACCAAAATATCTAAGTCATGAAATCCAGTAAGTTGTTGTTTACAACACAGAAGTAAATCTGTGAATTCAAATTATTAAAATAAAAGCAATATCCTAACAGAACTATGCTAACGTAATTAAACTTATTGAATTTTTAAAAAGTAAATGAAGTTATTAGTACCTGCATACAAGCATCCTGACCTCTGATTGCAGCTATGTGAGCTGCTGTCCAACCTCTTGTAGTTGCTTGTGCAATGTCAGCTCCATGCCAGAGGAGCCAATGAAGACACTAAATACAGACAATAACCATGTTAACAAGTAATAAGGCAAATGTTTTAAACATTTTTATCTTTTATCTTTAGTCTATCACCATGAAATACTCAATGCAGCCTGAGGAGCATACTAAGTGAATGAGGGGGCCAGGTGTAAGAAAAACAAAAGCACAAGCACAGTGATACAGTAACCAACATTTGGCCTTACTGTTGGTAAACAACAGCGAACAGTGGGAACTGTGGCAAACTGAAGACCACATTCCTTGTCCATAAGGTGCAGATGCTACTCACTCCCAGCCAGTTGTTGCTATGAGTAAAATGCTGATCCAAATCTTATGTCTGACGAATACTGTGCAAGCCAAATAAAACACATCTGTGAGCCAAAGTCACTCAAGGGCTGCCAGTCTGCAACCTCTGCCATAGATTTTTTTAATGGTTCCAGAAGCTTCTGTATCAAAGCAAACATTGTTATTCTGATGATACTCTCTAAAATAATAAGTGGTTTATATTAAAAAAAGGGAGGGGGTGGGAGTTAAATGCACCTTCATTTAAGATTTTTTTTAATTAACCTAAGTCTCAATACAAGACAGTATACTTAGAAGTGTGTGCCACCTATGGCATTACTGTCTTAATAGGTTCAAGTCTGTAGACTCCATCTTCAAGAAGTTTCTTTCTTTTTAAAAGAATCGATTACATCATTAAAACACACTGTCACATGAGTCACAGCCATATCATTTGTTATCAGGCTGATTTTTAAACTGCTTGGACTTTGAAAACATTCCCAAGCCACACACAGACCCACTAGCAAAAGATGAAATCCTTACTGGCTCAAGGTATTTAAGCACATGCTCTGATAAATCACTGGCTGATCACTAAGTTATGCTGACCCAGGGGTGATCCCTAGGAAGCCAGAATTAAAAATAAAAACAAGAATTAGAAGGAAAAAAACCACTGAGCAGTGGTCACATGCTGTGAGGGAAACAGACTCCACACAATCAGTCCAGGCAAGTCAACAAACAAACAAACACCCAGCAACAATCACCCCTGGGCAGTGGTGAGGCAAGGAGGATCAGACTCCCGAGTCGCTACAATATAGAATCTAAAATGTCCAGTTTTCCAAGTGTCCAAACTAAAAAATTATGAGACATACAAAACCAAGAATGTATAAGCCATATAAAGAAAAAGGGCAATCAACAGAAACTATCCCTAGGAGGGCTCAGATGTTGGACTTAGCAAGACTTCAAAGCAGCTATCATCAATAGCTTCAGAGAACTAAAAGAAACTATTTTTTTTTAAAGAATTTGTGTTTAAAGAGTTAAAGGAAAGTATGATAACAATGATTCACCAAATAGAAAATAAAGACAAAGAAACAGAAATTATTTTTAAGAGAACCAAATGAAAATTCTGGAGGTAAAAAGTATATCTGAAATAAAAAGTTCACTACAGGGGTTCAATAGCTGATTTCATCTGACAAAAGAAAAAAATGAAGTCTAATATAGTTTTCACCAGTTGCTAATTTAGTGATTATTTCATAATACCAACATACAAGCACCACAAGTCCTAAGAAATTTCAGAAAAGATAACAAAATGTGAGGAAGTTAATGCAGCACTCAAGTAGAGAATTATAAGATGATCTTTAAATGGGAAAGCAGAAAGGCACCAAAACCTTTTGGTTTAATTTGTTTCTGTTAAATTCAACAAGCGTTTCCTGAACATCTGCTATGCACTGTGATACATACTAAAAATATAAATTAAATTTAATTAAACAAATTCAGCAATACAACAAACATTTATTGAGAATCTACAATGCAACTCCAATATGCCAGACACTATGCTAGATGCTGTGGAAGAAAAAGATGACTAAGACCAAAATGGTACCTCCCAATAGCTCAAAATCTAATAAAGAATACAATTCAATATGATAAATACAATGAAAAAATATGTATAAGATTTAAAGGTAGCACTGAGGAGAAGGTAGCTAGTTGGGGGATATTGGGAGGAGAAACACAGAAGGCTTTACCCAGTAGGTGCTGCCTGACGTGGATTTCAACCAGGTAACAAAGGGAATGAGGTGAGACAAGGCAGATGAAACAACATGTGTAAAGTCTATGATAATATGAAACAGGAGTCTAGTTTGGGAAATGATAATACTCCACCAGTACTCCAGCATAAAACAAGTATCATGGGAGATGAGGTTGGAGAGATAAGTCTACTATATTAAATAGCTTAAATTTTATCCTATGGGGGTAGAAAGACACCGCAAGGACTTACGGAGGCTTGTAAACGATAGCAGATTTTAGTTTTAGAGTGGTGACTTTGTATACAGAATATGAACTAAAGGTGGACGAGACACAAAAGAGGAAAATCAATATGATCTAAGGCAGTGGCTATGCAGATGAAGAGCACAAATGCAAAAGACAAAGATGAAACAGAATGAACTGACGTAATGGTCAGTTCTCACTGCATCAATGTGCATCCATGAAGTGCACCTTCATCCAGACAAACGTTTATAATGTGTTTTGCTTCTATAAAAAACTGAGACAACTCAATAATGATTCAAAGGCCATTAGCCTGGAAAACTACGAAAGGGAAGGAAAAGAATAATGGTTTAGTTACAGAGCAATTGAATTTGAGATTCTAATCAGATATGCATAAGCTGTTGATCAAGCACCTGATACATAAGCCAGAATTCCGGAGAGAAACCAAATCAGTGAGTTATTATGTAAAAGTGAGAAAGCCAAGGAAGTCTACAAGATTGCCTGAAGAGAGTGTATAAGGTAAGAGAAGCAAGGCCATTGGCAGAAGCATAAAGAATACCTACATTTATAGAGTAGGCAGGGTAGGTTAACCAAAGAAGACTAAGTGAGAGTAATCAGAGAGCTGAAAGGATACCAGGAAAGAGATGAAATAAATGGTATATCAAGAAGTCCTATCCTATTTGAATATGGCAGAGTAAAAGAAGTATTTCCTCCTCTCTTCAAAATCATCACAAAAAAAAGAAAAATAAAAAAAGGAAGAAAACCCCATCTTTGATGAAACTAAGAGACATGTGAAACTCAAACCACAAAACAGATGGGAAAGCTGCCAAAGTATAGATCTAACAGGGATGCGGGAGGAACCAGCAGAGAAAATACCCATCCAGGGCTGCAAGTGCAGAAAGACTCATCAAGACACATTTCTCCCAGGTAAGGGGAAGCCACTAAACGACCAAAGTGAAAGTTTATAGCAGTTTAAGTTGGGCACACCATCTGGTGGAGAGAGATTCTCTGGACCAAATTTGGTTCCAAGGAGGAGAGAAGCCCAAACAAACAAGGAATCACAGAGAAGGCATATTCATAGAAAGCAGTCTCTGTTTGTGCAGCAGGGGAAAAAAATAGGAGACTGCACAGTGAACAGATCTACTGCAGCCAACAGGCTGGGGAAATATAGTAGCTGAAACAAGCTCCCCACACACAACCTTGAATCATGAGAAAAATTCCAGGTGGCTTTGTACGTGGTCCAAGAATAAGAAGCTCTGCATAAAAGTATTCACTAAGCACTGATGTACTGGCTAAAAACTGAAAGCAACTAAATATTCACCAATCAAAAAATGGATAAATTCTGATATTAGTCTAAGAATAGACTATTACAACGTGGGTGAAAGAAATCAACTAGAGTACTACTATATGTAACCACACAGTTAAAAGCCAAAAACACATTGTTGAACAAAAAGAAAAAACCAACAAGCTGTAGAATGATACACATAAGATGATGTCATTTATATAAAATCTCACTAAGAACAATGATATAACCATATGTAATAACAGCATAAAACATAGATGGGAATAATAAACCCCAAATTCAGGGTAATAGTTATCTCTAGAGTTTCTAGAGTTGAAGGAGAAGAATGGTACCTGAGAGAAGTGCTCAGGGACTTCAACTGTATACGTAATACTCCATTTCTTTTCTGAAAATCTAAAGCAACTATAGCAAAAATGTTAGGATTTGATAGAGCTAGGTATTATGTTATCCCCTATGTCACCCTCTATGTCTGCCTTTGGAACGCACCCACAACATTGTGAGGAAGCACAAACTAGCCCAGATGGAGACCTCACAAAAAGGCCCACACAGAGAGGAATTAAGGTGGCAGCCAACAGCCAGCATCTACCACCAGAAATCTGATGAACAAGCCTGCAGAAGATTCCAGCCCCAGCTTTTGAATCTTCTAGCTGAAGCCCCAGACATCATGGAGCAGAGACAAGCTGTCCCTGGGAAGCAAATTCCTGGTTCACTCCTGAGCATAAATAAATGGTTATTTTATGCCATTAAGTTTTGGGATAACTTGTTACACAGCCATAGTAATCAGAACACCCAAATATTAGACTGAATTGAAACGAAAAATATTTGCAGTGCCTAGCATAACAGCTCAGTTCTGTCTGCTAAATTTACAAAATTACTTACAGCTGTAAACTTACCTCAGTTTAACAACGTATATAGCTTCTTACCTCCAAACTTCCAGAATGGGCTGCCCAATGTAAAGGGGTAAATTTATGGAGAATGTCAACTTCATTAATGCTGGCTCCACGTTCCACTATTTCTGAAAGCCGCTTTACATCTCCCGCTCGTATTGCATCATGTATGCTACCAAAATGCACCTTCTTCCTCACACCTATTGAAAAATCAAATTGCTTAAAATATATTACAAAACTAAAAAATAACTAAAGCAATGATTCAATAGAGAGCAGAAAATGACTTTGGCTTTCCAAATAATTTACTACAAAGATGTTTGTGATTAACATCTTAATCAGACTTCCATCTCAGCTCTAACATGAAAAGAGCACAGAGGTTATCATTCCTGCATATACAGGAAAAAAGCTGAACAAACTGAAAATCAATGACTTTTCTTGGACTGATCAGAGAACTGACATCTATCTCAGGGTAAAGTGTCACCCTGAATCTGGAGAAACAGGCAAACACAGAAACACAGTCAAGTTCAGTTTATGTGAAGCAGCAGCCACTGGAGGTATAAACTACTAGAAGAACTTAAATGGCAATTTTGACAAATTGCTAGGGGCTAGGTATGTGGTAGCCTAAGACTGAGCAACTCCTTGAGGCCAGTCTTAGGAGGCCCTCACATTTTCATAGATTTTATCTTCAGAACGCCACCAGGATATCACTGTGAAAAGCCAAGAAAAATCACCTGTCTTTGGGAGGGGGCAGGGAAAAGTTATCATCTTGAAATATGCCCAGTGCATTCTCGGTAAAAAAGACCTACTCCCCAGTGAAAAAGACTTTACTAGACCCTTATCTCACATGGGCAGATACCGTATATTTTATCAATATTTTTCTTATCTTTCTCATATGTCCTACACTAAGAAAGGGATGGCAGGTCACAATGTTTACTTCATACACTCTAGTGTCTAAAATAATTTAAGTTCCAAACATCAAGACTGCATTGTCAGGTGTACCGTACTGTGAAATATTTTAATGTGCATTGTGAACCAGAAGAAATAAAGGTATCTAAGTATGAAGAGACAGCTGCTGGAGGAGGAAGCAGAGTTCAATCAAAGCATTTCCTAAACAAAATAAACAGGCATGATTCCTGACCTCAAAATTGTTTTTGAAAACAACATACAAACACTTCTGGCAGATAATCTATGCAACCTCATATTCCTATTTATCTATGTATATGTCCTCTCTCCACAATTTGAATGTTAATTTCTTAAAGGCTGGAATCAAATCTTACTCTGGAATCATATCTTACACAACCCTTAGCAAAATGCTACACATTTTACTCAAAAATCCTTTCTGCACATCTATCATGTGGCAGGTACTGTGACAACATAATGGAAGATAGACATGGATGTAATATATTTTCTTTCCACCAACACTTTAAAATCCATTTGGATAAATTCAATGAAATCAAAAACCTGACAGTAACTAAGAGAGTCCTAAGAGTTCTAAGTCCTAAGAGAGTACAGGTAAAATTAAGAAGGGGGAGGAGGAAACATTTCAGCAAGGCCTTGAAGAACAATTAAGATATATGCATATAAGGAAGGGAACAAAGAAGGCACAAAAAATACCCCAAACCACTTAATAAATGTTTAATGATGTTAATTAATCTCCTAGGTCAGACCTTCATTCTTCTCCTTTAAACTAGTACAGCAATATCTATAGATGATGTTCTACCACGCTAATCCACTGTAGACAGACACTATCCTGATTATGCCTCTACTCCAAACTGCTTCTGGTTATCCACTGCTAGTCTAGAGAACAAAGCCCAAACCCTCAGTAAGACAAGCTCTGTTCTCTCATAGTTTAGCTCCATCTAATTTTCTGGCCTTTTTTCACACCACATTGCATCCAAATTCATTCAATCATCCACCTATCCATCCACTCAACATTAATTTGGTGTCTACAATGAGGATAAAAAGATGAAGAAGACATGGCCTCTATCCTCAAGGAATTCCCAGAGATACAAATACAAATTAGAAAATAATGAGATAAAAGCAATGACAGAAACATTCTTAAGAACTTATGGAAGAACAGAAGACTTCTAGCTCGCAAGGGTAAGAAGGAAGGGGAACAGAAAAGGATTCCTGGGGAAGATAACATCTAAGATAAATCTTAAGGATTAGCAGGAGTTTCCCAGGTAAAATGGGAGCAGGGAAAGGCATCCTAGACAGCATGAACAGTAAGTGCGGCGAAGAAACCACAAAAAACCCTAACCTATTGCTGAAGCATAAAGTGGAAGGAAAAGAGCTAGAATTAGACAAGAGACAGGCTATGGTGGAACTTGTTGGACTTGAGCAGAGCATGAGAAGTCATGGGATTTGAAAAAGAATGATCAGATTTGTAATGCTGAGTTGATATGGCTGATTGTGGTAGGGGGAATTCATTGACTGGGCAGCAAAAAGGCAAGACTAGAGACTCAGGAAGACCATGTAAGAAGTCTACACCAGAAAGCTTGAGACCCTCAACTAAGAGAGTGGTAGTAGAAATAGAAAAGGAAAGAGATTCAACAAATATTATGGAAATAAGATGAAGTGAACTTGGATGGATATAGCAAGTGGAAATAAGGGAAGGGTAATGGGATAGCTCCAAGGAGTCTGGCTTAGTTACCTGAGTGGTGTGGTGACATTGAGACAGTGAACACTTTAAGGAGAGGGCATATGAATACAAAATTAGGTTTTGGACATGGTGATCTTGAGGTACCCAAGGAAGAGTTCCAGAAGGGAGTTGTACATATGAGTCTGCAGCTCAGAGGAGAGATCTGGAGTTCAGTCTCAGTGTTAGGTGTGTCTTGGTACTAGGTAGCTTTTTCTGAAACCTGTTCTCACCCCACACTGGAGCCAATGGCGCTCTACTCTTCTTTATAATATTCATCACACTAGTCGTTATTGGTTCAGTATTTATCTTCCCCACTAGAACGTCAGGAATATGCCTGTCTTCTTTACTGATATATCTTTAAGACACAGCACATAATAGGCACTCAATAAATATTACTGGATGATTGTATGAATAACATAAGACTTGGGGGTCCTCAGTAGGGTTGAAGTGATAGTACATCACAAGAAAAAAGCACCAGTGATGGCACTGTCCAGGGGAAAAAAGCAACATTTAAGGAGAAGATAAAAGATAAGTCAGCAAAGGAAAAGGAGAGTCAATGAAATGGAAGGAAGAAAACTAGGTCTAATGTCATCTCCACAGGGTCCAATGCTGCAGAGAAGCCAAGGAAGAACTTCAAAGGACCCATAAGATTTAACAAGAATTGATGTCAATCCGGGCAAGAAGTCTCAGGCATGATGCAGATGGCAAGAAAGGGAGGAAAGCTGAAATGAGGGAGGATGGGGGACAGGTGCACAGCTGTGGGGCCCACTGAAAAAAGGTCAATTAGGGGAAATGAGGAGTGATAGCCGAGAAAGGGAAGTGCCAGAAAAGGCTAAGGTTGAGGTGGGATGAAATGAGGAAAGGAGGGTGGCACAGGCAAGGGCCGGCGAAGCAGTCCGACTCACCGGGGGTTGCAGTCTCCGCAGAAGAGGTGGAAGGGCCCGAACCCGGCACCCCGGGCATGCTGCGCTCCCTCCGGAGAGGGGTTGAGTCCAGGCCCCTGCTGCTGCGGCGGTCTTCACTGGCTGTCACCCACGAGCCACTGCGGGGGCCGTCTTCGTCGTCGTCGCCAGGACCGGGGCCGCCGCGCACCCGGGCTCTCTCGCAGGAGCCCCTGCAGCGGAAACCTTCGTCTTCACTGTCTCTCTCCCAGAAGCCACAGAGGCGGCGGCTGGCGTCTTCGCCGCCACTCACCCCGGAGGAGTCGCTGGCCGCGTAGCCGCGGTCTTCACTTACTCCCTCCCAGGAACTACTGAGGCTGGGGCCGCCAACAACACTCCCTCGCTCCACAGAGCCACCGACGCGGGGGCCGCCGACTTCACTTAAATTCCCGTCGTTGCGGTCTCCCCGTACTCTCTCGCAAGAGGGGCCGGGACGGTGGCCACCATCTCCCCTGACCCCCTCCCGAGAGACACTGCGGCGGTGGCCCAGGCCCTCGCTGACCCTCCTCGAGTCACGGCGGGAGAAGCCGACGTCTTCGCTCCCTCTTCCCGGGGAGCCCCTGCAGCGGTGGTCGCCGTCTTCCCGGCTTCTTTCCCAGTCCTCGCTAACCCTCTCCCCCGGCGGGCCGCCGCGATGGCCGTGTTGGCCGTTTATCCTCCACACGCCACGGCTAATGCGGCGGCCGCCGTCTTCGGCCGCTGCTCCCCCCGAGTCGCTGTGGCGGCAACCGCCGTCGGCGGGGGCCCTCTCCTCCGAGTCGCTTTCCAGCGTCCCGACTCGGGCCACCTGGTTGGAGTGGTGGAGGAGCCGTCGCCTTGGAAACAAGTAAACATCCGGCGTGCTGCGGTCATTTCCAGTTCCTCGCGACTGTGCGTCACTTCCGGCTTCCCTGCCGTCACCCTTTCCAAGGCTTCGCCTCTAGAGGAATCGGCTGGCGGTGCGGGCCGGGTTTCGGGGGACTTCCCCTGGGTCTCTCGCCCCACCTAGCTGGGGCCTGTCTCTGTAACGGCGTGGCATCGGTCTTGCCCTCCGTGGCTCAGCGACGCACGTGGTGGCTCCAGGACTGCAGTCTGCGTAGGTGACCTGTGTGGCGCGGGCCGGGCGGGGCCTTTCGTCCTTGGCAAACCTAGTGTAGCTTTTCAGTGCCGGCTGGAGCATTGGGGAACATCTGTTCTTACCAGCATTTCACAATTACAGAAAAAGACCTCAAGGAGAAGGTGGCAGCTGCAGCCGCTATCATTGAGTGCTTGCTAGTGCCGAGCCTTTTGATAGTCGCTTGGTTCTTAATTCTCACAGTAATTTTGTAAGGTAGGTGCTAGCCCCATTTCACAGGTGAGGAGATTCAAGCTGTCAGTAATTTGCTAAGGCCAAAGAGCGGGTAAGTTAATAGAACCAGTATAAAAACACAGGTCCTTAGTCGAAAGACTGTTCCACGTCTCCTGACTCCAAATTCAAAGTTCTGTTCACTGTAAAATGTTTGCTTTCAACAGTTTGGCCCAAGTCTTTTTCTCCCACCCTATAGGTTAACGTGCCTCCTTCCATTCACTATTTTTCGCAAATATATGGGTCAGGTTTTGTGCTGGAAGTTGGGAATACAGAAATTAGCATTCTCTGTCCTTCAAGGGCATCACCCACCTTGATTCTTCTCTCATCCTGTTTTTTTCTATCCTTATTGCCTTTCTACAGGTTTTTCTTCTGTGAACATATTTGGGAAATTGTCCTGACCCTACCTTTCTTCTCTTGAAATAGAGTAAATTGCTTTTCTTTTCATTTCCATAGCATCTTGTAATATTAATGATAACTGCCATGGGGAGTTCATATGATGAGTCCGGTAGTGCTTTATATTAGTTTTCTTATTTAATCCTTAATATAACCTACCCAAGATAGTATTACCATTCCTTTTTACAGTTAGAGAAATAAAGCACCCAAGTTAATTGTCTGAGGATACACAGCTAGTAAGTAGTAAGTACTTGAATTAGGTTTCCAACGTAAATCTGCTTTTGCTACACATACTACTCAGTCTCTGAATTCACAGTCTTTATTAGACCACTTATCACATTGTATTATAATTACCTATTTAACAGTTGATCCTCACCCCTTCCCCACAAGGACTCTCAGCTCCTGGAAGGTAGCGACTGGATCATTATTCATCTTGGTGTTCCTAACATCCAGAATAATTAGTTCAAGGGAAGGGCTTAGTAACTGGTGAGTAGGTGGGTTGTTCGGCTGATTGTCTAGTGGATGAACTGAAAGGCTGGAAGTAAAGTTTTTCACAGTTGCAAGGGAATTTGGGATTAGTCATCCCAATCTCCTCATCTTTAGAAATGGGGCAGCTGAGACCTTTTGTCTTACCAGACGTCTATTGAGTTATTGATATGGGCAAATTTCTATGCTAAATGATTTGTAATTGTTTCAAACTTAATCTGTGTTATTTCTATTTTTACAGATGAAGAAACTGCTCAGATTTGGCCAACATCACATAAGTAGGAGGTGGGGAATTGGAACCCCTTATGACTGACTCCAAATTAATACAGTGTTTGTAGCCACTTATATAATAATGGTAAAGGTTTTATTTTTGCTATGTTGTGTGGATAAACTTACTGAGGGAGTGAGGCAGCACATCCTTAAAGGATACAAAAATGACAGGAAAGATCAGAAAAGGAAACAGATAAGAGAAAAGCAGAGAAAGTAGTGGCCAGCCCGGTGGCGTAGCAGTTAAATTTGCACGCCCTGTTTCAGCAGCCCAGGACTTGCCAGGTCCAATCTCAGATGCAGACCTGTGTACCACTTATGAAGCCATGCTGTGGCAGGCGTCCCACATATAAAGTAGAGGAAGATGGTCACAGATGTTAGCTCAGGGCCAGTCTGCCTCAGCAAAAAGAGGAGGATTGGCAGCAGATGTTAGCTCAGGGCTAATCGTCCTCAAGAAAAAAAAAAGAAAAGCAGAGAAAGTAAAGTCTCCCAAAATAGAGTTAAAAGGAATTAAAAATAAAAAGCAGAAATAATGAGGGGCCGCCTGCTGGCATAGTGGTTAAGTTCACCTGCTCCACTTTGGTGGCCCAGGGTTTGCAGGTTTAGATCCTGGGCACCGACCTACACACTGCTCATCAAGCCATGCTGTGGCGGTGTCCCACATACAAAAGAGAGGAAGATTGCCACAGCTGCTAGCTCAGTGATAATCTTCCTCAAGCAAACAGAAGAAGATTGGCAGCAGATGTTCAGGGCTGATCTTCCTCACCAAAAAAAAAAGAAAGAAATAATGAAATAGAAAATAAAATCAGTCGATCATAATAGTAGCTGGTATTGAAAAAGAACAATAAGTAGACACTTAGCAAATCTGAGGAAGAAAAGGAGAGGAAACAAAGGGAACATTGTAGGTATGAGGGACTTTGAAAATCAAAAGTGAATTTAGTGTAAACTTGTACTAATAATCTTGAAAATTGATGTGGACAATTTTCTTAGGAAAGTATAAATTTCAAAAAATTGGCTCAAGTGTTAGGAAGCCTTAATAAACTGCTTATCATAAAAGAATGCCCTATGTATCCCTGACACAAGTCACCAGGAACAAAGCATAGAGAAGAGTGGAGTTCTTCCCAACTGTGAAGGTAGCATAACCCTCACAGATCTCAACAAGGGTAGTGAAAAAAAACTTGTAGTGCATTCTTACTTATGAACATACATGAAAAATTCCTAAGGAAACTATGAAGCCAGCAGTACATTTAAAGAATAATGTGAGAACCAAGTTGGATTTATCCTACCAGTACAAGGGTGGGTCAACATTAGACAATATAGCAATGAAAATTTCCTGCATTAATAGCTAAAGGATAAAAACTATATGATCTTAATTGATACTAAAAAAGTACTTGAAAAATTGGCATCTATTACTGATTCAAAAAGAAGAAAATAAAATTCACATTAAGCAAGTAATAGAAGGAAGCTTACCTAACTGGATGAAGGGTATCAACCAGAAATAAATAGCACATTTAATGTCATGGTCCAGGTTATCTGCTAGCATTCCTGTAATTCAGCATTGTTCTGATAATTTTAGACCCATTGTAGTAATAGTAATAAGATAAATAAGGTATGAAATTGGAAAGGAAGAAATTAAGACAAATGATAGCATTCTTTACCTGGAAAATCTAAGACAACTGTAGAATGTCATTAAATGTTAGAATAACGTGTTCAGTAAGATGGTAAGCTATCAGCAACATACAGAGTTCAACATACAGAGTTAAGATTTCCTATAAACTAGATATAATCAATTTTTGGAAGATCTCGTTCACATTAGGAACAATGGTGAAATAGTCTAGGAATAAACCTATCAAATGAGTAAAACTGACATTAAAAAAACCATAAAACTTCATTTATGGATGTTACAGAAGATCCAAGTAAGTGGAAAGATGTGCTGTGCCCCTGCATGAATAGGCTCAGTATTATAAAGATATGATTCTCCTCAGACTGAATTTGTTGCATTTCAAGTAAAAATTCTAATATAATTTTTAGTAGAAATTGGTAAGATGATTTTAAAGTTTATCTGGAAGAATAAATGTGCAAGGTTAACGAAAACGTTTTTGAAAAAAAAGAATGAGAACTTACCCAAATACATATCAGAACTATAAAGCTAGAGTATTTAGAACAGGGTGGTATTGGAACAGAACTAGACAGATTAGTGGAACAAACTAGAAGCCTGAAATAACCACATGTATATGTTTGTTATAGAGGTGACATTTCAAATAGAGAAATATAGACTTCAGTATTTTCATATACAAAAATTTCAAAAGAATTAAAGATACTAACAAAGTACTAGAAGAAAATACAGAAAGTTTGTTTTATAAACCTTAGGAAGTCCTTCCTAAGCAAGACAAGCCCCAGAGGCTACAGAGAAAAAAATTTACTAGATAAACATTTAAAAGGCTACAAGACATGTTACCATGAAATTGAGACCAGAGATAGATTTAATGTTTATTATCTTCTAAAAATTTAAGTCAGTGAGAAAGAGTAACAATAAAAAAACTAGCAGAAAACCTGATGAAAATACCAAAAGCAAATCAACAAAAGAAAGGATACTCAAACTCAGGAAGACTGCTGTTTGCACATAAAAACTAAAAGATAATGGATAATGAATGTTGGAAGAGGTTGGCTAAACAAAGCACTCTGAAAACTCTGTCAGTGAATGACTAAATTGGTGCGACCCATGGAGGACAATTTGGCAATATCTGTCAAAATTCTAAATAGACATTACCCTTGAACCAGCAGTTATCCAGTTGTAAAATCTTCAGAATAACTTGCTCAGATGTATGTACTGGGACAGTCATTGCAACACATTGTAATTACGAATAATTAGAAACTTGAATATCCATCAGTGAAAGAATGGCAAAATAAGTTATGCTACATTCGTAATGTGAAGTATTACACTGTGGTAGAAATGCAGATCTAATTGCATTAATCAACATGGAAAGATAAAGTAAATGAAAAAACAGGCAAAACAGTACATATGTGATCTCAATTAATTCCTAAAAATTACTTTGTAAAAGAATTTTTTTCAGAGTTTGGGGAGGATCTACACCAAATTGT
Organism: Equus caballus; assembly: GCF_041296265.1. NCBI lineage: Eukaryota > Metazoa > Chordata > Mammalia > Perissodactyla > Equidae > Equus > Equus caballus. Next base: position 64,454,926 of record NC_091690.1, read on the forward strand.
TCATTCACTTGTTACTTTATAGAACAAGAAAGACGATGCAAAACAAGACATCATTTTCTGTACTTCTGGTATTATTTTTAAATTTTTTTTAATTCTTCCTAAGTAAAAACACAGAAGCACAGGAAAACATGCACTGTCACATAAAGCAAAAGAAGATACCTTTAAGGAGTACACGGGCCAGGAGAGATTACGAGGCTAAGGAAAGCACACTGGTTTTGGCAGGGAGTCATTGATAATACTCAGGAGAGCAATTGTAATGAAATAGTCAAGATGTAAAAACCAGGTTGCACAGGATTTCAAGGTAAGTGAGGGACTGACTGAAGGAAGTTTCTCAAGTGAAACACCTTTCAGAACACACACTGAAGTGGCTGGGCATCTAAGCATTCCAGAGAATTAGAATTCTAAGTAGGAAGCTAATGGTTCCAATTAGTAAAAATGACTAGCCCTCTACCTCTACCTCAGTTGTTCCAAAGTGGGGTGATAAATCAGGATGTCCACCTAATTCCCTCTAAGTCAGCTCTTTACATCTAGTTTCGGAGGAGGGAGTGGGACCAAAAAGTTGAATTAAGTGAGTTTTGGTAACCATCTTTACTCTTTTCTGCGTATATACCCTCTTCTCATGCTTCCCAGGCATTCTTCCTCTTCCTTTGGGTTGTACCTCCAAACCCTCACTGGGGACCCCACAGGTACTTTTTGCCTTATTCTTGAACTTGCTCTTCCCTACATGCCCAACAAAGTGTCCATTATTTTGGGGAGCTGACCCTATATAGGATTAGGAGAAAACTTCCTACTCTTACAGAAGTTCAGGCCTTTCTTGACAATAGCCTGATTTTCCATTTCTACCTCCAGATTATCTCCTCTTTAGTCAGCTAATCTCTACATGCAGACATGGTTAGATGCTTGCTTATATTTTCCTGAATATTTTGTATAAACCTCTCAAAGCATTTATTAGGTGCTAAATAGGCTGTAAAGAAAGCTGGGAAAATATAACTAGAATCTAGAATTCTCTATTTTAGGACAAGCTGTTACATGAGAATCTTTAAATTTTTCATATATAATTAGGTCCTTATTTTTCTCCCCAAAGCTTATTTTAATTTTAGCTGAATTACAGATCACTTTGTAGTATTTTCCAGAACATGAAAGTTGGAAGTTTTAAGTAGGCAAGTTATGTTGAAATCAGGACATGGTAAAGAGGGCATAAACAAATTTCTAGATTTAGGAAGTACATGACACAACATTCTTTTATTTGTTCTCACAAATTTCGACTCTTAATTCAAGGGGCAATGTTCCATTTTCCCTGCAGCTTTCTTCAGCTTTCCTTGCTGCACTTTCCAGTGTAATACTATTACTTTTCCATCTTCAGAGGCTAAAATTCAATGTTGCTGATTTCTAGATCGGTTATCAGATCTCACTGTTCATTAGAATCAACCATGGGGCTTCTTAAGTATGAGAGGTGTTCCTGAATGAGAATCTACTAAATGAGACTCTCCAGAGATAAGCAGTGTGTTAACATTCACTGTGATTCTAATGCACAGCCAGTGTTGGAGGCCACACATCGAAATCACTACCCCACATCTAGCCTCTTAGCTCAAAGAAAACTAGGAACTGAACTCTCAATTTCAACTAAATACCTGTGACCATCTCAGGTAAGGTAGTCCCTCTTCTATTCCAGAGCTAATTCCTCTTCTGCTGTTGATCTCTTTCCAGCTCTGACACTGATCAATCAATCATCTCTATCTTCAACTTTCTAAGTGAGCTTTTAACATACATGCTGATATCTCTATTTGTTTCATTCTAACTACAATTTAATTTCCAGTTAAATCTTAGAGTAACTTACTAGTTTGTCACCTCTCACCCACCTGACCCATTCCAATTGCCCTTGGCACCCACACTCAACTATTCTTCAGTCAGTAGTTAGGAAATATTCAGGGAATATTTCCGATCTTACCACTTTTTTCCGCATTTTTTTTTTCCTATTTTAACTTCAATAGTGCTTCTTTCTCACCTTCTCACCTACAGACTTTAAATATTTGTTCCCCAGGGACTTGTCCTTGACCTTCTCCCTCTATATGGATACTCTTGGTATGTTGTAGGCTTGAGTGTCACTCTCCCTTTGTCACATACTTAAGTGTTTGATAAAAGCCATGGATGGCTCCCCAGAAAAAGGCATAACAGGAAGTTTTGCCTCCACGTTTGGATTCAGACCCGAGCACTTCCTTCCATGACATGTTCATATGTATTCATAAGTTCAACTATTACATACTGCATGGACACTTACCAGTTTTCGTACTAGACCTCTATATTGAATTTCATAATCTCTATTCAGTTGATTCTTTAAGGGAAAAAAAACCTCAGATGCAGATAGGGTGTCACTTCTGTTTAACATTTCTAGTGGCTCCCATGGTCATCAGTGTAATACAAATTCTTTAGCATCACCAAGAAGACTCTTCATAACTTCCTAGTCAAAGTAAACTGAGTCTTAACCATATAAAAATTAATTTTGAAAACACATGAAGTGTTTTCAAGCCTTTACATTTGCGGTTCATTCTCCATAGATACCCTTCTCACCAATGTGGACTCCACTCCTAGTTACCTTCCAAGACTCAAATATCACCACCTCTATAAAGTCTACTTTAACCCGCCTCGAGGTAGTTTGGTATGCCTGTTTATCCTAGCATTTATCTTAGGGTATTTTTTTTTAATTGCAGAAATAGTATAGAATAAAACGAAGCAAAGCCAGGTTCACATTCTTGTTCCACAACTTTTTCAGTGTGTGATTCAATTTCGTCTGTAAACTGGGGATACCATCTACTATGGAGGATTATTTGTAAGTACCAGAGAAAATATACGTAAAAAGTTTGCCAGTGCTTACCACATAGTAAGTGCTCAACAAACTGACTTCCGTTGTTTTATATGCCTGTCTCCTCCAATAGATTAATCTTACATCTCAGAGTGCCTGGCACATAGCAGGTGCCACATTCATGTTTTAAAGAACAGTAATGAAAGACAGAAAAGAGAGTCACATTCTAAAGCCATTCAAGAAATAAACAGATACAAACTGGAAGTTTCTTCATCATTCTATTTATTACATGTATGAATATTAACATCTCATGGTATCCATCTAATTCAGTCAAAACCAACAAAGGAAAAAGGTTAACCATGTTTCAAATGAACATTCTTACAGATTCCCCTGTAACTTAAAATAGAAATATGTTCATCTGCATTAAATCGTTTGACAATTTGAAAAATGTCATTTAAAAAAAATCACCTTTAGTACTTAAATATACTTATTAATCGTTTGATGGCATCAGTGTCCAAGTTCAAGAATAAAAGTTGCTTCATTAGATACTTTTCAAAAATGGACATCAGGATGGTTCTCTATAGCTGGAGAGATATATATGTATATATGCAAATATGTTCTATTTTGTTTTTAAAAATTTTTCAAATCTGGCTTTTCTATTTGAGAAAAGTCCTGCAGTGCTCTCACAACCCCCTTTTGAAGGATAAAACTTCAGACTTTGCTTCTTTGATCATGGGAAGCTACTAGAAAAAAAATCTTATGTGAGGTTGCTGTTTAATTCCATTTTCACCCAATAAAAAGTACAGAAACACTGTCTTTATTTGATGGTGTGCATAAATATTACACTCCATGGATAGCAAAAATATTTTTTATTTATAATTTACAGTTTTGCAAGTGAAAATCGTACATTTTTACACATACAATTTCATTTTGTTAAATTTGCACACATCTACAGAACTTTCACACAACAAGCACCTGAAACTGTGCAGGCAGTAGGAAATGCAAATACTAAAATGTATTTATTAACCAAATGATAGCTGAAGGCCCTGCCTCAGCCAGACAATTTATATAGATATATGTCTATATATACATAAAAAATTCTTCACCTTCTAGATCCAACAGCAGCTTTTTTAAAAAAGAAAACATACCTTTCTCATTTTATTTAAACTGACTCAACTGTATCATTTTCTGTTTTAATTTCAGTGGGTGTTGCAATGCTTTCTTCTGTACAAGCTGGTGGGGTATCAATTTGTTCTTCCTTAACTTTGGAACTTTCACAGGGTTCCTGCAATTCGTTTTTGACAATGTTCAACATAATGTTCAAGGGGTTTTCAACTGGTGTCTTGCTGGGAGATGGTGTACAATCAAATGAAGACGTCTACAAAATGAAAAGCCCTATAAGTATTGATTAAAGTTCAAAAGTATCACATTAAATGACATTTAGTTCTATAAGACCTTTGTTTGGGCAAAGAAACATACATATAACAAATGTAACTAAAATACCTGCTTCCTCACAAAACATACCATAGAGGCAGCCAAATAATAAAATGTATACTGAGCATTTAACACATACTCAGCAATGAGCTAAACAAAAAAAAACAGTAACTAATGTAAGGCCAAAACAAGTTGATTAGACATGCTTCTATATTTAACCCCACATGGATGATAGTCCCTTACATATATCCTGGGACTTTTGTGACTCCTAACTTCACACATTCACAGGATTTTTGGAAATCCCCACAAACCATCAAAACATCCTAGAAAGTCCAGTCTTTTGACTACCTAAATATATTTTCCAAACTGCCTCTAGAACACAGTGGAACAGTATGTTCCATTGTTTGGTTTAAAAGAATGGTCACTCTATGCATATGAAAATTTGAACTCAAAACAAGAGACTGATGTCGTTTTCAGATTTCATGTGTGATCATTTAAAAATTATTTCCCTATTACATGGTTGAGAGAGTATGTAAAAAAGCAGTAAATGCTACCCATAACTCTAGAAACCTATTCTCATCATGATCCTTCTCCAGTTTCCCTCACATTTTCTCTAGGCCTAGTGCTTTAGTAAAAGACATCGCGATTCAGGTGAACAGAATACAAGAAGTGATACAGAAATTTCAAAATTTAAATCAGATGCTATCAATCTAACAATAATATTTAGTGAACAATCTAAATGCTACATAAAAACACAAAAACAGCTCAATCAGGTTAATGATATTTCTCTGATGTAAAAAATAACTGATTTGAAGGCATGTGATTTTAAGTTCTGCATAGATCTGGTATTCTATTAATACAAATGTCAAAAAAATAAAAACTGAAAAGAGAATTCATTAATGTAAATGAGAAGAAACACTAACCAAAAAGAACTTACATTTTGATAATCTTCATAACATGATGGATGATAAATCTGAAGCAAAAAGAAAAAGAATAGTAAGTAGGTATTCACATGTATCTTCATTCCTAATGGCTATTCTGATAAGATTTTCTGTTTTAATTTAAATCAGAAGACAGCTATCTTTGGAAAAGCGACAAAAATCATTTAGTAGTAAAAATGGGTAAAAAGAAAATTTTCATCATTTCTCTTTAAATTTGCTTTATACATTTAAGTAGATAACATGGTATCTTTTCAAAACAGTAACAATTTTGATGATGAAATATAAATTCAGAATCAAAATAGTGTGGTTTTAGGAGAAAGAAGACTGACTAGATTCAAAAGACCTAGTCTTGGGTTTATGCAACCTCATACAAAATGAGTATAAAACTAGATGATTGCTAAGATCCCTTCCAACTCACTCTATGACTCTCAAGTCCAATACCTTAGAAATGCTGTTTTTTATTAAAACCAAAAAACAATTAACATTTTTCTTATCCCCACAAAAAAAACTAATTTTAACACTTCCTTAATAAAGAACTGAAAATTACCTTTCCATCCACTCTAATAGCATTTTTTAAATGCCATTCCTCCTCTTCCTCATCCCAGTATTGTTCAAATTGTTCTTGACAGATTTCACAACTCTAAAATAGAATCATATAAATGAAATTTATATAATAGAACACATCTAATCCCATTAAGTAAAAATATATAAACATTTTGTTAAGTAGAGGAAGGAATCTAAGAGTTTTCTGAAAGTTTAAATAATGTTTAATATGTAATATAGATACCAAATAAGTTCTAAGGATTTAGCATTCTTCCATGCAAAAATAGTTAACGTTTCACTGCTGTTGGTCACTGATATTATCTAACTACAGTGGTTATGAAACCCAAAGCCAGATCATAAGAGTAAAATTGAAGAGTAAAGCTTACAAGAAATCTTAAAATCACTAAAAGAAGGATGTAAATAAAGTGATATGATTATTTACTTAAAGGAAGTGAGGAGCATGAACAGGTAGAAAATTTAACATGCTCTTACCTCAACTGCTCCAGCTGGCCCAGCAGGTACACTTTGGAACTCCTTTTCTTTAGCAGCCTCCTGAGTTTTGAGCACGACTTCTTCATGCACCTTTTCAAAAAACTGGCTCTTTGCACGTTCTTCCAGATCAGCTATTTCCTCAAATTCTATCCAGTCCTTAAAAGGAGTTGATTTAGGAAGAATATTTTCATTTCTTAACTTCTATTGCATATCTTCAATATAATGCCATTTAAAGATAAGGGTACATTCTTCTACAATATGCTTTAATATGGATTATTTAAAATTATACCTTCTCTTTGAACCCCATAATAGACACCAAACAATTAAGATCTTAAGGTTAATTTTCCATTACCTGATAAATTCCATGTATAATTTTTTTACAAAGAAAAAATCAGTCACAGAAACTTGGAATTTTACACATAGAAGAAACTTCTGTCCCACTCTGATCTCAACAAAAAGCAAATACATACTCTTCGAATGTCTTTTATTTAAAAAACCTTTTATGTTTGAGGGGTCAGTTTTATTCAGAAAATTCACAAGTTAGCTCTCAGCAATTATTTAAACAATACACTTTTAGAATGATCTAATTTAAAAGCTAGAACATAGTTCGGAGGCATATGGATTACTTACTGTTAAACTGTAGTACCAACGTCTATGAGTGACTTTTCTGCTAACATCTTTTTCAGTTCTATTTTGCCGATAATGCCAGTCCAAGTGATCTGCGTATACATCTGTCTGTGATGTTGTAAACCTCATTCCACAAGAGTAACACTGAATACCAGTGTACAGTCGATTTATAACACTATCGTAACGTCTATTTTGAAAAACACAGAAATAATCCTTAGTTTTAATAATGTGGCTTAATGGCCTTTAAAAAAAAAAGCATTTATAAATATTTCAGTTTTCCATATTTTAATAATGGTAAAGCCATTATTATGCGACAAAATAATCTTTCAGCCAAAAGTTGGCTGAAACAGTTAATAACCAAAGATCAATGTTATTCTCTTTACCTTAACTTCAGTGAATTTTAGAAGATGGAGTCTATCCTCTTATTGACAGGCCTGACCCAGGTACTTATTTCCTTCTAGCTAAAAATGGAATGATCATCTGCTAATTAATAAGGCAATAGTTTGCCTGTTCTTAGATTAGTGTCAATATCAAGATGGACATGGCAGGTGGATATGACAGAACAATTAGATTTCACCTCTCCAGATCTTTGGAGTTCTGAATAACTCAACTGCCCCACCTGGTCTAAAAGACAGTGAAAGAAGTACAGAAGAAATCATAATAGTCTAGGTAACTAAAAAGAAAACTTAGAAGACTAATCGGAAACTGACGTCAGCAATAATCGGTTTTTAAAATTCTAGGCTCCCTATTTGGAAAGAAGTAGGTATAGAGACCAAGTACATGAACAAACAGGATAATTATTAACTCCTAAAAAGATTTTTTTAATAGTAGACTAAAGCAAAGCACAGTACACTAGTACCTTGTACACCAGCAAATAAAAGAAATATTTAGAGTCATAACATTAATACTGAATAATGATTTAATGAAAACTGCTTTTATGACTGTATGGGGGAGAGTTGGCAGAATAGTAAAAAAAGCTAGCTAAATCTTCACTGTCAGGAAGTTAAAGAGATCATCTAAATGTGATAAATCAAGAAATACGATAAATCAGAAAATTATGTATCTTTTAATAGAGAAGTAAATGCCAGGAACCATAGTTAAAAGAGTTAAAAAATGGTTGCCTCTGAGTGAAGAGTAGTACTAGGAGAAAAGGATGCCATCTTTTATCATAAACCCTGTATTATAAGACTTTCAGTATAGAGCTTTAACTATGTGATAGTATTACTTTGAAAAGAAGAATTGATTTTAGAAGGGTGAAACCCATTAGCTGTTCTATTTTTTTACGAAGTACTCATAAGGATATAATGAATCCATAAAGCAGCATCGATTTTTTTTTTATGTAAGTAATATAGGCAATAGAAAATTATCGTAAGATAGGCACCAAATGTTAAGAGTGGTTATCAGTAAGGTGGGAACTGTAGGTAATTTTATTTTTATTTTATTTGTATTTACTAATTTTTCACAATGAACATGCATTACTTATAAAATGAAAACAGATTTCTTTTTAAAAATTTTAAATACTAGACTACAAAAATCTCATTTTCTTAAACTTCAAAAGCCTAAGAATATCAAACAGGAAAAATGATGATTAAGAGAAAATGAAGATAAAAATTAAGACAAGAGTGATTATCAATACCTAATATTTAAACTCCCTATATTTGCTGTACCAACGCAGATATTAAAAAAAACAGAAATTTGGGGGTGGTCTTTTGGCCTAAATACTTGTGCAGCAGAGATATTTTAAAAGGGGATTTAAAAATAAGCTTCCTAAAGTTTATGTTATGTTATATATATTTCACTACATTAAAAAAAAAAGAAATCAGGCTTCCTAAATTTTAAAACAGTAAGGAGTAAAAGGAACAGCACTAGTAATAATGCCCACTGTTATTAAAGTCATTGTCCCTTTTATCTTAAAAAATTAGAAAGAAGATTAGATTACGTACTGTTTCAATTCTTCAATTGTAAAATTGGTAAGATCTGGAACATCTTGATCTTCATTTTGATCTTCCTCCTCTTCAGGGGGAGGCTGAGCAGCAACTTCATTTACTTCTTCAATTGAAAAGAAACATACAAATTTCTCAATACCATTCTCCATGTATTCTTTAGAGGGGAACACTATAGTGCATATATAGCATATAGAGAACCCCATCTTGTCTATTCAGTGTTTCTGATCATACATTTACTGGCCAAGGAACCTAACATAATTATTTTGATAAGTAATATTGGTCTGATCTCTTAAAAGTCAATCTTCAAATTGTATTTCATTAATATTGAAACTATTTTTAAAAGGCTAAATTAACATAGAACTAGTAAACATTCTGCACATAATATTTGCAGGAATGTTAATTCAAACAGTGTCTGCTATAAAGATAATAGTTCCATCTTAGAAAATTTAAAAAGAATTTCATTACAAACCAATTATATTTGATATTCAAAAAGCAAAAACTATACCTAAGAATTCAATTATTGTAAGAACTTTTATCATAACTTACATCATCATATCACACATCTTTATAACTTAATGAAGCTTTGTGTAGATGAAGTATAGAACCATACTTACGCGTTGTAGCTGAATCAGGCTGCGACAATTTGAGAATTCCTGTTTTTAGCAGTTTTGAAAATAATTCGTTTACATCCACCTGACTGAGATGATTATCAGGATATGCCTTAGGAAGGGCTCCTTTAAAAAAATAACATTCTTAAAATGAAAGTAGAACTTAAAGATGCAAATTACCCTAAGCATTTTTCAAAGTTTTCTTACGATGTCCTATCAACAAATTGGACAAAATCTTGTTAAGGATGAGTGTAATTATCTCGAAAGCTCCTAAAATGAAACTTTTCATTTAGGTAAGCAAATCACCACCTCTTAAAAATATATTCTAGGACAAATACTGAAAACTAACACTGAAAACACCGACACTTTATAAGGACATATGTATTATCTAAGAAAACAAGCATTACCTACTTTTGCCTAATTAAATCCAGGCTAAAGAAAAGAATAGAGAACAGAAAGCCTCATGCTCTCTTCTATGCAATGCAGCACCACCTCTAGGTCCAACTTTCTAATTTTCTATTCCTGATCTTCAAAGCATATTGGGAAAAGTAGTTTTGTATAGATGAAGTAGAGTACCATTTCTTACCAGAGATTTCTAGGGGAAAAAATACTCAAAGCCTAAGTAGAAGTACTCCTGCCTCTCCCTCGCCCCCATGACTACCCAGGGAAGCTAATGCAGGGAGATGAGCCATGTGGCAGAGTATACCTGCCCCTCTGACCTTGGTGGAATTACTGCCCTTGCAAAGGAGTTCAGGCTGTTGCTGAACAGGTGTTAGGCTTACTAAAGCTTCAATAATTTGAATAAATGAGGATAAGAATAATAATCTTCTCCTTAAGCTCATTGGTGGGGAATCAATCCAATTATATATTTTGCTAAGCACTATTCTAATAACTACAACTCTTTAACTGAACATGTTTTAATGTATTTGCATGTCACTATTATGCATCTCACTACACCTCTAGAAAAGAGTTCTGAACCACTAAAAAGTCCTCTTAATAGCAGAAATTCAGTTTGCATCCACAGTACACATAATCCCTGCCCTTGATCACTGCATAATACTCTATACACTTAGCACAGTGCTTTGTACACAATAGCTAATTAATATTATGTTGAAGTGAAATGTCTGAATACATGAATGAATAAATCAACCTCAACAGTTGGTCAATTACAATAGCATTCCACACACTAGTTTAACATTTACTTTTCATTAGATTTAGCTATTTATATGTCTAAGAGTCATAACTAGCCATTCACATGTGTGTTGGGCAGCCAAGTTTAGTTGTCAAGAACATGAACTATGGATCCAGACTCCTGGGATTGTAACTAGAAATTCAAGTTTCTAGTTGTGTGACCTGATCAAGTTGCTTATCCATGCCCCAGTTTCCTTAACCTGTAAAAGGGTAATAACTGTTCCTACCTAAGGTTATCACAATTTAATGAATTAATATTTGTAAGGCATGGAGGTGTTTGGCACTATATACAGTGTTTGTTAAAAAAAAAAAAAAAAAAAGAAAAAGAAGTCAGGGGCCAGCCCAGTGGCACAGAGGTTAAGTTCACACATTCCACTTTGGTGGCCCAGGGTTCAGTGGTTCTGATCCCAGGTGCACATCTAAGCACCGCCTGTCCAGCCATGCTGTGGCAGGCATCCCACATATAAAGTGGAGGAAGATGGGCACAGATGTTAGCTCAGGGAGAATCTTCCTCAAAAAATAAAATTGAAAAAAAAGTCAATAGACCCTACTACACGCTATAAAGCTCTTAGAAGATTGAACCTTATTAAATTCATCTTGGCACAATGACTAACATACAGCAAATGATCAGGATACTAGGAAAGGGGTGTTTTCACTTTCAACTTAAAGAAGAAACCTTGAGAGAAGCTGAATAGAGAACATCAAATACTTTTCACAACTCTTTAAGAATAAGGAGAACTTGGGGCCGGCCCCATGGCATAGTGGTTAAGTTTGGCACACTCCACTTCAGCAGCCTGGGTTTGGATCTCGAGCACAGACCTACACTACTTGTCAGCAATGCTGCGGCAGCACCCCATACATAAAGTGGAGGAAGAGTGGCACAGATGTTAGCTCAGGGCTAATCTTCCTCAAGAAAAAAAAGAGGAAGATTGGCCACAGTTGTTAGCTCAGGGCTAACCTTCCTCAGCAAAAAAAAAAAGAGTAAGTAGAAAGTTAAAGAAGGAAGGCATACCTAACATCACATTCAATGCCTCCAACCCAGGGGAATAAGATGTGATATCCTCTGTGACACTGCTATGCCCTGCATAATACACATACACCCCAAGGTTGTAAATGCAAAAACAAAATGTGCAGTTTTTGTATATTATCTCACACAAAAAAGAAAATTTTGCACACTATCTCACCAACCCCAATACAACAAATCCTCTACTCAACAAGAAAATCTGAGTTCTAAAGGAAAATGCAATAATATAGCACTTTAGAAGTTAGAAAATATTTTTGTATATACAGTCGTCCATTGGTATCCATGGGGGATGGGTTCCAGGACCCTGAAGATAACCAAAATCCACAGATGGCCAAGTCCCTTCTATAAAATGGTGTAGTATTTGCACATAACCTACACATATCCTTCCATATACTTTAAATCATCTCCAGATTACTTATAACACCTAATACAATGTAAATAGTTGCTATACTATATTGTTTAGAGAATAATGATAAAAAATGTCTACATGCTCAGTACAGATACAACCATCATAGGCCTTTTGATCCAATGTTGGTTGAATCCGTGGATGCCAATCCAACAGTACACAGGGCCAACTAGACTATCTCATTTGATTTTCTTAAAAATAAAAAATTTCCTAGGCAAATACTGACCTTTATCATATCCTGTCTACAGAGTCAGAAAGTAAACCTCAGAGACGATAACTGCTTATACCATGCCCACCTATAAAGTAGCAGAGTGGAGATTCTAACCCTGGTCTTCTGATTTTAGATCCCAAATGCTTTCCTTCCCTTTTCATTACAGTGACAACAAAAAACATTAAAAATATATATTAATTAATACTGTCAATCTAGACACTAAAAACAAAAAGTTTTCAAATTAACTGAATGAATTTCTTGTGATGACACAGTATAAAAACCAATGCATAAACTAAAGCTCGGCTAGGACTTTCCTAATTACTTCAGAAGTTTTAGAAAACTCCCTTAATATGTTAACTGAATAGTGCCATGCTAGACCATGTTTTTGAAGATGGCTGGTTTTAACAATTCAGAAATAAAGCAAGTACCACAACAATTTGATTGGGCTGGTTCTCAATACATTAACTTTGCAGTTATTTTATAAATCACCATAATTTATATACTTCCCATTTTTTCACATATTTAAAGTGAAATTCATTTTTAAAGCCCTCATATCCAATATTGTTATTGTATCCATAAGAATACTGTTATGCCTCACCCCTTAGTAACAAAGACACTTATCAGGGGACCTGGTTAGGGAATCACAGAAGTTTTTTTCTACTTCTCCTTTCATATGTTGTGTACTATTATTTGAGTGCCCATAAAAACATATGAATGAATCAACTTTATAAGGCGATGTTCCCAGTACTCAATGTTTACTGGATCATCACACACATGTGCACAAAACAAAAACTCAAACTATCAAATAACTGAGATTTCTGAGGTTTGGCATTTATTTCATTTTACCTCAAAACAAACGTCACACTCCTACCCTACCCTCCTGCTTCCACCCAAGAGGTTTCCTTCCCTTTTTTTATGGTCTACAAGTCCTAGCTAACCATCTCTAGTTGTAAACAGGGTCAGTGTGAATACACATCAACAATGTAAACAGACTCAGAAAGGGAACAAAACATCCAGCCTGAGTAAATTTCTCTAAATTGCATATCCCTTCTCAAAATTGTCATTTTCTAAAATTGACAAGGTAGCTATGCAACAAAACATTATTTGTCTTTTGAAAAACACAAAGTTCAGAAGGTACATACCTGAAGGATTCTGAACAAATGCTCCAGGATTCTGTGGATGAACTGGTAAAAATTGTTGTCCTTGGCCAAATGCCACTGGCTGAGCAACACCAGTCAGAACCTTTAAGAGAAACCTTGGTTTTGAGAACATATTTATATTTTAAGTAAAACTTTAACATTCTAATCACATAAAAATATTTAGATATGCAAGGTCTGGTTTCTCGGATAATAAAGATTTACAAGTGTAACTCAACTGGGTCACTTCACTTCTAGCTTTCCACAAAAAGGAACAATAACATCTCCCCTTATCTGTTTCATAAAATTATAAGGAACTCAGAATGGATGGGCCGCATCTTTGAAAAGTTTTAAGATACCATGCAAATATAACGTAGCCAAGAACTAGCTGTGTGACCTTATACAAATCACTTTACCTTGCTGGTGCTTTCCCTTATTTTACAAATAGAAGTGACATCCAAAGATGTGACCTATACACCATCACAATGGCTAGTTAGCAGCAAAGCTGAGGCCAGAACTCCTGACCTGACTCCTTTCCAGATATCAAAAGTATGGTTTAATTAGCAATCTGAACTCCTTTGTGATCATCCTGCTTGGACATCATACTTTGGGTTACAAAGTTGATTGTAAAAAACATCAAGGGAATGTTAAAAAATAAAGTCATGAAACAAGTACTATACAGGCATACATATACTATATTCATAGCCCATAGTGAGGTAGGACTTCTACACGTTGCTGCTATGTAAACAAATATCCATTTATAAGCCTGTTCAGTATCCATGTGAACTTTTGATGGTATGTATACATAATAAAAACCCCAATTTTGTATAATGTAGGAACAAGACTAAGTCAAGTCCCATTCTAGAGTATCTGTCAATAAGAGTATCATTTCTTTTAAGAACATACAACAGAGTAACTCTAACTAGGCAGGCCAATTGTTTTTTCAAACCATTGGATATGAACAGAAGACAGCTTTCTATCAATAATTCTTATAACGTGCTTCTAAAATCTTTCTTCTTGTTTTGTATTTTCTTCCATGCAATATTACTAGTATAAAGTGAATTTTTCCTAGTAAGAAAGTTCTACCACATGGAAAAAAAGTAAATTTACCCCAAGAGAATTTCAGCAGGCAAGCAAAAATAGTCATTAAATAGCAACTGAATTAATCACAAACTGTAAGCAAATCACTTTAAAATTACTTCAATATGCATTTTAAAATGTATGCAGAACTCGTGCAAAAGAATACAAACAGGTAACTGTACATATTTAGGTGATATAATGAATACATTTGGGAGGTAAGTCATAAGTTTGCTGTGTTCACACTAATATTAAACAACTGTATTTGACTAGAATGACTGGAAAGCTAGTAAAAAATAGTGAGAGAGAAAAAGAATTACAGACTGTAAAGCATGGGCAATTTGATTTTCTTATTTGTTTGTTTAACTCAGTCTAAGGAAGTTCTTAATCAAAGTCAAGTCTAAAAAATTAGCTCTTAGGTTACGTAAAGATTATCAGGGCTCAACAGTTCTACAATGTAGCAGAGGTCTATGAAACACATTCACAAGTGTGTAACATTTTACTAGCTTTGAAGCCCGAAATAAAAAAACAATGGGAGTCTACGTATGTGTAAAGGCAAGGGGTATATGGGAAATCTCTGTACCTCAAATCTCAATTTTGCTGTGAACCTGAAACTACTCTAAAATCTAAATAAAGTCTATTAAAAATAAAAACTGTGTGTGTGTGTGTGACAGAGAGAGAGATTGAGAATGAGATTTCTCTAGATCCTGGAAGAGCTAAGATCAATTTTGGATTTAAATTGTAAATTTCAGCCCCGAAAGACTCTCATCCCATTTCCCTAGCATGGGCAGTTTTGGAGTACATTAAAAACTTTCCAATCTATAGAATGAACTATGTCCTGAAAACCTTCCTCAAGCCCTAGAAACATTAAAAATGGTTCATATCTGCATACAACATAGTTTTAGAGTGACTACAACAGGCTTACCTGTTGAGATGCCTGAATATTTCCTACTGTTATTGGAGCAGGTAAATTGCCAAAGTTTCCAAATTGAGAACTCTGAAGATTCTTTTCATCAAAGTAGTGTCCAGAAGCTCTGTTAAGGGGATTCGAGAAATTCTGGTTTCCAGGGCCATGTGGTCCATTAAAATTTGGTCCTTGAGGTGAATCAAATATTTGTTCATGTCTTTGGAACTGCAGTCCTTGGGATGGGGCATTAAAAGCACTGCCAGGTGGATCATTATATGGACCAGTTTGATTGAAAGATACTGATTCAAGCCTTTGTGAAGGATGATTGTCAAATCGTGTGCCTTGAAGACCAAGAGGAATATCAAACCTTGATGCTTGCTGGTGTTGTGGACCATCAAATCTTTGAGGTACACCATCAAATCTTGGTTGAACCTGTTGTCCAGGCGGTCCATCAAATCTCTGTGGGCCTGGCTGACCAGTTCGTTCAAATCTAGGACCTGGCTGACCATGTAATCCATCAAATCTTGGCAAGAGTGATGGCTGACCTGGCTGTCCATCAAACCTTAAAGCATGACAACCTTCAAATCTCGGACCACCTTGACCCAGAGGCCCTTCAATTCTCAGGCCACCTCCTGGTACGGAAGGACCCTCAAACCTCATTCCACCTCCTTGTTGGACTAAAGGTCCTTCAAACCTGATCCCAACCCCTGGTTGACCGTGTGGACCCTCAAACCTAAGGTTCCCACCGAGTTGATTATGTTGCCCTTCAAACCTCAGACCAGCTACTGACTGACCGTGGGGACCCTCAAACCTCATTCCAACTCCCTGCTGTAGCAAAGGGCCCTCAAATCTGATCCCACCTGCTGGCTGACCATGAGGTCCATCAAACCTAATTGCAGCCCCTGATGGGCCATGAGCCCCCTCAAATCTAAGTCCACCTACAGGCTGACCTCGAGGATTATCAAATCTAAGTCCACCCACAGGCTGACCATGAGGTCCCTCAAACCTTATACCACCCACAGGTTGACCCCGATGTCCCTCAAACCTGAGACCACCCACAGGCTGGCCCCCTGGTCCTTCAAATCGCAAACCACCTGCAGATCCCTCAAACCTCAGACCAGGGGAACCTTCAAACCGAAAACCACCTCCTCCTGCTTGACCAATTGGCCCCTCAAACCGCAGAGGTGTCCCTACTGGTCCTGGAGGACCTTCAAATCTCAAAGGACACCCACCTCCTAGCTGACCTTGTGGTCCTTCAAATCTCAAAGGGCCACCTCCCCCCATTTGTCCTGGTGACCCATCAAACCGAAGAGAACCTGGTGCAGGAGGTCCATCAATTCTAGGGCTTAATTTATTAGGTCCTTCAAAAATCATCTTGGTTGGGCCATCTCTCGTTACTGATGGCCTACTAGGTCCATCAAATAATGGTCTGTCTTCAGCTAAAGCTGTAAGTCGCTGATTTGTATCAAGGCCGGCGAATCTCGATGCTGGGCTATCTACAAATGGTTTATCTGAATCTTCATACCTAGGTCGCTTAAGTGGAAAACGATCATTGAATGGCGATCTCTGCTCTTCTCGTACACCTTTTAAAAAGAAAAAAGAAATTATTTTCCCTGCATCTGAATTTATATCAAATTATCTTAAAATCATCTTTCTAAATTCATGTAAATGTATATCCAAAAACATATCTATAACTATCTCACTTTATTAGAGGGGAGGCAAGAGACAGCATCAAGTAGCAGATAAGAGGATGCCCTCTAGAGACAGACAAGCCTGGGTAAAAAATCCCCATTCTGTCAACTTACTAATTATTTGACTTTGAGAGCAAGTTATTCAACCTCTCTGGTCTTGTTTCCTACCTGTAAAATGGGGATAATATATATTCATTGGGTTGTTGTGAGGATTAAATCAGATTACATACATAAAGAACCTAGTAAAGTACCTGACCACAGTTGGCTTTATAAGTATTAGCTCCCTTCCCTTCCCTTTGAGGGGAAAAAAAAGAAACAAAACAAACAAAAAACACCTGGTAGTCCAAACAGTCACAAAAATCCATCCCCACTTAGCTTGTTCATTTTCCCTTCACTGCTGTGTGATTCAATAGGCATAATCTGATTTAACTTTTTCTACCTTTAGCAGAGACTTGCTCGTCATGTCTTCTCCGGCCCTCATGGGGTGAAAGATTCTCAGCATAAGTACGACTCCCAGATATAGGAGAAAGACGTCTTGCTCTTTCACTAAATTGTTCTTTTCTGTCAAACTGTGCTCCACTATTCCTACTTGCATGTTTAGTTTTGGATGGCTCACATTCTATTCCAGACAACAAGGCATCAGTCAAAGGGTAGTCAAAAATATCAGGATCTAAGAGATCAAGTCTTGGAAATGAATGCTGAACCTGTGTCCTTTTCAGTTTTGCTTTATGTTCATAGTAGGTTAATTCAGCATCAGATAAGAGAGGTTTCTTTTTTAATCCACCTTTATTTTCTTCTGTAGGACTATCCCGTACATTGCATCTATGTTTACCTTCTTGATACTGAAATAGCTGTCGAATTTGATGCACAACAACAAGGAACTCATCCTGTGTAATTTCACCAGATGCTAAACGTTCACTCGTCTGCATAAGGGTGATAAAAGGAAATCAAATATTTTAAATACACAAAGTACGTACAAAAAAACTTAAAGGAGAACAATGACCACATGGGATCATAGTAACTACCTTTTGCAGTAATTCTCTTTTGCTTGCAAGAGTTAACTCTTTAGGAATCTGAAGATTGGCATCTACACTTAATCGATGCTGCTGCTTTGGGGCTCGAGGTGACAAGATCCCTTTAGTGCTTGACCAACTCTCCCTGTGCCTTAGATGAGGAGATTTACTATGTTCATCACCCTGTTGTAAGCTGAAACCATAAAAGCAGTACGTTACTTCCTAAAAATTTTTTAAATACTCAGGACCATATTTAAGGATCCTTTTCAAAGGATCTGGTTCAAACGAATATATGTAACCATAAAAGTTAATTAATTGATTAAGAGCACAAAATTTGAAGTCAGGAAAATCAGATATTAATTCTGATTCTTGCATGTCCTAGATCTGCAGCCTTAGATAGATTAACCTTCTAAACTTCAATTTTCTTATCTGTAAAATAGGAATAATAATGGTATTTAACCCATAGGGTTATTAAGAATTAAATGGAAAAACAAAGCACTAATTCTAACACCTGCTAAACATTATCCAATTTTTAAATTAATACCATATTTTAAAATGTACATATTATTCTACTTGACTAAAAATGTTAACATCCTACCTTTTATTTTCTTCCCAACCAGATTTCCATCTTTTGGTAGACTTGGAACTTTGCCAATTTTCTATATTCTCCTTTGGTTCAGTGCCTGACTTTGTAGAATGCTGATTTGCAGTTTCCTGTGGTCGTTCCTCTTCACTCTTTTTTATTCGCCTTGGATCTCGAACATCCTGTTTAGTACTTCTCTTAGCATTTCTTTCTTCCCTGGAAGGTGGCGTAAACTCCTCCATATGTGACTGCTTAACTCCTGATTGGCGAATCTTTCCAGCTTTGGGTGTCGAGGTTGGAGACATACTCCTTTGCCTTCTTTTGGGTGACCGCCTATCTCTTCTCTTTGGAGAATGTATAATTGGTGACCGAGACTTTGGTGATCGAGATCTTGATCGCTTTCTGGTACTTGATCTCCCTGGTTTTGTCCCCTGTTTTTCTGATTCTTCCGTTATTGTATCCTGTTTTTGTACAATGCCATTTATGATTTTATTTCTACTTCCAACCAGTCTGTGTTCAGATGATTTCATGTGCTCATCTTTATCCTTCTTTTCTGCAGTTTTTCTCTTCTCTTTCACATCATCATCTTTGCTATCAGTCTTATCCTGAAGATGTTTTTTTAATCTTGGATCTCTCTTGCTCATATCAGACACCCTTGCACTTTCAGATTCTTGATTTTTCAAGTCTTTTGTGTGGGATAATTTGTTTTTCAAAGGTGATGGTGATTTAGACTTAGATTTAGATTTAGAATCTAACTGGTCAAGTTCTTTCTTGGTTATTTTTTCACCTGATTTACTTTTTTCTTGCTTGGATGAATTTAGTTTTTCAGAGGGTATAGTTTTACTTGTCTTAATATCAGATTGGTTCAATGTGTTCACTAGGAATTCTTTCCTGTGACTCTGATCTTTTCCATGAGAAGAATGTTGACTCATCCTATTAAGACGGGGATCCCTGTTAGTTCCTTTCAAATCCTGAATTTGTAAGGATGGACCTGGACGGCTTTTCTCAGGTTGCACAGAAACCTGATGGGGAGCTTTAACTGCCATGGGGGGAATTTGTGACACGTGTAATTTGGATGGTGCAGATCCAGCACCCAAGTTGGATGTCTCCTGCTGAACACTAAGAGAAACTGCCTGAAATACAAAATAAATGTTCATATTAATACTATACAACATGCAGATTATTTGCCTAGAAATTGAAAACTAAAGAATATAATGCTTTATTCAATAAATTCATTTATTCAAGACTGTCTTAACACTGTATACTTCTAGTGTTTAAGTCCACATTAAAATGAAAAGAAGAGAAAGTGTGTGTATTTATCTGGCCTGTTACTAGTCCTTTACTTTGGGGTTTTATAATATAATCTCTAGGTAGAATGAAAAAAAATCTTCCCTCTTCCTAATTATTCAGGAATCTGAGCCGGACTGCTACTAAAAAACTGCTAAATAAATCACTGCACTCCAGCTGCACAGGAGTCAAAGAGTCATTCCATCTAAATTCTATGTCATAAAATTGAGTTCCTTCCAAAGCAGCACTGATAATGAACTTATAAAATTCTGCCTTCCTGTACCTCCTCACTCTCAAATAAGTTCAAGTGCTAAGTAAAATAACTTAGTATAAGGTCAATCATGCATAGAAATATATAATCTTCCCGGCCTCCTTAATTTTGTGATAGCTTTTCTTCCAAAGGCTTCTAAGAATCTGATTTCCACTCATAAAGCATAAGCTGATAAAACATTAAAGATTATGCAAAAACATTGGCCACCACACACCTACCATCTTGGGATTGATATTAAGTCCACGTGATATAATTATTTTAAAAAACTAAGGTGACATTTTATGATAGCAATCTAATAGAAAAGTATTTGAAAGAAAATAGTATACAGTTTATATTCAAGTGAGTTTTACAATAAGGATACAAAATTTTGGTCTAATACATACATCAATTTGCAAAAATAAAAGTGGAAAAAGAATACAGTATTAATAAGAGTAACATGTTAATACAATTCAAATATAAAATAATTACTTCTCTTTTGGAAGACAGGTTTAAAATATTTAAAATGCCAAATCTCCACTACTTACCAGTTGTGCCTTAGCTTGCTCTAGCTCAAGCTCCAGCTTTTTCTGCTGAAGTTCTAACAACTGTTTTTGTTTTGCCAGTAACTGCTGCCTTATTAGTTGTTCTTGGGTAAGATTCTTTTGTATATCAGGAACAATTGGAGGAGTGGAGATGCTAGGGGAACTGACCACTGTGCCAGGTGTTGAAGGCTCTTCAGGCTATAAGAAAAAATAATTTGTTAAAAAATATATATCATAGCTAAAAAAGAAGCTAAGGGGGAACTAAAAATTATCAGTTTATCTCTCAGTAAATAAGATCCATAATCTTCAATGGCCAATCATGTTTAAAAGCACACAGAAAACTTTCCAGGAATTTAAAAACCCTAAGTACAAACAAGGCAGATATATTTTAAATGCACTATGAACCTGAGGGGGAAAAAAATTTTTTTAACTGATTCCATACAGGGTCTTCCTGATATTTCTTTCTGGCAAGAAATTTTAGAGAAATCAAAATTTGATAGTTAGAAGTATTAGTTATGTATCACTCATATTAAAACTTACCGATTTATTTAAAAATTTAGGATTCACATGGATGCTAGATGTATTCACATTAGGGGGTAGAGGTTTAATAGGCCAAGCAGGATCTAACGAATTGACTCTGACATCCAGGGCATAAAGTTTCTTCAAAGGGAATATCTCATCCCATGTGGAACGTAATTTAAATAAACTTTTTCTAGTATTTTCATCCACCTAGAACAACAAAACAATTCTATGGCTTGTTAAGTTACTATAGAATGTTTTGTACTATTAAGTATAAAGCCACATAAATCTCTTTCTACTTCACTATAGCACACATACTGCTCATTCGTAAATAATACAACAGTAATAATTTATTTAAGGTATATTTGGTTTGCAAACATAGTTAATAAATTTCTCCCTCAAAAAAAATTAGAAAATTAAAGTTATTATGACCTAGCCTTCACGAAAGCAAACTAGGCAAGTTTTTGTATTTTTAAAAGTACGAAATGTTTCCAAATTTTAGGGCTTGATATAGTATTCCTAATTCTACTCTTACTCTGGACAAAAACATAAAACAACTAGAAAATAGTTTATCTGATGGCTTAAATTTTCAAAATTAATTACATGGTAGTACAAAGTTAAAATTAAGACAAAACTATCTTACTAACCAATCTTCTGCAATACAATACGGTTGGTACCTAGGAACAAGCTGTTTGGGGTATGGAAGGCACCTTAATAACAGAAATACACAAAATTTTACCCACTGATGAGCTTTCATTTTAAATATCTGCTCAAGCTTGTGATAGGCAGAACAACAACAATATTTTTTAAATCGGCCATCAGAGAAACCTAGTACTTGGGAAAACTAAATTAGACTTTCAACTCTAGAATAATAAAGCCTTGACTATATTTGAGTCTTTATATAATAATTATATTTACTACAAGGTCATTTTCATCAACTATAGTGTTAAGGCCCAGTTAGATTTAGTAAAGGTATTTTACCAAACACCCACCTGAATTTGAACATACTGAAACTGAAACCAAAAGGTGGTTTTAGCTCCCCAACTTCTATAATACAAAACTTGCTTCTCAGACTAGACTCAAGTAAGCAGTATGTAACAAAAGTCTACAGTACACTATTAATTAACAAGTTCCTGAATACAATGTGAAATAGAGCTTTCCAAATTTCATCTGCATATACTTACTTAGCAGTATTTCTTTTCTCCAAGAACTTAACGGAAAAAAAATTACTCAAGTAGCAACTAAACATTTTCTGTTTAACAAACAAGTAAAACCTGATACTGAATAGTTCTTTCAAAGTAATCCCAATCCTCCAAGTCTGACAACTATAAGATTTCTCCAGACCCAAGTGCATCTACCAAAATATAAGAACTACCACCAATTTTCGTTAGGAAACAATCTTTAAATCTAAATAACTTATAAATATCTTTCACACTTATACCTAGTGTGAAAGATAAAGCCTGACAGGAAGACAATTACTTTCGCAAATCCCTCCTATTCAACATAATACTGTATTAACCAAACTACCAGATACAATGTTACAGAAGGAATTTACAATCTCTAGGTACAGAAACTAACAAGACTTTCTTCTAAACACTAAGGGAGGAGGGGTGGTATTTCCAAAATAACCTAAAGCAATTAACTGGTCGACCATTCACACATACCTAGAACATTCACATAAAAAATAAATACTTGAACAAAGTAACAAAAGAGGAAATATTTCCAGGAAAAAAAAAAAGTCACAACAAAAGTCTCACACATCAATCACAAGTTGAGACACACTGAGGGATTATGCTTATTTTCTAGATAGGAATAATCAACAGCCTAGGACCAAAAACCTAAACAATGAAATCAGAAGTGCTCTTGATAGCTTCAGGTCTTTTTGCCCATATTCTAAGTGATGAACAGATCGTGAATCAAATTAACAAACTCAATTCAAAAAAGCAAAAAATTCTAAACACAAATCCATCTATTCTTGAATGGATAATGTAAAACCTCTAGAATCTGCTCTAAAAATTTAACATAAAACACTAACTTTAGCATGGTATTTGACAAATGTCCAAGAAAATAAAACATTTCACCACCCAAGAAAACCCAACACAAAGACAAATATTTATTTAATCAGGAACATTTTTTAAAAATTCAAATGTTTCTAAATGCATATATACCTTTTCAAACACACAAATAAATGTTGCAACTAGATTTTTAGTAAAGGCAGTGAGATACTCTCTTCCAACGTTTTTCACGATAGAATCCATAAGGTACATAACGGGAAGCTTCTCTGAGGAAGGAGCCTGAAGTAATAAAAAGAAACTGAGAAGTTTAGTATAATGAATTGCCACCAAAGAATTACTTCTTAAAGTGAGTTTTTAAATCTACAATACAGACCTCTATTTCTGTTGATATTAAATACTTTTGAGTATTAACCTTTATGAAACTTGTGTTCAAATTCTCATCTCTTACAATGATCTTTGGTTGAGCATACAAAATAAGCTCAGAATTACCAGATAGAAAAACCATAATCTCCAGTACACACACTCAATACACAATGGAATTTCAGATTCATATGGTAAAAAGACCTGTGTTTTAAGTGACCAAAAAGGGGGGAGGGAGGATTATTTTCTGTTATCCAAGTGTAAACTTTGTGACTCACATCAATTTATAATGGTGTACCTAGGACTCAACGACGTTAAGTTTTCAGACTTCTGGCAGAAACCCTAATTTCCACAGGCATATTTTATATGTTAAAGTCTATGAAGCTTTTTTTACCTGTAAAATCATTAGGATTACTTCTCTATAATCCAATGAACAAAGAAATTAAGTACACTTCACATATGAAGTTAATGGCAAAAAAAACACTTTTAAACTTGCACATGAACACACAGGAAGGTGCAAGTTGTCACTGATACAAGAAAAACCGGATGGAGCAGCCGCTGAGTCATGTTAAACCAGGTTGAACTTGAATCTGGAAACCAGGATTTGTCCTGAAGATTTTCTTCACAGCACGGACTCTCCGTCGTAATATTTTTCCTCTGACATGCACAAACCAGAGGTTCTAAATTTGTGCAGAGGCAGTGTGGTGACGCTGATACAGGTGGCCCTTTCCAAAGCAAAGCAATGTTGCCCAGTTCAACGGCAATGCCTACCCATCACTGGCTTTTAGAAGGCACAGCAAGATTCCAGAAAGCATCAGCAGGTTCACAGACTTGTCGAGGAGCATTAAGACAGACCATACAAACTAAGTGTTAACTCTGACTCCACAGGAGCACCCATGATTTAAACAAAAAAAAAAAACCCCATTTACCCATCCCATGTGTATAGGAATCTTAACCCTGAACAACCTACCCATAGCTACCTGTAGCTAGGGTAGGCTCACAGTTCTGCAGTACACAATGCCATCATATTTCACAAAACCAATTGCCCATACAAGTGTGTGGAAGTGCTCTTGCTTCTGATAAGACCCTTACAACCAAAGTTGGCTAAGGAAACCTCTGAATAACTTGGTATGAAAAATGTCTTTTACGGTACTACCTAATAAAGGGTTCACAAGGCCACTGCATGTGGGTAAACTATTAAGTACCAACATGTCAAATGCTTTATTGCTGTGTCTTCATCTTACCATGTCGTGTTTTACACCATTTTAGTCACTGTTGTACTTACGAAGATAAACAGGCTTTCTTTAAAACCA
This sequence comes from Equus caballus, assembly GCF_041296265.1. Classification (NCBI taxonomy): domain Eukaryota; kingdom Metazoa; phylum Chordata; class Mammalia; order Perissodactyla; family Equidae; genus Equus; species Equus caballus. The sequence continues at coordinate 64,479,842 of NC_091690.1, forward strand.
AAATCTATTCAGTAGGCTAATTTTTTATTGTACAAGTGAATCCTTATATGTAATATTTTTTCACTACTACTGCCTCACGGGAGGAGTCTATTTAGGTGTGAATCCTTACGTTTAGTAATGCTGAGATGCCAGATAAGGACACAAACATTCACCTCCAAAAACACAAAATCAAGCCAGTTTGCTACCAAATGACAGAAAAATCCCTCCCCTCACCCTCAACCCCAACCCGGAATAAGATACTCCCCCCAAGTGACTTTTACACCTTTCCCTCAATCTGGATTTACAAAAATAACCAGGAACCGTGTGCCAAAAAAATTTCAGCGGTCTTTTATCAGCAAATAGTCCGTCTATTTTCACCACTCTGTGTAGCCATACACAAACACAAATTTTAATGTGGTCACTATATTCAGCATTTAGTTTCCACTTCTCAAAGGTCTTCTGGATCCATTAAAAACCAGCAAGGAAACTGTTCTTTGAGTGACAACCTGAGCTGCTAAATATTAGGCTCTGTGGAATATTAGTAATCCCCAAAACACTAGATAATTAGATTTTAAAAATCAGTTATTTTTTTTAAACGCAAGTGCAGTTGTTTTTTAAAAGGCATTCAATGTCAAGTTAAGCCTTCAATAAGGCAAAAACTAAGTTCTCATGTCCAACATGTTTGTGGTATCAATAAAAAGGATGTCGAGTATGAGGAATGCTTCCTTTTTAAATCTCACTTTTAAAAAAGAACAACTGTTTCAAACAGACATTCACAGGAAAAGATGAATGAAGACTTGTATTTTAGCTGTCAGACTGAGCATGACTAACTTGTTGGGCCCTTTAAAAGAAAAAAAAAACCTTACTTTTTGTCCTCTTTAAATTAAGGTATGAAAGGTCTACCTGAAACCGTGTATCTTGTGAACAGATTTACCCAAAAGAGTGGATGGAACCTAAAGAAGAATGAACCCAAGTCACTTAAAGACTTTTGTTTAAAACACACAACCACGTAGATAAAAATAAGTCTTGGAAACAGATTCTACACCTTACAAAGGTAAATAAAAAAGACAAATACATATTTTATATGTTTTATTCACAAATTTTATAATACCAGTCACACATTTCAAAACCATTTATTAGAGTCAGACCACTCAGTTTTACACTAGACAGAAACCGCCTCTAAACAATATATTGGTGGTTGTTGTTAAAGTGGCCTTTTAAAAGGGGTTCACTCTGCTAAAAGGAGGCTCATCCTGATAATTTCAATCACTAACACTAGAAAAAACTAAACCATAAGTACAAGCTTGAAAAATAACTTAAAACGTAGTACTGGGAAGCTATTAAAACTCATTAAGATAACTAAGTTTAACAGTAACTTTACTTAAATGACATATCGCTCCCACATGAATCCACAGAAGAGGAGGACTACAGGGAAACATAGGGTGGCAGAGGACCACTTCTGTCAAGGGGAGAAGAAAAGCACGTCTTCACTATCAGGGAAGGGAGGAAAAAAAGAGAAAAGGAAAAGGAGGAGGGACTCAACTTTTAAAAAAAAAAAACCTACAAGTACTTGTTACCCAGTGGGCCAGTTCTCCACCTACAGGTTGGATAAGATCTCCTCCCCCACCCAAACCCCACCCTCAACCCCAATTTCCCGTATTTTGGGGCAAATTAAACCCTCCGACAGGAGACTAAAAGTTCTATCTAGCCGCCCCCACCCCAAAATGGGGCTGACGGGTGTGAGCAGCTGCCTGGCTGGCAGGGAATGGATTCTCCTCTCTTCCCTTTCGCATCATGTGCTTTTCAGGCGCCATGTTGGGCTCCTAACAGGCGGCTGCTCCACTCGGGGCCAATTCCCTATTCCCACCGACCAACAGCTCGCTCCCAGGTCCCCCTTCACCTCCTTCCAACCCACAGAGCACAATTACTCAAAAGGGGACCGGGGGAGGGGGCACAGGGGAGAACCACCACTCCCCACCTTCCCACGGGTTTAAAATGCTTTTAACTCTTACTTCCCCACACCACAAACTGCCTTTAAGTCTCCCCCTCCCCAAAGGGCTCTATTCAAAGCGTGTGTGTCGGGACATACAATGCGGTGGCCTAAATAGGGAGTTGGTAAGCGGAAGTGGGACTCCACCCTTTATCCTCCCCACTCCCTCCCCCCAAGAGGCCCACGCTCGAAGCCTGGGCCAAAGACCGAACCTGAGTTGGAAGGGGAGGGTTGGAGAGGAGGAACACTGTCCCCCCCTTTGGATGGAAGCGAGACCTGGGATGAGGCTGACACTAAAATCAGGGAGTATTAGAAGAATAGGAGGCTGCGGGGTGTATAAAAACCTTGGCGGTTTGGGCCTCGATGAGAGAGACGATCTCCTTGGCGAAGGGCAGGTTCTCCTCGGCTAGAATGGTCAGCATATTGATGTGCGGTTTGCTATTGAAGGTCAGGTCTTCGAGTGATGACTGATAATCCCGACAGGCGTCCTCCCGGGCCCCCGCAGTACCGGCCTCGGCCGGCGTCTGCTCTGACATTGCGCCGCGGCCCCCCTCCGAGGTCCGCCGCAGCTGAAGCTGAAGCCGCTCTCGACACCCCGCCTCCCTTCCGACTCCTCTTCCTCTCCCCGGCTCTCTCGCGGCTCCGGCTTCACCACATGCTGACCGCGGAGGGGGGTTGGGGGACGACACAGGGGGAACCTCGGGTATGAAACGCCGCCGTCTCACTGGTGATCTCCGTCCACTTCCAGCCGCCACAGAAGCTTCTTTCTCCACAGACACAAAATGGCGGCGGCAGTGGCGGCTCCAGCTCCGAAAATGTCTGTGTTCCCAACCGCTGCGTCGTGCGAAATGAGCTAGGGGAGGGGAAATGTGCGGTAAAAGGGCGGGGCCGTTGGTAAAACCAGGCGTGATTGGCTCGCCGGGCAACGTCACGAGCCCCGCCCCCGGCCCTTCCGCAGGACGTCCTAGCACCGCCTTCTTCTCGGAGCCCTACCCGGGCTTTCGCAACACCTACAGCTCAGAGGTACGGTGGAAAAGACGGCGCCTCTCATTGGCCGGTTCATAAGGGACTGTTCGGTCATTTGTTACCATAACAACCCATTCAGGGAGGCCGATAGACCTTGGGGAGGCTGTTCCCGAGGTCCAACCCAACCAGTTTGAGAGGAAAGCGCAGTTGTCCCCTCTTTGTCCCTCCCTCGGCAGTCTCCTAGCCACTGAGCGGCTCGGTCAATCATCCTCCATCCCGCCTGCCCCGGCAGCCGCTGCCGGGAATGGGGGCAAGGGGAAGGAAAGCTTTCGGCCCGCCCCCCTACCGCCGACGGCCGCTCGCGTCTCAGGTGCTCCCGAGAGCCTGGGCGGGTCCAGCGGTCGGGCCGACTGTCCCTCCCGGAGCTAAGGCCGAGAAGGAGGCGCCGAATTTATCCGGAACCTCCAGAAGAGTCGCTGGAGAGTTGACTCCAGCAAACTGCTTCGCACGTCCACAAACAAAAACACCTAAGCTGCCTTTCTTGAGTTGACTCTTCAGGAAAATGCCTTTATTTACCGGTTGTGTGTGAAAGCCTTTTTCCTAGAGGTTTGGAGAACTTTGGGGAGCCTGCTCAGATCTCTAGGAAGGGTTTCTCACAACAGCCACGTCCAGCCCCGAGCTTGATAGCTTACCTCTCAATCGTCTGCATTTCGAAACAGCCTTAGAATACGCTATTTGGAGGAAGTAGGGGAAAAAAACATGTATTTTACTTGTAAGGATCTTTTCCCAGGCTTCTAAAATAAAATCCTGTTTGGAGGCTGAAAATGATCTCTCAAAACATTCAGATAGTTCTCTGTGGAGCTGCAGCATAACACAATAAATTAAAAGAGTGTTTTTTCGTTGAGTAGAGAGTAACCTAAAGGTAGGCTAAAAAAATTTAGGTGTTAATTAACACAAATTTGCCTCACCATCGTTCTCCTTGGGCTCCTAGGTTCTGTGGAGTTACTTGGATGGAATCCAGAAGAAACTGCACTTAAGAAATAAATTCCTTTATTTGTCCCGTATAAAGTAACATTTTCACTTCATTTCTTTTGTTTTTGTTTTTTTGGCAGCTTTATTAAGGTATAATTGACATGTAATAAACACATACTTAAGGTGTACAAGATTGTTTTGACGTGTATTTTTCATTTTTTCTTAACATGATATCTATGAATGAAAAGTAAAACCTGAGGAGGACAGCTTGTATTTTCTCATTTGAAGCTAAGAAATATTGTTGAATAGTTGTTCATTGGTCTCAATAATTTCAGACCATTGTCAGTGGTGATATTTAGATATAATAGACACGGGTAAAATTAAGGAACTTTCAAAGTTCCTGTTTTCCAGAGGGAAATGTCCAGGGTAAAATACTTCTCTAATAGTTTTCCTTGTAATTTTAAACGCGGATTTATTTACTGAACTTTGAGTTATAGAAAATATCTGCCTTTCATTATTTCTTAATATCCTTTTAACAACCAAGTGAACTTTTAAAAGATATGAGTCTTCAAAGCCCTGGTTTGGCTTCTGTTGTATCCCTCCCAGGCTACACATGGAGTAAACAATAAATGCTTAGCATATAAATCAGCCAATCTATGCATCCACCAAAGACATGGAAAACTCGAGTGACATAGCAATCTTATTTGAATCCTGTGCTATGCTACCACAAGATATTTTTTCTATATCCTCAGGACACACCACAAACTAGATAATTGTTATTTTTAAATATAAAAATGAATGCGTGAAAATTCTCCCATGATAGTTTCAGTGCCAGTTCTTTCAGCAGAATGTGTAACTAATGCATTCCGCACCAACTTTAAGCCCCAGTTATCTGCCCACCTCTAGGCTAGGTGTGGAGGTGAACATGACAGGCCCTTGGCCTGGCCTTCGTGAAATTTGTAGCCCTATTATAATCTCATGTAGTAATATGAAAAAGTACCACACTTGACAAGGAAACAGTGAGTATCCCAGAGCTATTTTCAAAAACCAAACCCACTGATTATTGTGTTTCCACAGAATATGAAGTCTTTCCATTTTTTTGAGGAAAATAACTGTACTCATCCCTTCATTTACAGAATGTTTACAAGAGGAGTTAATTCCTCCAGAAAAAAAATCTCTGTCTAGGCAATCAAGTACCCTTCTGATGTAAATCTTTGAAGTCATCAGAAAGACTGAAACATGTATACTAAGCATAGAAAGTAGAAAGGAACTAAGGGAATATGAATTAAAAAGCAATCCCTTTAAAAACAGGTCGTTAACTAGCACTGTCAGCAGGTGGAACTTCTTTAACATGTGAATCCAATGTATGTAAACAATGGGTAAATATGTGTAAATAATGCAGGAATAATATTTACACTATATATGTATATGTATATATAAAAATATTTACACATTATATATAATTTATATTCTTTCTAAAAACATGAACAAGCCTTTTATCCATTTAAACATTCTTTACTGTTTGCACATCCTATAATTACAAAAGCAATCCATATTTATTCTAGAGAATTCAGGTACAAGCATTTAACCAAAAAATGAAAGTTCCCTCCCTCTGCCTTGGCCACAAGGTAATCACTGTTCACAGTATAATGTATATTCTTCCATGCCTTTTCCAATGAACATACACACAAACATAATGTGCACAACTTTTTATTTTTGATCCTTACAAAAATGGGATAATTCTATAAAGTTCCTTATTTACTTTTTGAACTCAAGGTATCATGGACATCCTTTCGTGAGCAGTCCTAAAACTATGTAATTCAAAGCAATTGTTTTTATAGTTCATGGCTTAGAATGATGACTCTCGCAAGAATAAAGCCATTCTAGTGTTAGCTCAAAACGAGGCTTTAAATTTGGCATGTAGTAGATATTCAATGAGTACTTGTTGACTGATCCGGACCTTCTGATTTCAATTTCACCTTGCTTGTCCACTGTCGTATTCCACTAGCTCAAACAGGCAAATACAGGGTTAGCTGAGAACCCAGGATAGACAGTAGACTTGATGTTATGGAGTTTAGAGATAGACATTATCAGGAATGGAGGCTGACTGACAATTCAAATGGAGTGATCGCTATGTTCCAAAAACCAGTTCACAGTTTTTGGTCTTACAAATTTTATTTTGCCAACAATCCTATTCTTAGCAATCTTTCTGCTTATTTCAGAAAAATACAACAATAGGTACAATTTCTCAATTTAAGTTTTGCTCCCATATATTTATCTTAATCATTTGGCATTTCCTTCCAGTTGTGGATGAAAAAAGCAAAAGAATATGCAGCAAATGAATACTAATAGAAAATCTCCCAAATAGTATTATTGTGTAACACATTTTAGATATTCCTGGCTAAAAAACTGTTCATTTTTTTATTAGTTCATTCAACACGGCCCCTGCTCACAAGGAGATCATAGTCTGCTGGGTGAGATAAGCAATTAAACCTACAATTACTGTACGGTATGATAAGAGTCATATCTTAGAGTATAAGAAGACAGCAGCATAGACTGGGAGCATGAAAGAAGCATCTAAATCAAACTGGAGCAGTCTGGGAAGCCTTCATGTAGGGTTGACAGTTGGCGGGTTTCACAGGAGTGACTAGGAGTAACTAGATTAAGAGAGAAAGGGGCATTCCTGGCAAAAAGACAGAGGTAAAGCAAAGATTTGTGGGACCCAAAGCACACACAATTTGGAGAAAAATAACACAAAATTACAAATATAAATTTTATGGCCCATGTTGTGTAAGTTTTACTGTATAGTGACCTATATGAAGAGGCCTACTCGAAGAAGGAAATATATCTCTGAGATCTGCAGGTATTTCAAAACAGATCAAAATGTGTGTATGTAGGAGAATTTATGAGATAATGGCCGATCATGAGTGATTTCTTATGAGCTTATAGTACAAGAAATGGGAGTCCATTGAAGAATTTTTATAGGAGAGTGGCGAGATTTTTGTATCAAAAAGATAATTCTGGCATTGCCAGGTGTGGTAAAAATTAAATTACATTTCTTCAAAAACACTTAGGGTTGTCTTCTTTTCATATTTAAGCAGAAATTGGGATGGAAAAAGTGGATATACATCGTAATAGGTGATTTTGACGTATAGGTTTGGTTATAAAGTTTACTCTGAGAATTATGTGAATTAGTTTTAATTGCATCACATTCTAAAATTCATTTCCAAGATTATTTGGTGTTTGAAATTCTTGTGAGTGAAAATAAAAAGCTCTATTCTTCTTATCACTTAAGTCATTTTCTGGTACCGACTTTTGCTTTGAGAGGCCCAGTTCATCTAATTTCAGGACTGTTCTGTGCCAGGAAATAACTTAGGCCAAAGCAAGAATAGAGACTGTTATCAGAAAAGTGAGTTAAACTGAAGCAATGTGTGCATGTACCGCATGGAGAAACCACAACTTAAAATAGTAGTTCAAAGCATGGAGGCTGACATAGTGGTTTCACTCCTGTCTCTGTAGCAGCTTCTTAGCCAGATGACTCTAAGAAAGTCATCTAATTTCTTTAAGCTTCCATTTTCTCATATGTAAAAAGGAATTACTGACAACTCGCACCTCATCAGGTTATTTACAAGGATAGAATGAGATGATATATGCTATTGTGGGACTTTACCATGGTGTATTTGACCCATTAATTTCACTTCTAAGAAGACAAGACAGATTCACTCACACAGGTGTGAAAGAAAGTGTGTAGAAGGTTACTAATTTCAGCATAACTTGTAGTAGCAACCAACTGAAAACACTTGAAATGTCCATTAGTAGGGGACAGGTTAAATTATAATACCTCTATGCAATAGAACAGTATTTCAAACTTTTTAGTCTCAGGACCCTGTTACACTGTTAAAAATTGAGGACCCCAATAGCTTTAGTTTATATGGATTACATCTATCAATATTTATTAAAACTTAGAAATTATAAAAATATTTATTCATTTAAAAATAACGATAATAAACCCTTTACATGTTAATATAAAAAACATACTTTTCAAAAAAGTAACTGTTTTCCAAAACACAAAAAAATCAGAAAGGTGGCATGGTTTATATTTTTGCAAATCTCTTTAATGTCTGGCTTAATAGAAGACAGCTGGATTTTTAGGTCTGCTTCTGTATTCATTCTGCTGCAATAAAATAGGACATGTAGGCTCTGGAAAACTCCATTGTGCTCTAGTGATGAGACTGAAAACGGAAAATAGCATCTTAGTGCTATTATGAAAATAATTTTGACCCCAAGATCCCCTGTCACTTTGAGAACCACTGCATTGGAATATTACATGGCTTTTAAAAAGAATAAGGAGGCTCTTTACGTGTTGCTGGAGAACAATCTCTAAGATACATTGTTAAGTGAATCAAAAGAACTAAAAGCAAGGTCTAGAACTCTGCAATAGTATACTAACACTGCATTCATTTATAAAAATCAGAGTAATAGAATATATACATATAGATATGTATATGCTTGTATTTGCAGGTAACATCACTGGGAGAATGTATGGACACTGGTAACACTAATTGCCTCTGAAAACAGGGTAAGAAGAAATCTTTTCACCTCATTCCCTTTTTTTGCCTTTTGAACTTTCTACCTTATGAAAGTATTAACTAATCAAAAAAACTAATTTGCTTTCAAAGAAAGAGATGATATATATGTACTTTCCAGTGCCTGGCAGATGCTCAATAAATTATAGATAGTGCCTTTTTATTCTGAAATAAAACCATTATTTTAAAAGCTTTTGTAGCAATAGGGAAAATGTAAAACAACTGAAAATCTTTTATTTTGAATGCACACGCTCTTATTAAACTGCCTTAGAATTAAATGCACAAAATCTGAACATCCTGATAATTTCAGTTATTTGAAATTTGTTATTAGAAAGATCATAAGAATTGTGGAGATAGCCAAATAAGAATCTGCAAATAATGTCCAATTCATTCAACCAGTAAATAGATGAGCTACCTGATCAAGCAAAGAACCCTAAGGCTAATTAGAAAATTTCATAGAGCCAAGTCAGCATAAACTTTTAAAAAATGTTTAATACTAACCATTGGTTTGAAATAATTTTTGCTGCATATTAATCAACTTTAAATTCTCAGGGAATTATAACAACAAATATTTATTTCCTCTCTCACAGGTCTATAGGTTGGATGTGGCTCTGCTAGGCTTAACTGGAATCAGTTGGGCTTGACTTCAGGCTGCTGGTTGGGTTCAAGCCTGTTCCATATATTTCCTCATTCTTCTTGGACCAGTGGCTACCTGGAACATGTTCTTCCCCCGGAGGGTCACTGGAGTCCAAGAGAGTAAGCAGAAACGTCAGATGCCTGTTAGGTCTTGGCCTGGAACTGGCACACTTGTCACTTTGGCCCACATCTCATTGACCAAAGCAAGTTAGAAGGCCAAACACATCATCAGTTGGGAGGAGGGGAGGTGTCCTCTGCCTCCTCTAGTGAGAGACACTAAAGAGTCATATGATTTTTGGTTTGGTTTTGTTTTGTTTTGTTTTTTCAGGAAGATTAGCCCCAAGCTAACATCTGCTGCCAATCCTCCTGTCTTTGCTGAGGAAGACTGGCCCTGAGCTAACATCCGTGCCCATCTTCCACTACTTTATATGTGGGATGCCTACCACAGCATGGCTTGCCAAGCAGTGCCATGTCCGCACCTGGGATCTGAACCAGCGAACCCTGGACCGCTGAAGCAGAACGTGCACACTTAACCACTGGGCCACTTGGCTGGCCCCTAAAGAGTCATATAGGAAGGAGGTAGATGTAGAATTCCAATACAGGAAGGCCGTGAAGTATTGGGAATAATGATTCAAGCTATCACACCATTTTTAAAGAGCTCATTGTGCTCCTTAATGGCTCAAGAATAATGACTCTGGGTAAATGCAATCCAAGATGCAAAATCTCTGGTCCATAAACAACTTTATCCTGCTGAACTGGTAACCTCAGTTTCCTTGGGTTGGTAAAGACTGAGGCAATGAAGTAAATCAATCACTTATTTGAATAATCTGTATATATTTGCTATTTATTTGGGGGAAAGGGGAGCAAGATAAGTGGCAGCAGTAGGGGTTTGTTGCCGGTGCAAGCTGCCTCCCTTGTTTTGGCCCCAGGCTGGCTTTCAGCCTTGCTGAATATAGTATCTCCAAGGTGCCTTTGCCACCACACACTGGGTCATCATGAATGATAGGAAGATCCAGCAGCAAGATTTTTGCTGAGTGTGTGGCAGAGCACAAACTTGAAGGCTGGGCTGGATAGCAAAGACAGGATCTTGTGGTACTTAGATCTCAACAAGCTACTAAAAGAGAGTCCTCTAATATACACAGAATCTATCTGTCCCTCAAGACATTTGAAATCAGGTAAAATGAAACTAATTAAAGATGCAACCCATCCTTAACCACTTCAACTATTGATTGGACCAAAGTGATCAGCTCCGCATCCTATATGCCTAACAGAAGAAAGGATGTGTCCTCTGGGGGACAGAAGGTAATATGTACACCAACCACTATAGTTTTTAAAATAATATCTGGCTAACATCAATTAAAAATTAAAGACTTGAGAAGAAGCAGGGCAATGTGACCCAAAATCAAGAGAAAAAAAGTCAGTAGAAGCAGATCGACAGATGACCCATATGTTGAATTAAAATAGAATGACTTTACTATAACTATTACAAATATGTTAAAGAAATTTGAGGAAAAGATAAGGTGAATGGAAAGATGAATAATTTCAACAGAGGAATGACTCATTCTCTCTAAAAAAAAAAGACCAAATGGAAATTATAGAAATAAAAGAAAAAACATGAAGTTAAAAATGTAGCTCAGTAAATTCCTGGCCATTATTTTCCTAGTCACTATCATTCAACATGTGAGATCATTTGTAACAGCTGATAGAGACTAGAGAAACACTTTGATCGTATTAGCAACACATTAGCATTCTAGCTCTTAAGTAAATCATTTCCTCAGAGGATTTGTTTGTTTGTTTCTTTCTTTCTTTGGCTGAAGAAGACTAGCCGTGAGCTAACACCTGTGCCAATCTTACTCCACTTTATATGTGGGTCACCACAGCAGCATGGCTGATGAGTGGTGTAGGTCTGCACCTGAGATCCAAACTGTGAACCTGGGCTGCCAAAGCAGAGTACACTGAACTTAATGAGTATGCCATGGGGCTGGCCCCTCATTTTTTTTATATTGCTGCATATTTCACCTTTTGCCAGAAGTCTGTGATTGCACCCTCTTTTGGATTCATGATCTCCTATACACCTTCACCATCTAGAACATTTCAGAGAGAGTGCTATCACAAACAAACAAATAACTGTAGCTAATTTTTAAGTTGTTTTGACATTTAAGGTTAATACCGAAAAATCAGCTGTTCTATCATCTCAGAGGAGCCAGGGTTTTCATATACTTCTATCTATTCACTTCATGTTAAATCAAAGAAAAATTCTGATTGTAAGACATTTTACATGGTCTTATTTGTACCATCCTTGAAATGTTTTTACTCTCCCTGTTACAAATCAAAGGCCTCCACACCAAAACCTTCTCTAAGAACATCTGCCTCTGAACCAGAATTGTAACATTATGCCTCAGATAATTTACTTTATATCTTTTATCATATGCTCAAAGAACTCTCATTGTTTTGAGATGAGCGGTATTATTTAAATAAATTGAATATTATGTCAATTTGGGTAAGACCCTTTTATTTTTATTTATTTATTTATTTTTTGAGGAAGATTAGCCCCGAGCTAACTACTGCCAATCCTCCTCTTTTTGCTGAGGAAGACTGGCCCTGAGCTAACATCCGTGCCCATCTTCCTCTGCTTTATACATGTGTTGCCTAACACAGCATGGCTTTTGCCAAGCGGTGCCATTTCCACACCCAGGATCCAAACCAGCAAACCCCAGGCCACCGACAAGTGGAATATGCAAACTTAGTGACTGCCACCGGGCCGGCCCCATGGGTAAGACATTTTAAAAAGTACTACTTATAATTTTAGAGATCAAGCATTTTAGAGAATCTGACACATAACCTTACAATCTCCAAACAAAAATGTGCAACTGATTACTTGATTTTAGACTTATAAAATAATTTTTATAGTATTGCAATTAATAAAATAGTATTGCAATATCTTAAAGAACTCAAGAACTTGGAAAGGTTTTGTTTATGAGGTCAAGCATTCAAAGTGCTTAAAAGAAAATAGAATGTATTGAATTTATAAATGCAATTTAAAGGTTTCAAGAAATGCAATTAACTAAGTTGGAAATAGTGTTAATTGTTTGATAAAGATTTGTTTACTCAAGTGGAGTTGATTGACAGTAATCAGGAAATTTTTAACATTTTCTAGGTATATAAATAAAATAATTGAACTTATTATTTTAACTCAAAATCATAATTGATGTGGGCTCAGCAAGCTGAGGAGTTGAAAGAAAGATTTCTTGGACTCTCAAGGTCTGGTAGTAGTGCTCTTTTATTCAGAGAATAGTATGGGGACAGAACCCATGGGCAGTAAAGAGCTGCAGGCGTGGGGACAGGACCCATGGGCAGTGAAGAGCTGCAGTGTGTTGAGGGTTAGGGCTAAATTTATAAGGCATGGGGACGTGACTTACTTTTACTAGATAAAGGAAAGATGATGTAAAAAGTCATTAAATGGTATCAGTGCAGATGGGCTCTGGTTACTGTGTGGTCATATAACTTTAGATATGAATCAGGTCACATAGATCGGCATGTAGGCCAGGACACCTTGGGCTTTTCTCCCTGGGGCAGCCTTGATCCACATCAATAATGAAAATTAAAGTTTCTTCAATTGTCACCTTAACATATTAACTATTAATTTTTAAAAATTCCAATATCAATGAAAAATCTTTTCTATGTACAAAGCCACTCTTGGACAGTTAAAAATTCACATTAACAAAGTCATTTGTTGGGGCCAGCCCAGCGGCGCAGCAGTTAAGTTCACACATTCCGCTTCAGCGACCCTCAAAACAAACAAAACAAAGAAAAAAACAAAGTCCTTTGTTGAATTAGGTTAGGTAATGAAATTAAAAGTATCTGATTATTTGAAAGGAATATGTCATTCTTTTGTTTAAATATAACAATAATCAGCCTGTTAGAAACCTTGGAATACATTTTTTTTTCTTTTTTTGAGGAAGATTAGCCCTGAGCTAACATCCGTGCCTATCTTCTAATTTTTTTTTTTTAAGGAAGATTAGCCCTGAGCTAACCGCTGCCAATCCTCCTGTTTTTGCTGAGGAAGACTGGCCCTGAGCTAACATCCATGCCCATCTTCCTATACTTTGTATGTGGGATGCCTGCCACAGCATGGCTTGACAAGCGGTGCTAGGTCCACACCCAGGATCTGAACTTTCGAACCCCTGGCTGCCAAAGCAGAACGTGTGAATTTAACCACTGTGCCACGGGGCAGGCCCCTTGGAATACATTTTTGACAGCCTGACGTTCTTCACTTCACCAGAGAACTTAGAGGCAAAGCAGGGTAGTAGTGTAGCTTCCTTCTTTCTCTATTCTGAGCCAGAGCCATCATTCTAAACATCTGCTGCAAAGACTTGAACCCTTCTGCGGCTTCCCATAGCCCCCACGATCAAGTCCCAAATGCCATAAGGTCCCACTTACTTTGGGCCTTGCCTACCCCTGAGCCTCAGGAAGCCAGTCTGCCCTGGATCTCCATATTCCAGCCACATAAGCAAAGCTCTGAGTCTTTTCTTTACTCCGGGCTTTAGCAATTCCATTTGCTCTGCTTGCATTGTTCCCCTCAGCATCCCCTCACTGCACCAACATGCACAATGGCTGACTCACTCTTTCCTAAAGAGGCCTTCCTGACCCTCCAGACTAGGTTAAGGACCCCTCGTTTTAAGTCTTTGAAAAAGCTTAACAGAAATCATATCGCTTTGTCACATGATTGTTCAGGCAACCATAGGGGGTTGTTCATCCCCTGTAAAGTATATTTAGATTGTTTGTAGTGTTTGCTATTATACACAATGACTCAATTAACACCTTTGTATGTTATTACTATACTACAACAGATGCTGTCGCTGCCTGGCACATATTCCCTTGGCCCTCACTGTTTCCTTACTCTTGGGGATGTCTTTTCACTTCAACCACCTGTGACTCTGCCTTAGGCTTTCTCAGGGCGAGGAGAGAGCTTGGTCCACACCTGGGCAGGGCACTAACAACCCAGCAGCCCACCATCCAATGATGGATGGCACTTTGTGGATAACTATCTCAACCTCCTTGGGCAAGACACTTCTGAGACAAATTCCATCCAGTCCCCTGAGGAGGACCGAGCCCCAGTTGCCCACAGAAGTAACCTGTTTATTAATCCTGCACCCTGTATGGGCTTCCTTCCCTTCCCTCTCTCATTTCCCCACCCCCTCACCAGTGATTCTGAGTCACTGTCCAAATAAAACACTTGCATTCAAATCCTTGTCTCAGGGGCTATTTCAGGAAGAATCCAACCTAAAATATTATCAAATCTTTGCTTACCTAGATTCATTTGATAATTACTAAAGTAGGATCTCTGGCTCAAGGGTTAAGTATTTTAAATTTTGATCTATAATGCCAAATGGCTCTCCAAAAACCTTGGTGTGAGGAATGTCTATTTAGCCAGGACTATTTAAAATTTTTAATTTTTTAGTATATATCCTTTTGAATTTTATACATGATTTGAGACACATTTCTAGCAGTGAGCAGTTGTTAGCTAAATTGTGTACTAGGATCTTTTAGTAGCTTGTTAAGAGAACAGGGGCTTTGGAGTCAGGTAAACCCAGGTTAGAGTCCTACATCTTACTTATTAACTTACTTGTTAACTATGTGACCTGGACAAGTTATTAACATCTCTAAGCAACATTTCTTTTATGTCTAGAACAAGCAAAAAAAAAAAAAGGTACCAATTTCACAGGTTATTTGAGGACTAATGAGGTGATTCATTAAAAAAACAGCTTAGTGAGGGGTCAGCCTAGTGGCACAGTGGTTAAGTTCGCGAGCTCCTCTCTGGAGGCCCAGGGTTTGAAGGTTTGGATCCCGGGGCAGAGATACACAATGCTTGTCAAGCCATACTGTGCCAGGCGGCCCACATATAAAATAGAGGAAGATGAGGACACATGTTAGCTCAGGGCCAATCTTCCTCAGCAAAAAGAGGAGGGTTGGTGGTGGATGTTAGCTCAGGGCTAATCTTCCTCAAAAAAAAAAAAAGAAGAGACACTGGTGGAACCATAATTCAAAAAACAAGATAATTAAAAAAATAGCTTAGTGGCTGGCAATATTAAGAACCCAATAGGGGCCGGCCCTGTGGCCGAGTGGTTAAGTTTGTGCACTCCGCTTCGGCGGCCCAGGGTTTCCCTGATTCGGATCCTGGGCATGGACATGGCACCGCTCACCAAGCCATGCTGAGGCAGCATCCCACATGCCACAACTAGAAGGACTCACAACTAAAAATATACAACTATGTACCGGGGGGGCTTTGGGGAGAAAAAGGAAAAATAAAATCTTTTAAAAAAAAACCCAATAAATGATAGTTATTATTATTACTAGAAAGAAAGAACAATCTCTTACTTACATTTATGTCCTATGGTACTGAGCACAGTACCTTGGACCTAGAAAATGTTCAAATGTTTATTTAATTGAATAACTTTATCTACACAGTTGTTGAAGAGATCAAATGATAGAATGTGTATAAAAGGGTTTTGAGGGGCTGGCCCCGTGGCCGAGCGGTTAAGTTCGCGCACTCCGCTGCAGGCGGCCCAGTGTTTCATTGGTTCGAGTCCAGGGCACGGACATGGCACTGCTCATCAAACCACGCTGAGGTGGCGTCCCACATGCCACAACTGGAAGGACCCACAGCGAAGAATATACAACTATGTACTGGGGGGCTTTGGGGAGAAAAAGGAAAAGAATAAAACCTTTAAAAAAAAGAGGGTTTTGAAAACTAGAAGATACTGTAGAAATGTGGTGCTACCTGTCCCCTACCTAACCCTTGACTGGTCAAAAGCCTCACTTTTTTTCAGAGAATAGTTGGCTAGATGGTGTCCCTCTTCCTGTTCTTCTCAAAATCCTTATTTTGAGGCATTTTTAGACTCCTACTCTGTATGAAACTGCCATTTCTACACCTGTTCTGCTTGCAGCTGTGCCACTGAACTGTCAGGAGCAACTGCTTCAGTATGGAACCCTATTGCCAGTCACCCTGCATCAAACTCCACTAGGCTCGTGGCCCATGCCACAGGCAGTCAGATCGGGGTCAGAAGTATAGAAATTTGATCTGGGTTTTTTGAGACGGTCCAAATTTCAAATGTCCAGATATTTTAAACTGATTTTTGCTAATTGTTATGCTTCTTTTTATGTAAACTTATTATTATCAATTTATTCATTCCTTCCTCAGATTTTTATTAAATACCTAATATGAGATAAGCACTGCTGCCATCTTGAACAAGATAGACACGATCCTTGCTCTCAAGGAGCTTACAATCTTGTAATTATGTGAATCACTAAATGTGGTTTAATTTTTATGCTTTTGCAAGACTTTTCATATGAATAAACTCACAAATTGAAAAACAAATTTCCAAGCTTGTGTCTACCTTTAAAAAAATTTTTTTTTTTTAAGATTTTATTTTTCCTTTTTCTCCCAAAAGCCCCCGGTACATAGTTGTGTATTTTTAGTTGTGGGTCCTTCTAGTTGTGACATGTGGGATGCCACCTCAGCATGGCTTGATGAGTGGTGCCATGTCCTCACCCAGGATCCAAACTGGCGAAACTCTAGGCCACCCAAGTGGAGCACAAGAACTTAACCACTGTGCCACGGCTGGCCCCCAGATACATTTTTCATTTTTAAAAATATGGTCACTTGAGCTGTAAAGAGATGCAAAGGATCATATCTTTCCCAGCAGTGCTCTCAGAAAGAGGAGGAGAAAGAAGACAGAATTTTACTTTAAAGCCAGGCACTTCACTTATCTAATTAAATCAAAACAACTTGAGAGGAAGATGTTCTCATCTCCATTTTAAGAAGAACTGAGGCTCAGAGAAGCTAAATGTCTCGCCAAAGTCTACCACTAACAAATGCCATTGCTAAAGTTAGAACGCAGTGCTGTCCGGTTCCCCAACCCAGGCTCTTTCCCCAATCCCATTCTACCCCAAACCAAGCAACCAAATATTAAGCCAAATACATATTATTGAATGGTACTTGCCATGGGTGGGATACAAAAGAATATGGTTCTTAAACTCAAGGGGCTTAAATCAGGTTGTCATGAACAAAGCTAAGTGACTCCAACTATAATGAGTTCCCAGAAAATACACATAAATGTGGGCTTGAGTGGTTCAAAGCAGCCTCACAGAAAATATATGTTGCCCTAATCTCTTCCAGGCATGTGCATTTCTCATACTGCTAAGTGATCTCTCTGATCTGATTGTATTCAATTCGTTTTCCTGCCTTCCTGCCTTCCTTCGCTCCAAGAATATGGGCTCCCTGAGGTCAGGACCCACAATCTTGCTCCATTAACCTTTGTGTTCCCACAATCTAACACAATGCCTGCTATGTAATAGCAAGAATTTGAGAAAAGTTGAATAAAATTGAGATGGCTCTTGAGAACTGGGTATGAGAAAATTTAAGATTAACAAGGGTAGAGTATTCTGGGTGGTGGCAATGACGAGGGCAAAGGTGAGGAGGATTAAACTACGGCAAGTGTGGTAGGAATAGTCTGAATGGAACAGAAGTCTGAAAAATTGAATGCCATAGTTATTCCAGTGTTCATGGGGGCACCTATGACCTGGAAAGGAAAACTTTTCAGTCCAGAAAACTAACTTGAGATTACAGGCACAGTAAGGGAAAATGGGAAAAGGTAGTTAAAATCATCATGAAAACAGAAGCAGTGGGAGCACTGGAGAAACATGTAAAATGCTCATCATCTCCCAAGCAACCTGGACCCTCTGTGAGCAGCCAGCCCAGAGGAATCAGACTGTAGCAATCACCTCATCTGTGCTGCTAGACTGCATTCCAGGGGTGAGTTAATGATCCCATCTTTCCATTTGATCCTAAGTATAGCTCTAGGTGAGGCTGTGAAAACATCCCTGAGCACTAAGGGTAGCCAATTAGAAGGCACTTCTTTCATTGTAATCTTCCTCCTGCCCCTTCTTCTACCCCTCCCATTAAGTCATAATGACTCCATCTCATTGGCTGAGTTGCTAAGCTCTTTAGCCTACTGGAGCAAATAAAGGTGAGGCTCAAAGAACAAGAGCAAAACAAGAGTGTTATACTGTTTCTTATCCTACTAAGAAGAGGCCCACCCTTTTTGAGAGGCTGAGGGGAGGGGTCTTTCACAGAGCCACGTAGCCCAGGTTTCAAGCACAAGCAGGGCTCAGACTTTAACTGCTATTTATTTTTTCAATTATTTTATTGAGGTCATATTGGTTTATAACATTGTGTAATTTCAGGTGTACATTTTTCTGTATCAGTTTCTGTATAGTCTGCATCATGCTTACCACCAATAGTCTAACTTGGCTGCTATTTAGTGTTGAAAATGACAAGGAAAGGCCTTGTCATAAATATTAATCCTAAATGAGACCTATGCACCCTCAGAAGTAGCTACATCAGAGAGAGAGTGATTCAAGATGAGGGGCCTCAAGATGCGAAAGCTGCCTCAGCTCACAGAGGCTCTTTCAGGGTCTAAGAATAAGGAGAAGAGACCTAAATTACAGCAGTTATCTTTGTGCCTAGAGGCTGGGAGGAGAATGTTCTAGGCATTATTGTTGTCTTCAAAAGGACAAACTGTACTTGGGCAGTTTTAAGTTTCCTCTCGCCTGAAGCTTACCAGAATCCAGGTTGTCCTTCACCTGGTCCAGTACAGTATTTTTTTCCACTAAACAAGTAATCCAAGACTATCTCTATGGTTTTTATTCCCACTAGCAAGATCAAACCCCAGGCTTAAACCTGTCATCTTGCTAGTAACTCAGCAAACATATACGGAGCCTGCCCATGAGCCAGGAATTAGGCTAACTGCTGGGAATAGAGAGAAATAAGTTATAGACTTTGACCTCCAGATCCCAGAGTCTAGTCAAAGAGGCAGAAATGTGAACAATTCATTGCAGTGCAATGCAGTAAGTGCTATAATTCAGCTAAGAATTGGAAATAGAGTTGAATAAAGAAAGATTAACTCTACTTGTGGTAACTGGAGGATAGTGTCCAAGAGAAGACGATGATTAAGTTAAAACTTGAGATACACGTAGGAGTGTGACTGGTGGACATGGGGAAAAGGAATTCCTGGCAGGATAAACAGCTCGTGCAAAGACATGGAGGTGTGAAACAGCATGAGTTCGGTGTTATCATTACGTGCTAATGAATTGAGTTACACTTCCTGGTGTCACCCCTTCAATCAGCAGTGCCGACCTCTGCAGTTTGCACCAGATACCATTCATTCATTTAGCAAGTATTTATTGAGCCCCTACTACATGATGAACTCGGTTCTAGGGGCTGGGGAGACAGCAAAACTGGCAAAGTCCCTGCCTTTAAGGAGCCTACATTCTAGTGGGAGGAAGCAGGTAATAAAAAAACAATACATTACAGAGTGATAGGGTTATGTAAACAGGTAGCTGCCATGGCATAGAATCTCAGTTCCAGAAATACGTTATTTAGGATTTGTTTGGCTGCACATAACAGAAAAGGCCAATATAACAGACTTACACAATATAGAGTTTATTTCTTATATAAAAGAGATAAGTAGTTCAGGGCTGTTATGGTATTTATCAAGTTGTCAGAGACCCAGACCCCTTCTAACATTCTATTCCACCATCTTTAGGATGTCGCTCTAATTCTCATGTTGCAAGACAAATGCTGGTGCTCCAGGAATGACACAATGGTCTAGGCGGCAGGATGGAGGAACAGAGAAGGGTCGGCCCTCTTCCTGTTAAAGAGATATAAGAAGGATCATACATCATTTCTAGTTACTGTGACCCTGCCTAGCTACAAGGAAAACTTGAAAAATAGTTTTTTAGCTGGGAAGCAACAATCTCAGGTAAAAATGAGCATTCTACTTCCAAAGAAGGGAGAAATGAATAGGAAGTGTAATAGTCAAGCTCTCAACAGGAAACAATTGGTACTCTCAAAATTAAGGAAATTTATTTACAAAGGGACTATTATAAAGGTGAAGATCAGGGTTCTGCAAGGCACAGTGCAGTGACCTGGGGGCTTGTAGCAGCTGTGTAGTTACCAATCCAAGATCCAAAGGGACAAGGGGGTGAGGAGTCTCAGAACCCAAAAGGAGAGAGGAATGTGTAGATTTGGTGGCCTTGGAAGAACTGTGACTTTGGTTGAGGGACTCAGACAGCCAGAAGTGGCCTTGCAGGGAGGAAGTCAAGGCAATAAATACCCTGCCCCTCTTCCTGCCCTCCCTCCACTCTCAGGCTGGGGCTTTCCTTTATCCTACCCTAACTGGAGGGCACTGAGCCCTAGGCATGGAGCGGGGAAGGAAAGTGAAGAGTGGATCTAGGGGGCAAACAGGAAACATTGAGCACAAGGCACAGTGGCAATCTCGGCCACAGGGAAGGTTTGGAAACACCAGACTCCTGTCCACTTGAGTTTTGCATCCAGTCCTATTTCTCTCTCACAGGTCTTCTTCCTCTATTCTTTCTCTCATGCTCCTTAGCCCTTCTCCCTGCCTGCTCCTAATAATGCTATTTTGACACTTCCTGATGAAGGTTCTACCTTTCCAACAGACAATCCTTCACTGGATCGCTTCTAACCTCTTGATCTAGCACTCTCTAACTCAGAAACTATCCTCATGCGGTGTGCTCCCATTTCAACCTGTTTCTACCCCGAGAGTAGGAATAGTTGAAGCTCATAGAAATTCACAAAATCTGAAATATAGAGAGCTCATGAGTAATGACGCAAATTCATTTTATAGATCAGCACTCTTCAAACATGGGTAATTTCAGAATTTTAGTCATCCATTTTGCACCTACCATTTTATTCCTAATCTGCTATTAACTGGAGTGTTCTGCTGGTCTCTTTGGGTTAGTTTAATTCCAGGGGTCTGCTAATAACAGAAAACATAAATACTTCCTCAAGCTTAATAATGATTATATTAATGGTCTTTGCTGAAGACACTGATGATCAATTCAACAAATAAACCCTGGAAACAAGACAGTCAACCCAGACACAATATCTATCAGATAAGCATCAAGTGATATGGGATAACCACTAATCCTACAAAAAAACCCTTTAATGTTAAGCAAGGATTGAGCCTTTCTAAAAGTCTTCTCTTTTGTGTTTGGTTTTTGTGGGCAGTCTATGCATTAGTAGCTATAGCTTCCACCACCAAAATTGTTTATTTTTCCTAAAAAACAATAATTGATTAAAAATTTTTTAAATCCTGAGATCATAATTATTCTGTTTTTATAGAGAAACCACCATTAAAACTCCAGTACTAACGTAGTCAGAACAGAATCAGTAGAAATAGCTTCACTACAGTCGCAGCCATTTTGTTTTGTGTGTGGTGTCAGGCAAGCTACTTCAACTCCTACGCCTCGGTTTGCTCATCTGTACATTAGGGATAAAAACATTTCAATTATTTCCATCCAATTACTTTTATAATATACATAAAAGTATACTATATTTTAAACATCCCCCTGTGCTCTTTTTTCCTTTTTAAAAAAGCAACTTTATTGAGCATAATTTACCCACATTAACATTCACCCATGTTAAATGTCCAGTTTCATGAGTTTTGATAAGTGTACAGTTTTATAATCACCTATTTACCACCACTACCACCACAATCAGGATATAGAACATTTTCATCACCCCAAAAAGTTCCCTCATGCCCCTTTGCAGTCAGTCCTCTCCCACTTCCACCACCCTTTTCAACCTCTGATCAGCTTTCTGTCACTGCTTTTGCCTTTTCTAGAATGTCAAATAAATGGAATCATACAATATGTAGTCTTTTGGGTCTGGCTTTGTTCACTTGGGATAGACCTTTTAAGATTGATATGTGTTGTTGCATATGTCAATAGCTTGTTCCTTTTTAATTGCTGATCGTATTCCATTGGATGGATTTACTAGAATTTGTTTATCCATTCACTTATCGTTGCATGTTTGAGTTGCTTCCAGTTTTGGGCTATTATGACTAACGCTGCCATGAAATAACATTAATGTGCACGTCTTTATGTAGACTTATGTTTTCATTTTTTGCATTCTCATCTGCAGTAGAGAGTTCCAGTTGCTCCATAACCTTTTGAGCACTTGATATTTTCAGTTTTTTAAATTCTAGCCACTCCAGTGGGTATAGTAGTATCTCACTCTGGTTTTAATTTGTATTTGCCTAATGTTTCACCCCACTGTGCTCTTGATGATTTTATGAATTTATACTCTGGGACAGTAATTCTCAAACATTTCATCATCAAGGATCATTTTTTGTACACATACCCTCACTCCCTACCATCATGTATCCCAGATTTTTTTAACCAAACCATATTAATTCATAATTATTTGTTTCATTATTTTTTAAACAGTCAAGAACATCTGTGACTGCCCCTCAGAGCTGATCTTTCACACTGAGTTGATTATTACAATCCTGAAGTTAAGGTGTGAGTTAACCTGCCGAGTCCCACTTGAGGGTAAAAATTGTTCGGAAACCTCTATTACCACTTTCACAGATCCCTTAAGTACCCAGGAACCCAACACTGTAAATTAGTCTTAAGAAAAAAAGCATCGCTAGGCTAAGGTAAATTAACCTAAACCCAGTTAAAATTATTGCCAAGTCTAAATAGGTGATAGCTAGATTAATGAGAGCTCAGAATTCATTTGCTCTCAGAATTCGCTTGTTCTCGGAATTAATTTATTCTTATATACTAAAAGCTTGATCATCACCTTGGAACTACATAAATTTCTCATTAAAAACATGCTTTGTGATGGAATTATTTTGGAGTTTCTTTTCGAGTAGAGTGTAGGCTCAAGAAAATAAATTTGTGGAACTTCTAGTGGTTTCATTGTTTACTTCAAGAAAAGTCGATGTCCATAATAACTTCAATAAGAACTCTCATCATCAGAGGTATTAACCATATTCCTGGCCACCTCCTCGGATGTCTTAATGAGACACTCACAGCAAAACCTCCCCAGCAAGGTGAGATATCAACATTCTTGTATCAAGGTTAAATACAATGAAAGCCCAGGGCTTTTACAATTAGCCTTTCTACAGCAGTCTGAAGCTTCAAAGTATTTTGGTGTCATTAATTTGATGGCTAGAACCACAGACTGGCTAGAACAAAATGCTCTCTACCCCTTATCATGGCCTTAAATCAGAGCTACTAATTTAGGATCCTGAAGACTTACTCTAAATGTTCTGCTTTAAGAGAAAATGTTATTGCCAGTTACCCCTTCATTGTTCATTAAGAACACAGAGTGCTTCCAAATGTTTCTAAGGATAGATTCATACTCCTTCACAGTACAACTGGGTGTGCACGAGTAGTCAGAATTCTGAGTCCACGGGTGAGTGGATCCGGTGGTGATAAGGGGCAGATTCCCAGCCAAGCCGGATAGATATCACCATCTCTAAGAGTAGGATAATGGAAACATCAGTGGCTTTGGACAGTCAAAGTTCACATTTTAAGTCACTTCCTGGCTAGGCTAATCTTGGGGAATTTAGCATCTATGAGCCCCGATTTCTCCATTAGTATAAATTAGGTCTATAAATGATACTTCACACGGTAGTTGCATGAATTAAATGAGATACAAATATAAAGGGAGCTTGCCAAATGATGTCTTTCTGAAAGAGACTGTGGAGTCCAAAGGGACCTTTAAAAAATGGCATCCTCTTCACATTCTGGGCTATTTATTATTACACAGTCACTAGCCCTAGGGGAACCAGGTCCTTGACAATAAAAGGTACCTCAGTTTTCTGGTGACTCTTTTGCACCAGACTAGATTGGAGTTTTAGCCTCTGTGCAAAGCAGCCAACTCTTTTGATCAAAAAATAGATAAGGGGTGCTTTTCTGGAAATGTGTGGTGGTTCTTTTTGCTTTGGTCAAAGGGGTTAGAAGGAGAGACTTTAAAATATTTCTTCAGTTCCTACTATGTGCAAGGCATGCGTGACTACAATGCAGCGGTATGAGCAGGGACACCGGTACCAGGATTGCCTGCGCTCCTCCACCTCTTTACTAACTGTGGGACCTGTAGAGATGTCAGCTTACTCATCTTAAAATTGGGGTTATAACAGTATCTGTTATGAGGATTAAATGGATAATGTTTACAAAATGCTTTAGTAGAGTGCCTGGCACAAAGTGCTATGTGTTTGATAAGTTCATTTTGATTGTGTTTAATGTTTATTTCACCTATAGGTCTTACTTTTTCCACTGGATTGTAAATCCCCAAGGAATGAATGAATCTTGGAAAGGGAAGGGAGGAATTCACGTTTCCCTTTGTGCTAGAGACTGTCCCTATACCTACTCTGTGTTAGATCGTCTTACGTGCCTTACACTCATGTAATTTGCACCCTTTGAGATGATATCATTTTCTTTTTACAGATAAACTCAGAGAGGATAGGTGAATTGCCTAAGGTTGTACAGTATCGGACAGAATTCAAATCTGGTCTAGTGACAAACCCCATAATCATATGCCTCAATAGTTATGAGGATATGGAGGGGAGAATCCAGTGCTTGCCGCATGATTACATTCTGCTGTTATTATCTCTCATCGGTTTCCCTAAAGTGTTTAGTGTATGTTTCTGAAAATACAAGGACATATACTCAATATTATGCCTATGGATCATAGAAATAAAGGTATTTATCCTATTTTCCTGAAGCAAATACAAATTTATGTCAGAGAAAAAGAAAAGAATAATTAATAACTATATTCCTAGGGGGAGGGTAAAGGAATAGAAGGGATGAAAGGAGGAAAGAAGAATAAGGGAAGGGAAGACATTTTGCTGACCAGTAAATGCTATAAACTTCATTTGTAAGACTGATGAACACAAACATGCAGGAAGCATCATAAGAAACATAGAATTAGCTTCTACCTGGAGGAAAGAAAAGGTCAGCAAACAAACATGTCACACGCCACCAGGAAGCACCCATGTGAACAGACTCAGGTGCAGCCAGGCACAGGAGCCATCCCCAGGACAGATGAGTTTCAAACCAGGTATTAATACTAAGCAAGAGTGAAGAGGAGACTGGGGCCCATCGTCATTGCTGTTGGTAAGGCTGAAACCTTCAGGTAAGGCTGACAAATCAGTGGCTTTTGGAATTGGGTTTTGAAAAATGCTGTTTAGAGTACTTGTGAAAGATTGTTTCATAAGACAGGGAGTGTAACGAGAAGGAGAAAGGGAATGGATAGGCCAGATGTAGAAGAGGCAGAAGGAAAGGAAAAGGAGAGAGAATGGGATCAGTAGAGAAGAATATTAAAGGTATAGATAAAAATTCAGATCATCAATTAGGTATTTTAATTTAGCACCTACTATATGCAGAACACTGAAACTATATGCTGAGGATACAACAGAATAATAATAGACACCATCATTCTCTGAATGTTTAGAAAGTGCCAGGTACCGTGGTAACGGGTTACACACTTTTTTTCTGTTTTAATCTTAACAGCTCTCTGAGGTGAGGATTCCAGGCTTGAGAGGTTAATCATGGCTAGTTAGCGGCAATCAGGGATTCCTAAACCAGGTCTATCTGAGTTAAGATGATGCACTTTCCTTCTCATCCCTCCTCATGTTCTTTTAAATTTTTATAGGATTTTAAAAAATGCATTTATGTATATTGTTAATTGTAAAAAGGGTAGGTATTTATTGTATAAAAACTGGAAAACACTGTTAATAAGGTAACGAAGTAATAAGATTTCCCAAATCTGTACTATTTTAAAGAAGTACAGGAAAGAACCTCCTGAAACTGATTGCTAAAGCATGTACGAAAGATCCTGCTCTTGCACTCACATCAACATTGAGAATCATCCTTTTAAAAAATGCCCATTTGATAAAGAGAAAGGGAAGCTCATTGTTATTTTAATTTAATTAGCAATTTTCTAATACTGCTGAGGTTTTATGGTTTTTCATGGTTTTGGCCTCTCCTACTTTGTGTGTGTGTGTCACATACTAATATCATTTCTTCATTTTCTTTTGGAATGTTTGTTTCTTACCGATTTGTAAAATTATATTAAGCATGTTAACTTTGTCTATTATATGTAGCAAACATTTTTCGTAGTTTCTCTTGTTTTGTTTCTAGGATGTTTTGACATAAAGAAGCTTTTCCTTCTTGGTAATCAAACCTATCGAACAATTCCTTTATGTTGTCTCTTTTCCTTTCTTTGCTTTGGAAAGGCCTTCTCTACCCCAGGATTGGCTTTGTTATCTTCTAACAGGCTGGGTTTTGAAGGAGGCAAGGGATGTGGATTGACCCAGAGGAGAAGGAAGGGATTTAGGGATTCAAGGCAGGAGCAGTGATGGAGCTGATGCAGCCAGAAGCAGAGATGAGGCCCAGGGATTGGCAAATAGAAACTGGATTGCATCAGTCTACAGAAGGCAGACACGGAGAAGAAACTATACAGGCTTGGGCATTGAAAGCTGAGCTGTGGAGCTTGGTATTGATTTATTAAACAGGAAATAGAGACTTATGCTGGCTTCTCCCAAAGGGGAATCCCAGGTGGGAAAAGAAGCTTAAACAAGGATAAATTTGCTAGAAGTTGCACAGATCCAGGGCCAGAAGAGCTGGAACACTGTTGCTGCAATCCAGGCCCCAGGTGATGACATACTAAACTGGCAGGGCTGGCCAGAGAAGTGGAATGGATTGATGAAGCAGGTCTAAGAAATGTTTCTGTAGGGAAAACAACAAAAAATCAATAACAGCCACAAGAACAAACCCAGGACATTGTGACTTAGTACACTAGGAGACACACAAAAGATAGAGGTTAACATGTCTCCAGTGTTGGGAGAAGGAGGTAAGGTTTCTGTTTCAACAATAGCAGCAGGGAGATTTGGAAGGATGAACTGGTTTCAGGAGTAGTGCAAAAGAGGAAACCTCAGCTTAGTGTTTGGATGCTCTAATTTCTTGGCAGTGATGGAATACCCACAAGCACCTATCCCTTGGCTAAGAAGAGAGAGAAAACAGCTCCCCCATGGAATGAAGGAAGCTTGAGATCAAGCAGGAAACTGAGGGAATTGATTCTCTCTTCCCCGACATATGACCCTGAGCAGGCCTGTGCTTGAAGGAACATAAAACAGCTTGCTGTCTCCTTGGGCATGTTTGGGGACTGACTAATTAATGAGCACAGAGTCTAAAAGGAAGTAATGACAACTTCCATGTTGGTGTCAGTGCTTGGAGTGAGACCCCCCCAAGTAGGGTTGCCAGATAAAATAAATCTCTGTTACATTTGAATTTCAGATAAACAGTGAGAAAACTTTTAGCATAGGTATTATCCAAATGTTGTATGTGACATATTTATACTAAAAAATTATTCGCTGTTTATCCGAAATTCAAATTTAACTTGGTGTCCTGTACTTTTATTTGCTAAACCTGGAAACCCTACCTACTAGGGGAGATTCCAGAAGTCTCCAAGAAGATAATAGTTTGTACTAGCAGTTGGTTCTGTTTCTGAGAAACAGAAAAATGGCAGGAAATTTCAACTTCCCAAAAAAGAGAAGAGGCAAATTGGGCAGGAGGAAGAGATGATAAATGCAGAACAGATGAATTAATCAATTTGTTTTTCTTGAGCTCTTGCTTTACATTGTGCTGGGTACTCTAGGGGCTTCAAAGAGCTGATGAGTTTGTTTGGTTTTTTTTGAGGAAGATTAGCCCTGAGCCAACATCTGTGCTCATCTTCCTCTATTTCATATGTGGGACATCTGCCACAGCATGGCTTGATAAGCAGTACATAGGTCTGTGCCTGGGATCCAAACCGGTGAACCCTGGGCCACCGAAGCAGAGCATGCGAACTTAACCACTATGGCACTGGGCCAGCCCCTGACAATGAGTTTTGGGCTAATTCCTATAGTCAGTCATTTAACAAGAATATGCTGAGAACCTGCTGTGTGTTGGGTTCAGGCCTCGGAACTAAATTCTCAGATGAAGAAGAAAGCGTTGGAGCTTACAACAATAGGAGAGACTGGAATAACTCAGGAAAAAACATTTGGAGACTCATTCAAGATGGAATCTATTTGGGAACTAAAAGCGTGTCTTTGAAGAGCAACAGGGTGAGTGAAGAAGCGATGTCTCCTCTATCTTCATGGCTTTGCTTAGCTAGCTTGGAAAGGAATCCATAGTTGAAAGGAAGTAACCATCAGCTGAAGGTCACACATTAATTAAAGGATAAGGGCTTTGAGCCAAGCCTCGAGTCACTCTAAAGCTCTTTCCATGACACCATACTGCTGCTATAACAAAGAGCTCATGAGACGACATGCCAATTGCTTGCATTGACATGAAGATGAAAAAGTCTGCTCTCACCGCAGGAATATTTTCTGAAAAGAAAGTGCTGAACGAGAGCATTCTTCCTCCAGCCACCCTTTTTTCCCTCCAAGTTCCGAGATCCTTTGTAAGAGGGATTTCTTCTGTGAGAAAGTTGAGAGTGCAGGTGAGTTTTCCTGTTGAGGATGAAAGATGGTGAAGGGTTCCTTGCTTGACAGATGTAGGAAAACTGATGTAGAACTTCCTTATGTCAAGAGATCTCCTTCATGTCCTCTTCTATCCTGAAATGCTGTTGGCTCCATATCTGATACGAGAGTGGCTGTGAGGTCATGAGACCTCTGCAGCCTATCTGATGGGAAACCCGGCACCTCACGTACAGCATTGTGTCTCCTTACTTAAGGCATGACTGTTATAGGGCCAGAGACAAAGGGACTCACTAGTGTTTTTAAGAGTACTTAACAATTTATAAAGGGCTCCAATCCACATTATCTTATTACTCAGAAAAATCCTGGGAATTATTTTCAGATGGAGAACCCAAATCTCAGAGATGTTAGATACTTAGTCCAGGTTCACACTGCTTAAAAATGTTAGGGTCAGGACTCAGGGCTTAGGTTCTTCTAATCCTAAATCTCAAACTCTACTCACAGCACAGCTCCCTGTCTTCTAGGCAATTCCCTGTAAACAGCAATAAAACCCTGTTGCTGGGGACCGTCTTCAGGGGACTTGAGCCCTTGGATCCGAGAACTTATTGTCAAGGGACTTGGCCTCTAAGTCTCGCCCTTCTTTCTCTGATAAGAAAAACTACCATTTCCTGAGCGCATTCTGTGTACCACGCATCATTGTGAAAGCAGTTTATAGTCTCCATCTATT
Organism: Equus caballus; assembly: GCF_041296265.1. Classification (NCBI taxonomy): domain Eukaryota; kingdom Metazoa; phylum Chordata; class Mammalia; order Perissodactyla; family Equidae; genus Equus; species Equus caballus. The sequence goes on from NC_091690.1 coordinate 64,509,035, forward strand.
TAATCTTCACTATAATCCTATGCGTGTGTGTATTTATATACGGCTGTGTGTGCGCATGACTTGCTCGACCTCACATACTACTAATTGATTGAGCCAGAATTCCAGTATTCTAGCCTAGGACTGTTTGATTCTGAAGCTGCTCTCATATACTTTCACATTCTACTTTCTATACTGTTGTTCCTATCTTTGAAATGCACAAAGTGACATTCAAACATGCTTTCACCTTTTAATTTTCAAATTTCTTTACTACATGTTTATTCTGTAACAGACATAAGAGGAAAAGAAAAAACTGTGATCCCCCAAAGGACTCTCAAATTTGGACTTTATTTTACTAGTTGACTAAGAACAATAATTTTTGAATGCATTTTGAGGATCATGTTTATATTTCTGCTGTGAGTCAAAGGTAGCTGTTTGTTTAAGGTCTCCAAAGCTTAACTATTGATTTATTCAGGCTTTAAACCGGTTCCTTTCCAAACCAACATGAGTGCTGTTTGTCCCCAACTATGTTACAGTCTTTCAAGCGTCTACACTTAATGAGGACTCTACCACAGTTTCTCAGTTAGGTGTGAATGGCCTGGTCTCTGACCTTTGGGTTCAATTTGCACGGCAGAAATGGGGGCTGGTACAGCTCCTGAGGGGGAAGATACAGAGCAGAGCCCCTGTGTGCTCACCTCCTCCACTTAATCGATTAACAAATATTTACTGAGCACCTACAGTGCCTATGTGCTAGCTGTATGGGGACTCTGGTCATACCCTCCTAGCAAGTGGGAGTAGACAGACAAGTCAATAGGTCATTATAGTTTCCTCTTCCTACACAAAACGCTCGCAGAGTATAAAGGTCAGTCCCTGACTTTAAGTTCTAGTCACAGTTGCTGATCTACAGGTTGGGGACCATTGATGTTTTTCTTTTTTTAAGCTCACATATTTTGAGCTTTTGCCATTTGTCTGGTGATGTGACAAAAAAGTTTTATATTCATCGTGTAAGACTGTTTCCTTGTCCATTAAATAGAGGCAGTAATGTTGCTTTACCTCCACCTCTACCACAAGCTACCTTGTGGGGTTATATTAAATGAGATGATGACAATAATAGCTACAATTTGTTGAGAGTGAATCCTGTGCCAGGGACCACGGTAAGTATAGCTATTGCTTAATGTAACCCTTACAAAAATCATGAGGCGTGTAATCTTATTAGCCACATTTCACAGATAAGCACATTGAGGCTCCAACTGGTTAAATAAGTTGCCCAAGCTTACAAGGAAAGTAAGGGATAGAGTTTGGACTCTAATCTAAATTAGTCAGAAGTTAAAGCTACGTGCTCAACTCTGATCCAGTGTGTCCTCATAATGAATGTGTAAGAAGATTCTAATGCATGGTTTGGCAATGGCTGCTGTCTGTTGTCTGTTTCTAATCCATTTTTCAATGCTATAGATAAACAGTTTTAAAAATTAAAATTTAAAACTTTCTCTGCTGAACAACATTGGACAGATTTATTCTTGACCAAACAAACAGAAAGACAAGGCCATCCCTTGGGGGCTTGGAAGCTAAAGTGAATGCATTTCCATTGCAGGCTCCCTTTTTGCCTTAATTAACTTTTTTTTTCTGGTTAAAAATACGTTTTGGTGACCTTTGGGAGCACCTTTGAAGGGGAAAAATTCACCAAAGGGCAACACATAGCCTGACCTAAAAGTGAGAAGGGTGAAGAGTGGGAAGGGAAATAATATTTATTGAACTCCTCTGTATGCCAGTCATCTTAAGTATGTTATTCACTCACTTTGCTCACAAAATTGATTGAGCACACACTGTGTGCCTGGAACTGGCTGCGGCTGATCTGTCAAATTCTTACCACAACATTGCAAAATGAGGACACAGAGCCTCAAAATAGGTTAAGTAACTTGCCCAAGGTCACATGACCGGTTGTTGACAGAACACAGTTTCAAACCCTGGTCAGTCCGCTTTCAGTCTGTGCTATTTTTATTATACCTTTCTGCTTTGACCAGGTGATGCTGGGAAAGGAATGCTCTGAGGTTCTAAGTTGATAAGCCCAAGGTTTAAGTCCCAACTGAGACTCAAACCACCCCCTGCCCTTCTTCTCCGTTGGTTGATGCATACTTCCAGAGAAGCTGGGGAATTCAGGGAGACCAATAAACACTTTCTATGAGAAACCTTTCTTATAGACTCAGGAAACTAAGCATTGCTTTAAGCATTATTTTGTAAAATTGCCAGTAACTTTGAGTTTGGCTTTGAAGAAAGGACTTTTAGGAGTTGCTGATTGCTCTGGAAACTCTCTAAACACCACAGTTTTCCAGAGGCTGGAAGCTTTGCAGTGATTGTAGCGTTTGCACACCTCAGAGGCAGGTCACTATAGCTAGTGGGGACACATGCTTCTTCACTGACGTGTGACAGAAATCCTCCAGGCACAAACAGGCGGGGGGCCAACGCCTGCTCTGAGCAGTCCAAAAGGAGCTAGATACAAGGGGCTTTGAGTAAAAGGTTTCACAGGGTAAATCGCAGGGTGAGTCTCACACTTGCCCCTGTTAGCTATATAGAGAGGCAAGTGTTTTTAGAACACTTTGAACTATTCTTTTATACATCAAAGAGAACAGCTTGCTCTCGAATTCTGCAGCTGCAATGTTTACTATCACTATCCCATTTTTTCCTCTTAAATTTCTTGGTATGATTAAGACACAAATCAAAATAGTCTGCATTTTAGAAAAGATGGCAGGTTCCAGAATTTACATCTCCATCAATATCTGGTTGGTTAAAGAAAATCATCTAACTGTTCACATCAATAAGCATTTATTGAGCACTTACCATGTGCCAGTCATTGTGATAGTGGCTGATGACAAAGTAATGAATGGCTTCTGCTTTCAAGAAGCTTCCAGTCCAGTGGGGAAACAGTACAGATATGCAGAGTAATACTCAGAATACAATGGAGTATTTTTCACAACTGAGGTATTTTCAAGGCAGGCTGCAGGGTGCTGGTGCCAGGTAAGCCTGGGCTCATATCCCTAGTACTTCTTAATGACACACGGACCTTGGCCAGATAATCTCATCAATCATCAGTTTACCCCTCTGTTTGAGCTAAACAATGCCATCACATAAGACTCTTTTGAGATGCACCATAGTATCAGACTTAGATATCATCAAGGTAATCTGCCATAATTTACTATTGCTCTATTATTTTTGAAAAATAATACATGTACCTGGTGAAAAAAATTCAAACAGTACTGAAGTATAAGTCTCTCTACCAACCTTGTCCCTAGCTCACCTCCTCAGAGGCAACCACTCTCTTCGGTCCTTTGTATATCATTCCACAGATGTTTTAATGCTCCATATATATACATATATATCTTAGAAAATTTCATACAAATGATAGCATCCTATATATACTGCTCTGTACTTTGCTTTAATTTATTTTGGATATCTTTCTATATCAGTACAGATGGATTGCATCATTCTTTTTAATGGCTCTGTAGAATTACATTTTATGGATACACTTCAATTTACATAACCATCACCCTGCTGATAGACATCTCAGTTATTCTGATCTTTTGCTCTTACAATGCTGCAATGAATATTCTTCACATATATCTGTGCAAGTGTATTTCAGTAGGCTAAATGGGATGCTGGGTCAAAGTTACAGTCATTTTGATAGATACTGTCAAATTGTTCTCCAGAAAGATTGTGCCAATTTATACTCCCAACAACAATGTATAAGAATATTTCCCCATACCCTAGTCAAAATAATGTATCATTAAACTTTTTGATTTTTGCCAAACTGATTAAAAATAATATCTTACTTAGTTCTAATTTTCAGATCTCCTATTTTAAAGTGAGGTTAACATTTTTATCATGTATTTAGAAGCCACTTATAGATCTTTTTGTTCAGAAAGTTTGCCATAACTTAATCCAATAATAGAAAATTGAAGAATAGAAGGGGGTGGTTAACATAGAACACCCTGTTTGACACCAGAGACGAAAGATGAAGGAGACAAGATCTATGCAATGAAGATTGGTCATTAAAAGTATTTAGGCAAGAGAAGTTGATTCATAATTAGAAAGGCATTTTGAGAAGCGCTGGACAGTGTGGAAGATGGATTGGAAATGGCAAGACTGGAGGAAGAAAAATAAAATAAAAAGTTATTGCAATAATCTAAGAAAGAGACAATAGTATCCTGAACTAAGGCACTGCCAGAAAGAATGGAGAGGAAACCAATTTGAAAAGCCTTTTTTTTTTTTTTAAAGATTTTATTTTTTCCTCTTTCTCCCCAAAGCCCCCCAGTACATAGTTGTATATTCTTCATTGTGGGTCCTTCTAGTTGTGGCATGTGGGACGCTGCCTCAGCGTGGTCTGACGAGCAGTGCCATGTCCACCTCCAGGATTCGAACCAACGAAACACTGGGCCGCTTGCAGCGGAGTGCGCGAACTTAACCACTCAGCCACGGGCCAGCCCCCTGAAAAGCCTTTCAGAAGCAGAATCAAAAGAACTTGATGACCCAATAAATGCCGCATATGAAAGAAAGAAATAATTTAGGCAAAGAAATGGATTAAAAAGAAAGAGAACACATGGGAGAGATTTTGGCCTCTAATATTACTAAACACCTACTAAGTAAGTGTTTTGATTAGTTATATATATATATATATATATATAGGAAAATTGAACAAATTAAAATAATACACATACACATTGCATTTATTCAATTTCCCAGTAACCTTATTAGGGAAATATTACAATCCATTTAAATATTAACCAAATTAGAAAAGTAAGTAATGTGTAAAATAAAAAAACCATTGGATTGTCCTGATTCATATCAAAATTCAACATCAGACATATCTAACTGCAAAAGTGATGCCCTGTACACTGTTCCAAGTTGCCTAGGCTTAAAGAAAAGATTCAGGGAGAAAAAATGATCTTACATCATGCAGGGAAGCAAACTGCCCACAACACTAGCAAAGCACCAGGAATTATTCCCTGAGCTTCTGTATCATCAGTTTAGTTTAAATATGACAATTCTCAGAGGAACCCACTATAATTCACAGCTGTCTCCATTCTGAATTGACCAGGGTCACCCTCTCTACAGAAAATAAACCCTCTTCCATTTCCCCTGTCATTTTTCTGCAACTCATTTGGGAAAACATGTCAAATTGTATTAAGACTTTTGACACTGTAAAAATAGCTATATTCAAATGTTTCACAAAAATGCCTCACCAAGAAGATAACATCTTCATTAAATATATTGACTGTTAAATTGGATGGGGATTGTGAACACATAATTAACATAACTGCTTTGGAAGAGTAATGGGCTGTTAGCAAAAAAAAAAAAAAAAAAAAAGGGCTCATTATTTAGACCTGGATGTTATGTAGTATCTGTAAAAGTAGACCCTACATCACTGTCTATCTTGAAGAAATCATAGATTTATATTTCACTTTTAACACTAGTCAACTTGCTAGCTTCCTTCCATATGCATTATTATTTTATTCTCAGTCTTTTCATCAAATAGATGCCTTCATCATTGTAACCAGCTAGTGTTTGCTGAGCCTAGCAAGGTAATTGATTGCATGGCTGTTTAGTCTTTTGTTCCCAAAGCTAATTATACACTTCATACTACGTACTTACTGAAGTCTAAAAAAAAAAGGTAAACACTAAGCCAAATTCAAAAATATGAATGAGAATATCTAACTATAAATAAATGAACATTAATTTCCCAGATATTGAATTATGAGTAAAAGTAGAGAAAGGACATAATAACTCTTCAGAAAAATAACGCAAAAGTACAAGTTTCAAGTTTCTCAAATTAGGGCCAGGATAAAGAGAGAACTTGGTGTCAGATCAGGTGAAAACGAGAAGGAAGAGGAGATGAGGAATCCCAAAAGGCTATGATGGCCTTTGCAAACATCTGAGGACTGGGCAGCATAAGAAGAGAGATCAGCCTTGTTCTATAAGAGAATTCAGACAGGAAACTCAAGAGCAGAGTCTGCCAGGAAAGAAACTTTCTAAGAGAGTTGTCCCTTTCCCTGAGCTTCCCTGAGAGAGGCATGAATCTTGATTATCCATGTTTCTTGGGGCGCCATACAGTACCTGACAAAGTATAGGGTTTGTGGAGTGAACTGAATAAATGGAATGAGCTGCCATGGGAGGTAGTGAGTTCTCTATCACTGGAGGTGGCTAGGAAGTTGGAGTGAATCTGAGAAAACAGAGGTCTAGAGAACATGCTTGATTATGTTCATGATCCCTTCCAACTACGATTCTTTTTTTCTTTGAGGAAGATTAGCCCTGAGCTAACGTCTGTGCCCATCTTCCTCTACGTTATATGTGGGACGCCTACCAAGAGGTGCCACGTCGACACCTGGGATCTGAACTGGGGAACCCTGGGCCGCTGAAGCGGAATGTGTGAACTTAACCACTGTGCCACCAGGCCAGCCCCATAACTGTGATTCTTATATTTCAAAATTCCCAAGAAGTTTGAAAATCTTTAGCATAATGTGATCAGCCTGTTCTCTGCCACATTTCAAAACATATTTCCAGTCTACTCACTTCTGTCCATCTCTGTTGTTACTTTCTTAGCCCAAGCCACCATCTTGACTACTGTACTGGACCCCTAAAAGGTTTCCTTGATTCCACTTTTGCAGCCAATGTACTCTCTAATATGGTAATGAGTAGACAGCCCTCCCACTTAAAACCCCTCAATGAAAAAAAATAAGAGACATAAAAAGTAGGAGGGAGGAAGTAAATTGTATATTGTTTATAGATGATATAATTGCTTACCTGGGGAAAAAAGAGAATAAACTGAATAACTTACAGACAAAAGTAGAATTTAATTCAGTGGTTGGGTTAAAAAATTAACTCATAGAAAAATTAATATGCACCCTTCAAGCAAACAAACAATGACCAGTTTGAAAATATTAACGATATCAACAAAAACGACAACCGTCTGGGAAGAAATTGTAAGAAATGCACAAGGTCTATGTTAAATGCTAAGGAACACAAAAGATTTGAACAGGGGCCAGCCCTGTGGCCCACTGGTTAAGTTCCCACTCTCTGCTTTGGCGGCACAGGGGGCATCCCACATGCCACAACTAGAAGGACCCACAACTGAAAAGATTTGAACAATTAGAAAGGCAGCCCCTGTTCATGGATAGGAAGACTCAAGATCAGAAACAAAATCTATGATTTAAAACTCATCTAATAAAAATCCTAACAAAATTTTCTTTTGGAAATAGATAAGCTGATTCTCAAATTCATAGGAATAAAATAAATAAAAATAGCAATAAATACTCTAAAAATAAATTCAAGTCCTACCAGTTATTAAAACATTCTAAGGTTACAATAACTAAAACAAAAAAGAGATCAGTGAACAGAAGAAAAACTATAAAAAATACAATCAAAAACACATTGGAATTTAATATATAAAAAGGTCTCATTTCAAATTATTGGGGAAAGATGTCTTAGTCAATAACTCTTCATAAAACGCAGGACAACTATCTGGAGGAAAAAATTAGCCTGGAGCATACCTCATTCTGTATACCAAAAATAAATCAAAGATTTAATTGTTATTTTAGAATTACTAAGGGAAAGAGGAGGTATTTTATAATTTTTCTTTTTCTGAGGAAGATTTGCCCTGAGCTAACATCTGTTGCCAATCTTCCTCTATTTTGTATGTGAGCCACCATCACAGCATGGCTGCTGATAGATGAGTAGTCTAGGTCCATGCCCAGGAACTGAACCCGGGCCATTGAAGAAGAGGGCACCAAACTCAACCAGTAGGCCACTGGGGCTGGTACAGTATTTTATAATTTGAGTGAAGAAGAGGAATAAACAAGTTGTCATTATTCACACATGATATTGTTACATACATAGAAAATCTAGAAGAATCTACAGATAAATTATTAGACTTAAAAAGTGAGTTTAAGCAGGTTGCTGGATAAAGGGCCAATATACAAATCAATCGTATTTCTATATTTCAACAATGAACAGTCATGAATGAAATTTTTAAAAAGATAACATTTAGAAGTTTCAAAGACAGTACTGAGGAATAAATTCACACACAAAAAATGTGTGAGATCTCTACATAGAAAACTGTAAGCTTTGTTGATAGAAATTACAGAAGAACTAAATAAAGAGAAGGCTTTACTGTGGTCATGGATTAGAAGACGCAATGATTTTAAAGATGTTAATTTGCCCCTTATTATCTACAGACTCAATGCAGTTCCCATCCAAATCCCAAGAAGACTTTTGTTTGTGAAACTCTATAAGCTGATTCTAAAATTTATGAGGACATGGAAAGGACCAATAATAGCCAAGACACTTTTGAAAAAGAATAAGTTAGGAGTAATTACTCTATCAGATAGCAAGACTTCTGATAAAGCTATAGTAATTAAGGCAGTATGGTAACGGTGCAAGAAAGAAAATAGACCAATGGAACACAAAGCCCAGAAATGAACTGCCACAGAAACACCTGATTTATAACAAAGGTGGCACTTCAAAACAGTAGGGAAAGGACAGTCTTTCAATAAATGGCGTTGCATCATTAGATATCCATATGCCAAAAAAAGGTAAGACAATATACAAAACTTAGCACTGAGTAGATGATAGCCCTAAATATGGCAAACAGAATAATAAAACTTCTAGGATGTTACATAGGAGAGTATCTACCTTGAGGTAGATGAAAATTTCCTAAACAGAACCCAAAAAAGCACAGTACAGGAAAAGATTGATGGGTTGACTACTTTGAAATGAAGAACTTCTATTCATGCAGAGACAGCATTAAGAAAATGAAAAGGCAAAGCACAGATGGAGACGAGATGTGTGTAACACACACAGTATACTAGGATTTATATCTAATATATGGGGAAAACACCTACAAACCATTAAGAAAATGTCAGACAATCCAAATTTATAAACGGGCATGTATCTTCAATAGGCATGTTGCAAAAGAGGATATTCAAATGGCCAATGAATATCAGTATTCCGGGAAATGTTAATTAAAACCACCATGATATACCACAATATATGCACTAAAATGGCAAGTATCAAAAATGCAAAAGAAGGAAAAGCATGTGGAGCAGTAGCTCTCACATATTGCTGATGAGACTATGAATTGGTACAACCAACAGGGAAAACCCTTTGGTATTAGCTGTGGAAGTTGCATGTGCACATACCTATGACCCAGTAATTCTGCTCCTAGGAACATACCCTATAGAAATGCATGCACATGTGCATCAAGAGACATATACAAGCACATTCACAGCAGCATTTAGCATTATTCATAAGAGCAAAAATCTGGAAACAATCAACACGACCATAAACAGTACAATGAATAATAAATGGTGGCATATTTTTATAACAGAAAATTATACAATGAAGAAATAAACACACAACATATTGAGCTAAAGAAGTCAGATATAAAAGAATATTGTTGTGTATATTATTTCATTCTTAAAGCTTAAAAACAAGCGAAAATTAAACTATAGTCTTTAGGAATTCATTATTACACAGTAAAACTATAAAGAAAAGCAGGAAGTTATTACCATGAAAATCAGGACGGTGGTTACCTTTTGATGTGAGGGAGGGGGCGTAAGAGGGCTTTGGGGATGCTAGCAGTGTTCTATTTCTTGATATTGGTGGTGGTTACATGGCTGTTTGCTTTGTGATCATTTATTGAGTTATACGTTTTGTTTTACGGACTTTTCCGTATATGCATTATATTTCACAATTTGAAAAAAGGTTTTTAAAAAATCATTCCAGAGTGGAAGCATATGTGGCAAAATGTCAACATTGCTGCAACTAGGTGAAGGGTATATGGGTATTGGACTGGTCTTTCAACTTTTCTGTAACTTTTAACATTTAAAACAAAGTTGGAGGAAAAACTCTCTTTTGATCTAACTTCCCCGTGGCCACTGCCCCGTTTTAACCCCTTACCTTACACCAAAGCTCCTTGGAAGTGTTTTCTAGATTCAGGGTCTCCAGTTCCTTTCCTCCAACTCTCTGCTGAATATACTCCTACCGGGGTTTTGTTTCCACTACAGCAGTGAAACTGCTCCTCTCAAGGTCACCAGCGACCTCCACGTCACTAAATCCAATGGTCACGTCTCAGTCCTCGCCCTTATTTTCCATCCTCAGTATTTTACACTGTTGAGCTCTCTCCTCCCTGAAACATTTTCCAGCTTCCAGGAGACTTGCCTGATTTTTCTCTTACTATTCCAGATGCTTCTTGTCATTTCCTTTCCTGGTGCTCTTCATCTCCCCTGACCTCTAACTATTGTGTGGCCCAGGGCTCTGCCCCTGCATGGCACATGGACACTTCAAATCTTTACTTAAATGGAATTTTTTTGGTGAGGCCTTATCTGGCCACTCTTATCTAAAATTGCAACCCTATCCTTCTTAACTCCTTTTCTTAGTTTGTTAAAATATTCTCCTCACTACTATCTAAAAATGCTACTTTACTTATTTATTTTGTTTACTGCTTGTTTCCCCCACTAGAATGTAACTTTTGAGAGTTACTTTCAGTGATCCTGCAGCATGTCCAGAGCCTAGAACAGTGTCTGGCACATATCAGGTCCTCAATCAGAGTTTGTTGAATACTTAATAAATTGCACTTTTAAGTAAAATCCGTAGTCACAGCTTACAAAACTCCGCTTAATTTGTCTTCTGCCAGCCTCTCTACTCTCATTTCATACCCCTTTAATTTCTCTAAACATACCAAACCCTTCCCCCTCAGAGGCCTTTGCACTTACTGTCCCCTCTGCTGAGAAAGCTTTTTCCTGGCTCTTCACATAATTGGCACCTCAGGGCTCAATTTAAATATTCACTCCTGGGGCCAGCCCTGGGGCCTAGTGGTTAAGCTTGGCATACTCTGCTTCAGAGGCCTGAGTACAGTTCCCTGCATGGACCTACACCACTGGTTGGTGGCCACGCTGTGGCAATGACCCATGTACAAAATAGAGGAAGATTGGCACAGATGTTAGCTCAGGGTGATCTTCCTCAGCAAAAAATAATTTAAAAATAAATATTCCATCCTCAGAAAAGGCCACTCTAACCACTCTATTTTGCCTCCCATCCTACCCATTTACTCTTTCATACACTTCCCTGTTTAGCTCCTTCACAGTGCTTATTTATCTATCACAACTGTCTTGTTAATTTATTTGATAACTTTTCTTGTTGCTAATGTTGTTTTGTCTGTCTACCCTGGTAGAATGTGAGCTTCATGAGAGTAGGGGTCTAGTCTGTCTGCTTTTCTCACTGATATTTCCCCCAGGATCTAGCACAGTCCTGGCACATAGTTGGTGGTCAATAAATGTCTATTGAGTGAATGAATGAATAAACGATTAAGTAAAGAAATGAATGAAACAACTTTCTCAGTGTTTAGAGAAGGGTTCAAATAGACACAAAGAAGCAACGTCATCACTATTGAGGAAAGGGCCAAGGACATTTGTCCTGACGCATCAAGAGCCCAAGAATGACATACTCAGCATTCCTTTAGAGTCAACCTCCTTACAAGATCCTTTTTCCCTCTGAACAGTCTGACCAGTTAATGAGGGATAAAGAGCAAATGTGGAAATAGTCCACCTGCACCAAATGGGCTCCTTTTGATGTACTAATCAGAGATGGCCTGAAGTGCTTGGTTATGGATAATTAAGGACAACTGGGCTTTGTGCTTGAAACAATGATGGCTATGTGGGAAGAGGAGTAGGAGGGTGGCTTCCTGGTTGGGGGCAAAGTACACTGTGTGTCCCACCCACATCTCCACTTATTTTGTTATTACTATATGTTTGAAAGAAGGTTTTACAGCATATTAAGGTCAGGTTTAAAGGAAAAAAGACACCACAATAGAGAAAAATGAAACTTGGAGTGGAGAAGTTAGAGGGGCAGAGAGGTGATCAATTTCATGAGAAGGAGGAGCCACTAAAGGCCAGGCACTTCACTTAAATGATACCATTGAATCTTCATAATAACGCTTCATGGTAACTATATAATTCCCATTTATCAGATGAGAAGACAGAAGTTTAGAGATATGAAGGATTTGTTCAAGTTCACACAGAAAGTAAGCAGCACCTTGGTTGAAACCTCAATCCCTCTGATGTCAAGTTCATACATTTCCCACCATACCTGGAATCTGCCCCTTGTTCCTCCAAATGAATGGTCCTGGACCCCCAACGCTGTGAAGCCTGAGATGATGGCCCCAGATTTCCCTCTGCAATGCTAACCTATCATGTATTTCTCTTCATTCTTAGTGACTAGCATAGTGCCTGCTATACAGCTGGTTCTTCAATAAAGGTCTATTGAATGAAAAATGGAAGAATGAGGGGCTGGCCCCGTGGCCGAGTGGTTAAGTTAGAGCACTCCGCTGCAGGCGGCCCAGTGTTTCGTTGGTTCGAATCCTGGGCACGGACATGGCACTGCTCATCAAACCACGCTGAGGCAGCGTCCCACATGCCACAACTAGAAGGACCCACAATGAAGAATATACAATTATGTACCAAGGGGCTTTGGAGAGAAAAAGGGAAAAAATAAAATCTTAAAAAAAAAAAAAAGGAAGAATGAACAAATGAACAAAGGACATGTCTTAAACTATATGGCTTCCCCTATGAATCACATGCTGAGAAGCAAAGACAGTTCCTAGGGGTCTTCCTCCCCACTGCAGTTCTCCAGGGAAAGGATGTCTCTTTAAGAACAGCTCAAAAGATATTAGCAAAAAGCAGCTGCAGTCAGTCTAGTGTTGTGCTTCCGCAGCCCTGATCTGGGCAATACTCTGCTTTGCTGTAAAAACCATAGGAGTGTCTTCTGCTGGTGTAGGAGCTGCCAATAACAATAGCTAGCATTTATGGAGCACATACTATGTGCTAGGCACTGTGCTAAGCCCTTTTTATGTTTTACTTTATCTAACCCCAAAAAGCCTGAGAGAGAGAGAGAGATAAATCTGTTATCTCACTTCATAGGTAAGAGAAAGGAGGTTTTGGCCTGACTATAACAATCAACTGCCACTTTGTGGGGCAAATACTTTAAAGTCCCTACTTTTCTCTCTCCTTTCTCTTCTTCCCATCCTTTCTTAAGATGTAAAAATATAATGCCTACAGAAACTCAACTGTTTGAAAATAGAGGCATCAGGAAAAGATTTGCCCAGTCAAAAGACCCAAGAACCCATAAGACATTGCATTTGCCCTGGTGAATGTGGTAGGACAGGGCTGCTGTCAAAAATACATTGTTTTAGGGACCAGCCCAGTGACATAGCTGTTAAGTTTGCACGCTCCACTTTGGCAGTCCAGGGTTCACAGGTTCGGATCCCAGGTGCAGACCTACACACCACCCATCAAGCCATGCTGTGGCAGGCGCCCCACATATAAGATAGAGGAAGATGGGCACAGATGTTAGCTCAGGGCCAATCTTCCTCAGCAAAAAGAGGAGGATTGGTGGCGGATGTTAGCTCAGGACTAATCTTCCTCAAGAAACAAACAAACAAACAAACATTGTTTTAATAGCAGAGAATGCATTAAATTTGATGTCAAAAGCCCTGAATTTGAGACCCAGTTCCATGACTGTGGGTCTTTGACTGCCATTAACCTTGAGGACCCTCAGCTTCCTCACGTATAAAATGGGGATAATACAAATCCTTTCCCCCATGGGTTTATACTAATGGTCAAAAGAAGGAACGTGATTTGGATAGAGTGAACCTGTCTATAAATGCTAACTATTCTTCTGTTTGGAGATGAGCTGGGCTTCTGCAGAACTCGCAAAGATCAGGGTCCACCAAGCAGCCCCAGTAGAGTGTTCCTTGCCATCAGAGATGACGACAGTGAGCTTGTATCCAAGGTTGGAGGCTATCAGGAGCTGTTTCTGTGCAGACATTTGCTTACGGAAACAAAGAACTGGAGGCAGGAAGGTTTCTGAGGCACCAGAACATGAGTTCCAGGTAGGGTACTATATTCAGAGCCATACAAGTGGGGTGAAGGAGACCATCTGAATATGGTATATTTCTCCCTTTATTTATATGTTCTTTAATGTCTTTGAACAAAGTTTTAGTCTTTTCCCTAGAGACAGACACATCTTTCGTTAGATTAATCCTAGGTACTTGATAGTTTTAATGCCATTGTAAGTTGTGTATTTTAGAAACTTTAAAACACTATTTGTGGCTTGTATATAAAAATGCAATTGATTTATATGTATTAGTCTTGTAGCCAAGAAACTTTCTAAGCTCTTATTAAGTCTAATAATTTATATGTAGTCGTTTTTTGATATTCTTTCTTCCTTTCCAATCCTTAATACCTTTATTTATATATTTTTCTTGCTTTACTGAGGTGGCTAGGTTCTCTAGGACAATGGTGAATAAAAGAATTCTCATTCTTGATCTCAAAGGGAAATTTTTTGTCTTTTAACCATTAAGTATGATATAGTTTTTAAAGTTATCTTTTATCAACTTAAGAAAGCTTCTGCCTCCCTAAGTGTAAATTTTTTTATAGATATCTTTTATCAGTTTAAGAAGTTCTCTTCCACTTCCAACCTGCCACGTGTTTTGTTTTTATGAGTGGATGTTAAATTTTATCAAAATCAGTTAAGGTATAAATCACATTTTTTATTTTTAAAATATTAAACCAAAATTATATTCCTGATATAAATACATGATCATGATGCATATTTTGGATTTGCTTTTCTAGTATTTTATTTAAGATTTCTATATCATATTCAAGAGTAAAATCAGCCATTTACCTTTGCAAAGTGGGTTTTCTTATCAATCTTACAAAGTGGGTTTTGGTAACTGCATTTTACTTATGACTCCTAAGAAGTTGAATAACTCACCAATGCCACATAGAGCTAGTTAGTGGTTATGCCAGGACTGAAAATCAGGTCTGTCTGAACACAAAGCCTGTTTGTTCCCTCTAAGCCACATAGCTTCCGTGAACATTTATTAAGGCTTCAAAGCCAACTGCCTAGCTCCCACATGTTTCTAAGACAGAAGATAGAAGGGAGGAGCATGATAAGGGTAATAGCAGCAAATAGTCTTGGGAGGCTGTGCTAATATTCTGATTCACCAAAGCCAAGAAGAAATAATTCATCTGCATTTGAGGAGAAAATCTGGAGTCAAGTGCCTAAGTAGCTATCCATGCAATTCTATAGGAATCAATTTTGCAAATAAGCATGAAAAAGAGGAAAACACAGCAACAGTTACTAGATCAAAAATATGACATGAGATCATTCAGAGACCAAGAGTAATCCAAATTATAGGAATTCAATTTCTCAAGACAAAAATATGGCTCCAGGGGAGCTGGCCCCCGTGGCCAAGTGGTTAAGTTCACGCGTGCTGCTTCAGCAGCCCAGGGTTTCGCTGGTTCGAATCCTGGGCACGGACATGGCACCACTCATCAAGCCATGCTGAGGCGGCATCCCACATGCCACAACTAGAAGGAACCCCAACTAAAAATATACAACCATGTACTGGGGAGCTTTGGGGAGAAAAAGGAAAAATAAAATCTTTGGAAAAAAAAGGCTCCAGTTAAGTATTGTAATGTCTAGAAGTGAAGGAAACTATTGGTAATATACAGGCTAACTTGAGGGAGAAATCTAAAATGCACATTTCAGCTCCTGGATTTGAATAAACAAGAGAAAAACCTCATCAAGATGGAAGAAGGATTCCCGAGGCAGTACAGAAAATGTATTCAGGGCTGGCTCCGTGGCTGAGTGGTTAAGTTTGCGCACTCTGCTTCAGTGGCCTGGGGTTTTGCCAGTTCAGATCCCGGGTGCAGACGTGGCATTGTTCATCAAGCCATGCTGAGGTGGTGTCCCACATAGCACAACCAGAAGGACCTACAACTAGAATATAGAACTATGTACTGGGGGGCTTTGGGAAGAAGAGGAAGAAGAAAAAAAATTGGCAACAGATGTTAGCTCAGGTGGCAATCTTTATTAAAAAAGAAAGAAAATGTATTTATAGTTGTTACATATTTTTAAAACTTAGTCTATAGAGCATAAGGTGCTGCAGGCATGGTATCTCCATTCCTTGAGGTGTTCCCAGTGGTGTCTATGAAAAGCTTTGGAAACCAGAGTATAAATCAATGATTCCTGGCATTTTCTCATACCCAAAGGACCTTTACAGGTATTTGCTCATAAGCTATCTCATAAAAGTAATCTTCATCTTTCTTAAGTTAATCACCCTTTTGATTGTACATCATGTGCCAGACACTGTGAACATTTTCTCTCTCCCTCTCTGAGTTCTTATCAAACCTTGTTTTATTAGAGTACACTAATTACTGTAACAAACAACCCCTACATCTCAATAATTAACACAATAAAAGTTTATTTCTGGCTCACATCACAATCCAACACAGGTTAAAGGTAGGGAGAGAAACAGGGAGCCCCTTGCACCTAATGGTTCTCCTAGATCCTCTGACAGATGAGGGGAGAGAGCATGGAGAATTGCAAGGGAAAGTTTCATGGGTCAGGCCTAGAGGTGATGTTGCTCACTTCTGCCCATATTTCATTGGCCAGAACACAGTGATGCGGCTCCAAGGGAGACTAAGAAACGTAGTCCTCTTGTGTGCCTAGGAGGAAAAGGAAAATATTTTGGTGAACAACTAGTTAGCCTCTACCATGATAGTATATTATGAGGATTAAATGAATTCTTGTAAAGAGTTTAGCGCAGCATCTCTGGGCACATAGGGTTCAACAGTATCCCGTTAAACTCTTCTCAGTGAGATAGGTACTGGTATTAATCATCCTGATTTTAGAAATGAAAAACAGACTCCAAGAGGTTTTGCTTTCCCAAAATTGCATGGCTAGTAAATAGCAGGGCTGAGATTAAATCTAGGTAGGTCTGACAAGGTCCATTTTCTTAAAACTAAAATGTATTTCTTTTTTTTAGATTGGCACCTGAGCTAACAACTGTTGCCAATCATTTTTCTTCTTCTTCTTCTTCTTCTTCTTCTTCTTCTTTTCTTCTTCTTCTTCTTCTCCACAAAAGCCCCCCAGTACATAGTTGTATATTCTAGTTGTGAGTACCTCTGCTTGTACTATGTGGGACACTGCCTCAGCAAGGCCTGATGAGCGGTGCTAGGACTGCGCCCAGGATCTGAACCAGTGAAACCCTGGGCTGCTGAACCAGAATGCACAAACTTAACCACTCAGCCATGGGGCTGGCCTCTAAAATGTATTTCTTTGAGGCACTTGATGCTTGTAGGTCCTACCTTTGTTCAGACAGGTCACGCTCTCAAAGGTTCGGCTATGTTCAGCTCTTCTCATTTCCTGGGAAGTCATGTTGTACCCTTCCCATTTGTCATTCATAAATGAATTTCAGCCAATCATGGCTAAAGATGGGATTGGTTACTGTCGCTTGATTGCTACAATTTCTGTTGCACAGACCCCTAATTTCCAAAGTGGAGTGTGCTCACTCTAGAGGTATACAAGACAATCCACTGAGATGTGGTAAGAACTTTTAAACTTCTATGTATGTTTATTATTCATAAAAAATTAAACTCTATTAATATGGATTGAACTTGGCATGCACACACTTTCCCTACATTTGATGCTCACATGTCACATGAGGTATGAATAGAAGTTCTTTCACTTTCAGCATTTAGTGACATATGGCAGTTCAAAAAAGGATTTACAGATTTTTTTGAAGTCTAATTTTCGCTAAACTAAATCTCACAAAGTGAGCAACTGGTTTAAAAAGATGACTGAAAGAAAAAACCCCTGTGAGTTGAAGATGATACATAGCAGGACAAAAAAAATTGACGCTTCTACTTAGCACCAGTTACACTATGAGGTTCAATACAATGATGATCTAACCAAATCTGACAAATCGACCAAAAAAATCCAAAACTATTAAGTAGCCTATTTGAAATATTAATTTGTGTTCACCATTAATAACAAATACAGAATCCTAAGTATATATTTTGCCTTGAGATGAAATAGTTTATTTCAACTTCATGTCATTCCTGAAAAATTTTTATTTCATCTACATTTGATAATTGTATAATAATACAAGAAATAATCTATTTATATTGAGGGTATGTGCCCAAATTAAGTGTACTTAATTTGAGATTACTGACTTAGACAAAGCCTTTCCACCTTTCTCCAACTAAGAGTTCTCGCCTGTAACACAGCAGAGACTAATACCTAATGATCATGCAATAGAAGTTAGTTTGCTACTATTAACCCTACGTTCAGTTCCAAAGCCCAAGGAGGTACAGATGATTCTAATGTAGACAGACAGACATTTACTATAAACCCCACCATTTCACCTCAAGTAAACAATGTCATCTGGTCTTTCTGGAGACAGTTTCTTTGTAACCATAAAATTTGCTACACTTATAATGTTAGATCTAAAAGGCAGTCATATTGACTTGAGGAATCCCAGAAAGGACTCCTTTTAAAGGCTCTCTTTTAGAGTGACTTGAGGAAACCCAGAAAGACCTCTTAACTCCTCCTCTACCATCAAAAGCCTCGTACCTCATTCCCACCTGAAGTCCCAATAATAGCATGTATTCCTGTGAAGGAGACTACCTTTACCTTACTCCCCACTCCCGAGTTCACCTTCCCTGCTCTGTGCTCCCAAGCACCTAGTATAAACCTCAATAACAGCACTTTGAATGCAGACACCTTGTTCACGTGTCTGCCTACCTGCTGAATAACATGCTCTGGCGGGGATAAAGGCTATCTTATTCACAGGTGTTAGAGTTAGACAGTACTGACTATATGACCTTAGACATGTTACCAAACTTCTCTTGATCTAGGGTCTCATCTATAAAGTGGGAAAATACTTTATAGGGTTGCTGTGAACATTAAATGAGACAATAGGGGCCAGCTCCGTGGCCGAGTGGTTAAGTTTGCGGGTTGTGCTTCAGTGGCCCAGGGTTTCACCGGTTCCAATCCTGGATGTGGACATGGCACCACTCGTCAAGCCATGATGAGGCGGCATCCCACATGCCACAACTAGAAGGACCCACAACTAAAAATACACAGCTATGTACCAGGGAGCTTTGGGAGAAAAAGGAAAAATAAAATCTTTTTAAAAAAAGAGACAATATTTTAAAAAATATTTTGCTTATTTTCACTGTTCATTGAAAGTTATTACTGTTTTCTCTACCCCTCTCACCCAACACAATAATAAATATCTTTTGAGTGCATGTTAAGTGAAAGAATGATGAACCAATTAATTTAAGCTTTGAGATTCTCTTATACAATGAGTTTTCTTTGAATAATAATATTTCAAGAGTGTTTACTATGTCTCAGGTACTGTGGTATATGCTTTATATATGTTTGATCTTCACAACAACCGTATGAAGTAGGTACTACCTTAATCCCCATTTCATACATGAGAAAACTGAGGCTTAGTAATTTATGCACAGTTGAGCAGTGGAGCCAAGATTGGAATTCAGGTCTATCTGACTCTAGGGCCCATATTCTTAACCACCATGTTCACTGCAGAGGAATACTTAAGGTTTAAATGCCCAATTTTCAGCCATGCTCACAGCTAGTCCTGTGGTTTTATTGCCAAACACAGAACAAGCTGTATATATTTTGATTTAGAGATAACACTGCATAGACCATTCACAAACACTTCATAGAGACCATCCTGTTCCGTCCCTCACAAGGCTGTGCCCTCAGAAAAGCAATGTGCATAGCAGTGCCAGGAATCAGATCCTTTGAAGTATAGAGCCCATGAAATCAACCTGCCTGGGCTTTGGCCCATCTGCTAGTTCTGAGTCAGCTGGCAGGCAAAAGGGCCAGAGGCTCAGATCTAATCAGCTCCTGAACAGGCTCGACCACGCCACCTCCACCTTCCTCAACCTTTCTTATCCTTCCAACCTGATTTTGCCACAAGAAACTTGTTTGTGGGGGAAGGCACCATTTCCCTCAGAAATGGCCCAGTAACTCCTTTAGTCCATCTCTTGCCATGGACAGCCACACTTACTTCATAAATGACGAGTGATTGATACTCAACGCTGAAAGCTTTGGTAGTGTATCAGAATGGAGCGAAGACTTTGGAGTCAAATCTGTCAGAGTTCAAAGTCTCAGTTTGCAATATTTTTAGGCAAATTGTCTAATCTCTTTAAATTTCAGTTTTCCTATTCATAAATTAGAGATGAAAATATTAAGGATATTTTACTGAGTTGTTATAAAGATCGAGAAGCATGTGAATGAAATGTATGTAATGTACTTGGAACAGTGCCTTTGCTTACAATAAGTACTCAGATGTTATCTATAACTATTAGCCTGGGGTAAGTGAGAGTCTATTCAATGGAGACTTTATTCCTCTCCACCTAGAAAGTTCTTGTGTAAATTAAAAAACCTTTGGCACAGAGCAAGTGCTCCAAACATTGATCCATTTGATCAGTAAACTCCTCTTCTCTTTTCCACTTTAATAATAATAAATGACTGGAGTTTCTTCCATCACAAGCCTGGGTGAGGTGTTGCCTTGCTGTCAGTACAAATGGGAAAACACTATTGGAGATTAGGTAAACATCCAAGTAATTTCTCTAGCTGGACTGTACTAGGCCTTAAGGATTTTATATCAAGGTAAGGGCCAGACGTGTTTAGAAAACTGTATAGTTTACATGACATTCAGTTTTCCTGTAACCAATCTGATCCTCACAACTTTATGGGATAGTTTTCATACTACATTTGGAATTATTTAGAACATTTGTTTTACACATCATTCTCCTCCACTATAAGACAAGGACAATTTTTTTCGTCATCTTTCTCTACCCAGATAAAATTTCACAGATGAGAACACTGGTCTAAAAGAGTTTTCAGTGGGTTTCTGAATGGGGAGAGGTAAAAAAGAAACAGAAATCATTCCATCCAGAAAGCCAGAGATATGTTACCTACATAAAATAAGCTTTGTGACAAACCTTAATTTCTTTATCTGTAAAATTACATAATCCCTACTTCAAAAGCCTTAAAAAGATAAAGAATGTAATCATGGTCCTTTGGTTGTAGCACATATTAATGAACCTAAAAATAAGTTGGATACAATTTCTGCTCATAAAAAGAAAATTGAGGGGCTGGCCCTGTGGGCGAGTGGTTAAGTTCGCGTGCTCCGCTGCAGGTGGCCCAGTGTTTCATTGGTTCCAATCCTGGGCTCGGACATGGCACTACTCATCTTAACCACGCAGCATCCCACATGCCACAACTAGAAGGACCCACAATGAAGTATATGTACTGGGGGGCTTTGGGGAGAAAAAGGAAAAAAAAAAAATAAAAATCTTAAAAAAAAAAAAGAAAATTGAATATGACCATTAGTTAATGGTCAGGAGGCACGGTGTGATTTTCTCAAATCTACAAAGGACTGATAAAGAATGGCAGCACTATACAGCACTGTAAGTACTACAAGTTAACAGAACTATGTTTCTAGGCTGCCTAGATACCCAGAGATATTTCCAGGGCTGAGTTCTTAACCTGGGGCTGAGAACACTCCAAAAGTATGGGTTTTACACAAATACAGATGTGGAGGTGTAGGGTAAGGCAAGGGACTTGATTGTTTCTTTTTGTGTATAGTAGGAGAGGTGACATCCTGCATGGGTCCACAGTTTTTACAAAATTCTTAGAGGTCCACACACCCAAAGAATCACTACTAGGGCATGAGAAAAATCCCTATTCATTCAACGAATATCCACCAAGCACTTACTATGTAAAGGTACCATGCTGTCTGTGCCCTCATATAGAGAATGATATGAAAAACAATTATTCTGAATACTTCCAATGATTTATGGCATGAAAAAATTTTTCTTCTTTTTGTTATTGGACAAACAGGCTCCCTTTGTGATGTCTCTCTATCCATCTGCCTATCTTAATGACCTACAGAAGACAGGCCTGTATAAAGTGCCTAGCACACAGTAGGCCCTCAACTGCAAGTTCCTGTCCCTTCACTTATCAATTTAAATCCACATCCATCGCCACCACCTTTTCCCCCTCTCTAGTGCTATGTTAATATTCATTGAAGTGAGTTCTTGCTGTTGGAGTATGTTATCCACGATGGGAGTAGGAGACATGGTGTGATTTTCCCATATCTACACACCTATAAAGGATGGAGCACTGTAAGTCTTTAAATAAGATAGGTCAAATACCCTACATTAAAAGTTCTGGCACACAGAAGGTACTGAATGAATAGTGACTTAAACAAACAAAAAAATCAAAATCAGAAGAACAACAGGTACAGACCCAGAGGAAGTGAGAATAGAACATTGGTAAGTTTTAGAGGGTTTCATAGTCATAAAATGTAAAACTACAAGGGACCTTAGAGTATACACAGTCATTCTATAAATGAGAAGACTGAGGGTCAAAGAGCTCTATCACCGGAGCCCAATTCAGATCAGTCTTAACTTTGCAGCTTCTGACATCAAACTAAATATCATATTGCAGGCGAGTAGATTTTGGCTTACAGACCTATTTTTCCACCTCTCCCCTACCAGACTGTTAGACTTCCAAGGGCACATCCGTGTTTAGTTATCTTGATGGCCCCAGAATCTACCTAGTGTAATATCTGACACCTAGTGGATACTCAATGAATATTTGCTGAAGAAACAAAAGTCCTGTTTTAAGCACAAAAGGAAATGTGAAAATACATATAGTATAGCTCCTGATCTCAAAGGAACTTACAACTTAGTGGTCATGTATCCTCAATATAGTGAGCAGTACGCAAACTTAAGTGGGAAATAAAGGAGGACAGAAGGTAGGGAAAGATTGAGTGAAGGCTTCACCTATCTCAATGTTCTATTATGAACATTAATGCTATAGTGTGGAACAGACCCTTTAATGTCCTTTCATACAGCTGTGGCTGATGATAAAAAACCTTACTGGGTGACAGGAAAATAGAACAGATGTAAGCAGTTTATCTAAAAATGCTTTCCCTAATTGCACAATATTTTTTTATTTTTAAAGTAAT
Organism: Equus caballus; assembly: GCF_041296265.1. NCBI lineage: Eukaryota > Metazoa > Chordata > Mammalia > Perissodactyla > Equidae > Equus > Equus caballus. The sequence goes on from NC_091690.1 coordinate 64,531,914, forward strand.
TGAGATGGACAGCCTTAGACAAAACTGCATCATCTTAGAATTTGTTACCATAAAGAATCAAGTCCCAAAGGAAAACAATAATTAATGTCACCGAAAACCAAGTCATTCTGGAAAACATTTTGTGGGCTTCCTTTGGAAGATAAACTTAAGTGTTACAGTAATAGCTTTATGGTCATGGCATTAAACATAGGACATAAAAGCTCAGCTATCAAGAAATAATATTTTATTCTCAAATATCACGGCCCTCTCTGGACTGGGAATCAAGGATTCCAATTGTCTCTAGTCCAGGCCATGTAGGATTTCATGAAGCAATGTTCTATTTTCTTCACTGTCTGAAACAGTCTACTTCACTAGCACAAAATCTGTCACAAAAGAATTAGGTGATAAGGGGTGATTCAATTATTACGTAAAGGACTAAGGAATCCAAAGTTTTATAATTTACTTATTCCTTAAACAATAGCTGTATACCTGCTGTGTATGTGTCAGGCAGAAGAAAGAGTGTACTAACTACAGGTAACAATAACATCGGGCTGCCAAAGTCAGCTTACCGGTTTATGAGGCAGTCATTTTGCAGCTTTGTGCTAAAAGGGAAGGAAAGTTAGAAGGTAGAATCAAGTTGTTTCCTAGACATTGAAATCAGCTTTTGGGGAACATTGTGAACTTTAAAGGTGGTTTTCTGATTCTCTCCACTGGCCTACAATTAGTCATGGGTTCTACCTTTCCCAGGTCAAGTAATAAATGATGCAGTATATTCACAATTATTTTCACCAAAATATAAATTGTCATGTGGTCTGCACAAGAACTACAAGATAAAAGAGGATACTGGAAATTAAAATTATTCTGTAAAGTCTGGGATTATGCTGTCACTGTGTTTATGCTCCCAAGTATCAAATCACCTAGATAACTATTCTGGAAATGACTACAGGTTGACAATCCCTTATCCTAAATCCTTGGGACCAGGTATGATGCAAAACTTAGAAATCCTGAGAGTTTAGAATGGCAGTAAGGTCCATACACCAGGCATTATGGGATGTCCCCAGCAGAGCACACTACAATGAAACAGTATTTCTGCAGTGAAGTGAATGAACGCTCACACTAAGTAGCATGGGTAAAGCCTGTAAATGGCTTCACATCAGTACAGGTCAGGCCAGGTTTTACTTCCCAGCTACCCAATTTCTTCAAATGTAAAATTTCTATTTATTTTCTTCAAGTTATGGATTGACCAACATGAGTCAGAACTGTAATAATCTGTATATGCACTAACTTAGAGATATTGTTCTAGTGTTCCCCATGTGGATCAAAAGGGCTTAAAAAACACTCTTCACTCTCATCGACATTTTCTTAGTCATCATTAACAATGATGTTTTTGTCCAAGCTACTTTACTGCTTTCTAAAAAAGCCATGTGAAAATATACCCCACTGATATTGATGGGGGGTGGGGAGATAGAGGGGGCATTAAAAAATTCCCTTAGGGGCCGGCTCCGTGGCCGAGTGGTTAAGTTCGTGCGCTCCACTGCAGCAGCCCAGGGTTTGGATCCTGGGCGCGGACATGGCATCGCTCGTCAGGCCACGTTGAGGCGGCATCCCATATCCCACAACTAGAAGGATCTGCAACTAAGATATACAACTGTGTACAGGGGGGATTTGGGGAGATAAAGCAGGAAAAAAAAAAAAAAAAGATTGGCAACAGTTGTTAGCCCAGGTGCCAATCTTTAAAAAAAAAAAAAAAAAATTCCTTTAGCTGTAAATTACCAACACAAACCCCAGAAACCCTGAAATGTTCTTGGAGGGTAGAATAGAAAAGCAAAAAAGATACCAAGCATATTGTGAAGGCAAAGCAGAGAAAATTATTACAGGATAAACTACAGCTTATCCATCAAGTTTTAAAAATACTATATATTTTCAAATAAGACTTTTATAAATGTGCTTTAAATAGTTACGGAACTTTTATTTCATCATCCGGTCTTAGTTTCCCATAACTGTGTCTCTTTGGGAAATGTGGGAAAAAGACTACATTTGTAGTCTTGGCCAAATGGAGATACTTAAGTCTGGGACATTTACTTTGTTTCCTTTTTTGTTTCCCCTAAAGTAAAGGATACAGTAGTTCTTGTGTAGCAGATTTTAAAGGTTGAACAATCCTGGGTTCTATTCTCAATTCCTCTACTTGTTAATGTGTGACCCTGGGCAGATTTGTGCCTTAATTTTAAAATGGAGGTGGTTCCTAATGAAAATGGTTGCTAAATATATACTTATGGCAGTACTTATTAGCTTTCTGTTGAAACTGAATATTCCTCTTCATTCACTTATTGAATGTCTACTAAGGAAGAAGAGGTATTTTTAATTTCTACAGTTGGAGGTAGGTTAACAATGAAATGTTTGAGTAGCGTTGAGAAACAGAGGTACCACAGATTTGAAGCTGACCAGGTGAGGATAAACTGAGTATGCCAGGCACTTTCCTAGGCTTTTGGAATACATCAGATACAGTGAACAAAACAGACAAAAATCCCTCCCTCATGGAGGTTGCACACCACTGGGACCACTTGAAGATGCTAAGCTCTACTCTTTAATTCTATCTACAAGAGACACTACTTGGGTTACAAACAACCCCTCCAATCTGTTCATTTATAGAGTAAATAGAGTTCTATAGTTAGTCCCTACTATGTTGTTCTGTCTTTCATGTTGTACCTTGATGAATGTTCTCTAAAATTGTGAATCCCTTATGAAAAAGGTGCATTCATGCATTCTGTTATTGAGCTCCTAATAACGTACCAAATGTGGTGGATGTAGACCAGCTTGGATACTAAATCCACTTTCAGACAATTCCAAAGCAGCCTCTTCCCCTGCTCCCCATGGAACAAATAGAGATAATTTAGTTTGTTTTTTTTTTTGAGGAAGATTAGCTCTGAACTAACTACGGCCAATCCTCCTCTTTTTGCTGAGGAAGACTGGCCCTGAGCTAACATCCATGCCCATCTTCCTCTACTTTATACATGGGATGCCTACCACAGCATGGCTTTTGCCAAGTGGTGCCATGTCCGCACCCAGGATTGGAGCTGGCGAACCCCAAACCGCCGAGAAGCAGAACGTGCAAACTTAACCTCTGTGTCACTGGGCCGGCCCCTAGTTTAGCACTTTCTAAAAAGTATCTGAGTCTTCACCACGAGAAATATAACTTCCTTAAATCCACTTTATGGTGTAAATATTTTGATTTTGAATTACATGAGGTAAGGCATCACAAGGTTTTCAGCGCTTAGGTCTCTAGAGATTTTAATCAGGCCTTGGATACAACTGTGAAAAAGAGAAAGTTCCTATCATCAAAAAGTTTCATCAGGGGCCAGCCCTGTGGCCGAGTGGGTAAGTTTGTGCGCTCCACTTTGGTGGCCCAGGGTTCGGATCCTGGGCGTGGACATGGCACCGCTCATTAGGCAATGTTGAGGTGGCATTCCACATGCCACAACTAGAAGGACCTACATCTAAAATATACAACTATGTACTGGGGGGATTTGGGGAGAAAAAAGCAGGAAGAAAAAGAAGACTGGCAACAGTTGTTAGCTCAGGTGCCAATCTTTAAAAAAAAAAAAGTTTAACCAGTATTTTTTTTTTTTGAGGAAGATCAGCTCTGAGCTAACATCCGCCGCCAATCCTCCTCTTTTTCCTGAGGAAGATGGGCCCTAAGCTAACATCCATGTCCATCTTCCTCTACTTTATATGTGGGACGCCTACCACAGCATGGCTTGCCAAGCGGTGCCATGTCCACACCCAGGATCCAAATGGCAAACACTGGGCCACCAAAGCAGATGTGTGAACCTAACCACTGTGCCACCGGGCCAGCCCTAACCAGTGTTCTTAATCAGAAGTTCACAGAATTCAGGCGGTCCATGAACTTGGACGGGAAAAATTACATCTCTATTTTCAAGAGCTTCTAATAAAATTTGAATGTAGGCAATGGATCACAGTAGTGTGAACAGTAAATGTGACTGTCACAGGTGAACTGATATATTCATATTACGATTGCTGCAGACAACTTGAAATATCATTTACGCTCATCACTATGTTGAAATTACAGTAGCTATTAGAGCCAGTGCTAGATCTTGTTAATGAGTCATTAAAGCATACATAGTCCTTTATCAAAAACTTGTGGGGCTGGCCTGGTGGCACAGCCATTAAGTTCCCACATTCCGCTCCAGTAGGCCAGGATTCACTGGTTCAGATCCTGGGTGTGGACCTACGCACCACTTGTCAAGTCATGCTGAGGCAGGCATCCCACATAAAATAGAGGAAGATAGGCACAGATGTTAGCTCAGGGCCAGGCTTCCTCAGCAAAAAAAAAAAAAGAAAAGAAAAGAAAAAAAAAGAGGAGGATTGGATGCAGATGCTACTCAGGCCTAATCTTCCTCAAAAAAAAAAAATTTTGTTAGGGAGGCTGGCCCCGTGGCCTAGTGGTTATGTTTGGCAGGCTCCACTTCAGTGGCTCAGGTTCGGTTCCCAGGTGCAGACCTATACCTCTTGCTGGTTGCCATGCTGTGGCAGCAACCCACATACAAGATAGAGGAAGACTGGCACAGATGTTAGTTCAGGGCAACTCTTCCTCAAGTAAAAAAAAAAAAAAGTTAAACATCTTATAATTATTTCAATATTATTGGCTTCCTCTGTAATCCAATATACTGTACTTTATTATGCATTTAAAAACATTTTTTTTTCCTGAAAGGTGGCCTATATTAACTTTTACTACATTGACAAAGGGGTCCAGGACAATAAAAAGGTTGAGTTTAATAGTCTAGAGGGCCTTATACTTGGTAATTACTCAATATATACTTACAGAATGAAAGAAATGGATGTAGATCTGGTTGAAACTCTGCCTCCCAAATACTGATACTTTGGATATCTATAATAAGAGTATTGCAGGGCTTCTTATTCGAAAAACAAATTTTTTTAATCAAATACTTTAGATGAAGACATGGGTCATATAATTTGATCATTTCCCTAAAAATACCTTATTATACACTTTAATTAAGCAATACTTGTTAATGTGGTTGGATTATATTCTTCGCTGAATATACATACACAGAAACATTTAAAAAATTTTGACATCTGTGTTTTGGAATTGGAGCAGGAATAAGAGGTACTGAGCACAATGGAAAAAAGACTGCATTAGGAAGACAACAAAGAGAGGGGGCCTGTTATTTAGAGGTCTGACTTTGGTGAATTATTTTACCTTGATGCTTTTCAGTAAAATTAGATGGAGAAGAATCACCTGGTGAGTTTATTGAAAATGCAGATCCCCAGATCTCACCCTCAGATTTTTAAGCAGCATATCTAGGTTCGTACACCAGAATCTGCATTTTTACCATGTATCCCAGGAGAATCTGACGCTGGAAGCCTGTAGACCACTATACATTACAGAAAACTATGTATCTGTTGTTCTATGCTAAATGTTACATTTTTAAAGATAAGGAAACAGATTCAAAAAGTTAATTTGCCCTAAACTGACACCTTAGTTACTAGTCACCAGACCAGGAATCCAGAAACCAGGCCTGACTCCAAGGCAGTTCTTTTGAGCTATGCCTTTGGAATTTCTTACAGATCTAACATTCCTCAAGTGGGTTATAAAGCTTGAACTCATTTCAGGTATTTGCAGACCAAACCCTGAAAATGGTTTTATTTTACACAATACTTTCCTTATCTTCTCAATCTTTACACTGTCAGTGATAGAGTCCTTCAGATATGTATCTCTCTCATGATTTACAATGCATATCACATATATGTGTGTGTACCACATATATACACACATCATATATATGGTACACACAAAATATTTAGTGTCTAAAGTATCATTTATTAAGCTAAGTATTTGGTAAACAAAACTGATGGGACATTGACTTACAACACTGAAGGCAGAGAAAATCATACTCTTCATGATAAAAAAACGGCTTAATTTTGAAGGGTATATGTACTTGCAGTAAATCCTAATTTATGGTGAGCAGACTTGCAAAAAACTTTTTGCCTCAAAAAGTGATCTCACGCGTGATAGTGCTTTACATATTCATTCAATTCTTACTGCAACCCAATGAGGAAGATATTATCCCCACTGCACAGATGAAACTGGGGCACAGAGCAAAACAACTTGCTCAAAGTCAACACTGTAATTGGCAGAAGTGTGATTTTAACCCAGGCCAACTTGCTCTGAGACTACGCTCTAGGCCTCTACACTATACTCCCTTTTGAGTGCTTATTAAATGTTAAGCATTTTTCATATATTTCCTTAATTCTTAGCAAAACTCAATGAAGTCGGCAAATATTATTATTTCTTTTTTTGAGGAAGATTAGCCCTGAGCTAACTGCTGCCAATCCTCCTCTTTTTGCTGAGGAAGACTGGCCCTGAACTAACATCCATGCCCATCTTCCTCTACTTTATATGTGGGACGCCTGCCACAGCACGGCTTTTGCCAAGCAGTGCCACGTCCACAGCCGGGATCTGAACTGGCAAACCTGGGCCACTGAGAAGTGGAATGTGTGAACTTAACCACTGTGCCACCGGGCCGGCCCAAATATTTTTATAGTATTGAAAACTGAGTCTCAGAATAACAAACATGTCTGAAGTCATGTTAAGTGTTGAGATTCAAACCCAAATCATTCTGTTGCTAAAGCCCATAGTCTTAATGACTAAACCAACTTCCCAAGATCATATGGTGATGATCTTAAGAGGATTTATCCATCTTAGTGTCTAACAGTATAAACACACACAATGTGAAAGGCTGTAATTCTATTTTGACCTCAACTAGTGCAAAAATATTTTAACAGCATGTCCCTGTCAGTTATCAGAGGAATTGATTTCAAGTTGTCTGAACTGTTAAATGTCTTTTAACTGAACTCGACTGTACCAAGATTTATTCTCAAAATTTGGGGTTATCTCAAACTACAATGGGTCATACATAACCTTTGGGTCTCTACTTAGGTTACTGAAAAAGCAGAATGGGCTCAGGCATGTAAGTGAACAGCCTATATGATGTTTCTCAGACAATTGAGCAGGTATTACATTAATAAATAACAATGAAGTTAATAACTAATCACCTTAGCAGTAAACAGGGGTGTCAAATAGCTTTCTGAATGTGCATATAACCTTGGACCCATGACAATAAACAATTACTATGTTAACATTTGTTTTCATGCCTTTCCCTCCCTCCCTCCAAACGGTGAAATGGTAGGAGATCGCTGGACAGTCTTACATTCTCCAGAAAGAGGTATTAGCTTGGACACAGTCGAGTTTTAGTCTAAACTGGGGAGTCACACTGGATGTATGAGGCCTTGCACTATGTATTGTAGTTCAAAATTAAACTTAGAGCAGAGAGCAAGTCAACTGGTAGCCATAAGCTTGTCCTTTCCTAGAAATACCTCAGGTAACTCCTTCTGGTGCATATCTCATCAAAGGTAATGAAATCATGTTTGGACATACTGAGTCCCAATGCCATATCTAGTAATAACCAACTTCCTTTGATATATTTTTTGATTATACTGAATCTTATCTGTCTTAGCTGCTCCTTTTTTTTTTTTTTTTAAGATTTTATTTTTTCCTTTTTCTCCCCAAAGCCCCCCGGTACATAGTTGTGTATTCTTCGTTGTGGGTTCTTCTAGTTGTGGCATGTGGGACGCCGCCTCAGCGTGGTCTGATGAGCAGTGCCATGTCTGTGCCCAGGATTCGAACCGACGAAACACTGGGCTGCCTGCAGCGGAGTGCTCGAACTTAACCACTCGGCCACGGGGCCAGCCCCAGCTGCTCCCTTTTTTTTGCTGACATCTTTCCATTTATTCCGCCAGTTAAACCTCTGAAGGGAAACAGCAGCTCATTTAAATTCAGTAACGGGATTAGAAAGTTCAGATTATAGAAAACTTAGTTCATAACTGTATCAGAATTGCATTTTCCACTTTTGTGGAGGGCTTTGTTGCCCTGTTGTTTTTCTTTCCTTGGGTATTTTTCTGTATTTCTACAATCATACTTTCCTCACATAAGGAATCTAAAGAATTCAACTATCTCAGATTTCTCTTCTTCTAAGTAACGTATATTGATAACCACAGCTGGGCAAGAAGAGACAAGGGCTGTTCAAGCGTAACGTTGGTTCACCTGAAGACTGTTTTCACTAACAGTGGTTGTAAGGACCCCAGTCAGATTTGGCCATGAAGCATTAATGATACAGGTATAAATGGCGGCCACCACCTTTTAGAACCAGAAATTTCTCAAAAGCAGCTGAGGCTCATGGTTATTGCTATGTTTTTTTGGAATAATCATAAAAATGCACTACTCGTGGAGTACCAGTTTGGTTAAATAGGCAGCCATGAAAGACCTGGAAATAAGTGAGAAGTGGGAAGGAAAAATAAATCAAATGAAAAGCATTATTAGGTAGAAAAAAATGGCAAAAGTACTTTAGAGCTCTTCCCCCTCAACTCCTGGCCCCATTTCAGGGCAGGATATAATTTTAAGTCCTGACTCCTTTGGGAAATGATCAGACTGCCCTAAAGTAGAATGTGATTTTGACCTTTAACTAGGAAGATTTAAATATAAACCATCTTTTGATGCCACATGCCCTCTGTAACCTATTATTTCTTGCCTCTTTCAGAGCCAAACTTCTTAAAAGTTATCTACATTCTGGGGCTGGCCCCGTGGCCGAGTGGTTAAGTTCGCGCGCTCCGCTGCAGGCGGCCCAGTGTTTCGTTAGTTCGAATCCTGGGCGCGGACATGGCACTGCTCATCAGACCACGCTGAGGCAGCGTCCCACATGCCACAACTAGAAGAACCCACAACGAAGAATACACAACTATGTACCGGGGGGCTTTGGGGAGAAAAAGGAAAAAATAAAATCTTTAAAAAAAAAAAAGTTATCTACATTCAGAACCTATTTCTTTCCCCACTCCCATTCATTCACTCCTCAAATCTCTGAAACCTGGCTTCTTAGTACGCCACTAATTCTTAAGACTTTCCATACAAGCAACCCAGAACTCCAACAAATGCCAAACAGGTCCCAAGAACGAAAAAGATGAGAGAGTAGAGTGTACCTGGAAAACAAGAAAATCCAGCAACCTGTCTCAGGCAAATACATTGCCAGATGAAAAGCAACAAAAATTGTTCATAAATTATCTCAGGAGCAAGAAACAGAGAAGCAAACAATTTTAGAAAGACACACAAATGTGAATGCTGAAAACAGATGTCACAGAACTGCAACTCAAAAGAGGCATAATGCCCAACATTAAAAAAAAAAGTAAACAGAGTTGAAATGGAGAGTCTTGCATTGAGATTGTCAAATGCAAAATAAATAAATGTAAAGTTCATCACCAAAAGTAACACTAATTTTCATTACATTCTCAATTGCTGAGACAGAGTGAAAAAAAAAATAGTTGCACCATACTATTGTTAGGAAGGTATTTCATTGAAACAGCATGAGACTGGTAAAGGTCATGTACACTATAACTTATGTGAGATGCTACTTACGTGCAGTACAGCAATTGTAACGGAAGTGTTCTACTGTTATTTGCAATAGTACAGTTTTATACATTACCACTTCGGCAATTGCTTTATTTCAGCATATTTAAAAACTTAAAATAGGTTTTTCTGTCTTGTATATAAAATACTATGAAACAGTCACAAGGAAATGGCTCTACATATGCTGACGCTGAGCCAGGAGAATAAATGCTGTCCAGTTCGAGGAGGACAACTGCTAAGAAACTATAAAAGATTCCACTTAATACTACATTAATGACTAAAAGTCTAGTGGGGGAGGGTAAGGTAGCAGGAGAGTTGAGTTTTCTCTTGGCTCAAAGTCTTAAAACATTTATAACTTAGGTTATGTCAATTATTATGGTTACTGAACTTTATCTTCCGGTGGTGAAGTAGCTCAAACAAGTCCCCACGCTATTCAATCTGAAAAGCACCTATGTGCTAAATTCATCAAATGAGGAGTTAGGTGTGAAGAGGGTGGCTCTGATGAACATTTCCTAAAACGTTTTAAGATAGAACTCACTGAGGATTAACCTTTACGGCAAATCCAAATGCACACAGCACCCTCAAAGATTCTATATCAAATTAAGAATTATGAATATGTACCTACTTACATAATTGCTTACAATTGCACATCTCTGCAATTCCCTTACATGGCTATATTCAAGAACATTTATATTCAATTAAATTTATCTTCAAACACAGATGGTCCCAATTTATGATGGTTCGTTCGACTTACGGTTTTTCAACTTTACGATGGTGTGAAAGCGATATGCATTCAGTAGAAACCATACTTCAAATTATGAATTTTGATCTTTTCCAAGGCTAGCAATATGCAGTCCAATACTCTTTTGTGATGCTGGGCACACACAGCAAGCTGCAGCTCCCAGTCAGCCACGCGATCATTAGGGTAAACAATTCACACAACCGTTCTGTAGCCATACCACCATTCTGTTCTTCACTTTTAGTCCAGTATTCATTAAATTACATGATATTCAATGCTTTATTACAAAATTGGCTTTGTTAGATGATTTTGTCCAACTGTAGGCTAACGTCAGTGTTCTGAGCACATTTAAGGTAGGCGAGGCTAAGCTACGATGTTTGGTACATTAAGTGTATTAAATTCATTTTCAACTTAAAATATTTTCAATACACAATGGGTTTATTGGGACATAACCCAACCCTAAGTTGAGGAAGATCTGTACTTACTCTTGCAAAGAAATGTTTTCTAGTGCCACCTTCATTATCCAAACCTATTAAAAATTGAGAAATAAAAATCATAGGATAAATAGGGCTCATTTTTCTGGTTAATCATTAAATATGGACATTTGGATTTCAAATCTTGACCTTGGGATATTTACTGCATTACCTTTAGCGGCATATTAAATCTAGCAGCTAAAACTGTGTGTTTGTTACAAACACAACAGTGGGTTGACTAAACTAGAAAATGTTTTAATTTTTCCAGAATATTGTTAACTCAAAATGTTTAAAATATGAAATATTAAAAGTTTCCAGAATTAAAGATCTTCCCTAGGGAAACTCCAACTGTTGAACCCTGAATGGCATGTTCATCTATGTACACTTACAGAAACGTACATTAGAAAACATTTAACTCAATCTAAGGTGAGGTCTGGAAAGATCTTTTGGTAAAATGCTTTTCTCTTTTTCCCCCTTAAATTTGCTTGTCTCAACTCTGTGATCAGGTTAGAATAATCCCTAATGTAACTGTTAGGTCTATATTGCATTTGGGTTGCTGGGATTTCATTTCTGAGACAGGTAAGAAAATTGTTTCTACTTTGGAAAACAGATACAGAAAGGCAGACAACGTGACAGACAGCTGTTCTCTCATAGCTTGGAATATAAAAGCATTACCTTAGAACTTTGTAAGGCATGAAACATTTTTCATAATTTAGAACATCATTTTCTTCTAGAGAATTAGCTACAGCGATTCTCAATGAAGACAGGGCCTGATTTTCATAATCAACTGTGGGCTTTTTAAGCTGTACAGGTGCACAAGCAAAATCTTACTGTTACGTAATTTTTTTTACTTTAGCCACTCCAGGCACTACCATAACCTCTTATTATTTTGCATTCCTTATGTGGTATGGGTTGAAAAAAGATTGTTGCCCTATATCTTCACTATATCAAAGGAAGAAATGGAACTGTATTTTGATAAGAACTTAGTCATACAAGTTTGATTTAACAAACTGTTGAAAGAGTACATCTGAGGTAATCCCTGTCCTCGTGGCCCTAACTGCTCTGGGACTACTTTTTAAAAACTTAAAAAATCCAAAACAAATTTACATGTCTCAAAGTCCTTTGCTAAATGCTTTACATAGATTATTTTGTTTAATCCTCACCAACACTGCTATGAAGCTATATTGTCACTGAAGCTTAGAATGTTACTAATTTCTGTGATACTGAGCAAGCCATTCAAGATAAATTTCAAACTGAAGCAACAGGAATCCAGAGGCCACTGGTATTATTCTCCAAAACACTAAAGGCAGTCAGTTTTCATGTACCATCTCCAAAATCTTTTTGCTCTAAGATGGACCCATTAAGTGTTTGACTCTTGGGGCTGCTTTAAGAATTTCAAATGCTTGTTTTCTTGGGTCTTATCTTTATTCCTTGACAGGTAGGGATGAAAGAACGTTACAGGATTCTGAATGTAAAGACCCCAAATTTAGCAATTAAGTCAAAGAATTTAGAGCTAAAAAAAAGGATACTCTATTATATACCATATACCCAAATATCAAGAATACTAAGCTAACATCAACAGGCACAAGAGAAGACGTTCAACATCATTAACTACCAGGGAAATGCAAATCAAAACTACAATGAGATATCACCTCACTCCTGTCGCAATTGCTCTCATCAATTGCTCTCATTAACGAGACACGAAATAAGTGTTGGAGAGGATGTGGAGAGAAGGGAACTCTTATACACTGCTGTTGGGAGTGCAAACTGGTGCATCCACTAAGGAAAACAGTATAGAGATTCCTCAAAAAATTAAGACTAGAACTACCATACGATCGATCTAACTATTCCACTGCTGGGTATTTATCCAAAGAACATGAAAACATGAATTCGTAAAGATACAGGCACCCCGACATTCACTGATGCATATTCACAATAGCCAAGACTTGGAAGCAACCTAGGTGCCCATCAAGGGACAAATGGATAAAGATGTGGTATATACACACAATGGAATACCAGTCAGTCATAAAAAATGATGACATCTGGCCATTTGTGACAACATGGATGCACCTTGAGGATGTTATGCTAAGTGAAATAAATCAAAGGGAGAAAAGCAAATACCATAAGATCTTACTCCTAAGTAGAAGATAAAAAGAACACTCAATCACATAGAGAGAGACTGGACTGGTGGTTACCAGAGGGGAAGCGGGGAGGGAGGAGAGCAAAAGGGGTGATTAAGCACATGTGTGTGGTGATGGATTGTAATTAGTCTTTGGGTGGTGAACATGATGTAATCTACACAGAAAAGGAAATATAATGATGTACATCCGAAATTTATGGAATGTTATAAACTGTTATCACAATAAAAAAATACATCAATAATTTTTAAAATTTAGGATTTAAAGCAAGTTATTAAATTTTCAGAAAATTCTAGTATTTTGTTGCCTCTGTCTAGGTAGTTCAGTTTCTTTTAAATATCTAAATAGCTTTACCTTAATCTTGTTGTAACACCAAGCTCTTACTGGATAAGTCTCTCTAATAATCAGACTTTCTTAGCATTAGGCTAAACCCTCACTCTAAGAAACAGCTAGTTAAGTCAGGATATTGTGGTATTCTTAAGGCTAAAACAGATCTTCTCTTCCCTTCCAACCTCCCCTCCAACTACCATGTATAAATTGATCCCTAGGTGATTTCCTCATCTACACATTTTCAAAATTCCTTTATGGGTATTATTAGTAATAAATCTGAAATCTTTACGAAATCTTTTGTTACTAGTGCGACACACCACAAAAAATACAAATAATGGGACGTGGACTACAGAGTTTTAAAAATACAGAATAGCTTGTTCCAACCCTGGAGATTAGTATCTTTAAGAGTTCTATAGGTGATCCTGACACTTAACCCTGTTGAAAAAACTCTTGCTCTAACAGCAACTGACTCAATACTCTTTAATGAGCTACCTATAGTTATAATACAAACAAATGTCCTAATTCTTTTTTGAGAGATGAAAACGTTGGTTTCTTTATCTACCTAAGGCATTTCTAAATCCACCTTCCAAAGTTCTCCTAACACAGTGTTTTCTCCAGGACACTGAGGTTATTCTTGCAGAAGCTAGCATCAACAACTTCTGAAATATTAATTTTATAAATGAAATTTGTAAAGAAATGTATGGTTTTTTTCCCCCTAAAAGTTAAGGGCTAAAAAATGGAGTCTTTTTTTAGACATTACTTAGATTTGTTTCATTTCTTTATGGTTAGATGTCCATTGGGTATAAGGCTGGGAAAACTTCAAACTACCCAAACATACGACACATGACAAATTATAGAAATCTCTACATTACACAGGTCTCATTTCTCACATGCAAGATTTCTGAGAAATCTGCTGTTTTTTTCCCTCCCACAAATGTGTCCTCCATAGTATCAGATCAAGGAGGTTATTGCTTATATAAAGAAATACCTTGTAAAATGAACAATATTCACTGTAAGTTTGTATAAAAGGCAAGAACATCTCTGAATCATCAACCTCTAAAAATAATTTAAGAGTCTGAAACTAAGCCTAAATGTAAACCTGTCCAGGCTCTCTTATTTCTATTACGCCTAAAACACTACTATAATTATACTAGAGGTGGGAAAGAAAATACTAAACGTTTTGTTCCTTTTCCTATACCTACCACCATTACTTGCAAAGAAGGTATTTCTAAATAACAAATATTTCCATGAGCCCTCCCCACTGCTGTATTCATGGATGAGACCAATACGTATCACCTTTGTTTAAAAATGAAACAAAGCCATTTATCTTGTGACTTGTTGCCCAAAACATGACACATAAGATCATTCTTCACAACACTGTTTTTGTAGTTATCTGCATACATCTGAGAGACTGCTTCTACCACATTTTTGTCATCTGTAATCACTCTGTTTAGCCTTTCTTTGACAGAAGAATCCGTTTATCAGCTATAATTTCATTAACTCCTAACAGGTGACGTGCCGACTCTTACTGATCCAAAGTAACTAGTTAATTTTGTTTTCAGAATAATATGCAAAAGGGAAGGAGAAAAACAGCACATCATCAGCATTTTTCACCCTTCAGACACCCTCAGGAGTGTAAAGAAATTCCCCATCTTCCCATACTGTAGACAGACTCTGAAAAAGAACAAACACACAGCATTGTTTTAGTAATATAACTGGGAAAAAAACACAGTTCATTTGAGATACCGGCCTAAGTAACTTAAAGACCAGTGACTTTGGTTTCAGTTAATTAATTAAAAAAAAGATTTTTTAATTAGTCGTATACATGGAGCACCACAAATTAAACACTAAAGGTATTTTTAAAAATAAGTTGGTTATCCAAGCTAATGAACATCCCGTCTCCACAGTATTTTACGTACACTCTAGGTTTAGCCAAGAACCCGTGTTACTTCGGAACCGATCGTCAGCCATCAACAGGCCTATAATCAACAACATCCCCTTTCAACATCTCCCTGCTTTCTCCGGGACGTCGTTTCACAGCGGGCGCGTTACTGCTTTAGGCTCTCCTTGTCTTCTTAACTGTGGGGCCAACGCACCGTCCCTTTCCAGCTTGGCTACCTTGCAACATTGATTTCTTTGGACCCTTTCGCAAACCATTCCTGTATGAAAAACCAATGAGGGTCCGAAACCTTGGGGAGGGGTAAGGAAGGTTAAAAATAAATGACAAGAAGATAAAAATAAATTGGGGAGGAACAGCCCAACTCCGTGGGTGGAAGCTTCTCCGACCAAAGGTGAGAGGGTCGCCGCCCCGGTCCCTGCACCCAACCGCCCCAACTGTCCGGCTAGAAGGTCTAAATGACACTCTGCGCCCAGAAGTAAAGTGACGCCTTCAACACCTCAGTTAGAAAATGGAGCAAGAGGCGTAGGCGGCCTATACAACTCCTGCAAGACCGTGAGGCCGAGGCCTCTTGATGCCGCCTCCAGCCGGACCCGCCCTACCTCTGTCCCCCCATGCCGCCTCCACCCCCGCAGTTCCCAGGTCGGGGCCCCAGCTCTCCGACCGGCTTGTCCTTCACCTCACCGTCCCCACCACACCGCCAGTTGGCTTCAGGGCTCCCTAAAAACCTTAGCCTGGCTCCACGGAATCGTCCCAGCATTCCTAACATGGCGGCCGAGTCTCCTTAGCTCCCTTCACCGGCTCCGGGCGCGTCTGACCTTGGCGCATTTTGGGCATTGTAGTTCCGGCGTTAGCCTCGTCCTCCTGCCAGGCCCTAAGAAGACTACAATTCCCAGAATGCAGCGCTCCTGAGCATGGCTATTGGGGCCTTTTGGACAGAGAGATGATGTCATTGCAAAAACCTCACTGCATTCATTGTGCTACGGTCTATCCACCCCCCTGCTGCTGCTGGGCTTGCGATTGCCGCTCGCTCCAGCTGAGCTAAGACTAGCAGCCGCACCAGGGCAGGGACTGACTCCAGCCCTTGGACTTAGGACAACGCAACAGCTTCTCTTGCGTGCGTGACTCATTCGCACATCATTTCTGTTTATGTCTGGGGTGGGGAGAAAAATCCCAATCCAGGTGAGTTGAAGTGATTTATTCAAATGGTTCTACCAAGTTATTCCTCCCGCTTAGTTCTCAAGGCTTTCTTTTGGGAAGATGGGGGCGGGAGGATTGGGAGGTGCTCGTAAGAGCTGCTAAGCGAAAAGCTCCGTGCAATTTGGGTCACTGCAAAGAACAACTCCAGCAACCTTCCCCCGCCAGAAGACCAATGCTTGCCAATTCCCTAGTCGCAACTCTCCTCAACCTTTTTGAGGCTTGGAGAGGGGAATGGGCTGGGGAGGATGTTGGGAAGTGCTCTTGGAAGATCAGAAGGCGGCAGAGGTGGGGGACTGCAGTCCTGTCACATACAGCCCGAGGGCTGAGGTTTGAGTGGGAAGGGGTGATGCGTGGGGAGAAATGGAGACACTGATTTAATGTGGTCGCACTACTTCAGCACATTTCTGTGTCGCTTGAGCTAGCACACACTGTTTTTTTAGATGAGCGTGCTTCTGAGTAGGTTAAGTTTTGTGGGGCTCTATTTTATGTGTGTCTATGATCGTTTGTCTTGCCTTTTCTGCTGATTTGAGGTGACAGTGTCCTTTATTGGTGCACTCCGTGCCAGTCAGAAACATTTCACGTGTCTGGGGAAGGTTCTCTTAGGCTACTGGAAGCAGCATTTTTGTTAAGTGTTTTTCCTCTCCTGACTGCAGGATTTCAGGATTGTTTGGAAGTGGAGCCGACAGATTTGTGCTTGTGTGTTTTAAATTACATTGCGATAGGCTCCTTGCCACTGACAATGGTACCATAATGAGCTGCTGTTTCCTGAGGCAAGTCACCAGTCACAAATAGCTTGGGAAAGCGATCATTAGGGAAACCTGGGTTCATTTTAACATGTTAGGGAAAGGGAAAGTTAGAAGCGCTGTTAACCTTCATTTGCCATTACTGAAAGGTAGAGTGATCCTGACCAGGGAAATCGAGGAGCATAGCATGGTTTTTTTGCTTTTTGTTTTTAAACGAACTGACACGTTAAACAGGACGGAAAGCATTCTGACTTGTGTGATATTGGCTCTGTTCTTGTAAGAATTATTAGGATGATTAGTGCAATAAATATGTTACTTTCAGATAAACAGCTGGCTGACTCCAGAACAGATGGGGCCAGTCTTTGCTGAGAGATCTACAACCTTGGAAATGAATGGACCTGGGGTCAACCACACCCCCTCTTGGAATGTCAAAAGAAGGAGAAATGCCAGAGTGTTTTATGCTTAACTCTAAAATACCAAACCTTTTCGTAGCCCAGTCAGGCATAGGGGGAAAGTCATTACTGGTTGTCTTCTGATGCTGAACCAATTTTGTTCATTTTAAATTCAGACACTTAGGTCTTCAAAGTTGCAGCTGGGCGATGCTTCGTTAAATGCTGCTGCTTGTTACTGAATGCAAAGGACAGTCCATTGTATGGGCTTTGTGGGAGAGTGATTTATTGGGATGCAATGAGCAGCTTTGGGATTTGGGAAAAGATGGGCTGCCTGGCTTTGCCTCTCTCTTCGTCTCTCTGTTGCTTACTGTCTGCTTTTCTGGGCACCCTACCCTTTTCCCTTGTACCTTTCTTTCCCTACCCCTCTATATCTCTTGAAGTTCTTTCAGTTTCTTCCCCTAGTGTTTCCATTTGCAATTATCGTTTTCCTCTCTGTTTCAAAATCTCCCTGTTTCAACCAGTGTATCACGTCTCTTTCTCTAAGTCTCTTTCCAGTCTCTGAATAACCTCTTCACCCAGAAAGTCCAGGGTAGCTATAGACTGTGTGAATGTTTGTTCTACAGAGTCCTCTTTGAAGGGGCTTTGCCTTGTCTTTTTCTTGCAATTGGTGCTAGTCAGGATAAGCAACAACGAGCCTGACCCCTTGGCCTGGTTAGTGGCTTCTGTGACAGACATCATTTGGCCCCAGCAGCATGTGGACAGTGAAATGTTGGAGTGGAGCTCATGCTACTTTCCCTTTCATTGGTACCTGTAGTAAGAACTGCCAGTGGGTTAGCAAGGTTTTTAAATGCTTTACATGAATTGTTCTCATAATTCCCAAAGGATAAGTAGACTTCAAAAGACTTCTGCCTCATTTAATGCATTTTTTTTTCTTATCCCTCCTCCAGAAAGTGGTGGAAAGACTGTCTTTTCCCCTCCCTTCCCTGTTGATTGTTGAGGAGCAGTCCAGGCGGCCAGCCTGCCTGTTTGTTTTTTTGAAGACACTTGGCATGGCAACAGCTTTCCCTCCTGTGGTTTCTTCTCCTTTGTGGATGAAGGAAGTTTGTTATTTTATGCCCCCCTCTTAAGGAGAAGGGTGTGGTGGCAATGTTTGTTTGTTTAATGTTTGTGCTTCTCTGGGCATGGAAAGTCTTAACTGCTGTCCATCTGGAGGCAATGAGTGTGACACGCAGATTCAGAAGCTGTCATCTTGAACCTCTCTCTCACCATTTTCTCATTCCTAGTTTTCTTCTTCTAAGATGCTCCCCCTCCTACCCACGCTTTTTAGTGTTTTAGGGAGGAGAAATGAGCTGAATGATGGGTTAGCTTTGGCTCCATCACTGCTATCTCTGTGACCTTGAATGACTGCATTTCTTTCTGCCTCAGTTTACATATTTGCAAAGGGATAATGGTCCTTGCACCTTGGTTTACTTGGCCTCGTGTAGTAGCCCATTACAATCTGGCCCCAGCCTGTCATTCTGACAACAGGTATTAATTGAGCAGCTATTGTGTTTTGAGGACTGTGGCTACATCAGTGAAAAGAGAAGCTTCCCCTGCCCTCATGGAGTTTATATTCTAGTAGAAGAGACAATCATTGGACAAGTAATTGCATTGCAATTGGAATGTTATTGCCAAAGGGGGATGTACTACAGGGTGGAATAGGAATGCCTACCTAGTGCTCTCCTCTGGTCTGGGGGAATCAGGGGAGGTTTCCTGTCAGAAGTGACATTTCAAGAGACTTGAAGAGTGAGTGGAAGTAATTTAGGATGGCAATGGAAGGTGCTTTGAGGGGGAAAAAGGGTTTCTGACAGAGGGAACTGCATTTTCAAAGTGTAAAGGAAAGAGTGGTATGAGAATTTGAAAGGAGGTCGGTCAGTATATGGGGGCAAAGCGAGGGGAGAGAGACCAGAACGAAGAAGAGTGAGGCTGGAGAGGTGGGCAGAGGCTAGAGAGGGGGCAGTTTTCTGAGCTACAGGGGAATTTGGTCTTTATCCTAAGAGTATTAGGACCTAGTGAAGGGCTTTGAATTAGCTGGATGAATTACAAGTCTAGAATGATATTAAAGACATCACCATGGCTAAGTGGAGAAGAAATTAGAGAGAATTGGCCAAAGTGAATATGTGAAGACCAAATAGCAAGTCATTTTTGTAGTCTATGTGAGGGATTATGGTGGCCTGGATCTAGGGTGGTGGCAGAGGGCTTGGAGAGAAGGCAAGAGATCGGAGAGACACTAAGTTTGAAGATTATAATTGATAAGACTGTTGACTAATTAGATGTGGGGATAGGGAGAAGAGGGAGTCAAGATGACTCTAGTTTTTCCTTGAGCCACTGGGTTTGCCATTTACAGGAAGGAGATGGGGACCAGTATTTCTTTGCAAGATTGTTGTGGTGTTTAAATGAGATAATGTATTTTAAATGTCTGGTTTTTGTTTGTTCTTTTTTTGAGAAGGAGGGACTTCTGGACATGTTGAGTTTGAGGTTCCAGGAAGACATCTAAGATCTTTCTCTCACTCATCCTGTCCGTGTGTGATGCGGCATGATGGAATAGAAGAAAGCTCTGGTGAGGCTTTCTAAGACCGAGTACTACTTAATCATTAGCTGTGTTATGTTGGACATGTCATGTTCTTTTTCTGAGCTTTAGTTTCCTCATCTGTAAAGTATATTTATTCCATTAATTTGTACTGATCCTCAGCTATATGTGTACTGTGCTGGAATACAGCATTGACTCAGATAGCATTTGCATTGGAAGAATTTGTTTGGGTGAGGGAGACACACATAAACAAATAATCACATACGCAGAGGTATGTAGGCCGCTAGGAGAGCACAGCCCTGTGGGAGGTGTTCATTCTTCCTTACTGGGCGGAGGGGCAGTGTCCACAAAGTGGCAGGTGACCTTTGACCTGAGACATGAAGGCAAGAAAGAACTCTGCAGGCTGTGTTCCCAGGCACCTAATCGAATGCCTTGCAAAATTAGGGACTCTGTGAATGTTTGTTGATTGAATGAACTAACCTAAGTCACCAAGGGCCCATTCAAAAGCAGGAAATATCAACACACTGGAAGAGAGCAATTAGTAATGCAAATATCAAAAGTAAAATGCTTTTAACAAATGCATTGAAGTGTCTTCCTGAGCCCGGCAGCCTTTGAGATGTTTTGTGGATGACTTTTAGGGAAATTCAGAAATATTTCATATCTGGTTTCTTTTTGGGCTGAACTTCCTTTACTCAAATTAGTTTCTCAAAAATTACTTTATTTGTATAGAGTTCCCTAAATCAGTGGGTTGCAGACTTTTTAGTTTTATAGATAAGTAAAATTACAAAAAATAAGATAAAATTGGATGAACTGTTGAAAATGGTTATTTTCCTATAGTAAAGATATATTTTTTAAATATCCTCCTTCACTTTTATCTCATAAAATAAAGCACATTTAGTATCAAAGGTTTTAGGAAGAGTATAATTTTTAAATTAGAAAACATTTAGCTTTATAAAAAATTCTCTACATTGTCTTTATTTTTCTCATTTTGTTGCAGAATAGTAAAAATCAAGCCAAACAAACAAACACCAGAATGTTATAATAGTTTATGGAACCATTGCCCTATTTTCTCAATTATGGTGGAAATGTGGCCCCTCTCCAAGTAAGAACATTTCCAAGTATGGGAGAATGTTCTATGGACCTCAGATGATTTATTTTCAGTTTCTTTGCTGTAGGAATCCAACTCTAAAACTAGGTAGGCCTCCTGTAGATTGGTCTAAAGTAGGGATTCTTAACTTGTCCCCGAAGGATCCCCAAGGAGACCATGAACCCCTGAGATCATATGTTAAAATGTGTATGTGTGCATGTGTGTGAGTTCACATGTGCATGCTTGCATTTTTCTGTCACCACATGTATGTCCTTGGGCAAGTTACTTAACCTCTTTGAATCTCTGTTTCTTTGCAAGAGTGTTGTGATGTTTAAATGAGGTAATATATTTTAAATGTCTGGCACTATACATTCTATAACTGGTGCTCATGGTAGCTGTTTTTAACATTCTACTCATTTATTGTTTTTAATATTTTATTTATTGGCTGATGCTTTCTTAGTACCCACAATGACAAAATGAAGAACCAGAAAACTTAGTGTGATTAGACAACCTGATGCAATGGGAAGTAAACAACATGCAGAATTCTTGCCAGGAGTGTTTAACCTAAATCTAATCATGAGGAACTAATCAGGCAAATCCAGATTGTGGGACATATTGCAAAACAGCTGGCCTGTGATCTTTAGAAATGTCAATGTCATGAAAGACAAACAAAATAAAATAAAACAAAATGTATGGGGGACTGATCTAGATTAAAGGAGTCTAAAGAGCTGTGACAACCAAATGCAACATGTAGCCCTTGGTTGGATCCTGCACTTAAATAAAAGCTATTAAAGACGTTTTTGGGACAATTGGAGAAATTTGAATGGGAGCTGCATATTAGATGATCAGTAACAATGTTAGTTTTCTTGGATGTGGTAATGATTCCGTTTCCTTAGCCTAACATATTGTAGCTGTTGGTGTCTAGAAGCGTTGCCATTCCTGAATGTCGTCTTTAAGAATGTCACGGCAAAGCTAGAAGACATCAAGGGCTGCTTCAGAAGGCAGTGATTTTCTTGGTCACTGCAAGTATTTGATCAACTTATGGGCTGGAATACCACTTGTTGGGGATATTGTGAGTAATGTTTTATGTCCTTTCTGAAACATGATCCTGTCATTGTACAAGAATGCAAACTTCTGCAGCTGGCGCTGATCTGTGATATGACTAGAGGTGGTGATGCAGGTGGAGCACTAGCTGTTTCCAAAGTGAAGAGGAAAGGATGGGAACTGGCATTTAAATACAAAATAAATTTAAGATAAATATGTATCTTAAATTTGGTTTTTGATTCTAGACATAACATAAGACTAATCAAAATTCATTACAGAAATACACAATGAAATACATA
The DNA here is from genome assembly GCF_041296265.1 of Equus caballus. Lineage (NCBI taxonomy): Eukaryota > Metazoa > Chordata > Mammalia > Perissodactyla > Equidae > Equus > Equus caballus. Next base: position 64,554,297 of record NC_091690.1, read on the forward strand.
GGGAGAGTTGCCCTTAATTCCACCTCATAACCAACTGTTGAGATTTTGAGATGTATTCCTCTGTCATTTTTTCCCACACATATACTAATGATATTATTACAATACGTATTATTCTGCTTGCTCTCTTAATGTATTTTGGGCATTTGTCCCATGTATTTGCATATTGCTCTAACTTACTCATTTTAATCGTTCTTGGACACTGCTGTGGCGAGCATTGGAGTACGCATCCTGTGGTGGTGAACTCCTGGGAATATTTCTGAAGGATAGATTTCTAGGGGTAGAAATGCTGGGTCAGAGGACATGAACAGTTTCTCTTTAATTGCCCCTGATTTAAGTTCTTAGCAGCAGTCTTTGTTCCATTTCTACATCCCTTTGCCAAGTCCATTAGGCATGTGGGCTACGCTCTCTTACTAAGGAAGGAAGTTGTGGTGCATGTACAGAAAGTGGGCAAAAATGGAATCACAGAGTTCCTGCTGGTTTTTCTGATGGCTGTGATAAAGGTTGATATGTAAATAATGTGGAAACCTCTGGAAGAGAGAAATAAAATACATTATCTCTGCCTGCAACACAGCATGATGTTTGAAAAGTGAAGTGAAACAATAAAGCAACCAAGAGCTTTCCCCAGAAAAATCTGCAGAACAATTTTAGTTTTGAGTTATGTTTAACTTCACTAAAATGTGGACGCCATCAACCTTGAGATGAAAATAACCTCTTCTGCTCACTTCCTCTCCGTCTCAGTCTCACAACCACACTAGAAAGGGGAATTTAAGCTCCACTTTTTAAATATCTGAAGCAAGTGGTTAAAGGCCTGATTGTTCATCTTTCTCCTTATCAATATAAGCAATCCCAGGGCAGATTTTTGGCATTTTTCTGTAGAAAAGGTATGAGTTTTAGCAGTGGCCAGCAGTGACTCACTGTTGGGCAGAGACCCTGGGGAAGAGATTATAAGGATCCTGAACTGTGAATTATTTCCATTCCATTACAATGCCAATCGTTTCCATTCTTTTGTGTCTGGGTGGAGCAAACACAAATTTGATCTGTGTGCTATGTGAGTAATTTATCTTTTCAAGCCTCAGTTTCTTTATCTATAAAATGGGTATTATTGTGAGGCTTAAATGAGATAATGTGTGTAAAAGGGCTTTATCAAATTTATGTGCACATAAATATGTGCTGTTGTTAAGGTGCTGCCATCTTTGGGCCAGCTCATATTAATTTTTCCTTTAATTCCAATGACATTTGTAGCCTGAAAGACTTTTTCTAGGCATTCTGTCTCATAATGTGCTATAGTTACTTTCTTTAACCAATGTTTATGAGCATAAGCTAAATGCAAGACCCTGTGCTGGGTGTTCTGATGGGGAAACAAAGGTGGAATCACCCAGGAGCTTTTCTTCTTCCTCACTTTTATTCTAGGAGACTAATGTCTTTTAACGAGAGTTTTCAATAAATAGTGCTTTACAAATGTGTATTATGTATGCTCTCTTATTCTGTCAATCCTAGGTGATAGATTTTAGTTCCATTTTTCCATATAAATGAGGAAACAGTTCTTGGTGAGGTTAAGTAACTTGTTTTGTTTTTTAAAGTTACCTGGCTTAAGAAAATTTGCAGATGTAGGCCCTAGGTAGATTTTCAGGAACCAAAACCATACTGCTTCCCCATCGGCCTCCTGTTTTTGCCTTGCCTTCTGATCAAAAGTATAAGCTTCAAAAATGCAGGACTGGCTGGTGGCATTTACTTTGATGCCACTCATTTTACCTAGAGGCACAGGAGGAGGAGCTTTCTGTGGATCTATTGAGTTAGCCGAAGCCGTGGTGTGAGCTAATGGGTGCCAGGTGGTTTACATGTTTTATTTGATTTTTTTTCCCAATTTATTTTGAAAAATTTCAAACATATAGAAAAGTTGCAAAAATATGACAGTGAACGCTCCATACGCCCTTCATCTAGATTCATTTGCTTTTTCTGTGTACACAGGCACACATTTTTTTCTAAACCACTTGAAAGTGAGTTGCAGACATCACAGCACCTTATCTCTAAGCGCTGGAGCATGTATCCCTTAAGAACAAGGACATTCTCCATGTAACCACAATACCATTACATTGAAACAATAATATTTTTTGAATTTCCCTGATTGTTTCAAGGTTGTTTATAACCGTATTTTTTTTTCTTTTGGACCCAGGATCTAATCAAGGATTACTTATACAAAGTTGTTGTGTCTCTTCAGTTTCCTTTAATGTAGCACACAGTACCTCTGCCTTTTTGTTTTTTATTACATTGAAATTTTGAAGATTCCAAGTCTGTTGCCTTGTAGACCGTAAATTGGTTTCGTCTGATTGTTTTCTCATTGTTAGACTGAGGTGAAACATTTGTGGTAAGAGTTGCCCTTGCATCACATTAGGTGACACATAACGTCAGTTTGTGACCTCACCGGTGCTGTGAGGTTTGATCGTTTGGATGAGGTGTATTGCCAGATCTCTGCATTGTAAGGGTACCCTTTTCTCTTTGTAATTAGTAAAATTATCTGTGGGGTGACACTTTGAGATTGTTTGGATATCCTGTTGCTCAACAACTTTTATCCAGTGTTTTTAACATCTATCTATAATCCTGGCCTAGGTCAACTGGTATCTATAAAAGGATGATTTTCTTTTTCTTTTTTCTTTTAAACTTTAAAGCGCTTTTAAAAAAATACTTCATTTGTTATTATTATTTTCTTCTTCTTCTCCCCAAAGCCCCCCAGTACATAGTTGTATATTCTAGTTGTAGGTCCTTCTGGCTCTGCTACGTGGGACATGTCTCAGCATGGCTTGATGAGTGGTGTCGTGTCCGCGCCCAGGATCTGAACCCGTGAAACCCTGGGCTGCCGAAACGGAGCTCGTGAACTTAACCACTCAGCCACGCGGCCTGCCCTTGAAAGGATGACTTACTAATAGTCTCTTTCCTTCTATGTTTATTACCTGGCATTTTTCTTATAGATTTTGGTTTCAGCTCTCCTCCTCTTTTCCTTTTTTTTTAGTATCACTTGGACTCCAGGATTCTTTTTTCCCTAATGTGTTATAATTCATTACCAACCTTCTGCCTTTTTTTCAAACTTAACACTTTTTGGTACACAGATTGTCCCAAATTTGGCCCGTTGGGAGCCTGTTTGATCTTATTTGACCCTAAAAGCAACCTGATACAGTAGGTGGGATTTTGCCCATTTTACAAGTGAGGAAATCGAGGCTCAGAAAATGCAAGTCACTTGCCCAGAGTCACATAGCTAGTTAGCAAAGGAGGCCAGATGCAGACCCAGTTCTGCTCACTCTAAAGTGGTTCCTGCTACTTGTGCTGCTTCCTGGTAGTCTCAGAGCAGAATGTGACCTGATAAAACCAAGTTAAAAAGAAAGCACAAACATCCCATCATTGTTGCCAACAGCAAATGACTGGAAACAGCCCTAAGTGTTCATCAGTGGGTAACTGGTTAAATAAATCAGTATGTTTACACAAGAGAAAATCGGTGTGTGTAAACAAGAGTTTCTTGTTTACAAACAAGAATTGGGATGTTCACCAAGTACTGATATGGAAAGACCTCCGAGGATATATTAAGTGAAAGGAGGAAGGTAGAGAAGAGTGTATATTTTGTGAAAGAGTAAGAAAATATATTTGAATTTGCACAAAGAAACCCTGGAAGGATATAAAATAACAAAGTGGTTACTGGTACAGGGCATAGGAATGAGTGGGAGGTATATGTGTGTAGTGAGATTTCTTTTTCTCTTTCTTTTTTTTTTTGAGGAAAGTTAGCCCTGAGCTAACATCTGCCGCCCATCCTCCTCTTTTTGCTGAGGAAGATTGGCCCTGAGCTAACATTCATGCCCATCTTCCTCTGTTTTATATGTGTGACGCTGCCACAGCATGGCTTGATAAGCGGTGCTTAGGTCCACACCCGGGATCTGAACTGGTGAACCCTGGGCTGCTGAAGTGGAAGATGCGAACTTAACCACTGCACCACTGGGCTGGTTCCTGTAGTGAGATTTCTTAAGATTTACTATTTTATGTAACACTGACTTTTTTTCTTTTTTCATTTTTTTTTTTGCTGAGGAAGATTTGCCTCGAGTTAACATCTGTTGCCAGTCTTCCTCTTTTTGTATGTGAGCTGCCACTGACAGACAAGTGGTGTAGGTCTGTGCCCAGGAACCAAACCTGGGCTGCTGAAGTGGGACATGCTGAATTTAACCACTAGGCCACTGGGGCTGGCCCCAACACTGACTTTTTAAATAGCCTTATTGAGATATAATTCACACATCACACAATTCATCTAGTTAAACTATATAATTCAGTGGTTTTTAGTATGTTCACAGAGTTGTGCAACCGTCACCAAAATCAATTTAGAACATTTTCATCATCCCGAAAAAAACCTTGTACTCATTAGCAGTCATTTGCCATCTCCCTCACTCTGGCCCTCCAGCCCAAGCAACCATTAATCTACTTTCTGTCTTTGTAGACTTGCCTGTTCTGGACATTTCATATAAATGACACCAGGCAACATGTGGTCTTTTGTGACTGGTTTCTTTCATTAGCATAATCTTTTCAAGGTTTGTCCGTGTTGTAGCATACATCAGTACTCCATTTCATTTTTTTTTTTTTCCTGCTTTTTCTCTCCAGATCCCCCCAGTACATAGTTGTACATTTTTTAGTTGTGGGTGCCTCTAGTTGTGGCATGTGGGACGCTGCCTCAACATGGCCTGATGAGCGGTGCCGTGTCTGCGCCTAGAATCCGAACCAGCAAAACCCTGGGCCACTGAAGCAGAGCGTGCAAAATTAACCACTCAGCCATGGGGCTGGCTTCCTAGTACTCCATTTCATTTTATTACCAAATAATATTCCATTGTATGGATACACCACATTTTATTTAACCATTCATCAGTTGATGGACATTTGGGTTGTTTCCACTTTTTGGCCATTATGAATAATGCTGCCATAAACATTTGCATACAAGTTTTCAAGTGGATTTTTAATAAAATTTAATTTGTGTCTGTACCTAGGAGTACAATTGCTGGGTCAACTGGTAATAACTCTTATGTTTGAACTTTTGAGGAACTGCCAAATTCTTTTCCACAGCAGCTGCACCATTTTACAATCTCTCCAGCAATGTATAAGGGTTCCAATTTCTCCACATCATTGCCAACACTTGTTATTACGTGTCTTTTTTTTTTTTTTTTGAGGAAGATTGGCCCTAAGCTAACATCTGCCTCTTTTTGCTGAGGAAGACTGGCCCTGAGCTAACATCCGTGCCCATCTTCCTCTACTTTATACGTGGGACGCCTACCAGAGCATAGCTTGCCAAGTGATGCCATGTCCGCACGCAGGATCTGAACCGGCAAACCCCAGGCTGCCAAAGCAGAATGTGCGAACTTAACTGCTGTGCCACCGGGCCGACCCACATGTCTTTTTTATTATAACCACTCTAGTGGGTATATCACGTTGAGTTTTAAACCACATCAATGTATTAGCAATGTAATATCTATTCCAAAAATAAAATTTTTAAAGATTTAGAAAGAAATGGCAACTCAAAAAGAAAAGTTTCAGATGGCCAGTGGAAGGGTCAGAGTGTGGTGAGATGGCCCTAGGGTAGGTATGACTTCAGGTTGTCCTTGTTCAGCCTGGTGTCCTGATGCATATATATTTCCATTTTCTGCTTTTTAGTACCAGCTGACTTTTCCTCCTTCAGTGCTCTCCCAGGTTCATTGCCCAGAGAGTGGGAGGCTTGGGTATAAAGTGCTTGCCTAAGGATTTCTTGTACTTAGAAGCAGCTGTAGATCAAAGTTGCTAGGACCATATTAGTTCTTAAGACCAGAGGAAGTACCAGGATTCTGTGAGCATGATGTCTTCACATTAGTTTCCCCAATGAGCATGGTGAGGGCATTGGACAAGGCTGCTTTAGCCACTGGTGACTGATTTAGGAGGCAGTGGGATGCTTTAGAAGAATCCCAAGTATGGGACCCTACAAACTAGAGCTTGAATTTGTGTTCTGGCCTGTTTAAACTGTGTGATCTTGGGTAAGCGACAACTTCTCTGAACCTCAGATTCCTCATCTATAATAGAGGAGCTTCATCTAAAGCATCTTCTCACAAGATACTTATTAATTACAAAGGAGGAAAGAGTAACTTTGTGGTGGATAAACATGGCAGAACTACTTTTACTAAATGATCAGAGTTAATACCAGTGATGAGACAAATCAACATCTGAGAAGGACATCACTTTTGTGGCATTCCTGTCAAAAATGCATAACCTGAATGTAGTCATGAAGAAATATCGGATAAACCCAAATTGAGAAACATTCTACAAAATAAGCAGACTATATTTTTCCAAAGTGTCAAGGTCCTGAAAGACAAAGACTGAGGAATAGTTCTAGATTAAAGGAGACTAAAGAAGCCTAGGAAGTAAATGCAGCACATGATTCTGGATTGGATCTTAGACCAGAGAAAATCTTTTTCTTTTGCCAAAAAGGATATTACTTGGTCAATTGATAAAATTTGAATACGGGTTGAGATTAGATTATGATATAGTATCAATATTAATTTTCTGATTTTGATAATCAGACTGTGAAAATATAAGAGAATATCCTTATTCTTAAGGAAATACTAAGTATTTAGTGGTAAAGTACATAGAGAATAATAAAGCAAATGTGGTAAAATATTACCATCTGAGTAATTTGGGTGAAGGATATATATGAATTCTTAGTAACTTTCTTTTTTAGTAAGTTAGAAATTAATTCAAAATAAAGAGATAAAAAAGGAGGGAGTGGAAATGCCAATACTTAGAGCGTAGGATGGTTGTGAGGATTAAACAGGGCCCTGTATGTCAGGTCTCAGCATGGTGCCCATCATCTGGTGGGCCTTGAAGTAAGTGTGAGCATCCTGGATAGGCAGGGCAGCTGGTAGCTCTTAGCCATTATTTGGGAGCCAAATTAACATTGACACGTGGCATATGGTGACAGTATTGTTCTCAATTCGAAATTGGGATTCAAGGTCTGACAAAGAATTTTCTCTCTTATTTATGAATTCCTTTAATTGCAAAGTCTTCCCCCCCCCAAAATATATATGTGTGTATATATATATATATATATATATATATATATATATCAAATCACATTTAGTTATCCATTTAACAAGTCATCTCAGTATAGTGTTAAATTTATGTGAAGTCATGGTTGTCCTGGGAAAGTTAGGGACTATGGTCACTTGGGGCCATATTTGGGCCAGTATTAGCATTTGGGCAACCTTCTCTTACCTTCTCTTTTTCTCCCTTCTCTCTCTCTACTCACACAACCAAGTTTCTCATTTTGTCTCAGAGAGCCATTTTAATTAGTCATGTCAAATGTTAATTGTTTTGGCAGACAAAAAGAAACTTGAGTAAGCTTTTCCTCCTAAGACTCAAAAACTCTACTTTCTAAGAGCTAACTTTGGAAGAAATGTCTCTGGTCTGGAAAATTCAGATAGTAACCTCAAAAGGAATTCAGTGCCCAGAGGAACTGGGAGCAGGGTGGGCAGCTCAATTTCCTTTGAGACAGATTGAAATAAATACTTCTGTCTGAAATAGTAATAAAGAGCTATTTCTTTCTTTCATTCTTTTGCTAAAAGCTTCAAAACATGAATGATTAAATTCAAAATAGAGTTAGCCCAGGCACCAAAAAACCTCAAATAGTCCTGAGTGAAAAACGTGAGATCTTGTACAGGCCGCTTTGCTGAGTGAGATGATCCTTAGTATGACATTTAAGTGTGTCCCATTGAAGTGACAAGATTTCCAACTCCTGGAGCTACAACTGTATAGTTCAAGATTCTGCATTTGGTGATACCAATCCCGATTCCTTGTTACTACTGTGGGACTGTCTTTCTGTTTTGACCATGACTTGCCGTAAATTGTTTGGTCTCAGAATTCTGCACGCATTTTGCTTTTAAAGTTATCAAGGCCAGGAAGCTAAATGGCATGTTTGTATGTGCAATCAGTAACTTTTATTATGTAACTTTATAGTACTAATACTGGCAAACATTTTTTGAGTTTATAATATGCCAAGCCTGTGATAACTTCTTTATATGTTATGTTATTTAATTGTGGTGAAAATCACATGAGGAAACTGAAGCTCTGAGAGCTTAGGTAACTTGCCTAAGATCATTTGAATAGTAAGAGGCAGATCTAGGATGCAGAGATCAAGACTGTCTTACTGCAAAGCCTGTGCTTTTTTGTAGTGCAATACTGCCATTTTGCAATTTTGTATGGGAGATGATTATGTTTTCACCTCATCTTTGAAGCAGAGTCCTGCCTTGATTTCTTGATAGGTATTTACTGAGTGCCCATCATGCATCAGACACTTTGAGAACTATAGAGATTATTGAGACCCACTCCTTGTCATTAAGAAGGTTGCAGTCAAGTAGAGTAGATAAAACAGATACACGCCTGTACACCCATGTTCATAGCAGCATTATTCACAATAGCCAAAAGGTGGAAGCAATCCAAGTGTCCATTGACAGATGAATAGATGAGCAAAATGTGGTCTGTACATACAATGGAATATTATTCAGCCCTGAAAAGGAAGGAAATTCTGACATATGCTACAACATGGATGAACCTTGACATTTTGCTAAGTGAAATAAACCAGACACACATGGACAAATATTGTATGAGGTATCTAGAGTGGTAAAACTCAAATAAACAGAAAGCAGCATGGTGGTTGCCAGGGGTTGGAGGGAGGGGGCAATTGGGAAGTTGTTTAATGGGTGTAGTTTCAGTTTCATAAAATGAAAAAGTTCTGGAGATTGGTTGTACAACAATGTGAATATACTTAAGACTACTAAACTGTACACCTAGAAATGGTTAAGAAGGTAAATTTTGTGTTTTTTGTATTTTAACACAATTAAAAAAACTCAAACAGATACATTGCTCTCCTATAGAGTGGAAAGTAATTAGAGACAGGAAGGACTGATGAAGTCACAGGAATTGGAGATGGCTTGCTAGACAGGTAGATCTGGCTGAGCAATGGAAGATGGATAAGATTTGTGTGGCAGTGAGGAATGTGGGAAGGGCAACCCAGGAGAAGGGAACAGTGAGCAAAGTTATAGAGGCTATTTGGTGCTGCTTTAGGATCCAATCCTAGCAAGGAACAAATCCCCAAGTACATGGTTCTGTAACTATGGGTGTCCCAGCCACCTTCCATGTGGGTGGAGACTTAGATGCAAAGTCTAAACCAAGTCCGTGGAGCTGTGGTATGCTGGAGAGGGACTCATTCATGATTCATTCAATAAACATTTAGTTAGCACCAGTGCACACATTGCCAGTGCTGTGCTAGGTGCTTTGTGTGTGTTGGCAGATTTAATACCTCCAACAACTTTGAAGTTGTTAATAGTCCCAGTAATAGATGCAGAAATTGTAAGTCAGAGAGATGAAGTGACTTGCCCCAAATCACATGACTGATAGGTAGCAGGAGCAAGACTTTGCCTGTGGAGCCCATGATGTGTCCACCAAGCTACACTGCCTCCCCTTGTGATGAGTGTGAAGTGATGTATGCCTTTGAACTCACGGTCAAAATGGCATGTGACTGCCATCAGTTGTCAAGTTCTTGCTGTTTTTGTGGCTATCTTGACTGAGTTATCTTATACCTCTGAGTCTCAGTTTCCTTATCTATGAAATGAAGACCTTGTATTAGACCAGATTATTTCTAATGTTTCTCCCAGATCTAGAAACCCTATTCATTCATCCATCCCTCTCTCTATCCATCCATCCTTCCAACACTAATGTAGTATCTATTATATACCAGGTACTGTGCTGGTGGGTACTGGTAATCAAGATTTGGAAGAACACTGTTCTTGCCTGAAAGGAGATTATAGGCTAATGAAGGAGACATAAAATAGATGATTCTTGTACATTATGGTCAGAGTGCTGATAGTGGTGTATACAGAAGACTGGAGCATGGAGAAGAGGCACCTGGCCCTGTCTTGGATAAGAGAATGTCGAGAGGAAATGATCCCAAAGACTAGGAAGATAATGAAGAAGACCACAAGAACCTCATCCTTCCTATAGTCCCTATGGACATAAGCATACTACATATTTTTTAAATTCAGTAAAGCTGTGGTGAACTCAGAACGTCTTTTTATTTTAAGCCTTGTGGAAAGTTTAGTTGAATTTGACAGTTGTTGATTGCAGCTGTGTGCCAAATATCTGTAAGGTTTGGATTCGTTTTCAGATTGGAAAAGGATTATAGGGTTGGAGAAAGACCTGGGAGTTAATTTTTTTTAAAGGGAATTTGGGAAGCATGGAGTAGACTAGTAAGAGGCCCAAGGGCCCAGAGTTACTTGAGATGTTCACAACTAAAGTCACAGATGGTTCTATTTCAGAGGCAAGTGAAATGGCCAAGATATTGGATGATATACGTGATTCTCTCAAGACTGCTAAGGATCAACAAAGCACTAAGAATTAGAATAAGTATTAGAATTCCAATACTAAGGAATTAAAGTGAGGTTTGAGGGGGGAAAGTTAAGAGCTATCATTTGTTGAGCAGCTACTATGTATCAGGTGCTGTGCCCTTTAAATTCATAATTTTGTTTTATCTTCCCCACAATCCTGTAAGGTAGGTGTTCTTAATCCTTTACAGATATGGTAACTGAGGCTCAAAGAGGTTGCGTCTTGCTGAAGATCACAGCTAACAAGAGACTAAGTAGTGGTTCAACCCCAGGTTTGTTAAAACCAAGAACTTTGCCCTTTCCACTACCCCATGCTTCTTCAGGATCCTGGATTTTCTATTTCTGGAGGAACTGCCCCAGGGTGCAGGGCCTCCCTCTCGTCCTTGGAGCCTAGAAAGTAGTGATATTTAGGAGAGGTCAGCTCTTCAAGTTTTTTAACACACTGAATGACAGCTCCCGCAATTTCCCATGTCTTCCTTCCCAGGTAGGGGATTACCAGCTCCTAGGGATAAATGGCTTTTACTAAAATGTTAATTTTTTGAATTCCTGGGTAGTATATGATAGTTTGATCTTGGCAATTTGCCTTTAGAAGTGGCTCATAAAAATCATCTGAGAGAATGTGTTTTGTTTTGTTTTTCTTTGCTGAGGGAGATTCGCCCTGAGCTAATATCCATACCAGTCTTCCTCTGTTTTTCAGTATGTGGACCACCAGCACAACATGGCCACTAAGAGAGCCATGTAGGTCTATGCCTGGGAACTGAACCCAGGCCGCTGGAGCTGAGAGCGCTGAACTTAACCACTAGGCCACCAGAGGTGGCTACCTGAGAGAATGCTGTTTAAGGCCAACTGAATTTATGTATTTGATCCCCTCTCCCTCCCCAAGAAAGGGGAACTTGATCTCATTTGCCCCAGATTCTATCTTTAGGGTCCTGAGAGAGCTTAGTGCCTGGCTCTCAGAGGCCTCCAGCTATGATGTTCTGACAGGATCACATGGAGGTCTCGGCGCTTCTAACCCCTGCCTCAGGTTCCTTCCTCCTCCCTCAAGGCCTCCCTCTGAGCGTAAGCTATGGTGTCTTGTCAGGGAGTGTTTTCCCAGCTGGTTTTGGGGGAAGGCCAGGCATTTATCCCAGGCCCTTTAACCCCCCCAGAAAATTCCCACACGAAACATAGAAAACTAACCTCCAAATGGGTTTATGAATTATGCTGGGGAAAAGTCTCCTCCAGCTGGGCCATTTCTCTGCCCTGGTATTCCATAGTTTGGGCTACAGTGAAACAGACAGAGAATGTGGGGTCAGGAGATTGGCTCAAATCACAAATCCTGAGGCTGTGAGCACTTGACCTGTGTTCTTAGCTGTAAATGAAGGACTGATGACAATCCAAGTTTCAAACTGTTGTTGTGAGAATCAAATAAGTCAATGTATAGTATAAAAGTGCTTTATAATAAGCCCGTAGAATGTATTACAGATGTCAATGCTTGCTGTTATAAAACAAATTTGGCTCAATGAGAGACGTTTCTGGAAACTGAGCAGGATGCATGCTCTGACATGACTGGCCCCCAGTTCCTGGCAAACCTTGTCATTGCTCAAGTACATATTCATGGCATCTTTCTCCTGTTTATTTTTATAATCTTTCATTTATAGTCTTATAAAAGCTCCCAGAAGCTTTGGTGATTCTTGAATATTTATCTTTGGAAACTCTGGTCAGGGTTGTACACTCATACCTAGAGCTATTTACTCCAGAGTAATTGTTTGAGTTCTTGGAGCTGTTTGTGCATCTATTTCCCGATAAATCCTGGGACAGCAGAGTTGGCTGTGTATGATAAATGAGGTTTATCTTGCTTGCTGGAATTCTGGATGGTTGAGAACTCCTAAGAGTATCTGATAGTAGATAAACCCTAAAGCAGGACTATTACAACTTTGTATATGCTTCTGTTAGTGAAATGAGAATGAGGAGAGAATATCTTACTGCAAGTGGCTTATGAGTTTAGAGCTAGAAGCCTTTGGAAACTGAAGAGTCTTTTGTGTATTGTCATCAGTTTGTTGGAATTATTACTCTGTTCTGAGAAATTTTCTAGGTGTTTCCTAGACATTTGGGGATTGTTGCTTACGTTTATCTTCTTGCCACTTCAAACGATTGCAATTCATTCTTCTTCGTTGTGATCCTTGGAACTCTTTGAGTTGTAAATGAAAGAAACCCAACTCAAACTAGCTTGGGCAAATATGGAATTTTTGGGAAGAATACTGGAGTGTTTCATGTAACCATAGGAAAAATGGGTGTAGCTGGAACCAGGAGATATTAGAGCAGGTAGCTGCTCTAACAACCCCCAAATTTCAGGCCTTAACTCAAAGTTTATTTCTTGTTCATATGGCAGTTCAACATGGTTTTTCCTGGTTAGGCTGCCTTCTATATTTCAGAGACCCAGGCTCCTTCCATCTTGTGGCTCCCTTCTCCTCTAGGTGTCTCAGTATTCTCTCCTTTTAACCTGCAGATGGAGAAGGAGATTGCAGGAACTCATCTGGGAGGTTTTCATGGGCCAAGTCTGGAAGAGAAATAAGGCCTGTTTGCCCAGGAAGAAAAAGAAATGGGTTTGGTGAGCATGTCGCTTGTTCAGGCCACACAGGGACTCAAATGATGTCAAGATTCTGTCTCTTGCCTTTGCTTTTCTCCTACATGGCAGGGGGCATGGCCACAGATTGCTCTTGAACTTGAAATCTCACTGTTGCTAATACCCAAGAAGAATTGACCTACACTCTCACTGGCTCCAAGTAAAAAATCTCAGAGTAATGATTGGCTCAGTTTGGATCATGTGACCACTCCTGAACTAGTCAGTGGTCAGCAGAAAGGAAGGGTCATTTAGCATAAAGGCGGCCACTGGGAGCCCCACTTGGGCTTTTCTTAGAGAAGGGGGAATCATTGTGAGACAAAAAAGCCACTCCATTTCCCAGCCACTAAAAAGGTCAAGCCTGTCTTTTTGTTTTTACTCTTGTGGAAAGTCAGTGCAATTTTACAGTCATCTTTCCAACCCTTCTTACCACAGCCACATCAAAAGATTACATTTCACGGAGTCTATGACACCGTTATTTCTAACATGTATGACTATTCTGTGTACCACTGAGAAAGAAAGAGAAAATAAGGTTCCAAGTAAACTCTGACACAATGCTAAGATGCCATCCATTGTAAAACACGTCCTAATTTCCAAGCTGTCAAAATGTAAGAAAACATGTTTTTAGAACTGATGAAACATGATATTTATTCCTCCGCAACTAAGCTTTATACTTTCATGCCCAAGTATCACTGCTCTTTTGTTTCTTCTGTCCATCTACTAGTTAAAGCAGTACTTATAGGCCAGGTAACAATGAATAAGACAGAATCCGTTTCTGCCCCCTTAGTGCTCACCACCTCTCCCCCTTTTCTATCCGTGTTATGAAGTATCTGCTGTGTTCCAGGCAGTCTTTTGGACACAGAGGGCTCAAGAAGGAATATGATGGGATCCTTGTCTTCAAGGGACTTACAGCCTGGGGTGGTAGAAGCTAGAAGGTAGAAGGGTGTGGGGAGACAATCATACAAACAAATGAGTAAATGAAGGGTCACAGGTCATGTTATTAAAGTCCTTACAGGGTACAGTGGGCCCCCAAAGTAGAGGGAATGGTCAATTCTGCTTTGAGGAGTGAGAATGGTTGTACCATGTTTATTAAGATGATTGTGCATTGTTAAAAGAGTAAGCAATAGTCTATTTTGAGTATTAATATGCAATTTTTCCATATATTCCTTATAATAAGTAGGCCAACATGTTTTCCAACGCCTATTTGAATCACCTCAAACTTCGTATTAAACTTCACATTCCAAAGGCACATGTGGGTCTCTTTTCTTTGTGCAAATGTTTATGAATAGTCTGCCACGCCTGTTATAGAGACAAAGTGAGTAGATATCAGATTTGTTTTATGGTGGAGGCAGTCTGCATTTGTCTACATTAATTACCTCGACTCCTTCCAAGGAATCATTTTAACCACGTGGTGATTTTTTGGCCCTAGTGGATGCTTTGGACCTCATGCTCCAGTAGGAGCAGAGCAGGAGCAGCCAAGACAGGCTGATGCAGCCTCTCGGGGCCGTGCTGGATCCTGAAGCAGGGATTACAGTGATGGGGTTTGGAGAAAATGTAGGTGACACTGTTTGGGCTGGGGATCGGGGAGCAGTCATTGCAGGACTTTTCCTTAGAGAGTCCCCAAGCTCTGACAATATAACGTTAGTGCTGGTTCCTTATCTCTCAATCAAGAATGCCAGTTAAGATTAAACCTATTTTTATTAGTTGAAAAACATTAAAAACAACGATGAGATTCTGGGAAGTAAAGGGATTTTTTTGAGGTTTATACAGAGGTCAGCAGAGGACCAGTGTCTGTTCTCGTTATTAGAAAAAGCTTACCTAATGAGTCAGGAAAAGAATCCAAATTTTCACTGTTCTCTCCTCTGGTTTCTGAAGAGCCTGGAAATGAGCGTTGAGATACACAGGATTTTTTTTTTTTTTTTAAACCTTCCAGGCCCGAATGTCTGGAGCCTGGTGCCTGGGGGTGTGGGGCGTGAGATGTGTGAATCCACCTCATCACTGGGTGTGGGGGGCCTTTGGGCTTCTCTAGTCAGCTGAGAGAAGAGAGAGCTCCAAGTAGCTTCTTTAAAGCAAAGTAGAGAGGGTGGAATCTCTAAATCAGCTTTGCAATTTCTAAGAAACAGTCTGACAATAAAGTACGTGGTTGGGGTGTGCTGTACTTATGCTGGAGCTGCTCAACTGAGAGATGGCAGAAAAGCATCCCCAGCCCCCTCAGGAGAACTCCTTGTAAGTGTCCAGAAAGAGGAAGAGAAAAAGAAGGGAAAAAAAAAGAAACCCATCCTTTGAAATCAGCAAAAGGTATATCCCCAGGAGTGATTTATGGGTATGTAGAGGAGGAACATTAAAAGAATAATTGCTGGTTGTTTATTTTGGAAAAGTACGTGTAGTGAGAGTGGAGGCGGGGAGCTCTATTTTCTTTTACCTTGTTCCAACTCCCATTAGTGTTAATAGGGTCATATATTCTAGACTTTCCTTGGCTTACTGCCCTGACATGAATGTTTGAATTCCTTGTTTTGGTATTATTCTTACAACAGAGAGAAAGAGAAACAGAATGTTATGAGCTAAATTATTCTATATTCCTTATTTTGGATGAGATTTATTCCCGTGAGCCCATGGCTATTAGGACTATCTGTTCAGCTGATCTGTGTTTCTGATAGCTACTTGTAGATAGCTTTATAATTCGCCCAACAGGTTTGTTCAGGGGATTGCTAAATGTATTTTTTATTTGGTGGAACAAGGTGAGTCTTAATCCTGGTTATCTGAGCTCAGGCTGTTACCGGTGCCACTGTCATCCAAAGGGCCAGTGGAGCTGCGTGCTCTCCTTGTTGTGCCGGGCCGATCCTGGGGGCATGTATTAGGTGGACATTGGATACACGTTAACCCAATTTACCCTCTTGGTGAGGGATTTAGTTCTTAGGATTACTGCTGCAGAATCCATTTATTCAATTAAACAAATAACAGTTGAGCTCCCGCTGTGCCTCCAGTATTGTTTCCGATTTGGGAATACTGTGCGAAAAGCCAGAATCAAACTGTTCAAGGAAACCCAGGAGAATTAAAATGCTAAAATTTCTGCATTTGAAGGGAGCTTAGAGATTATCTAATTCAGGGTCAGCAAGTTTTTTCTGTAAAGGGCCAGAGAATGAATAGATTTGTCTTAGGGGGACATACAGGGACATCATGCAAATGATGCATATTATTCTTTGTTTGCTTTTACAACCATTTAAAAATGTAAAAATTATTCTAAACCTGGGGGAGGGGAGCGTAGTCTAGATTTGGCTCATGAGCCATAGTTTGCTAACCCTGATCTAATCCATTTCCCTCATTTTATTTTACTTATTTTTTGTCAGAGAGGAAACTGAGAGCCAGAGGGTAAGATGATCCCCCCCAATACCCCCCAAAGTCACAGAGCTAGTTCTTGACACAGCTGGATTAGTGACCCTTAATAAAGGATTCCCAGAAGTTCAGGCCCACACCTCAAACTGGCACATGTATAGTTTTGGTCCTGAGGGAAGTATGAATTTTAGTTAATTGTTTAGTCATTGAGTGCCTACCATATTCCAGGCACTGTGCTTGGGATTGAGGATGCAAAGTTAGCATGACAAAGTCCCAGCCCTCAATCAGCTTAGTTGTTGGTGCAGGCAGATAAGATGGCAGTGTGGAAAGTGGCGTATGGAGACAAGTAGTGGGTGCCGTGGGGCACAGGAAGGAACTTTTTCAGTATGTGGGATGCTTCTGTGGGTGAATGAATGAGTCCATTCATTCACTGTACCTCCTCGACTTGTGTTTTAGAAACCACTACCCAGCCTAAAGGAAGGGGACAGGGAACTGGCTTCCTCCGCACTTGCTTGTTTTTCTCTTTGGGGACTGATACCTTTTGCACTTCTTCTGTATGCATGGGTGGGTTGTGAGATTAAAGGAACTAAAGTGAAAAAAGATTCAGTCACCAGAGAAAGTTGGTTTATTTGGCAGTTGCTTTGTTGTACCAGTTTATTTAGGCAGTGGCACTATGACATGTATGAAACCATATAGGATCAATCATAGAGCCTTGGAATATTCTAGAGCTGGAAGGGACTTTAGAGATCACTTAGCAGTACTCTTTCATTTAACAGATAAAAAGCATGAGGCTCAGAGATGTTAAATTTCTTACTCTGGGTCACACAGCTAATTCATAAAATCTCAAGGTTGTAAAGGACCTTAAAAGATATCTAGTATAACCACCCAGATAATAGTAAAGAATAATAGTAATAGCCAGCATTTATTGAAGTTTATTGACATGTATAGTAATATATATTATCTCATTGAATTCTGGCAATAACTCAATGTAATAGGTATGATTACCATCCCCATTTAACAGCTGAGGGAACTAAGCTTGAACAGATTAAGTAAAATTTGCCCAAAGTCATCAGCCAATACGTGGTAGAGCCAGGATTCCAGTCCAGGCTCAGCCGGCTCAGAGCCCTTTACTTCACCTTGCTTAAAGTGTTTGTACTGTGATTTCCTATTAGCTTATGAGCTCTGCGTGGGCAGGGGCCATGTCCCCTTCATTGGTGTTTCCCCATTTTGGGCTTGGCATGTAAAATTTGTTCAACAGATGCTTGCACAATGAGTGAATCAATAAGCAGTTAACACTTTTAGTGACAAAGGAATGGAAACTCAGTGGCTGAACTAGACCCATGCTCAGGTCTGTTGATGTCTAGTCCCTTCACCAGATGCATTTGCTAATATGCAGATGTGGGCCAGGAAAGCCCATTGCTCTGCAGCTGTCTTTACAGTGTCGCTAATTAGTTTTGACAATTAATGTTTAATCTTTGAACATCAAAGCTCCCTTGAAGACATGACAGCCTGGTTGGTTTCTCTTAATCTGATGAACTTTATGGAGACAACTGGAAGATTCTCTCTTCATATGGTACCTTCTTCCTTTTGCACAACCATTTTAATTTAAATTTGTACTTTCAAACTATAATCTGAGGCATCCTGGGGTTTGTGGGCTAGAGAATTGAGGGATTCTGTAAGAAAAATTGGGCATGGATTTGGCTTTGAGCCAATAATGCCTAAAACAAATATCTTTGCTGCGTTAATTTTTCAGTTCTGACAGATGAAAACAACTGACTCAGAGTACAGTACTTTGTGTTGTTTTCTTTCCTTTCTTGTATAAGTTGAATGTTTTTCTCACCTGACGATGGTGATACATGGGCTTGCTTGATTGGAGTTTTTTGTTGTCATTTGCTTGTTTTTGTTTTATTTTGTTTTGATGAGGAAGATTGGCCCTGAGCTAACATCTGTGCCAATCTTTCTCTATTTTGTATGTGGGACGCCGCCACAGCGTGGCTTGAAGAGTGGTGTGTAGGTCCGGGCCCAGGATCCGAACCTGTGGAGACTGGGTTGCCAAAGTGGAGCACACCAGCTTAACCACTATGCCACTGAGACGGCCCATTGATTGGAGTTTTTTGAAGTCAAAGACATTTTAGCAGATTTGTAGAGATTATTCTAAAAAAAAAAAACAAACCCTCTTTACCTAGATTACTGTTTTTTGTATAAAGAACAGCATGGGCTTTGTTTACCATTTGTTGAAAGCAGAGTTTCTCTATATGGCCAAGGATCTTGGATTTCATCTCAGAAAGCTATATCTTTTGAACCTAGCCCCTTGGGTTGGTTCATATAAGTCAATACACAGCATTAATAATTGCTGCATATCACTTGAAGGAAAATCCAAATTAAATAAAAGAGGCTTTCATTAGGTTGTGAAAAAACAGATTTAGGGTCTATTGGTAAGAATCTTGAGGGATTTTCAGGGGGAAGAGATGTAATACAAGATACCCCTCTCATTTGTAGGCGTTTGAGAAATCCCTTAAAATAGAGAAACACATGAATATTTGTTTTCTAACAGAAAATAGTTCAAAGACCTACCCATGGTTCTTGCCAAAGCTTTTTTCTTTTCAAGTTTCAGCCAACTTGCCACAATTTTTTTCTGATTATACCAGGAAGAAAAACTTCACTTGGTGATTGCTTGCTGTTGATACCTACTTTTAAACATTTTTAATCTATTAAGGCATCTTTCTTTTAACTATACCAGGGTATTCCCGTGATTTGGTGCAGTTTCTGTCTGCTCCATCTCCCCTTCAGCAGCAGTAGCTGGTTTGAGTAAAAAGGGGTAGGACGTGGAGGATGGCAAAGGATCTGTTCACTGCATAGTGGCATGCTGTGTAACCAGATAAACATCCAGTGCCACCATGTTTTCGAGAGAAGTGTGCATTTTTTCTTTCTAACTTTTTATTTTGAAAAATTTCAAATGGATAGATTAGTACGAAGAACTTTCAAAAACTATTAGATTTACTAATTGTTAACATTTTGCCATATTTGCTTTATCTTTCTATATGCAGATTTATGTTTTTGAGTGGCAGACATTGTGACACTTTCTCTCCAAATGTGTCAGTATTTATCTCGTAAGTATAAGGACATTCTTCTACTTAACCACAGTAGCATTATCCTGGCCGTGGAAATTTAGCATTGATTTCCATACTGTTGTCTAATATACAGTCTATATTTGTTTCTTGACTTTGATCAGTTACCTTTTGCTGCATAACAAACCATGCCAAAACTTTGTGTCTTCAAACAACCACCATTTATTAATGCTTGTGATTCTGTGCTCAGGAACATGGAGGCAAGGCCGTGAACAATTACAGCCATTTTTGCAAATAATCTATCATACCCCTATTGTCCAAATAATATTAATAGTAATGTTAATAGTATAATTGTTGGTTTGTTTTTAATTCAATATCCAATTAAGGATTGGATTAAATTTAATTATGTATTCTTTTTTTCTTTTTTTTTTTTTGAGGAAGATTAGCCCTGAGCTAACTGCTGCCAATCCTCCTCTTTTTGCTGAGGAAGACTGGCCCTGAGCTAACATCCATGCCCCTCTTCCTCTCCTTTATATGTGGGACGCCTACCACAGCATGGTGTTTGCCAAGTGGTGCCATGTCTGCACCCTGGATCCGAACCGGCAAACCCTGGGCCACTGAGAAGCGGAACATGTGAACTTAACTGCTGCGCCACTGGGCTGGCCCCGGGAAGTCTGATTTTTAGTTGTATAGAATTTATATACAAATGACGGTTGTCCTTTTTAATAACAATGTATGAGTGGCCCAAGAAAATCAATATCATTTTAATCTCAAAATTGTGTTGTCTAACCTGATCACTCTCTATGCATCAAGCTCGTTTGAGAGTAACTTTCACAATGCCCATACATTAAAGTCTCTCCTTCATTCCACGCCTCCCCGTGGCTTCATTCAAGCCAAGCTCTGTTGCAGAGTACAAGTTGACCTCTCCTTTCCCAAGGGCAACCTTTCCCCTGTGCGTTCTGTCCCGCCCCTTTGACTTCCTTAGGTCAGTCCTCCTCCTATTTCTTTCTTGATTCTCCTCCATCTATCTTCTGTCTTCAGCTTCTCCTTTTCTTTTGGCTCCTGCTCCTCACCTTCTACGCTTATCAACAGTCCTTCTGCTTCTCCTCACCAGGCTGCTGTTCGCTTCCTCTCCTTTTTATCATCCATCTTCTTAAAAGACTGCCTCCTCTTCCTCCTTAACCCATTCATCCAAATGCCATTTGAGACTTGGTTTCTTTCCCCACATTTCTAGTGAAGTTCATCAGCAAACTCCAAGTCAGCCTTTGTTCTCTTAGGTTTCGGCTTCCTTTGGAAGTCTTACTCATCTTTCCTTCGAGATCATCTCCTTCCTCGGCTTCCATTGATTGTGTGCTCTTAGTGTTCTGCTTGCTGCTCTGAGCACCCGTCTAACAGTTTCCACTTCCCAAAGAAAGGACAAGAGTAATTCTGGCTTCTCTTGGTCTGTATGAGAATGACATTTCTTAGGCCTTTTTTGTGTGGATGGTGGGTCATTATGTTGGCTATTTATCTACAGTTTGAAGATTGTGGCTTTAATGGCAAACTCTCAATTAAGTTGATGTAAATTCTATGTAACCCTAGTTTTTTGATGCTGTGCCTGGTAGGAACTCAATAAATGTTTATTGGAATAAATTCGTTCATTCAATTATTCATTTACTTGTTCAATAAATATTTACTAAATGTCTAGTCAGTGAATTGAATTGATTGTTAAATTCAACAGTAGGTTACATTTTAAAAATTATCTAAATAAGATTTTCTTTGTCTTTTTCTTTCGATCTTTGTTGAAGTTTGTTTTTTCCTAATTTGAGTGATTACTGGCTATATGACTCTTGTATAAGCTACTTAACCTCTAGAAATCTGTTTCCTAATTTTTAAAACAGGGATAATAATAGTGACTACCTTCTAGATTGTTATAAGGATTCGATGAAAAAAAATGCACATAGAGCCTATGGCACATGTGTAGCATATATTAATAGCTCAATAAATGTTAGGTATCATTATTCTTACTTTAATGTGTCAGACACTGGGCTTTGGTTCTTACAGCAAACATCTTGAATTAGACGTTATTTTTCCCATTTTTCAAAGAGAGAAACTGGGGCTCAGAGGATTTAAATAACTTGCCAAAGGTCACAGTACTAATAAATTGAGGCTCCAGGATATCCAATTCCATGGCTTTTGCCTTTTGCTTACACCAAAAGCTCTTCAGCATTTTGTATGACACTTAGAAATGAAGTAGGAGTCTCTTCCTAGTGATTGAAGGAAGCTAACATTGTTCTCAGTTCACTTCTAAAAGGTAGGACATACCAAGGAAGTTCTGCCCTGTTGGGGAAACTCCAGTCCTGAAGGTCAGATTAATAACGATTTTATCTTAAAACCACAGAATTCTAGGGTTTAGAAGGATTTTTGGTAGCATTTTGCCAACCCAGTTACTGAATTCTCTCTCTAACCACCTAGCCAAGGGGTCATGTGGTTTATTCTTTATCACTTCCAATGACAGGGAAACCATCAGCACCCCAAGGCAGCTCATTCTGCTTCCCACAGCTCTGCCCACAAGACAGCCCTTCCCTGCATACAGCTGAACTCGTTTCCTATGTCTGCCTTCTGCCCATTGGTCCCAGTTTAGCAGCGATTGTTGGTCACCTGAGGTCAGTGGAACTCATATTTCCTAAGGCAACCTTTTACATTTTTGCTGTTTACTCTTTATTTTCACCCCCAATACCTTTTCTTCACCAGGTTAAGCAGCTTCAAGTCTTTAATTCACAGCTTCCCCTGGACAAACACAATTGGGTCTGCTTTTTTCTCCTTGGTGTGATATAGAATACAAAGCATGGCTATCTCATGAGCATTTTGCTTTTCCTCTAGTCTTTCTCATAATACCACCATCAACCCAGTTGTTCAAGCTAGAAACCTCGGAGTTTGTTCCACTCACCACTCACCTACAGTCTATCAGCAGGTCTTTTGTTTTTTAAGATTTTATTTTTCCTTTTTCTCCCCGAAGCTCCTGGGTACATAGTTGTATGTTTTTAGTTGTGGGTCCTTCTAGTTGTGGCATGTGGGATGCCGCCTCAGTGTGACCTGACGAGTGGTGCCATGTCCGTGCCCAGGACTGAATTGATGAAACCCTGGGCCGCTGAAGGCGGAGTGCACGAACTCAACCACTTGGCCACGGGGCCGGCCCTCAGCAGGTCTTTTGAATCCCATCTTCAAATATAAAATCCATCTCTGCTACCATCACCCTGGTCCAAGCCACCCTCATTCCTCCCCTGATTCCTTACTCTTGCCCCCTCCCTGTACTTCCTTGTCTACACAGCAGACCAGAATTATCTCTTTAGAGCACAAATCAGATCATGTCACTCCCCTAATTAAAACTCTTCTTTGGTTTCCCATTGCCTTTACGACAAAATCCAAACTCTTTTCTGTGGGCAACAGGCCCTGCCTCATCTCAGACATTCTTTCTTCCCTGTGGCTCACTCTGCCTTGGTCCCTGGTGGCCTTTATGATCTTCAGATGTGCCAAGCCTTTTCCTGCAGACGGCCCTCCCACTTATTTCTTCTGCCTGTGCTCTTCTTTTCCTAGTTTTGCAAATGGCTGGCTCATTCTCATCTTTTAGGTCTCAGCTCAAGTGTCACCTCCTCTGAGAGGCCTGCCCTGATCATTCATCATCCTGTACCTGTCTTTCAGATTGCATTGTTTTCTCTTCTGATGAGAGCATAACTTCTTTGGTGACTGGACCTAGGCTATCATGTTAACAGCTGTATCCTCCACCGGTGGCACAGTAGCTGCCCATAGAAAGTGCTCAATAAATATCTGAGGAATAAATGAATGGACTCATGATTGACTGGACGTAGGAGCATTGGAGTCATGTTAAAAATGCTATTGATTCTGAGCTTTGCCACTTCCTGTGTGACTTTGGGCAAATTATGTTACTTTTCTGGGCTTCAGTTGCCTCATCTGTATAATAGCAGTCCTGTCTACCTCACAGAATGTTGTAAAGATTAAGATATTGGCTGTGAATGTGCCTGCCACAATATCTGGCACATAATAGCTGTTCAGTCCACCTCAAAGCCTCGTGCTTAATTCTGAACGTGTATAGAACAGTTCTATCAAGTTTCAGCCTGATTAATGGAACCGTTTGTGTGGTGTGCTTGTGTGTGTGTGTGTGACCCATAAGCCTGAGGGTAAGATGCCTGTGACTTCCCTCAAGTAGTGATTGCTTGGCTGGGAAGACAGTTCTAAGCCCAGATATCCCCTGGTGTGCTGAGTGATAGTCAGTCTATTAACTGAGAGGTATGAAACCCAGAGCCTTCCCTGGGGTGCTGAACACAGACTCCAAAAAACTAAATGATCAAACCTGACGTTGTGTGGCCCATCTTTTGTCAAGATGGATTGGGATCCTCTGTCTAGACAGTTGCCTCCCTTGGGAAATCACTGTTGCTCTAAGAGGAGGCACATGGTCTCCTGTTAAGAATACAAAATAGGCCCATGAGCTGTCGGAGGTGGGGGTTGCTGTGCGGTGTGTGGGTCTGTGGAGCAGAGCCTGCAATAGGAGCTGTCAGCTTCTGTACTCACAGGTGTCCTGGGATCATTCTGGTAGGCTTCTCCTTCACACAAGCAGTGTCAACAGATCCCATGGTCCACGGGAATGTGGAAATGTCACTGTCAGCCTTCCCGGAGCTAGTGATTCTGTGCCCCCACTGAGGAGTGCTCGGAAGAATTGAAAAGTAACCCTGAAACATCGATTGCCTGCTGAGAAGGGGGCCAGAAGTCTCTATGCAGCTTGTTTGCTTGGCGTGGTGGCCTAGGTGGTTCCCCTCTGTAGGCTGTCAGGGTGAATGTTTTCACAGAATTAGATAGACCTGGATGCAAATCCTGGCAATATCATGACCTTGGCCAAGTTACTTAGCATCTAGCCTTAGTTTCCTCATCAAAAGTGGGGATAATAATGACACCTATCTTATCTAATTGCTGTGAGGGTTAGATGAGATGGTGCATGCAAAAATCTTAGCTTAGTTCCAGGCACATAGTCAATGTTCAGTAAATGATTATTCTTTTTATTAAACGGATGGGTCAGGATTTTGAGTTTCTTTCTTTCTTTGTTTTGAAACTCTCTAGTTTCTGAATTATTTCTCACTCCCTCTTTCTGGGCTACCTTTGAGACTACCTCAAAGCTTTTAACCACGTAGACTGGTTGCTGTTTGACATGTTCATTGCTGCGTAATTTGCAAGTTGCAGAATTAGTACTTAGTGGGATGATTCCAAAGTCCTACTGGACAGAATCACTTCAAATGCGTTAGGCAGTGGGAACTGCCATGATAGTACTATGCTTGTTCGAGCTATAAATCTCCTGAGAAATGGAGGCTGGTTTATACTTACAACTGTTGACTATATTGAGTTTATTTCTGATGAGCCTCACCCATATTGAACTTCGAATCTTACTTCCTCACCTGCTAGCTGTGTGCCCTGGACAAGTTATCTAACCTCTCTGAGTCACTGTTCTCATCTGTTACATGCAGTTTGTAATTTCCACCTCACATTAAAGGTGAAATGAGATCAGAGCGCCTAACACGTAGTAAGTGCTCAAAATACTCATTTCCTGCACCTTTGGTTCTCAAGTATCTGAAATACGGTCCCTTTAAGCTTGTTAAGATTCCTCGCTAGCCTTGTATGCAGCTGTGTTCAGACAGCTTTGGCAGAAGGAAAGAGGCATTTTTTTTTTTAAACGACTGTTGGCTCAGATCTGCTGCTGCCGCACCCTGTGTTTCTCAGGGTCCCTGAGTCCTATTGCAATTAGCTTGTGCCTTGCCTCTCACCTAGATGACTCTGGAAAGTGGCTGCTGTGGAAGACGTTGCTGAATGCAAAATGGATTTTCCTCCCTGCTCTTCGGGGTGAAGCTGCTCAGGGCTTCTTAGCTGCCGGGGGAGGGGCTGGCAGGCCTGGACTGCAGTTGGACTTAGCAGCCAGGAGTTTTCTGGTTTTCATTAAAATTCTCTGGCTGTCTTTCGAGATTGCTCCATTGGATATGACTGTGCACTGTAGCCTGTTCTCTCAGCTACACACACCCATCAAATCACAGTGGCCCTGAGGATGAGAGAAAACTGAAGGTGGGGAAGAGTCTGGCTGAGGGGTCTTTCTTAGCAATCTGTGTGATAAGGGACCCCCATCTACAGCTGTAGAGCTTGAGTTTGGCAAAGTCTTAAATACAGATGGGGAAGCAGGCATAGCTGAGCTGGGAATGGGGAGCAGAGGGAAGCCTCTTACAGCTTGCTCTTGCTGGCAGACTTGCTCTTGAGGGCAGACAGAGGTTTCCTGGCAGCTGTCAGAGGGTCCCCAAATGTTACATTAATGAAGGAAATCAGTCTGGTCTAATTATTTTTCTGAGATTCTGATACTCTCATAAGCCGACAGGGGTTAGGTGGCAGTGCTCTGAGGGTGAGAGACTGAATTTGAGTAAAGAGGATTCAGTTGTGAAATGTTCATTTCTGGTAGCTGAGGAGATCTCA
The DNA here is from genome assembly GCF_041296265.1 of Equus caballus. Lineage (NCBI taxonomy): Eukaryota > Metazoa > Chordata > Mammalia > Perissodactyla > Equidae > Equus > Equus caballus. The sequence goes on from NC_091690.1 coordinate 64,580,225, forward strand.
CTTGAGACTGAAACTTGATTCTGAAAACCTAGGTTTGAATCATGATTCTTCTATTGACTTGCTTTGTGACCTTGGGCAAGTTACATCCCTGGGTCTCAGCTTCCCAATGGGGTTTTGAGGATTAAGTGAGATAAATTATGTTAAGCTCTTGGCATATCATATATTGTTGGAAATGGGAAATGTTGATATAAATTGGGCTGTCACTCCAGCTCACCAAGATATATCCCAATTCTGTCATCTAAAATGTTTGTTCTGTATCCCTCCCAGTTTTGTATCATTTAACAATGTGAGGCAAACGTGTTCCCTAGGGCAAGCTGAATCTTCTTTCACGGGAAAAAATACATCAAAACTAAATTATTACATTTCCCAGTGAGTCTTACAATGTTGGATATTTCATCCATAAGTAACTTAGTAGGGAAAGAAAAGGGGTTTTCCTATCATTCTTGGTGGATAGATTGTGACAAAGCCCCTTTTTTTTTTTTGAGGAAGATTAGCCCTGAGCTAACATCTGCTGCCAATCCTCCTCCTTTTGCTGAGGAAGACTGGCCCTGACCTAACATCCATACCCGTCTTTCTCTACTTTATATGTGGGACACCTACCACAGCATGGCTCGCTGAGCAGTGCCATGTCCGCATGTGGCATCCGAACGGGTGAAACCTGGGCTGCCAAACCGGAACATGCGCATTTAACTGCTGCGCCACTGGGCCAGCGCTGAGAAAGCCCTTTTAACTGATCTTGGGTATAAATGTATCCTGATGACCCTCCCAAGACAGCATCACTGAGGCTCCCATTTACCTTCAGAGTAAACTCCATTTTCAGTCTTTTCTCTTTTCACTCTACTCTTCAAAACCTGTGTTCTAGCCACAGTGGACTGCTCACAACAAAGTAATTAATATATAATATACATACTAAAGAGTATTTTAAATATACATTTACAGTTTAAAGAAGAACAATAAAATGAAAATTGTGTATTCGCCATCCAATTTATCAACTTGAAGATTACTGGTACCTTGAAGCTACTTGTGTACCCTTTGCCCCCAAATCATGTCTCCTTCCCTCCTCACCAGAGGCATGCATTATCCTGACTTTCATGTTGATCATTCCCTTATTTTTCTTTATGGTTTAACCACTCATGCTTGTATTACTAAACTATATATTGTTTAGTTTTTTCAAACAAAGGAATAAGCATACTTCTTGCAGTTTTGTAAGAAAAGGACAACATTGCCACTATTAGATCTAAAAATGAGCTTGACTGACTCAGGGTCATAGTCTGGCCTTAGCTTCCCTGGGGCTTGCAAAAGGTCCTTATGGCGAAGTCAGTGGGCAAGGTTGTGAATCCTAGGAAATATAAGGCTCACCACTACTGGGGCATCTGACAGGGCTGTAGTATGGGCCAGGCCCTGGACATCTGGTAGGATGTGGTCCCAGAGAAGTGCACTGCTCTGTCTTTTCTGCCTCTAGTCCTTCCATGGCCTACCTCTAGCTCTCAGGGAGCAGGTCAAGGCAAAACTCATCTGTGGGATGAAGTGGATGCCATCACCTAACCCAGACAGATGCCACGGAGGGGATGAACAGACACTTCATCAGCACACGGTCAAGGCAAATAGAGTCAGAAAAGAGTCTAGACCAATTTACCTATCATTCTTTGTCAGGTTAAAAAGAGAGTATGCAGTACAACCTCTGGAACATTCTTATCTAAAAATTGACCTCTAAATCTAATCAAGCCTCTGGAGCTCACTTTAATTTATTGGAAAGATTAGGGGAAGGATGACAAGTTAAATTACATTCTGAGGAAGCAGGCAGATAAATTCGGAGTGTTAGACAACTGACTTGGCTTCTGCAACAAGTCAGTGGCATGAGAAAATCATGATGTGACTTGAGAATGATAACTAAATGTACCGTATGAGCCTTGTTTTGATTTGGATACTCTATGTGTTAGTTTGCTAGGGCTGCCATAACAAAGCACCACAGACTGGGCGGCTGAAACAGTGGAAATTTATTTTCTCCCAGTTCTGGAGGCTGGAAGCCCAAGACCAAGGTGCTGGCAGGGTTGGTTTCCTCTGAGGCCTCTCTCCCTGGCTTTCAGATGGCCACCCTCTTTCTGCCTCTTCATATGATTATCCCTCTGCACACATGTGGCCCTTGTGTCTCTCTGTGTGTCTTAATCTCCTCTTCTTATAAGGATACCAGTCAGGTTGGATTAGGGCCCACCCTAAGGCCTTGTTTTTAACTTAATTCCCTCTAAAGGACCTATCTCCAAGTACAGTCACATTCTGAGTTACTGGGGTGTGGGGCTTCAATATAAATTTTTTGGTGGGACATAATCCAGCTCATAACAGTCTAATTATAAAAAGACATTTTTGAGATGTTGGGGAAATTTTATTATGGGCTTATATCAAAGGATTATTGTTACTTTTTGTAGGTGTGATAATAGTATTGTGATGTTAGAAAATGGGTAAGGTAGAGATGAGTTCTGAAGTACATGGGATAAAATAACATGATGTGGAATTTTTTTTTTTTTTTTAAGATTGGCACCTGAGCTAACAACTGTTACCAATCTTTTTTTTTTCTGCTTTTTTCCCTCCTCAAAGCCCCCAGTACATAGTTGCATATTTTGTTTTAGTTGTGGGTCCTTCTAGCTGTGGCATGTGGGATGCCGCCTCAGCATGGCCTGATGAGCAGTGCCATGCCCACGCCCAGGATCTGAACTGGCAAAACCCCAGGCTGCCAAAGCGGAGCACGCGAACCCAACCCTTTGGCCATGGGGCCAGCCCCTGGAATTAGTTTTAAGATATTAAACAAAAAAAAAAAAATAGAAAAAAGGGGATAGATTAAGTTAGCTTGCCTAAATGTTCATAATTGTTGAAGTTGAGTGATGGGTTTTGGGGGTCTACTTTTGAGTATGTTTGAAAATTTTATAATCATATATTTAAAATAATTAAAACAACACCACCAAAGAGAGTTTAATGGCACCCCCTGTGGGGTTGTTGGTGATAACTGTCTTCAACATGTCTGTTCCTTGACTGATACTTCTCTAGTCTTGTTGGCTTCTTCATGTGGTAGTCATCTTGAGGTTCTCTGTTGTCCATCTCTACTAGATTCTCTGCTTCTTGTGTATTGCTTAGTGAAGGACGTCCTCTAGGAGCTTCTTAAGGAAGGGTGCATGGAATGACAATATCTTAGATTTGTATACCTGCATATATCTTTGTTGTATTCTCATACTTGCTTGATAGTTTGACTGTGTATTACATTCTCAGTTTGAAATAATTTTCCTTCAGGATTTTAAAGCTATTCTTCCTTGTCTTCTTGTTTTTATTGATGCTGTTGAGAAGTCAAAAGTGTTCTGATTTCCGATCCTTTGTATCTAGCCTGTTTGTATGATTTCCTCCTCTCTGACCACTTGTAGAGTCTTTTCTGTGTCTGCAGTTTTCTGAAATTTAACACTGTGCTTGGTGTGCCAGGCCCTTTTAACCTGGCGACCTGCACCCCTCAGTTCTTTCAAGTTTTATCGAATTATAGTATTATGATTGTTCTTTCTTTTTTCTTTTCTCTCTTTCTAGGAATTTCTCTTAGGCAGATATGGGACCCCTGTATTTGTCTTCTAGAATATTCGTAACTTCTCTCCCCTGTTTGCCCTATCTTTGTCTTTTGATTTTACTCTCTAGGAGATTCCCTCAACTTTATTTTTCAGTCATTTTATTGAATTTTTTATTTTTGCTATTAAGCTGTCAATTTCTAGAAGGTTTTTGTTCTCTGTTTCCTTTTAGTAGTATCCTGGTTGGACTTCATAGATGCAGTTTTATTTCATTTTTTTGAGAATATTAATGGTATGTTTCCCCCTGCTCCTCATATAGTATCTGTTTCCTTCAAGTTGCCTTTTTGTGTTTGCTGTGGTCTATATCTTCATTAGAGGCTTTCCCAAGATGTCACTCTGACTCTGATCCTCGGCTGTATTGCTCTCGATTAAGGGAAGCAGTGGTGGGGCGTGGGGGGTGAGAGGGTGGTAAAAAAAGCTGTTAAGACCTTGACGTTATGGTAAAAGCCACTCGCAAAAGACCACATAGTGTATGACTTCATTTATATGAAATGTCCAGAATAGGCAAATCTGTAGAGACAGAAAATAGATTAGTAGTTGCCTTGGGGCTGGAGAGTGGGGGGAAGGTGGAGTGACTACTGCTGGGCACAGAGTGTGATGAAAATGTTCTAAAATGTTCCGATTGTAGTGATGGTTGTAGAACTCTGTGAATATACAAAACACCACTGAATTGTATGCGTTAAAAGGGTGAATTGGGTATGAGTTACATCTTAATAAAGCTGTGAAAAAAAAAAGCTGTCAGGAAACTGAATGTGGGCTGGAGATCATTAACTCTGAGCCTCATTTCAGCATGATCTGGGGGGCTGTTTGTGGGGGGCCCCTGAGGCAGTGTCTTCAGTTTTTCCCTTGGTTGCATTCACCCAGGAGGCATCTCCCATGCTCCTTTGCAGAGTGCGGTCTACCTGACACTGTTCTGGTAGTCAAGAGGAGAGGGAATATGGGAATCAGTTGCTCTCCACCTTCAGTAACATAGAGTCCTGTCTTTGTTATGTTCCCATTCAACCATGCTGGGTACTCCTGCGCCAGAGACACTCTTCAGTTTTTATTATGGAAAATTTCAAGGATTTACAAAAGTAGAGAGGATAATACAATGAACCCCCATGTTCCCATCACCCAGCTTCACCAGTGATCTCTTCATGGACATTTTCATTTCATCTGTATCCCCCAACCCCTTCTCCAGATGATTTTAAAGTAAATACTAGACATTTCTGTTTTATGTTCTGCAGAGACTAAGCCTCCAGAATTCGGCCAGGGAGGAGAGGGATCTAGGGATCTAACTTCCTCACGCAGCTTTCACTATTCTCGTCTTTATTGTAGCATGCTACGCCCCTGCTCTAGGAGTACGTGGTACTGCCAGTCCTGGGCCTGGTAAGGATTCTGTGGTTCCATCAGCTGAATTCTCAGCTTTCCCCTCTGGTTTAGGATTCAGATTTCCTGAGTCTGCCAAGTCAGTTACTACTTGTTCATCTGCTCCTCAAGCTTCCAGAATTTGACACCATTATCTTCTCTCCTCTTTCCCTGTACTTGTACGGCTTTGCTATTAAGAAAAAAAGCACTCTACTGAACCTTTGTGGGGTTTCAGGAGTAAGTGAAATTAGATGCAGCTGTTCACTGTGCCGCCTTCTCAGGAAGATCAGCTGCTCATTTTTTTTGCTCAGTCTTGCTCTATCCTACCCTATTCACTCAACCCTAAAACCCTAGTTTATTGATTCATATCTGTATTGATTTATTTGCCTGGAAAACTCCTTACCCATCTTCTGAGAACTAAGATGAGTTTCCTTATTTTACTGCGCTTCTCTCCAGACTTTAAGCCCAGACAGAGTTCAGGAGTCCCTGCATTTGTGCCACCCCGGCGTTCTGTGCTCACCTCTTATTAGAGAATTGTGGTTTTTTTTGCTGGCACTTCACGTGCTGCAGTGCAGTTTACCTGTCTGTCTTTCTGTTGGCCTATGAAGCAGGACTGGAGAGTAGGACTATGTCCTGTTTTTCTCTGTATCATGAGCACAATGCCTTGCTCCCAGTAAACATGTGTTGACTCACAGACTGGATAATTAAGCAATCTGCTCCCAGGGTGGGGACAGACAAGTGTACAGTGCCTCTTTCAAGGGCACGATTGTTTGGTAAATATTAAGGAGCAAAACATGCCTTGCCGGCTTGTTGTTATGCAACGCTGTTCCCTTTGCCTTCAAGTCTGGTTTTTTTTACCCAGTCAGCAGGTTGGAGAGGGAGGGAAGGCAGCTATAGGACTGTAAACATCCTACCAAAGAAGGAATAGACTCAGTCAGAGAAGCATTGTCTCCCTCCCTCGATAGAAAGTCTTGTGGTCTGCACTCCGCCTCACGCTAGAGAAGGAACGAATTTGTTCTGTCTTGACAGCTATGTAGTTCTGCAGTGCCTTCCGTTGCCTTTTCCTTTACGGACAATAATGCCAGGAGAATTTTTTAAATTGCTGGCTGCGTTGTTAAAAAAATCTGACATTAAGGTATTATCTATGAGAGATCCTGTTACAATGCAAATATGTAACTTTGAAAGGGTAACTCTTAACCTGTTGTTTCTTAAGGTATGTTCCTCAAGATGCTATAAATATCCTCTGGGGGAAAGAAATAGAGAACTAGTGGTCAAACAAATTTTGGATGCTGGATTAAACAAAGTTAAATAGGTTTCTTACTTTTAAGACTTCTCAAAGCCTTGCTGTGGTGCATTGTGAATCTCCTAGAGGGGTGTGGAGTAAGCAGCATTTTCTAAATTTATTTTTCATCTGAGGATCAGGAAATTTTGGTGTTGTATTTTGTGGAACACACACAACTCTGGAAACACCTCCTTAGCTTAAATCCATCCTTCGAGGTCCAGTTGAAATGCCTCTTCCTCTAAGGCTTTCCTGTCTTCCCCGAGATATATGACCTTTTCCTTTGAGTTGCACTGCCTTCGTTTGTCTAATTGTCTTCCTATCTCTTCCCTACGCCCTCATAGATCATAAATTCCTTGTACCTGTTGTATTACTTTCACTGCATCTGGGACATTGCTTTGTACAAACGTGCTCAAGAAATGTTTGCAGTACTATATTGGTGCCTTTGCTGAGTCATCCTCAGAGTTTGGAGGGCACTAGCAGGGGTGAGAACCAGCTGGGGGCCCTTCCTGCTCAGGGATATGGATGGCGGAGAAGGCTCACATCGAGGACACAGGACCAGTGTAAGAGCCTCGTCCTGAAGGACAGAACAGGAATATAAAATCAGGAGATGCTGAGAATAGAAATCCAATGTCTTGAAGGCTGGTTATAGGTCAGATACCCTGTGGTCAACTTTGAGTATTTAAATTTAATCCCAGCCTTTCAAGTAGGTGATAGTCTTTCCATTTCATAGTTGAAGAAATGGAACATCAGAAAGGTGAATTAGAAGTAAGTACCTGTAGGGGTCAGCCCCGAGGCCGAGTAAGTTCGCGTGCTCTGCTTGGGTGGACCCCGGGTTTCACTGGTTTGGATCCCAGGCGCAGACATGGCACTGCTCATCAGGCCACGTTGAGGCAGCATCCCATGTGCCACAACTAGAAGGACCCACAACTAAAATATACAACTATGTACTGGGAGGATTTGGGGAGAAAAAGCAGAGGAAAAAAAAATGAAGTAAGTACCTGTATGTACCATGTACTATGCTGGGCATACAAAAAATGAGTAAAACCTAGTCCTTTCCCCCAAGGAACCTTATATGGAGTAGGTAGTGCTATAAGCAATTATAAACAGCAGGGTGACTGCAGTGACTAAGCTGTGATTGGGGTATTATGGGAGAACCAAATTGAGAACCGAGTCTGTGTATGGGGAGAAGAAGTGGAAGGTGACAAATCCAGGAAAGCTTCCAGGAGGAGAGTGATGCCTAAGCGAGGTAGAATAAGAGATCAGGGACTGATGGGACCAAAAAAACAAAAGCATGGGCATGAGGAATTCATTGTTACTAGGGTATGAAATGTGAGGTAGGTGCGTAGTGAGACTGGAGAAGTTGACAGGATGTTGTAAACAGGTTGAAGGGTTTTGGACTTGATTTTGAAAATCACGGGAAGCCATTGTAGGGTTTTCAGCAGAAGAGTGATCTGTCCAGCATGTTTGCATATGTATCCAGGTGGTGGGTGGTAGGTAGTATTAGTCCCATTTTCTAGATGGGGGAACTGAGACTCAGAAAATGACTTGCCCAAGATCACTCAGCTTGTCAGGTGGAACAGAGCCAAAATTTCAACTCAAGTCCATCTGAATCTCTCCACTTTAAGCTACATCTTAAAGTAACAATGGCCAACAATTGTCTTGAATTTCCTACTGAAAAGTACTGTTACTCTCTGATATTTGAATCAGAGAGTACTTTTTTAAGACCTAATATGTTCAAGAGCTGAATTTGTGTGGTACTAGTACTTAATGCTATAATGGTTCAGAGAAAGAGAGATCAGGGAGGACTTCATGGGGGAGATGGCATCTATATTGCTCTGAAGGAAGAAGTAAACTAGAACAGATAAAGAGACGCCAGGTAGGTGAGAGAAAGATGGGGCTGGAGGGATAGGGTTGTGCCGCTGTGTAGTAGAGCAGGAGTGGGCGTGAAAAACAGATGACAAGAGGCCACTTCCTAGCACAACCATAGTCGCTTGCTTCCTGAGATAGCCATGTAAAGAGAAAAGAAACAAAATGATCATGTACCTTAATTTTCTTCTTCACTTTTACTGAATATAAATACACAACTGACATTTAAAAAATATCTTTACTACCTTATTACAGTCACTGGAGAGTTTATTCCCTCTGGTGTTCCCCTTTACACTGAATTCTGATTTATCTCAGCGTCCCCATCCTCTTCTCAAACCCACTCTGAACATAAAAGGGCAACTGAGGGTCCTACAGCTAGTAGGACCACAGCCAGATGTGCAAACAAATGACAGTTGAATGAAAATGTAATAACGGAAGTCTACATGAGGAACAGAGCCTGCTTACGTAGAAGAAGGAGCTGTGTGTTTGTGTTGGCTCTTCCAGGTTTTCTTAAAGATTCCTTTTAACTGTGCTGATTATCTTTAGTTCCTGGAGTTGGGGTCTTTTGCAAATGCTACTGTATTGTATTACAGTCAATAGTGTGGTGGAAAGAGAGGCACTTATGAGTCAAAGCAGATCTGGATTACTATCCCAGCTCCTCTGCCTACCGGTTCTTTACTGTGGGCATGTTATTAACCCTGTTAAGACTATCTTGTAGATCTTTGATCTTGTAATTATGCCCACTTGCTCTGTCATCATGAAATTTACACTCATCACTGGATAATCCTCAGGAGCAAATAAGCGTGCTCTACTGTTTCTTATCTGAATACAGACAAACCAAAAGATCAAATTCCAAAATGTTTTTTAATTTGGTCTCTTAAATATTGCAAAATAAATTCATTATTTAATTGAAAACTCTGCTAATATTATATCTCCCCTCTTCTAGTTTCCTTGTTCCTTTTTTCAGTAAAACTTAAAAGTTGTCCATAGTTTTGGCTTTGACTTCTTCCCCTCCCTCTAATCTCTTCCTGTCATTCCACCAGGACTATTCTTGTCTGTGTCGACCAATGAGCTTCATGTTGCCAAGTTGAAGGCCACTGCTTTGTTTTAATCTTACGTATTCTCTCAGCAGCATTTGACAAGACTGATCACTGTTTTCTTCGACACTCCACTTTCCTGGGCTTTCTCTCTGGGCTTGCTTCAACCTCTAAGTGATCATGTACCCCACATTCTGCAATGGCCCCCTTCTCTTCTCTATTTATTCACTTTCCTTAGATATCCTCCTCTAATCCAGTGGCTTTCAGTAACAGCTGTTTGCTAATGACTTTCCAATTTTTATCTGCATCCTCAGACTTTCTCTGGAACCTCAGACTCATGTCTAGATAGAAGTCTAATAGGCATTGCAAATTTAACATGGCAGCAAGAGAACTCTTGATTTTGTCTCCATCCCATTCTTGCTCTGCCTTCCATCTTCCCTACCCCAAAAGTGGTGCTACTATCCCCGCAAGTGCTCAAGCCAAAATATCTGGGCACTACTTTTGATTTCTTTCTTCTCCATCATCATTTAATCCTTCAGCAAATCCTGTCTTCTCTATCTTCAAAAACATTCCCAAATTTGTCTCCTTCCTTCTATCTCCACTATCAGCACCCTAGTCCAAGCCACATGGTTTCCTACCTAGACTGCTTGCAGTGACCTCTCAGTAGTCTCCTTGCTGCTACTTGTATCTGTTACAATAACCTCCGACACAGCAACCAGAGAAATCTTGAGAAGATGTTAATTGGTTTGTGTCATGCTCCTTAAAACCCCCAGGTGGCCTCCCATTGCAGTCAGAATGAAATTCAAAGTCCTTGCCCTGGCTGACCAAGTTCTGAGTGACCTGCCCCATGTCTGTCTCTCAGCCTCTTCTCACTGACCGTGCACCCAGCCTCACTGTTTATTTTTGGTTCCTTGAATATGCCAAGTCCATTCTCACTTTAGGGCCTTTGCACTTTCTGTTCCTTCAGCCTGAAATGCTCTTCTTCCAGTCATCATGTGCTTGGCTCTTTCGTACTCACACAGCCCCTCGGAGAGGCCTTCTTTGACAACTCAGTCTAAAATATCTGTCTGGTCATTCCCTGTCCCTTCTTATTTTAATTCTCTGCTCGCACTCATCACTATCTCACGTTTTTCTTGTTAGTTTATATATATGCTCATTTCCCCATTCATCCATTGCTCTGTTTTCTGCCCAACTGGAACATATGCTCTAGGGTGGGGGGACCTTTGTCTGCTTGTTCCTCACTGTATTCTCTGCTCCTGGATCAGAGACTTGCATAGAGTAGATGCTTAGTACAATGTGTGGAATGAATGAACGTGTTTTTCATATTTGTGAAATGGAGAGGCTGATACTTATGTCTCAGAATTGTTGAGGACTTGCGTTACTAATCTGATACTGCATGCAAAGTGAATAGTTCTGTGTCCAGCACATCGTGTTTAATAAATAGAAACTATATTATTTTTTAAGTATGTGGCTTATCATAGGCATTCAACAAGGATTAGTTCTTTTTCTTTCCTCTAGTCTGGGTCCCTTGTGGCATTTTATATTTAAATAAGACAAACTGTGGACAGGTGAAAGGAACTCCCGAGTCAGCTGTGACTGTTTTTTCTGAAAAACAGGTTTAAAAAGGACTATTCAATGAATAGTCAACATCAGCTAATTTAGAACCATTATTAATGTCACTTCTGTCTCCCATCCCCCAGTACACAGAGAAACACTGCATTATGACAAGGTTTGGCTTTCTCTTGGGAAATTATAAATTTCTTCTTCTCTTTGGTTATATGATCTTTGCCAATGAACTCTCCTTAGGATCAAAGTGTTTTGGGGTTTGAGTTCCTCATTGTGGTATTTAGTTTCTCTGAAAAGTATTCCTAGCTTTTGTGTGTTTCCGTCAATTTTTCTTTTGCATTTATTTAACACATATTTATTTAGGGTCTACTGAGTGCCAGGCAGTGGGGATACAGATAGGAATTCATAGGGGCCTCTGTCCTTAAGGTCTAGTGGGGGAAGCAGGATACAGAAACCAGTGAAGATAATCAAGTGTCTGTGAAGAGTCTCCGTAGAACATAGTGGAGGAGTGGCTCCATACAAAGACAAGAGTGGCTAATTCACATGGAGCGGGGAAGGAACGTTTCACAGATACGTGGTTGCTCACCAGCCAACAAGGAGAGAATGGCTGTGTGAGTAAAGATGTGGAGGGATGCACCTGCCTCCGGATCCACACTCTGGGAGCTTGGCATGGCTGTGTGATCGCAGTGGCAGTGGCAACTTGAAGGTCGTGAGAAGCAAAGCCAGAGAGAAGAGCAGGGACTGGGTCATGGGTAGCTCTGTATGCTCTGCTAGTGAATTTGAACTTTTCTCCAACAATAACAGTGACAGGAGCAGCACCTAACATTTATGGGGCACTTGCTATATACCAGGTTTTCTCCTTCATGCTTTATTATATTAATTCCTTTAATCCATACAACAACCCTATGGGGTAGACACTGTTGTTATCCATATCTACAAATAAAGAAAGGTAGTCACCAAGGGAACTTGCTCAAGGTCACCCAACTCAAAGGGCAGAGGCAGGACTCAGACTCAGGCAGCTCGGCTCCAGAGTTTGCGCTCTTCACCAGGGCATTGTACTCCATCTCACACATGGCTTTGAGTAGGCGGTGGGAGCTCCTGCGGACATTTAAGCATGGGAATGACGTGGTCAGATTAGTTCTTTGGAAAAGTTGCGTTGCATGTTGTATAGGGGTTAGTTTCTAAAATCATCTGAGGCAAAAAATGCAGAGTTACATTTTCCTTGAGGTGACAAGTATCTGAGTGAGGTTTGCTATGTTAGCGGTGGCATCTCATGTCTCAGGCAGCCCAAGGCACCAGCTTTTCCCCCTAGCCTCGGAACAGAGGGCAGTCTCTGGGAGAGGCACATGTAAAAGATGAATGATCAGTTTGTGTTGAGGGGCCCCGTTGTTTGAAAAGCACAAAAGCGTCACACTCCAGCAGAACCTGAGCCCCTCCATGGCGACAGCAGATAGCCTCCCCTCTCCCTCTCTCTAGGGCCTGTTACTCTCTCTTAATGGGCAGCAGGGCCCATGCATTGCTTAGATAGCGATTTTCCCTGTCCATGTTTCTCCCCCGGGGGAAGTCCAGAGGGGCACGGATGGAAGTTAGGCCTGTGTATGATGACAGCAGAGTAGAGGAAGGACTGCATGTGAGTGGAGAAGTGGGAAGAAGGTCGAGAGAACAGGCAGAACAGGGCAGCTGCTGCCGAGGTACCAGAGGTTGACCCCAGTGAAGGTCGGGGCAAGTGGATGGGAGAATAAGGCTATGAGAGATATGAAGGAGGTTAAATATTCTGGACCTAATGACTGATTGGATTTGTTCCCTTAAAGCTTTTTCTGATCTGAAAACTTAGTACATCATTGTATCTTTCTGTTTTCAAAGTCTAGTAAAATTCTTTCTAATTTCCAACTATATCGGCTTTAGTAACACTCTACTCTCCATGCTCCTGGCTTCTGGTTGTTGAAATAGGCCTAAGAGTCTGCTGCAGGTGTTGGGAACTTTGAACAATCCATCTGTCCTGTCGTAATGGTGCAATATGTCTGTTTTTTGCTTATAAACAGGCGTTGTATTAGGTCGGTTCTCTTGATAGTGCTTGAAAAAACCCCCCACTATGTGCTCTTACGGGTCTTAAGTTTTCTTGTTTTTAAAAATTGAAATGATTTTGTAACTACTTTATTTTCAATTATGTTATTGAGGTCATATTGGTTTATAACTTTGTAATTTCAGGTGTACGTTATTACATATCAGTTTCTGTATAGACTGCATTGTGCTCACCACCAATAGTCTAATTTTTTTCTTTCACTATACATACGTGCCCCTTTGCCACTTATGCCCACCCCTGAACCTCCTTCCCCTCTGGGGTAACCACTAGTCTGTTCTCTTTATCTATGTTTGTTTATCTTCCACATATGAGTGAAATTACATGGTGTTTGTCTTTGTGTGGCTTATTTCACTTAATATCATACCCTCAAGGTCCATCCATGCTGTTGCAAATAGGATGATTTTGTCTTTTTTTTATGGCTGAGTAATATTTCATTGTATATGTATACCACATCTTTATCCATGTATCAGTTGATCGGCTCTTGGGTTGCTTCCACATCTTGGCTATTGTGAATAAGGCTGCAACAAACATAGGGGTGCATAAGTCTCCTTGAATTGTTGATTTCAAGTTCTTTGGGTAAATACCTAGCAGTGGGATAGCTGGATTGTATGGTATTTCTGTTTTTAATTTTTTGAGAAATCTCCATACTGTTCCTCATAGTGGCTGCACCAGTTTGCATTCCCACTAGAAGTGCATGAGGGTTCCCATCCTCTCCAACATTTGTTATTTTATGCCTTGGTAAATATAGCCATTCCAACAGGTGTAAGATGATATCTCATTCTAGTTTTCCTTTGCATTTCCCTAATAATTAGTGATGTTGAACATCTTTTCATGTGCCTATTGACCATCTGTATATCTTCTTTGGAAAAATGTCTGTTCATATCCTCTGCCCATTTTTTGATTGGGTTGTTTGTTTTTTTGGTCTTGAGTTGTATGAGTTCTTTATATATTTTGCAAGTTAACCCCTTGTTGGATATATGATTTGCAAATATTTTCTCCTAGTTGGTGGGATGTCTTTTCATGTTGTTCATGGTTTCCTTTGCTTTGCAGAAGCTTTTTAGTCTGATGTAGTCCCATTTGTTTATTTTTTTTGATTCCTTTGCCTGAGTAGACATGGCATTCGAAAAGATGCTGCTAAGACCAATGTCACAGAGTGTACTCTTTATTTTCTTCTAGGAGTTTAATGGTTCCAGGTCTTACAATCAAGTCTTTAATCCATTTTGAGTTAATTTTTTTGTGTGGCGTAAGGGAATGGTCTACGTGCATTCTTTTGCATGTGGCTGTCCAGTTTTCCCAACTGGAAAGAAATTTTCCTTTCTCCATTGTATGTTCTTGGCTCCTTTCTTGAGGATTAGTTGTCCATAGATGTGTGGTTTTATTTCTGGGCTTGCAATTCTATTCCATTGATCTGTGCATCTGTTTTGTTTTGTTTTGTTTTGTTTTACCAATACCATGCTGTTTTGATTACTATAGCTTTGTTGCATATTTTAAAGTCAGGGGTTGTGATGCCTCCAGCTTTGTTCTTTTTTCTCAGGATTGCTTTAACTATTTGGGGTCTTTTGTTGTTCCACATAAATTTTAGGATTCTTTGTTTTATTTCTGTGAAGAATGTCATTGGGATTCTGATTGGGATTGCATTGAATCTGTAGATGGCTTTAGGCAATATGGATGTTTTAACTTTGTTTATTCTTCCAACCCGTGAACATGGAATATCTTTCCATTTCTTTATGTCTTCTTCGATTTCTTTCGATAATGTCTTATAGTTTTCAGTGTATAGGTCTTTCCCTTCTTGGTTAAATTTATTCCTAGATATTTTATTCTTTTTGTTGCCATTGTAAGTGGGTTTGCATTCTTGACTCCTCTTTCTCCTAGTTCATTATTAGTGTATAGAAATGCAACTGAATTTTGTAGGTTGATTTTGTACCCTGCAACTTTGCTGTAGTTGTTTATTATTTCTGATAGTTTTCTGGTGGATTCTTTAGGGTTTTCTATGTATACGATCATGTTGTCCACAAACTGTGAGAGTTTCACTTCTTTCTTGCCAATTTGGATACCTTTTATTTCTTTTTCTTGTCTAACTGTTCTGGCCAAAACCTCCAGTACTATGTTGAATAGGAGTGGCAAGAGTGGGCACCCTTGTCTTGTTCCTGTTCTCAGAGGGATGGCTTTCAGCTTTTTGCCTTTGAGTATCACGTTGGCTGTGGATTTGTCATATGTGGCCCTTATTATGTTGAGGTACTTTCCTTCTGTACCCATTTTATTGAGGTTTTTTTTTTGTTTTTGTCATAAATGGATGTTGGATTTTGTCAAATGCTTTCTCTGCATCTATTGAGATGATCATGTGATTTTTATTCTTCATTTTGTTAATGTGGTGCATCACGCTGATTGATTTGTGGATGTTGTACTATCTCTGTGTCCCTGGTATAAATCCTGTTTGATCATGGTGTATGATCCTTTTAATGTATTGCTGTATTCGGTTTGCCAATATTTTGTTGAGGATTTTTGCATCTATGTTCATCCACAATATTGGCCTGTAAGTTTCCTTGTTTGTGTTGTCCTTGTCTGGTCTTGGTATCAGGGTAATGTTGGCGTCATAGAATGAGTTAGGAAGTGTTCCATCTTTGATTTTTTGAACTAGTTTAAAAAGAATAGGTATTAAATCTTCTTGGAATGTTTGGTAGAATTCTCTGGAGAAGCCATCTGGTCCTGGACTTTTGTTTTTTGAGAGGTTTTGGATCACTGTTTCAATCTCTTTACTTTTGATGAGTCTGTTCAGATTCTCTCTTTCTTCTTGATTCAGTTTTGGGAGGTTGTATGAGTCTAAGAATTTGTCCATTTCTTATAGGTTATCCAATTTGTGGGCATATCGATAGTTTTTCATAATATTCTCTTATAATCCTTTGTATTTCTGTGATATCCATTGTAGTTTCTCCTCTTTCATTTCTAATTTTATTTATTTGAGGCTTCTCTCTTTTTTGCTTAGTGAGTCTGGCTAAGGGTTTATCAATTTTGTTTATCTTCTTCAAGAAGTATCTCTTAGTTTCACTGCTCCTTTCTCCTGTTCTTTTTACCCTCTATTTCACTTATTTCTGCTCTAATTTTTATTATTTTCCTGCTTCTGCTGACTTTGGGCTTGCTTTGTTCTTCTTTTTCTAGTTCTGTTAGCTGTAGTTTAAGATTACTTATTTGAGATTTTTTTTGTTCGTTGAGGTGGGCCTGTATTGCTGTAAATTTCCGTCTTAGAACTACTTTTGCTGCCTTCCATAAGAGTTTGTAGTTGTGTTTTTCATTTTTGTTTGTCTCCAGGTATTTTTAAATTTCTCCTTTGATTTCTTCAAAGATCCACTGGTTGTTCAGTAGCATATTGTTTAGTCTCCACATATTTATGACTTTCCCAGCTTTTTTCTTGTTGTTGATTTCTAGTTTCATGGCATTATAGTCAGGAAAGATGCTTGATATGATTTCAGTCTTCTTAAATTTATTGAGGCTTGCCTTGTTTCTCAACGTATGGTCTGTCTTTGAGAATGTTCCATGTGCACTTGAGAAGAATGTGTGTTCTTGTCTTTTTGGATGGAATGTTGTATATATATCTATTAACTCAATCTAGTCTAGTGTTTCATGTAAGTGCATTACTTCCTTTTTGACTTTCTGTCTGGTTGATCTATATGTTGATTTAAGTGGGGTGTTGAAGTCCGTGCTATTATTGTGTTGCTGTTAATTTATCCCCTTATATCTATTAGTGCTCCTGTGTTAGGTTCATATATGTTCATAAGTGTTATGTCCTCTTGGTGGAATGTCCCTCTTTTTTTTTGCTGAGGAAGATTCTCCCTGAGCTAACATCTGTTGCCAATCCTCCTCTTCTTTTTTTTCCCTTGAGGAAGGTGAGCCCTGAGCTTACATCTGTGCCAGTCTTCCTCTGTTTTGTATGTGGGTTGCCACCACAACATGGCTGACGAGTGGTGTAGGTCCATGCCTGGGATCTAAACCCATGAACCTGGGCTACTGAAGCAGAGGGCACTGAACTTAACCACTAGTCCATGGGGAGGCGCTGGAATGTCCCTTTTATCATTATATACTGTCCCTCTTTGTCTCTCATTGTTTTTTTAATCTTGAAGTCCACTTTGTCTGATGTAAGTATGGTACCATCTGCTTTGTTTTGCTTGCCATTTGCTTCAAGTATTGTTTTCCATCCCTTTACTTTGAGCTTACATTTGTCTTTAGAGTTGAGATATGTTTCCTGGATGCAGTATATTGTTGGATCTTGTTTTTTAATCCATCCCACCACTCTGTCCTTTGATTGGAGAATTCAACTCATTTACATTCAGAGTGATTATCCATATAGAGGGCTTAATGCTTCCCTTTTATCTCTTGTTTTCTGGTTGTTCTATATTTCTTTTATTTCTCTTCTCTTGTATTTCTGACTGCCATTTCAGTTTGGTGGTTTTCTGTGGTGGTTTTCTCAGTTTTTGCTTTATTTATGATTTGTGGCTCTCCTCTGATTTTTTGTTTAGTGGTTACCATGAAGTTTGTATAAAAGATCTCATAGATGAGATAGTCCATTTTCTGATAGCCTCTTATCTCCATTAGCCTAAGCAGGTTCCATCCCCTTCCTCTTCCTCTTCTGAGTTATTGTCACAAATTATTCTGTTACATGTTGTGAGTTTGTGACTACATTGAAATGTTTATGGTTATTTTTGATGCTTTCTTTCCCTTTATCTTTTATGTTATAATAGTTTCCTAACCTGCTCTGATAGAGAGCTGCAATTTTCTGCTTTTGTCTGTCCATTTATCTCCTTGCTCAAAGCTTTGTAAACCTTTGCCTTTTTGCTTCAGGCATGAGGGCTTCCTTTATCATTTCTTGTAAGGGAGGTCTAGTGGCAATGAACTCCCTCAGCTTTTGTTTATCTGGGAAAGCTTTCATTTCTCCATTGTATCTGAAGGATAGTTTCACTGGATAGAGTGTTCTTGCTGAAAGTTTTTGTCTTTCAGTATTTTGAATATATCATTCCATTCTTTCCTAGCCTGTAAGGTATCTGCTGAGAAATCTGGTAAAAACCTGGTATGGGTTCCTTTGTAGGTTATTTTCTTCTGCTTTGCTGCCCTTAATATTTTTTCTTTGTCATTTATTTTTTCCAGTTTTACTGTTATATGCCTTGGAGAAGGTCTTTTTGCATTGATGTAATTAGAAGTTCTATTGGCTTCATGTATTTGTAAGTCTACTTTGTTCCCCAGGTTTGGGAAGTTCTCAGCTATTATTTCTTTGAGCAAGCTCTCTGCTCCTTTCTCCCTTGCTTCTCCCTCTGGAATACCTGTAATCCTTATGTTCCTTTTCCTAATTGAGTTGGATATTTCTCGAAGAATTTCTTCATTTTTAAAAAATCTTAGTTCTTTCTCCTCCTCCACCTGAAACATTTCTAGATTCCTGTCGTCTTATTCACTAATTCTGTCCTCCATAATATAAGCTCTACTTTTTATGGTTTCTAGATTATTTTTTATCTCATTAATTGTGTTCTTCATGTCTAGAATTTCTGTAGTTTTTTTTTTTAAGGGCTTCAATCTCTTTGCTGAAGTATTCCCTCTGCTCATTAGTTTTATTCCTGAGCTCATTAAACTGTCTTTCTGAGTTTTCTTTAACTCGTTGAGTTTCTTTATGACCACTATTTTAAATTCTCTGTCATTTAGGTTATAAATTTCTGTGACTTCAGGATTGGTTTCTGGAGACTTGTCATTTTCCTTCTGCTCTGAAGTATTACTGTAGTTTTTCATGGTATTTGATTAACTCATCCTTTGCCAGCGCATTTGCGGTAGTGTCAGATTGCAGATTCCAACTGCCACCACTGGGGGAAAGCAGGAGCTGTGTTTCTGATCCTGCCGTCTGCTGGAAATTGTGCATGTATGGCTGTTCTGCATTTCTGCAGGCTAGCCACAGCCGCTAGGCATGGCTTCTGTGCTCAGTGGATGGGTTGCCCAAGTGCAGGTCTGCACTGTGCTTGCTGGTGGTTTGGCTGAGCTGTTGTGCTTGGTGGATGGGGCACCTTCGCAGGTGCTGAGCCATGGCCACTCAGTGGGGAGCATTCCAATTGGCAGGGCTGCCACAGCACGGTGGGCACTCCCACAGCCCAGATACTTCTCTGAAGGCGTTTGCATGTCTGCCTGTCTGCCCCCACCTCCTCTTATAGTCGCTCTGGCCACTGCACTTGGTGTGTGGTCTCTTAGTGGGGAGTGGTCCCACTGGTGGGGCCGCTGCAGCACAGTGGGTGCTCCCACAGGCTGGGCTACCTGTCCAATTGCATTTGCGTGCAGGTTGGGCTGCCCCGTCTCCTCTTAGAGTCACGCCGGCTGCTGTGTGAGGCTCCAGACTTGGCTTGCTGCCGCGGGGGATAGGGGGTGTGCTCACCTAGTTCCACTGCTTTCCGGGGATCCAATCCACCCACCTTCAGATGTATAGCTGCGTGGGTCTCTCAGGCATCCTGTTGTGCTGTGTGGGTATCCTTTGGTGGTTAACGAATGTCCATTTAGTTGTAATTTAGAGGGAGAGAGACAAAGGGAACAGCTCACTCCACCAGTTGCTGACATGACTCCTGTAACTACTTTAAAGAAAATGTTGACATGATTACAATGAACAAAACAAAACCACCCAGTACAAAGGAGAAAGAGACAGGGAGGATACATCAAAATGCTGACAGTGATTGTGTTCCTTTTGCTAATTTATTTTTCCCTTTTCTGTGTTTTCTAAGTTTTAAAAAATATGTCTGTGGTACTGCAAAATGTTAAAAACTTGTGGGAAAAAAAAAGACAAAACCTAAAAAATAAAAATCTCCCTGTAATCCCATGATCCTAACACAGCATATGTTCTTACTTTTGGAATGCCCTTGTTCACATACATGCTTACTTTTCATAGTTGCTGTCCTGACAAATGCAGCTCTGTGTATTCTTTTTATTTTACAGCCTATTGTCAACATTATTTCATATTTCTACATAGTTTTCATTATTGGCATTTCTAATGGCTGCCCCACATTCCATGGTGTTGATGTTCCATACTGAGCTATCCCTTGTTGGACATTTGGATTGTTTCCAATTCTTTTAGATAAGCTGTAATGAGCATTTTTGTTCATTTTGTATTTTGAATTTGTCCAGTTCTTTCCTTAAAGTGAATTCCCAGCAGTGAGCTCACTGCATAAAAGGTTTGAACTCGGTTATGGCTTTTGGTTTGTACCAAGTAAGATCCTGCTTTCTAGAAGAGCAGATTAAATGTGGATGGTCACTAGCTCTGCACGTGTGTACGTGTCTCATGTTTCTCAGAGGTACCACTACTGAGCCTCCATGATATTTTGATAAAGTGTATTGTTTTTAAATCAGTCATCTTTTTTTTTTTAAGATTTGAATTTTCCTTTTTCTCCACAAAGCCCCCCAGTACATAGCTGTATAATTTTAGTTGTGGGTCCTTCTAGTTGTGCCATGTAGGGAATGCCGCCTCAGCATGGCCTGATGAGCGGTGCCATGTCTGCGCCCAGGATCCGAACCAGTGAAACCCTGGGCCACTGAAGTGGAGCGCACAAACTTAACTACTCGGCCACAGGGCTGGCCCCTAAATCAGTCATCTTTATTGAAGAAAATTTAGCAAAGATATAAATATATAAAGAAGGAAATAAAATATCCACTTAAAAAATATTTTTCCTTCCAAGTATATATTTCATAATGTTACATCATGTGGCTCTATGAAAGTATAACCTCTTCTCTATTATTGCATAAAGGCTTTACTCCTCTCTCTATTTTGGGATCTATTCTAAGTAATACTAGAGTGAACTTTCTTGTGAATAAATCTTTGTGCACATGTTGGACTCATTCCTTAGGAAAATTCCCGCAAGGAGAATTGCTAGGTAAATGAATATGGACATTGTTAAGGCTTTTGATGAATATTGAAAACTTGCTATTGAGGAAAGTTTTGCCACTTAATATGTCACCTGATTAGAAGTCTGTAGTAGACTGACTGGGTGAGAGCTGATGAGGGCGTGAGCCAGGTTGGTGGGTGGGGACAAAGGTGGAGCAGAGGGAAAATGCAAGCTGCATTTCTGACAGAAAATCTGCAGACCTTGGTGACAGATGGCTTATGGCATGCTTTGTATATGTGTGTTGGGGGACCATGTTGAAGGAGATTTCTACCCTATCTTCCACACAGGAATTTGTCAGGATGCAGATAAGATAATTTACAGGAAAACAAACTTGAGGTGCTGTGTAGATGAAAAAACTTGTTGACAGTGGTGGTAACCAAGCAATCCTGCCCAACAGAGCTGTTTCAAGGATGAAATGGGCTGGTGTGTGTAGAGCACCAAGGCTGTAGACAAATAGTCATTCTCTTGAGTGACACAGGACCTGGCACAAACTAGGGAGACAGATGTAGGAGAATTCCTACGTTTTATTCTCCTCCATTTGAGTCTCAGAGCACGTGGTCACTTGTTTCCCTTTTACTTTTCTCCTGCTTCCAGTGAGGAGGGAATCTGTTTAAACAGCTGAGGGAAGGGTCCAGGCTGGATTGATGGTCTTCCAGCATGGAAGGAGATACCTCTGTGTTTGGTAGGTCTTGGGTCCCTAAGGCAGAGGGAACCACTTGAGTCCACTTGTGGGCTGCAGCCTGACCTCTGGCTGCCAGGCCAGGCTGCATTGTGTGCTCAGCCTGGGGGAGGAGACTGAAGATGCGGATAAGGAGGCACTTCCGGTCCAGCCAAACAGGCGCAGGAAAGCCTCTGCAGAGGAAAGATTAGACACATTCTCTGATTTAGTGAAAACAACGGGGTAGGCAGTGGGACAAATACGGCCCCTCCCAAACTCCTTGGGAGTGGTATTGTTGATTATAATTGGAGGAGGACAACAGAGGGAGCCTGACCTGCTTGTGCAGAAGACGGAAACAGCAGGTTGGGTCTGGGAAGGCCTTTTTTTAGATCAGTTCAACAAACATGTTTAACAGACAGAAGCTCCCCATCTCAGAAAGGGATTAATGAGTGGGAAGGTTATCTTTCTTTTCTCCCGGGAAGCAAGGCGCCAGTATTTCCAGGCACATTCAAGACTTTTTGTCACGCACCTGCGCCCAGGTGCTGTGGTACAAAACAAATTAGGTCTGCCTGGGGAGCTGTCTGAATGGGGGCCCCCCCCCCCCGTGGGTCCCAGCAGTGGGCCTTCCTTCTCCTCTCACCTCTCTGTGGAAAACCAAATCTGTGCTTAGTGAATGACGCCTTCTCACTGTGGAAAGTGACAGAGCACTATGACTTCAACAAGATAATTCAGACATTTGCTTTGGTTGATGCTGATGAAATGCTGTTTCTTGGATTTTCATTTTCCTTACGTCTGGTACCTCAAATCTGTTGTGTATTTCTGGGAAAGAGGAAAATATAAAAGACAATAAATGTAAAGAATAAAATAATAATTTTTTTTATTGCCTTTCTTTTTTATTTTTGAAAATAGTATTCTGGCAATCTCAGGCCTACTTTAGTTTTTATTCTCATTTTTGTCTTTATCTTCTCCATGTTTTAAAAAATATTCCCAAGGGCTGCTTTTGAGTTCCCTCTCATCGATGGGTCCATGCCAGCCTCCCCTGGTGGTTATGCCCATGGCCTTGCCCAGTAGGGATTTATTTTTGCAAACCTCATTTATCCTGGCAGCAGCTCTGACTTAGAGTCAGGGGACCTGTGTACGCCCTTCTGGCTCTGTTGCTTGAATGCTCTGTGGCCTGAGGTAAGTCACTCTCTTGATTTCAAATCCCATCTCTG
The DNA here is from genome assembly GCF_041296265.1 of Equus caballus. Classification (NCBI taxonomy): domain Eukaryota; kingdom Metazoa; phylum Chordata; class Mammalia; order Perissodactyla; family Equidae; genus Equus; species Equus caballus. The sequence continues at coordinate 64,602,766 of NC_091690.1, forward strand.
TAAAATGGGGAGAAAAAAGATGGCTCCTCCTGCTTCAGGAAGATTCTGTGTCAGAGTGCAGTGAGAGTGATTTCTGAGTGGTAATACGTGATACAGATGTGCAAGAGTTTGGTTTTCATTAGTGACACAAATAAACTATTGTTCTACCTCTTGGTTTTGGCTGTCATACAATGGATACTTGGTTTGAGGGAAGTCGGTATGAAAGAATGAAAGAATGAATCCACCATGTAGGGGACTCGTTGTGCTGAGACGTGGTTTAACAGAGAAGCACTGGTATACACAGTAAACTGGATAAAGCAACCCCAGAGTCTGGGTGGGGCATTCCTTACCTGCCTTGTGCAGGGGTGCAGCAGAGTAACAGAGAAAAACAAAAAGGTAGAAATAGAGCACTGCAAACAGATTTTTTTTAAAAGGGCCTCTCACTATATTAGGAAAACTGTCTTTTTTTTTTTTTTTGAGAAAGATTAGCCCTGAGCTAACTACTGGCAATCCTCCTCTTTTTGCTGAGGGAGACTGGCCCTGAGTTAACATCCATGCCCATCTTCCTTTACTTTATACGTGGGACGCCTACCCCAGCATGGCTTTTGCCAAGCGGTGCCATGTACGCACCCGGGATCCGAACCAGCGAACCCTGGGCCGCTGAGAAGCAGAACGTGCAAACTTAACCTCTGTGCCACCGGGCCAGCCCCAGGAAAACTGTCTTGCTTTTCAAGCACTACTATAGACTGAATGGAAGGGCAGAGTATAATTTGTTAAGAGTTAGAGGTTATTTTCTTCCCTAGAAAGAGCTAGATAGTACAGCCTCCCCAGAAGCAAACACTGTTGTCAGTTTTCTTTTGTACTCTTCCAGAGATATTTTATGCATAAACAGATAAATAATGATATGCTTCCCTTTATGTACTATGCGCAACTCGCTTCTTTCACTTAATGCATCTTGCAGGTGTCCATAGCAGGCTGCAGCATGCATTGATCTAGAGGTTCCATAATCTCTACAACCATTCTCCTGCTGATGGACTTTTAGGTTATTTTTCTATTTGCTATTACAAACATTGTTGTAATGAATACCCTCCTCCATGTGTCTTTGTACACATGTATCGGTATAAGTGTAGGATGGATTCCTAGAAGTGGAATTGCTGGGTCAGAGGGTGTGTCATAGTCTTTTTAGTTCTAAATGAATACTGCCCTCCATAGAGGTTGTGTTGATTTACCTCCCACCAGTGGTATATCAGTACCCCACTTCTCTATACCCTCTCCAATGCGAAGTGAACTTTGCCAACGTGAGATGGAAAATGGCCTCTGATTATAAAGTCATTATAGTTTTCATTATAAATTGTTTATACTTGGGGCCAGCCCCGTGGCCGAGTGGTTAAGTTTACATGCTCTGCTTTGGCGGCCCAGGATTTAGCCGGTTCGGATCCTGGGCATGGACATGGCACCGCTCATGAGGCCATGCTGAGGCGGCGTCCCACATACCACAAGTAGAAGGACCCACAACCAAAATATGCAACTATGTACTGGGGGGGTTTGGGAAGAAAAAGCAGAAAAAACAAAAAAGAAGATTGGCAACAGTTGTTAGCTCAGGTGCCAATCTTTAAAAAAAAATTATTTAGGGGCCGGCCCGGTGGCGCAGCAGTTAAGATAGCACGTTCTGCTTCTCAGTGGCCCAGGGTTTGCCAATTTGGATCCTGGGTGTGGAAATGGCACTGCTTGGCAAAAGCCATGCTGTAGTAGGCATCCCACATATAAAGTAGAGGAAGATGGGCATGGATGTTAGCTCAGGGCCAATCTTCCTCAGCAGAAAGAGGAGGATTGGCAGTAGTTAGCTCAGGGCTAATCTTCCTCAAAAAAAAATTTATTGATACTTAAAATTACAATTGTAAATTCATTAGAGTTTTGAATTTACTCTTATGAGTGAGGCTGATCGTTTAAAAAATATTTAAGTGCCATTTTTATTTTCTTTCTTGTAAACTATCTGCTTATGTCCTTTGCCCGTTTTTTTCTATTGGGTTATTCTCTTTTTCTTATTGATTTGCAGGAAGTCTTTACACATTTAAGGAAATTAGTCCTTAGTCATATGTATTTCAGATATTTTAATTAGTTCATCTTTTATTGTTTTGCCATGCAGAATTTTTTTTATTGAGTTCATAATAGTTTACAACATTGTGAAATTTCAGTTGTACATTATTTCTTGTCTGTTACCATGTGAGTGCTCCCCTTCACCCTCTGTGCCCACTCCCTAGACTCCTTCCCCTTGGTAACCACTGAAGTGTTCTCTTTGCCTGTGTGTTTCTTCCACATATGAGTGAAATTATACAGTGTGTCCTTCTCTGTCTGGCTTATTTTGTTTAACATAATACACTCAAGGTCCATCCGTGTTATTGTGAATGGGATGATTTTGTCCTTTTTTATGGCTGAGTAGTATTCCATTATATATATATATATATATTTATATATACCACATATATATACCATATATATATATATATACACATCACATTTTCTTTATCCAATCATCGGTTGATGGGCACTTGGGTTGCTTCCATGTCTTGGTTATTGTGAATAACGTGCCACGCAGAATTTTTAAAAAATTAAATTAGTCAAATTCATCAATCTCTTTATTTTATGGCCTTGATTTTGAGTAATTCTTAGAAAGCCTTTCCCTACTTTAAGCTTTCATACGTATCGTGCTGTCTTCTAGTACTTTTATGCTTTTATTTTTAAAAATCCAAATCTTTAATCCATGTGGAATTTATTTTAGTATAACGAGTGAGATAGAGTTCCAACTTAATTTTTTCCCAGAAAGACGTGGGTTTTGATTCCGGCACTTCTACTCATTAGCTGTGTAATTTTGAACAAATTAATTAACCTCTCTGAACCTCAACTTCCTTATCTGTATAATGGGAATAGTAATACTTACCTAATGAGGCTGTTGAAAAAGTTAAATAAGATTATATATGGAGGGGCTGGCCCCGTGGCTGAGTGGTTAAGTTTGCGCGCTCCGCTGCAGCGGCTCAGGGTTTTGCTGGTTCGGACGGATCCTGCATGCGGACATGGCACTGCTCATCAGGCCATGCTGAGGCGGCATCCCACATGCCACAACTAGAAGGACTCACAACTAAAAATACACAGCTATGTACCGGGGAGCTTTGGGTAGAAAAAGGAAAAAAATAAAATCTTAGAAAAAAATTATATATGGAAAACATTTAGCACAATTCCGGGCACATAGTAAGTGTTCAAATTATGGTCCAGATACCCAGGAACCTGGGAAAACATTCCCTTTGTTCAGCAAAGGGAAGAAGTTCTAGGTGGCTAGGATACAGAGGTCACCTTGCAACACACTAGTGTGTGACTTATGGTGAATCACGTCATGACTTAAACCCTCAGTTTTCCTCATCTGCATAATGAATGATGAGAACTAGCTCATGAGACTGGTGGCAGGTCCAGATTAGATCACTTCTATGAAAGTATTTTGTAAACTGTAAAGAGCCATATAAAAATGCTGGAGCTTATGGCCCAGTGAATGAGGAGCAGCCACGGCACAGGTGGGTGTTTGACATCTCTGGCCAGGAAGAATAATTAACTTGCAGTAACGTGAAATTAGCAGCTGATGTATAGCAAGTGAGCTTGCAGCCGTTGATGACAGTAATGTTTCGTAATTGCCTTCTGGTAATTAAGCGATAACGAGCTTCCCGAGACAGAACCTTGTTAGAGTGACAGTGGGATCAAGTGCTTTCAGTTCAATGTATACATCTTGAACACAGCAGTGGGATATGCAGACATGAGTGTCTTGTTGAAGCATGGTCCTTGTCCTTAAGGTCAGTAGGGGCAACTGACATGTGGAGCACAGCCCCCTTCACCAGGCAGATGCACACGTGGAGAGGTGCTTGGAGGAAGGTCCCCATTACCCTGGGGTCGTCCAGGAGGGAAAGACTCACCTGCAGAGCCCATTATGTCAGTCTGAACCCAGTCTCTGGAGTCTGGCCCAAATTCTAAAGAACCCCAGCTCAGTAATGCCTTCTTCAAATGTTACTTGTTCTCCTTTTGTGTTCCTCTGTTTGGTTGTTTTGGATTCATCAGGCATATCTTGTTTCTCATGCCCTGCTCTTCTCCCTCCACGGCTTCTGGGTGGGCCTGGTCTTGTTCTTAGGACCTCTGTTCCTATTAGACCTGACTACTTAATTTTTCTCTGAGTAGGGTTGCCAGATAAAATATAAGCTGCCCAGTTAAATTTGAATTTCACATAAACAACTAATAATTTTTTAGTATAATATGTCCCATGCAACATTTGGGTTGTACTCATGTACTAAAGAATTATTCGTATGTCCTGTACAATATTTGGAATAAACTTATGTTAAAATTTATTTGTTGCTATCTGAAATTGAAATTTAACTGGATGTCCTCTTTTTTCTTTCCTCCTTCCCTCCCTTCTTCCTTCTCTCTCTTTTTCTCTTTCTTTCTTTTGTCTAACAACCCTACCTGGGCAGCCCTGATTTGAAATACTATAAAATGGCATTTGCTATACTGATGTTTCATGGAGCCTAAGTAGCGAGCGATATTAAAAGGTATTGGAACAGAATTCTCAGCTGAAATCATGTTTGAGAAATCCAGGATTAAACACGGTTAGCCAGTTTTCTTTATTATGGGGATTTTCAGTACCTTTGACATCTCCAAGATTGAGTTATTGTATTTAGTATTTCTCAGAGTTATGTCCCCGTGAAGCTCTTCCCCCCTTCCCCCTTCCTGAGTGTTTAGTATCGTTGGACAAACGTTGGCTGAATGCTGGGGGTCTTTGGGAATCAGTTCTGTTTGTAGATCATGAGTTCTGATTTTGGGTTTTGGGAAAATACCACTCTGTAGGAAACAAAAAACCTTTGTATAATATTATGGTTATATTTTTGTTTTAAAAATTTATAAAATATACACATAGATGTGGGTGTATATAAACAAAAAAACTAGAAAGATGTATACCAAAATGTTAACCATAATTATCTCCAGGAGTGGGTGTGGGTAGGGAAGAGATAATAGGCGATTTTCTCTTCCTTTTTGTTTGGCTGTATTTTCTGCATTCAATATATATGACTCTTGTCAAAAGGGTTAAGAAAACATTTGATTATTATATTTTTTAAAGTTGCCTCTCTAGCAACTCAGTGATACAGGGTCTGTCATCCCCATCTTATGGATAAGGAAACTTTACACAGCTCTTTGGCAGACCCAGGTCTCTTGATTTCCGGCGCGTGCTGTCTCTTTGGTTTGAGAGAATGGCAGCACACACTGTCCTGAGCAGGGGCCAGGCGCCTGTTTACCCAGCTCCCTCGGTTTATAGACCGAGGTTCGGACCCCAAAAGGGAAGAGGACCTGAATGAGATACGTGGATTTTGAACAAGGACGAGTTGCCAAAGTATCATTTTCTTGAGCGGGGGCTGAGGGTCAGAAGGCAGGACGGTGGGGTGGAGATCTGGCGTCTGTTCACTGGAAACCTTGACTTTATCTGTTACACTGAGCCCAAAGGGCAAGGAGAAAAATGTACTGATGTACAACAGTGAATACAGTTGGCTTTTTTTTTTTTAAAAGAAAAGTCACTTTGATAAATGATTTGTGTTGCCAAAATCACATTGCTTAGAATGTTTTTTTCTTTTTAAGCTTTTCATAGTATGTCTTGTTTCCTGTGTCGTTTTAAAAATCATTTTTCTTTTTCTCGTCTATTTTTCCCTTGTTGAGTCTCATATATACATCCATTTATTTAGAGCTTTTGTGGTGATTATGATATTTGGGGTTTTGCTTGTTTATCCAAGTAGTGTTCCTATTTATATCCTCTGTGCCCGGTACTTAAGTTACATGGATGAACGATGACTGAATTGTGGGAGAGGTATGCGAGGGAAAAGTCTGGTAGGTCCAGTTCCTAAAAGAGACCTGGGCTCTGAGGGCGCAGAGAGGAGCAGGGTTTGTATGATCTGGAATCTGTGTGTGGCCCTATCAATGTGGGTGTGCTGCTCCCAGAGCAGGGAGATTCTGGAACACTGTGGTTCAAAGGGGCCTGGGATTCCATTCAGCTGAGCCTCTGAAACCTCGTAACAGGTATAGCATGAGGCAGGGGACGGCAGCACCCTATTTCAGAAGGAGTCAAATGGATCTGGATTTGAATCCTTGTCCTAAGACTGACTAGCTGTGTGACTTTAGCATAACCCCTCCTGCCTCAGTTTCCTCTTCAGTAAGTTAGGGATGATAATGATAGTACCTACCTCACAGGGTTGTTGTGAGGATTAATTGAGTGAATACATATAGAAGGGTACCTGGCACATAATAAGTGTTGAGTAAGTGTCAACTATTATTATTATTGACAATAATAGACCGTCAAATCCCTAGAGTAGTGCTTGGCCGCTAGCGTATCTTGCAACATGTTTGTTCCCCAAAGTATGAGTTTTCTTGTCGATTTAGGGCTGAGAATAACTAACCGCCTCTGAAAGGGTTCCCCCTCCTGGGATGCTGTCTCATCACCTTGTGATTGGTGGTGCCTGAGCTGTTACCTACCAAACAGAAGGGCTTCCTCAGAGTAGTTTCCAGAGAATCCTGTGAGCTTTTCATTCACCAGTGTGTTTTCTATTAGAAACAGAACAGTAACCACAGCAGGTAACCTGCACGTTAAGTCCAGCCCTGCCACAGACAGCCTGCATTTTTAAAGAGAACAAACACGTTTTTTCCAGATGTTCATTTAAAAAACATTCAACAGAGCATTAGCATTATAATTTCTTATAGAAAGGAGAACGGCTTTCACGTTTACTCTGTGGCTCTTTCCAGGTGGTAACCACATGAGTCTTGACTATGAGCATTGACACTCACCAAGTGACTTTCTTGCCTTCTTTTCCTGAAGGTGCATAATTTGGGCCCTGTTAACCTTCTCTTAGGAGCCTTGTTTCTCAGGTCTTTATTTTTGGACATTCTCCTCTGGATTCTCTGCTTTGTTTCTTTAACCTTTGCCAAAGATGGAGAAATACATGTGTGGCAAACAGTTTAAGCACAGAAACAGAATGGAGCCAAGTCCTGTGTTCTCTGCTCATTGGCTCTTGAAAGCAGCGAGTTGTCCGTGTGTGGTCTGCAGGGCCTCCCATCTTCCTGTTCTCCTTGTGCCTATCCTTGACTTGTATTTTCTTTTTGCTTTTAACAGCTTTATTGAGTTTTAGTTAACATACCATGTCCCTGAGTTTTTTCCTGGAGTCTGACCTTGATTCTTATTTAAACTACTATAGTGGGGTAGAAAGAGTTTTGGATTTGAAGCCAGAAGGGAAGAGGAAAAGGAAATCACATTTATTGAGTGTTTGCACTTCACCATTCAATTCATCAGATCTTTCTTTAGCTCCTACTATGAGCCAGGCATTGTGAAGGGCACTACAGGGTAGTGGTTCCAGGACATGGGAGCTGGAATTTCAGCTCTACTGGTTAAGTGGAACTCACTGGTAAGTGGGACCTTAACATCTTCTTATTTAACATCTCCTGTGCCTCAGGATCCCCATCTGTCAAGTTAGAATGCTAATAGTGTCCACCAATAGGAGTGATGTGAGGATGAAATGAATTAATAATATAGAGCGAGATGATGATGGTGATGATGATGACAATGACAATAACGATGATGGAGAGGGGTTGGGATCAGGACTCAACCAGACAGACACTCACTGCTCTCATGTTGCTCACAGTCGTGTATGTGTGTGTATGAGTGTGAGTGTAGGGTAGAGGTGCTGAGGGATGGACTTGGAATGTGAGACAGGTATAAAGAATTAAGTAGAGTAAAGCACAGTGAGTATTACTACAGGGCAGCGGAGAGTATTGTGGAAGTGCACAGCAGGGAGCCCCAGCCTCGTCTCAGGTCAGAGAAGCATACTAGAGAGAGTGATGTTCGAGTGAAATTGAAAGGAGGAATAAAAGTTAGCTCGGCGAGGGGCAGTAAGGGGAGGTTATGTTCTGTGTTCTGGGCAAGAAGAAACAGTATACGTGAAAGTCTGAAGAGAAAAGCAGTCCTGTGGTATTTAAGGAACTGAGGAGATCCAGTGAGTCCAGAGCATGGGATGTGAGGAGAGTGGTGAGACATGGAACTAGCAATGAAGTCAGAAATCAGACCATGGAAAACTTGTGAGTCACGTTGAGGAATTCGAATGACTAAGAGCCAGGTATTATCCTTGGGGTTTCCATTAATTCCTTCAAGCATCACAACTCTGTGATATAGGTGTTATTAGACCCATTTTGTTTAGGCTCTGAAAAATTGTCACTTACCCAAAGGCACAGACTTAGAAGATAGTAGAGTCAGGATTTGAACCTAGGTCTCTCTAGCTCCAAAGCTAGAGTTCTATTGATGATACTGTATGCCTTCTGAACTTGAAGTCTGGCTGTTAGCTTTATGACTTTGGACTACCCTCAGTTTACTTACCTGTAAAATAGGTAGCATATTAATAAATACCAGCTCATAGACTTGTAAAAACAAATGGGAATATACATAAAGTGCCCAGTATAGTGTCTGGCATATAGCAAGTTCAATGACTGCTTATGGACCCAGATTCTTGACAGAGAAATGTTTTCCCTTCACGGTCCCATGAACTGAGACAGAACCCCATGAGCTGCCACCTGCTTGTTGGCTTGGTTGTCAGTCATCTTTCCAAGGACCACTTGAAATCCTCCTAGAAATCACCTTTGCATCACCTTCGTAGAAGGGAATCTACTCCCTGAGCTACTTGCCGGGTCTCAGTGCAGAGGGCTCTCCTTCTGGCCTGTAGCCCTGCAGTCACTTGAGCTTCAGTTCACTGGTAGGGGTGACCCCGAGGCTTCTCTGCTTCTCCCAAGCATCCTTCCCTTCATGGAGTCCCTGAGCATCCTTTTCCTCTTCCTCTGGAGTCCACTGGGCTTGTTTTGCCTACACCTTATGAAATGAATTCCTTTGCTGGTTTGAATTGTATTTAACTTTATTGGTCTCAAGGGCAGAGACTGTCTCAACTGTGTACTTCCTACAGTGATTAGCACAGTACTATATTAGGGACTCAATAGATTACCAATTGTTTTCACCAGGGTAGGGCTTTATGGATACCAAGGCTCTCTTGTATAGTTTTTTTTTGGTAAGGAATATTGGCTCTGAGCTAACATCCGTGCCAATCTTCTTCTATTTATTTGTATGTGGGTCACCGCCACAGTGTGGCTTGATGAGTGGTGTAGGTCTGCGCCCAAAATCTGAACCCACGAACCTCAGGATACCGAAGTGGAGTACACGAACTTAACCACTATGCCATCCAGCCAGCCCCAAGATTTTTTTTTTAAATCTTCACAAGAGTCCTCTGAAGTAAATGAACATGTAGTATTCTTTTTAGCACAAGTTGGAGAAACTAAGGCCTACACTTAAGCAATATGTCCGTTAATTCTTTAATTCTGTAGAGATTTACTAGGTGTAAATCTGTCTCATGGGCTAGGAGAAGAGAGCTGAAAGAGGTAATCCCTTCCTTCAAGGATGAGGCAGACATTGGAACAAATAATTATACACAGCAAGTGAAGTTTTAGGACAAAGAAATGATGAAAGTATTTAACTTTATTTAAAAATAGGGAAGATCAGCGAAAAATTCAGAGAGAAAGAAATGGTTGCATTGAACCTTCAAGGATTGACTTCATGCCGCAGATAGGGTGGGAGGGAGGGCATCCCAGGCAGAGGATATACCACAGCTCATAGGCGTGAGAAGACAGGCACTCTGGGAGGCTCTGCAGCATCAGCTTGGCTGACAGGAGGTCCATAGGAACGGGCTGCTGGTAGAAGGAAAAGATGGCGATAACTCCCACTGGTAAGACCCCAAGGTCCCCAGGGCCTTCAGGAGACTGAGAGGGCCCTTCCCAGTCATGCAGTCTCCCAGTCCCTAGGCCTCCTTCCTAGAGGCATACACAGTCATTACGTAATCTGCTTTAAACTTTGGAAGGGCTCCCTTTTGTCTCTGCTTCCCTGCCCTTCCAGCTTGTCTGCACATAGATTGTAATCTCCTGTCCATGCTAAAAGAACACAGATCTTATCACAGGAGCGACCTGTGACCTGACTACTTGGAAGAATAAAGGTTACCAGGTGAAAGGACATCTCTGTCATTTACTCTCTGTGGCGTGACGTAACTGAGAAGGCATAAAGTCTGTCTTCGACCAAACACCTGTGTTCCTCTTTCACGGGCAGGGTCACCAGAGGGGAGCATTAAATTGCTCTTCAAATGAGTCAGACCCGTTGTTCCCAGGAGACGGGGCTGGTGCAGCGTGAGCTCCGTGGGCAAGTCTGACCAGGCCCCTCTCACACTTGCCTGTGTTTGCCTTGCAGCTGTGTAAATGAGTATGGAAGATTATGATTTCCTGTTTAAAATTGTTTTAATTGGCAATGCTGGTGTGGGGAAGACGTGCCTAGTCCGACGATTCACTCAGGTAAGAGAACTCACAAGGCCAGGGTTGGGTTTCTCAGTCTGGCCTGCGGGGTTAGGGGAACCTAATAGGGAGGGTGAGGGGTCCCAGTGCTAGGCTCTTGGCTGCTAGTTCTTAACATGCCCTTTGAAAGTGCTCCAGCTTTGCAGCCTAGACTAGACTTTTTTAAACCTTCTCGAGGGAGTATGGCTGTGTGGATCACCCCCCCACCATTCTTCTTGTTGCTTCCTTTAATGAAAAGGGCAAGTAGTTTTGCTTTCAGTGTGTAGTATCAAAAATACATTATTAGGTAAGAAATAGATTATTAGTTAATAGGAATCCAAAGGTAGAAACCAATGAATCTGGACATCAAATTATACCTATTAATTTTTTTAAAACTCAAATACAAATTAAACCAGTCGAACTCCCTGTGTATGCCTTCTCCTGTCCTCCCAGAAAACGGAATGAATCATTTTCGTTTAGAACCACATGTGCTGATTTTTCTAGATCTGTTAAATGGGAATGAAATTTGCATGATCTAAGAACAATTTCTCTTTGGAGCTACCCTTTTGAGAATTATTGCCAGCGATTATATACCTGTTTTTATATAGAAATGAGTAGGAAATCATTCTGAAATTGACTTTTCTTTTGTGTTTTCCTGGAAGAATATGAATGGCATCCTTTTCAGGATTATCATGCATTTTCATAAGGTGCCAGTTGGGAAAGTTGAGAGTAGCTCCTCTCTCTAAGGCGCAGGGCAACCTGGTGCCATGGAAAGAACACTGGCCCGAGAGCCGAGACACAGGTCCTAGTCCTGGCTCTGCCCGAGGCTGATCATGTGATGAGGGAGGGGCTCCCTGCCTCTCTGCTGCACATGAGGGGCCTGGTGATCTCCAAGGCCCCTTCGAGCTCTGCCAGTCTGTGGTTCTGTGGAAAACGGGAGAGGCAGATTGGATAACACAAACAGCTTCAGGGCATGGGCACCTTTGGAAATGCCAAGGTTTTTCCCGTGATAATGAGCACGTGCTTTTTACTAAGCCTTGGCCTGGTTGAAATCAAAAGTAGCAAGCTAACAGGCATCTGGGCTCAGTCAACCACCATGGCGTTATGTTGGAAACTCCAACTGGTTTTACTTCCACTTTACGTTAGTCATCTTTTCTGCTTTTGGCAGGAGGACAAGACTGCAGAGATGTAGAGAAGTTTTCAGTCCCTGTGTCAAAAGTTGCCCTTGACCTTGTCTTATTACTGAAAGATCCCTTAGAGCTTATTCTGCCCACTACTCTCCTTTCACACATGAAAAACTCAGATGTGAGGGATGAAATGACTTGTTAGCCTTTTGTGTCATGTTAGTGGCAAGGCTAGCATTAGAACCTAGGTCTCCTGGTTTTCAGCCTGATCATTTTTATCTTCTGCATGTTCTAAGCTCTGAGACCATAGAAATCTGGCTTTTCTCTTTTAAAACAAACCTTGTTATTAGAGGTAAAAGTGCTTGTTTTTGAACACTGATTTTTACCAATAAGCACACCACCTCTTATTGTTCTCTTTTATCTACTTTTTACCCCTCCCAGTCCCTCAACTGCCCCCAAAGTTCATATTTCATAGACAGGATTATGTTTGTTTGTTATTTAATAGACAGTTAAAATGAATTGGATTCAGCTGTTCTTGAGGCCTAAGGAGTTGGGGAACAAAATGATGGGGGAGACATTGGGGAGGATTTGTTTTATTTTTTGGCATTTGTTAGACTGAGAAACAGCTGGAGCTATAAACTTCAAGCTTGGCAGCCTTGTGTTTGAGCCAAACCAAAATAGAAGAAAATTGATTCAATATTTGTAAGTAAAGTTATGAATGTTTATATTTACATCTTTTGCAGACGTGCACTGGAACATTTTTATTGGTTTGAAGCTCAGTCTTTTAAGTTCAAATTTTAATTAAAGAACTCTCTTGCTAGGGAATGGACTTAATTAAAGATGCCCCAGTCTTAGCTGCTAGAGCTAATAGAGTCTCTTTTACTTTAATTTCTGGAAATTCTGGAATATAAGTGAAGTGGAAAGAGAAACGAGGTGAGGAGTTCGTTCTTGATAGAACTACTACCTCCAATTCCCTCCCTAAGCTTACAGGAAATATTATGTAACAGTAAATTACATTATACATGTAATTTTGCTAAAATCTTATCTTTCTAGTTCAGCTTTCGGTTTGAGGTAAAGCTGGGTTTTTGTTTTGAAATGCGTCAGCCTCAAATTTATTGAATTTGAGCCCAGAGAGGGGAACTGGTTTGCCTGAGATCACACAGAGATCCTAAGGCTACTGCCTCCTGATTTAGCACTATTTCTACTATATTTTCTCCCTGAGTGATTTTATTTTCCTTGATTATTTTCCCAGTGTCATTGACCCTGATCTCATGAAATTATGTATGTTTGGTACCATTGCACTGAGGAAAATAGTTGTCACCCTCAGGGCAGAGGGAAATTCAAAAGCTTCGCTGTCTCATTCATACTTCTCGTACTGAGTGCTTATTTGTTTTTTCATATTGGCTGTCCACCCCGTGGCTGTCTATGCCCTAGCCTGATAACCAGTTTTAATCTTCCTTGATTTTGCCTCTTTTACAGCGCCTGTCTGTTTTGCCCTCGTTCTCACAGTCTTGATCTCATCCCTGTGGCTTTGTGCTCCTCGGTTGTATCCTTGTGTCTGATTTTTCTGTTTCATTCTTTGACATCAGATCCCCCTGCCCCTTCCCAGTTCTCTCCCTTCAGCTTCTCTGTCCTTCTCCCCCTTTCCCTTTCTTTCTTCTTCTTTCAAGCATTTCTCCCTCCCCTTCCTCGCTTCTCTCTCCTCCCCTCAAAACATACGTGCAAAGTTAAGTTAAACAGGGCTCCTAGGACACTAAACAGAGTTCTCTTTTCTCCTAGTTAACTCAGCCAAAAGAAGGGGCTGGCAATGGGTACTGATGGGAGACAGGGAGGAGAATGTCATTTAATTGAAAGATTGGCTTAATTGTTATTTTCCATTATTTCTTCCGTAGGGTCTTTTCCCCCCAGGTCAAGGAGCCACAATTGGAGTTGATTTTATGATTAAGACAGTGGAGATTAATGGTGAAAAAGTGAAGGTAAGATGCAAAGTGTTCAGTAAGGCTCTCATTGTGCTGTGTGAGAAGAAGTAGTATTTTCCTAACATTTATTTAATCTCCTCATTGAAACCCTTATTGAAAATGATATACTCGGCCCTGGCAGTTTATTTCCAAACAGAATTCTTCTCTTTCCTTTATGGGGGCAGGAAGAGGTTGTGGATGATGTGTTTACAGATGGGAAGACAGAGAGAGAAGGGCTCAGGCAAGTTGGTCCTGTCTCCTGTCCCATCAGAGGTGATGGAAAAAAAGGAAGAAATTTCTTTTTGGGATCATCTGAGTTGGGCCAATAAGCAGTGCTACCTCTTCTGAACAGCAGCCCCAGGAGAGAGCCTCCTGATTCCTCTGTTTGTTGTGGGTCATTCAGTTATATGAATCATTTACTAGAGTCATCCTGTCTCTCCCACCCTACCCCTATCCCTAGGAAGAGAGAAATACTAAATGAGGGGCCCAGGAGGGATCCATGATCTCTCTCTTCCCCTTTGTGGCCTCTGGATGGTTTGGTACCTGTAAGAACTATGGTATGTCCAGCAACAGGTGAAGGGAGGTAGTTTTTATCCAGGGCCTAATATGTGGCAGTCCCTCTGCTAGGTGCTTTTACATGTGCTGTCATATTTAACTTAATCCTTACTGTGAACCCTGTGAGGTAAGTGGTAAATTGTCTTCATTTTATAGGTTTCAGAGAGGTTGAGTGACTTATTTGTCCATGGCTAAACAGTTAGGAAGGTAGGCAGGATCTGAACCAGTTTACTGAGTCAGGGCACCCGCTGCCTCCCTGGGTCTCCTCTGCCGTGAGAGAAGAGAGGAATGAAGGCACAATAGGCCTGTCCCCTTGGAGCAAGGAAAGGAAGAAGGTGATGGGAAGAAATGTGAAGTGAGACTGAATCATGTGGAAGGAGGGTAGAGAGACTGATCTTTGGCACGGTGGTCTACCTGCCCCTCAGAGTTTGTGAAATTCCACTCTCAGATCATTCAGAGCTGAGGCCCATGGAAAGAAGCGATGACCCTGGCATTAGCAGCACAGTGAAAACTGTGGCATCAGGGTTCCAGCTAGATTCCAACCTAAGCATCCCAAGTTTGAGTCCGCGTCATTTGTACCCTTCTCCCATGTGTACGTGTGCTCCTGCCTTCGAATGCCTTGGCAAGGGCAGAGGAGCTCCAGGTGCTTTTGCGGCATTTCATAGGCCCACAGAGAAGTGTTTAGGATGAGGCTCCTGAGTGGGGGCAGAAGCTCTCCCAGCGTCTCTTCCAGCCCTGACTCCTCAAAGTGATTCCTTACTGTAGACACATCTACACCCAAAATGATGGTGATGGAGAGCTGGGGGCCCTGGAAAACAAAAGCAGAGTGTAAAATTCACGTAAATGCCAACTGAAAAGCTCAGAAAAGTAGTGCGTTGGGGTGGGGAGAAGGAGCTAGGATGCGGGGATGGGAAGGACACAGGAGTGTGGCCCCAAGAGGTGTTGGTGGGAAGAGCCACTGGTAGCTTTCTATTGTTCCAGCAGAGTGGAAGTGATTGTCATCCCGAGGAGTGGAGTAAAGATAAATACTGGTTCAGGCATTTTACTTCCAAATGTTTGAGTTTCTCATTTATATACATGTATGTGTGGGAGTTCATTCCTTTGACCAGAAATATTAGTGCCTACCGTGTGCTAGGCACTGGGAATGAATAGATGTGGATAAGAAATGGTGGCCACTGTGAAAGAACTGGCTCGTTTTTCTTTCCTGAATCCCTGGGTGTAGGTATTATATTTATTCCATTTTCTGTGAACCATAACCTCATTTTTAAGTGCTTATTACACTCAGCTAAAATCCATTTTGTTTTTTAATAACATCTGACTCCACCATGAGACCACAGGCTCTCCAAGAGCAAGGTTTCTATCTTCCTCCTCTTGTGTTGGTACAGCTCCTGTCCCCGTCGTGGCTTTAGGCCTCTAGACCTTAATCTATGAGAAGTGAGTGTTGCTAATCTCCTAAATCCAGTCCTAATTAATTCACCTGTGGTTCTTTCTAGCCATATATGTAGATTCAAGATACAAAGTGACCCTCTTCAACCACATTAATCCAAGGGCCTCATTAACACTTGGACACATGAAGAGCAACTTCTCAGTCCTTCAGTAGAAGAGGGCAGAGCTGCTCAGGCTTCACCAAGGAAACAGTTGTCTTATTGTTGTCCTCATTCTTTAACATTTGGTGAATGCCTCTTCTTGGTGACGTTGAAGTCTTCTTGCTAGCAGTTTGCAGGCTTTCTCAGAGCCCCATAGAGGCAATGGAAAAGAGAATCCACTGGTGGTTTGTACAGGATCATCTGCCACGCGAGTGCCAGGGCAGGACTAGAACCTGGATCTCTCTCCTGACTTCTCATCACCCCCTCAGCCTCCTCTTTCCTGGAGGGTTTCTAGGATGGCTCCAGGATTGAAGGCAGGGGATGAAAGGTATTAGTAAGACGTTAGTAGCTATTAAGGCTTAGTGCCAGGTCAGTAAAGGCAAAGTTGAGGAAGAGGCCCCTCTCTTAAAGTGGCCTGTATTATGACGGGCAGAAAATAGAATTAAAACATATATAGAATTTTCTTGTATCCATTGATTTTTTTTTTTTTAGTCAATCATAAATTAATGAGTAATAAGCAAAACTCTAAGCTCAAACTACATTTTAACCTTAGGAGACTAATCATATTAGAAATAGAAGATTTGCTGGATTTCTCTCGAATCTGGTATGTATTGCATAGATAAGAAAGTCTTAAAAGTATGCACATATATTTGCTCATTTGACCATTCCTCCATCCATTTATTCGTCCATCCTCTGTTATAGTAGATGCTTTGTGCCAAGTACTGTGTTAAGTAAAACGTGTTTGCTCCCAAGGAACTTGCTATCATCTGGCTCAAACATTTTATCTATGAAACCTTCTTTAATACCCTACTAATCATCGCATAGAATTAATTCTTCCTTTGTGAGTCCATATCTTTTGTTCATTCAGTTAGCTGTCATTCAAATGTGTCCACCACGTACCCAGGTACTGTATTAGGAAGGCACTGGTGGTATAGGGTTAAATAACAGACAGCCCTTACCTCAAAGAACTGTCTAGCAAGGAGACACACTAGTAAACCAGTGATTGCAGTAGGTTATTATGATGGTATGGCAATAGAGGTGTGAGTAGTGGTGCAAAGAAGAGAGTAGATGAACAGAGTAGTGTGTGCTGGAGGTGAGAGGGTAAGAAAGACCATGGCTGTGGTATTGAGAACATAGTGACTGGCAAGAGACTAACACTAGGAGACTCTTTCTCCTGCTGGTGCCTCTTTAGTAGGATATCTTGTATTTTCTTATGGTTAGTTAACTGTGACTGTCCTCCCTATAGACTGTGAGCTCTTTGAGATCAGGGGTCGTGTTTTATTCATGTTTGTATTCTCCTTGTGCTTAGCACAACACTCTGCATATATTAATGACCTGTAAATGCTGAAAAGGAGCAAAGGAAATGCAGAAAGAATGACGAAACCAGATTGAATGATAAGGGCAGTGGAATACAGATATCCTCAAGAATCAACTATAAAGCTAGAAACAGGCAGCCTTCTATGAGAAAGCAGCACACATCTTGGCAAGGCCATACAATCACTATTCTAGAAAATATTTCAGTGATTTTCATTCTCAAAGCTGTTCTCAGGATGTGCCAGTCATGAGAACATGCTGGTTTCTAATGATTGACAGGATTCACTCCAACCACAAGTGTTTTTAGAGGCTCAGTGTGGCATTCAGACAATAGTCTGTTATTCTAAGGCACATCTTGGCAGAGGGGAACCGCGTCCCTAGGTTTGAGGCAGAGCAGAGAAATAGCTTTTGTCCCAGCAGAAGCCCTAACATCTGTATGGTGGCCTTCAGCATGCACAGACTTTCATGTGCATCATCGAAGAGCAGCTGCAGCTTCAAATCAAAGGAGAGCCTGTGTGCCGCTGTTGGTGGCAGGGACTGCCGGTCACTCATCAGTTTCAGCTAAACTGGTATGAGCAGAGGGTGACACCAACTGCCTCATCCTCTTTGGATGCAGGTGTATATTTAAATCAGTTTCCGGGGCAAAGGCAGCATGATGGCCTGGAATGAGTCCTCAGCTGGCAATAAGAAAGGCCTGGAGTCTGGGTCCCAGCCTCGTGAGCGGCCAGTGAGGAGATGGGGTTGCCTGTTAATGAAGCAGGGGGCGTAAACTTGCCTCCCTGACTGGGATGTTAAAGGGGTTAAATGAGACCATCAATAAATATTTGAATATTTACTTTTTGCCAGACACTCTACTTGGTGCCCAGGATACACCTGTGAGTAAAATGAACCCCAACTTCCTCCCTCATGAAACTTTCAGTTTAGTGAGGAAGACAGCTATTAAACAAATTAGTACAAATAAATAAATAATTCAAAGACGTCAGGCGCTGTGAGGGACAATTACAGGGTGGGTTGCAGGAGAGAATATGTGGGGGGTAGAGGATGGGGAACCTGCCCGAGTCTGAAGGTTCCAGAAGACCTTCCCTGAGGAAACGATGTTCCTTTAGTGGGGGTGAATGCACCTTGTGACATGTCAAATTTATGCAGTTAGAAGGGAAGATTATTACTATTGTTGATGTTATTTCTCAGTCCTTCTGATTCGTTCCACACAGCGATCTCTCTGGAGAACAGTTCTCTTCCTGTTGGCTTCTGCTCTGTGCGGGGAAATTCAGGGAGAAGCAAGAAGTGTTCTGCCTTCGTTGTTATTAGAACCATCAGTTATTAGGTCTTAGAACTGGTAGATGACTTCAGAAAATGTGAACTTTCAGCAGGTTTCATAGTATTAATCATTTTTTGTAAAGAAACCACTGAAGCCCAAAGAGATTAAGTGACTTGCCCAAGGTCACAGGGTTTGAAAGTAGTGGAAGAAAATTATTTTCTCTGTCTGCCGTGGCATTGTTCCTATTTTCATTAACAAAGATAGTGCCTTAATATAGTCGTTTGAATTTGAACTGGAAAAGGTAGTGAAGATGGATTTTCTCCCTCTCCAGTTGCTGACTGAAATGCCAATAATCACAAAATGACAGCTTGCGATGTATCCCGACTTTTATAATACATTGTGGTTAAGAGCATGGACTCTGGGATATACTGGCTGTGAGATGCTGAGCAAGTTAATTAATCTCTCTGTGCCTCAGTTTCCTCAAGTGATTAATGGATATAGTAATAGTACCTACCTCATAGAGTTATGAAGATTAAGTGAGTTATTACATGTAAAGTGCTTAGAATAGAACTTGGCACATGATAAATATTTGGTATGTTTTTGTGTGTGTGTGTTTTTTTTAAGAATAAAGGGGAAACTCTTAAATAATCTAACAAAGAAAAAAACAAAAAGCAAAGTAAGCCCCTCTCCTAAACGAGACACAATCAACAAATTAAAAAAACTTGAAGTGCTTTATTTTTAGGGCAGAAAAATAACCATGAAATTATTTGCTCCCATTTCTAAACTAAAGTAAGACAATGCTTGCTTTCTTTCCTGCTTCTGCAACCTGATGCTTCTCTTACGCCTTTACAGCTTCAGATCTGGGACACAGCAGGTCAAGAGAGATTTCGGTCCATTACCCAGAGTTACTACCGAAGCGCCAATGCCTTGATCCTCACCTATGACATAACCTGTGAGGAATCCTTCCGTTGCCTTCCCGAGTGGCTGCGGGAGATAGAACAATATGCTAGCAACAAGGTCATCACTGTGCTAGTGGGTAAGTAAGCACTAACGAGGAGGGAAATTGATTTATGGGCATCAGAGAATTTATAATCACACAAAGCCTTGTGCCTTGGTGCCTTCCAAGAATATAGTGTACAGCTATATAATTCATGTAGTCAATATTCAGTTCTTCTGCAACTGAAGAGAAAATGAAATAGGTCCTATCCCATGGTAATGGTTTAGAAAAGTAAAGGAGAAAATATCACTGATTGATTTTTTATCAGTGCAGGCTCTAGGGAAGAAGATGGACTGCCATGAAAGTTATGTGGGCTGCTAAACATTTTTAAAAATCTAATTATGAGATCACGGACACTGCTGGTCTAGAAGTAAATATATGTCTTAGGTTGATACAGAATTCATTATTGAAGCAATTGCTTATTGCCTAAAAAATGTACTTTGGTTTATTATTTCTCTTCTTACATTTATGCTGATTTGAGAAATTCTGATTTTCATAAAGAATGCACTAAAGGCAATTCTGCAGTTTGTTTCATCTTGGAGGGTAGAACCTCTGTTTAGTTAGAGGGAAAAGCAGAAAACAACTCATGATTTTCTATGGTGACACATACACCCATTAAAAATGGAATTGCAATGAAATGGACCAGATCCTTAAAAACACCTCTAGTGGTGATGGAAAAATGTTAATAATATATTGTTGTTAAGATGTTTTCTTCCAGGGGCCGGCCCCGTGGCTGAGTGGTTAAGTTCGTGCACTCCGCTTCAGTGGCCCAGGGTTTCACCGGTTCAGGTCCTGGGTGCAGACATGGCACTGCTCATCAACCCACGCTGAGGTGGCGTCCCACATAGCACAACCAGAGGCACTCACAACTGGAATATACAGCTATGTACTGGGGGGCTTTAGGGAGAAGAAGGGAAAAAAAAAGAAGATTGGTAACAGATGTTAGCCCAGGTGCCAATCTTTAAAAAAAAAAAAGTTCTCTCCCCAGGAAAGAACAATTGATGTATATTCTAGCAAGACCTGAATTTTAGAAATTAGGGTAGAAAAACTCAGAAACCTTGTGAAGTTACAAATTATGGTTAACAGTAAGCTAAGTAAACTTTCTTTTTTGTGTGTGAGGAAGATTGGCCCTGAGCTAACATCCATTGCCATTCTTTCTTCTTTTTGCTTGAGGAAGACTGTCCCTAGGCTAACATCTGTGGCAGTCTTCCTCTATTGTTTTATATATGGGATCCTGCCAAGCATGGCTTGATGAGCCGTGTGTAGGTCTGTGCCTGGGATCTAAACCTGTGGACCTCCAAAGTGAAGCATGTGAACTTAACCACTATGCCAGCAGGCCGGCCCCTAAGTAAACATTTTATGGTAAGCATTATAGCTAGGATATGTGTGCCAGGAATCATACAAGGAACTTTATATGTCATGATCCCTAATTTACAGTTGAGGAAACCAAAATTCAGAGAGGTGCAGTTCTTTGCTGAAGGTTGCACAGCATCTAACATTGACTCCAAATCCTGTGTTTGTTCAACTGTAATGTGCTGCTTTGTAGCAAATTGCTGGACTTTTCCTTCTGGCCACTGGATTAGGTATTTGCCTCTCTCTGAGCTAGTGCTCCATGCCCAGTCCTGGAAACCCTCTTGCACACTGGAGAACCTTTGCCATGAAGCATTGGAAGCCCCCACTCTGGACTTGGGCTTTCTTTCTGTTTCACAGAAAGCCCTTGAGAACTTGAGTTAAAGCATGACTCCCTGGGATTCTATCTAAGAAAGCTGAATGAAGATTTGAGGGGAGATAATTAGTCATTTCAGTGTGAAAGAGGCACTTGGCTTGTTTTTTTTTAAACTTTTTATTATGTAAAATTTCAAACATAAGCAAAAGTAGAGAAAACAGTATAATGAGCCCCTATGTACACATCTCTCAGCTTCAACAATTATCAACTCATGGCCAATCTTATTTTATCTGTTCCCCATCTATTGTCTGCCCTCCCCTTCAGATTATTTTAAAGCAAATCCTAGATGTCGTATTAATTCATCTTTCAATATTTCAGTGTATATCTCTAAAAGATAATATTTTCTTTTAAAAAAAGAACCTAACCACAATGCCATTTTCACACCTAAAAAATATTAATTCTTTAATAGCATCAAAAATTTAGACAGTGTTCAAACTGTCCTTGATTGACTCATACATTTTTAAAAATTTTGTTCAAATCAAGATCCAAATAAGATCCTTATGTTGTAATTGATTTTTATGTCCTTTAATTCTCCTTTTATCTGTAGGTTATCTCTCCATTTTTTCTCCCTTGGAATTTATTTGTTTAAAGCATTTGTTTGTCCTATAGAGTTTTCCAGTCTGAATTTTGTTATTTCACTCCTGTGGTGTCATTTGACATATTTCTCTATCACTTGTTTTTCTTGCAGATTTGTAGGTAAATCTATAGGCTGGTTAGATTCAGTTTTTGTTTGTTTTTCTTTTTTTTTTTTTTTCTCCCCAAAGCCCCCCCGGTACATAGTTGTATATTCTTCATTGTGGCTCCTTCTAGTTGTGGTATGTGGGATGCTGCCTCAGTGTGGTTTGATGAGCAGTGCCATGACCACACCCAGGATTCGAACCAACGAAACAGTGGGCCGCCTGCAGCGGAGCGCGCGAACTTAACCACTCGGCCATGGGGCCAGCCCCTGTTTGTTTCTCTTTTTAGCAAAAATACCTTATAATTGGCATTCTGAAAGATAGTTCTCATAGGACAGTCAATAAAAATTGCCTGATTTTTTCTTTTTTATTTACTACTTTTCAAAGTAATGAGTTTGTTCCCTAATGTCTTCTAAAACTATTAAAGTTTGTTTATATTTTGGATATCATTATAAATTTCAATATGTTTGATGTATTCCAGTCCCTTGCAATTATTATTATGATGCTTCAATTATTCCAGCTTTCACAGTGGAGCTTCTTCAAATGGGCTCCTGAGTCCTTTTGACATGACATGGAATCTTTGATAATGTTCTTGCTTTCTGGTGGAAGTGTTCCAGGCACACTTGTGCATTTCCTATCTCAAACCTGGAATTAGCCGTTTCTTCAAGAAGCACTGTTTCTCTTTAATGGAAAGCTGTATTTAGAGACTATAACCTAGGTGATAGGAATCCTCCTTACTAGTGGATGGGTCATTGCTTTTAGGCCTTTCAGTGGACAGAACTAGTGTGTGTGTGCGTGCAGTGAATTCTGTAGTGTCCGCAAGGGATTGTCTTACTAGGCTCTACTAAACATTTGACTCACAAGAGTACCAGAGGCCACTCTTGGCATCATGTTCACGTAGAAGGATACAGGACAGGAAACGTGGCTCAAGAGCAGGTCAGCATCAGCCATTCCTCTTCAGTGGAAGTAGTCCTTGTAGCAATCCACATAGCTGTCCAGGACCTCCCGGACAGTTCAAGTGGGACGGAAAAAGGCTCACTTCAGGCAAGTGCAGGATCTGTCCTGGCCTAGAAGCCTCAATGCTCCATAGGAGCCAATTTCCCTTGTAACAACTCCATAGTCCTAACTTTCAGGATCTCTTCAGGTGAAGAATTGCCACACTCAGGGAAGCCCAAAGTTATGGCTTTCCACTAGATATTTATAATTCATACATAAAATTCTCAGGCCAGATGGAATTTATCAATCAGGGGTCACTTTTACCATAAGCAAGGTTGCCAAGTAACACAGTTGACATATTGCCTTTGTCAGGTTTCTGGGAGAAGAGACGTAGAAAATCTTTTAAAGATAAAATACACCATGAATTATTCACACTGATATTTCCATTTATAATTCAGGACTGAAGAAATTATGCTTCACCTCATTAATCTTATATCTGTATTTCCTTTTTCCCATGCCAAAAATCACAGTCCCAGTGACACCCGCATAATTGCTCATTTGCTTTATCCCCTTATCCACATATAGCAGCCTTGGAATAACAGTACCAACACTGCCACTGACAAGATGATCACTGCAGTGGGTCAAGATTTTTTCCTTCAGTTCTTTTTGTCCTTAGGGTGTATACCACTGGCGATGCCTGGTTAAATGGCTGTATCTTAAACTCACTTAAAATAGTTCCTCTCTGTGTGGTTATGCTACTTCATGATAAACAGCCTCATTTGTTTAATTTTGCTTTCAATTTTAGGAATTGCTTTTCAAATTTAATTTCGTATTAATTGTATAATTCTAATTAATTGTATAATTATGTAAAACATTTATAAGATTCTGAAGTCACATCTATAAAACGAAGTATATTTAGAGAGGTCTAGTTTCTATTCCTGCCCATCCCCCAACCTTGTTCCTTTCATGGGTAAGCATTATCTTTAAAATTAAGATTTTGGTTTATTTTCCCATTGAAAAAATAAGCAAATAAAATGTGCGTGTGTATTTTCTTCATCCCTTTTTCGTAGATGAACAGTAGTGTATTATATACACTTTTTTCTACTTTGCTTTATTCCACTTTAATATATCCTAGTGTCTCATTCCATGGCAGCATAGAGAGATATTCCTCATTGCTTTTTACAGTGGCAAATAACTCCAAATAACTTTAGATGCACCATAGTTTATTCAGCCAACACCCCCACTGATGGACATTTGGGTTGTTTCCAGTTCTTTGCCATTACAAATGGCACTAATATTTTAAAAATAAACATTCCAGTGATCACAGTCACATTTGCTTTGCTTTACTCGCCCATCTGTCTGGTTTGACTTCAGATATGGAATTGAATTTTGATTCTTTTGAGCCTGCCAAAAGTCAAATGATGATTCCTTCTTTGATTTACTCCTGTTTTAGGCAACAAGATTGATCTGGCCGAAAGGAGAGAGGTCTCCCAGCAGAGAGCTGAAGAATTCTCAGAAGCTCAGGACATGTATTATCTGGAGACCTCAGCCAAGGAATCCGATAACGTGGAGAAACTCTTCCTTGACTTGGCGTGCCGCCTCATCAGTGAAGCCAGGCAGAACACACTTGTGAACAATGTATCCTCACCCTTACCAGGAGAAGGGAAAAGCATTAGCTATTTGACTTGTTGTAATTTCAACTAAAGGCTGAGGCAAAGAGAAACAAAAGGAATCAGCAGCTGCCCTGATGGGCCACGAATTGCTAGGGAGATGTGGCTATGACTGTGGTTCCCGCTCTCGGACCTTCTGACTCCTGTGGGCTCCTGAGCTTACAAAGCATGGCAGGCCAAGGGCCTTGTCCACAGGCCAGCATTAGCAGAACATATAATGGTTTCACCCTTTTGCAGTCTGGAGTCGGAGCAAGGAGAAAATTTGCACTAGGCGCTCCATGATCTGCAGAGCATGTTGCTTTTGTTTTTTTAAAAAAGCAAGTAAAAGCGCATTCCTGAGCACAGCCCAGGGGGAAATGTACTGTAGGGTTCCCTCCTGCACGTCAGTGGGTGCATGAAGGGGCTGTTCTTTAGGGCTTCTGGGGGCCCTGGTTTTCTTGTCTACCAGACAAACCAAAACTGGGAAGGCCAAGTCCTGTCTCTGTGGTGCATATTGACGACCCCATGGAGATTTTCAAAAGTGTTATTTCTCTTGTCCACAGGCACTTTCAAGAACTTTGGGATGTAAAAATGAAATGAAACCTTTACCCATCACCAACAGTAACAGTCATTGTTTTAATAATATATCCAAGCTCCATGACTCCTTTTGGTGCTAATGATTCCACTCTATCACAGACCAAACGTTTTAGTACATTGATGTCCTTAAATGTATTACATAGAAATAAAAAAAAAATAAGGGACGTCTATGAATCAGCACTCTTTCTCAAAGTCTCATTACTACCTTTTCTAGGGTGGGTGTGTTGGAAAAAAGAATACTTTCCTTTTATGTTCCCCTCTAAATCTCTACCACCTTCTTCTATTTTCTCATCTTTCCTGCCCTGTAAGTAAACAAAAAAGTTTGAAAAATGAAAAAAACCCAATGGTCTGATGAGATTCCAATATAAAAGATTAGCTCTAAGACATTATGAGTCGTGTGAGGAAACAGACCAGATCTGACCAAAATACTGTGGATTAACGGACTGCAGTGCAGAGATCAAGCAGAGAACAGTCCTTGGTAGCAGGTCGCACCTTTTACTTCCTGGTACTATCCATCTTGGACAGACCAAGGCTTAGGCTTTTGTAGATGTTTTTAGTATGATAAGTGAGAATAGCATCAGATGAAGTCTCACGAACCATTTTTGTATCTTCAATGATAACCTTAGAAAAATTCTGCTTGTGGAAGCAGGTTGAGTAGTCGTTTGTCACCTCCTTCTTGTAGTAACGTTACTCTCAGACTCATGACCATACATTCTTTCCTGTTTCTTTTTCTTTTTCTCTCTCTCTTTCCTGGTCTCTTCCTGCTTTCCTCCTAAACTCTCTCCCTTCCTTATATGCATGTGTTGCTGCAAATCTCCAATTCAGATGGAGATGTATATGCCTTTACATAGCCAATTTTAAAACAGGACTCAAAATGGAAGACATGCTGCTGAATATGTGTTACTGTTTCTTCAGTGCCATACTTTGATACCTTCTAATTTGTTTACTGATATAAATGCAAATTGGGAAAATAATTAAACCTGTATGCTGTTCATGCTGTCAGATGTTTCTGTAGCTTGCTGCTTAGCATAACGGATGGATGAGAATTGAATTAGGAGATGATATGTAATTTCCCTGTTGCTGTAGATGGTGGCAGTCTCCACCCTGCTGTGTTGATCTTTGAAAGCTATTTAATTTTAAAGAAGTGAGTCATATAGAGACATGATCTTGATACAGCATTTCTAGCATTTCTCTAGCACATTTCAGAGTGACCAATCTCTTGCACCTGGGAATTATATGTATTGTTCAATGGACTGATACTTTAGGTTGGCCTCACTGTGTCTGTCCTGATCCTGTGGGTAAGGGAAAGATTTCCCAGAAGTTTGAATTGTTTTTATTTTAGAATCTATCTCTACAGGAGAGAAACATCGTTTTCATAAACACCAACCAAAATAATTTATAATCGTTGCCTTTCCCTCCCCTTCTTCCTCACTGAGCCAGCAACTAAAGGTATTCAGAAAACAAGTTGATCAAGGTGGGCAGAAGAACTTCTCTTTTTAAACTGTGAGGAAATGTCCTTAAGTTTGGATTTTTGCCCTAAATGAAAGATGATAAATCTAATGTTCCCAGCACATCATGGCCCAGCTTTGTCTCACGGCAGCAAGTGTGTTGAAAATAAAGCTGCTTTGTGAACATAGAGGATGGGACTTTGTTAGACTGGACAAATTTTGTCATAAAATAACAGCTTCTAGGACCACTCTTGCATTCTGAAATTCTTATTCCCAGGGCTCAGCCTTCTCTGTCTACTTTGGCCACTCTCAGAAGGGGATTAGAAGGCTCTGCCCCTGGCCCCTTTCTTCCCTGTTACTCCTCCCAGCCTTCCTGTAACTTATAGTCACCCCTCCATGGCCCATCAGTGGGGACACAGGAGAATGTAGGGCTTGCTTTCATTTTTTCCCCTTAGTTGTGCAAATTCCAGGTTAGGCCTTGTGGACACTTGTTCACTGTTGTATCTCAAGTTTGAGAACAATCCTTGACAATATCGTAGGTGCTTGATAAATGTTAGTTGAATAAACAACTTAGTGCCAAGAGGAGCTTTTCTGGTTAAAGAGAAATTTCTCAAACAGAACTTGAGAAAGGATACTAATGAAATGTGGTCATCTTAACCCAGGCCAGGACCGAAACTTGTTGGGCTTTCTACTAGTTCTTATTGTCATGGCAATATTTGCTAACGTGAGCCTTCTTAAATAAAAATGAATTCTCTTTTAGTGGTGGATGAAAAAGAGAGTTGCTTTCTCATAATTCAGTTTGACTTGATCTGACTCAAAGACTACCAGAATCCATGTCTGCTTCCATTTTTGGTATTATCTTTTTCTTCTTTTAATAAAGTTACTAAATATATGGTAATTTTTTTTTCAATTTCCAATGAAAATACATCGTATTCATGGCAAGGAGTCGGGTTTGGGAGAATCTGTGAAATCATATAGCTTACTGATATTAATGATATTTTATTATGGCTTTGTGTAGACTGTAGCCTCAAAGGATTTTGTGCTTTCTCCTTTACCTATGCAAGGCTTTTTATTGCTTTCCTATACTTTTATTAGATCTATTGAATTCTATTAACATTTAATTTTGATTATACTGGGCCATTTGTCCATTCTGTGGATTACTTAGCTTAGGCCATTGGCTTTTCTTTTTCCCTTTTTGTCATTTCGTGTTCGCATATCTTCCTGAGTAAAGTTGCAAGAAAATAACTAAAAATGAAAGTCGAAAGGATTGATTTGACAATATGTCAATTTCTGATTTAGAGTTTGGTATGGTGAAAAATACTGGCCAAAATAAGGTATTTGGATTAGGATTATTTATTTTAAGCAGTTTAGACTTGTTGGAGGGAGGAGGCAGAAGTGCATAGACGACTGGAGTCCTCTTCTTTCTTCTTCTGTCCATGAATGGATGCCTTTGGAGGACACCAGTGACTTCCAGTGTTAGAGCAATGATTTGCCTCATTTAACCTTTAAGCTATCCCATAATTCTTCCAGATCCAGCATCAAGTTTCAGTTAATGAATCATTCTGAATAAATACCAGTTGCAAGTGATTTTGAATTGGTCTTCTGACTAAAGTGAAAACTTGTTTTTTTATAAACCAAGCCACATGAATCAGGTATCACCTTATTATAATCAGAAAAAAACTTCATTTTTTTTCCCACAACCAAACCAATGGCTTTAAAGATAGACATTTTCTATTTATTAATCCTGCAAAACTGTGTATCTCAGGTCATAAAGTACTTTAGGGATCACTGTCCTATTATTCTCTGAAAGAGCTCTTCTAGAGTTTGCCATTTCTTTTTTCTAGAATTTTTTTTTTTGACTGCAACTGGTTACTTACTTTCCATGACCAAGGTCCTGACAGGTGTGTTTTAATGCAACTATAATAATACTTTTGAGAGTTACCTTGAAAATTAAAAGCAGTGAAAAAACGTGTATCTCATGCTTCAGACAAAATGTACTCCACATAAGCAGTATGGTTGAACACTAATTTTGGAATAAGAGAGGGATGTGTTTTCTTCTCTTTCTTCTTTTTGGATTTCATTTCTGGGACATGAGCCTACTCGTGTTTGGAAGGAAAGCTGCCTTCCTTACAGTCTTCACACTGGGTGTGAAGCATACTGAACTCAGAAATCATCATCCCTTCAAATAGCTAATTAATGTCGTAGTGTTAGAACGAGGGTGATGACGCTTCATCTCTGTTCCTCAGTCCATGATGTTGGCATGATAGTCATTTTTGAGAGCCATACTTTGAAACTAAAAACAAATTGAGGCATAACAAAGATGGTGAAGGAACTTAATTTAAGATGTTTGAAGAATATTTGAAGGATTATGGGACATTTAGCCTGGGGAAGAGAGAGGAATATAATTAGTGCATTAGAGTAAGACTCTGGTTCAAAGGGATGGAATGAGGCCCACTGAACAGAGGCCATAAGGCCACAGATTTGGGCTCCATGTCAGGGAGAACTTTCTCAAGAAGTTGATTCACCATGGAAGGGGCTGCCTTGGGTAATAGTCTCTGTCAAGCAGAGGCTAGATAAGAACTCAGCAAAGATGATGTGCAGAGGATCCCAGCACTAAGTGGGGGTTGGACCAGATGACCTGTTAACTTAAAATTCTGTGATGCAGTACTTTG
Organism: Equus caballus; assembly: GCF_041296265.1. NCBI lineage: Eukaryota > Metazoa > Chordata > Mammalia > Perissodactyla > Equidae > Equus > Equus caballus. The sequence goes on from NC_091690.1 coordinate 64,631,661, forward strand.
CCTTTCATAATGTGTTCCATTAAATATCTATTGACTCACAGCTAATGACTTTTCTTTTTAAAGGTTTTGCCCTTCTGCCAAAAGTGCATGTCACCCTCCAGTGAGGAGGTTGGTTGTATTTCGTTAGGCCAAGAGACAGGCTTACCATTATGCCCTTGGCTGGGATGGCTTTGTCAGTTCATTCATTGGTGACCTGTTGAAAACACAAACTGGTTCTTGAGTTAAAAATAGAAAGTAGAAGGTACATGAAATCATGGAAATTATGTATTTATCACTTAACCAAACATAGGTCATGCTGAGTTTAGTGAATTATTGGTGTCTCTTCAGGGCTTCAATAGGCCTTTTTAGCAGAGCAGAATCTTCAGTGACAGATCCCATTAATATACTGACTAAAGATTTGCACTTCCCATCAGAGATGGGCTAGCAGGTCACTGGCATACAGCAGTCCCCAAGATCTATTTTGGAAAAATCTAAAATGACATTTGTCTGATTCCCTTGAAAAAACGTGATCTGAGAATGATTTCAAAAGAACTGAGGCCAACTCACTTCATGTAGAAAGTGACAAGACACAAGTCTGTGATTTGAAAATCCGAGATAACTATAAGCAGCATTTGCTAACAAAGCCTGTGACCCAAATGATTCCACCTGCAAAATAACTTGTATCCTTGCCAGCTGATGGCTCTTCATTGGTCTTGCATCAATATGGTAAGAAATATACTTGAGATTGGGTAAGACTTTGAATCCTTTGGATAAGAGGTCAGAGCACAAAAGCTAGCCACTTCTTCTTTAATTGACTTCCTGAGATGCATGAGTCAAAATTTTACTTTGCCACTGAGTAAAAGCAGAATTTTTGGAGATGTGTTCTAGTTCCTGATAGAATCCTTGGTGGGTGACTTTGACACTTTGATGTAGGGAGGTGTATGGCAGGGCCAACACTAGGCTGAGTATGAAGAGTTCTAGTACTGCCACGAATTAGCTGTGACTTGATGCAAAGCACAATCTCTATAGCATCAGTTTCCTCATCTATGAGATAAACTTATATTACCTGTTAGGATTATTATGAAAATTAGATGAGATAAATTGAAAGTACAGTGCTTGGTAAACAGCACTCAAATATTACTTCTTTTCTCCTTGATTAAGAGCAGACTTTGGATGGTCTAAGTATAGATCCTTAGGACAAAACAAAGAACCCTTCTTGACTTTGAAGAAAAGAGCTCCATTTCTGAAAAGGGCCTTAAAATGAAGTCACTTATTTTATGTATCCTTCTGCCGTTGGGCATTACTGTTACCCAATAGGCTATTCACTTTCCATACTTCAGGAAAGCTATTCTCTCTCACTCTCTCTCCCAGTAGGCAATTCCAGGGTTGTAAACTCCTCATTATCAGGAAACTTAACCTTCTTACTGAAATACCTCACAGTGCAATTTAAACCTCTTTCTTCTTCATCCCATTCTCCATGGGAAGAAAAATTGGGGTTGATCCTATCTCCTTTTAAAGGGGCCATGTTTGCCATTTATTATTGCCCTTTTGCCTCATTTTTTTTTAACGACAGAAAAAGCTCATCAAAATTAACAATTATTCCCTTGGAGAATGTCAGGCTGAGTATTTATAAACTCTTAGCTTCTTATTGGTATCAGATTAAATCATAATCGTACTGTTGATTAACTCTTCAATTATACATGTATTTTTCTTCTTTAGTTGTAACATAATTGATAGCAAAGTCTGCTTCTGAAGAATTATTCTGGTTGTGTGGCTCTTGTTTCCTCCTCTTGGTAAAAATGGAGTCACAAATCCCTGTTTTGTCATCTGATTTTAGAATTTAATTTCATATATGACATTATTTGATGGACATAATTACCAACGCCCAAATTTAGCAGGATTTCTTTCCCTTTCTACTTGTGCACTGAGTTCTGAAATAAAAATCAGAGTACCAAATGCCTAATAAAGCAAAAATTCATGTACAGAATAACAAAAGATAAGATGCTGGGCTGTTTAGGATTTGTCACTAGTTGGTTGATTGGTGCACAGCTTTTTTTTAAGGTTACTCAGTTATGCCTAGATTAAATAACAATAGCAAAACTTGATAAGCCCTCTGAAAAACAGCTGCTAAACATATTGCTTTCTGGAATGTAATCTTTAGGAATAAATATTCTTGTCCTATACAATTGCAGAATGCTAGTGGAGCTTTCTTCTAAGCTATTTGATATTGATTGCCAATTGATTTATTTAAAAAAGTATTTTGTTAATCCTCTTATCCCTTTAAGGCGTGTTGGGGCTTTCATGTCTCTGTTGTAGAAAATTTGAAATGACTGGAATGCTGGCTTCTAATTTCTGCTCATTGAAGTGTCCTCTAGACATACCAGATGTTTGGAGCTCCTTTGACGGTATGTAAGGGAGCTACAGAGTGTATTTGAGCTAGTGTGTGAGTAAAGGTGCTGTTTTCAGCAAAATAACTCTGTTCAAAATTTTAGATAAGAAGGGGTTAAGAAGAGATTTTTGATAATCTAAAGGGAAAAAGTGTGCCCCATATATATTGTTGCACATACTTTAATGCATGACTTTTAGTATAGGGATGAAATAAAATGCAAAATACACAATTCTGGAGGTCTTCTCAGCAGCTAGTTAAAATATTTAGAGAAGCTGTTTTATGAAGACTTAGAGAATCCCTGATTTCCCTCCTTTTCCTATCTCTTTCCTTTAAAACGTGGATCTTTAACATACACGTAGTTTTAACAAACATATTAATCATATCTTATGAACTCAATTCTTAATATTTGGCTGTTGACTTTACGCATAGGCTCTCAGTAATATCTGAATACACCAGTATATAAAATCTAACCAGCAGCTTCAATACAAGCATAATACTTATTTTAAATGTTAATATACAGATATTAACAATACACTGTTGTGTCTTATGTGTTCATGTATTTTTTTTTCGCTTAATAAAAAGCCTGTTAGAAATATAAGCCCATGATGACCTGAGTGTAATTAGCTGAAAACATTCTGTAGAAAGACGATTGTATGAAAACTTCAATCAACATTTAAAAGAGGGGAGAAGAAACAGGAATCTGAACAAAATATTTTTAAAAGAAGTTGCATCTCTCTTTTTTAAATTAAGATATAATTCACACACCATACAGTTCACCTTTTTAAAGTGTACAATTCAGTGTCTTTTAGTATTTTCACAAAGTTGTGCAATCATCACCACTAACTCCAGAGCATTTTCATCCCCAAAGAAACTCTGTACTCATTAGTAGTCACCCCCCCTCCAACCCCGGCACCTGGCAACCACTAACTTACCCTCTGTCTCTATAGATTTGCCTATCCTGGACATTTCATATAAATAGAATTATACAATATGTGGTCTTTCCTGTCTGGCTTTTTTCACTTAGCATAATGTTTTCAAGTTTCATGTTGTAGCATGAATCAATATATTCTTTCTATGGCTAAATAATATTCCTTGTATGTATATACCACATTTTATTTGTCCATTCATCAGTTGATGGACATTTGGGTGGTTTCCACTTTTTGGCTATTATAAATAATGCTGCTATGAATATTTGCGTACACATTTTTTGTGTGGGTATATGTTTCCACATTTCTTAAAAGTAATTAGTCTAGCAAATCAAGTCATTTGTCTTTAAGAGAACTTCTTAAAATCCTACTTAGAGGATGCAATTTATAATCTTACATCAACTGGTCAGTTAGGAGACCCCTGAATAATGGCTAACTCCCCAATATGTCCATAAAAAGTTTTCATTGAGCCTATCATTTAGACATGATAATCAATTTCATGAACACTGCTTCAATCTTGTAGAAACTGAGTTGTCGTTACATAGAGAATTTTTAACGTCTTCTGCATCGTTTTAAAGGACAGCTACAAATCGTACTGGAGAGGAGTACTCATTCAGTTTTCTAGGATTCAAGGAAGGGACACTTTTAACATACAATTTTCTTTATATGTTGACTGTCTTTTAAAGTTTGGATTTTCCTTCATGAGAAAAGATTGTCAAATCATCAAACCACCTGACTGTTTATTGTAGCTTAAGTTTTTATTAAGAAATAATTCATACTGAGAGTAAAAGTAAAAAGAATGTATTTTGTGTGAAAAGGATGAATGTATTAATAACTTTTTATTTGTACAGAATTTTTTAAAAAGATGAATGGAAATTGCTTTCCCATGTACTTGTATATAAATAAACATTTCCTGTTGCCCACATTTGGAGGATCATATGCTATCAAAATGTGTAAAATGCAAATAAGTTTTAAGTACACTAATGTCCTTCAGCATGATGTGAAATGTGCTCTGGATTTGGGGATGGGGAGACCTTAGTTTGAATGTCGATTCTCTAACTGGCTGACCTTGGACAAATCATTTAATATCTTGTTTGTACTATGGTTTTCTCCTCTGTAATATAAGGCGCTAGAATAATCTTTAAGGCCTCCTCCAATTATAACACTAAATACGAGTACTCTGTTATATTCAGGATGTAAAAATTATATTCTAATTATTTCCAATGGTGAGAAAAATGCTTTGTCCTATGATATATTGGAAGGAATGTCACAATGAGAACGAGGAGTCATAAATTTTAGTCCCAGCTCTAAGAAGCTGTGTGACTTTGAGTTAATCATTTAATTTCAAGGCTTAATTTTCCCAACTATAGAATATGGACACTAGATTAGATTTCTTTAGGGTCCCTTCCAGCTAAAACATTATATGGTTCTATATTCTTTAGAGATATCACTCAAGATATTATTCATCATAATTAGGAATAAGACTACTTATTCATTACAAATAAGGCATTCATTCATTCACCCATTCACTTATTCACAATTTATTGAGTATATACTATAGAGCAAGTACAGGAATCTGCTTTTAGATATCCCTAGCTCCACTGCAGGAGACATAGATTTGTACCTTTTCTTGAAATTCATCCCCACTCCAATCCTTGCCTCTCACCCTCGGCCTTGGGACGTGCATTTAAGAGATGAATGTCTTGGATTAGGAGTGAGTACAGTGGGTCAGGGAGCACAGTGGAGTAAACAGGCTGACAAAGGGATCAAACCTATGACTTTCGACTCCCTGGCACAGTGTTCTTTAGTTATCTGAGCGTAGGCAATCTGTAACCTTATTTGTCATTATCATTTAGCATTTGTAAGGTACTGGGCTTCGCAAAATCACTAATTTTATGTTGTTGTCCAATGACAGCTTCTCTGCAGTTGGTATGAGACTATTTTTGCTGTTTTAGCACTTTCATTAAAGGATATATTTGCAGAAATTTCTGTTCTGAATTTACACATACTGTGGTTTTGTGTTCTATTAATATTTATTTGAACCACATGAAATTGTGTTTTTGTAGGTCAAAACCAGTCAGATACTGGCAATTTCATATGATTCTAATATGAATTTGTTAAGTCATAAGCAGCAAAGACTAGGAGACAAATACCACTAGCTGGAGGAGAAACTTTGATTCTTAAGTGTTTTTATTCAATTTGCTTTTCTTTTTTGACACTAAGGGAATTTGCACAAGTTATTTCACCTTGCACATTGGTTTTTTCCATTAGTTAAACAGGATAAATTGCGAATGAATAGAATTTTTAAATGCTTATTCATGAACAAATCATTACAGATCACTGGAAGAAAAACATAAATGTGGTTTATTCCCCAAATATCTAAATGTTTAGATCACTGTGCTGCTCATTTGGGCAATGCAATGCTTCAGATACACAATTCCTTGGCAAATTGCGAATCAGTGTTTTGAAAAACTTTGTGGATCACTATCATTAGTTGACTCAATTATTGCACGTCTGCTAACTGGCAGACTATACCTGATATATGCTTTCTGTATACCCCAAACACATCTGCAGCTGAGAGATGAAACCTGGGCTATGTTTAAACCACAATTATGTGCTTGTACTTTTGGCCAGGTGCTCACCTCTGAATATTTCAGGAACTGAAATACCTTATTTCCATCACTTGCAGGAAACCACATATTATCTATCCTACCTTAATTTTCATACCTGGAATTTATTCAGGCTTCCCAGAGAATAGTTGTATTTTCACATCTAGATAAAAATAAGCTTGAAGAAACAGGCTAGTCTTTCTGACTTTGATCTTAGAGTTTAAACCACAAGAACTAACAACTGTATATAGGGCCTAACATTCTACAAAGTTTATCGATGCTCATATTCACATTTAATCCTCGTTGGAACCTTGTGAAGTGCTTTCAGCAGCTGGAGTAGAAAGTACACCCGTTTTGTAGGAAGACAAAGATTAAGATCCTGCTGTGAGCATGAAAAGCATTCTAGGCAAAAGGAACAAAGAATACAAAGGCTTTAGGCCAAAGTGTCTGTACTACTTTGGGCAAGTGAGTTAACTTCTTTTTATCTCACTTTACTCATTATAAAATGCGAATCCCAATGCTGGCCTTCATTTATTTATGAAACACCTACTATGTGCCAAGCAGTGTCCTAGTCACTAAAACTATAGCAGTGAAAAAAATGAAAACTTACTTTCTACCCCTGCCATAGAGGAGTAGAAAATACATAGTAATGTCAGGTGGTGATAATTACTGTGGAGAAAATAAATCAGGGCAAGGGAGAGAAGCAGCAATGGTGGAGTGTCGATGTTTCAGGCAAGGCGGTCAAGGGAAGGCCTCACTGATAATGTGTCATTTGAAAACAGATCTGAAGGAGGTGAGAGGGGGAATGGTGTACACATCTTGGTGAAAAGTGTTCTAGGCAGAGGGAACAGAATATCCAAAGGCCTTAAGGCAAAAGGATTCCAGCTAAACAAAACAAATGAGTGAGGGGCAAAGGGTAGAGGAGGTTTGAGGGGCGTGGCGGCATAGATCATAGCAAGGAGGCCCTTGCAAAGACTTTGGTTTTTACTGAGTGAGAGGGCTGCCCTTAGAGGGTTTTGAGTAGTGATCTGACTTATTTTAACAGGATTACTCTGCTGCTGTGTGGAGGGGAGACTAAGAAAGGGCACAGGGAGAAGCAGGGAGACCATTTAGGGGACGGCTGCTATGATCCAGGTGAATGAAGGTGACTTGGGCCATAAGATAGGTGTGCAGATTGTGGGAAGTGCTCATATTCTGGCTATATTTTATTTAACTTTAAAAAATTGAGATATAATTGACATATAACATTATATTAGCTTCAGGATCTGAACCCTGGGCCACTGAAGCGGGGCACAGGAAGTTAATCACTACACCACTGGGCCAGCCCCTCATGGTCAATCTTGTTTCTTCTATATTCCCACTTATTTTCTCCATTCTGTTTTAATTTGAAGCAAGGCCCACATGTCACTTAGTTTTGTCTAGCAATATTTTAGTATGTATCATTAAAAGATAAGAGTTTTAAGAACAACATCATGATCAAAGCTAAAAAGTTTTAAATAATGTAATATTCTTAAACATGGATTCTGTATATATTTTAAGGATAGAGCCTCCAGGTCTTGCTCATGGTTTATATGTAGAGAAAGAGGAGTCGAGGATGACCATGAAGTTTTTGGCTTAAACAACTGGCAGTGTTATATTGACATTTGTTCACATGGAAAACACTGTAGAAGGAGTAGTTATGGCGGGTAGGGTGAACCAGGAGTTTGGTTTAGGACCTGTCGAGTTTGAGATATCCACTGGATTTTCAAATAGAGATAGTGAGCTGGCGGTTGTATGTATACGTGTGTGTGTGTGTGTGTGTGTGTGTGTGTCTGAAATTTGGGAAGAGATCAGGCTGGAGATAGAGATTTTGGAGTCAATAGCGTAGAGATCATCTTGAAAGTCGTGAAACTGTTTGGCATCACCAAGGAAGTGAGCATAAGTGGAGAAGAGGCCTGAGGACTGGACCCTGGGGCATTCCAACATTTAGTCAGGGATAAAACCAGCAGTGAAGACAGAACACATGACCAGTGAAATAGGAAGAAAACAAAGAGTGGTGATCTGTAAGCCTAGTGAAGGAAGTATTTCAAAGACGCTGTGATTCAACTGTGTCAGATGCTGGTAATCAATTAAGAAAGACGAGGACTAAGAGATAACCACAAATTTAGGAATATGAAGGTCATTGGTGATGTTGAAAGAGTTATTTTATTGGAGTGATGGGGATGAAAGAATGTCTTGCATGGGTTTAGGAAAATTAGAAGAGAGTAAATGGATGGTGGTTATAGAATAAACTCTTTTAAGGAGTTTTTGCTAATAAGGGGTATTGAGAGGAATGTGAGGCCAAAAAAGAGTTGTTTCTTTTTTTTTTTTTAAAGCAGTACATGCCACTGCTGATAGGAATAATCATGGAGTGATTCATGATACAGGAGAGAGGAAGACAATATCTGGAGTGGTTTTCCTGAGTGCACAAGGGGAAGGATTGACTTTACATATCCCAAGACACTTCATATAAATGAGCAGGAGGGAATGCAGGGTCTATGGGCACGTAGGTGACTGAAGAGTGAGATAGAGAATGTGAAGAATATGAGATAATATATACGGGGGCCTAACAAATAGAAGGCATACAAATGTTAGTTCTCTTTGGACTTTTTTTTTAGCGTTAATGCTAACAACCTGGAGCCACAGACAGCTGTTTTTACTAATCAATGGGTCGTTGAGAGCAGAATTATTTGGCTTTAGAAAATTGTGCAAGGCAAAATGTGGGTGGAATATGGATACATGTGGCATATTGGATAGGATTATTTGGCTGTATATAATTTAAAAAAACAAAGAAAACAAGACAGGGTTTCTTTTCCTCATGTGAAAGCAGTCTAGAGGTTGGGAGCCTGGGACTAGCATTGTGGTCCTGTGATGTTGTCAGTGGCTAGTAGTGTGGTCTCATGACGTCCTCAGTGACCTGGGCTATCTCTTACTTTGGCCTCTTTTTTCAAGACAACTTATTGTCCAAGTAGGCTGCTAGAGCCCAAGCCATCATGTCCCAGTCCCAGGAGCAGAAAGAAAGGAGAAAGAAGGAGGGAGGAAGAAGGGCCTGACCCCTTCATTATAAGGGGACTTGGAAGTTCCACACAACATTTGCATTTCTATCTCTCTGGCTGGAACTTGGCCTGCAAGAAAGATTAGAAAATATAGTATTTCAACAGGGCATATTGCTCCCCTGATTAAAATATGGATTTTATTGCAAAGGAGGAAGCAGAGAATAGATATTAGGGTAGGCTTTAGCATTTGTGGGAAGAACATGACTTTATAAACAAAAGACCTATGTTTGAACTCTAGCTCTATCATATACTGGTTGTGACCTTGAACAAGTTATTTTATCTGTTTCAGTTTTCTCTTCTCTAAAACTGAGCTAATACAACCTACTACACAGTGCTATTCTGAGGATTAAATGAAATAGCACAAGTAAAGTGCCATAGTGTGTGGCATATATTAGGCTCACAACAATTGGTAATACTATGTATATGAAATAAAAAATTAGTCACCTAGCAGGCCACTGAGAGATGGTGTCTTAGTTTTCTCAGGCTGCTATAACAAGATACCATAGTCTGGGTGCCTGACAATCACCAGAAATTTTTTCCTCACAGTTCTGCAGGATGAGAAGTCCGAGATCAAGCTGCTTATAGATTCAATGTCTAGTTAGAACCTGCTTCCTGGTTCATAGATGGCGTCTTTTTGCTGTGTCCTTACAGAGCAGAAGGAGTGAGGGAGCTCTCTGTGACCTCTTTTACAAGGGCAGTAATCCCATTCATGAGGACTTTGCCCTCATGACCTAATCACCTCCCAAAGGCCCCACCTCCAAATACCATCACATGGGGATTAGATTTCAATATACAAATTTTGTGGGGACACAACATTCAGTCTACAGTAGATGGTGTCTAGTTAATTGGGGTGATTTGCAACTCAGAGTTACAGGTTTACTATCCGAGTAACCATATCCACTTCTCCTTTGTTATATAAGAAAGCAAAACCCCAAGATCAAGGAGAGTTGTAATACATTGTCAATGGCATTTATTGACTCCGGTTAACTTAAGCATGTTCACTCAACTTGTTCAAATTAATATTTGTTCAAATTCTCTTAATCAATCCCTTCATCTGGCACCAGCCAAACTGCAACCATGAGACAAGCAATCTTGTTAAGGCCTGCTGAAATATGGCTGTGTTACCAAACACACGTAACTTAAGTTTAGATCTTCAAAGAGTGGGAAAATGTTTCTCCAGCCACCGCTGATTTTTAGCTCTCTGTTCTAGCTATCTTAGGTAATACCTATTTTCATGATGCTTTTGGTTGGTTGATTTTGTAATTACTGGAGTCATAATCAATAGCCACTGTATACAGCACCTGGATCTGATTATAGGCGCTGTTGTGTCTACTGACCCAGGCCCTGAGCCCTTGTAGTTACTGGAGACAAAATGAAAAAGCCACTGGTCAGCCCTGGGGTTTGCAGTGTCATGAGTTATCATTTCCCACTCAAGGCAGGCAAGGGATGGACAAACAGTTGGCTCTTGGCAGAGCTAGTGCCTCTAGTTAGTCAGCAGAAAATGATTCAGGCAGTGAAGGAGCTGTGAGGAAGGGAGGCAGGCCAAGCTGTCATACAATTCAGCTTGGCAGCTAACGGGAACTGCAGGGAATAGACTGAATTTTATTAGGGAAAAGGCAAGATTTTTTTTTTTAAAGATTTTATTTTTTTCCTTTTTCTCCCAAAGCCCCCCAGTACATAGTTGTATATTCTTCGTTGTGGGTCCTTCTAGTTGTGGCATGTGGGACGCTGCCTCAGCGTGGTTTGATGAGCAGTGCCATGTCCGTGCCCAGGATTCAAACCAACGAAACACTGGGCCGCCTGCAGCGGAGCGCGCGAACTTAACCACTTGGCCACGGGGCCAGCCCCAAAGGCAAGATTTTTACAGGTGAGATTATTTCTCTCCCTTAGAGATAATTTTCTCTTATTACATCACAAATTACTTTAGACTGAAAGTGCAAGTGATGGATCAGACAAAAACACTACAGAATACTTAACCTAGGCTTGACCTTAAATTATTTAAGTAGTTTCAGCCATTGGTCAACAAGAAGGAAGGTGTCTCACAGGGAAATGTCTAGCCTGAGAGATGGGGGCTCATGCAGCATTCCCCTAAGCCTCATGAGAGGCAGTGCAGTATATATTGGAAAAGGCAGAGCTTTGGCTCTGCCACTAATTAGTGATATGGACTTGGCCTTGCATGAGTTGCTTGACCTCTGTAAACTCAGTTTTAGAGTTTACAGGGATGATTATCTTCCTCAGTCTTCACAGATTGCTTGTAAGGAGTAAGTAACAAAGTATGTAAAATACCTAAGAGGACTGGCACAGAGAGAGGAGCTCCACATGTCAGTGCCATTTACTTCCCTCATTACAATGTACATACTTACATTCTTTTCAATTATTTGAAAAACATTTTTTTTTTTTTGAGGAAGATTAGCCCTGAGCTAACCTTTGCCAACTCTCCTCTTTTTGCTGAGGAAGACGGTCACTGAGCTAACATCTGTGCCCATCTTCCTCTATGTTATGTGGGACGCCTGCCACTGCATGGCCTGACAAGTGGTGCATAGGTCCACACCTGGGATCTGAACCGGTGAACCCCAGGCTGCCGAAGCGGAATGTGTGAACTTAACCACTATGCCACTGGGCCGGCCCCTAAGAAACATTTTAATATAAACTAAAACATGAAAGCAGAAAAACAAATGTATCATTTAAGAAACTATTATAAAGACCTTTGTATTTGAGTCAAAAAATATAATTTTGCCAACCATCCCTGAATCTCCTTTCCTTCTCAAAGAAACTGCTATTTTGACTTTCATAGTAATCAATGAAGTGACACACCCAAGTGTGCATCTCAAGGCACTAGAGTTTAGTCTTGCCCATTTACAAAAAAATTTCATGTGACTTTCACACTATTTACAGGTTCCTTCTCCATCTCTTTCCTTTCCTTACAATCGTCTATTGAAGAACATGGGCTATTTGACACGCAGTTTTCCATAGTCTACTTTGCTAACTTCATTTTTATGATGCAGGTCCACATTTCTTTTCTCAATTGTATATTTTGCAAATTGACAGTGAGATACAGAGGCATAAATAGACTCAGTTTCAATCCTTTTGGCAAGATTAAAGAAAGTGATATATTCTTTCATTAGGAAGTATATAATATCTTCTTGTCCCTTTTTGGAATGTTAGCAGCCATCAATGCTCAGTGAGTACATTCATTATTCATTAAGGTTTACAAAATGGTGATATTCCATTTCTATCAATTATGAAATGTATTAGTTGGAGTATTTTTATAAGGAGAACTTCCCCTCATCTATTTTATTATCCAATGGTACAGTTCATATAAGAAAAGATAAATGTTTAATTCTTTCCTTGTTTTTATCAGTTTTCAAGACAATGAATTGATTCTCTTCCTTGTTTGAAGGTGACTAATTTTTACCATGTTATTATGAACTCATAAAAGATATACATGTATATGTCTCTGTGTGTATGTATCTCTGTGAATATGCATTTTTTATATATTTTTTAAATACCATATACTGTGATCTATACTTTTTCCACTGTTTTTTGTGTAGCATTCTAGCAATATTCGACACATATAAAATCATTTATACATGTTGATGGATATTTGTTTCACTATTTTGCTATTGCAAACAATGCTGTATGAAATAGCTTTCTTTTACATTTCCTTATATATATTTTTAGGATAACTTCCTAGAAGTGGAATTGCTGCTTTTAAAAGGGCACATGGATTTAAAATTTTCATAGGTAATGCCAAATTGTCTTCCATAGAATTCATACCAATTATGTTGCCATCAAAAATATATCAGTGAGGGGCTGGCCCCGAGGCCGAGTGGTTAAGTTTGTACCTCTGCTGTGGCAGCCCAGGGTTTCGCTGGTTCGGATCCTGGGCACGGACATGGCACCGCTCATCAGGCCATGTTGAGGCGGCGTCCCACATGCCACAACTAGAAGGACCTGAAACTAAGATATACGACTGTATACTGGGGGGATTTGCAGAGATAAAGCAGGAAAAAAAAAAAAAAGATTGGCAACAGTTGTTAGCTCAGGTGCCAATCTTTAAAAAAAAATATATTAGTGATAAGGCATCTTTTCAAAAAATGCTTTGGGCTGCAAGGGGGACACAGGGGGTCAGAAAAGGATCGAATTTTAATAGAGGGAGAAAGCTAGGGAAAGGCCGTGGTGGAGGTGAGGAATTGGAATTGGGTAAAGGTATTGTGACCACAGAGCAGATGCCAATTCAAACTGGTATCCAAGGTGGAAGCAAAAAGAAAATTCTGTTACTGGCAGGTGTGGTGGTGTGGAAAGAACACTGAATTTAATGGCAGGAACCATGTTCACAGTCATTATCTTATTTAATTCTCACATTAGCTTTGCGAAGTATTATTTCTGTCTTACAGATAAAGTAAAGGCTAAGGAGATAATGTCTATTTCACAGGATTGTATGAGGGTTAAATGATATAACATATACATCATCTATTACAGTGTGAACTTCTTGAGGGCAGTTATCTTAAAACTAGCACAGGGCCAGGTACATTCCGGAACTCAATAAATAATTTTTTGAATATTCTAATAAATGATAGAAGCTAACACAGGGTGTGCCACACAACTATGTGCCCAAGAAATGGTTATCAACCCTTTAAAGATCAGCAACTAAAAGAAAAGTCTGGTTGGCCACAACACCACATAAGATTCTGGTACCTATGCATAATCAGTCATCTAATAGGTATAGATATGACTTTCAGAACTGATAATTATAGATATAGATTTATAATAAATATAGATTTTCAAAGAAAATCTATAAAAATAATGCTGATGTAGAAAACTAAGCATCTCAAACTTTTCCTTTAGATAAATTTAGCAGTCTATATTTTATGTTTTCCTTAGGAAAATAAAAAACAGCAGTTTACATATATTTTACTCATTAAATGGTAGCAATCTCAGTGAATTATGGCTGGAATAGGTTTTGAAATTTATATATAGGGGCTGGCCCCGTGGCTGAGTGGTTAAGTTCGCGTGCTCTGCTGCAGGCGGCCCAGTGTTTCGTTGGTTCGAATCCTGGGCGCGGACATGGCACTGCTCATCACACCACGCTGAGGCAGCGTCCCACATACCACAACTAGAAGGACCCACAACGAAGAATATACAACTATGTCCTGGGGGGCTTTGAGGAGAAAAAGGAAAAAATAAAATCTTTAAAAACAAACAAACAAAATTTATATATAAACATTTACTTCATTTCCTTTCAAAAATGATCTAAGGCATTTTTATAATAAAGGGCACTCATACCACAATATTAATGTAAAAAAAATTGAAATAAAATTCAGATCACTTAAAAGGAGGGAGTGAACCATAAGGACCAATACAGTGGCTATAACCAAACATCATATTTGGCTTGGGAGTCCTTATAAGGAAAAGGATAAACAGTCCATAACACAGTTCTTGTTATTAAAAAATAACTAACCATATCAATTTTAATGAGACAGGTTTTTTCCCCTGATATTAAATCCTAAATAAAACATTTTGTGGGACCTTAGGTAGAAGATCTAGACTAGTGATGATTTCAATATGAACTTTAAAGAACAAATGCTAACTAGATAACCTTTATAGTTCCGATTAGCTCTTTTCCCAATCTCAAGTTTCCATAGTGTCTCTTTCTGTTTAATTATTCCATCATCAGAGCCAAGTACACAGAAAATACTTGATGTTTGATGTATGAATTTTTGAATTAAAAGAAATGTTGTTTCTAGTCTTTATTTAACATTTAACAACAAAGGAGGCAGAATGGGGTAATAGAGCCCTGGATTATGAGTTAGGGTACCTCACTTATAAACCTCAACCATATGTTATGTGAATGTGATCTATGGCAAGACTTAGCATCTCTGGGTCTCAGTTTTCACATTTATGAGGTTTAGACCAGTGCTTTTTACAGCTTGGCTTTACATTAGTACCACCTAAAGAGTTTCAAAAATGATTGATGTGTAGGATTACCCCCACAAATTCTGAAAAATTTGCTTTGGCTTGAGACCCAGGTATCACTATGGTTTTAAAAGGTCCAAGGTGATCTAAATGAGCAGCTCCTGGATGAGAACCACTGATTTAGAGGATTTCCTAGGTCCCCTCCAGGTGGAAAGTGCTAAAAATTGATGAGATTCAATATTTAGGAATTAATGACTGTTTTAACAGGCTAATAAAGGTAGTTGCAACTTTGGGGGTGGATCTTTATCATCTAAAAAGAGTAAAAATCCTGGGATATTTATTATTCAATGATAATTCATGGCATGTCATATATTGTGATATACTCACAAATATTATTCAGCCATAAAAGATGAAGAAAATGCTCAGGGGACAATCTTAACCCAGGTTTCATTGTCATGTGGGACATGGGGGACAGAAGACAAAGACCAGGACTAGCTTATGGTAAGGAATTTAATAGGATTAGGAATTGCCCATTAAGGTGGGACCTTGGAAGTCCTCAGTGTCAGATACAAACCCTCAGTAGCGGTGGAAGAAAACAGTCCCTAAGAAGTTATAAACTGTCCCATTTATAGTTTAGCAACCCAAATTCACCTCATTTGGTGGATCTAAAAACCCTCAAACTGTGAACTCAGTTTTGGTGCTTTTAGATTGGTAGTGCTGCCAGACGCTTGGCAGAAGCCAAGAGAAATCCTCCCCAGAAAACAAACACTTTCCTGGGCCTCAAAGAATGCTCGTAAATAATTTTCCAAAGAAAATAAGCAGCTCTGGCTAAACTAAGCCCACAAGGAAACATGGCACCATGAGTGAGAACCAGCAGAAAAAAAATACAACAATAGGGACCTATCAAGACTTGACTTACTGGAACTGTCAAACAATATAAAACAGCTATGCTCACTGTGTTAAAGCAGCACCAGACAAACTGGAAAACGTCTGCAGGAAACAGAAAACTTGGAGATGTGATACAGCAAATTTGAAAAGAAACCCCACCAAATCTAGCTTTCAGAAATGAAAAATATAATTTTTGAAATAAAAACTCAATGGATAGGTAGAAAAGTACATTAGACACAGCTGAAGAGGTAAAAAAAATCATACTGAATCCAGCACAAACAGATATAAAGATGGAAAAACATCAAGGAAAGGTAAGAGACATGGAAGATGGAGTGACAATGTCTAACACGTTTAATTAGAATTCTAGAAGGGGAGGAGGGGGAGAATAGAGGCAGTATTTGAAAAGATTATGGCTGAGAGTTTTTCAGAATTGATAAAAGGCGCTTATCCACAGATTCAGTAAACTTAGTGAATCTCGAGAGGAATAATAAAAAGAACTCCATATCTCAACACATCATTAGTAGAACTGAGCAACACTAAAGACAAAGAGAACAAAAATACCAGATTACTTTCAAAGAAAAGGCAGTTAGGGAGACAGCTGACTTCCCAACAGCAACCAGAACTAGGGACAGATGAATGGCACTGTGAGTGGGAAGAAAATAATTCCTAACTTAGAATTCTATAGCCAGAGGAAATATCTTTCAAGATTGAGGGTGAAATAAAGACATTTCCAAACAAATACATAAATAAGCAAGCAAGCAAATAAACAAAAACTGAGTTTTCCACCAAGAGAATCTCAACAAAAGAAATTCTGAAGGATATATTTCAGGCCAAAGGAAAGTGATAGAGGGTCTTGGATACAAGATAAATTGAAGAGCAAAGCAAATGGCAAATATGTGGGTAAATCTAAAAAACACAAAGACAAAAAGCAAAAGTAAAAAATGGACTGTAGAAACAGTGGGGTTAAAAACAGAGAATCAAAATTTATGACAAATGTAATTCAAGAGAAGGGTAGAGCGATAAAAAATATTTAAGGTCTTTGGAAAAGGATTATAAGCATTGATTAGCTTTATACTTTGATAAACTAAGCAGGTATGTTGCAATTCCTAGGGTAAAAACAACAAGAAACAGCATTTAACTTCCAAACTAGGGCAAAGAAAAACAGGAATTTTAAAAAGTAATCAACAGAAAAAGAAATAAAGGAGAAGAAAGGAAACATTGACTAGGAAGGATAAATAGGAAGTATGAAATATGATAAACCCAAATATATGTGTATTTTAATTATTACATTAATTTTTTTTAAAGATTTTATTTTTTTCCCTTTTTCTCCCCAAAGCCCCCGGGTACATAGTTGTGTATTTTTTTGTTGTGGGTCCTTCTAGTTTTGGCATGTGGGTGCCGCCTCAGCATGGCTTGATGAGTGGTGCCACATCCGTGCCCAGGATCCGAACCAGTGAAACCCTGGGCTGCTGAAGTGGAGCGTATGAACTTGACCACTCGGCCATGGGGCTGGCCCCTACATTAATTGTTAATGGACTAAATGTTCTCGTTAGAGGAAAAATATTGTCAAACTGGACAACAAAACAAAACCCAACTAAATGAGGATTATAAGGAGCACATCTAAGACACAAAGATAGAGACAGACTGAAAAAGAAATTAAGAACAAACCCTCTTGCAAATACTAACCAAAATAAAGTTAATATAGTACAGTAATTAGATTTTAGGACAAAAAGCATTAATAGTGATGAAACAGGACTTTCATAATGAAGTTTTCGGTCCATCAGGAAGATATGACAAGATTGAATTTGTATCTAATAATATAGCCTCAAAATAAAATAAAAGTTGACATAACTAAAAGGAGAAATATACACATCCACAATCATCCGAGGGACATTTTAAAATCCCTCTTTCAATAAGTGATAGAACAGAGGGAAAATCAGTATAGATACACACAATTTGAACATGGTTAACATATCTAATACACAAACATAAAATTCTGTGCCTAATAACTGCAGAATACATGTTCTTTTCAAGCCCACATGGAACATTTACAAAAACTGACTATAGATTGGGCCACAAAACAACTCTCAGCAAATTTCAAAGGATTGAGATAATACAGAATAAGTTTTCTGACCACAATGTAGTTTAGGTAAAAATCACTCACAAAGAGATGGCTAGAAAAAATCTTCTATGTTTGGAAATCAAGAAACACATTTGTAAAAAACCCATGGGTCAAAGAAACCACATGGAAATTAGAGAACATTTTAACCTGAACGATAAGAAAAACACTAACGTACAAGTTTGGTCTCAGGATAAAGTCTAGGTAGAAGATAGACTTTGGATTAAACAGTTTATGGGTAGCAACTGTAGATAAGTGGATGAATTCAACCAAACAGTACACATAGAAGGGCCAATTAATAGAACACTAAGAGGCACCATCCTTTAAAAGGCCAGCAAATAAGGAGGCGGTCAGGACAATAAGGGGAGATGATCAGACAGTACCTCTGAGACCAGAGTAAGCAAGAACCCAGCCCTCGGCCCCCATGTTGCAGGTAGATTTGTGCTTTAGATTGCCTTCTTCAAGACTGTCTAAATCCTCCTCTAGTTCCTGGGGCAAAGCAAGGCACCCTGAGCCTGGATTTGGTCCCACGTGGGGTCTAGTCGCCAGAAGTGCCTCTCTTGAAATTTTCTAGGTCACGTTTTGGTGCCTAGGACAGGTGCCATCTCTCCCCTTTGAGGCACTCTCCTACTCTCTAACCCATGATTGGTGTGGATCAAATTGGTCTGCCAGAATGGTGTTTCATGCTTTTAGGTGACTCTCATATTACATACAAGATGAATTCAGGGTTCTGGGTCACTAAATCTCACCATTGACCTGGGGATTGTGTTGTGTGTGTGGGGCTGTGCATTAGCTCTCACTGGTCTGTGTTCCAACTGTGGTGCTGCCTCTGGTGTAGACCCCCATGCTTGTGAGGGTGCTGGCATTGTTCTTTACCCTGTTCACCTCCCACCACTGGCACCAGGGAGATAACCCTACCCACCTCTGCAGGTTCTGCACCTTGTGTCAGGCCAGGCCCACTTCATCTGAGACCTTTTAAAACTGTGCTCCACAAAGCCAACGGCCCTTCCAATCAATGTCCTCTCGTTTCCAATGATAGTGACATTGTGCTCTCCAGGTTTGGACTTAAGTTATACTGATGAAGAAATGGACATTCCTCGCACAAATGAAAATGCTCTTCTTGCTCCACGCATGGGCCTCTTGCCTGTGTTTCCCCGGTGTTGCCAAAAGATCACGGTCTAGGAATGCAGTAATTACAGCCTAAAAAGTTCAGGAGAAGACATGGTTGGACTATGTGTTCTATGTTTATGCTCAAAAAGTCCAAATGGAAAACATAATATGACGAGAAAATAAATTTATTATTCACATTTTCCTGCATACTCTGGGTAAGACTTGCATTTCTGGTAATCACCAATGAAGCACAGTAACCTTTGAGTCACTGGAAGCCAGTACTCACAGTGGCACAATAGACACAGAATCATCATAATGATGTAACCAGCATTAAATAAATGGAAACTGTAGAGGCCAAGGTCTGTATAGTTCACTACAAACAGGTTCAAAAGAGTCATGGCATTGTGAATACTAACAGCATTACTACTCTTTTATCACAGTGGGAGATATGAATTTAGCCAGGAATGGCACATTTGACAATAAAGAACCTGAAGGGACTATTTCCTAGGGCAGAGGAAGAAATGGTGCCCATATCCTATAAAGAATCTATATGTGCACTGATTGGGGAATAAACACACACCTTCTCTCTACCCATTGTTCTAAATCTTCATTGACAAGTCATTTTATCTTACTTGGGCCCATGAATTTTGTAATACATTTTTAAATCAAATTGTTTATATAGACAATGGTCCTGTGAAAAATATTTGCCCTGTGGGCAGCCATGAGCAAAGCAGGGCAGAACTATGAGAAACCAGAAACCATGAGAATAGTACCTTGGAAGTGATCAAATAAATACAGAATGACAGATCCATTGGATTGAGGGGTAGAAAACCACTGACACTACAGCCACTGGAGGTAGGGGAGAGAGAACAGATTGCAGCAAGGTAAATAGTGAATGGTATAAAAGTTGACAGCGACAATTTTTTAAAGGAGCTTGGCTATGAACAAGAGTAGCTAGCAGGAAGGTAGCAAGGAACATTACACAGACCATCAAAAAGAATGAATGTAGTTGACTCAAATCATAGAAAAAATAAAAATTCTTGGGTATACAGTGATGGAAAGGGAAACTTATTCAACACCACTGGTAGGTAACTTGCTCTTTACTCATAAAAAGTAAAACAAAGCACCCCCACAATGGAGAGCTCTTATGGGTAACATCTTAACCAAAGAATTTAATTTAGCATACTAATAGTGGAACAATTTGACATTGTGTCTCCTAATGTGATACAATATGAAGTACACAACATACTTATGAAATATCTCTGCCCAAACCCTGAATCTTATCAAGTCTTTAGACCTTATTAACAGGAAATACTGGGGGATAGAAACAGGTACTGATATTATAAATAAATAAATACACAAATCTAAAATGTGGGACATTCTATAAAACAATGGTCTGATTTTTTTCATAAAGTCAATGTGGCAGAGAATAAGAGGTGAAGTTCTAGAAAAAGAGACAAAAGATATAACCAAACACCATGGATAAAACTTAATGAAATCCTGGTTAAACAACATTAACAATTATAAGACAATTTATGGACAAGTAGAAATAATCTGAATATGGACTGAATATTAGATGATATTGGAGAACTACTGTTATTTTTCGGTGTGATAGTGATATTGTAATTATATAGAAGAAAGTCATTATTTTAAGGAAATTTCTGTTGAAGTATTTATGGGTGAAACGTCCTATCTGCAGCTTACCTTCAAATGGTTCAGCAAAAACAACTATACATATCTGTACAGACACACTGAAAGTACACACACACATACAGAAAAGGCAAAATGTTAAAAATGATTGGAGCTAGGTGGCATGTACAGATGCTATCCCATTTGACTATTCTTTCCACTTGTCTGTGTGTAAATTTTCAAAATAAAAAATTGGGGAACACCCATTAGATTGGCAAAAACATCCAAAACCAAGAGCGACAAATGTTGGAGAGGTTGTGGAGAAAAAGGAACCCTCATACACTGTTGGTGGGAATGCAAACTGGTACAGCCACTATGGAAAACAGTATGGAGATTTCTCAAAAAGCTAAAAATAGAAATACCCTGTGACCCAGCCATCCCATTACTGGGTATCTATCCTAAGAACCTGAAATCAGAAATCCCAAGAGTCCCTTGCACCCCTATGTTCATTGCAGCATTATTTACAATAGCCAAGACGTGGAACCAACCTACATGCCCAGAAACTGATGATTGGATGAAGAAGATATGGTATATACACACAATGGAATACTACTCAGCCATAAAAAAAGACAAAATTGGCCCATTCGCAGCAACGTGGATGGACCTCGAGGGTATTATGTTAAGCGAAATAAGCCAGTCAGAGAAAGACGAACTCTACATGACTCCACTCATAGGTGGAAGTTAACATATTGACAAGGAGATCTGATCGGTGGTTACCAGGGAAAAGGGGGGGTGGGGGGAGGGCACAAAGGGGGAAGAGGTGTACCCACAACATGACTAACAATAATGTACAACTGAAATCTCACAAGGTTGTAACCTATCATAACATTTAAAAAAAAAAAAAAAATTGGGGAGAGGAAGGGAGCCAGTAGAGTGAGAAGGTAAAGATGGGTGTAATTGAACTACAGCCCAAATAGAAAGATTTGCGCTAAACAGAAGGTGTGCATTATTTTTTGAGATTAGCGGAAAGAAGCTGTGAGTACAGGTATAGACAAGTGGGTAGGTATGAGCGTGGGAAGTGGAGGGAATCTCAATCTTCTCCATGAAGTAGGAGGCAAGGAGAGTAGCAGTAGGTCAGTGGCATGAAGAGAAGGAAGATGGGGAACAGCTGGTGTGGGAAATGGCAAAGGGAGCTGACCAGAGCTACGTAAAAGATTTCAGAGGGTGCAGCTGAGGTGCTGCTAAGGACTTGAGTGTCTAGACACTGCTCCTCTTAGCACTTCCAGCTTCTCTCCTATCATAGTACTTACCAGATACTAATTGCTGTTTACTCTCCTAGACTGAGAGTTTCTTGAGGGAAGGGGCTCAGCTTTCATCTTGTGGTTCCCAGCACCTAGTACCGTGTCTGGCATGTGGTAAGCACTCAGTGAACTTATTAAAGAAAACAGTGACAGTCTTACATTTAACTCTAAATAGTAAGTTTTTAAATGAGGACCTTTCCTCTTATCAGCAGCCCACAGGTGCTGCTGGGTTAGCTGCTTTTCTACTCTGTCCCCATAGCAACATAAATGTTTGTAATAACCAATTAAAAACTTCGATCATTGCATTTGCTCCCCTGTAGTGAAACGGTCTGTTCTATACCCAGTAGACTAAAATCTTTTGAGATCAATGATCTTGTAGCTTGATATCACAAACTCAGCACAGTAGTTGGCCTAATACATAGCAGGTATTTCCTGAGCTGAGCTGAGCTAAACAAATAAGACTTTAGGTTTTGGTTTGCAAAGGCTTTATTTCTGAACGTGCATGTGATTCTAACAATTACTTTTAACAAGCAAAATTAACAATATTACTAAAGTACAATCAATATAAGATAAAGTGCCAAATTATTTGAATCAGAGTATTCTGGATAAAACACTGGGAAAAACACTGGCTTTACAACAATATAAATATAAAAGGCACAACAGCACCTCTTTTCTATTTGTGTCCCTTCAAGCGTTCTAATTGGTAAGAATGCTTTCCATGCCACCGGAGGCAAACGTTTCCAAACAGACTTGTCTTTTATTTATTTTTACTTTTTTTTTTGCTGAGGAAGATTTGCCCTAAGCTAACATCTGTGCCAATCTTCCTCTATTTTTTTACTATGTGGGCCACAGCATAGCATGGATGCTAACAGAACAGTGTAGCTTCGCACCCAGGAACCGAACCTGGCTTGCTGAAGCAGAGCGTGCTGAACTTAATCTCTAGGCCACCAGGGCTGGACCCAGACTTATCTTTTAAAATTCAGCAGTTGGGTTCAGGTGACTTTTTATGAAAACAATTCAGGAGACCAAGCACTTTTAGTTTCAGGTACTGAAGATGGCCAATTTTCTGAAAATGGAAGGCTACATTTAACTCCTGAACAAGAACCACATCCCAAAATTGACTCTTTAGAAATCCAGCCTGAACTTGTACTGCCATAGTTAGGAGTTTTCTGTTTTGTAACGACTGTTGGAAATATATTCTTCAAATTTAACTCTTTCTTAATTAAACATTTATCAGTTCTTTGTTTGACATACTTCAGTTTCTTTCTTGGTAACTCTTTTTGATCAGGAGAGTTACAGGCAGCAGAGCATTTCCTTAGACCTATGGCTTGGAATCCAAGCATATCTGAAAGAAATACTTTTTTTGTGGTGGGAGGGACCCATTCATCAATATCAGTTTCAAGGCACTCAGCACTAGGACAGTTGTTGAAAACCTCTGGTTGTGTAATGCCAGATATAATAGGGCTTCTGGATTTCTGGCTGGGTGTTCTTATATTTTTTGGACAGCTAGAGGTGGCTTGCTGTGCATCATTTTCAGAGGAAACCCTTGTTTTTTTATAGTTAGCATCAAGATCTGAATAAAAGGTAGGTAATTTTTTGAAAGCTCCTTTTATCCCAAGAATTCTTGTTTGGTGGAATCCTGCAACTGGAGTTGACTGTGAACATGGAACAAAGTCTTGGCTATCTTCAAAATCACATTCTGAATCTGACTGAAAACGAGGTGGAGAGGAGCACGTTCTCAAAAACATAGAGGCAGACATGTTTTGCAAGGAAAATTTTTGTGAAGACTGGCCAGAGTTTTCAGAAAGTGATCTCAGTGAGAAATCAGATTCTGTATGATGATTTTCTGCCAAAGATTTTCCCTGTTGTAACAAAATATCCTGTGATTTCTTTGTAATTTCTATTGCAAAGTCCATTTCTTTAGCACTATCATCAAAGAGATCAGCAGAAGCATTGTAGCTACTTTCATGACGAGTAGAATAGTTCTGTGTTAAGTTATTATTGATTTGTCCATAAGGCATTTCTTTCAATGTATCTGTACTTCTACTTGGACTACTGCAGAGAGCTTCTAAGGGATATGTAAGTTTCCTGCAAATTGTGAAACTGTCACCTTGGTTCTTTGGCCACCTACTATATTGTTTATTTTCTAAGTTGCAAAGTTCAGAAACATCATAATATCTCCTACAACAGAAAGTTGTCAACTTTTCACTCACTTCTGAAAGTGATTTTTCTCCATATCCATTAAAATATTTGATATTGAGACAAGAATGCTCACTCTCTGAAGTATTGAGCTTAAGTGAAATTTCAGCCCTATGTGGCAGAATTCTGGGAGACGTCTTACGAGAAATTGTTGTTCTTAAACCTTTGGAAGATGGTAACAGAGCCGACAGACAAGTGTTTGGTAGAAAATATTCAGAAATATCTCTTCCATTACTACTTATAGAAACAGCCTCTGCTGTGTTATCTGGTTGTGGCTCCTTTTGAACACGAAGACTTGAATTTGTTTCACAGTTGGAAAGGAAGTTATCTTTGCCAGAGTTTGCTTTGACTGCTGTTTGTGAGGATCTTAAAGCTATAGGTGGTGTATGCAAGGCTCCAGTAGTTCTCTGGGGAGTCACAGATAACGTGCTGTGGTCTGCATGTAATTCATCAACATCATTATTTATGTGACGTTTCCTACTACTGGCGTCTGTCGGAATTATAGCAATCTCACTTTCGATAACTGCCAGAAACTCGTTTAAGCTTTCAGAGAATGGCAGATCATCCCAAATCTCGGGGTCACAATCCTGGGAGCCACCAGCTGTCTCTTCGACTCTGAGTGATGAAGGTGGACGACATGTAGATCTCTCCTGAAGGCTGGGGTGGGCATCTACATCATGATGCTGGTGACATGTTAGCTCATGCTGAGAATACCTAGTTTTAATTTCAACTGCACTGTGGAAAGATTTCGTATTACTTGGCTCAAAGGGCTCTTGCATTTTCAAAGGGGATAAATTAGAGTCAGTAACTCCAATTTCATGATGACTGCTGTGAACTGCACTTGGCTGATTAGCTTGTAAGCCAAGTTCTTCACCCAACTTTTGTGTTGTACTCTTTCTATCCATATATGAAACAAGGCCCCAGGAACCTTCTATGGCATCATGGAAGCTAGTGGAACCAGTGGCCTCTGCAAAAGAGATGTACTTTCTGTTCTGGGGAAGAGTAGCAATGGCCTTGTTTTGTTCTGAAGCTGAAAAATCATCATCACCTGTTAGTTGTGAAACAGAGGAAGTGAGTTCAAGTGATAGCTGCCAGAATCTTGAAAAATTATCTCTGCCATGGGACTCGAAAAAACAAGAACTGCTGTCAGGGCCACATATGCTAATGAGATCACTACTTGAGTGTGTTGAGCTATTAGGTGTCTGGTAGCTACCGTGAAGCTTCCTGAAATCAGAATGCTGCAAAAGCTGACGGAAATAGTCAATGACAGTGAAGCCTGCAACACCTGGGTCTGGTAAAACCATCTGGCAAGCCACCAGCCCTTTAACTTCTCTCCTGCGGTCAGGACACTGATGTAAGAAGTTACAGGAATCTGAACCTTGCCCATGTTGGTTTTCAAAATTCTGTGAAAGAAGTGAATGAATTTAAATGAAAATAAAATTTTGTTCCTTTGACTCGAATGAGAAACAGGGATTTAAAAGGTTAAAACAGATACAACTATAATCCCACCCCCAAATTTCAATTCCTCTAATGTTATAGGCAGAGTAGCATACGTAAAAGAAGTAAACCTTGGAGTAAAGAGACTTGTCTTCAAATCCTGCTTCTAACATTTACTAGTGTTGGGACTTTGCACAAGTTATTTAACCTCTCTGAGCCTTAGTTTTCTTGTTTATAAAATAAGGATAAAAGTGCAGGATTATCGTATGAGCAACAACACATAGAAAACCGCAGTGCTTAGCAAACAGTCGTTGCTCAATAAACGGTAACTATATTTCTCATCAGTGTCTGTAAGCTTTGAATGTTTAAGGGAATGTTCTCACTTGTTAAAAAACAAAAGAAAAAGAGAAGGAATTGTCTAAGATTTTTACAAACGAAAGCTCTGGAGCTCCTAGTTTCACCTTCTCTTTGGGTTTTTCTCACTGTTCAGTTGCAACTGGAGTTCTCTATTCTCTCTTTTTTTAAGATTTTATTTTTCCTTTTTCACCCCAAAGCCCCCCAGCAGACAGTTGTATATTTTTTGCTTTTTTTTTAGTTGTGGGTCCTTCTAGTTGTGGCATGTGGGATGCAGCCTCAGCATGGCCTGATGACTGGTGCCATGTCCGCGCCCAGGATTCGAACCAGCGAAACCCTGGGCTGCTGAAGCGGAGCACACGGACTTAACCACTCGGCCACAGGGCCAGGCCCCTCTACTCCCCTTTTTAAAACCTGATTCCAATGTCGACAAAATTTCCATTTGCTCCCTTCAGCATAGACAAGACAGAAAACAATTACTCCTTCAGAGTCAGTACATTCTTTTCACTTTTTCTACAGTCACTTTCATAATTATTTAAGACCATCCTCTCTAACCTATTCTAAGAGTTATCAATACTCAGATACTTTGCCTTCGGTATTAGTTCCCTCCTTCTCCTTTAATAGACGATAAAATTAAAAAGCTAGAGAGTTGAGGAAAAGTTTTACTACAGAATTTGAACAAAGTTTGGAGGGTAAAACAAACACCAAATATTAAAACAAAATATCTAACACTCCAAATTCATAATAAATTTAGATTTTTAAAGCTCTGAAAGCATTTAAACTGGGCTTTTCTGACTTTTGCAAGAGGAAGTTGTCACATATGATATTGTAACAGATCACCTATAGCCTATTTTTATACAGCTTAAAGTGCTTCTACAGGCTTTCATGTTTATGACACCTAAAAACTATTTAGAGAATTCAAATCATTTCATCACAATGGAAATGTTAACAGAATATGAAAGAGAAAGCTAGTCTCAATTACCGTAACTCCAAAAATAAAGCTTTGTCCAAGAAAGCAAGTTTCCACTGCTTTAGTTAACAGGTTCTGAGTTGTATCACTGTCCAGTGTTTCTGGAATTTCTTTAGGATCTTGAATGTATCTTGATTGGAAAGAAAATAAAAAAATGTGAAGAGATAAGCTTTGAAGTTTTAACTTGCCATAAAGTCACAAGATACAATTAGTTTGAAACTGTGGCATGAATCGTTTGAATTATTTTTAGAGAAAAAAAGTGACTGTAAGAGCTTGGCGTTTTGTTCCCTCTAGTTTCTGATAGCCTAGAAAGGCAAAAACAATTGATCAAGTGTGAATAAAGTAGATGCTGCCTAGGAATCAGGCCCAGCTATTATTCTGAATGTGCAGTGGGATTAATGGCGGGATCTCTAGCCCTTCTCTTCAAAGCAGATGGAAGTCTTTCCTCTTCCCTGACAATCCTGCCTGTGGTCCCACTGCTGCCTCTTTCTTCAAAACAGTTTGCTCTCAACTACAAGGAGAGGGACAGAGATTTCCTGTCAAGGGGAGGAGGACAGAAGCCTGAGGGAGAGATAAAGTTTCAGTTGCTTATTATACATCCGTGCATTCTCAGGACCACACCATAATAGGTCAAACTGTGCAGATGAAGTTGCAACGCAAGTGAGAGAAATGACAAAATTTCAACTTCTGATATGCAAATATTCCCACAAATAGCTTCTTCTGCCTCAAGGGACGTTAGCCACTTGAATGCTAACCTCAATTTGGATAATCCTTCAGTTTGAAAGGATCTTACTTTCTTATTCTATATTTCTCTAACTTGGATTAGAGTGTTGTAATTTAATATTCTAACTACAGCTTAGTTGGCCTGAATAAAAGGAGCCTGGTTTAACACCACAATATATATTCAGGAAATAAACAACTTTCTCTTTCTCATTTGATTACTTTTGAAAGGAACTGATGATCTGAGGTTGAGTGATCATCTTTTTACTAAATGCCTATGACCTTAAAAACACATATCTTCAAATTTTACTGATATACTAAAAGGAGTAGCTAGGGAAAAAAATGCTTTAAATATTCTTACCTGTGCAAACCAGTGGCTGTAAGACCAAAAAATGCATCTAAGCAGCTTCCAAATACAGTAATGCCAAATAATTTGTTTGATTCCGCAACTTTTAAAGAAAGTTTATATCTGTAACTGACATTTTCAGCCTCACCAGTAAAGCCACATTTTGGACAATTAGACCTGAGAAAGTGGAGAAAAAAAGTGTAAAGAGATGTTCACTAATTTTTTTTTGTATGATACAAAACAAATTTGGAAAAGTAAACATTAAAGATAATATTTTGTGTACAAATGTACCTACACAACTTACATTCCTCTTAAACTATTTCAGATCAACCTCTTTTGAATTTCCTAAGAGCTACCTTTACTGATTTAAATTAAGTAGCACCAAACTGATAGAAAACTGTGTGTGTGTGTGTGAGAGAGAGAGAGAGAGAGAGAGAGACAGAGACAGAGACAGAGACAGAGGGAGAGGGAGGTATGTCCTTATTGGGTAGCTAAATCATCATTTACATATTGAGGCATATTATGTCTGGGGTTGGGGGGCAAACTAACATAAGGAAGTGAGTACCACACCAACAGAAGACCTGAAATTTAAGGTCTATCTTCTGTTAAGAGAAAAACGTCTGTCGAGAATAATGCATAATCTTGACACATGTAATAAATATTTATATACAAAATACCTAGTTATATTTTTCTCACCATTATAACTTTACTTTCTT
Organism: Equus caballus; assembly: GCF_041296265.1. Classification (NCBI taxonomy): domain Eukaryota; kingdom Metazoa; phylum Chordata; class Mammalia; order Perissodactyla; family Equidae; genus Equus; species Equus caballus. Next base: position 64,660,343 of record NC_091690.1, read on the forward strand.
TAATTCCCTGGAATATGCTGAGAAGTTACTAGATTACAAAAATTAGGTATGAAACATTTTAACTTGTTTTTAAGACAATATGTAATTATGACCAAAGGCTTTCTTGTCAAAAACTACTGTGTGCCAAGTGTAACTCTACTGTCAAGTGTCAGCTGTGTGGTCTTGGAATAATTACTGAATCCCTTAAACCTCGATTTCCTCATCTGTAAAATCCAAGGGTGAAGAAGGATAAAATGAGACAAAGTCTAAGAAAAGAAAGTAAAGAAATGATCTAGTGCATATCTTCCAAATTAATCAGTTAGTCTGCTTCTCTCTCATAATTATATTAAATATTGTAATGATTACTATTGCTTCTACTTAATGTTTCCCACCTTTCTGGTTGTTTGCAATATCTTTTAACTCTGATATCCATCTTTCACGCTCTTAGTTTACCAAACTAACTCCTTAAAACATCCTATGGTAATGATTAGTCCTAGGATTTGATGCAAACAGAAAGTAATGTTGAAGATAGTTGTATAAATTTGATTGCTGCCAGACAGCCACTAGAGGGAGCCTAAAATCCATAGCTCAAAAGGCGACTATTTTGAACAAAGGTTAATCCTTCATATAAGAAGTTGCTGATTCACCATCATTAGATCTGCGCTAATTATTTTTTTCTTGTCACACTGAGGATGGATCTGTGCCAATCGATTCATATAATCTTACCCAAATCTGTTGGAGTTTGTGCTGTAGTCTGGCCATAGAATAAAGTGAAGGCAATTGACTCACTTGGGGATAAATACTTCATTAGTACCAAGCTCTAGTGAAATGAACTTGTTAAATATATATTAGAACTTCTTTAAAGATTATATATTAATAATGCATTCAGGTCTAATATAGGATTCTTAGAAAATCTTAGGATAATTAATATGCATCAGCATTTTGCAATTTACAAATGTTTTTAATATACATTATTTCATTCTGATAACAAGACATTTACCTCCATTTAGAAATGGAGTAATTGGGGTGAATTTTTGCCCAAGGCGACAGTGAATTTTATGACCCAAATCCAAGGTCTTTGATTCCTAGCCTGGAGTTTTTTTCCTGTATGATGTCTTATGACAACTATAAGAACAATATGGCTACTAATGAACCGTCTTGCAAATAGAAAATATCAATGACAGCCTAACAAAAACTAGGTCTATTGGAATTAATGCATATACACAGTAAGTACATACTTTAATATAATATATATGTATAATAAAGGTATTTATTTACATAGTTTCCTTTACTCCTTTTGGGAATAAGGCTGGATTGAAATAAATAAATGATAATATGGAGTAATATAGATCAGAGCTTCTCAAAGTTCAATATGCATACAAATCATCTGGGGATCTTGTTAAAATGAAGATTCTGATTCATTAAGTCTGGGACAAGGCCCAAGATTCTGCATTTCTAACAAGCTCCCAGGTGATGCTGAAGCAGCTGTTCCTCAGACCACATTCTCAGAAGCAAGGGTGGAGAAAACACATTCAAATCACAGTCCCCTGATATAACTTCTGGAGGCACCCCTATTTTCCAAAATGTCATAGTACGAAATAGCAGTTTTCAAATTGTTTGGTCTCAGGACCCTTTATACTCTTAAAAACTATAAAGAACCCCAAAGAGCTTTTGTCTATGTGGGTAACATCTATCTATACTTTTAACTATATGTGAGAAATTAAATGAAAGTGAGAAATTAAAATTGAGGAATCTAAAAAATGTTTATTAATTCATTAAAGATAACAGACCCACTATATGGTTAACAAAAAGAACTTATTTTTATGAAAAATAACTATGTGTTCCAAAACAAAAAAAAAAGTGCGAAAAGAGTGGCATTGTTTTACATTTTGCAAATCTCTTTAACACCTGGCTTAATAAAGACAGCTGGTTCTCACATCTCCTTCTCTGCTCAATCTGTTGTGCTATCACATGTCATGTAGCCTCTGGAAAACTCCACTGTGCACTTTTAAGAGAATGAGAGTAAAATGGCGAACAATGCTTTACAATTATTATGAAAATAGTTTTGACCTCAAGGAGCCTATGAAAGGATCTATCTGAAATAATACTCATAGTTTGCTACCTTTTTTGTTTGATCCCAGTTAAAATACAGTTTCATTTATTTTTCTAGATTTGTATACTTATATTTAGTCCAGAAGTAGAAAAATTGATGAGATTAGTGATTCTTAGTGTTTTCTTGATCTTGAAATCCTTTGAAAACCTGATGAAAGCAATGGACTCACTCTCTGAGAAGAATAGACATGCAACCATAACACAGTATTTTACATACTTTGGGGATTGGAGGATTCATATACACCTATAACTTATCCACAGACTCCAAGTTAAGAATACCCAGAATAGATGATTAAATAATGTCCCTTCCAAGTTTACAGTCCCAGGTTAAATTGAATGTATACAAAGCAATGAAAAATATTTTTTAAAAAATGTATCTCCAAGACTTCACATAACACTTCTCCCCAAAAAAGGAGAAAACTATCATCTATGTGTGTGAAATTCAGTTGGACTTGTTTAAATAAGTGATACAAACGTTCTGGGTATTTGGGGGATAGGGGAGAGGACAGGTACATAGCTACGATTCCCGTGTTAAGATAGGGAGAGAAAGTTCTTAGTGTCAAAGACAGATTTCCGGACTAAAGGGACTGTAAGTCCCATTAAGTCACCAAGAAGGGCGATTTACATCTGTTTGGGCTGGGTGGATAGCTTATCTGGACAAATAAGTCCCTTCCCTTGCTTATAACTTGGGAGTACACATACACACACACAGTCATATATATATAAGATCACACATACATACAAGTTAGTTTGGTCCTTCATGTGAAAAGATGATCATACCCACATATATATATACACACATATGTATACCTTTATATATGTGTAAATATGATCATCTTCTCACATGAAGGACCAAACTTCTTATACATATTTTTTTTATATTTGTATGTCTGCATCTTTATGTCATGTAATCTCTTTTCAAGTGAAATCTAACTTGGAACTCTTTCAACAAGAGCTTTCAATGGAGCTCTTGCTGGAACTCAAGTGGGGGTCCCAGAGCCCTACCTAGTATTCTCTAATTTCCGCTATTACTTCTCTAATCCCTCTGTCCCTCTAGAAGCACCTCCAGGGAGCCCTAAGGCTCTGCAGAATGTCATTTGAAAACCACCACTGTTCTAACCTTGGAGGTTAAAAAAATAAAAAATTTAACTCCATAAAATGCAAAACACCTATTATGGTGGTTGTTGCTAATGAGTTAGGGTTCAGTGAAATCTTTAGACATAAGACTTTTCGCTCTTTGGTGTCTCTAAAATCTTCTGCAAGAACAGAGTGTGGCATTCCTCTGTTATAAACCTGCTGTGCTGTAGCAGTGGGGAAAAGAAGGTGAGGAATTTGTTTCCTGTGTTGGTTTACAAGTGATTCCAAGTAAGAAAAAAGGAAAGCAGTAATAACAGAAAAGATAAGCATCAGAAATTATGGGGATAGATTTTTTTGTGTCCTGTCAATGTAACATATATAGAGAATAGGTTATATTTCTGTGGACTATGTTTTCACAGGCAAGGACCAAGCGCTGTGGGTTTTATGTACCTAAACGGTCCAGTCAGAGCTCCCCTTTCCCGGGGCATCTTAAACTCTGGGAAAGAGAGAGGGAGATATGATTCTCGATACAAATCACTGCTAATTTGGAGCCAATACAGTGATTATGATTATAGACAGCAGCCAGACTGTTTACGCCTGAATATGTTTCTGCCACTAACTAGCAGGCTGTGTGATCTGGGGTAAATTACTTAACTTTTCTGAGCTTTAATTTTCTCTTTTGAAGGTTAATATTAACAATAGCATCACCTCATAGCACTGTTGTATTAAAAGATATATTGCTTACAAAGCTCCTAGCATACTGCGTCACATATGGTAAACATTCATTAATATTATCTATTGTTATTACCAGTCTACACAGGTAACAATGGCAGTATTGTCTGACCTCAGTTTTTGTTGCAGATTATCTTTAAAAGAAATGACTTAGGAAAAAAATCCAGAGTTTTAAAAATAGTTCACATCTATATATTACCAAGTACGTATCACACAATGTTCTAAGCATCTCACATACATTAACTCATTAGATTCATAAAACAACCCCATCAGGCAGATATTACCTTCCCCATTTTGAAGCCTAGACAGATAATCTAAGTGACTTGCCCAAGGCTATACAGCTATAAATGGCAGGGTTAGGATTTGAACCCAGGGAATTTGGCTCCAGAGAATTATGCTTTTTAATCACCATGATACACTGCAATAGGTAAAGTACATTTCTAATAGATTTGTAATAATAACAGCTACCATTTTTGAAATCCCACTATATGTCATGTATTGTCATTACCTCTAACTCTACAATTATCTCGTATTGTGGGTATTAGTATCCCACTTTAGAAGTGAGTAATTAGGTTCACAGAAGTTAAGTGTCTTGCCCGAGATCATAAAATTAGCAAGTGCAGAGCCTATCTGCAACCCTGTTGTGTTCTCTGAAGCTTGAAATTGTTCTATTACACCACACTGCTTCTAAGAATAGATCCTGATCAAAGGCAGATAGCCCCTGGGTTTTAGTATTTTCAAATAATAGGTAGCAACCTGAAAATGGGTGCACCTAAGACACTACCATATTGTCATTTATTCTTTCATTTAACAAACATTTGTTGCATATTTTCTATGGACTAGACCCTAGGCTGGATGCTGAAGATTTAATGACGAGTAACACAAACAGGGTCGTTCTCTCAGAGTTTACAAATGAGTACTTGAGAGAATGGCTTCATAAAGGGACAAGGATAATCACTGGAAGGATGACTTAGAGTCTAGATGTGGGCTGGAACTGCCAACTCCTCCTCATTCAATGCTAACTAGACAAAAAGAACAGCTAAGAACATCGGTGGCCTACTATCTTACTTACATACTACTAGGTACTTACTAGATATCCTTATCCTCTCCTCCAGGCAGAGAGCGCTCTTAAGGAACTCCAACCCTAACCCCCCTCACTTTGTACTCTAAAGATCAGAGAAGAATCTTAGGCTCTCGGGTATACTTGGCCTGCATCTGAGCACCATAATAAAGTATTATGTGCCAAGCCCTGTTCAAGCTGCTGCTGAATACAGAGATCACTATAACATAGTCCCTATTCTCAAGGAGTTTATTTATTTATTTTAAAAAATAATCTGGGGACCATGCAAAAATAAACCAACAACAAATAGAAAACCCCTATACTATTTCCAGGGATATCCCAGAAGCAGGCTAAGTTTTTGCATCAGGATTGGGACTTAATCTTTAAGAAGTTATTTTTCTTCTCTGAAGCAGGTACTTAGCAAAGACTTAAAGGTAACCTGAGACTTCCCTCTAGTAATAGAGGATTACCAGGCAATTTTATTCTAGGATTTACAGAAGAACCAACCCAAGAGAATCTTATGTCCTAGTATGGTGAATTTAATCCTACTTGCCTTTGAGGCATAGGAAATCTACAGTGATGCACACTTGAATTTCCCCTCTCATGTTTACAGGCTTTACTTTTACCTTTTGGAGACCAGGATTACCCGAGAGAAGCACTTTTGACATGAAGGATATACAAAACTCGAATTCTGGAGAGCAAGAACTGAGGCAAGAAGAAATTTTCTTCTTCTATTCATGTGCTCTCACCGTGGCCTGCAAAACAAAATAGCGATGGGATGAATGTAAAACAAAACAGCCATGGGATGAGTGGCAAATCTTTAACTGTATGTGCCTAATTCACTTCTTAGGAAAACTACTTAACCTCTACTGTAAAGCCAATAGACGTCTTTTGCAATAAGTGTTAATTTATCAAAAAACTATTTTTCTTTTCCCGCTTAATTAAAAGTATTTATAGTAAGATTTAGAACAGAAGTTCAAACAAATGCTCCATCCCAGTAATTCAAGAAAGACAACATTTAGCTTCTCTTGTGTCTTCATAAGAATAGGACTTGCTTCTACCATTAATAGAAGGGAACTTAAATGAACTTACGTGAATCTTTTAAAGAAACTAAATTGGTGGAAAATGGTTCTTTTTAGCTGAAAAAAATCACTTTAACGGATTTCCGTGTGCACATTTTTATATAGCTTGAAGAAAAAACAAAACACAATTCAGATTTTGCAAACAGAAAAATCAAAATGCTGCACTGTCAAAGGAGAGTTCAAAGTGCTTTAAGATCCTTGTAAAAAACACATCAGAGATGTGAAGCAATAAAATAGCAATGTTGTTCTCTTTTATGCTTTGTTTTTAAAAATTCAAATGGTGGTTTATCAAAATTTAAAAACTGATTAGCTTATTTACAGCATAACATAATTGTGCTGAAATAGTCTCTGTACATGTTCAAGATAAAGCTATGTCAATAAATTTTCATTTGTAAACTCATGGCAAAAGCTTTCAATTTCTGAAAGCGGTGGAACTGTTTCTGAGATTGGCATCAGCAAATTTTGACAAAGTAGAAGTTATCGGTTTAAAAATCATAATACAATCTTTTACGTATAGCTCTTCCTAAGGATGACTGTGACTTTACAAATATGGTAACTATGGAAAGGAGATCTGAAAGTGATAGGAAGCCTATCCATCAGTCAAAATAATATTTCTGTGAAAATAAAATCTTGCCCCCAAGGCAGTAAGACAGAAATTTGCAAAGATGAAAGATAAACAGATTTATATAAATCACTAATCTGTTATTAAAGGGAGCATAGAAAAAATAAACTAACCCTGCCTAATTCTTTTTTTTTTCCTTAAAGATTGGCACCTGGGCTAACAACTGTTGCCAATCTTTTTTTTTTTCTGCTTTATCTCCCCAAACTCGCCCTATACACAGTTGTATATCTTAGTTTCAGGTTCTTCTAGTTGTGGGATGTGGGACGCCGCCTCAACGTGGCCTGAGGAGCAGTGCCATGTCCGCGCCCAGGATCCGAACCCTGGGCCGCCGCGGCGGAGCGGGCAAACTTAACCACTCGACCACGGAGCCGGCCCCTGCCTAATTCTTTATTGTTATCTTTGTTTTGAGACCCTTAGGTATGCATGACTAATAAGGTTCTACCAAATACAGATACTTATTTCTAGATTTGGTTGACATCTTAGGCCACATGGTAGTCTCAAAGGCAAGGCAGAATAGGTGATATAGGACACAAGGTGAAGGCAGAAAGAAAGGTCACAGAACATTGCCATTATTAGTGCTACTAACCTCAAGTTTCTTGCCAACTCAACAGATGATGGAATGTATGTCAGCAAAGCCATCTTCCCTCTACATCTCTAAAATCCAGTTTGAAGTAGTGTGTAACATGCTGGTATACCTACCTACGAGCAAGCGGACATAAAATAAGGCAAAGCTCCCTCCTGAAAACGTCATTTCTTCCCTGCTTAAATTCTTGCTATTTAGAATGAAGCCTCAGTTCTTTACCCTGACCCATGAGGCCCTGGGTCATCTAGCCCCTCCTCCTTGACCTCACTTTGGACCACCTCCCCCTTAATCAATGCATTTCAAGCCAAGCCAGAATTCTTTCTGCTCCTCAAACACACCTAACGATTTCTCTTCTCGGGCTTTTGTGCTTACCTTTCTCTTTGCCTAGAATGTTCTTCCCTTAGTTCTTCAAATGCCTGGCTCATTCTCATCCTTCAACCTTTAACTCTAATGTTACCCCTCAGAGATCACCACTTTATCTCAAGTAGACACAGCTTCCTCTTCGTTTCTATGATATCACCTAATTTATTCCTTTGTGGTACTAATCATTTTTGTGATATACGCAACCGTGAAAATGCATGTATCATCTGATATATTTTTGTTTGTTCTACTTCTGCTAGTCTGAAAGGTTCATGAAGACAGGGGCCTATCTTATGCTATCTATCTATCTATCTATCTTGTGCTCTACTATAGCCCCAGTGCTTGGCATCTATTAAGTGCTCAATAAACAGTCATTGACTAAATGAAAACTATAAGCAAAATCTTGCAATTTAAGAAAGCTTTTATAACAGAGTAGGTATATGACATATTATAGGATTTTTCTCCTTTTTCATTTAAAGCTCCCTTAAGAAAGACTTTATTAACAAAAAGAGGATGGCTTTTTGTTTTTCCTACATCTTATGCTACTGCACTTCTATAGTCCTACCGTTTGTTTTTTGCGTCTATTCTATTCTATTTTCTATTTGGTTTTATTCCCCCTAATGCCTTTTCTCGATTCTCCTCCTTGTTCTTTATGCGCCAGCTAACAAGAACACAAAAGTAATCTGAGTTGTGTTCCCCGTTCCCCTCCCTACCCCCAAATACTCCCCCACCACAATATGTTTCACATTTCTGTGCCTTTGCTTTTTTTCACTCTTTACTCTGTCTAAAATCTTCCTTCACTCTCCTGGCTAATGCTTATTCTTCTATAAGATCCTTCGTAGGGGGTCTCCATCCCCAGGAAGCTGTCCCAGGTTAAGTGACCCTACTTCCTAATTTATCACTTACCACATTATAGTAAACTCATCTGTTTAACAGGTATTTCTGGAACCAGAATAAGATCATAGAAGGACCATCTTTTTATACTCCCAGTGCCAAGCTCAAAAATTGTCAGCCTGAACTTCAACTATTATCTTTCTTCCTGATTTTCAGCTTTCTTCTTCCTAAGCCTGTTTTACCATATACCATTAAATATAAAATACAATTTTACCAAAATAATTTTATATTTGTATATGCATTAGAGTGTACAGAGTAGTTTCATATTTAAAACTTATTTTAATCATTATTTACATTTTATCCTCATTTCCAATTTTTTTCTTAATTGTGGTCCTATTATGAGCAGAGATTATCTTCTTTAGGGCTCTAAAACAGAATTTTATATTGTACCACAACTATATGGACATTCACCAGATCACATTCTTTACACAATTGTTATCACACTCAAACTTTAGGCAAGGGATTAAACCTGTAAGATGACTAGGACACTGTGCTAAGTGCCACGAGGAAAACAATAAAAAATAAGATATTTCCTGTCCTAAAATGTTTATTAATTGGGCAGACAACTCATCAATAAATGAAAAATTTACATATGCAGAGATATTTGAGATTAATTTCCAAATTGTCCAAGCACTAACTGCTATATTTTTAAAGGTAGGTTGGTTAAATCGTCTTTATTTAAGGTTTTATTGCCCTCTAGTGGATCAAATAACTATCTCTAGAAAACTATTTATAACAATGGCAAATTTGAGAATTGAAATGAAAAAGGTCATTTAACTATTTTTACTATTTGTATTTCAACTGGCAAACTTTAGAAAATGGCAAAAAGACTTCCCATTCATCATCTGGTGGACCAAAATGCAATAATACTCTTCAGGCAGTTACTGTTAGTTATTCCCTGTGCTGTTTCCATGGTATTTCCTTTATGGAACTTGTCATTTAGTTTCTTTTGTCTCCCTCTCTACTGCTTGCCTTGCAGCATGGTGAATTCATGTTTGAGGCATAACTGAATGAAGCATCAGGAAGGAGTAAATACTAAAGTTAGGAAAATATAGCAACAGACTTGGGAACAATTCCAACGTGGTATCTCTTGCAATTTATCTTTCTTCTCAATTTTATTGGGAAGGATGGTGATATAGTATTACATTTCTTTCAGCTCCATCATAGTCAGCAAACCACATTCCAATTTAATAAGCTCAGTATATTTACTTATCAGTTATTTATTGCACAGCTGCTAAATACCAGGCATTGGGGATAACATAAGTGATGGATAAAAGAGATAAGGTCACTAGACTTCCAGTCTGGTGGAAGAGACAGATATTAAACTGATAATCACAAAAAAATTTAACTGATTTTGTGGCAAATTCTATAAAGGAAATGTAGGTAATACCATGAGAAAACATAACAACGGGACTGAGCTAGTCTTAGTTTAGAGGGATGGGGAGAGAGAGGAGGATAGTTAGGAAAACACATAAATCTTTTTTTGAAAAGTATTTTCTCTCAGAGTTGTCACATTAAAGGTGATTTTTATTTTCTTCATATATTTACAATATTTTATAAATTACTTTTATAATTAGAAAAATCAATAAATATAATAAAAATACTGAGCAGGGAACTTAGCAATAACAGAGAAAACCTTGGGTCCTCTTCACCTCTCACACATAAAAGTAGAAACAAGGTTGTTGAGATGGAGACGGAGAAAAGTGTAAATGTTACCGTAGGTTGATGGGAACTAATTAGGGTCTCACTTTGCTTTTGTTTTGAAGGCCCAGAGATTATCCAAGTCAATAACCAGGAATGAAGACTCTGATAGACTTACACATTAAAATATGAGGGGTACAGGTGGACACGTTATAGAGCATTTTTAATTTAACATGGAATACTCTAGAATACTTGCTTTCTCTCCTAGTCAAGTCATATGGGGAGCTAAACCAGAATCCAAAGATGCTTTCCTAATTTACCATGAAAAAGTATCATCACAAGGAAGGGACATATCTTGAGCCTATATTTTTCTTTTGGGTATAACTACATGTTAAGCCAAATTGTAACGCTGCTTGAGGAAAGGGCGTAAGGTAAACCAAATATTTAACGGAATCAGGCTAATATAGCTGATGCATCCTTTTCACACTAAAGAAGGTTTTGTCAATGGGCCCAGATATATAAGCTCATTGATTTCCACCCCTGCATCCTATTTTCATACTAGCCAAGTGTTTTTCAAACTTCAGTGTGCGTCAAAATCACCAGAAGGGCTTGATAAAACACAGATTTCTGGGCCCCAATTTCAGAGTTTGGTTCAGTAAGTCTGGGATGAGGGCCCAAGAATTTGCATGTCTCACAAGTTCTCAGATAATGCTTATGTTGCCCACACTTGAAAACCACTTGCCTAGCCACTGGGGCTGTCTGATGGTGAGCAACACTTGTGATTAACACGGTCATAGCTAAATCTTAAAGCCTGAGAGCATTTCAGTCTCTTTCATATTACCTTGTAATTCTTTGCTCTAATCCTATTATCTGGTGGCTTTTCAGCTTAACTCCCTCATTACCAAGTTCTTAGAAGGCACCTTAATAGTCTATGAAAAACCATGCCCATGTATGTACTCACACCAACACACTTTTTTCTCATTTGAGCTAGATTAGAAAATCTGGAATAATTCTTATTAAATGTTAGATCATGGAGAAAAAATTAATTAAGGAATGTGAATTGGCTTATGGGGAGGGTGATGAAGAGAAGATGGAGAAGTGCAAGATGTGGATCCTATTTTAATGAAGTTTGTAATCCGGTTGGGCTCATAATTTCTTTTGCAGGCTTTATGGTTCTCAAAGTGCTTTTACATCATTATCTGATCCACTTAGAGAAATTAACTAATTCAAGGTCAAGAAGCAGGTGGAATCAGGTCTGGAATTCATGCCTTCTGATGGTAGTTCATCAGTCTTTCTAGTCCATTACATTGTTTGTTCAAGCTTCACACTTAAATTATTTGCATTTTTCCCAAGGCTGTGGCCAAAGGATGAAATCACTCCTTTAAAAAACTAGTCCCCAGTTCTAACGACATACGGCAAAAGAGATATGACTAACTATTCTCCCTTTCTTCATTCCTCCTACACTGTTCTTGCTTTGCAAGAAAATCTTTGTCACTTTGTTGCTTTCAGATTTTCTGTTCCATAGTTTACAGGCCAAGAGTCCTCAGTTATGGGAAGGGTGGCTATTTTGAGTTGTTTTCTTAAAATTATCTAATGGTGTCTTCCAAGGTCACATACTTTGTATAATTTTTCTAAAGGCAGTCATAACAAGTCTCTGATAAATGATTTACTGACATTAACATGAAAATTCTAGAAAAGGGAGAGGCAGGCAGGAGACAGAAAATCAAATTAAAAAAACCAAAGGGACAAAACCTCTTTTGTTTCAAGAAATACTGGTGAAAAACATTTTTAAAACGTTACTCAGATAATCTTAGTGAGTGCAACACAGTTTGTCCATTGCATTTATGACAGGTAAAGTTCTATTCTAGGGATGGGGAGGGCCACACGGTTACAGAAAGAAAAACAGGCTCTTGAGTTCAAGGAATTTATAATCTATTGGCTAAGACAGACAATATATAACTACCAATGAAGTGACACAAAGGTACACACAATATTTGCAAGCTTCAGACTTCCATATCTCAATGCTTACCTGAAAGCCAACTATATATGACGTCTCATAGACATCTCAAGGTTTAGTAGGTACAAAACTTGAATTCTTAGTTTCCTCTCAAACCTCTTTACTTGCAGTTTTCTCCATCTCAGTAAATGGCACTACTCACCAACCAGCAAATCAGGCCAGATATCTAGGAGTCATCCTTGATGACTCTTTTCCTCAAGTCCCACATTATACCCATCAGTAAGTCCTTGAGTCTATTTCCATATCTAAAAACCATCATTTACTTCCCCCTCTATGTATCATACCACCACTTTAATCCAAACTGCCATCATCTCCTGCTTATGGTGCTGCATTAGTCTTGTAACTGTGAGATTAGCTCCCTGCCCACCTCTCATACAACTGTCCTTTCTGAATCTTTTCCAGCAAGACTGGTCTTTTCCTAGGTTCTCAACATTAAGATGCCAAGCTCTTTCCTGACTCAGGGCCTTTGCAAATTGATTCACTCTGGGATGTCCTTCCTTTTCTCTCTTGCATGGCTGGATCACTCTTATCTTTTAGGCCTCAATTTAAGTGTCAACTCCTCAGAGACCAACCTAACTCAAGTAGGTTCTCCTGTTATTCTTAAGTCCACCCATACAAGGTTTAAGTTTCATTAGGACAGGATTCTGTCTATCTTGTTCACCACTGTTATTCCAGCATCTAGGAATACTTGGCACAGAGGAGGGAGGCACTTAGAAACTATCTGCAGAATGAATAAACTAACTACTGGGTGCTTTGTGACTCTATCCTGCAGGGTCAGGAAAGTCTTCCTGACTTAAAAGTCTTCATAAACAGAGACCTAAGGAATGAGTGAGAATTAGCCAGGCCGGGGACCAGGTCAGAAGAGGTCTGGAGGTGAGGGATGATGGTGCAGTTGAGGAACTCAAAAAGACATTCTGTAACAGCTGGAGCCCAGGTCTAGAGTGGTGAAGAACAAAGCTGGAGAGGTAGGCAAAGGCCAGACAGAAAGGGCCCTGGAAACCAAGTTAAGGAGTTTAGACTTAAACCTGGGGGCACACAGGAACGATGGAAAGGTTTTACACGGGGAAATGGCATGATAAGATTTGCGCTTTATCAGCCTGGCCATGTGGAGACTGGATTGGAAAGAAACAAGACTAAAAGAAGGAGAACCATCTAGGAGCCTCCCATCATAGCTCTGTAGCAGTCATGGTGCTGAACCAAAGTAATGACAGTAAAAGTGGCGAGAAATGTACGGATTTGAGATATTCCAGAGGCTGGTATGAGTGGCTGGATGTGAGAGAGAAGGAAGGAATCTAGAAAACTTTCAAGTTTCTGGTTTGAGCACACCGCTCCATTAAGCACTTTTCCCTTTGGGCCATCCATGCAGTTTGGGAAAGACCCCTTTTGAGCACATAATTATTCGGCATGGCAGCCAGCTGAATGTGCATCTCTGAGCTCCTCCAAAGCTGGAGTAGCACCTTTTCTTCTCCGTATTCCGGCTCCAGATGCTCACCCATGTCTAGCTGGATGCCACAGTAAATGTTCAATAAACGCTCGCGCAGCGATTGCAACACCACTGTCTAAAACGAAAATGATCGGCCTTTTTCCTCTTCTCCCTTCATGGCCTTCCTTTGACAGAAAAGACCCACCCTTGGAAAAACAACGTATAATGCTCTGAGTCTCATTCATAATAAAGCTGAAGGCCTCATTAGGAGTGTCCAGCCCTTGCGCCCCCCAAGAACCTCTCCCCGCAGCTCCTCACCTGAGGCAGAGGGCCGGGACCCTGCCCGGGCGAAGCTCCGGCACTCAGCTGGCAAGACTCAGCCGCAAGCCCAGCGCCCTCCAATCGAATCTCCCGCGTCCCCTTCCGCCGGAAGTGACGCTTTGGCCGTGTTTCCTCAGAGCCAATCAGAAGACGCGCCGCCGCGAGATTCTGAGCATGGGGAACCACCATTTTCATTAGACTTGGGGTAAAGCCTGGGCTTGGGGAATGTTCTTCCTCGACTGGTGGAGCAGTAGGACAGTCTCTAAAGCTGTTTTTGGGGCAGCGCTGAGACAGCTGGGCGTAGAGCTCCCGGGAAGGCATAGCAGCCGGCGGGAGCGCCCCTCGGACTGGGGTTCAGCGGGGCGACTGGAAGAGGCGTGGAAGCTGGGTGAGGGGGTTGGCGGAGCGGAGAAGACGGAAAGGGCTCGGCCCGGGGCGGGGGCGGGAGGAGGGCGGAGGCAGGGCCTGCAGCGGGCTCCTGGGTGCCGGGAGAAGAAAGGGGGCGTAACCTAGCAAGGACGGGTCCGAGGGAGATTCGCGGCCTGAGTGGGCCCCAGGCGACCTCCGTAAGGGATGGGTTTGGCAAGCCAGACGGAGATTTGGAGTGAACCACTGACGGACTACCGTAGGAGGTGATCAGGCTGACATACTCGAGGGGCGGTGCAAGGAGCCACACCGAGCGGTCTGCGAAGCCGTACTCCAGTCTGAATACCCTCCTGTCTGAATGACCCAGTGCAAGCCTCTGCGCCTCTCCGAGCCTCAGTTTCCTCATCTATAAATGGGAACAACAATCATACACGACGCATGAGATGCTGTGATGGTTCAGTTAGATGAGATAATGTGTGTGCCATTATGCCCAGTGACATGTAGTGAACGATCACTAAATTGTCATGGTAGTTATTATTACTATTCTATGCGATTTGCAGAGGGCAAGGGGTGTGGCAATGGAATTGAGTCGGACAGGGCTGGATTTGGTGGTGACGATGCAGGCGGAGATTTAGGGTGAACAGGCGGAAAGGTAGGCTTGGATGCTGTATAGGACGGGATTCGGCTGTCAGTAGGAGGCCCTGGGGATGATAAGGGCAGACTTGAAGTGTGACTACAATGTAGGTGGACTCTAAATAGGGGGTGGCACGACAGGGAAATGAAATGCGGCGTTCCCTGGGCTGGAGACGGGGGCGCTGTGGCTTGGGTGACTTGGGTTTAGGCGGCGTTACTGAGGGGCGTGGTGGCTTTGGGTTTCCTTGGGGAGGAGCCTGTCTGCGGCAGGCGGAGCTGCGGGCTGGACCCTGCTCAAGCTGCCTGCATCTGCCGGTCTCCTTCCCACTCAGACTGCAGCCGCCAACCTGAGCCATGGAGCACCGCGCCCTTCTGCTCCTGCTCCTCGCTTTCCTGACGCCCGGGGCCCCCATCCCCGTACCGCCGGCCCTGAAGGCCCTCAGCAACCTGCACTTGTCAACCAGATTAACATCCCGCCCCGCTATAGACATAAAGTACTCGATTCACTACATCCAACAAAAGGTAAGGCGGGTGGGCGGGAGGGACTAGGGCTTCTCAGTCCCCAGCCCAACCGACGGGACCCCAGGCACGGGAGCCCACCAGGAATTTCAGACCCCTGATGCCTAGGACTTGTCCGGTCTTTGGCTCACAGTTTCCAGATGGTGGCCCTAAGTCCCCGTTCTGTTTAAAATCTCTCCTCCCGTTATCAGTAATTTAATATCAACCCTGGCTCCACACTGTCTTCTGCAGTTGGCCACAACAGTCACTTCAACTCCTCCTCCTAGAGAATGCCCTAATCCAAATTCCTTTCACCTCCCACCAAATTCAAATTATTTAATGCCAGCTCTGGTCCCTGCTCCGTGGTGACAGTCATCCTTTGTCCAAAAACAGCCCCTAAATACAAATTTCCAATCTTATTAGATAATATCTAGTATTTATTAAACTTAAAATGCCAACCTGTCATTTCATGTTCAGCTCAAAGTTGATTTTTAATCCTTTTATTAAGAGTTTTTAACCTTCCCTTTTCTGCATAGGACAATATATATGTAGCCATGCTTGTAAAGGAAGTTGTAGGAGTATGTCAAGATTTGAGGGTGGGAGCGGGGGTGGGGGTTTAGCATCTCCATGGCTCTGAAGCTTGAGTTTAGAGGTTTAAGATAGGTTTGATGCCTTTGTGCTTGGCCTTAGCATAAGGGATTCCCAACAGGCCTGGATGGAAAAGTCCATGCTGTGTGAAATGACAGGTTCTCTTACAGTTCTGTATTTCTAGGAGCCTGTGTAAACATGTAAAAATCTCCGTGTAAACAAAGATTTGGGAAAGATTGGGATTAGAGAGTGCAAGAATCTAAGATTTGGCTTTAGGAGTCAGATAGACCAGGATGCCACTCTGCTAGTTCTGTGACCTTGGATAAGTCACAGTACTTCTCTGATCCCAGTTTCTTGATCTGAGGATTTGGTGATGTTTAAATGAGAGCAGATGACATGTCCCTAGCAGAGTATCTGGCCTCAAGTAGGCACTTATTAAATTGATGGTTACTGATCTATAGGAATTTTGAATAGGAATTTGGGATAGAGGGATGGCATGAATTTGTAGAATAACATGTAGGAAATGGTTTTTAACCCAGAAATTTAAATTAGAGTTTATGAGGAAGAGAAAGCATTTTAGTTGTAGCAGAGTTACCAGGAAATGGGTATTTTTCTCAGGCAACTCACTTAAATTAACTCTCTAGGCTACAGTTTCCTCATTTGTAAATTGAGAGATTTGGACGAGGACCAATGTGTTTTACATTTTACTGAGGAAAATTAAGGGCTCTTTGGGGAGCTGTCTCAGAGGGATGGTGGGTGAAGGCCCAAGCTGAAGCCACGTCAGGGTGCTCTAGTACCCCCTTTCTCCCTGACCTCTTTCAGCCTGAGCTATATGACTGTATCTGTTTTATCTACTGGGATTCTGTTTACGACTGTTTGCAGAGTTTGATTGCTGTAGTAAAACTGAAGGGAAACTATCCAAACGAGTGTCTCTAAAATCCCTTTAGGAATGATGAAAAAGAGAGAACTATCAGCAGAAAAGGGGGGAACGAAGGGGTAGAAGAGACCAGATGATCTCTTAGTGCCAAATTTATATTCCTTCACTGTAAATTCTTTTCTTGATCACTTTGCTCTTTAGAAATATAATTTAAGGTCAGTTCTTTTTCCATTTTTGGTGATTTGCAAAATCTGTTTGGCTTTACTCAGCCACCTTTACCCTTCTGGCTTACATTTAGTTAATATATTAGGACAGATTCCACTTGTATGTTTATTACCATAATAATAATTTTCCTTACATCAATTACAATTGAGTTTTATTTTGTTTTTTAAGAAAAACTTCGTATATGTATTTATTGCATATAATGGTTATATAGTAGCTAATTTCTGGACTGTAGATTTTTAGTTGGGACTGACTATGTATGTGTAAACCAACTTTAATTTTTTTAGTTAGAGCACGTGAAATACTTTTTATGCCTTTTAATATTAAATATTATTATTATAACTGTAAGGCTCAGTTTTTATTTGAGGTTTAATTTTTATCAAACTTTATAATGATTTTCTTTATCTGTGGTTATATCTGTCCAGCTGGCTAAGCTATTCCCAGCTGTCCTTATATGCACATAAGCTCCATGAATGGTCTCTGTAAAAAGTTTAGCCCGTGGCCCTATCCCTCTCCTGCTGAGAAATCCTTCATAACTCTGATGACTTGCAGGATAAAGGTCAAACTCCTTGGCATTGTTCCCCACTGCATAACCCCAGCTGGCCTTTCCAGCTTCGTATCGTGCCATAAGCCCCACTTGCCCCCTGCCCCCCAACACACACATACACTTTTAGCAACACAGACTCAGTTGAATGTTGCTGTGTCAGAAATTCTATCTAGAGTACCATCCCTCTTCTCCACTAGTTAAACTCATACTTCTATCCCAGCTGAAATGTTACCTCTTCTGTGAAATCTTCTTAAATTTAGAGCAACTTAGTTGGTCTTTTTTCACTCTGCACGCTTACTATTTTGTATGTATCCCCCAGCCAGGTGGCACCCTCCACTACCCAGAAGAACCCATAAAAAATATAAAGCACAAGATTAATATTTGTTGAGGGAGTGAATGAATGACTATCCAAAGAAAGCCTAAATGAAGCAAAGTCTACCATCATTTAATTGACATAAATCATTTTTTGTTTACTTTTCATTTTTTACTTCCTGTCTTTACCAATTATTTTTTCTCTTCTTTAGAAATCTTCAAATGGTTGATTTAGTAGGAATATTTGATTTCTTTTATCCAGAATAACTGAATCAGGAGACTAGACAAAGGATAGTATATCACTTGGGCACTTCAAGGCTCTGGGTGCATGTGTGATGCCAGTGTTGTAAAGAGCTCCTTGGGATGGGTGGCCTGTGGTTACAAGGTTTCTCTGCTTCTGCTTACCCTCCACCTCCCACCCCAGCCCCTCAGATAAGACTGTGTGTCCTGAGGAAAGAGAATGGGTCCTTTCAGGCCATCGTCTTCCTCAGGGGTGAAATAGAGAATAATATCTACTGTATTAGTCGGGGTTCTCTAGAGAAACAGAACCAATAGGATGTGTCTGTGTGTGTGTGTATATCTCTTTCTCCTTGGAGAGAGACTGATTTATTTTAAGGAATTCGCTCATATGATTGTGGAGGCTTGATAAATCTAAAATCTGCAGGGTAAGCTGGCAGGCTGGAGACTCAGGGAAGAGTTGCAATTTGAGTCCAAAGGCACTGCCTGCAGAATTCCTTCTTGCTCAGGAGAGGTCAGTCTTTTGTGCTATTTAAGCCTTCACCTGATTAAATGAGGCCTACTCACATTATGGAAGATAAATCTGTTTTACTCAGAGACTACTGATTTAAATGTTAATCTCATCCAAAAAACACCTTCACAGAAACATTCAGAATATTTGGCCAAATATCTGGGCACCGTGGCCCAGCAAGTTGACATGTAAAATTAACTATCACATCTACCAATGTTGTTGTGAGGGTTAAATATGGTAACACATGAAAGCACGTGCTCACTGCCTGGAACGTGGTAGGAACTTAAAGAACTTGATGGCATAACTGCTGGTTCCTTCCCCATACTGTCCTAGAACCACACTCTCCAGAGTGTCATACATTTCAGATTCATCCGCATGCATGACAGTTGCAGTAATGCCTCTTCTAGAAACCTAGTGGTCAGTCACCTATACTCAACTCTTCCTCTTTAACTGCTGACCAGTGTTTATGTTAGAACTCTGCGTCTTAGCCCAGCGTTGAGCTCATGGTCCCCGGCTGCGGCAAGGCCTTCCCACAGCTCCTTCCTTGTATGCTGTGAGGCAATCACACCAGTGGGCTAAGCTCTTTTGATTTATGTACATCTCTTACGGTTCTACTTTCAACTCCTGTTCTAGGTTCCCCCTTCCCACTCTTGTCATGGTGTCCCTGATGTCTAGTAAAACGTAGCGGTCTTGGGCCCCTTGCAAAGGCCTATTGCTCTTTCTCCTCCTCCTCTTCTTCTTCTTACTTTTTCCCTCTTCTCCTCTTATTGGTTCATCTACTGCTGGCCTTCGCCTTAGAACTGGAGTATACCGTCACAAATATTATGTAAATTCTGAACTGATTTCTGGTTTTTCTCACAGAATCATTGTCAGAAGGGGTCTTGGAGATCATGTAGTCCATTCCTTAGATGAATTGACCTGGATCTATATTATGGAAGGTCAGGAACTTGATAGAGCTTGACTGCCATAGAGGTTTGAGAATGAGTTATGTTTCTACTTCTACCTGAATACCTTCAGACAAGTTACTCTGAGCTTCCATTTTTATAATCAGCAAAATGGGGATAATTATACTACTCATCCCACACATTTGTTGTGAAATAAACTTTTATGTGTAAAGTGTTTATTTAGCACAGTTTATATCACTTGGTAGACACTCAATAAATGGTAGATTTATTTTTATTTTATCCTGCAGTTTTTTAATGTGTGTGGCTTTAACTTAACTCCTCTCCAGTCAGAATAAAGCACTTAAATCATCCCTTATCATACCTAAAATAGTTATTCTGGAAAGAATGGAAATCTGTGTGAACTCTTTTCCATTACATAAATAGTACATATGTGCCTTTTTATCAGTGGGATGTAATTTAATACTTGTAAGTAAGGCATAGAAATTTAACTTTTTTCCTTGTTTGAAATAATTTTCTTTCACACAAGACTGATACATACAGAAAGTCATATGAAGCTATTTCTATTTTTTTGTATACTATTTTGAGTTTTAGTCAATTGTGGAGGGGAAAATATGATAATGAATGTATCCTTTTAGGTTTTTCCAAATGCCTTCTCTCTCTTTTTTTTTAAAGATTTAATTTTTTCCTTTTTCTCCCCAAAGCCCCCCGGTACATAGTTGTATATTCTTCATTGTGGGTCCTTCTAGTTGTGGCATGTGGGACGCTGCCTCAGCGTGGTTTGATGAGCAGTGCCATGTCCGCGCCCAGGATTCGGACCAACGAAACACTGGGCCGCCTGCAGCGGAGCACGCGAACTTAACCTCTCAGCCACGGGGCCAGCCCCCTAAATGCCTTCTCTTTTTGATGATCATACTAAATCTAACACAGTCTTTCTGATTGTAGAGTTTTGAATGTATTACTAGTTAATTCTAAAATGTAATTTCACAGTAAAAATTAATTTTAGATTTTGCATTGTCATGTTATATCTCTCTGTCAGGATATTGCAGGAACATTGTGCTTTAGGCACTTAAAACATTTTCAGAGTTTAGGTTCTCGTATTAGCCCTGCCACTAACTCATGTTGTTACTTTGGGCAAGTTGCTTAACTCTAGATCTCAGTGTCCTAATATGTAACATAAGAGGATTGGATCTGCTGATCTCTGATGCATCTGTAATTCTGTTTACTGAGTGCCTCTTGTCACAGGAGACTGTATTAGGAACAGTGGGGATGTAAGCACAAGTTCTGTTTTTTGCCCTAACATTAATTGCCTTTGGTAGATCAGACCTAGACACTTTTTCCATCTCAATTTTGAGTAAGACATAGACTCATATCATGTGAAGTGTTTTAAATTAAAAATCATGCCACTCTACCACTGCACAATATTTATAACATAGAGCATTGTATTTATGTTTATGATTTTTAAGTTTGCTTGGTTATGGGTAGATTGAAGAAAGAAGAATCGTTGACAATATGTCTTTATCTTATTTGTCTTGATTCCTAGTGCCTTGCATGGTTCCCTTTGCATAGTAGTTCTTAATAAAGATTTTTTGGATGGAAAAGATTGGCTATAAATTAAAATGAATAAGGAGTGAGAGGTGGGAGAGTAAACTGAAATATGCAGTGCGTACGTGTCTAATGCGTTAATAATAACAATAATCTGCTACCATTTATTGAAAGCTTTATATACCCTAAGCGCTCTGCTAAGTACTTAATGAACATTGACTTACTTAATCCCTATAGCTGTCCGATGAGGTAGACGCTATTACTGTTCCACTTTCTAGGTGAGAGAACTTCATACAGAGAGGTTAAGTTATGTGTTCAAGATAAACTGCTTATCTGTACCATTTTGTTTTTCTGAAAATAAACTCATAAGTTTCTAGTTCTAAAATAAATGTCATTACCTGGCTTGTTGTGCTAGACAGGATAAGCTAACTTATGCTGTTGTAACAAAACTCTAAATTTTTTTTTTTTTTTTTTTAAAGATTTTATTTTTTCCTTTTTCTCCCCAAACACCCCCGGTACATAGTTGTGTATTCTTCGTTGTGGGTTCCTCTAGTTGTGGCATGTGGGACGCTGCCTCAGCGTGGTCCGACGAGCAGTGCCATGTCCGCGCCCAGGATTCGAACCGACGAAACACTGGGCCGCCTGCAGCGGAGCGCGCGAACTTAACCACTCGGCCACGGGGCCAGCCCCAAAACTCTAAAATTTAAGTGACTTATTTCAGAAATTTGTGACTGATATTGTATTTCCATTGGGGTAAGCAGAGGGTTCTGCTCATTACATTCACTTAGAGATTGAGTGACTGATAGAGGTTTTCTTTCAACATGTGCTTTCATGATCACTGTAGAGTGGAAGAAGAACATGGAAGGATTTGTGCTAGCGTATAAATGCTCCAGCCTGGATATGAGACATCTCACTTTCTTTCTCACTTCATTGGCCAGAACAGGTTAAATTGCTGCATCTAACCACAGGATGGGAAGAAGAAAAGTATTGAATTTGAAGTGCCCAGAAGGAGATATAGCACTAATGGCTACCATACTCATACACCCATCCACCTACTCAGGGTTCATCCAGTTCCTTTTGTATGTCAGGCCCTGGACTAGGTCCTGGGGAGGCAGAGATGATTACATCCTGGAGAACCTCACATTGTACTTGTTGACTCTTGCAATTGTATATACTCAAATGTGTATCTGAAAAAAATGAGAAAGAACTGATAAATTTGTAATTTCTTGGCATTTATATGGCTGTAACTCAGAGATTGCTTCAAAAAAATATCCCTGAAGTGAGATTGGTCTACTTAATGGTTTCTTGCTCAACTTATCATCATCGTTATAGTTCACTGCCCTGCCATAGATAGATAGATAGATAGATAGATATACACACATTCACACATTGAAGCATGTGATTAAAAAAATGAGTGTATTTATTCATATGTTATTCAGTAATTAAAAATAATTGTTTTATGTGTCTTTTCTTTTTTTTTTTTTGAGGAAGATTAGCCCTGAGCTAACTACTGCCAATCCTCCTCTTTTTGCTGAGGAAGAGTGGCCTTGAGCTAACATCCATGCCCATCTTCCTCTACTTTATATGTGGGACGCCTACCACAGCATGGCTTTTGCCGAGCGGTGCCATGTCCACACCTGGGATCCGAACCGGCGAACCCTGGGCCTCTGAGACGCGGAACATGCAGACTTAACCACTGTGCCACTGGGCTGGCCCCTTTTCCGTGTCTTTTTTATATGAAAGAAACAAAATACATATAGAGATTTATATAAAAAATCTTAGATTTGCTTTTAAGTGTTGGATAATTGTTCATCAAAAAGGAAAATTCTGCATTGATGGTATGTATGTTATTGGGGAATTTATAAAAGTCTTTTTGCTTCTGGTTCACAGTTTAAGAAAAGTCCTAGTTATTGTGTATGAGCAGTGAATGAGTTAACGTTTACTGATTATCTAATCTGGGCCAGATAATATGCTAAACTCTTTTACATATCTGTTTTTAATTATTGTAATCACTTTTAAAAATAGCTGATTTAATTTAGGTTCGTAGAGTTTAAGTGTCTTCATCAAGCTGTTAGGGAACAATATTGTGAGTTACATTTTAATCTGTTGCTTTCAAGTTTTATGATCTTTCAGTTGACATCATGATGCCTCTGTGTTGTAAGCAGTGGTAACAAAACTGATGTCTGTATCTGTTTATGTTATGCATTCAATCTTTACAACAATCCTGTGAGGTAGATATCATTCTCATTTTTAGAGGTGAGGCTTCTGAGGTTCAGAAAAGATCAAAAGAGGAAACATCCAAAATATCCAACTTGTAAATCTCCTGGTTTTTCAGTCCCAAATTGTAAATGATTTGTGATATATCCATATAATGAAATATTATTAGCCCTTAAAAATAATGGCCTTTAAGTATATCTGACAATGTAGGGAAATGTGCATGAGTTAATGATAAATGGAAACAAAATAGAAAATGAATGTACAATTTGTTTCCAAATTCATTACTCAGTTTTTATTAAGTACCTACTATGTGCTAGGCACTATTCTAGGCATGGGGGGAAAAGCATTCAAAGCGTAGGGAAGAACAAGTATAAAAACCTGGAGGTAGGTGCATGCCTGGTGGGAGCAACTGCACCTTGCCCAAGGTAACAACATGAGTTAGTGGCAGGGCTAATACAAGAACGCCTTTTAAAGCAATGTGGCCACAGGGTTGTGCCTAAGGGAGAGAGTAGTAGAGGATGAGGACAAAGAGGAAGAGAGACAATGTAAATACTCCTCTAGCAGAGAAGGAAACTAAATGGACTAGGGAAATAGAATTTGATGGCAGGGCAGTTTTGAAGTCTCATGCAAGTTAGTAAAACCACATGACATGGCTATATGTTTTTCCAGCTACATTCAGTTTCTTGGGTATGGATGTGGAGTTGGTGGAGAGTTGTTTTTAACCAGGATTGCGTTTTTTGCCAAATGAGTGAAAGAAAGAGAGAGATGTGGGGGCTGAGGGGTGTATGCAAGGGAGTGATTCTACTCGTGGGCTATGGAATTTAAACCAAGTAAGGAGGGGAGTGAGGATGGGTTGAGGGACAGTGGAAGGGTGGATAGTAGGAGGTTGAAGGATTTGGGGAATCATAGTAGTAGAGGGAGTGAGCTGGAAAGATAAGAGCAAGTAGAATACTTGAAATTGAGGGTATGGCGGGATTACGGTTACTGGGACTGACAAGATCTAGGGTTTGACCATGGTTTAATGACCAGGGTAGGTGGAGGACAAGGTCATTGGAGGAGAGGAGAAACAGGAATTAAGGAGCCAGGATATTGAAATCACTGAGAATTTCGAAAAGAGTTATGTTGGAGTGACAGTAAACAAGGAGCTAAAATCTTCAAGGCATGAGGGAAAGTGAAGCAGCTGTCAGTAGATGATTGTAGCAAGAGTAGTGGGTGGTATACTTTGATGACATAATATTTAGAAGCAATGGGTTGGGGAAGAGGGAGGGAGAATTAGGAATGATGAGAATACCTAGGCCACCTTCAGTCCCAGTGGTGGGAGAGGTTTGAGAGAGAAATCAACTACCACATGACAGGGTCAAATATGTTTAAAATATGTTTATAGCTGCACAAAGAAAATATACTAAAATATTAACTGGTGGAAAAGTATGGGTGATGTTTCATTTTATTCTTTATAGTTTTCTGTATTTTTCAAATTGTCTATAATGAACCTGCATTGTTTTATACTCCATTGAAAAAAGCAGTTGGCCTGTCCTGGCTCAAATAGGCAGTATGTGGCAGCATCAGAACCTGGGCCTTCCGACTCCAGACTGTCACCTAGCCCCATGCCTCCGGGTAAACTCTTGGACTGCTTGTGTTCCTCTTTTGCTGCCTAGCCATGGCTGCTTTAACATCTTTTCCTTAAGTATTTTACATCCTTGTGTTCTGTACAGAGCTGGGCAAGGATGAAGAACTGATTTGCGTGGAGATGGGAGAAAAATAGAACAATGCTCTGTTCTACCCCATTTCAACCTAAGATTTTACTGAATTGAAGAGGAGAAGAGGGGGAGAGGAAAGGAAAGAAAGGTTTCCAGAGGAATTTGTACCTGTGTCAAAGAGAGGGGCAGGATTAGGGTCACTTAAATAGGACCAGAGCTTGTATTTTCCCTAAGTCTCCAGCCCCTCTGATCTGTCTGCTTTTCAAAGATAAGAGCTCATGGTTCCTCTCAGGGCCACTTAGCAGATCCTTCCCAAGTCCATAGTTGTAGGTTTCTCTCTCCTTCTCTCCCCCTCTCTCTTTGACCCATTTCTCCAACAATAATCCTAGTAATAATAATAGGTAATATTTGTCAAGCTCTTACTATGTACTAGACAGTGTTCTAAACACTTTACACATATTGGCTCATTAATTCTCAAAGTGACCTAATGCGGTCTTGGTACTACCATCCTCAATTTATTGATGGAGAAACTGAGGCACTGAGTGTTAAGTGTTTTAATCACTATCTCAGTCTGTCTCCTGATGTTTCTACTTGGAGGTTTTGTAGGTCTGACTCAAAACCGAACTCATCTTGTTAGGTGATGACTCGGTCCAGCTTTCTCATGGGGGCACTATTATCATTAAAAAATATTTATTGAGGGTCTACATATATGCCAGGCATGCTTCTGGAGACAGCAGATGGACTGCTCATGTGAAGTTTATTTTCTGACTAGGAAATAAGTAGATAATAAACAAATAAACATTAAATAAATGAGATAATTATGGACTGTAATGATTGCTTTGGAGGAGGGCAAGGAAGCAAGGTGATATGTATGTGTCAGTATGGGGTACAGCGGATGGGAAAGGCTTTATCTCAGGAAGATTTCTTTGAGGAAGGGACACTGGATCAGAGAGGGAACAGAAAGTATTAAGGCCCTAAAGCTTCAAATGTCAGTTATTTTTGGCTTTTCTTTCTCCTGTACCTCTTGTAATTACCAGGTTGGGTAGATTCCATCCTCAGAGTAGATCCGTTATTTTTACTTATGGCTTTCATCCTCTGTTGTGAGCCCTATCACTGCCTTCCATGGATTGGAAGAGTCTTTTAACTAGTCCTCCTTGCTACCTGCAGTTCCTCCTCTACTGCAGTCCCCATGGGTCACATTAATCCCCTCTCCTCCAGTCACACCACTCTCTGCTCAGAACCTGCAATGATTCCTTATTGTTTGCTTTGTTAAGAACAAAATCCCGTAGCATTCAAGGCCTTCCCACCTTTCTAGTTTGCTATCTGTTCTCCACACATGCTCATTCCTTTCCTGTTTCTATACCTTAGTCCACGTTGTTCCTTTTGCCTAGACTGCCTTTCCCATGGCCTTCCCTTGTTTATCAATCCCATATATCTTTTAAGCCCCATCTCAGACACTGCCTTCTCCTGGAGCCATTTCTTAATCTCCCAGAAAGTGTGTGATCGGTCAGATCTTTCTTTATACTTCTCTCATGGCATGTGCCTTACTCAAGCCTTGTGTTGCAATCTTTTGTACTCTTGTCTTAGTCCCTTTTTAAAGCAAGAACCCTGTCTTGTAAGTATCCGTACTCCTCCGTAGCATACTGCACATTGTTTTACTGATTGTCTTCACAAATGTTTATTGAATCTATGTCTTCCCCCTTTCCCTTTTCCTGCTTCCCTACATATTGAGGTAAGGAAGGTGTGTGTGTGTGTGTGTGTGTGTGTGTGTGTGTGTATGTGTGTGTAGTAGGGAGAGGAAGGGTATAGAAACTTGGTTCCCACTAAAATGCTTTTGGGGAACACGGTAGAATGTCAGGCAAATAAAAACAGACCTTCTTGTTCTCATCTCTTGTTTTGATGATCTGGAAGCTGTGGCTAGTTGTCCGTGCTGACCCTTCGCCCAGTGTATCTACAGAGAAAGAGTCATGCGAGGGAGTGCAGCGGTTTCTGTTGTTTCTTTGTTTTGTGTCTGGGTAAGGGCTAGGGGGAGGGTGAAGAATGAACATGTTATAAAAAATGTCTCCTTGGGGCTGGCCCCGTGGCCGAGTGGTTAAGTTCGCGCACTCCGCTGCAGGTGGCCCAGTGTTTCGTTGGTTCGAATCCTGGGTGCGGACATGGCACTGCTCATCAAACCGCACTGAGGCAGCGTCCCACATGCCACAACTAGAAGGACCCACAACGAAGAATATACAACTGTGTACCCGGGGGCTTTGGGGAGAAAAAGGAAAAAAATAAATTCAAAAAAAAAGTCTCCTTAACAGCCGCTTCTGTGGCAATTGTGAACTGCCCGTGTTTATCAGTGAAAGTAAAGGTGGTTCTTTTTATGATTTTGGTTTTTCATTTGCAAACAGAGGCCAAGAAACTGTATATTTGTAAATCCTTAGTATCTATTATTTACGTGTCAGTTAGTTCCAAGTTGCCCTGCAGTGCTGCAACTGGAGAGGAGCAGCTGCTGTCTCTGTCAAGCTCATGATATTCTCTTTCTTGCTGCTCATATAGTGAGGGCTGCCCACAACGGTTAGGAAAAGGCAGATTTCTTTAGGAGCTTTCTTTGAGTAGCTCTGCAATTTGGTTATGTGATACAGTGAAGTATCATAGCAGTATTATAGCTGATATAATATCTTACATTTATGTAGTAAAGCAGCACAGTTATATATTCATTCATCAAATATTTGTTGAACTCTTCCTATGTGCCATACACTGTGTTAGTATCTGGGGATAAGTGGAAAGCAAAGACAGACCTCATGAAGTTTACGGGTTAGTGGGAAAGAGGATAGTGACAAGAAATTGCAAGTGTGATGTGTGCTTTAAGGAAGTAGTTTGTTGTGGGATCTACAATAGAGTCCTAAGTCTTGGGTATTAGAGAATCCTCTAGGCAGCAATGGTGTTAAAGAAGAGTCCAGAAAGCTGGGTAGGAATTAGCCAGGAGAAGGGAGATGATTGAGATTTCTGTCCAGGTGGAGGGTGTATCGTGTACAAGATCCTAAGTTAGGAAAGAGCAGGCTATGTTGAAGAAACTAAAAGGAGGTCAGTAAGACTGGGATAAGGAGTCAGAGATGATGAGGCAGGAGATGGGCCCTCAACACTGTGAGGTCAGTATTGTCACTATTTCCATTTACACACTCATAGTGTGGCTATTCCTTCTCTGAAGCTTTCATTGACTTTAAGCATATAGCTTGGTGTTGAAGTGGTGTGGGGCAGAGCACTGCTCTGTTGACCAGAGTAGATGAATTCACCTCGTGACATGTACTGCATAAGTGCTCCTAATATGTTTTTCACCCTGCAGGGAGGTACATCTTTTTTTATAGAAGAATGAAGGGCTCAGAGGTGAAGTAATATAACTGTGATCACATAGCTTGATCATTGAAAGCACCAGGATATAAACGGAGCTCTGTTGACATCAAATCCTTACTCCATGTCACCTCTGTACTAGCTGTATTTCTGGATTAGACAGAAGATTTTGTAATTCATGGCCTAGTTTAGAGATAGTTGCGAAAGTCACTTTTATTAAGGAAATCCACATTAGATAGTAATAAAGTTGAGGAATAAGAGGAATCTCAATTCTTTTTCTAACACTAGGTTGGGTAATTTTGGAGAGCAAAAAAATCATATTGGAAGTTTCAACAGTGTAGAATTTTCTTCTGACTTTGGCTTTGTGTTATAGAAAGAAGAGCTTTAAATGAATGGGAACTTTGTTGGGCACAGAAGGGATTATGAAACCTTCTAAGATAAAATGGACTATGAGATGTTTTTGGGTGGCTCTATACATTCTAGAATAAAGGATGTTAAGAGACTTCCATTGATGGTCACAAAAAGGTCCTCTCCAAGAGAATAAAGGAGGAGACTAAATTGGTGAGGCAGGAGTGAGGTCACTACTTTAGAACTTTGTTGCCTTAAGCTTGGTGCTCAGTATAGCTTACCCTAATTCTGTTAGTGAATTCTTTCACTCATTTTAAGCTTTCCCAACAGTCTATGTACAGAATTTGTCTTGGAATAAGTTAATAAGAGTTCACGTAAATGTCCCTAATCTATGCTGCATGGACTACTCGCTGCCAAATGTTCATCTTCCACTCCACTTGCAGAAGTCCTTGCATGTCCCCCTCCTGACCAATAACTCAAAGGAACAGAGGTCACCTGTTTGGCACTCTGCTTTTGAAAGTCTACCAGCCCCTGGATTAGGGAGTCAAGTCCAGCTAACTGTACCTGGGTATTTTTGTTTTCTTTAAAAGCCTGGATACTGATCTCATCTTTTAGCACTGTGTTTAGAATAATAGTACTATTCTTCTGTTTAATAAAGTGTTATTATTTTAAAAGATATTAGACTGAAAATTGCAGCTAATCTCTTTAACTACTTTGATGAGAAGCCTTGCTGTTGAACCATGATTGTAATATTATCCTGCCTTCTCAGTCCTTTGAGATGTGGATTTATAATCTTCACCATATGAAGTGATCAAAGTGTTATTATAGATTATTTTTAAATTCTTTATAAATAAGATACCCAAAGTTATCATGTTTTATTTCTGCAATATGTGCCTTTCCTCAGAGCTATGTAATTTATATAGTGATGAATGTGTACTAAAGGTATATTGCACTGTCACACCACTGGTGACTTGTAATTGGACAGAAAGTCACAAAAGCTAAAGCTTCTCACATACCAGACCACATCATATTTGGTGTATGAAAGCCTCTCACTGTCACCAAGTCATTGCCCTGTTACTGTCATCAGTCCCAAGATAGCTGCAAATTTTTTTCTTAATTTTACTTTGCATGGTCATGCATGTTTTTTTTTAAGTGAACACAGAACAAATTGCTAAAGTTTTATATCATAATTTCTTCCTCATAAGTGGCAGTATTAAACACTTAACATATATCATTGTGTATGTTTGTATGTTTGTTTGGTAGTGGTTTCAGACTTGGGAGGTGCATGCTAGTAATACACTATAAAAATATATTAGTAATACATCAAGTCCTCACTTCCTGCAGGCTCTTACTGGGCACTTGCATGCGTGTATTATCCAACTTAATCATTACAAGACCCCTCTGAGATAGGTATTAGTTTTTTCATTTTTCCCATAAGAAAACAAGGCATAAAGTAACTAGCTCTAATAGATGGCAGAATTGGCACTCAAACTCAGATCTGTCGTCAAATTCCTTTCTCTTTCCACTATATTATAGAACATTTGTGGTTTTTAGGAGGAAAAAACCCAAAGTTTTTGATAGATGCCTTTGGTACTGGTTAGATTTTATTAGTGCAAAAGTGCATGTGTGGGTGTGTTTAAGCCTTGAGACACAATTGGCATTTTTAATAAGTTTTCCTCATGGTGTATGACTAGCATGTTTGGCCAGCATCACTGTGATTTAATAACCTAATTTAGACAAGGAACTATAACCCAAACAATGACTCTGATTCAACAGATAGGAAAGTGAGGAAGTAGTTGTTATCATTTGTCAGTGAATTTTTATTTTTATGCAGTTTGAACCACGGGTCACACTGCAGACGCTATCCTTTAAAACTGTCGGAAACCTCTGTCGCTTCCTGAGCACTGATGGCTTCTTCCTTTGAAGGAGCAGCACATACAACAATTTTGGAAAGCAGCGGTGATGACTCCCTTCTCCTTGGCGTCCATGCTTCCTTTCTGTTGAACAAATGGCTTTAAATGACAATGACCAATGCAGCCAGTGCAGACCAAAACAAGCTTTTTGTCTGCCTTTTTGTGAAGCCTAATTTCTAGAAAATGATCACACTGTAAAAGTGAAGAGAGTTCATATTTGCTGAGTACGTCTCTGTGATTTCCTCAATGGCAGCAACCTTGGGTCTCACTCATCTGTGGATATGGGAGACCACAGCACTGTACTTCCCTCATCTTTGCTTACACATATCTAACAAGTGCAGGCACCTCTAGTTGATCTGCAGATTCCATATATTTCATTTTTAAATTCCAAATTGACTGACCCCATGCCTCCCAGGATATCTTGACTGACCTATCCTTTGCTCAGCTAGTGTAGGCTTAGACCAAGCAAATGAATTTTAGGATCAACCCTTAAAAACATAATCAGAGGAGTAAATCTGCTAGGAAGAACTCTCTAATATTTATTATGTATTGTTCTTTATTATTGACACTGTGTGCGAGGCATTACACATTGCCCAGCTCATTGTTTTGTACACACTATGCTGGGATGTGGCTCATACAGTGCTGGTATCTCTCTGCTTGGAATGGTTTTTCTTCCTCCTTTCTCTGCCTAGCAAACTCTTGTTCATCCTTCACTGCCCAGGTCTTGCATCAACTTCTCTATGAAATTTTATAGGACTGCTTTGCTTCTCTCCCACAGGCTGGGTAATTGACTCCTGTCCCCTTTGTGCCTCCTATTGTGCCCTATAGATACTTCTTCTGTGGTACTACCCTGGATTGCAATGATTTGTTGATATGTTGGTGTCCCCATTAGACTGGGCAGCCTGAGGATACAACCATCAGTGTATCCTAGTGTACACCCTCAGCAGGTCTTTGAATAACTGGCCCAGGTTGAAGTGATTACTCCCTCTTCTGAATGCTGTTAGCACTTGATTTTATTATATTTTGCCTAGTTACTGCCAATATGGCATAGACACTGCCCTATCAGAACAGAGCTGGTCACAGAGCTGAGGCCTCTGCAGTGCCGTAGGTTAATTCTTTAGATCTGGAGGTCTGGAGAAGGGACTGAGGCAGTGGGGCAGGTAGGCATAGAGAGGGGGTGGGCATCACTCAAGGTGCTACGGTAATTATTTTCCAACTGGTATGGAAGTTTTTCAATATTTTAGGAACTGGCTGAGTATCAGCCTTGATTCTGCCACGTAATGAGTGCCTTAAGAATAAGGTACTGCTTATACTACTTAGTATCCCTCATATGGATTCCTAAGTGCAACTCAGAGGTATAGGTGTTCAAAGCAAGTTAAACTTCTATAGCAAATATTGATGTTATTACATAACCCTCCCTTCTAAAACTTCTTTGATCTTGTTCACATTACTGTTAATGGCACTACTCTCCTCCTGGTCACCCAGGATAGAATACTTTGGAAACATCTGATTCTCTCACCTTCACCTCCACACCAAAATCCAATCGATCAACAAGACCTTTCCATGATTCCTCCCTAGTTTCTGCCCCTTCCTTTACACTCCCAGGGTTACCATCTATATATGGGTACAGGCCCATAAAATTCCAAGCTAGACTATTACAATAGCCTCTTCACTCCCTCTGTTCTTTCAGCCTCAGTCTAGGCCAGCTGGTACTATGGTTTTTCTTCCTTCTCTCCTCTTTTCCAATCCAGGCCTTACTGGGTCCTGCTTAAATCCCACATCCTCAGGGAAACCTTCCCCAACTGACCCAGCCTAGCATGAGTTATCCTTCCCTGGGCTCCCTAGTACTTACTGTCTATAGCATTCATTTGGCTGTTACCTGTGCTCTATTGGTGAAATGGCTCTTATTTTCTGAAGTAATTACATCTTGGAATGTGATTTAACAGGTAGTTATCCTTCAAGTAGAAAGCACACATGCCCTAGAATTAATACACCCACAGGGGCATAATGATTCAGGGCATTTAGATTTTTCAAATTTTCTGATAGACATAATTTTAAATTCTGTAGCTAGGTTGCTGAATAGTGTGCAATTTTGTTAAAGAGCAAAGCTGATTATCATGCACTAAATTGAGTTTATAACCCACTAATGAATCACAACCTTCATTTTATAAAACATCAATGTAGACTACATGGCTTTACAAAGATGAGTGTTCCTTTGTAAAGGAGAGGTAAGACCTGGAAACAAAAATCTTTGCTATAGAGTGAGTGTGAAATATTGCAAAGAGGTATATAGCATGAGAGTTCAGAGGAAGGAGAATTGCACAATGAAAACTACTTCTATTATAGTAAGATGGTTCTGTTTGGGGAAGGGACTTAGGTATCTCTTAGTAGTCTGATAGATTTTCCCTTGATAGTTCAATCATTCCATTTAGAGTTGTTCCCCCACCCACCAAGGGCAGGTGGAAATAAGATACATTCGTTTCCTCTTTATTTATTCACCATCTTATTTTCCTTCGCAGTGTTTATGTGCTTGTTTGATATCAGGGCTTTTACTTGAGGTTTCCTGACTTGGATTATATTTCTAAACACTAACGACAAAGGAGGATACCATAAGGGAGAAGATTTATTTGTTGTTTAATACTCATCCATTCTGGGGACAAACAAAAAAAGACTATTTTTAAAGTGGGGAGGTCTAAGAGGTACTAGCCGTGGGATGGAAACATCACTTGCGATTAGTTGTAATTATCTTCTCATTGTAGGCTGCTTGAATTATAGTTTTAAAGGGAGGCAGTGTCCTATAGTAAGTAATGTTGGCAGACTATAATTATTACTCCTGAGGAATTCCCCTCAGAACATGCCGTTTGTTTTCCATAGATTTTTTTTAAATGTAATAAGCCTTTGAGGCACACTTCTTCTTGGTTATATTCTTTGTGGCAGCTCTTTTCCCTTATAGAAGATTCTTTATGTAAAGGTTACCTTACATTATTTTTACTGCCTTTATGAGGACTGACTTGTCCCTGGGGAAAATATCATCAAACTGCTTTTCAGGTTGCCCGGGGTCAAATGCCAAATGTTGTGAAAACATCCATATGGTTGTAATGTACTTTTATGGTTTTTTTTTTAATACCACAAGGTAAAATTATTGATGGCTATCAATCAGCAAGGAGTATTTGCTATAAATGGCTATCAATCATCAAGGAGTATTTGCTATAATTCAGTAAATTTTGAGCCTTTACTATGGTAAAGGATTTATATACACATTGCCTTGAATCCTTGCAACCTTGTAGGGAAGATATTAGTAGCCCCTTTTACAGATGAGGCAACTGAGGTTCAGAGCTCTGAAAAAATTTGCTGGAATTCACCTAACTGGAAAGTGGCACAATCAGCATTTCAGTTCAAGACTGTCCGGCTACAAAGCTGGACTCTTTCCACTGGAGAAGGAGTACTCTCTCCTGGGCCTGGGGTTGTCTTGGAAAGCTTGATGGAGGGGACAACGCTTGGATGGATGCAGGATGAGGTAGGAGTTTTCTGTAATGACGTGAGGGAGGAGGGTATTCCAGATGGGGAAATTCATATGCAGCAACCTGGAGACTTGAGAAAGTATTCTATGTCTACAGTATTTCTGAATTATGAAGTATGAGAGGGGAAAGTGGTAGAAGATGATGTTGGAAAAGAGGTGGGCAGGGTCTTGGTACAGGCATTATCAGCTTCTCCGAGTTTGCTTCACTGCAGCCGCCTGTCCCACCAGTTAGTTGGGTTGCATCTCCTCTTTGCTTCCATAACAAACATCTGTGCTTACCCGCATTCATAGTGTGCATCCCTTGTGTAGAAATAGTTTCTGTGCTTGCTAATCTCCACTAGACTGTGGCCTCTTTGAGAGCAAAGTCTATGCCTTTTAGCCTTGTATCTAGTGTAGCCAAGCACATGCAGTAGGCACTCAGGAATTGGTGGGAGGATGAAAGGGCCTTGTTCTTGCTAGGGAGAATCAATATTAATCATAGTCACCTCTGTGTTTACCACTCTTCTACCCTTTCAAAGTTGAGTTGGATTTTAACTTGATAATTTTAGGATCTGTTCACATTTCCTGAGGCTAACAGAGTCTCACTGGTGGCCCCAAGGGCCCAGAGCAGAGTTAACCAGTGTGGTCCAAGTGCAGCCTAGGTCACTTGGTCTTCTGTTGTCACATTACACTTCTCACTTTTTCTACTCAGTTCAACTCAGTAATCATTGATGAACAAGTCACGTGCCTGTTGTGCTTTGTGCTGTTGGGGTTCAGATATGAGCAAGAAAGGGGAGGCAGTATGGCGTGGTGGGAAAAATTCAGCCTCTCCGCTTCATGTGTTCTGTGAAGAACAAATGAGAGAATGTACATTTAGCTGTTAGTGCAGCCCTTACATGATTCATGTAAGGCAGATGGGAATAATACACCTGATTTGATCAGTAGTTTCTTATATCTATGCCTCTTATCTAGAGTCACTTTAGTCTTGGGGTTAATAATAGTATAACAGGTATATGACATGTATACATAAATAACTACAGGGCAGGACTACATTTGAAAAGCTCTATAATAGAATTAAAATTATCATGGAAGCACAAAGAGGGCAGGAGGACCAAGGAATGGTACGTGTAGGAAGTGGTGTTGAGTAGAATCCCCTTAGCCTTTTCACATACTTGACATACCTAACTAGAAGGCTGTGGAGATTAAAGGCTTATTTATTGCCTGTTCTGACACCCTTCTCTGACCTCCCTATTAAAATTAGGTCTACCTCTGTTATTCTCTCTCAGAATCATACCTGCACTGTTACAGTTTCTGAGTGTTTGTTTGTGTATTTGCTCTTTTGTCATCTGTTTCTTTCATTATACTGTAAGCACTATGAGGGCAGTGACCATATCTGGCTTGTCCACTTTTGTATCTCTAACACTTATCCCATGGTAAGCACTCAAAAAATGCCTGTTATATGAATGAATGACTATAGCCACTGATTGTCATTTCTCTGCACATCCTATTAGGGCTGGGAAATTGCTATACAAGATGGTGACGCAGTGGCAAAAGCACCTGAAAGTAATCAAAGAAGCAACTCGGTCGTGTTTGAACTTGCTGTCATTGTTCTGAGCTTTTTGGTTTCAGTTGAGGATATCCTTTTCCCTTCCTTTATCATTTTACAGTGCTCTTATCATTCAGACCGGATGAATGCTGAGAACAATGAGTAGTCTATAGAGTGTATTTTTAAGTTGATGATAAAAAATCTCTGGAGGCCGTTTTATAGTGAAATCAGGACTGAAAATTTGATGTTGGAGTTCCCCAGGAGGAAGAAGCTCACGCAGCTTCTTTTTTAGTTGTTTCCTTTTGTGGATGCTCTTCATGTGAGGATTTTGTAAGTTTAATTTTTCAGAATGCTAAAAGCCTTTAAAATTGTATATTAGTCAATGTAATAAAAATAATTCATTTTAAAGCAATCTCTTAGAAGAGAATATTGTAGATTTTCTGTTTCAATGGTTTTCACAGTGTAATGGGCAGAAAATATTCTGTTGGGGAGGAGGAGATTAATTTTGGTATTATGTTATAGTATCTAGTTTTTATGTGCTACTTAAAAAAACCAGTTTATTAATTTAGCTGAGGTAACCAGGTCAGGGTCAGTGCTGAATGAGTTATTAAAGGGTGGTAGTGGTGGTTACAGCTGTTTGAAAGACTTCTTTTTGTTGATTGCTGCTATTCGAATACTGCTGATGACATATGCTGGGTCCTTCTTCATTGTGATCTTTCCTGGGTATATTACGATTTTGGAAAGTGAACGTTGTTATCTGTGTTATATATGTAGCAACTGAAGAGAGACTTGGGTTTGAAACCTAGCTTATTATGTTGCCATGATCTCTCACTGAACCCTTCAGTAGCCTTCTGTTTATTCTTTCTCTTTTTCTTTACCATCTCCTTCTCCAGGCCAGCCTCCACAGAACAGCCCAAATGATCTTTTTAAAACAGAGATCAGAACAAGTCCTAAACTCTTTTAAGGTTTCCCATTGCTCCTTTTTTGTGTGTGTATGAGGAAGATTGGCCCTGAGCTAACATCTGTTGCCAATCTTCCTCTTTTGTTTTTTTCTTCTTCCCAAACTCTCAGCACATGGTTGTGTATCCTAGTTTTGAGTCAGTCTAGCTCTTCTATATGGGATTCTGCCACAGCAAGGCTTAATGAGCGTTGTGTTAGTCCATGCCCAGGATCCGAACTGGTGAACCCTTGGGTTCTGAAGCGGAGCTTGTGAACTTAAGCACTTGGCCATGGAACTGGCCGCCCCATTGCTCTTAATGTTAAATTTAAACTCCCTACCATGTCCTATCCAGCCCTAAGCGTCATCTCATACCACTGCTTCCTGTTCACCATGGTCCAGAAATTCTGGTCTCCTTTCTGTTTGTACAGCAAGCCAAGCCCTTTCTGGCCTGTGGCTTTTGTATTTTCTGTTCCTTCTTTCTAGAGTTCTTCCCCTGGCTGCCTCCTTCAGACTTCACTTTCAATGCCTGCTCCATGGAGAGACTTTCTGTGTTGGTTTCTTAGGGCTGTTGTGACAAAATACCATAAACTGGGAGCCTTAAAACAACAGAAATTTATTTTCTCATAGTTCTGGAGGCCAGAGTTCAAAATCAAGGTGTCGGCAAGATTGGTTCCTTCTTGGGGGGCTCCGAGGGGGAATCTGTTCCATGTCCAAGTCATAGCTTCTAGTGGTTGCTGGCGTTCCTTGGCTTGAAGCTGCAGAATTCCAGTGTCTCCTTCTGTCATCACATGGCCTTCTTTCTTTTGTACATCTGTATCTTCACATGACATTCCACTCTCTATCTGTGTCTTCTCTTATAAGGATACCAGTTATATTGGATTGAGGGCCTGCCCTACTCCGCTATGACCTTATCTTAACTAATTACATCTGCAGTGAGCCTATTTCCAAATAAAGACACATTCTAAGGTTCCAGGAAGGATGTGAATTTTGGGGGGCACTATTTAACCTGGTAGACCTTCTCTGACTCTCAATTTAAGGTAGGCTGCGCTAGTGGAACAGTATCTGTAAACATACTCACAAGCTATTTATTTCTGACCAGTGGTGAGCAAGGCACTTCATCAGGGCACATTTTATGCATCGTATTCAGTTCTGGGCACACCTCTGTGAGAGGGAGTGTAACTGGATTAGAATGAACTAGGTAAGAACTAGGGTTGCTCAATCAGAGAAGAAAAGATTTGGGAAGTCATCACAGCCCTCTGTAGGAGGACTGGCCCTTCAGAGAAGGGGTAGTGTGGAAGATCGGATTATAGGTTACATACATCACAGGTCTGTACTTCTGTATGTAAAGAAGCATGGTTTTGCCTTTTTGGGGGTTGGAGTGGTATCTTTATCTTTTTACATTATACCAGATACCAGCCCCCATCTCTCAGAAGATCTGGCATGGTATGTGATTATAATAGTGTTATAAAGAGAATATTTTGCATATTCAGAAGCACTCAGAACAGTAGAGTATAAAGGAAGAAAAACATTAGTGATACCTCATGTTATATTTAACAAAACAGGAGAATACAAATCTGTAAAGCTTTATTTGATAATACACAATATTATGTAATTTTTGTAAGATTACCACTGAAATGCTTACATAATGTGTATATGAATATCTGGCAATATTTTTAACTCTTTAAAATAGAATAAATATAACTTAGTTCAGATTCTCTTGCAAGTCAGCCATCAGACTTTGGGAGCATTTGTCAGTGGTGGAGAGGACCTCATGGCTCTGGGAATTCATGTTTGCATGGAGATCAGGGATGACCTCAACTCTCTTGCCTCCTGTCCTGTCACAGCCTCTTTATGTAATTCCCATCCTAGTTTTATCCAGCCATCAAACTTCTCTACTCCTAACCCTGGGTTGTGGATTTCTGCTGAAGCAAACCTGCAACTAGGCAAGCTGTGCCTGCAAATTCAGCCTCCAACCTCAGGGACCCTCTGGAGGCTTAAGCATCTGTTCCTTCTTCCATGTCAGACTTTTACCTCTGTTTTCAAATCATTGCCACACTGTGTTCTTTTACTCTCTTTTGATAGATAGATAGCCTTGCCTCTTACTTCACTGATTAAAAAACTAAGGTATTATTTTTAACTAAAACCCCTTCAGTTTTCTCCCTTTCCACCTAGAAATGTAACTCTTTCTGCACCCATCTTTTTCTTGATGGAGGAAGGGTTCCTCCTCTTGTCCAAGTCAAATCCTCCATCTGTGCTCCATTCCCTCCCGCCTCTTCAGACTCTCCCTGCATCGTGAAATCCCCCTCTCACCTGGTGTCTCAAGTATTCCCTCTAATCACTTTTTGCTCTTGGAGATTATATCTCTGCCGTGTTTCTTCCTTCTTCATAAAACTCTGTTGTTCTAAAAATCTATTTTACATATTGATCAAATCGACATTTTGCAACACATTTGGGATTACTGAACACTAGTATGCTGTTGATTGAGCTGTTATGATGCACGTTTTACAGGAAGCTGTCATTCAGGTTAAATAACTGTGTACTGCCTGAGAGCCACAGCTTTAAGTCCTTTCCAGCCCTAAAAATTGTGACTATAACGTTGTCAAAAGGTCAGGTATATTTTAGTTTATATACTTCAGTAAAATGCTGGTTAGTCCTTCCTATGCCCCTCCCCCGAGATGCTGGTCTTTTGTCTGTTTTAATTGTTTTCTTTTTAAAGATTGGCACCTGAGCTAACATCTGTTGCCAATCTTTTTTCTCCTTCTTCTTCTTCTCAAAGCCCCCCAGTACATAGTGGTATATTCTAGTTGTAGGTCCTTCTAGTTGTGGTATGTGGGATGCTGCCTCAGTATGGTCTGATGAGTGGTGCCATGTCCCTGCCCAGGATCCAAACTGGAGAAACCCCGGGCCGCTGAGGCAAAGTGCGTGAACTTAACCACTCAGCCACGGGGCCGGCCCCTGTCTGTATTAATTTGTAGTTAGTTATTTATCTTCCTATTTCTCCCCCAAGCAGAGAGCATGCAGTTCCTCTTTCCTCAGCAGCCTGGATAAAGTTAAACTGTTATGAGTTGGTTTTAGATTTTGTGCTTGTGTGTTCTTTCGTAGGCACGTGATTTGTCACTGGGCAAAAGGCACATCCAACTACGGCGTTTTGCAACTCTTCCAAAGCCAGTAACAGACCCGAGCAATGAATGAACTCCACAAACTTCGTCTTGGGAACTTTGATTTCCGTTCTCATTGCATTGAATTATGCTGTTCTCTGAAGCTGTGTTGGGTCTGTTTTTATACCAATTGCAGAGCTAGGATGTATACACACGTTCATTCATTCTTTATATATTCATTGGTCGTCTCCTACGTGCCAGACTTTATTCTAGTCACTGGGGATTTAGCAGTGGACAAAATAACAGAAGTCTCTGCATCATTAAGGCTCTATTTCTAGTGGACTGATTGCATTCACTGTTGGTTTAGAGAGGCAATCTCAGATTTCACTTAGGTTTCTGTTTATAGAAAGATTTTGATGTCTACATCTGGTGGCAGCCTGATGAATCTAATCTCATCTCCCATCTCTTACCCTCATAAACTGTATACTTCCTGCCATGAAAAACATGACAGTTTCTTAATATGTTTGTTCTGCACAGTTCATCATGCTCCATTTACTTGAAAAGGTCCTCTATCTCTTGTGTACCTGGAAAAATTCTTGCTACTCTTCAGGGTTCAGGTCAGATATCACCTCCTTGGCGCAGCCTTCCATCATTCCCTCAGGCGGGCTGGTAACTTCCTCTTCTGAGCTCCCGTAGCACTTTGTCTATAGAACTTAACCACACCATCATGCGATTGTTTGTTGGTGTGTGTTCATCACTTTTGTTAGATTCAAAACTGCAGAGATGGAATTGTTTCTTACTCAGTTCATTTTCCTCAATGTCTAACATTTAATGAGTACTCCATATATATTTTTAAATGAAAGAAAAATTTAATATAGATTGATTTAGTGTCATATAATTTACATATGACTATAGTGAAATAGAAATGTAAACATCACATGCACATTATAAAATTATACATACCTCTTAAAATCTTAAACGTTTACAAATCTATGTGTTAATTATCCTATTATACATATAGACAAATGTGCCATCCTAACTCCAGAATCCCCATTCTCTTTTTGAGTCACTTTTCCCCTGAAAGAGTAAACACTATTCTGACTTCTAACAGCAGGAATTTTGAACCCTGACTTTAAAAAGAAGAGTGATGAATGCTTAAATTATGTGAATATATCTTCATTTAAAAAAGAAAGATTTAAAATAATTGGCATCTCTGTATCTATTTTTTTAATTAAGAATTTTAACTTAAGATCTAAGTCCCCTTCTTGTCCTAAAATTTTGTGAATCTAATATTTAAAATTTAACGATCTTTCCCACTTTACTTCTTATACAACAGCGCCCTCTGATGGTGTAGTAGTTCCTAAAATTTCTGTATTTCATAATCACAGTGGTACTTTATCTCTAATTTGAGAGCTTAAGCTGTGACCGGGTAATTCTAGTGGTACAAAGCTTCCTGAAGCCGTTGGAAGTTATTGATCATGTAGTGCTTTCACAGAGTTGTTTAGCTAACAGGTAGTGACAGAATCTTTATCTGATGAAACACTTAACTGTTGTTTGACAAAACGTGTTATTTCTTGATTTATTGAAACATTTTAGGTGTTTTCAAGGGCAGAATATCCACCTTTGTTTTAGCAGTAGAGCAGAGAGTATTTTGATTTCATCAAATTTTGGTAACTTAGAATGTAATTCCCCCTCTGGGCCCCACAGTCCTTGGTCACAGAAAGGGGGGTTACTGAGCACTGCATGTAGTTCTTGGAGAAGGTATTTGAATCCATTTTCCTACCAAACATATAATATTTTTTCAAATGTATTTAGATGCTGTTGTGATATTAATTTATATCAGTATTGAATTTATAATAGCTTCTCTTGTATGTTTTCTCAAGTGCTGGCTACTAAAATAAAATATGTTTATGAAAATTTTAACATTAGCAAGGGGACCTCATACCTAGAAATGTGGGGAACCACTGATTTAGAAGATTTGAACTGCGTTCATTTAATAATTATTATAAAGTATCTGTCTTGCACAGGGACACTGTGGTAGCTGTTGGGTTCTTACCTTTCTAATTATCCATTTATAAGCATAGGAGGCTCGATAGCCAAACTTTTTCCACGGTGGACTCTCCAATATTGCTCCTTTTTTTCCCTTTGCCCTTCATCATTTTCTCTCTAAATAAATAATTTATTTCTAAGAATCTCCTTTTTAACATTAGGGACAGGTTACCAGAAAAGTATAGGAGGGAATACAGTTCTCTCTCCTGGTTAATTTGGACAGAAGGGTGTGTGAAGAAGTGTCTTACTACATAACAATGATTTCCTTTGAAGGCTATATCTGAAGAAACTTCCACCTTCCTTGTTAAAATGGAAACTAGAGCTGCTAAGGTTGGCAGTGAAGGGAGCACCCCTGTGGAAAGGGAAGGACAATTCTATTTCTTATATTCACCTTCCTCTTAGAGGGACTTGTGATCATTTCCCTTGTTACCACCACATTATCCTCAGGGATACTGTTTCCCTTTTAATTCTTTAATTCAAATTTAGTCTCCAGTCCTTCCTGGTATCTTCATAGTACAGATGAGCAAAGGTAGAACATTTAAGCGAGATTATTGAATCGTCCTGACATTATGCAGTGGAAATAAATGGGAGTCACCCATGATCTGACTCGTAAGATATGGCTTGCTCTCCCATCTTGTCCTAGCTCTGGGGCTACTTCTGTGTGAGGGACAACTTAACTTAGCAGGACTCCACTTGTAGACATCCACCTTTCTCCAACTATAGACCTAGGGCCTGCGTAAACCTCACCTTCCTTCCAGGTTTTGGTTCCTGCTTTGAGAACTCATGTCCTTCCAACATAAAGGTGTCTATCTCTCAGGGGAGATCAAGGTTACTCAGAAACAATGTCAGTCTCCATTTAGGAACTCTAACAATGTAATGCCACAATTCCAAAATTAATATAGAACACATATATCAAATGAAAGGAAGAGGGTCTTACTTCATTTTAGCATCTCTGGATTAGAATTGGAAACTAGAGCGCCCTCTTTCTAGGTGCTTTGATTTATTGGAGGAGCGAGTCCTTTTTTTTTGTCCTGTCTATCTCTGAGTATCTTTAGTAAGATTTCAATTAGCTATTATCGTATATCTGGATGCATAAATAAAACCAGCTGTATACTCAGTTTTCTAAAACTAAAGGCTACTAAGTAAGAGCCATTGTGATTTTGTTTTTTATTAGTGGCCTAATTAAATGAGTTAAAAATAATAGTATATAACAATTATTGAGTCAGGTCAGTAAAAAGACTAATATCCCATGTATTCTTCAGTTAACTGTTAGTAAATGGCTGGAGGATATGTCCTTCATTTTCCAGGAGAAATATACTGGAGTGTCCCCTGCCGAAGGTTGAATATTGTTGTCAGCCCTAT
This sequence comes from Equus caballus, assembly GCF_041296265.1. NCBI lineage: Eukaryota > Metazoa > Chordata > Mammalia > Perissodactyla > Equidae > Equus > Equus caballus. The sequence goes on from NC_091690.1 coordinate 64,703,486, forward strand.
CTGCAGTAGCATGTTATAGTGACAAAAGCAGACGGTTTTGTTGGAGGTAGGATTAGGTAGGGAGTAAAAGCACGTGAAAAAGAATTGTATTTGACTTTTATTTATTAGTTATGTTACCTTGGCAAGTTATCTGACCTCTTTGAGTTTCAACAGCCTTATTGTAAGAGGATGTAATGAAAAAGTGCCCCCTGAGGGTGATTGGGAGGATGATGAGGTGATCTGTGGAAAGTACCAGCAAGGTGCCAGGCACATAGTAGGTACTCTGTGTTATCCATCTGTCCCCCCCGCCCACCCCACACACTGCCCCCAAATTGCCACCAAAACTGTATCTAACAGATGTAATGTTCTTACAGGCTTTTCTGGATATAAACTTCATTTTTTGAGCAGTTTTAAAGTCTAAATAGTTATTTTTGCCACAATAGACTTTATTTAAAGGATGTTCTTTTTGTTCCTTCTTGCCTACCCGTTCTCATGGATCTCTTTCTCCTCTACAAGTTGAAGGAGGGAAGCGTCTCTTGAGACTTCTTGGGCCACATTCTAGAAAGAACTACTGTGTGTGACTAGAGGTGTGTTTCCTTTTTGAGGTCATGGAGGTGTTGCTTTTATAGAACTATTGTTATTATTGTTATTGTCATTTTTTTGCTGAGGAAGATTTGCCTGGAGCTAACATCTGTTGCCAATCTTCCTCTGTTCTATGTGGGATGCTGCCACAGCATGGCTGATGAATGGTGTAGATCTGTGCCCAGGACCCAAACCTGCGAACCCAGGCTGCCACTGAAGCACAGCGTGCCAAACTTAACCACTATGCCATAGGGCTGGCTCCCAGAACTATTATTTATTGTAGTTATTTCAATAAACCAAATTGCAAATATAATTAAAAACTCCAGCTCTACCTCTGACTTTTGACCTTGGCCAAATATTTTGAGCTCTTTGAGCCCAGTTTCTTCAGTTGAACAACACAGATCAAATGGTTTCTAAGGCCGTTGTCCCTGTTTGTGTTACTTATAAAAATCTCTTTATTCAGGTGTGCAGAGCTGGAATCAGTGTGCAGGTCTCAGTTCTCAACAGCAGAGGGCACAATCCTCCTAGTCTGCCAGGCCATTAGGTATTGGACACTGTCTACAGTTATGTAGCCGGAAGTTGATATCCTTGGTGATAGGAAGGGGCCAAGAAAATTCTGTAAATTAATATTTTGCAAAGGAGATTTCACTTCCTATTTCCAAGTGTTTAATATTTAGGTGAAACACTCAAAAAATAGGAGATTTTGACATTCTAAGGGTACTGTAATTCTGTGAAGCTCTTCATCATCTCTCCACCTCGTTTACCCCTTCTGAGTACTCCGTGATTAGCATTGGTGTGCAAATGAGTTGGAGAGGAGAACTAACATTTATCAAGCACTTATGATGTATCAGGCTCTATGCCTGGTACTTTAGGTACATTTTCTCTAATCCTCACAGCAATACTTTGAATTATATCTTTTCATCCTTATTTCATATAGGAAGACATCGAATCTCCGAGAGGTTAAGTAACTTGCCTCAGGCCAGTGACGGTAGAGATTCAAGTTCAGATCTGTTAACTCTCAAACCTGCTTTCTTTCTACCCTACCGGGGTTCCTTCATCTTTCCCCTAATCTAAACAATTAGAGATGATCACCAGGAGCAGGAGTGCCCTGAGAGTGGCCATGCAAGGAAGTTTGGCTTTCTCCAGTTCTGAAGTTCTTGTGGCCCTTGTTGTTCCAGATGGAGGCTTTTCCTCTGGCAAGAATTTTTTACCATTTATGTTTAACATAATACATATAAACATATACTCATGTTTTCAAATTTGAAAGCTTTTGACTGGATTATTGGAATGTGTTTCTTTGTGAGCTGCTTTTAAACAGTACAGCAGTATCTCATTTTACAAGAAGGCTGGGTTCTGAAGTCAGTGGGCAGGGTAAAAATCACCTTGGCAGAATTCTCTTTGAGAATCCCATGGGAAGGCGTCTTGTTAGAGAACCGTGTGCTTCCTTTTTTTAAGTCCAGCGCAGCCGGTCTTTCCTCCCTTGTTGCAACAAATCATAGTTTTTCCTGTTGAGCTTCAAATGATGCAGTTGGCTTGTATTTGGGGGCCACGTTGGTGGTAATTCACATCTTTTAACCCCAGAGTCTCACTCAGCATGGTGAGATGCTTCCAGTTATTAGAGGTATTCTGAAACCTAGATCAAGAGAAGGAATAGCAGATTCATGTCTTATTTTGGGGCTTATGCTAACTCATTGTTTCTCAAAACTTTAGAATCACCTGGAGGGCTTGTTAAAACACAAATTACTGAGTTCTTCCCCCACAGTTTCTGACTCAGTAGTTTGGGATTCAGCCAGAGAGTTTACATTTCTAACAGGTCCCTTGGGGATGCCCTCTTCCAGGAACCTCACATGGAGAACCACCGTACTTATTGAATGGAAGCAGGCAGAATCACTTGCCTATCTTCTCTTTATTGTTCGTCTCTCCTGCTTTTATTTTTAGGCTGAGTGGGTATAGTTGAATTAGTTTAAGTTAAATGTAAAGGTTGTGGCTCAGCTAACTCTTTATCCTGTTGCTTAGCTTACTACTTGGCCCAGAAAAAGTAGTTGGCCTTTTAATAGACACTCGTTGAATGAGTGATTGAGTGAATTAATATATATAATGGGGAAGACTTTTAGTACATGGACATTATTATTATATACCTGCTCCATACAAACTGCTTATTTTCCAGAAAGGTAGGCGGTATTTGGATTAGAGTAGCTTACATTTTAGGGCTATGTATGGTGGTGATCATAGACATCAGGAAGTATGCAGGTAGATGCAGTTTTGAGAAGCTTGCATTTTGGTATCTGTGGTATGAATGTGAAGTGTGTGTGTAGATGGAGCTGGGTATGGGAAGTCCCATCTGTTTTAGAATGACCTAGGGAACTCTTGCAGGGTCTGGTTTAGGTCAGAACCAACTCCTGCCCCAGGGAGGCTGGAGCAGCACTGGATCAACCTGTGTCTACATTCTCACTCCTGTCCCTCCAAAGACTGGGGAATTCAGCCCCCAGGAACTCTATAACTCTGTAAATTCAGATAGTTGTACATGAATCTTACCATGTTATAGGATTTGATAATTATAGTTTAGATGATGAGTTTATTAAGTAAAGGGCAAAAACAATCTCAAAAAATATTTAAAGTTCAATTTAAGCTTAAAATTATTGTCATTTTAATCTTTTTTTAACATGTTTTATATAAGCTGCTTTGCAAAGTCTGGGTCCTGTGTGTTTTGTCTCTTTCAGGATAGATTAAATTTTATTCCTTTAAATTTGTTTTACTTTTTTATGCTGAAGAATTTTTTTTGGGGAAGGTTAGCCCTGAGCTAACATCTGCCGCCAATCCCGCTCTTTTTGCTGAGGAAGCCTGGCCCTGAGCTAACATCTGTGCCCATCTTCCTCTCCTTTATATGTAGGACGCTTGCCACAGCATGGCTTGCCAAGCAGTGTGTAGGTCCACACCTGGGATCCGAACTGACAAACCTGGGGCTGCCAAAGCAGAATGTGCGAATTTAACCGCTGCGCCACCGGGCTGGCCCCTATGCTGAAGCATTTTTGAGTAAACTACGGACAGCATGTTAGGCTATCTCTAAATCCTTCATTGTACAGCTGTAATAAATAAAAGCATTTTCTTATCTAGCCAGAATAATATGATCATTCCTAACAAAATTAAGTCCTTAATATCATCTAATCCATATTCAAATTAGCCTAATTGTCCCTAAATTCTCATTTAGATATTGTTTATTCAAGCCAGGATACAATGTGGAATCATGCATTACATCTGGTTATTATGTTCCTTAAAATTTATTTAATCTAAAACAGTCTTCTTTTCATGACATTGCCTTGCAGTTACAAGTCATTGTCTTGTAAAATGTCCCACCTTTGGATTTGTCTGACTGCCTCTTCTGAGTGTCTTCAGCTTGTTCTTCTACCCTGTGTATTTACTGGAAACTGGAAATTAGATCTAAAGGCTGGACTAAGATATAAGTTGAACATTTTTGGCAAGAAGATATCATAGGTGATATGTGCTTCATGTTGTACCACATGAGGAAATACATAATCCCTGCCTGCCCCACTGTTAGTGATGCTAACTTTGATCCTTAGACTAAGATGATGACAGCCTGATCCTTCCATTGTAAAGTTACATTTTCCCCTTGTGACGAAAGAGTATTCTCTGTGGTATTACTTTGGCACTAATATGAATGTTTATTTCTCTGTCATCCATTCGCCTACTTCTTTTAACACCATTTAGTAATTCTTGCCTGAATCAGTAACTTCTTTAGAGTTTGCAAAACTATCATTTTTTTAAGTCTGTCATTTCTTCTACATTAGCTAACATTTGATTAAATAGAGCTCTTTTTTATCAGCTGGGACTATTTGGTACCCTGAAATACACTTCTGGTGGAAAAGCAGGTTAAATGTTGAATTCTTTACTTTTTTATTCCCAGTTTCAAAGTAGGGAGTTGGTTTAATAGACAAGTTAAATGGTGGCAAATGAATAGTTTTCTTGCTTTCTCTTTTTTGATATCCTTATGGACTAATGGATTTTCATGAATTGAATGTTTCAGTCAACTACAGACATTATTCTTTTGTGTTCAGTTTGTTTTATGTTCAGTTTATCAACCCTTTAGCCAATGATAGTCCCTTGTAGTTGGCTTCTATGTCCATTAGATATAACTCCACTAATTTTTCAGAACTTCCTTGCTTTGTTGTATAGATGGATGCATAGGTTTATCTTGTAGATTCCTTGTCCCAACTGTCAGTCAGCCACTTCACTAACAAGCCCTAGTTCCTTTTAGTGGGGCATGGTATTAGACACCAAAATCCTGGCACTTGGAATGTCAATTGTTAGTGGGGTGACAGTGTTACTAGATCTTTTCAGTCGTCTGTTTAGTTCTTGAATTTTGATATTGAAGGTTTGGATAATGAAAATTCAGATAGGAAGGAATCTGTATTTTAAAAAATACTGAGTTTGTATCACTATTTCCAGTTGAGTTTTAACATTATTGTGTTTTTAAGTGGTTACTTGATTTTATAACTGTATCTTTGTTCTTACACTGAAAATCTTGACTGCCAGTAGCATTTCTTTATCTTACAATAAAGAAAATAATTTCAAAATAAGAGTATCAATATTACTACTGCTAATAAAACTAAATGAAGTTTAAAATTTTTATGATTATTTTTGTACCATAGGTTAATTTTAATGGAAGAATAAATTTAATTACTTTTATGTTGATCTCATTTAATTACTTTCCTTTGTAATATATCTTGTCTCTTTTGCTTTTATCGTAGGTTGATCATTTTGGATTTAATACTGATAAAACTTTTAAGCAGCGGTACCTAATAGCTGATAAACACTGGAAGAAAGATGGTGGGTCAATACTTTTCTACACTGGTAATGAAGGGGACATTACCTGGTTTTGCAATAATACGGTATGTACAGATTTGTGAAGTTCCTGTGCTCAATTTGACTTTTATTATGATAAACTGGGAAAAATGTTTTGCAGTATACATGACCAGTATTACTGTACTTAATTGTGAGGTTCTTTAAAAAGTAACGAAAAGATAAACTCGCTAATAATGGAAAAACAGCAAAAGTACATAAATAGGCAATTCACAAAAGAATCAATATAGATGCCCAGTAAACTTGCCTGTTCAGGCTTAAAGACACATGAAAAGAGTGAAATACTGTTTTTGGACAATTGAATTTTAAAAGATTTTAAAATCCCAGCTTATTTCTAGAGTGAACAAGATATGAGGGAAATGGGCATAGGAATGTTATTGCCTATAATTTTTTTTATTATTATTATGGCCTCTAGAATGGTCTCTAAACACAAGGGCAGGAATTTTTGTATGTTTGTTCAGTGTTGTATTCTCAGAGTACAGGACTGTGCTGGGCATATAGTAGGTGCTCAGTGAGTATTTGTTGATAAAACCTAAATGAAGGCAATGTAAATAAAAAAGCAAGACTGATTGTCAAATAGGAATGGACAAAGGTAAAGTTGGAGCTGTGTTTTAATTTAGCTTACCTGTTCTACCATTTTTCTTTTATTTGTGAGGGTAAAAAAATAGCATAGCTTTCAGCTTGCTTGCCTGCCTATATTTTCTATCATCTTTTGTAATAATACTTAAATCCATTAACAAAACTTAGTTTAGAAAGACACCTGAAAGGAAGAAATTTTTCCATTTTAATATGTCAGAGCTATGGCTGGAAAATCAACCAAAAAGCTAGTCTGTGAATGACCCTAAAGTGGAGACTGAATCATATTTTCTCTACTGCCAATGTCTGGCGTGGTGCCTGGGATTCAGGAGGTCTCAGCAAAGGTTTGTTAAACTGAACTGAATTGAAAGCAAAAATATGAACCCAATTATAGTGTGTTATTGACTTCCACATTTCTGATTATTTCCTTAGGAATGTTAAGAGTCTAAATATATTAGTTGAAAATAATTCCCTGAGAAATGATATCCCAAGATCTCTGTTTCTCTTAGATCAATGACAAATGAAACCAGGACTTATTTTCCATCAGATTCTTGCTCTGTTATTCTGGGAAACAACTGAGGCTGCCTTGTCTCCCTTTTCCTTTCTTGTGTGACTTTTCTTTTATGCCAAGGGCATAGGGCAGCTTCTGTCCAGTTATTTTCTCAGCTCCTGTTCTTTATTATAGGCAGGCAGCTTCCTCCACCAGACCCTGCTGCTTTGACAGGCACTGCAGCATACTGAAGACTTGTGGGGGAATCTCTGACCTCAGGAGTGGTAGGAAGGAAGAGCTACTCAGTGTAGGAAAGGTCCAGAGAACTTGCTAGAGGCAGATCCTACAAGGACAGGTCTTGACATTTTCCCAACCCTAGACACCTTCCTTTACATACTAAAATGTTCCGGTTGTATATTCACATGTTCTGGATGTTCATTCATTAAGAGGCAGTATAGTATAGTAGTCAAGAGTGAAGACTTCAGACAGGCTGATAAGGTTTGAATTCTGGTTTACCACTATGCTGTGTTACTTTGGGCAAGTTTCTTATTCTGTGCCTTAGTTTTCTCATCTGTTAAATGAGTATAGTAATAATATCTAGTACATAGAGTTGTTGTGAGGACTAAATAAGAATGAGGAACTTAGAACAATGCTGGTACAATAATGTTATTAAATGTTATTATATTCTATGGACCCTTTTGAAAAATACCCCTGAAATAGATGCAGGCAAATAATTATTTATTACAATGTGAATCAGTTTAATTAAAATGGTACATCTCAAACCCTGAGGTAAACCACAGAAGTCTGGCTATTTTGATGGATGGTCCTTACCCTTAAAAAGCTCATATTCTGGTAGGCTAAGACACATGTGTAAACAAATATTGCAGCACAGTAATAGAGATCTATACCTAGCACAGTGGTGTTGAGAGGTAGGAGTGATTGGCACTGCCAAGGTGGGACAGGTAGAGGGCTTGCTTGAGCTGCGTGTTACAGGATCTGTAGATAAATGGCAGGGAATGAGCAAGGTGTTAAGAGAGAAAGTGGGGTTTATTGAAACCATCACAGATATCAGGTTAAAGTCTCCATCCTCACATGCATACAGCTCTTAATTGTTCGTTTATTTAATCAAAACAAACAAAAATTTTCAGATGTTCATTGTCCTTGTTAGGGAGGAGCAGCTCATTAAAAAGCAACAGTACATGGGGCTGGCCTGGTGGCGCAGCGGTTAAGTTCACACATTCCGCTTCTTGGTGGCCCAGGGTTCGCCGATTCAGATCTTGGGTGTGGACATGGCACCACTAGGCAAAAGCCATGCTGTGGTAGGCGTCCCACATATAAAGTAGAGGAAGATGGGCCTGGATGTTAGCTCAGGGCCAGTCTTCTTCAGCAAAAAGAGGAGGATTGGCAGTAGTTAGCTCAGGGCTAATCTTCCTCAAAAAGAAAAAGCAACAGTACACTAGGAATGTCAGTTTTAATCTGTGCTAAATCTAAATCTGATTGATGTTGGCTACGTGGAATGCTTTGTTGAGAAGCATTCTGAGGGCACAACTGAGGTGAGTGAAAAAATGAGGCAATTGATGAGCAGCCTTAGGTGTGGGAGTAAGGGGATCTAACAGCACCTGAAGATTGTGCTCTGGAGCCAGAGAGCCTGTGTTTGAATCTTGGTGCTACCACTTTCTAACTGTGTGACTGTCACGGGTTATTTATACTCTTGTGCTTCAGTGTCCTTGCCTGTAAAATGGGGATAATCAAAGTGCCTATCTCTTAGATTGTCATGATAATTAAGTGAATTAATCCATGTAAAGTGTTTAGAACAATGCCTGACATTGTAAATACTCAATTAATATTAGCTGTTGTTAGCTACTATTTATTTTCAAGTAAATAAGATTAATATAAAACCCAAGGGAGAGTCCGGTATGCTTATTTGTACTATTTTCTCTTTTATGTTGTAAATACCTATGAGTAGGTGTCCAACTTAGATATCATTGGCTCTTTCCTAGAATATTTGGTACATAGTACAATTTGAAGACTATTTAGACATAATGTTGATTCTAGGACTAGAGTGTCAATACAAAGAGTTGGAATGACTAGTGGATGGGCAGCTTGAGCTTATTTTTAGCTGTTTCACTCTAATACAGTGTGAGATTGATGTATAACAATGAAACAGCCATTATATCGTTTATCTGTAGAACAAATATAAATTGTGCAGCTCCTCAGAGAGCTCTTTGGTCTGTTTTAACATCCATTTCATATGAATTGTAAAAAGGTTTGATGACTTTTTTCACATCCTAATTTTATCCTGTGAATGAATCCTTTTCTTCCAAGGGGTTCATGTGGGATATGGCTGAGGAACTGAAAGCTATGTTGGTGTTTGCTGAACATCGATACTATGGAGAGTCCCTACCCTTTGGTGCCAACTCATTCAAGGTAAATATACTTTTTACTTTTAAGTTTAAAAGTTTTTTTTTTTTAAGTTTAGAGCATTTTCTAATTACGTGTTCCACTGTGAGAAAGGAATGATAGCTTTAACTTGAACTGCCTGAAATTTCAATAATTTGTATTTAATCTTTCCTTTTATATACGACTTGAACAGACTGAAGCTTTTAAAAACCATATTATTATAATTTCTAATGTTAATCCATTTTTAATTCAGTGTGATAAGGCTGAAGAAGGTGGAGGGGACTTTTCATTGTTTCAGAAATGTCAGTAAACAATTCTGTTTTATAAATTATACGCTTAAATTATTGGGTCTAACACTGGAAAAAATATAATGAACACACAAATGTTTGTTTAATAAGGTGTTTTTCAATAAAATACGATGATCAAAATGAGGACGCATAATCTCTATGATTCAGTGAGGCCAGCTGGCCACTTGGATTTCCCTCTGGCCTTTCCTGTTCTCACAAGGAGCTTTGGCCTTGACCACAGACTCTACGTTGATAAACCAGGACACTTTTTCCTAAACTGACTCACTCATGTGCTTCCCTTGTGATTCTGGCTGTATGGATTTGCTATCTGTACTATTATTTACTTAATATTTTTCTCTAAACAGCTCACTTTTCAAACAGCATTATCTTAACAAGGGCTTTATGTACTAGTTAATTTTTCTAAATTACATTAAAATAAAACAATAAGTATTAAATTCAAAAATGTTTGTGCACTACCTAAGATCGTCATACGCATCACCATCATACACGCCATGCTTTTGGGTAACTTTGAGTTAGAAGAACTTGGGATCAGTCGTTTTCTAGGCTGCCTGTTTAGGAAGGAGTTTTTACTTTTGTTCTCAGAGGTTTTATTATCTCATCTTATAAATAAATAAAATAAATTTAAAAGTCCATGTGTTCTAAATGAAAAGCAACACAATTTGCGGATATTTATTGGGCTGCATGGGAAACTATTCTTTAGCTTTTTCTTTTTCATAATTTTCTGATTAGAGGAGTTGACAGAGCCTAAAACCACTGGTAAGCAGTCAGCTTGTTGCAGATAGAAACCTAATCTCTTCTAGGTCCCTGTGGTTCATACTTTGTTAGCAAAATAGATCTAAGGGCTCTCTTTGATATGCTTTTTTTCTTTCATGTGCTCACAAAATTTGTCAGTAGTATAAGGGATATTACAAATATTATGTGAGGAATAGAAATAAACTTGCATTCAACTACACATAGTGCCATGAAAACTAGAAGTAAAGAGTAGTGACAGGAGCTAGGAAGTCAGAAAGCATACATCTTGGATAAAGGGAAGGCTAAAAGATTAGATGACATACATAGGAAAGGTGGGAACTATGTGATTCTGGAATGTGCCACACGATAGAAGGAGTGAGACCAAAGCGTGAGGATCAAACAGGATAGCCTAATATAGGTATGTGGCTATATTAGTTATCTGTTGCTTCGTCACAATTATACCTCAAACCTTGGTGGCTTAAAATGACAATAACATTATCCCACAATTCCTGTGGGTAAAGAATTAAGAGTGGCTCAGCTAGGTGGTTCTGTTTTAGGGGTCTCATGAGGTTAAGGTGTTAGCTGGTGCTGCAGTCATCTAAAGGCTTGACTGGGGCTGGAGGATCCACAAGAGTGACAAACTGGTGCTGGGTGTTGGCAAGAGGCTTCACTTTGTCTCCTCCTGGGCTTCTCCAAAAGCCTGCTTGTGTGGCCTCATGACATGGTGGCTGAATTCCCTCCAAGTTGGCAAGCCAAGAGAGCAAGGTGGAAACTGCAGTGTTTTTTATGACCTAACATTGAAAGTCACTATCATCACTTTTGCCACATTCTGTTCTTTAGAACCAAGTCACTAAGTCCAGTCCAAGTTCAAAGGGAGAGGAATTAGGCTTCACCTTTTAAAGGGAGACACTTCATTAGCCTCCTCAACTCAGCAGGACTCTGTTTGAGCTCCAGCTTCCTACATTGCAAGAAGGAAACTCTCCCTAGGCGGAGAGCTAAATGATCATGGAACTTACTTCAGGGATCAATGTCTTGTGTTGCCTGTTTTCCAATCCCTGGAAATAGTAGTTGCATAGGTTTTTTTTTTTTTTTTTAAATTCCAATTCTATAGTTATTTACAACAGGCATGCTAATTTGTTCCAGTTGTTGGTATATCAGGCATAATAATAATCTTTCTGATGAGGAAGGATGAATTTTATTTTTACTGAGGATTCTTACTTCAATTTTCCACAGGATTTAGTTTACCTTTGCCCATATGGTAGCCATTTTAAATGTGTCAAGATCTGAAATAAAAGTTCTAATATAGTAGTTGTCTCTTAAGCTTAGTATTGTATATCATCACATTTGCTGTTAAATATTGCTTACTTTGTTTCTGCTCTTTCTATAACCTCAACAAGGTCTTTGGTAAATAGCGTTTAATAGAAATTACATTTGAATGCAAAATACATTATGTTCTTCCCACAAACTTAAAATCGCTTTTTCTTGAGTGGTTTAAATCAGCATTGCTATTTCTCTGATCTGGCATTTTAACTCAATTGCCTAGAAATTCTATTTGGAGAAGAGCTTATCTGACTCTGGCTTTTTTCAGGATCTGTGCTATGCCTAAGCTGCTGTTATGTGCACATTTATATCCATGTTCTTTGTTATTTTTCTTTAGGATTCCACACACTTGAATTTTCTGACATCAGAACAAGCTCTGGCCGATTTTGCAAAGTTAATCAAACACTTGAAAAGAACAGTCCCAGGAGCTAAAAATCAACCTGTCATTGCCCTAGGGGGCTCTTACGGTGGCATGCTTGCAGCCTGGTTCAGGATGAAATATCCTCATATGGTGGTTGGGTAAATGCATTTATGTTTGACATGAACACTTCTTAATGATTGTCAAGGCAAATCTAGAGATTTGTTTTGGGTAAAACGTTCCATTCTATTGTACTGAGATTTCTAGTTTCTATCTCATTGAGTTCCATTATTTTTCTTACCATTTTTGTTCAGTATCAGTTTCAATTTTAGAACGTTAATTCATTGAGTTACATTTTTTTCTTTTTTTCCTTCTTTGTTTTTCTTACTGTTTAGAGCTCTTGCATCCTCTGCCCCCATCTGGCAGTTTGAGGATTTGGTACCTTGTGGTGTATTTATGGAGATTGTAACTGCAGATTTTAGGAAAAGTGGCCCAAATTGTTCAGAGAGCATCCGCAGGTCCTGGGATGCCATTAGACGACTCACAAGTACGGGTAAGCTTTAAATAAAACAATAGAATCATGGATTTTTTAATCTTTCACTTGTTAAATTCAACACTTCCCACTTCTTTAGTAAACTTTTTATTTAAGTATAACATACAGAAAGGCACACAAATTAAAGTACATAGCTTGATGAACTTTCACAAAGGAAATATGTTGCGTAATCAGCATTCAGATCAAGAAATCCTCTTGTGCCCTTCCCAGTCACTACCTCTGCACCTCCCGGGCTAATCATTCTCCTAATTTCTAGAATCATAGATTAATTTTGCTCTTGAATTTTTTAGTAATTGGAATTGCATACTGTGTATTTTTTTGTCTACTGTCTTTTGCTCAATGCTGTGTTTGTTGGCTGCATCCATTTGTTTTATTTAGCTGTAGTTTATGCATTCTCATTGCTCTATAGTGTTCCATTTGTTTGTTTATTTATTCTAATGTTATCTTTAAAGGGGGAATAATTCTGGTAAGCTCCACGAGGATAGGCAACTTGTCTATTATGGGATTATCCAGTTGCTCTAAAAATATTTTGTTGAATGTTGAAAAAGTATTCTTGAAGATATGGTAGAAGGTTGAGTTTTCTAAAATACCAAGTGAAGAATAAATTATCTGCAAAGCCTTCTGTTGAGTAGTGCCTTTTATATTCTAACAATGTGATTCTTTTCTCAGGCCCTGGCTTGCATTGGCTTTCTGAAGCCCTTCGCTTATGCAGCCCATTAACAAATTCTCAGGATGTCGAGCACTTGAAAGACTGGATCACTGAAACCTGGGTAAATCTGGCAATGGTGGACTACCCTTACGAGTCTAACTTTTTACAGCCTTTGCCTGCTTGGCCGATCAAGGTAAGAGGAAAATGTCCTTTCATTACTTTTAATAACGTATTTCTCATTTTTGTGTGTGTATTCTCTGACTTTCAGCATCAGAGGAAGTCCCAGTGACATAAGGGCTCTGGAGTTAGTCAGTCTTGGCTGGAATCCTGGCTTCTGTCACTTTCTGGTTCCTCAACCTTGGGCATGTTACTTAATTGTTCTGAACCTCAGTTTCCTCATTTGAATAATGGAGATAAAATGTGTAGGTTACAGAGTTATATGAATTAGAAATAAAACCAGTAGTTGCTGTTAATGGAATAATTACTCTGTACCAAGTCCTGTACTGTACACTTTGCATACACAAGTTATTTAATCTTTGTGATATATATAAGACACATAGAGCTATGTAATACACGGTCAATGCTTAATAAGTGGCAACTGTATTTAGTCAACTGCTAACACATTCTAAGTGCTACACACATCATAAATGGGTGATCCCCATGCAGCAAGGTGGAGTGGAAAGAGCACTGACTTGCATCCTGAAGGCGAAGGTCTGATCCAGAACTACCATTTACTAGATGTGCAATCTTGAGCAAGGCACTCTTCTTCCCCAAGCCTCCACATCTTCCTCTGCAGAACGAGATAACGATACGTACGTACTTGATAGGGTTTATTTTCTGAGGATCAAATAAAATATTGGAAGTGAAAACACTCTGGAAAGTGTAAAGACACATTACACCATAAATTTTAGGGTTCTTTTCATGCCAAAATTGTTTATTGTGTAGGCTCTTGTTAAGCATTCCTTTGTAAAGACCAGTCCTCTTAATTTTAAAAACAAAGGCTGGCCAACCAATCAGGCAAGAAAAAGGAATAAAAGGAATCCAAATAGGGAGGGAAGAAGTGAAACTCTCGCTGTTTGCAGAGGACATGATCTTATATATAGAAAACCCCAAAGAATCCATTGGAAAACTGTTAGAAGTAATCAACAACTACAGCAAAGTTGCAGGGTATAAAATCAATTTGCATAAATCAGTAGCATTTGTATACTCCAGTAATGAACCAACAGAAAAAGAACTCAAGAATACAATACCATTCACAATCGCAACAAAAAGAATAAAATACCTTGGGGTAAATTTAACTAAGGAAGTGAAGGACCTATATAATGAAAATTACAAGGCCTTTCTGAGAGAATTGGATGACGACATAAGGAGATGGAAAGACATTCCATGTACATGGATTGGAAGAATAAACATAGTTAAAATGTCCGTTCTACCTAAAGCAATCTACAGATTCAACGCCATCCCAATCAGAATCCCAATGACATTCTTTACAGAATTAGAACAAAGAATCCTAAAATTCATATGGGGCAACAAAAGACCCCGAATTTCTAAAGCAATCCTGAGAAAAAAGAACAAAACGGGAGGCATCACAATCCCTGACTTCAAAACGTACTACAAAGCTACAGTAATCAAAACAGCATGGTACTGGTACAAAAACAGGTGCACAGATCAATGGAACAGAATTGAAAGCCCAGAAATAAAACCACCCATCTATGGACAGCTTATCTTTGACAAAGGAGCTGAGGGCATACAATGGAGAAAAAAAGGTCTTTTCAACAAATGGTGCTGGGAAAACTGGAAAGCCACATGTAAAAGAATGAAAATTGACCATTCTTTTTCACCATTCACCAAAATAAACTCAAAATGGATTAAAGATCTAAAGGTGAGACCTGAAACCATAAGGCTTCTGGAAGAAAACGTAGGCAGTACACTCTTTGACATCAGTAGTAAAAGGATCTTTTCGGACACCATGCCTTCTCAGAGAAGGGAAACAATAGAAAGAATAAACAAATGGGACTTCATCAGATTAAAGAGCTTCTTCAAGGCAAATGAAAACAGGATTGAAACAAAAAAACAATCCACTAACTGGGAAAAAATATTTGCAAGTCATATATCTGACAAAGGCTTAATATCCATAATATATAAAGAACTCTCGCAACTCAACAACAAAACATCAAACAACCCAATCAAAAAATGGGCTGGAGACATGAACAGACATTTCTCCAGAGAAGATATACTGATGGCCAATAGGCACATGAAAAGATGCTCATCATCGCTGATCATCAGGGAAATGCAAATCAAAACTACACTAAGATATCACCTTACACCCGTTAGAATGACAAAAATATCTGAAACTAATAGCAACAAATGTTGGAGAAGTTGCGGAGAAAAAGGAACCCTCATACACTGCTGGTGGGAATGCAAACTGGTGCAGCCACTATGGAAAACAGTATGGAGATTCCTCAAAAAATTAAAAATAGAACTACCATACGATCCAGCCATCCCACTACTGGGTATTTATCCAAAGAGCTTGAAGTCAGCAATCCCAAAAGTCCTGTGCACCCCAATGTTCATTGCAGCACTGTTTACAATAGCCAAGACGTGGAAGCAACCTAAGTGTCCAGCAACAGACGAATGGATAAAGAAGATGTGGTACATATATACAATGGAATACTACTCAGCTGCAAAACAGAACAAAATCATTCCATTTGCAATAACATGGATGGACCTTGAGAGAATTATGTTAAGTGAAATAAGCCAGCGAGAGAAAGATAATCTGTGTATGACTCCACTCATATGAGGAATTTAAAATTATGGACTAAGAACAGTTTAGTGGATACCAGGGGAAAGGTGGGGTGGGGGTGGGCACAAAGGGTGAAGTGGTGCACCTACAACATGACTGACAAACATTAATGTACAATTGAAATTTCACAAGATTGTAACCTATCAATAACTCAATTAAAAAAAAAACACAAAGGCTGGCCAACTTGAAGGTAATTAAGTTTAGAGAATAAAACTGACTTTACAACTAGAATGAGTGCTGGAAATATAAATAGAATTGGTAATGAGAAGTAGCTTTCAAAAGTACTTTTAATGTAGCTGTCCTTTTGAACCATTAAATGCACACCTTGCTTAAAACTCTGTAACCCAAATGGAACAAGGTCATTTGCTATTAGAGATGTTTTTCTGCATCCAAAAAGTAGAATGACTAGTGGGTGTCTTGCACATAGCAGGCCAAAGGTAAATGTGTATTTAATTAAATTGAATTTTGACAACACGAAGTTATTTAAAAGAGTGGCTGTCTTTCATGGAAAGAAAACCTGGATCAAAATAGTGAGAAAAAAGTAAATCAAAACCAGTTACTCTCCATAAATGTCCATGTGCTAATAACGCATTATCCTTCTATATTATTTTGCTATTTCCAAAGCACTTTCATATACACTATCTCATTTAATCCTCACAAAAATACTGTGGGAAAAAGAGGTATAATCCTAGTTTTATGGAGAGGATATTGAAGCTCCACTAATAGGTGGCAGAAGTGGGATTTGAACTTAGGTCTGCCATTGTTAAGAGAATTATGATCTTCTGCCACACTGTCCTGGATTAGGAGAAGACTTGATTGAAGGTTTGGGTGGATTCCTAGCCACAGTGTGATAGTTACCAGATTTAATGGTACTCTGTGTACAAAGTGAGAATTACCTTTGCATCTTTGTGCCCATTTGAAGAACAAATGACTCGTCAGGTGATAAAAACATACAGGGAACTCCCCTGTTATTTAGAAGAGGGGTTGGCAGAGTATCTGTAAAGGACTAAAGGGTAAAGATTTTAGGCTTTGTGGGCTGTCCAGTTTGTGTCACAGTTACTCAGCTCTGCAGCTATAGCAAGAAGGTTGCCATAGACAATATATAAATGAATGAGGATGACTGTATTCCAGTAATGCTTTATTTATAAAACAGGCAGTAGGCTGGATTTGGCCTGGGGGCTGTAGTTTGCCAACCCCCTGATTTAGAAAAAAAGCCAGAGGAATACAGCTTAATGTTGTTTTGTTTATGATTTTGAACAGTGAACAGTCTAACTTTGGTTTTCTCCCACTTCTTTAACGTTCCTTTTGAGATAGTTTGTGGTTGAGTCTTAAATGTAAATAAATATTCTGCCCTTTCTCTCTCCTAAATAAACAGTCAAAACCAATGGAGTATATCTCAAACATTTTGTCATCTGTTTTGATTTAGTGTAATCCTTCTTTTACCTTTTGTATATATACATTATAAAAGTCTATTTTTAAGGCAAAATAACTTCGTGGCTTTGCCTCACAATCACCTTTTACTTCTTTTAGCCAGGACTAGTTCTTGTTGTTTTCTTCAGTCATTTCTTACTGACTTCATCCTTTCTTTTGACATATTAAGGAATTCTTGATTACTTATAATATATATATATATGATTCTGTTTCCTGCCTACATCTCACTAAAAGTAATCTCTCTTTGCCTCTTGATTGAGAAACTTCCATTACCTACATCCATCTCCAGTTTCATCCTATCTGATTTCAGAATTTTTCCACGACATGTCTCCCTCTCAAACTTGTAGCTTCAGATCACTTTCTTTCACTGTTCATTCTTTTTCTCCTTTCTTGACCCCCTCTCTGTTCTCCCAGCCCACTAATCCCTGGAACACTGCACAGTTGGGGACCGCTCTTTCACTTGGATAGTTCCATTTAACCAGGACTCCTCCTCCCTCTGATACACTTCCTCCTTTTTAAAGGGCTGACAAACAGCCGTCCTTTTCTGAGTCTGTAACTCAGGCTTAGGATGGTGATATAATATGTAGCAGTTGGGTTATGAAAAAAGCAGGTGATTTCCAATTCTTCCTGGACCGTGCACAGTTCTGAAGGATGCATAGGCAGCGACTGAATGCCATTTTCCGTGTCAACTCAAGTATCGTTCTTTTTAATTTGTCTTTGGTCTTTGCACGATCAGACTCCATTTGCTTTTGTTTACTGTTAACAGAAGCTGCAACATTCATGCAGAAATAATCATGGACTTGGCTGATAGAACACAAGGAAGAAGAGAAAAGGAAAATAGAAAATCCCTCTGTCATTTGACTGCTCTGTCAGCATAAAAACAACTAGACCTCTTTTTAGCTTAAAGAGCAGTTTTAAAGGATACTGTAGAGTTTGTTTATTTTGGAATCATTTTTTAGCTGATAGCTCACCAAATCTTTTGGCTTAGGCTTCTGAACATTCAGATAGATAGTGTGAAATAATAAGACATAAGGAGGAAAATCTCTTCCGTTTGTCTTGGTGTTTGATAATGTATGCGACCTCTCTGGGTGGTTTAAGCGGTTTAGGTGCATCCTATGAAAAGGGAGCTTTTAATGACAAAACTAATGTGATTATCTGAGTGAGTGTGAGAGGGGTATTGAAACCTTAGTGAAAGAAAATCTGTTAGAAAAGCTGAATGTATCTGCTTAATCCTTTCTCTAATGTGGATGGACCATACTCTTTGAGAGGAGATTGGTCTTTTTTTTTTAAACCTATCTTCTGTCCTCTTTCTTAAAAAAATTTTTTTTGCTTCCTTTTTGTTTCTCTTATTCAAATGCTTATTCTCATAGGTAGAGGACACTTAAGCTTTTAAACAAATCATTATCTTTCTCTAGTGTACATGGGGTCAAAGGGCAGAACCTAAGTATTTGGGTGCAGAGCTGATGAGTTTGGTACTAAGGTTGGAATGTTCTGCTATGTCCACAATTTCTAGACTCTTTAAAACCAGAATTATTAAAGTGGGCTTCTAATGTTCTTTTTCAGTTTTTCCTGAATGTTCACCTTCGTTCTAGGAAATAGAAAGTGAATTAAATCAGTCAATTTTATGTGATTCTTGAGCCTCATATTACTCTACTGTTGGATTACATAATAAAAAAGTTTTATGATTTTATATTGCCACAGAATCCCTTCTACCTAAGTTTTTACCTAAAAGAAACTTAGAAATATATAAAAACAATTTAAGAATAAAAACAATATTTGTTTAAAAAATTAAGCATGAGACTACAGGTATATTTAAGCACTCTTTGTGTTGTTATTTGTCTCTTACACTATAACCTCAAAGTTGAGGATGTGCAGTGTGGTGGTTACAAATGGAAGCTTCATAGTGAGTCTGCATTTGAATCTCAGCTCAGCCACTTTCCGGCTGTGTGGCTTTGGGCAAGTTTCTTAACCTCTCTGTGCTTTAATTTCCTTATCTGCAAAATGGGAATGATAGTAATTGTAACGTTTATTAGGGTCATTGTGAAGATTTAATAGAACCCGGTGTATAGTAAGCACTAAGTCAATGCTAGTTATATAATAATAATAACAGTAGCTGTTATTGTTATATAATATTAAGGAGACAGATTGTTATACCAGGACTTTGTTGCCAAAGTCTGGATTCAGAACCTATATTCATAGTTTTTAAATTGTGTATCTGTAGCCAGATGTGTCTGATCTTGTTTCCTCCTCTGTGAAATGGGGATGGTCATTATGTTTCTCCACGAGTCATTGTAAGAAAGTACCTGACCTCAAGGAACATTCAGTATTTGTACTAGCAGCCTCAGCTGCCCCCGTATCGTGAGTTTATGGCATAAGTAGGAATGCTATGCCTTATATAGAAATTGTTTAGAAGACTGTTTGTTAGTGTCCGCAAAATAAATAGAAAGTATAGTACAGGGGCTACTTCGGTGTTGAGTATTTTGGATGGAAGTGGTTGGCAGGGACTCTTTGCTTGTTGTCTGATTAGATCACAGCCCCTAAGTGAACAATCAACAGACCAAGTGCTTGCCCTCGTCAAGTGGGTAATAACTGCAAATTATCAGGCCTAAGCTGAAGTGAGTATTATATGAGGTTGAACCAAATATACTGATATTTGACTGTTTGACTTATAAACATGGCAGTTTTACATAGTTAAACTTAACATTCACATAAATGTTTTGTGCATCTTACAGATCTTTAATAAAAGTACATGAATATCTCCTTTTGAATTACTGCAGTCTTTGAATAAGCATGGGAATAAGCATGGGAAAACTGAGGTTTTGCTAGTATGACTTCAGTATTTTTTGGAAAACTTCTTTCTTTGTTACCAGAATTGTTAAGGAAATGCATAGAGATTCACAGAGATTGTGTTTTTTTATGCTAGAGGATGATTCATGGACTCACAGAATCTTTGAGTTAGAAAGTAACTTTAGAACCACCTAAAATGACAAAATTCCCTTAGTAAATTTGCAAATATTTTGCAAACAAGTTTTAAGTGCTATTTTTCAGGCCTTTTGTCTAGTGAACTGGTAGAATTATAAATTGGTGCTTCCTTTCTATAAGGCAGTTTCATAGGATGTATCAAAGCCCTTAAAAATATTTATTTCCTTTGAACCAGTAATTCCTCTAAGAATTTATCTCAAGAAAACAGTTAAGGGTATATGTAAAGATTTAGCCCCAAGGATATTTATTGTGACCTTATATGTAATAATGAAAGATTGGGAATGGTACAAATGGCCAATTGTTGGGTTTATTGAACTATTCCTTAACTCCCCATCCTGATTGCCCGCCTCTGGATTTTCTCATGTTGGTCAGTGTCCCTCCTAAAGTGTGATGCTCAGAACTGGATCCACTACTCCAAGGGTGCTCTGACTTCAGAGAGGACAGTAGGCTCAGGATTGCCCTTAATCTGGACATGGAATTTCCAACAGCAGCGGCCAAGTTTCTGACCATGATGTTCTGTCTGTGTAACTGGGGCTGCCGAAGCCCAAGAACTGTCAGCCGGTGCCAGTCCCCAGCCACGCTTGTATCTTTTAAGGAGTGACAGTAACTGCTATTTACAGAGATGGCTATTCATGAGGACTCCTTTTCTTTGCCTGACAGAGGCCCAGTGTTGTAGCTCTGAGAGGAGATCTGATGCCAGTGTGTGAGTCACACCTACTTGCTGCTATTTTCTAGAGTTTTAGGCCACTTGTTAGTTACTGCACATCAGCTCCCCCTTTTCCACCCTGCCCAGCTTGCATTGTCACCCTGCCTCATCTACCATGCTGTGCTTGAGTGCTCTTCTCTGCGTTCCATGGGTCTGCTTCATAGCTTTATGCTGCACTTTGAAGGAACTGTGTCCACTGTTGGTGTCCACATTCAGGAAAGTGCTGATCAACTGTTGGCAATAGATAGTTGAATAAATTCTGTGATTGGTTCTTGATTTCCATATTTTCTTGAGTATTTCTCATTGGCAGACTTCTTAGGAACATTTTCTGTGAAGAGTGCTATGCAGTTAGGCATTTTTTTGATTTACCACGAATACTCAAGAGTTGTCAGAGTGTAAAACACTGTATTGCCTTTTATCTTCAACTTGCATTTCCTTATTGCTTTAGGCTTTATAGTTTGTGAAGTTCTCAGTTTAGCTCAATTCTGTTTCTTTATGTGTACTCTAAGCCCTATACCCCCCCATATTCTTATGACCTAACATTACTTCTTTAAGGCATCTCCAGTTATTTGGACGTCTTCATTTCTGACTTTTCTCACTCAGCATTTCCAGAAATTTATTGAGAATAATGCACACTCTGTCTCCCTTTTGGAAAGTCATGTTGCAGTTTAGCTCTGAGAAATCCTGCAGTCAAGAGAACTGTCCCCATTTGCTAATAGATTTCCTAAAATTATTTTGCTGTGAAACCTTTTTTTCACAAAGTACCATAGAAATATTGTTGTGCCAAACACATTTGGGGAGAGGCATTGAATTTTCCCTGTGACTCACTTTCTCTGTCTTTTCAAGCTTGCCTTTTTTTCAGGAAGGTGTTGCTGGAAGCTGATCCTAAGCAAAACTGTGAAGAGAGGCTGGATTTGCTTATGGTCGCTCACCTTCTCTCTCAGTGTCCTCTTTTCCTGACTGGGAGCACATCCTCAGCCCAGGCTTGTTGCTTCTGCTGCCCAGAATCTTTCTCTGAAGTGAGGGTAACTGGGCTCTTTCTTTCCTGTCTCCTTCTTCTCTGGACTTATCTCTTTTTTGTCAGAACTTGCCTGTTGTATATATCTTTTCCATGTGAAATGAGAAAGGACCAGATCACTGAATTTGTGTCAAGATGTTAATAGAGGAAGCAAACCTAATGTGTTTGCCTTGCCATTTGGGCTATTTGCAGTTTTACAAGGGGATACTACCTAAGCTGTGTAGCATAATGGAAAAGATGTATATTTCAAAACCAGAGAGACTTGGGGTTGAAGGTAGGTCCTACCATTTACTAGCTGGATGACCTTGAATAAAGTGATTTAACCTAAGAATCAATTTCTTCATGTAAATAGTGAGCAATAATATATCTGATAGGCTTGTTTGAGGATTAAATGATGTGACGGTTGTAAACCCAGAGCACAATGATCAGTAGCTATTGTTGTTGTTGTTATTCAGTTATGATTCCATTGCCTGTGATTTTTTTCCCCATTTTCTTGTGAAAAATTTCAAACACAGAAAAGTTGAAATAATTGGATAGTGAACACTCATAAACCTACCACTTAAATTCTATAAATAATATTTTTCTATATTTGACATCACATATATATTTACCTATTCATCCTTCTATCTATCCTTCATTCCTTCTTTTTTTTAAATACATTTCAAAGTAAGTTGCAGACATCAATACACTTCCTCCTAAATACTTTAGCTTTAACATCATTAGCTAGAGTTCAATATTTGTGTATGATATTTTTTGAGGTAAAATTTACATATAGTGAAATGCACAGATTGTAAGTGTACTGTTTGTTGTGTAACCCAGACCCCTATGAATATATAGAGTATTTCCGTACCCCTGAAAGTTCCCCATGCCCCTGTGTAGTCACTGCCTTCACTCCCAACCTTGAGTATTGCCTGGGATTTTTAGTACTAGAATTTCAGGCACTGATTATAGTCTAGTGATTGGAGTATCAGGAAGCTGGGGAGCTGTCTGATGTGCTTCTTATCACACACCACAGATGTTGGAGCTTGGTGTAGTTTTTCCATAAGAAATTTTATAAATTTCTTATTTTCCTAAAAATTTAATCATTGATTCAGTAAACAGTTAGTTGCCTGGTACTTTGCTAAGTGCTGAGGGAAACATTCTGGAATGAAATGAGCGCAGTACAGTGTTGTAGGAGCTCTGATAGAAATAGGCAAGAGTATAGTGGAGGCACAAAGAAGGGAGTGATTTAGGTTTTCCCAACTTGAGGGCATAGACAACAATGGCCTCATAGAGAAGATGATACTTGAGCTGAGTTTTGTGAAAGATGGGTTGGTGTTTGCCAGACATTAGTCGAATGGGAGAGCAGGAAAAGGGCATTCCAGGCTAAGCAAAGGCACAGAGGAGGGAAGGAGCTCCGTGTGGGGGAAATGGTTTTACTAGGCTAGAGCAAAGGCCGCAGACGATGAGGCTAGAGTGGTAGGTAAGGAGGACTTTGCATACCATGCGGATAATTTTGGTTTACTTCTAGAGTGTGGGGAGTAATTTAAAAGGTTTATTCATTTATGAAGGGGATTATACTCAAGAGATAGAAGTTGTCAAGCAATGGAGTAAGATGCTTTAGATTGTTTTATGATCAAATCAAAATCATATTTTTTCTTTGTTTTATAAAATTTTGATTTTATATTTATAATCTGACTTTTCCCCCTTTTCTCTCTCTAAAATGACAGGTAGTATGCCAGTATTTGAAAAATCCCAATGTATCTGATCCACAGTTGCTGGAGAATATTTTCCAAGCTCTGAATGTGTATTACAATTATTCAGGCCAGGTGAAATGCCTGAATATGTCAGAGACAGCAACTAGAAGTCTGGGATCCCTGGGTTGGAGCTATCAGGTAAGTGTGTGTAATTCCCCTAAGTGGAACTTCCTTTTCACTGATAATGGTTGTGCTGTAACAGAGAGTTCACAAGATTTTGTCATCTAACCTGGATTCAGATCTGGGCTCTGTTACTTTATGCTGTGAGACCATGGATAAATTTCCTCATTCATTCATTCGTTCATTCGTGTATTTAATCACTACCAAATATATTCTGAGTACTTACCAGGTGTCAGGCACCCTTCTAGGTTCCAAAGAAACAAAGATAAATAAGATGTGATCTCGCCATCAAATATAGCTTGGTGAAAAAGATAGATAACCAAACTAATATTACAATAGATCTCGAGAAGTCCTATAAAGGAAGCATTTTATGGACACATAAAAGAAGGGGGGTCTACCTTGACTTTTTCTGAGCCTTCGTTCCTTTATCTGTACAATGAGACTACTACTACTGTAATACTTTCCTCCAGAGTTGTTTTGAGGATTAAATATGATAATAGATGTGAAAGAAAGCAGTTTACAAAGAAGGAATATATGGCCTTAACTTCTGTGACTTTTCATCCAAGCCTTTCCAGGAATATGAGAGGTGGAATGGCATAGAGGTAAAGAGGAAGGGCTCTGAAGCCAGACTGCCTGAGTTCAAACCCTGGCTTTGCTACTTACTACCTATATGACCTTGAACAATTTATCTAACTTCTCTGTGCTTCATTTTCTCATTGGATTCTCTTCTGATTTCTTTTTTCAGGCTTGCACAGAAATGGTCATGCCCTTTTGTACTAATGGTATTGATGACATGTTTGAACCTCACTCATGGAACTTGAAGGAATTTTCTGATGACTGTTTTAAACAGTGGGGTGTGAGACCAAGACCTTCCTGGATCACTACTATGTATGGAGGCAAAAACATCAGTTCACACACCAACATCATTTTCAGGTGAGTTTTTGCTGGTCTAGAGAAAAACTTTGGTTGTTGGAGAGGTTTGTAGAATAGCTGAGAAAATAGAACCAGGAAAATGCTGGATAATAAAACAGTATAGAATACAACACTAGTATCCATCATGTTTTCCTACCCTTTGAAAGACAGAGGATGCTGAGAAGAGATGTGATTTTATACTGTATTACCAACATGCTTAAAGGTTTAAAAACAACAGTGACAAAATTAAAGTATTTTTAAAAAGTCTCTCCACAAAATGAAGCATCATTTCTTCTCAATTTGCTTTGCTTTCGTTATTGTTGTATTTATAATAAACATTTTTGGTATTTATTCAATGAATGCTTTTGAAGTGCCCACTCTGTTGTGTTCCAGGTGCTATATGAGGCACTTTAAATAAATCGCCTAACTGAATCCTCACAACCCTGTGAAGTAGTGGTATATTATAGTTCCTTTTTACTGAGGAGGAAAGTGAAGGTCACGGTGCTCAGTCACTTGCCAAAGTTCATCCAGCTTTGTTTTAGTTACTAAGTGATGAAAGCTAGATTTCAACCTTGGCTTGTCTGACTGCAAAACCCATGTTTATTCTTCTAGGTTACACTGCTCCTTTAGGAGTGGCATATTTGATATTGGTTCACATCGGAGTTAACTGAGTAGACTCTATGTATATCTGATTACGACTTCAAAATTTCTAGGTTTTAGCTTGAACATTAGCTTATCAGCTATTAAGATAGCAACGAGTTTATTAAAAAATTTCCCCATATCTGTATCCAAATAGTAGAGAGATCTCATACATTGCCTCTTAACCTGGAGCTACTGTTGAAATTTTAAGTCTCATTCTTTTAAGAGCTGCTCTAAGCAAGAGTCAAATGTGGCTTTGCGGACATGGCCGCATAGCTTTTAGAAGTGAGGAGTGCTGTTCTGACTGAAGGATCATTCTCTGGGTTTAGGCTCGTGGCTCTGCCTGCTTTGCAAAAGGGCCTCTGTCTTATTGGATTCATGCTGTTTTCTCACCCAGCAGGGTGCCTGCCCCAAATAAAATGTGAGACACTTTAATGGAAAACTTAAAGATTCTTTTTGTTTAATTTCCTTAAATTGTTTTTCTTGTCCTCAGTAGGATTCCTCAAAACTGTGCTCTTCAGCTCAGCCTTATAAAGTGACATTTGAGCAAATAAATCTATTTAGGGTATTTAAGGAAACTGCCAAAATAGGGTGTTTGAAATCAGGAAAGTGTGAAAGGACTGAAAAAGGCTTAAATACAAGCCTTAGGTCTCTAAGCTCATCTTTGTTTCGTCAGAGGAGGAAGTACTTTGTCAATTTCTTGTTTTTCTTTTTTTTTAAAGATTGGCACCTGAACTAACATCTGTTGCCAATCTTCTTTTTTTTTCTTCTTCGTCTCCTTCTCCCAAAGCCCCCCAGTACATAGGTGTATATTCTAGTTGTGAGTGCCCCTGGTTGTGCTGTGTGGGACGCTGCCTCAACATGGTCTGCTGAGCAGTGCTATGTCTGCACCCAGGATCTGAACTGGCGAAAACCCCGGGCTGCCAAAGTGGAGCGCACGAACTTAACCACTCCGCCTTGGGGCTGGCCCGTCTTGTTTTTGTTTAGGAGCTTATCTCTATATAGTATTTTTATGGAATTCTGTAGCATGCTGACGCTTTAAGCTCATTTTCCTTGCTTTGACCTTACAAAACTGAAGTTCAAGTTGAACTATAAAGTGGGGTCTTTAAATTCTTGTTGTATGAAGGTTTTAATATATGAGTTTTTGTCAAATACGTTGTCCTTTTTTATTGGATTCAATTGTTATAGATAAATATTTTAGTTATTGATTTGTCTTATATTATTTTCCTCTTGCTATCAAAATAACCATCATCGTCATCATTGGGGATGGGGACACATTTTATAAGAAAAGTTTGGGGAATAGAACTGAAGCCAGTAGGTGGAAATTACAGCTCAGTGTTAAAAAATTTTTAGCTCAGTATAAGAAGGGTCTTTCTAACAGAGCTGTTGTTACATGCTGTCAAGTCAGCTCCGACTCCTGGTGACCCTATGAATGAGTGATGTCCACAAGGTCCTGTCCTCAACAGCCCTACCCAGCTTTTGTAGGCTCATGCCTATGGCTTCCTTTATGGAGGCAGTCCATCTCATACAGAGCTGTGCAAAGGTAAAATGAGCTGTCTTAAGTAAAATTACTTAAGCTCATTGATCTTCGGTTTTCTCTCTGTAAAATGAGATTAGTAATAATGCTCATCCTATAGAGTTGTTGTGATGCTTAAAAGAGTTAACCCAGTGAAATACTTGGCTGAGACCTGGCAAATGTATATACTCAAAAAATATGTTTTGAATGAATAAATAAAAGTACATGCTCTGCCTTGCATTTTATGTTCTAGCCACAGGAAACTATTTGTCCCTGAATGTCCTGTTCCTTCTTCTTTTTCTCTTTTTCTTAAGACTCAGGCATCCTCCAAGAAACCTTGCCTGACTCCTCCAGGGAGGTTAGGTTTCCCCTACTCCCTTAGCTCCCCTGGGGTCTGTGACTGTCACTTAGCATTCTGTGTGGAAATTATCTGTTCCTGTTTCTGTCTGCTCCATGAGATTGTGAACTTCTCCAATGGCAGAGACTTTGTCTTAATCATCTTTATGCTGTAGCACCTGCTACAGTGACTGGCACATAATGGATGCTCCATAAATGTGTGTGTTGATAAGGATGAGGATTGAAATACAAAGCTCAGGAAGGCTTCAGAGGCATGTGAAAGTTTAAAGGCAGGACTATGTGAAGATGCTGGTTTATCTTTTTGCAGTGGCAAGTCAACTTTTAAGTTATTTAAAAATTCAAAATTCTCCTGTGTTTCTGAAGAAAGCGTGTTCCCAAAGTAAAGGAGCAGCCTCAGGTGTCTGTACTGTCTACTTAGTGGCTACCAGTTAGAAAACATTTCTGGTCGATGAGAAAGAAATGTCCAAGAAACCGTGTAGAAAGTATCTTTATGTTCATGCTTCTCTCCTTAGGTTGCCTCACGCAAATCTAAGTGTGAGTGCTTTTCCGATTGGCAAGATCACACTGTAATGGTTGGAGTGGAGACTTGCCTGTTAGGAGCTTGGACTTTGAAGGCAGGGACACCTGGGTGCTGTTTTGCTTCTTCACCGAATTAGCTGCATGGCCTTAGGCCAAATTACTGATTTATATCAATTAGAAATGATGACTACCTAACAGGGTTATTTCAAGGAGTAGATAGAGTATCATGGAAGTGAACACTGTGGGGTCAGAGATTTTGTCTGTTGGTACTGAATCTCCTATGCCTAATTAGTGCCTGACACATATTAGGCATACAGTAAATATTTACTGAATGAATGAAGCCTTAATAAATTGTAGCTATTAATAGTTCCATTTCAGCAGTTTTTTAAGTTCCACAGTGGTTTTGTTGGAAAGAATTACTTTTTTCTCTCGACTCCAATTGGTTAGAAATTATCTTGCCAATGGTCCTTCTCAGTTATTTAAATATAAATCCAAAAGGGAGTCCCTGAGAAGCTGGTTAGTTTAACATTTCTCAGGCAAATTGATTGTTGCCAGCAATTAAGTGAGGCTAGCTGTAGGGAATTTTATCTAGGCATCTAGATTCTCTCATGAAAGCCAGTATTTTTTTTTTTTTTTTGTAAATTTCCCAGTGACTGGTTTAGCTTTCACAAAGTCCAGGACCAAGAAATTCAAGTCCATGTGCATCTTAGGTCTCTCAGCAACTCCAAACACTGTTGCTAAGCCACTAGGCTGATTCAGATGACCTTTTAAATCAAATGCAGTTTGCTTATTATGTAGCTGTTGGGATGGCTTTTTTGTTTTGCAAATAATGGAGTTTCCTATCTCGGTTGGTCCTGTCAAATTGGAATAATGATAAAGGCTATTTATTTGTTCACTTAAGAGAATTCAACCCCTTGTGTAGTTTACTTTAAAAACTTGTCTGGTGGTTGAAAACTAAGGATCCTGTTTTGCATGTGAGTTTTCCCTTTTGTTTTTAACAAAGCCAAAAAAGTAAATTTTTGGAGTGATTTTTTTTCAAGAATGATGTTAAGTTACAATTGAATTGTTTTTGTAAAGAAAATTGTGAAAATAGAACAGGGAATTTAAACTTGTATTTCAAACACACATATATTTAATGTAACTAAATGATTATTTTCTCATTTAATTTGTACATTTACCTAGAAAAAATGGATTGCATTAGTTTTCTGAGCAAATTTCTATGGGGATTGCTTTCACATCTCTTTCCATGATTCATTTACCTCTCAGAAGTCCTAACAGTTTTCTTGCTTACAGGATATAATAATAGTTATAATAATACTGCACATTGGTGTGGTATTTTATAGTTTATACCATAATATTTTATGGTTTATACCTTACCACATATATTATTTAACTTGGGTCTCATAATATCTCTTTGTGGGTGAGGCATTATCTTTAAAAAATTTTAGGGGGTAATATACATGGGAATTGAGGTTCAAAGAGGTCAGGTGACTTACCCAAAGTCATGTGACTAGTAAGGGAGTAAAACTTAAATCTGCTGACTAGCTCGTTGTTCTTGTCACTACTACACAGCTAAAGGTCAGTCTTTCTATATTTATATTAATCATTTATATCATCTGCTTTCCTATGTAAAAAGTACTGAAGTGATTTACGTGTTCCTGAACTTGCATACATGTATTTAGAGACCTTTTTTTGTGTAGGGCATCTGGTATAAGGCCACGGACAACTAGGCACTTACATTCTTTTTTCATTCATTCACTAAATATTTGTGTGGCTCCTACTGTGTGCCAGGCACTGAGGATACAGTAATAAACAAAATAGACAAAAATCCCTGCCCTTGAGGAGTTCTAGTTTGAGAGATAGCCAGTAAACAAGATAGCACCTATAAACACGTCAGAAGAAGTTAAGTGCTAAGGAGAAAAAATAAACCAGAGAAGAGGCCTATGAAATTTCTCGGGGCAGAGGGAGGTTTGAAATTTTAGATGTGACCAAGGAAGACCTTAGTAAGGGGTGACTTTTGAAAAATGATCTGGAAGAAGTGATACCAGCTCAACACAAGGTTGAAGTAAGGGAAGCCATATTGTAGAAAAGAAACCATATTGTAATTTTGAATGACCTCTGATTAACCCAGTTGGATATGCACCCTCCAGGAGATATACATGCTCTGTAGATTTTATGGCCCCTCCCAGCTGCAATAAGTTGATAACTTTGTTCTTTTGAGTTCCTTGGGAATGTGATGACCCTGGGGAGAGATTCTATGCTGATAGCCATCATCAATGACAACTGAAAGATCTGGGTATACAGCATTGCTCTGGCCCTTGATACATAAGTAGTGAAACAAAAGATTACCAGAAACTAAGACCAGATATCTGCCCCTACCTGCAGACCAGATGCCTCACCCACCGAGAGACCAACCTCCTATATAACTGGCCTGTAGTCTTTGTTCTATAAGGTGGTTCTTTTGGACATTAGTCACCCGTCTTCGCCTTTGCTAGCAAGCTGTAATAAAACCCTTTCTTTCTTGCCACCTTACCTGTTGACTATTGGCATGTCTTGCAGCAGGCAGATGACCCCCCTTGGGCGGTGACAGAAGCAGCTAGCTAGCCATGAGTTTGGTGAGGTAAGAACACTCCAGAGGAGTCAGCAAGGGCAAAGGCGTTGAGATGTAAATATCCCCAGTATGCCCTCCCTGGGTACAGTAAGGGGGTCAGTGAGGCTGGAGTGGAGTTAATGAGAGAGAGAATAGCAGGAGATGGAATCAGAGAGGCAGCAGAGGGTCCAGATCATGTAGAGACTTGTAGATCCTAGTGAGGATGTTGTTTTTAACTCTGAATGAGACGGGAAAGCTTGAAGTGTCTTAGGCAGAGGAGTGACATAATCTGATTCACGTTTTAACAGGATAAAATTGGCTGCCCCGTTCATATTAGATTGTAGGGAAACAAGAGTAGAAGCAGGAAAATCAGTTAAAAGGCTGTTCAGTCTTGAGATAATGTTGATTTGGACTAGAGTGGTGGCAGCAGAGGTGGTGAGAAGTGTTCAAATTCTGGATATATTTCAATTTATGGCTGACTGGATTTGTTGACTGATTGGGTGTGAAAGAAAGAGAAGATTAAATAGTGACATCAAACTTTTTGGCTTGAGCCCACTAGAAGGATAGGGTTGCCATTAAAAGGGATTGGGAAGATAGTGGGAGGAGCTGGTTGGGAGTTGGGGAGTATGAAGAGCTCTGTTTTAGACCTGGTGAATTTGAGACGTCTGGTTAGACTTCCATATAAAAATGTCAAATAGACAGTTGAGTTTGATTCTGAAGTTTAGGGGAAAGGTCCTAGCTAGAGATATTATTTGGTAGTCATCTGTGTATAGATTGTACTCATAGATGAGTGGGTTTTTTGTGATTATGCAAATTATGGGAATAATTTCATTTATCTGATAATGGGACCTTCAAGATTTGTTATTTCAGGCTTTGTAACAATATCAACAAAATGAAATGTGCATTATACAAATGTCAGAATACATGTAAAAATGTTCTGTAAGTGATTTCAAGTGATATGTAGATAAAGATAAACCAAGGAGAGCCATAGAGGGAGAAAGTGATCTAATACCTGCCATGGGCCAGGTACTTAAATCCAGGTATTTCAGTCCCTATTTTATCCTGAGGAATTTAAGCTTCCATAAGTTTAGAAAGATGAGAGGCAGACCTGGGACTGGAACCCAGGTATGTCTGATCCCAAAGCTCATGCTCTTCTTACTCTGCACCACACAAGTCAAGAGGGTTTGTGCTGTTGATTTCCAATAGCAAGCATGTGTCTAAGCAATGCAGTGAAGTATAAAATTGAGCATTGGACTAGGGTTACAAGACCTGAGTTTCTCTCTCAGATTTGCCATTTCTGGCTGAATGATTTGGGCAAGGCTTTTAACTTCTCTGGGCATTAGTTTTCTCATCTATAAAGAAGTTGTAATTAAACCTACCTCATAGGGTTGTTATAATGGTCAAATGTGAAAGGCTTTGTAAACTCTAAACCAGTCTCTGTATGTGTGGAGTTAATAATACTAGGGAGCAATTTGATTTACAATAACATCAAGAATAAAATACTTAGGAATAAGTTTAATAAAAGAAGTACAAGGCATGTACACCAAAAACTACAAAACATTGTTGGAATCAATGAAAGATGTAAATAAATGGAAAGACATTTCATGTTCTTGTGGAAATAGTAACAGTGTTAAGATGTCAATACTCCACAAATGGGTCTACAGATTCGGTGCAATCCCTATCAAAATCCCAGCTGGCTTTTTTATAGAAATTGACAAGCTGATCTTAAAATTCGTATAAAGATACAAGGGACCCAGAATAGCCAAAGCAATCTTGAAAAGGAAGAACAGACTTGAGGAACTCATACTTCCTGGTTTCAAACTTACTTTAAAGCTGCCATAATCAATGCAGTGTGATACTGACAAAAAGAGACATATAGATCAGTGGAAGAGAACTGACAGTCTGAAAGTCAACCTTTATGTGTATGATCAATTGATTTTCAGACAAGAGTGCCAAGACAATTCATTGGGGAAAGAATAGTTTTTTCTAAGAAAAGGTCCTGGGAAAACTAAGTATTCACATGCAAAAGAATGAAGTTGGATCCCTGTTTCATATCATACAAAAAAATTAACTCAAAATGGATCAAATGATTTAATTGATAACCCAATTTAAAAATGGGCAAATATCTGAATAGACACTTTTTCAAAGATATACAAATAGCCAATCAGTACATGAAAAAATACTCAACACCATCAGTCATTTAGGAAATGGAAATCAAAACCATAATGAGACTGTTTCACACCTACATAGGATGGCTATAATCAAAACAACAGATAATAAGTATTGGCGAGGATACAGAGAAATCGGAACCCTCATAGTTGCTGGTGGGAATGTAAATGATGCAGCCACTTTGGAAACCAGTTTAGCAGTTCATCAAAAGTTAGTTCACCACATGTGCCAGAGATTCCATTCGTAGGCATATGCCTCAGAGAGATGAAGACATGCATTCATACAAAACATTGTACACGAATGCTCATAGGAGTGATATTCATAGCAACCGAAAAGTGGAAACAGCACAGGTGTGCATCTGATGAATGGATGAATAAAATGTGGCATATCCATACATGGAATATTATTTGGCCATAAAAAGGAATACTGTAGTGATACATGCTCCAACATGGATGAAACTTGAAAACATTATGCCAAAGTGAAAGAAGCCAATCACAAAAGACCACATATTGTATAATTCCATTTGTATGGCATAGAGACAGAAAGTAGATTAGTGGTAGCCTGGGGCTGAGAGTAATGGAGTGTGGAGGAGGGGAATGGGGATTGCCTGTCAATGAGTATGAATTTCTTTTTGGGGTGACGAAATGTTCTAAAATTGGTTGTGGTGATGATTACACAACTCTGAATATACTAAAAAACATTGAATTGTACATTTTAAATGGGAGAATTTTGTAGTAGGTGAATTATATCTCAGTAAAGCTATTAACAAATATTATTATGGATGCTGTCTGTGGTTTTATTGGTTTTTTACTCAGCTAAACTCAATAGCCTAGTTCAATGACTGATCTTGTTTACATCATTCTGAAATGTGTTGTGTGAACCAGCCAAGACTAATAACCTAATAGCATTGCCTTAACTGTGAAGCTAATACAAAATGAGAATGAGGATCTTTGAGTAATTTCCAAATTTTCTGATTCCAGATTCAGGGAAATTTTTTCATGTCTACCACATTGTTTTCCAAAGTACTGTACTAAGAGGGAAGTATTATTTAAAAAAAAAAGTACGTGTTTTCTTTTTTTCTTTTAAGAGCTAAGAGATAATTAGCATTTTTAAATATGGGAACTTTTCTTTATCACTTTGATAGTTGGGTCCTAGGAAAGAAAGAAACCCGGTTGACTGAGGGACTCCAGTGAGCCTAACACTTGTGCTTATTAAGTACATCACATGTATCATCTGGTTTAACCCTTACAACAACCTTATGAGGTAGGCCTTGTTATCTCTATTGTACAGGTGAGGAAACTGAGTCAGATAACTTGTGTAAGATTATATGGCTTTGGAGTGATGAAGCCGGGATTGGAATTCAGGCTTCTAAGTTCCAAGTCCCAGTACCGTCTGGTTTGATTCATGAGGCGCCACCTTCAGTCTTCTCTTGTCCTGTTTCTTGTGCCTGGTTGCAGAAATATTTTAAAACTCCAATATGAAGCACCTTTCTATATGACAGATTAGATCCTCAGATCAAATCCTCAGGTTATAAGCTTATAATTTTAGATTTTATACATACAATAGATTTCTCCTATCTTATCTGGGTGTAGATATGGAAAACTAACAATCATATTTTTTTTCTTTCCCTCACTTAGCAATGGTGACCTAGACCCCTGGTCAGGAGGTGGAGTAACTGAGAACGTCACAGACACCTTGGTTGCGATTACCATCCCAGAGGGGGCCCATCATCTAGATCTCCGAGCCAACAATGCCTTTGATCCCACGTCTGTGCTGTTAGCCCGCTCCCTGGAAGTTAGATACATGAAGCAGTGGATCAAAAATTTCTACGCCAGCCTGAGAAAGAAGCACTGAGCAACTTTTGATCATTTTCAGTTTGTTTTATGTTGATTTCACTCACATTCCCATTCACTTTGGTTTTCTACATGTAATTACTTTCCTTTGTTTATCAGTAGATGTGGCGAGGTGAAGGTTGAGATAGAAAAGAGGGTGATGGTGGCAACAGCAGCCATCCCACACCCTAGGTCCTCGCCATCTTTGTGCCACCTCCAGGAAGAATCTCTTCATGACAGCTTTCCCACAGCATTAGTGGCCCTCACAACTGGAGCAGAGTTCCCAACTGCCTTTCACAAGAGGGAGAGTCACTTCTTTTGTTTCTCTGAAAGCAGGATTTCTCTTCATTTTGAGGTTGAAGTTTCTTTGGCCCATTTGTCACTCTCCACCCCTGTCCTCCCAAAAGGAAAAGCTGAACATAGATAAAAATGATGTAATTGCAGCTGGTAGGAAGGATGTCCAATGCCAGTCCAGGAAATGGAAGCCATTTCTTTTGTACTTGATTTAATTGCTTTGAACTATGCTGTAAATAAAGAATAAGGCTGGACCTTATACCTGTGTGTTGCTTCTGAAGCTCACTCCAGCTGTTGAGAATGCTGTGTGCACTGGGCCTGGCTGTTTTTGGAAAGTCCTTTAATTTTCTCTCTTCTACTTGGCAGCTTTTCTTAGTTCTGGGATATTTGCCACTGTGGTACTGCCAGTAAGAAATCTGGCCTTTTTCTGCTCCATTTCTCTTTGTTTCTGAGGTCAGTTTTGTGGTAATTTGGTTTCACTTTACCAGTTTAGGAAAATGACTCTGTTTTGCTTTTCCTTTTACATCAGAGCAAGTTTTTATATGCTATAGTCACTGATAATACTTCAGTAAGAAGCCTTGAAAAACTGATGAATCTCCTATTCAGAAGGTAGAATGCAGTTATGTTTGGCATTTTGTTTTTTAAATTTTATTTTCTGGTGGTTGCTGCTGCTGTCATTAAAGCCAGAAGTGTCAGGACACTAAGAGGCAGGTGCACGAGAACTTTTCTGTATGGCTTCCAAAAGACAAGCTGACTAATTCATGCAGGCAGCATATTTGACATTAATAAATGGCCGAGCTGTTCCTATTTCCAAGGGGTTGGCTTCTTTCAAGCAGTTCTTACACTGAGACTTTTCTTCAGAAGAGCTTTTCTAGGATAACAAATAGAGTTGGATCAAAACCTTTCAGGCGCACAGAGAGAGACTAACAGTTTCTACTCTGTTGAAAGATTTCTTCTCCCTTGTTTCTTTTTATTTTCTCTCAATAAATTTTTTTTCATCACCCAGCCTCGGGAACATTTTCTGTTTTTTAAAAACTGTACCTTGAGCTTGATCATTTCTAAAGCATTTATTTTTTTAAAGTGCAGATATATAGATATAAAGTTCATTCTTCTGTAGGAGACTGAACTATTTCCCTGACATCTGGGAGATACAGAAAATCTTTGCTTTCAGAAGCCTTCAGTTTTCATTTTAATGAGTTGTCCATCAAAACATTCGGTCACTATTTTCATTTCGGCATTGGAGAAAAGTCTGCTGGGGTGGGAATTTAAGGGTCAAAGCAATACTAGTTTTTATTCTTTGTCAACTAAGAAGTTATATAATGTAGGGTTTATGGGCTTAATAGAGGATATTCTTACTGTTTATTTTAGGGTATTTTCCTTGACACCTTTCTACTTGCTTAAAATCTTTAAAATACTTGCCACATCACTTAATGTTGATTGTTTGGACGAGTTGCATTTTTGTGAGGGGAAAAGTTGCCAAAAAATGACATTTTCTGCAAGTATACTTTGGTCCTATATACATGTTTTTCTATGTACATTTCATGAAAAACAGCAACCATAACTAGTTAGCCTAATTATAATATGCTAAAATTTAATTTTAAATTGAAAAAAAGAGTTGAAACTTAAACCTTATTATTTAAAGCATCCCTCTAATTAACAGATGATGCTTTGAAAGACCCAGGAGGAGAGACAGAGAGATGGGATGTTTTTTATTTTCTGTTTTTGTTACCTTAACTACCTGGAGTCAAATGAGTAGAACTAAAGAAATTTAGGGATTTTCCTGAGGAATCTGTAGCGTCAAAAGATTATCCAGAGGAGCCAATATCTCGTCTAGTATGTTAGAGAATGAAGGCACGTCAGATATCATCCACTCCAACCACATCATTTGTGATGGCTGTGTGGCCCAGAGAGAAGGGACTTGTCTAAGGCCTCATAGTTCATTTTTGCCAGAACCAGCCTTTGAATCCAGGTTTGATTGTTGTTGTTGTTGTTTTCATTTTATTGGTGTGGTTTAATCTTCATTTGGATTCAAGCAACAAAACCTCACCAAACCAGCTTAAACAGAGGAGAGAATTTTTGAAACTTTGCAAGAATACCTCCAGGACTTGGGCTATTAGAAGTCTTGAGGGAATGGAACTGGGCTCTGGAAAGTCATTAAAAGTCAAGGCTGCTACTTTCTGTTTCTGTCACTTTCAGCAGAAGTCATCAGTTGTCAGCCTGTGGGTGAGATTTGTCCCTCAGAAGTTTATAGTTTGGCTAGCAATCTGAAGTGTGCATGTCATCAGAATTACCTGAAGGGCTTGTTAAAACAGTGATTGCTGAGCCCCACCCCAGAGTTTGTAATGTGTCTTGGGGTGGATCCTGGGAAGTTACATTTCTAACAAGTTCCCAGGTTATGCTGGGGAATCACACTTTGAGAAGCACTAGTTGAAAGGGTTCTGAATTTGAATTTTTTCAGACAGGGCATGCCCCTCCAGTTCACCTCACTCCTGTTGTCCGTCCTGATCCCATATGAGTGTGGGAACCTTGCCCATGGCTTCTCTTCCCATGGCTGCTTCATTCTCTGTAGACTAGCTTCAGTGCTTTCACAAGGCCCGTGGTGACTTCCCAGAATGGTATCCTCAGGACCCTAAGGCTGCACCACCTTGCAATCCCCCAACTCTCAGGTGGTTAGGAAGGGACAAGGTCGTAAAAACATGGCTTCAGAGATAAACTTTTAAGATGGAGAGGAGCAGTTCGGGCAGCTCAATATATATCTATCACACAGTGTTTCTTGGAACACTGGTGTCCAACAAAATGCCAATGCCAAGTAGGGTTATTGGATGTAAAGATCTGGAGCCCAGTAAGCCCATAGTTAAGAAAGTTTGGAAAATATTGGGTTAAACAAAGTTAAATAGTAGTTGTTTTTTAATCGGTAAATATGTGTTGTGATTCTCCACAATAATAATTGAGAATGCAAATTTTCCTACCCTTACAGAACATCTATAAGGTATAAGGTATTGTTCTGGAATCTGAAGAAAACAGTGGTGAAAAAGCAAGCACAGTATCTGTTTTAATAAGGTTTACACTCTAGTAGGAGAAAGATATGAAGCTTTGACTAGGGTGGTAGAGGTGGAAATGAGAAGTGGCTGAACTTGAGAGAGATTTAGTAAAGAATGTCAGTGGGATTTGGTGATGGGCTCTATATGAGATATGAATTGGGCAGGTATCAAGAATGATGACTTCTGGCTTGTGCACTTGGATCGATTCCAGTGAAATACATACAGTGGAAAGGGAACACTAGAAGGTGATCAGGTTTAGCAGGAAGATTATGAGTTCAGTTCAATTTTGTCATGTTGAGTTTTATGCACTTTTGAAGTAACCAAGTGGAACTAGCTGTCAAGTAGGGCTTTTGGATGTAAAGATCTGGAGCCCAGTCTGGGCTGGAGAGACATGATAAATAGATGGTGATCCAAGCATGCGATGTGAGCTCAAGGAACTAGTGTTCAGGAAATAAACTTCAGGAGCTGTTACTGTACTGTACCTACCATGATACATTCCTAATAAATCCCCAAACATCCTAATTCTCATACAGCTGTAGTACATAATGACTCTACTGATCAACCCACCACTTGAGCCCTGGTACAGCCTTTGCTTAAATTGGGATCTACCTCTCTGCACTCATTTCCCATTCTTACTGCCACTTTTCACTTTCCTACTACCCTGCACTTCAACCACATCAAACCTCCCATCATTCTAAAATACTGTTCCTCTAATATTTCTTTCTCAGCACTACCCTTCAATATGTTTTCACTGGCAAACTTATGTGCATCTTTCAAAGCTCAGATCAACTTGATTACCTCCCTTGTGTAGTCTTTCTCAGCTTTCCTAAAGGGAATGGTTTCCTCATCTATGCTCTCTCAGGAAAAGGTTCACACCTAGCCTGTCAGCTAGAATGTAAATACCACCAGGGTGGGGATTATCTGTCTTGTTCATCTCTACATCTCCAGTATTTTAAATAGTGCCTGACCATCTCTAGTTTAGTACACATACTCTAAACTATAATATTTTGCTAAATATTCTCACCTTCTTTTCAGGAAGAACAAGCTCTCTGAGAGTAGGGACTGTGTCTCATTCCTTCTAGTAATTAGCACCTAGCTTGGGGCCTGGCAGCCAGGTCTCAGTAGGCCCTTCATAAATTTATATGAATGGATACATTTCAAGGTGGAAAGGCCAATCTTTGTATCCATCTGTCTCCATAGCCAAGCACTTTTCATACCTCTGATGTGCTCACGTGACCTCCTGCCCTTGACTTTCCCGGATTCTGGGAAGGGAATCACCTAGTACTCAATACCTCTAGAACTTGGACTTCCTGATTTACACTCTCTTCAACTGCATGTGCTCTTGGCTCCTCCTCCCACTCTATCAGCCTGGCACTCTTTGCCCAGGGGTCTGAATGTAACTCTGCCTTGATGTTAGGTGGGAACAGAATACTGAGTAGAAACAGAGCCATTCGAGTGGGTAGATTTCTCTGAAGCCACTTTTCAACTCAAGGGGTTGAAGAAGGGTCTGGTTCCAGTAGATTTTTCCAATAATGGAGATGGGAGGATGGAAGCTTACAATAGCAGAGCTGAAAAGCAATCTTGGGATCAATTAGTTCTACATGTGTGTTTAACACAGCTAACATCTTTAATAAGAAACTCAGGCCTGGAGTGTGAAAGTTACTTGCCCAAGGTCATACAGCTAACATGTTTATTATTCATTTATTTATTTTTGTCACATCTCTTTTCTGAAAGGATTTCAGATGAGCTAAAGGTATATATTAAACATAGTGTGAGTGGGACAGAACAGATTTGAAAGGGATAGAGATGTAAAATGGATCTAGGAATGCAAACCATAAAGCAGCGTTTATCAAATAGTTTCCAGCGATTGCTGGTAAGGCCAGATATTAGTGGGTGTTACATAAAAAAGGTGTACCTGATCAAAATGTTTGAACATGGTTGAAATAAATTTAAACAGGTTATCTTTTAATACAGAATCTCTCAAACCTTTGATGTGCCACGTGCATTGTGAATCAACAAGAATGCAACATTTCTCAAACTTATTTGATCCAGAACCTTTTTTCAACAACATTTGAGGAACTAGTGCTCTGCCAAACATTCATTGGGAAATGCTGCCATAATATTCTGAAGATAGGGGCCAAGAAAACTTGGCTCTAAGCTTTCTAGCAGCCATCTGCAAAGAGGAAAACAAAGTCAGTTAAACAGCTCACACTGTGCATAGGATAAAATCACACCAGTCAACCTGGAGAAGCTCAGTCAGGAACTTCCTGAAAGAGCCTCAGAACAGGATAAGGTATAATGAATGAGACCTTCAACTTCTCTACAGATATTGCTAAGTTTCACTGTATTCACCTTATATGATCCTTCAGTATAGAGGAAAGTCGTAACACCTAAGTGTAACAATGATTCTATAATGAACTAATGAAATATACTACTGATGTATTTTCCTTTGCTGATCTGGCTTAATCTAGAAATGGATTTTACAGTATCTGGAGGAACTCTCTCACCCAAAATTTTTCCAGATAGATGTTTCTTGGCCAATTTAAATGCCTTAGTAGATAGTTGGGAGGTATGATGTTTTATAATACAAAGGAAGTACTTCAGACACCTGAATTTACTATCACCCTACTTGGCTCACAGGTTTACTATGGGGCCAGTGGTAGCTCACCGGTCATGTGGAGGCAGAACCAAGACAAGGAGTCAGGTGCCTCTTCTACTGCAGAGATGTTTGCATCTGTTACCAAACTTCCTCTATGGCTTTGGTGGAGTGGTTTTAACTGTTTTTCTTTGTTTTGTAGCTCCTGAAATCTAGAGGCAAATAGCCAAACAAAGGTTTACAGAAAACCGTCAATCAATAAGTCCAAGGTATTAATCTTTAAATGAAACTTTGCTCAGGTGTTATATAAAATGCTGTGACACTGAAGGTATACAATAAATGTCCTTGAATAAGTGCAACACTGTAGAAGTAGCCAGATGATTTGATAAATGGCTTCCTTTTCTCATCAATAAAGGCTATTGGACTATTTCTGTTTCAGAAATCTCCCTTACAGTTGACAGAAGACATTTCATATGTTACCATCATGTTACTTCTACCTGCCTTCAGAATGGAAGGTACAATATAAATCAGTAAGATACTTATCTGCTTTATATTTAAGGAACTCATGGAACCGTCATCTCTTTTGTCTCCTTTTTTTGATGCCACAAAACCTTCACCTGTGAGAGTTTACTCTTTAGATTTTAGGTCTAAGCCAGTGGTTTTCAACTGGCAGTACTTTTGCGCCCCAAGGGACAATTGGCAATGTCTGGAGACATTATTGCTTGGAGTGAGGGGTGGTTGATACTGAAATCTACTGAGTAGACACCAGGGATTCTGCTAAACATCCTGCAATGAAAGGACAGCCTCCTGCAACAAAGAGTTGTCTGGCCCCAAATGGCAATAGTGTTGATATCTACCCTAAATCTTCTCCATTGTGACTTAAGACCTTTTCCTCAAGTATTACCCAGCAAAGGAAATGTAAAATTGATTGTTCATTCAATTCATCCCATACCCTTACACTCTAAACAACACAGCAGCACAATGTTTAGCACAGACAGGCTCTTCTCTAAAATTTAACAACTTTTATTTTGGAGACCAATTCTTAAGTTACTCCTTGAATTTCTCTTCCTTGGGCCAAATAACCCCAATGCTTTGGATCATTTGTTCATTTATCATTCATTCAAACATTTATTGATTGGTAACCCTATGCAGGTACAGTGGTAGGTAGTAAGAATAAAAAGGCAAAGCCCAGTTGTTTTCAAGAAGCTCAGTGTTAATGAGGAGAGACAGTCAGAATGTGAGATTAAATACATTGGGCTTAGAATTTGTGGTGCATTCAGGATGCTATGGGAGTGTGAAGGCAAAAGTGAGGAATTCATTCCGAAGATCTGAGGAAGGCTTTAAAGGAGAAGTAACATTTGAACTGAGATTTGAAACATGGGAGTTTGCAGGGTAGATGGGGATTGGTAAGAAAGGCAATAAAAGCACTATTCATAAAAAAAAAAAAAGTTATTAACCACCCATTGTATACCAAGAGTTAGGCACCAATCATGTTCCTGTGAAAAAAACAGACATAGCTCCTATCATTATGGGGGCTATAAAAAATAGCCAAGGAAACCTCCCTCTCATACTTAAGTCATACTTTATAGACCTCAGAACTCTGCTGCCTGCCTCTTCTCATTTGAGCCCCTCAACAACCCTGGGCGGGAGGCAAGGCAGTATTACCCCTATTTTATAAAGGAGGGCCATGAGGCCAAGAGAAATGAAATGACTCTTTTACCCCAACCACAGCCACAGATGTAGTAAGCAGCAGTTGTCTGATCCCAAATCCGGTGCTTTTCTACTGTTCCGTATTTCCAAATGCAATTTCCTGTGGCAGAGAGGCAAGCCCACTTCTTTCTACCCTCCTCCTTGCCTTGCTGTCTTCATCTCTGTCTTAACCTTTGTTTTCTGCTGGCCCCAATGGTGAAGAAGTTTTCCAGGCTTCCCAGTTCCGATTGCTGAGGATTTGCCAAGGGAAGAAAGGAGTGAAAATTGCTGTCCTGCCACTGTCCATTTGCAAAATCATTTCTACCTCGATTTCCCAAATTTTTTAAGGAATAAGGAGAACTGAGATGTGGAACAGAAAAATCTCTTTTGTTTGTCTTGGTGTTTGATAATGTATGCAACCTCTCTGGGTGGTTTAAGCGGTTTAGGTACTTTCTATAAAAGGGATCTTTTAATGACAAAACTAATGTGATTATCTGAGTGAGTGTGAGAGGCTATTCAAGGCTTAAAGAGAATCTGTTAGAATAGCTGAATGTATCTGCTTAATCCTTTCTCTAATGTGGCTGAACAATGCTCTGGGAAGCCATTGGTCCGTCCTTTCTTCTAGTAAATGCCTGTCTCCAGAGGTAGGGACTGTTTGTAGCTTTTGATACCCTTACGCTTCACCTTCTCAGCTGCTCAAAAGCACAGGAAAAGACTAGAGGAGCCCAAATCATTGCCAGAAACCAAGCATCTCCTCTGAGTGAGGGCAAGATGTACAGCGCATGCCTGCTTTCTCCATGGCATGTGGAGAAGCGAGGGCTCTAGTCCCCAGGAATGGCAGCCCCATTCCTGGCTCCTGCTTTCATTGGGTGCTGGGTAAGGGATCACTTGTGCAAGCTTGAAATCTTACACCTGAGTTTTGAGAGGCTTAGCTGCTTCTTTTGTGGTGGGTGGGCAAGGAAAGAGTAAGAGGGGGAAAGTGATACAGAGTTGAGTTCTGCAACTTGCTCTGTAACTTTGGGCCAAATGTAAATCCTTCTGAGGCTGATCTCTCCTTTGTGAACTGGGGATGACAGTACCTGCAACATAAATTCACTGTGAGCACCAAAGTGAAAATATGAACATGGATGTGTCACAGCAGATCTAGAACACTATCAGGCAACATGTTGTACCCTTTTATTTTTATTTTATCTTACTTTATTTAAAGTTTTATTTTAATTCTTGTTCCTATAAAGAATAGTCTTCTAAATGCATAATTCAATTTTTTTTTAAAGATTGGCACCTGAGCTAACAACTGTTGCCAATCTTTCTTTTTTTTTTTCCCTTCTTCTTCTCCCCAAAGCCCCCAGTACATAGTTGTATATTCTAGCTGTAGGTCCTTCTAGTTGTGCTATGTGGGATGCCACCTTAGCAAGGCCTGATGACTGGTGCCATGTCCGCGCCCAGGATCTGAACTGGCGAAACTCTGGGCCACTGGCACAGAGTGCACCAACTTAACTGCTCGGCCATGGGGCCAGCCCCCTGTATTCAATTTAACTCAACAAAACATTTGTTGGCTACTTACTATGTGTTGGGCATTGTGCACAGTTCTGGGAATACAGATATGAAGAAGTTTCTGAACTTTAAGGAGATCACAACCTTGTAGGGGAGGCAGGCATGTAAAATTCAGCTTGATAAATGTGCATCACAAGTGATTAATTCTAACTTAGGGTCAATAATAATAGCTAAATCTCATACAGTGCTTATTATTTGCCAAGAGCTGAGCCAAATGCTTTACTTAAGTTATCTCATTCGATCCTTATAGCCCTAGGAGGTAGGAACTGTTATGCCTATTTCACAGACAAGGCTGAGGCTCAGTCGGATCAATTAAGTCACGTTTCCACAGTAAGTGGTGGACCAAATGAGAGTCCCAGATCTGTCAGACTTTGCAGTCTAAACTCTCCCTCATTGTGCTGTGCTGCATCTCAGGTCAAGGAAGACTTCCTAGAGGAGTTAATCATAGCTGGATTTCAAAACAGAATTAGAAGTTTTCCAGGTGTACAGAGGAGAAAGGGCAGGCCAGGCAGATGAAATAGCATAAGTTAAAGCACACTGGCTAGAAAAGCATTTGTGCAGAGAGGAACTAGAAGCAGTGTGTGATTAGTAGTGGAGTGGGGCAAGTCGGAAGAGTAAGGAGGAACCAGGTTGTCGCCTCTCACACTGTACTTTTGTGAAAAACGTGGGTAAATTTATATTTTAATTAATTACTTGATTTATATTCTGTTTGTCAAAAAGGGTTGTGCAGCAAATTGGGAACTGTTCGTACCTTTATGGT
Organism: Equus caballus; assembly: GCF_041296265.1. Taxonomy (NCBI): domain Eukaryota; kingdom Metazoa; phylum Chordata; class Mammalia; order Perissodactyla; family Equidae; genus Equus; species Equus caballus. The sequence goes on from NC_091690.1 coordinate 64,747,575, forward strand.
GCAGAATCATAAAATATACTTCAAATTTTAGAATCAGAAAGCTTTCAGGATGAAAGGCAGGTAAAAGATCATGAACTCATTCTGTGCGGGAGGAAATCAAGGCTGAATGCATATAAATGTCTTAATCAAGGTTATAAAGAAGTTTAAACAGCTGAGCCAGGAGTATTTGTGTTTTTTAGATGGATTATGGAGTTAAAGTAGACATTAAATGAGTTACAGGATTAACTCCAGGTGCATTTGTAGAAATTGGTGACTTGAAAAGAGGAAGAGATGCAGTAGATAATTCCAGGGAATGGGAATAAAGTCCTTAGCTAAAGTTTCCCACTGGGAAACTTCATCTCGGCTCTTTTCCGGAGAGTGGTGTTGGATATGTAAGTGAGTTTCTTGGCTGAACTGAAGCTGGGAATCCAGTTTGCCTGGAAGGTAAATTTAGGGGATAGCTTTCTACGTCTATTTATTAATTTTCTTTGGCTACTTTAATTGGGGACCTGGTACAAATGTGGCTAGTTCTTGTTCTCACTGAGCTCACAATCTGAAAGAAAGGACAGGCAAGAAAACAGGTAGTTGCAACCAACTGGAATTAGTCATATAGTAAGGAAGAGGATGCTGTGGCAGTCCAGAAGAGGCATGAGTAACCTGACTATGTTCTGGATGAGTGAGGAAATGCTTCCTGGGAAGAGAGTGACATCTAAGATAAGACCTGAAAGATGACTAAGAGTGTGAAGAAGAGGAGGGCAAAGAGTGCTCTAGATAAAGGGAATATTTTATGCAAATACGCCAAGGAGAGAGACCACTGCGTGTGGGAAAATTAACTTGAATGTGCTATTACCATTTGGTATAGCCGAAGTGCAGTGTGTGCAGTGGGAGTGACAAGAGATTTGTTTTTCTGACCTTCCCTTCCCCAATATACAAGGTTACATATACAGGCAGTTTAGTAGAGAGTGTCACAACTCTGACAAAAGAGACTGAAATATATTTGGGAGTGCCACAGAGAGCAGGTGCTTATAAGCTGGAGGCACGCTAAATGATTGCAGAAAACAAAAACTCCCAATATTCTCCCACCTCATGTCACTATGGCCATCCGCTGACCTGAAACCAGTCTCCCCAAAGGGGCTACTTCTCACCTCTAAGACAGAAAACAAAGCAGCATGAAATCGATGCTCTGAATGTAAACTAGACAATTAAATGTCAGTGCAGCAGGAGGGGAGAGCAATAAAGTGCGCAGACCTGAGTGATGGTGGTAACCTGCTGAATTCCCAGGTCACAGAGTAATTTACCGACTGGTCCTGGGCCACTAGATAATTATCCAGACAGCCCCAATTCTGGTACAAAGCTTCCTGCTGCTCATGTTATTAATACCAGCAGCAACCAGCAGGCGTTGATGGGAGCAGAGAAGAGCAAACCAAGTCCCCAGGCTGCTGAGTAAGTGTAGAGGCACCTGCCAGGGCCATCTGAGCTGGACCTCACCAACAAAACCAGCCCGCTCCAGCATTCAGCTCTTAGCCTAGCTGTTCTGTGGTCCCCAGGGAGAGGGTCCCTAAGCGTAGCCGAGGACTTGGGCGAAGGAATAAGACACCCATGTCCTGGAGGGAGTTTGACCAGCTTGTGCCAAAGAACCTCTGCCCTGTTCCCCCTTGGAGCTGGCTGGAAAGTGATTTTGAGTCCTCCCCAGAATAACTTAAATTAATATCCAGGGAGCAATGTCAAACACTCCTCTTTGACATGGCGTGGGAATTAGGCTTCACTGAGCTCAAATCAAGAGAAAGTGATGATGTCTGTTCTAGGGTTTAATCATTTGGGAGCTTAACCTCAGGTAACCCTAAAGGGATTTCAGGGGGCAGTTGGTATGGGAATGGGGCTTTCTTATCCGATATCCCTCTTTAAAATATGATAATATATGTAAAGTGCCCAGTACACAGTAGACATTTTCTATCAATGTGAGTGCACTTCCATCCTTCCTCTTAATAACGTTATCTAGTGAATAGCCTCCTGACTGATCTTTCATCTTCTTTTACCTCTAGGACAGTGGTTTTCATCGAGGGGCAATTTTGCTTCCTGGAGAACATTGCCAATGTCTGGAGAGACATTTTGGATGTCATAATTAGGGAGGGGAGAGCTACAGGTACTTAGTGGGTGGAGGCCAGGGATGCTGCCCAACACCCTACAATGCACAGGACACTCCCCCACCCCCAAGAAAGAATTAACCTGTTCAAATATCACTAGTGTCAAGGTTGAGAAAAACTGCTCTAGGAGATTCTGCACTCTGCAGCAAGAGTAATCCTTTTAAATATAAGTCTTAAATCACTTTCTTGCTTAAAAGTCCCAAATGGTTTAGTTATCATAAATGCATTCCTAATCATCACTCAATATGTATGGAGCACCTGCCCCGTGGCAGGCACTAGGCGAGATTGCAGAGATAGGTCTGCCTAGATCTTGCCCGTGAAGAGATGATTACAAAACACTTTCTGTTATCTCCAGGGTAAAGTCCAGTCAACGGAGGCTAGAGAGGGCATCTGGGTAAATGGAAAATGAGAACTTGTTTTGGGGACATGAGGAGTGATTCTGTCTGTCAGACATTCAGGCAGATTGGGCAGGAAGTTCAAGAAATAGCACTCTACATGTGGCAGAACTTTCTACACCTGGGGTGGGGAGTGCAGGCGGGGTGGCGGGGGGGCGGGTACTGTGTTTCTTGTTTCAGTAAATAAAACTCCCAGCTTTTCAAGTCCCATGACTGAAACCCAGGCTTCCTTCTTGACCGATCCCTCTTCCTCAGGCTCTCTATTCAAGCCTTTCTCATGTATTTCATGAGGGAATTACACCCCAATGCTAAAAGTATCCATCGTGTGCAGTGAATTAACTTTTTTCCATTGCATCTAGAAATGGTCCTAGCTATGTACCATCCTTAAGAGAATTTTTAAAAAAGTCATTCAAAATATTTTCTGTAGGACTTAATTTTCTTGGGGGGCCTTTGTTGAGGAAGGTTGCCAAGCATCATGTCTCTATGGCTTTTGTTATAATTGAACTCCTTATTATGATCTTTAAATATTTTTTCTCTTCCTTTTGGAGAACTGGTTATTCAGAACTTTTGCCACTTTTTAAATTTGCCTTTTTTGCTACTGAGTTGTAGGAGTCCCTTACATATTTTGGATATTAATCCTTTATTAGTCTTATAATTTGCGAATATTTTCTCTCATTCCGTGGATTACCTTTTCGCTTTGTTGATTATTTCCTTTACTATGTAGAAGCTTTTTACCTTGATATAGTCCCACTTTTTTATTTTTGCTTTTGTTGCCTTTGCTTTTGTTGTCATATTCAAGAAATCATTGCTAAAGCCAACGTCGAGAAAATTTTTCCCTATGTTTACTTCTAGTTGTTTAACAGTTTCAGGTCTTACATTTAAATCTTTTATCCATTTTGAGTTGGTTTTAGTGTATGTTATAAAATAGAGGTCCCATTTCATTCTTTTTGCATGTGGCCATCCAGTTTTCTCAGCACCATTTATTGAAGAGACTGTTCTTTCTCCATTGCGTATTTTTGGCACCCTCGTTGAAGATAATTTATTGTAAATGTATGAGTTTATTTCTGGGCTTTCTATTCTATTCCACTGGTTGATATACTTGTTTTTATGCTAGCACCGTAGTGTTTTGATTACTGTAGCTTTGTAATATATTTTGAAATCAGGAAGTGTGATGCCTCCAGTATTTTTCTTTCTCAAGATTGCTTTGGCTATCTTTTCGGTCTTTTGTGATTCCATACAAACTTTAGGATTGTTTGTTCTATTTCTGTGAAAAATGCCATTGGAAGTTTGATAGATATTACATTGAATCTGTAGATTGCTTTGAATAGTATGGACATTTTAATAATATTAATTCTTCCGATCCATGAGCATGGAATATTTTTCCATTTATTTGTATCTTCAATGTCTTTCATCAGTGTCTTATAGTTTTCAGTGTATAGATCTTTGACCTCCACGGTTAAATTTATTCCTAAGTATTTCATTGTTTTGATGCTGTTGTAAAGGGGATTGTTTTCTTAATTTCTCTGTCTGATAGTTTGTTTTTACTGTTTGAAAATGCAACTGATTTTTGTATGTTGATTTTGTATCCTTCAAATTTACTGAATTTGTTGATTAGTTCTAACAGTCTTTTGGTGGAGTCTTTATGACTTTCTATGTATAAAATCATGCTATCTGCAAATAGTGAGAGTTTTACTTCTTTCTTTCTGATTTGGATGTGTTTTATTTCTTTTTCCCTCCGTAATTGTTCTGGCTAGGACTTCCAATACTATGTTAAATGAAAGTGGTGAGAATGGACATCCTTGTCTTGTTTCTGATCTTAAAGGAAAAACTTTCAGCATTTCACTGTTGAGTATGTTGTTAGCTGTGGACTTGTCATATATTGCCTTTATTATGTTGAGGTACATTGCCTCTACCCATTTTGTTGAGAGTTTTTATCATGAATAGATGTTGAATTTTGTCAGATGCTTTTTCTGCATCCATTGAGATGATCATGTGATTTTTATCTTTCATTTTATTAATGTGATGTATCACTTGATTGATGTGTGGATGTGGAACCATCCTTGCACGCCAGGAATAAATCCCACTTGATCATGGTGTATGATCCTTTTAATGCATTGTTGAATTCAGTGTGGTAAAATTTTGTTGAGGATTTTCACATCTATGTGCATAAGGGATGTTGACCGGTAATTTTCTTTTCTTCCTAACAGTGTCATGTTGTTGTCTATTTGTCCCTTCAGATCTGTTAATGTTTGCTTTATATATTTAGTTGCTCTGATGTTGGGTGCATATATATTTGCAATTGTTATATCCTCTTGATGAATTGACCCCTTTATTATTATATAATAACCTTGTTTTTCTCTTGTTACAGTCTTTGATTTAAAGTCTGTTAATGGCTATCCCTGCTTTCTTTTGGTTTCCATTTGTGTGGAAGATCTTTTTGCATACCTTCACTTTCACTCAATGTATTTCCTTAAAGCTGAAGTGAGTCTCTTGTAGGCAACATATAGTTAGATCTTGTTTTTTTATCCATTCAGCCACTCTATGTCTTTCGACTGGAAAATTTAGTCCCTTACATTTAAAGTAATTATTTATAGGTATGGACTTACTATTGCCATTTTGTTAATGGTTTTCTAGCTGTTTTGTAATTCCTTTTTTCCTTTATTCCTTTCTTGCTCTCTTCCTTTGTGATATGATGATTTTTGGTAGTGGTATGCTTTGATTCTTTTCTTTTATCCTTTGTGAATCTGCTGTAGGTTTCGCTTTGTGGTTACCATAAGGCTTACATAAAACATCGTATATTTATAGCCACCTATTTTTAGCTGATAACAGTTTAACTTTGAACACATACAAAGGCTCTACATTTTTACACTCCTCTCCTACATTTTATGTTTTCAATGTCACAATTTACATCTTTTACATTGTGTATCCATTAATGAACTATTGTAAAGTTTTTTTTATACGTTTGTGTTTTAGAGTTAGAATTGATTTACCTACCACCATTACAGCATGAGAGTAGTCTAAATTTAACTATACATTTACTTTTACCAGTGAGTTTTATACTTTCATTTGTTTTCCTTGTAGTAATTAGCATCCTTTCATTTCAGCCTGAAGAATTCCCTTTAGCATTTCTTGTGAGTTCTGTTTAGTGGTAATGAGCTCTTTTAGCTTTTGCTTTTCTGGACACTCTTTATCTCTCCTTCAATTATGAAGGACAGCTTTGCTGGGTAGAATAATTTTGGTTGGTAGGCTTTTTTCTTTCAGCATCTTGAATATATTGTGCTACTCCCATCTGGCCTGCAAAGTTTCTGCTGAAAAATCTGTTGATAGTCTTAGGGAAGGGTGGGTATTCCCTTGTATACAACAAGTTGCTTTTCTTTTCCTGCTTTTAAGATTCTCTCCTTGTCTTTAACTTTTGACAACTTAATTATAATATGTCTTGCTGTGGGTCTCTTCTATCTTATTTGATACTCTCTGGGCTGCCTAGATCTGGATGTCTCTTTCCTTCTCCAGATTAGGGAAGTTTTCAGCCATTATTTCTTTAAATGGGCTTTCTCACCCTTTTTGTCTTTCTTCTCCTTGTGGGACCTCTATAATGCATATATTGGTCCACCTGAGGGACCATGGACTACATGATGTCATCCATAAGTCCCTTAAGCTATGTTCACTCTTTTTCATTCTTTTTTCTCCTCTAATGGGATGAATTCTACTGCCCTGTCTTTGAGTTTGCTTATCCTTTCTCTGCTTCATCTAGCCTGCTTCCTCTGTGCTGACCCCTGGCAGAATAGCTGGTTGAGAACTACTTCTTTGTTTGCTGCAGTCCTATGGGACTCATGAAAGGAGGCCTCATTGGCTATCAGAGCCAGGCAATCTAGGGACCCATCCCTTGGGTGATGGCCACAAAGCCGGTGCACAGATATGTGTACAGGCTTCTTCCAGGGAGATACTGGCAACTTGGAATAGGCTAGAAGGAGAAGGTAGAGGAGGTGTCCACCAGCTTCCCCAGTCCCTAGGAATGATCCCAGAAAGCCTGTAGGTTTGTGCTAAATTAGAAGCCTGACCCTCAGGCAGCAGCTTTCAAGTATGCAGATGGACTACTTTCAGGGAAAGACTGAGAGATAGGCATTTTTGCCTGCTCCCTCTGTGCTGAGCCCTGGGGTATAAGCTGCAGTTAGTGCTTGTGCACTCATTAAGAATTTCTTCTCTGTCTGCTATAGTCCTGTGGGAGCCTTGAACACAAGTCCCATTGGCTTTCAGAACTAGATGTTTTGGGAGCCCTTCTCTCAGGTGAGTCTTAAAAGTTAGAGCAGTAAATGCGGGATTCAAACCCTTTGCACCTCAGGAAGAAGTAGGAGTTGGGAGTTCCCTCTCAAATGCTTGGCACTGTGTTGGGGGTGAATTCTATGGCAAGAGTGTGTTTCAACCTTTCCTATCTGTTTTGATATGGGTATTTTGCCTGATGCGTAAGTGTTGCTCAGCTAGTTTCTGGATTTTTTCCAGAGAGAATTGATCTGTGTTTAGCTGTATTTTTGGAGCATCCATGGGATGAAGAGAGTTCAGGAGCCCTTTATGTCTCCATCTTGGTTGACTTCCTGAATGTCCTGAGGAATTTTTAAAGAAAGAAAGATAGGATGAGGAGTGGGGGGAAAATATGTCTGTGTGTATTTTTGACTAGAGGATTAAGTGGTGTGTGTGTGTGTGTTAGGGGAAGGGAAAGGTGTTGGGTGTGTATGAAAGCCTTCCTTTTTCACTCAGAAGGTTGTTATGATGATAAAAATAGTTTTACAGTATTTTGGAAACCCTTAAGTGCTATAGAAATGTAGTCACTGTTATTGTTAGTGCTTAGAACAATATAATCCAGGCTCTTGGAGATGGTACCACATTGGGCCTAGCATCAGGATTTTCTCCTCTAACCCCCTCATACTTTGCTTCCTCCACGCTGCCTTCACAGGACTTTTCCTTGGCCTAGATGCAGATGGGAAGTACAGAATTTATGCCATCTGTCCAAGCCAAGACAGATTAGATAGGGAGGCAGAGGAACTTCCCTAAAAGCTATGGCCAGATACTGCTTGCCTCCTCACTCTCCTTCCCCTCGAAGCAGAGAGTGAGGGTCCTGGAGAAGCTTCTTGGTAGTTTGTGTTTGGCTCAAACTGAGAGGAGTTGTTGTATTGACTCCAGTCACACAGATGCTGCCAAAGGACATTGCCTTCTTACCATGCACAGCAGACAGGCAGTGAGCTGCAAGATAAGATGCTGCATCTCCAGATACAGGTGTAGGGGCTTTCTTGTCTCTAGCCTGGATGTCAGGACACCTGAGTTCAAGTCCAACCTTTGCCATTCACCAACTGTGTGACCATGGGCAAGTTCTTTCATCATTTCTGGGCATCAGTTTCCTTAAGTGTAAAATTAGGGAATAATATTTAGATTGCAAGGGCAAATATAAATTAAAAATAAGAGGTTTAATTCTCCCTGTTGAGAGTAAGACAAGAGCCTTCTCTTCCTCCTTTTTCTTGCAGAATTTTCCTTAGAAAACTTACAAATTCTTTCCCTGTCCCTTCGAGACTCTTGTAAATCTTTTAAAAGGCATCTTGCCAGTTTTACAACCCAGGAATGCCTTTCTCAAGGACCTGGGAACCATCTCTCTCTTTTTTTAATTGTGGTAACATATATATAACATGAAATTGATCATTGTAACCATTTTAAAGTGCATGGGTCAGTGGCATTAAGTGCATTCACATTGTTGCATAACGACACCACTATCCATCTTGTGAGCTCTCTCTGAAATGTGGTCATCAAAGGAGATAGCACCCCTATCTCCCAGCTTCTGTGGGAAGATAGGAGCCTACCTTATGTGGGTACCTTGCTCCAAGTTGTAAAACTACCTTCTTTCATAAAGATCTGAATTGATTTTTCCTTTGAATAAAGCCAGTTAGCAAACGCAGACGGCAACCTCAATTATCAGGTGCAACTAAGATGAACTACTGTGTGACAAATGGTGCTGACAGGTCCTCTTACCTGAGGACTAGTTATTGTTTATCTTGAGAACATGTATGAAATGGATTGCATCTGCTTGGTTATTGGTTTACTAAGGCTGGCCTAACAAAATACCACAGACTGGGTGGCTTAACAACAGAAATTTATTTTCTCACATTTGTGGAGCTAGTCCAAGATCAAGATGTTGGCAGGTTTGGTTGCTTCTGAGGACTCTCCTTGACCTGCAGATGGCTGCCTTCTCACTGTGTCCTCATGTGGTTTTTCTGCTGTGTACATGCATCCTTGGTGGCTTTTTGTGTGTCCAAATTTCCTCTTCTTATAAGGATACTAGTCAGATTGGAGTAGGACCCTCCCTAATGGCCTCATTTTAACATAATTACCTCTTTAAATGCCCTATCTTCAAATATTGTCACATTCTGAGGTGCTGGGGGTTGGGACTTCAACATATGAATTTGAAGGGAAAATATTCAGCCTATCACAGCTATTTAAAAAGGTGGGATTTCTTTCTATCTTTGTAATCTCTTAGTGAATTGCCTGTGATGTGGATCATAGCCTTATTCAATAATCAGATTGTTTTCTTTCTCTTCAACCTTTGTAGAGAAGTTTTCTGGGTTGGGAAGAGATTTCGTTTTTAATTATATTTCGCCAATAGTGTAAAAATTACTGAGGTAGGAACCAGTGTCAAAGGTTTGAGGTCTGGCCCCTATGGAAAGGAGCTGAGAGTCACTTCTGTTTGGGGTCTCGATTTCTCAATCTTGATGGGCAAGTGGAAGATTATTCTTGATTGAAATTCACGTAATTTCTCCAAATTCTACATCCTATGGAAATAAAAGCTCTCAACTGTTTTGTTATGAAATGCATTGGTGATTGTGGGTTGGGGAGAGGGGAGAGAGGAGAAGGGGGGAAAGGCCAGAGTGAAAGCTGCTCTGTACAGGAGTACATTCTCCAAAAGACAGTGGTTCCAGTTCCCTCCAGACCCTTGTTAAAATATCTGGATCAATGAAGCTCCTTTTATCAGCCTTCCCCAAGGTACTCCAAGACGCATGCAAATTACCCTGGGCCTAATGACTCACTGTGGGATGGCAACAGGTTGATCTTCTCTAAACCAATTTCCCAATTTCTCTCCTTCCTTTTTGATGGTGTCCAAAGGGGAGGCAACTTTTTTGTTCTGAGTAGTCTTACTCTTCCTCTTTTGGTTTTCCTACTGGGTTGAATATTCATTTGTGCCCTCTTTCATGTAGTGCCACAAAGCATGTGGATGACATGTGATCAAGAAGAGGGGTACAATGCACAGAAGCTGTGTTGCTGTGTTAGCTAACTCTCAGGTTCTGGGGCCCAACTACCTATGTTCAAATACAGGTCTGCCACTTTGTGGTTGTGTGACACTGAGCAAATTACTAAAACTCTCTGAGCTTCCATTTCCTCATTTAAGAAAACAAGGAGTTAATTTATGTAACATGCTTAGAACAGTGCCTGGCACAAAATAAATGTATAAAAAAAAATCTTCAACTCGCTGAGAAAAACATCAACAATCAGGATATAGAATTTATAAGATAAGGAAATACAAGTTGCTATTAAGTATATGAAAAAATGATCAACTTCATTCATAATAAGAGATCATTTTTACCTACCAGATTGGCAAAGATAAAAATGTTTGATAACACATTACCTTGAAGAGGGTGAGAGAGATTAGACACTTTTATAAATTGCTAGTGGGAATGTTAACCAGAGAGCAATTTGGCAATAATTATAAAAAGTAAAATTGCACACATCCTCTTTTCCTGCAATCCCATTTGTTGGACTTTATTCTACAAACTCTAAAGTGACCTATATTTATATACCAGAATACCAGAATATTTAATAAAGCATTTTTTTTGGTAATGCTAAAATAGTGAAAAAGAAAGAACAACTCTATCTATAATGATATGGAACTATGTCTGAGATAAATTGCTAAGTGGAGAAAAATATAGGTACAGAACTGTGAGTATAGTATAATATCATTTGTGTAAATAAAAGGAACTAAACAAACAAGATTTTATTAGTGCAGAACATGTTTTGCAAGACAATATATTCTTTTTAAAGATACACAAGAAACTGGGAGTGAGCTCTGGAAAGGATAAATGGTGGTGCCGAGGGGCAGGTAGATTTCCTTTTCATTGTAATCTTTCATACCTTTAAAATTTTTTAATCATGTGCATGTATTTTCTAGTCAAAAAATAAGTACAAATGGTCAAAAACAACTATCTGTAAAAAGTAATTATAGCATATTAACTTTATATAGACCTGATTTGTCATTGGGAAAACAATTTGACCTTCTAGATTCAGGTGTTTTTGCAAAATTCAGCAAACTGAATCTGAATTTTAACTCAAACACAATCCGATAAGTCAATTAAGTTAATTAACAAACCCATAATTTTTCAGTAAAAGGCTGCTCATTGTTTTAGCTTTCTTATCTCTAAACTGACAGCACGTGTGCTCACCTGCTTGACAGAGTTGCCAGAGGAATATCTGATGAGAGTTTCAACAGGAATTCATAAAGGTGATGGAATTACAGAAGTGGGGTCTGTGACAATTTAAGGATGCTGGGTCAAAATTAGCCAAGTGTCCTCCCTCCAGCTCATCGCTTCCAGAGGCATGAGAGCATCTAAATTACCCCATTGGTCTTGGATTTGTGGATCCACTCAATTTGCTCTTTCATCTTTGCCCTGGATGAGCAACTCTGCCTTGTTCCTTGTAAGATTTATTTGAAGCATCACAATCTTCATGCCTTCTAATCCACTATCAGCCTTCTTTGACTTCTTCCTCTGCCCTCAACTCAGTGTCCAATCCATTGCCAAGTTTAGTTGCTTCTATCATCCCAATGTCTCTCCCATCTGTTACTGAATCTCCACTCATGCAGTCCATAGTAACAGCTTGATGTAGTTTCATTGGGCCCACTCCTTGGATCATCCTCCAAGCTTCCTTCACTTGGTGAATTGTTACTCGGTTTTCAACACTCAGATAAATCTGGCCTCTTTATTAAACCGGTGCTGAAACTTCCCCTTGAGATTTACTGTACTGTGTATACTATACTTTATATTTTGTGCACATTTCTTGTAGATTACATAATATCACAATGCAATGGTCTGAATGTTTGTGTCCCCCCCTACCCAAAATCAGTATGCTAAAATCCTAACCCCTAATGTGATGGTATTAGGAGGTGGGGCCTTTGGGAGGTATGATGTCATGAGTGTGGAACCCTCATGAATGAGTACACAGCAAGAAACCAGCAGTCTGCAACAGAACAGGGCTCTCACAAGAATCTGCCCACACTGGCTCCCTGATCTCGGACTTCCAGCCTGCAGAAGTGTGGGAAATAAATTTCTGTTGTTTATAAGCCATCTGGTCTATGGTAATTTGTTATAGCAGCCCAAACTGACCAAGACACAATGCAATTGCTTGTTTTTCATGTTTGTTCTTCTCACTAGGCTGGGAGGGCTTCCAGACAAGGACTAACTCCCCTCCTCCTTTCTCAACTACCATTTATTGGTTAACTTCTACGTGCCAAGTACTGCATAAGAATTTTATCTTTTTTATCTCATTTCATCACTTCCTCAGCAACTCCTGGAAACAGATATTATGACATCCACTTTCGAGGTGGGGATTCTAAGAACAGAGAGTTTAAGAGACTTGGTGAGCTGTGATTTGAATGTTTTCTCTTTATATTCTGTTGCATCATCCAGCTCCATGATCAGGCACATGGCAGATGTTCAGTGCGGAGTTACTAACTAAATGTCCTGAATGCAACCTCAGTTTAGACACCACCTGTTTGAGGAATCCTTCTGTAACCTAATGTTGCCTCTTTGGTGCACATGAACCCTGATCAGACCTCTGTTACCACACTTATCACCCTGACTGTGATCCTTCACCAGGCAGGTCAGTTTTCTCTGTCTCCTGAGTGGATGAAGCTTCCGTTCTGGTGAGAGTCAGCAGGGCAGGAGTGGGAGGCTGGCCTGCTGGGCTAGCTCTGGAAGAAATGCTCCCGGAGCACCCAGGGCGGAGGCAGTTAATGTGCCCCAGTGGTGAGGAGGAAATTTCTTGTAAAAGCTAGCTCCCCTCAGAACAATGTGGCCTTTTATTTTTTAGCTTTGGAATGGAGCCTAGCTGTCCATGGAAACAAAGAGAGGAGAGAATCACTGAACCAGTCTCTCACATAAAAAACTGACCATGTCTGTCTTTGAAGTCTCCTTTATGTTGTTTAGAAAACTTTGGATTATAGGGGTGTTCTTTCTTCCTCAGTTCCTTACCCCACCCCAATTTTTTTTTTCCAGAGAAAAGACAGAACTGGGTGTAAGGGAACCTTTCTTTGAAACAGGGCAGAAGTCATTAATTAAGGCTCCCATTCATTCCTGCTGACACTTGCTCATCAATCAGATTTCCTCTTAGCATTCTGATGACCCTGCTGACCTGGAGTCCTCCATACTGTCTGCCAGACAGAATTGAAACTCAGACCACACACCAGAAAAGAGGGAGTGGGCTCTGGCTCCTGGCTTCCTGAGATGGAGGAGAAAGAGTCTGGGGACAAAGCTGGCTGCTAGGGAGCTCTCCTGAGTTGAGGTGAAGGTGAATAAAGAAGATATTTTCTTTGCGGAAGCAAGTGTTGCTCACTTCACTGAAGCAGTGATCTATGGTAGCTCTTCTCAGGGCCAGCCGTGGAGCTCGGAGCACAGCCAGCTGAGCCCGGGAAACGAGGCTAGCAGCTCCTCTCTGCCAACTCGGCACAGCTAAAAGAAGTTCACAACTCTAAGCCTTCTCTCAGGAAAGTACAGGGAGTTGTTCTGGAGATGACAGTGGCATTTGGTGGAGGGCAGTCAGCATGAGGTGTGGGATCTTTATTTCATTACTCATACATCATTCATTCATGCATTCATTCAGTAGTCATTTACCTGCCACCCGCTATGTGGTAGGTATCATGATAGGTACCATGAATGAGGCAGATGCAATCTCTGTCCTCATGGAGCTTATAGTCTAGTTGGGAATAAACCTGGAACTTTTCTTCAGGAAAAATTGGGTATTTAGGAGGACCTACTGTGATCAGATGCAGTTAAAATTCAATGAATATTTACGGATCTCCTTCCATGTATAAGGCATAGTGCTAGAAGCTGGGAATACCAAAATTGAAAAGAAAAAGAAAACGCCCACAACCCATGTCCTCAAGGAATTAACAGAGTGGGCAATGACAGACCAGTCAACAAGCTCATTAGTGTTCAGTGTGAGAAGTGTTATTACAGCGGTACGTACAGAATTCAGAGAATAGAGAATGGTTTACTCTACGGGGCTGCTTAGCTCTTTCAATGAAATGGGAAGGACTGGAGGGTTTTCAGCAGAGGAGTGACACAATCTGACACGTTTTAAAAGGTTTGGAGAGTAGATCTGGAGGTCAAGAGAGGAAATAGGGACATTGGTTAGGAGGTTTATTGCAATAAACCGGGTTTGGTATCTTGGACCAAAGAGGTTATGATGTGGGTGTGGAGAACAGGTTGGATTTTAGCTACTTTAAAAATACAGCCAGCAGAATTTGCTGATGGATTCAATGTCTGGTATTAGGAAAGAAGTCAGTGCTGACTCCAAAGTTTTTGATCTGGGAAATCAGAAGGTTGGAGTTTTCATTAATTGAGATAGAGAAAACTGTGGAAGCAGAGGTTTTAAAGGAAGATCAGGAGTCTGGTCTCAGACAGGTTAAGTTTGAGATGCCTATTAGACTTCAAAATAGAGTTATTTGAGCAGTTGGATATTTAAGTCTGAAGTTCAGGGAAGAAGTTTGGACTGGACTTTTAAACTTAAGAATTGTCAGCTTGGCTATTATATTTGAAATTATGAGACTAGAGAAGTTGACAAGGATGTGAGTACATGAACGACAGAGAGCAGATCTATGTCCTGGGGTATTCCAGGGTTTAAAGGTCTGAAAGGGAAGGAGGAACCAGCAAAGGAGACTGAGAAAGAACAGTATATATCTAATGCTCAAACAGATATATCAAATGCTCCTGACTGGCAAAGAAAACGATGACTGAGAATTAGTCATTGGATTTGCTAACATTGATTACTAAAGACCTTGGTAAGAGCAGTATTTATGAAATGGTAGGAGTGAATTCTTCTTTAAGGTGGGTTCCCTGGAGAATAGAAAGAGAGGAATTGGAGAAAGTGAACATGGACAAATCTTTTCAAGAGTTGCTACGAAGGGGAGCAGAAAAATAGGTTGCTAGCTGGAATGGGATGTGGAATCTAGATATTTTTTTTTTTAATAAATGGAAGAATTTCAGATGCTTTTTATGCAGATGGGGATGACTTTATAGAGAGATAGTAATCAATGATATAAAAGAGAGAAGAAAATTTCTGAAGTGATACCTTTGATTAAGGAAGAGGAAAAAGAATCCAGTATAAGGGTAGACAGGGTGGCCTTAGCTAGGAGTAAAGACCGTCCATTCTTAATAATGGAAGGGAAGGGAGAGAACGTGGGCATGGGCACGGGCACATGTGTGAGGCAAATGTGGTGATGCAGCTTCTGGAAGTTCTACATGACTGTTTCTACTTCCTCAGTGAAAGAGGAAGCAATGATGGAAGAGGGGATGGAGGTTTAAAATGAGGAAAATGTATGAAATACTTACCTAAGAAAATGAGAGAGTGAATGGATCAGGGAGATGATTCCTGAGCAGCTCTAAGGGTCTGCTCCAGTTTAGGAGTCATGAACTTAAAGTCAGGCCAGTCAGCATGGTTGTGCTTTTACCTCCGGGCAGGTTCAGCTGCTCAGGTGCAGGCTGGAGGAAGTGAAGAGGTGAATCTCGCTGAGGTTGGAGTTTTTCAAGAACAGTACAAAGAAGCAAGAAAGGGAAAAGATCATTGAAGGTGCAAGTATGGGACAAATTATAATGATGGATTGTAGACTATAAGCTGGATAAAGAGGGGAGTGAAGCCACAGTGGGGTGCTACAGTAGGGGATAGTGAAAATGACTAGGATCTATAGATAGTTGGCCTCTGTGGGGTCAAAGACTTGTTGGAATTGGGATACTAAAACTGGAAGGGTAAGAGGTAGTGGTGATCAGAAAGTGGCATGCTTGGAACTGAGATTAGGTAAAAATTGCAATTACTGGTAATAATAAGGTTTAGGCTATGACTATGGGAATGAGTGGCTAGGTTGGGGTGTAGGGCAGTATCACTGGAGGAGATGAAGTCAAGAAACACAGAAGCCAAGACATAGGGAGGAACATCTATATGATTATCGGAATTATGTCTCAGTGAAATTACTGACTTATAACTAAGTAAAAGTAAAAGTGAGATGCAACCTCCAAGAAATGAGGAGGTATGAATTAAAGGTCAGTAGATGGTAGCAACAAAGAGGGGGCAGTGGGTAGTATGGTCTGGCGATATTATTTAAAGCTGAGAGTTTTAGGGCGGAAGGGGTAAGAGGCACCACAATGGGCAAGGAGAACATTTACCCCACCTGGGCTCTGTGGTAAAAGGAGTTTGGAGATAAAACAGCAACCACTTGAGAGGGTTGCTGGGGAAGCAATGTCCTCTCCCAGAGGTCAGATTTCTATCAGAACAAGAAAGCAAAGAGAAAGTACAAGATTGAGGATGTATGGGATTTGCTGGTCATTGGCTCTGACTTCCAGGGGCATGCAATGGAAGGGTTTCCTCGGACGTCTCCTGAGGTCGATGGCATCAAAAAAGTGGATATAGAGAGCCAAATTGGTGATGAGAGCCAAGAAGATGAGGATGCCCTAACCAAAAGGTGTCTGACTTAAACAGCTATAAAGGCCAAATGAGATTAACCCTGATGGGTCAAGGCAGATAGCGGTGTGAGGCTGTGAGCGTTGGGCAGAGGGAGAAGGGAGAAGTCAGGGTCCCGTCAGGAACACAGAATTCTGGGAGAAGTGGTCTTGTCTGCATCAACCCAGACTCCAAGGCACTCTTCTCATCTATATAGCACAAGGTGCTCTGAGCCTTTCTTCTGACTCTCTTGGTGGATCTTTTTGGTGAAACTGGGTTGTTCTCACTTGTTTAAAACCATCTGTGTTGATGTTATATGATCCACACCTGCTTTAGCTCTCCTTATGAATTGGGGTCTTGGGAAGTGGCCTCGCTGGCCCACCCCTAAATTTGGTTCTAGGAATAATGAATAACTCATTTTGGCTGAAGATAATCACTGGATTAAAATAGACTATTTGTGATAGGATGTAAGTCAGCCACGATGTCTTTGCTTCTGAGATGTCTGGCAAAACACTACGAAGTAACATGTCGTTGAATCTTGGTGTGTTCCCTGGTTCAGGCCTGCTGGTGGTGCACATGTTCTTCTAAAATGTAAATTGGGGGTCATACTTTTTGGACCATTCAATTTTAATATGAGTTTGTTGCCTTGCAGCTCTTTACTCAATGTCATCATCTTTCATCGGAAGGGCAGATACTACCTATAGCAAAGTGTCCTTTATTTCGCTTTCAATTTCAGACCTAAATTCTTTCACGAATCTTTAGGAAGATAATAGTTTTGTCAGATAATAGTTTAGTCAGGTATTTTTGAAAGAAAAGATAGATTTCTAAAGATCTTAAGCTATCTCTATATATCAAAAGCAAAGCTTAGATTTCTTAACATGAACATGTAATTTTACGGAGTGGTTTTCAGACTTTTTGACCACAATCGACGGTAAGAAATATATTTTTTATCATCACCCAACACACACACACAACCACACACACACCCAACAGAAACCCATGCACACACATACATTTGTAGAAAATTGAAACAAAAATTTCAGGAAATAGTATTGCCCTTACTTCAGGGGATGCCCCTAATACTTTCTATTCTGTTCAATTCTATTCTGTTCCATTTACAGAAATGCTGGTCTGGACCCACTAAATTGATTTTTCAACACATTAATAACTTATAACATATAATTAAAAAACTCCCATAAACCATAGTTCAGAGAACAGTCAGGGGACACAGGGAAAGTCTCTGACTCAGGAGACTGAAGAAATTCCACCTCTCTTAGCATTGTTAATTTTGGAAGGAGAAGAGAGACCAGGGAAGAGAAAGAGTAAGACAGACAGCCTCCAGAGCTCTCAATGCCCCCCTTTTAGGGTATAACCTTGAGGCGTGTGTGTGAGGGAGTATGTGTGTGCATGTGTGTGTGTGTGTGTGTGTGTATGTGTACCATAGAAGTCTTCAGATTGGTATGAGGGAGCTGAAAGTATTGGAACTAGTGGTCTGGGTCCAGGGCCTAGGGATGCTTAAGCCTCTAGGAGAAGTTGTGCATTTGGGTTAACACTGACTCTAACCGGAGGCAGGAGCTGTACAGTGTAGCAGGGGCTGAGAAATAGTCTAGACAGACAGTATAAGAGCACTGCTGGGTTCCTGGCCTGTGAGGAGCATACAAGGAATTCAGGTTTCTGCTTGGCTTGGTGACGGGGCTCAGATGCCTGAGAGGATGGGTGGACTAGCAGAGTTGAGGTTGAGATAAAGAAAAGATCAGATAGGAATAGGAATTTTGCAACCACAGGCAAATGACCAATAGTGTGAACTTTAAGAGAAGTAGATACAGGTGTGATATTCTAAAAGATTTGATGGGGTCAGCAACACTTCCATGTGTACCGGTTCAGGACCAGACATGAGGGTGAAGCATAAAGAACTTCCTGAGTTGGTCACGATGTTAGCTTAAGGCCACTCTTCCTCAAGAAAAAGATGAAGATTGGCAATGGATGTTAGCTCATGGCCAATCTTCCTCACCAAAAAAAAAAAAAAAAAAAAACAGAAAGAAGGAAAGAAAGAAACTTCCTGAAGAGATATGAGGACCCTCCTCCCCAGCTGTCACCGACCTATGTAACTCCCTCCTCACAGACCCATGTGCCATAGATGCTGTGGGTCAAAAGAAGGAGGAAAAAGCCAAAAGCCTAAGCATTTACCCAGAAGACACCAAGATATGCAAAAGAGACTCTTAAACCAGAAGAGAAAGAGATACTATTTAGTTGAAAATTTGAAGTCCTCTTGGTCCTGCAACTTTTGGGGAAGATGGAAACAATTAAAGAAAAGGTGAAATGATAGTTTGTTAAATCTGTATCCCCATTACAGGAGTCCTGATTCCCAGAGGTTCTGTCTTAGCGACCTGGACAAGCAGGATCATGCTTATCTTTACTTAACACCATCATAAGCTGGGCACTTTAGACGTTACGTCACTTAAACTTTACCTTGGAGGTGCTTGCTCTTAGCCCTACATCACACAGAAACTTAGGACGCAGAAACTTAGAGATAAATGCTGTGTCAAAGGGCACATAGCTGGTAAGAGACAGTACTGAACCCCAACCTGTCAACCTTCGCAGCCTCCTGTTACACCTTGCAGTGCTGTGGTGACCTAATCACGCTGCTGTCCCGGCAGTGCTGCCTCTCGAGGAGCCCTTCAGTCACACTGGGCAAACGTGGTCCTTCACGAGAAGGAACAGCAACAAGGGGATTGTGAGATGATATACGGTGCTTTATAGTTCATAAAGCTCGTCACATTTCTTAGTTGACCTTCACGAAAACTTTGAGGCAAGTGTTCATATTATCCTCCCTCTACTGATGAAGGAACCAGACCTTGGAAGTATCAAGTAAGTTTCCAGAAGGCGCACAGTTAAGGGGTGGAAGGGAGACCCTCAGCTAGAGCTGTTTATTCCTGAGAGACTCACATAGGCCTTCCTATTGATCGGCCTGCCTTCCTATTTAGTTCAAGGACAGGAAGACAGTGGCGGAACATTCTGTTAAGGTTCCTGCCTTCTTCCCTGCAGGTGGGATACAGGCCCCTCGTCTCGCCTTCACATCCTTCTTATCCTCTGACTGCTGGTTGCCGTTTTGTGTCTGGCTGTGCTGTTCAGGACAAGTGGAGTCTGAGTTTTTGACAGGTGATAAATGGCAATGGTTTATTTCCCTTTCTCCAGTCTGAGGGGTGGCAACCACTGCAGCAAGGAAGCAGCTGCCTCAAGCTGGGGTGTGGTGGGAGGGGGGCTCCGAAGATACTTGGCCACAGGCAATGCAGTTACACGGGCTTCTGCTTCCAAATCCTTTGAAAGAAGGTTCTGCGTGAACTCAGACCTTTCGCACCAGCTGGTTTAGCACATTTTCCTCTCTGGTTTTGAGGAGTCAGAGAAGATGAGGAATAAGGGACAAATGCCCCTGTGCTGACTAGAGACTGCGCTTGGAAATCTTGAATAAACTGGCTTCCACATTTAAAAAAAAGCTCTAAACGAATTGTGAGCCGAAGAGCTGATGTGACTCTTATCGGTCTGCTGCCTGCTGACTTTGGCTGGGAGATAATCACCATGGTTAACGGGGATCCTGGCAGCCAGTTATTCATTCCTGACCATTCTCGCTCGCCATTGTTTTGACATATAAAACCCTGAAAGAATATCAAATCTCCAATGCCTGCAGCATTTGTGCAGTTGTGTTTTCTCTTTATGAACCACAACTTCCTCATCCTTTCCCCACCTCTCCCTTCCTGCCTGCCCCCCCATCCTCACTACCAACTGCAAGGGACAAGGAGGAGTCTGAGCAGGTGGCCTTCCAGACCTGGTAGCCTCACCCTAACCACAGGAGCTCTGCTACCATCTGCTTTAGGAAATGACCTGCTGGGCACCATTTGCTCTGAAGGGTTCCTCTGTGAAACAGTTGAAAACGATATGCTCTCAGAGGTTCGAGATCTCCAGCTACAAGTTCTGATAGGGGTGAGGCAGTTGCATTCAGGCTTCCTGTTCACTGTCCATTATATAAGTAACCGCAGATTATTGTTAGCCCTTATTATCTGTCTTTCCTCCAACTGTGACCACCGGAAAGAAGGTGAAGAAACCCTGGCACATCCTGTTTGTGCAGCTGATTGAATTAATTTTCTTAGTCAAGTCCTGAGTCTCTGAAGGTAAAACTAATTTGCCTGTCAGGAAAACTCTTAAGTTTACTCAGTTTTGGTCCAAATTTTCTTTGGTTGCTGGGACAGTTTTGAAGCTCCACAGATTAACAGCGTCTGTGTAATTCTGTTCCTTTAGCTAACCTGGGCCCACTTACTCAAATACATAGTGGGAGGATACAATAGGACTCGCAGGATCAGCTCTTGGTCTCCAGAATTCATTCGGGCATCACCATGGGCTTCCTCCAACCCACTGTTTCTTGCTCCCTGTTGCCTGATTTGACTCTCATCGATCCTTTGGCTCTCTTCAGTTGACATACTATTTTGGACTTGTTTTTCTGTCACAATGTCAGCATTTTCCTATAACATATATATATATATATTTAAAAATTCACTCTCTGGATCCATAGATTGCAACTGGGTATAAAAGTGTTCCCTTGCTAAAACCCCTACTCCCATCAGATCTTGAGGGGTAAATTCTATGGCAGGCTTCTGCCTGGATTTTTGTCAGGGGGAGAGAAACAGGAATGTGTACACATAAGGCAATTCCAGAGGAGACAGTAAGATCTCTGTCAGGAATGGGAAATGAGGCTAGTACATGAAGTCATTCATCCTTACCAGGCCCTGAGGCCAACAATCAAGATGCAGCTTTTACCTTCATGGTGCTCACAGGCCAGTGGAGGAGGCAGCTTCCCAAGCAAATAATTCCAACCCAGTTCGTTCAATGTCATCGTAGATTTTGTATCAAAAACCAAAGGAAGGAGACTGTAAGCTCTAGGAGAACAAAGATCCTGTCTATCTTATTCACTGGTATTTTCCTGGAACTTAGCATAGTGCCTGGGACATTATAGTATTTAATATATATTTGTTTAATTGAATTGATTCATTTATACCAAGTATAGCCAACGGTTTGATTGATTCACTCAATTATTTAATAATTTATTCAGTCATTTATTCACTCCTTAAAAAGTGTTAGCTATTTTTAGGTAGTAAGGAAATTTATCACCATTTAATTTGAATGTAAAGTTATTCTTAAATAACAGTTGAAAGAATTTTGAGGGGCTGGCCCTGTGGCCGAGCGGTTCAGTTCGTGTGCTCCGCTGCGGCGGCCCAGGGTTCCACCGGTTTGGATCCTGGGTGCGGACATGGCACCGCTCATCAGGCCATGGTGAGGTGGCGTCCCACATGCCACAACTAGAAGGACCTGCAACTAAGATACACAACTATGTATGGGGGGGATTTGGGAAGATAAAGCAGAGAAAAAAAAGAGAGAGACTGGCAACAGCTGTTAGCTTAGGTGCCAATCTTTAAAAAAAAAAAGAAAGAATTTTGATAAATATAGCAGTTGAAAGTTATGACTGTGGGCATACCTACCCTTTATTAAATAATCACTGCATGCTGATTCCTCCCTAGGCATGTAGTATCATTCTCCTTAGGCAGGTAAGAAAATAGAGGTTTATAGAGCTGAAATAACTTGTCCGGTTCACATAGTGAGATTCAAATCCAGTTCTGTCTGCCTGACTCCAGAGCCTATGGTCATTGCCTGCCCCACACTGCCTCTGCTACAGGGTGTGGAACCTTAGTGTCAGGCCCTGGAGAAGTGGATGGAGCTGGATTTAGGCAAGGTGGAGGCTAGAGGAACTAAGCTGTCTGTAGGTTTGATCCTTGAGGGGGATGGCCAAGAGCCTAAGGGGTTCTGATGAACTTGATTTGATCAGAGCTGGTATTAGGCGGCAAAGATTTTTATCTGGTACCAGGCAGTAGTGATACTTAGACAATAGAGGCTGGGGATAAGGCAGCGACAGGATTTGAAATAGGGCTATAGCTGGCAGCAGGTTGGGAGACAGCGATGAGAGAAGTGGGATAGGGCACATCCCATTGAGAGAGAAGCCTCCTCGGCAAAGTTGGGAAGGCCTTGGAACCTGGGTAAAGCAGGCTAGATTCAGGAAACTAAAGCGTAAACCAGGAAACTGCTGAATTGCATTAAATGCTGCTTTTTAGGGCATACCTCTCATTTCCTTTTTTTGCCGATATCTTACCAACACAGCTGCAATGTAGTGCAGTATAAAGAATCGTAAACTTTGGGCTCCTTTCTTTCTACTTGCTAGCTTTGAGTGTTTTATCAAGGGGCTTCATCTCCTTGGATTTCATTTTCCTGATTTTAAACATGGAGATTTTAACATTGGCCTCACTCTGTGGTTATGAGGATCATAGGAGAGTTTGTGAAGTACCACACTGTCTGGATGCTGATGCTCTGTATCCACTGAAGTCTTATTCTTATATGTTACATTTTCATAATACTAGGCCTTGAAATTGTGTGAGTGGATAACAGACCTGGAAAGCAGAAGTTGTTGGAATGGAACATGTCAGTGACTGTCGAGCATTGGGGCATCGATTAAAAATGGGCTGCAATCTTTCTTGGGGGAGGTGGTGGAGTTTAATGGAAAATAACAAGGAATGCTCATAAAGCAGCTCTTTATGCAGAGAGGAGCCAGTTTTTGCCATGTTGCTAAGGTCCCAATTGTTTCCTGGCTGTTTTGTGTGCCTGTGTCAGCCATTCTGTGGGTTCCTTTCAAGAACTTGGTGATACTGGCCTGCAGATAATTAGATCAGTGTCATCACTTTCACTGTCCCCCTTTTATTCTACTGAGACCATTTGCATGAAAATAGAAGTGGGTGATATTCCTTTCCCATTAACAAGGCTTAATTTCTTACTGGGATGTAACTTGGGGGAGTCATCACATTTGGGGGTTTGTAAAAAGTCCCAAGCCAATATGTGCATGAACCTGCTTTAAAGAGGCATGCAAGACTCAAATGTTTAGCTAAGCAATCCACTTCCAAAATGACCTCCTAAAAACTTCCCAACATGAGGGGCCGACCCTGTGGTGGAGTGGTTAAATTCGCGCATCTGCTTCGGCAGCCCAGGGTTTCGCCAGTTTGAATCCTGGGCGTGGACATGGCACCGCTCATCAAGCCATGCTGAGGCGGCATCCCATATGCCACAACTGGAAGGACCCACAACTAAAATACACAACTGTGTACCGGGGAGATTTGGGAGAAAAAGGAAAATAAAATCTTTTTTATTTAAAAAAAAACAAAACTTCCCAACATGATACAGAAGATCTTCATCTGAGGTTAGTCAGGATGCAGCTTGTTCAAGAGAAACTTTTAGGAAGCCTTTGTTCTGTACTGAAATTGGTTCTGATGTTCATAAACACATAGGTCTTCCCTCAGCTTAGGGCTTATCAAAGAGCTAAATCTAACAAAAACTTCAGTTTGCAACAATGAAGTTTGGGAGGAAGATTCACATATTTGTCATGAATTTGCTATAAAGTAATGGAGGTGTAGTAGAAAGAGAATAGATTTAGGTGTCAATCAGAACCAGGTTTAAATATTAGCTCCTCCATGTACTATTGGTGTGATCTCAATGACCCTGTTTTCTCATTCATAAAATGAGGATAACCTACCTTACTACTATCATTCTCGTATATAAAGATGTGAATTGCATAGAAAAGGCCTAGCAAGGTAAGAGGCACTGTTAATTGCTTATCAAATATTAATTCCATTCCTCTTTCATCTTCCCTTCTTCATATTCCTTAATAATTGATAAAGAGATAATGGTATCGTTTTTACACCAGATTTCCTGGATCAATGGTTTTACACATGAACTGCTTCCAGCACATGTGAAATCTATGACATAGTGTGGTTTGTTTCAGTTACATAGGTAGGCTCTGGTTTTGTTTTCTGCCTATTAAATGTAAGAAATTTGCCTCCAAAAAATTCTCCCACCCAGATAATTTTATGGGCAATTTCTTTTGATGACTACTCTTCCAGTGCTAAGAGAAGGAAGACAAAAAAAGGGAAATTTTCCTGAGTCATTTATGAAGCTAGCTTTATTCTTACATCAGGATAGATATTTGATGTGTCAGTTTGTGTTTTCTTTCTCTGCATTTACCCCCATTTTTCCCCCCTTTGAAGCTGGCAGCCAGTCCCTGTGTCTCTTGCCTCAGGATCTGTGGTAAGAGAGATAGCAAGGGCACTCTGCATCTTCCTTTTCCGGCTCTTGTTTTCCAAAAGTCTAAGCTTTCTGAAGGGATCTTGCTAGGTGTCCTGAGAGGTTGGGACGAGGGAGAGGGTCCTTTGACAAGCAAGGCGGAGAGGAGAGGTTCCAGGAGACTGGGAAAAGGATAAAGATTTATGGGAAGACTCGGTCCCTTGAACAATGGCACTCTGTTCTGTTCCTTGGCAATTTCCCTCTTGCCCTGCATCCCTAAACTTCAGTGAGTTCCTAGTCTTGTCCAAGGTTCCTATGCTATAATTAATTTAAAAATAATAATAGCTGACTCATATAGTGTCAGGTACTGTTGAAAATGTTACATAGTGAAATTCATTTCTTTCTCACATTAACTCTATTGGTTAAGTATTATCATTCTCCCAATTTTATAGATGAGGAAACTGAGGCTCAGAGAGCTTGGAAGGCATGGAGACAGGATTTGAACCTGGGGAATCTGGCTCCTGAGCCTATTTTTCTAACTGTTTTTCTGTACTTCTGGAAAGAGTAGAGACTCTGGCTTGAATGGGCCTGCAGGTTATATGAAACTGTGTCTCAATGAGAATGACCTATGACTGATGATTGGGGAGCTCATCCAAAGCCCTGATGCCATGTAAGACTCCAAAACCTTCCAAACCTGGGGAAGAGGTAACCCCAAGGATGACTGAGGTTAAATTTTCTGTCTGTAGAGCTGGATGGAAGCTTGGTATTGAAGTTAAAATGATGTAAAGAAAATAAATGTGTTGTTTTTTTGTACATTGAGATTTTTATCTGCCAAACTCTGATACCAAAATCTGGAAAAGGGAGAGTACAAAATATTTGTATAACCTTACTTGAAATATTAACATCAATAAAAACTTGCACTTAATCAAGTGCTCAGCATGTGCCATGATACATAATATCTTATTTAATCCCACAGTCTTTTGTGGAAGGTACTAAGTCTTAGGCAAATTAAATAACTCGTTGAAGAACAGATAGCTATTGAATTGTGGAGTCAGCATTCAGATCAAGGACAATCTGATTTCAAAGCCATGCTCTTTTCCAATATGAAGCACTCTAATACCTTCACACTGCTGCCACTAGACAGAAACATCCTTAATAAAATAAACTAGGTTTAATTTATGACCATATTAAATGATGAATGCATCATATAACATGTGGTTTAACAATAGAAATACTAGGCAAATCCAATATTAGGAAATGTAATAATGTAATGTATTGCAATAATAATGTAATGTAATGTAAATGTAATTTGTTATCACCTATAAATCATCTTGATTAAAGTTAAGACATCATTTAAAAAGAATTATATGCCATGACCAAATGGGATGTATTCCAGTATGCAAGACTGGTTCAACATTCAAAAATCAATTAATATAATTCATCATATCAAGAGGCTAAAGAAGAAAAATCATATATGATCATATCAATAGATGCAGAAAAAAACATCTAACAAAATCCAGCACCCTTTCATCATAAAAAATCTCTCAGCAAACTAGGAATAGAGGAGAACATCAGATTTTGGAAGAAGACAAGGATGTCCCCTCTCACCATTACTATTCAACATTGTACTGGAAGTCCTAGCTAATCCAATAAGACAAGAAAAGGAAATAAAAGGTACACAGATTGGGAAGGAAGAAATAAAACTATCTTTGTTTGACATGATATGATTGTCTATTTAGAAAATCTTAAAGAATCCGCAAAAATACTCCTGGAACTAATAAGTGATTATAGCAAGGTTACAGGATATAAGATTAACATACAAAAATCAGGGCTGGCCTGGTGGTTCAGCAATTAAGTTTGCGTGCTCTTCTTCAGCGGCCCGGGGTTTGCCGGTTTGGATCCTGGGTGCAGACCTACTCCCTGCTTATGAAGCCATACTGTGGCAGGCATCCTATATATAAAATAGAGGAAGATGGGCGAGGATGTTAGCTCAGGGCCAATCTTCCATAGTAAAAAGAGGAGGATTGGTGGCAGATGTTAGCTCAGTGATAATCTTCCTCAAACAAAAACAAAAACAAAAATGAATTGCTTTCCAATATACCAGAAATGAACAATTGGAATTTGAAATTAAAAACACAATACCCTTTGCATTACTGCCAAAAAATTGAAATACGTAGCTATAAACCTAACAAAAAATGTATATGACCTATATGAGAAAAACTACAAAACTCTGATGAAAGAAATCAAAGAAAGTCTAAATAAATGGAAATATATTCTATGTTCATGCATAGGAAGACAATATTATTAAGATGTCAGTTTTCTCCAACTTGATCTATAGATTCAATGCAATCCCTCAAAATTCCAGCAAGTTATTTTGTGGATATCAATAAACTCATTCTAAAGTTTAAATGGAAAAGCATAGGAACCAGAATAGCCAAAGCAATACTGAAAAAGAACAAAGAGCGTTGTCACTATCTAACTTCAAGACATACATAAAGCCATAGTGATCAAGATATTGGCAGAAGAACAGATAAACAGGTCAATGGAACAGAATAGAGAGCCCAAAAATAAATCCATGGAAATATAACCAACTGGTCTTTGACAAAGGAGCAAAGGCAATTCAATGAAGAATGGATAGTCTTTTCAACAAATGGTCCTGGAGAAACTGGACATCCACATGAAAAAATATAAATTCAGACACAGACCTTACAGCTTTTACAGTATCTATGATACAGAAACCTATACAACTTCTAGAAAATAACAGAAGAAAATCTATATGACCTTGGGTTTGGTAATGACTTTTTAGATACAACACCAAAAGCATGATCTGTGAAAGAATATATTGATAATTTGGAGTTCATTAAAATTAAGAACTTCTGCTCTGTGAAAGACGCTGTTAAGAGAATCAAAAGACAAGCCACAGAGTGGGATAAAATATTTGCAAAACACATATCTGATAAACGAATTGTATCTAAAATAGGTAAAGAAACTCTTACAACTGAACAATAAGAAAACAAACTAAAACATGGGCAAGATATCTGAACAGACACATCTCCAAAGAAGATATACAGATGGCAAATAAGCATATGAAAAGGTGTGTTATTAGGTAATTGCAAATTAAAACAACAATGAGATATCACTACACACTTATTAGAAATCTGAAACACTTGTTACAGCAAATGCTGGCAAAGATGTGGAGCAGCAGGAACGCACGTTCATTGCCAGTGGGAACGGAAAATAGTACAGCCATTTTGGAAGACTATGTGAAAGAGAAAGAGGCCTCTTTCAGATAAAGACTGGGCTCCTTGGACTGTTGCCTCATGCTGGGCCCTGGGGATGGTAACCAGTTAAGAACTCTTTTCTTCATAGGTTATAGTCCTCTGGGACTTGCAAGCATAAGCCCCGCTGGCCACCAGAGCCAGGCAATCAAGAGGTGTCTCCTGGGTGGCAGCTGCAAAAATCAGTGTGCCAGAGGAGGGTACAAGCTCCTTTTCAGGAGATACCAGTGAGCTGGAGTGAGGCAGAATGAGACCACAAAGATGACACTTGCCAGCCTCCATCCCCAGAGAGTACTCCAGCAGGCCCTTAGCTGTTGTTAAATTAGATGTCTGCCCCACAGGCTGATACTTTGAGTAAGCAAATCAACTTCTTTCATGTAAAGTCCCGGTGCCTCTCAGTTGGCTCCTCTATGCTGGTCTCTGGAGTAAGCCCCAGCCTGAAAGCTCTTTAAGAGCTATTTCTCAGTTTGTTATAGCTTTGTGGGTCTCACGGATGTAAGCTCCATTGGTTTTCAAAGCCAGATGTTTTGGGGGCTCATCTCTCAGGTGCAGGTCTTAAGAGTTAGGATGTCCAATGTGGGGTTCAAATCCTTTGCTCCTCGGGGAGAAGCTCTGGGTTTTGAGTTCCCTCTCAATTGTGGGTCACTGTGCTAGTGGTAAGGTTTATGGTGAGATTGTGTCTCAGCCTCTCCTACCCACTTCGATGTGGGTTTTTTCTGGTTTACGCCATGGGTAGGAGTTGCTCAGCTAGTTTTTAGGGTTCTTTTTCAGAGGAAATTTTTCCATATATAGCAGTAGATTTGATGTGTTTATGGGAGGAGGGGAGTTCAGGATCTTCCTACAGTGCTATTTTGAACACTATTACCATTTCTATTGGATGATGGAGTGGTACTATGTATGTTCAACTTATGGCTTATCGGGGCAGACAACACCCACTTCATGATGGGCAGCCCAGGTCATATGGCCCAGGGTTAAGCATTCAGTCTCTGTGAAGCCCTAGTAGAAAGCCAAAACTGTTTCCCAAAAGATGACTAGTTATCCTCAGAGGATGGCAGGGCTTTGCTTCAGAGTTCTAAGGGTCTGTGCTGTGATTTTATTTATACATTGATAAATTTGAGTGTTTCCATTTTTTGGGTATTATGAATAATGCTGCTATGAGCATTTTTGGACAAGTTTTATGTGGGCATATATTTTCATTTATCTTGGGTATATACACAGGCATGGATTTTTTTGAATATATGGTAACTCTATGTTGAACAATTTGAGGAAATGCCAGACTGATTTCCAAAGCTGCTGCACTATTTAACATTCTCACCAGCTGTATCTTAGAGTTAGAATTCCTCAAATCCTTGCCAAAAAATATGTATTTTCTGCTCTTTGGATGGATTATAGCCATTCTATGGGTGTGAAGTTGTATCTCATTATGGTTTCGATTTGCATTTCCCTTATGGCTAATGATATTGAGCATCTTTTCATATGATTATTGTTCATTTGTAAATGTTCTTTGGAGAAATGTATATTTAGATCCTTTGTTCATTTTTAAAAAGCAGACTTTATTTTTTAGAACAGTTTTGAGTTTACAGCAAAATTGAGTGAAAGGTACAGAGCACTCCCTAAATTCCCCCTCCCCCAGCCTCCCATTCTATTAACATCCTACACAAGAGTTTGTACATTTGTTACAACTGATGAACCTACATTTACACATCATTATTACCCAGAGTCCAGAGTCTACATTGGGCTTCACTCTTGGTGTTGTTCATTCAGTGATCTTTAAGAAATGTATAATGACA
This sequence comes from Equus caballus, assembly GCF_041296265.1. Taxonomy (NCBI): domain Eukaryota; kingdom Metazoa; phylum Chordata; class Mammalia; order Perissodactyla; family Equidae; genus Equus; species Equus caballus. The sequence continues at coordinate 64,777,046 of NC_091690.1, forward strand.
TGTGATGTGGGCTCGGTGAACTGAAGAGTCAAAAGAAAGATTTCTTGGACTCTCAAGGTCTAGTGGTAGTGCTATTTTATTCAGAGACTAGTATGAGGACAGGACCCATGGGCAGTGAAGAGCTGCAATGGGTGGAGGGTAGGGCTAAATTTATAAGGCATGGATATGTGAGTTATTTTTGCTAGATAAAGGAAAGATCATGTAAAAAGGTTGTTAAAGTGGTATCAGTGCAGGTGGGGTCTGGTTATTGTGTGGTTGTATAACTTTAGATATGAGTCAGTTCAGGATGTCCTTTACTTCCCAGGGGATGATATAGATCAGCATGTAGGCCAGAATGCCTTGGGCTTCTCTTCCTGGGGCAGCCTTGATACACATCATAAAATGCCCCCCGAGCCCCTTTGGCCCTGAAATCCTTTGGGGATGTGGATGATGGTCAATCTTCCATGACTGCTTCTGGCTGTACAAGTTCATAGAGCTGCCCCTAAATGGGGGCCAAAGGTGTATAGGCAGGAGGTTCAGTGGACTGGAAGGTTGCACCCAGAGAGTCCAAGGCAGACAAGATATACAGATCCTCTGGAGACGAGAGAATCATTTGATGAGAAGTGGCCCAGGAGGCTAAAATATGTTGACACGTGGAAGACAAACAATGAAACAGACAACAAATTTTAATAAGAAATACAAGCAATATGATTAACCGAATGAATAAAGATTTGATAGTAGTCTGGAGACCTGGACCTCACCAGGAGTCCAACTAATCATTTAGGGGTAGGGTAGGGTCAGCCATAGATTTGATTTGATGACTTATATTGGATAGAAGGCCAGAGATATTTTGATGGTAATCAGGAATATAGACACAACATTCAGTTTTTATAATGGAACAAGTGCCCCCCCTGTGCTACCATCAAGACATCCAGTGCTATTTGGTTTTGGAGGACTGCCTTACTCATTTGGGATACTTCTAAATTGAGCAGCAAAAGGCTATGTTGTGTATTGTTCAATGCCTTCATGGTAAATTTGTTTAGGGCTTCCATGTACCAGATGACACTTTCGATTCCAATTGGGGAAGGAAAATTGAGGCAAGTTGATTATACCAGTGGAAGACAGAATGGGTCCAGCTTTGTTGTAGCTTGGCAGGAGAAGATATAGTAAAAGTAGTTCTATCTTGTATCCAAATGAAGCCTAGGGTGCATCATCCAATCCATCCAAGCAGCAGCCAAGGCCATAGGTTGGAGCCACATAACCATTGAGTGCCGTTAGGGGCTAATTAACATGTGCTGGGCTGTCTATCCCAGTCAGTCCCAAATTTGATATAGTCCATCTTGTGTGTATCAATAGATTGGGGACCTTACCTTAGGAACTTATTGTCTAGGAGCCACCTGTGACAAGGTGAATCTAGCTAGTATTTGGGCAGTACAGTTGAAGGAAAAGGTTTGATTGTGGCCAGGGAGCTTCCAGGTATCAGAGATGGTTGACCACAGGAGATATTATGATTAGTAATAGATGAATCTTGTAAAGAGAAGAGCTAGAATCTAATATCCATGAATGTGTATTATGGCTTCTACTGAAACATAATTTTTCTCTCTAAAATCACCCTCATTTTCTACAAAAGCTAGCCAAATTAAGATTAACTGGTTTGCAAAATAAGTGTAGTCTCAATAAAACTTCGTCCAATTATTTCCATAAGTGCAGCAAGAATAGCAATTGATCATATAGGCTCTTTTAAATATGCTTTGCTGGAACTTTTTATAATGAATCTCAGATTGAACTTTAAAGGCCTCTTAAGGCCAGGAAAGCCAAGCCAAGGACTTGTCACCAGATTTTGCCTGCAATACCTACAGACTTGGGTGGATTCCTCTCTTCTCAAGTTCCCTCAAAATATTTTGAGGTTCCAGGCACCTGCCAGATAAGTGATCTTCCTTATTTACCAGGTAAGATTGCTGGAATCCCCGTAAAAAAGGTACCAGACCAATATTTCCAAGTGGCTTTATTCCAGAAAGTCAAGCTTTATTCCCCAAAAGCTGTCTTGTCATATCTCAGACTGTATCTTTCTCTCAAATATGACATTCCAGTCAAATCCTTGGTAATATAACCAATGTTTCCAATTGTGTCCCGTTATAAGGAGAACAGATTCTTATTGAATTTATGCAAATAACTATATTCCAATGAAAACAATATTCACTCATTAAGAGTTTCCAAATCCTGGAGGGATCAGGTAGGGAGAAAAATAAACAGAAGTTTCAAATCTTCTTACAAAGGTGTAACTTATCAAATTGATGTGTCATGGTTAGCATGAGAGAAGAGAAAAGACTTTGTTAAATCCAAGAAAACAAAACAAAACCTCAAAAAATCAACAGTATTTCAAACAAAAGTCATAATAAATTATAATCATCCTCATCAGTTCATTCAGTCCGCTGTAATCGATTCTTGATCTTAATCTTCTATCAGCAGTTTCATGAGATCATCAGTTTCTCTGTTAGAGTTCTGTAATTTCTTACCCAGTTCAGTTTTATGATCTGAAAGTTTATCATAAACCTGTATTCTAGAATCCTGTGTCAGAATCCTTTCCATGAATTTCTCTGAAGATGAAACATATTTGCAAAAGCAAAAAGCATCAGAGTAAAACAGGAACTATCTGCAAATGACAAAAGACTCAAAGGGCAATTGACAAAGAAACTTGGCTACTTCTGTGACACAACACTTCAAGATAATAACTAGAATTATGGCTGACAACCAGGACAGATCAGAATTTTAGGAATGTTATATAATTTTAATACATTGATATCAATAACATTTATCCACATAATACCACCTAAGAAGGTTTATCATCACTTATTTGACAATGCTTTGCAGGTAATTTAACAGACAAAATAAGCCTAATTAGTTTAGTATTTTCCTCCTTATAGGAAGAGACAGAAAATTTCTTTGAGAAGTCTCAGGGGCCCTCTGAAAATCCTCAGAAAAAAATTCTCTTCCTTCTTCCAGGTCAAAAGAAAGCCTTTATTCAGGGCTTGAATACATATGCATATTTTTTATTCAATATATATCTTCAAAATATATATATTTTGGGAGAGGGCTTGTCAAAAATATCAAAATGTTTTAAAACACTCCTTCAGATAGGAAACAACACTCACTGTGAAACAATGTTCAGGTATCCATTCAAAGTGATAACAGAAATAGTCGAGGGCAAAGAGTTAAAATACTCAAAGAAAAAACCTTAATAGTGAGACCTCAGTCTTTTTGAACACAGGAAATTATTTTAACAAAACATAAATTTTCTGTCTTTTAGGTAGACTTACTCAAAAATAAAGAAAAACCTTTTATAACCTCTTTATCAAGAGCAGACCAAAAGTTCAAGAAAATTATCCTTTTGAGAGAGAAAAACAAATTTTAATCTTTGCACTAGCTTATTATTATTTTTTTAAAGATTGGCACCTGAGCTAACATCTGTTGACAGTGTTCGCTTTTTTTTTTTTTACTTCTTCTCCCCAAGGCCCCCCAGTACATAGTTGCATATTCTAGTTGTAGGTCCTTCTGGTTGTGCTATATGGAACACTGCCTCAGCATGGCTTGATGAGTGGTGCCATGTCCACGTCCAGGATCTGAACTGGCAAAACCCTGGGCTTCTGAAGCGGAGCACGCAAACTTAACCAGTCAGCCACATGGCTGGCCCCTGCACCAGCTTATTTTTGACATTAAAACTCATTTACTCAATTGGATTTACTTCAATCTTAGCCAACCTTACCAGACATAAAAATCCTTTCAAAATTTCTCTTTCACAAACCTTCTATAACTTTCTTTTTACACTCAGAATTTGTCCCATGTTTCCTTCTTCCCTTCTAGTATGTTAGGACAAATTTATCTTTCTTAACCCAACAAACAAAAATACTTCCATTCTTTATACCTTCTCTAGTGAAAACTTACATCTTACTTTCCTTGAATACAAACGTTTTCCTTATTAATTTTTAGTAGCTTTAATTACACATATTAATTAGAGTTTTCAACTCATACAGACATTAGTGAAAACTAAAAAACTAAGCAATTATGAACCATCTTTTACATTAGCATTCTGTGGTTTGGCAAATTTATAAACACTTTTTAATAATTTCTAGAACCATAGAACAACTACTACTTCATAGAATGACCTTTAATAAAAAACAAGGTATGTTTACTAATAGACCCAAACGTACTTTAGTTTCTCTGTAATAAGAAGCCAGAAGTAGATAAACCAGATTTAATAACTAACCTCTAATATTCTATCATCTTATTTGGAAATGATCTAGATACTCAATGAATTTTTATCATTCAGTTTAACCTAGGTCAGCATGTCCTATGCTTCCCAGGGGATGATATAGATTGGCTTGCAGGCCGGAATGCCTTGGGCTTCTCTCCCTGGGGCAGCCTTGATCCACATCAACATGTATCCACCATTATAGTATCATATGGAATAATTTCACTCCCGTAAAAATCCTCTGTGCTCTGCTCGTCCATCCCTCCCTCTCCTCTACCTCTGGTAGCCAGTGATCTTTTTATTGGTTCTGTAGTTTTGCCTTTTTGAGAGTGCCATACAGTTGCAATCATCCAGTATGTAGTCTTCTCAAATTGGCTTCTTTTACTTAGTAATATGCATTTAAAGGTCCTCCATGTCTTTTCTTGGCATGATAGCTCCTTTCTTTTAGTGCTGAATCAAATTCCATTGTCTGGACGTACCACAATTTATTTATCCATTCTTTATAATTTTAACTCTTACATTTAGGTGGGGGATCTGTATTAGTTTCCTTGGGCTACTGTAACAGAGTACTACAAATTATCTGGCTTAAAACAACAAACATTTATTCTCTCACAGTTCTGGAGGCTAAAAGTCCAAAATCAATGTGTTGGCAAAGCCATGCTCTCTGTGAAGCTTCTAGGGAAGAATCACTCCTTGCCTCTTCCTAGTTTCAGATTGCCTCAGGCATTCCTTGGCTTGTGGCAGCATCACTCCAATGTCTACTCCATCTTCACATTACTGTGTTCTCCCTCTGTCTCTCTGCATCTTCCCATTACATTGTCCTCTCTGGTCTCTGTATCTGTGTCTCTTATCTTCTTATCATGCCAGTCATGTTCCGTTAGGGCCCACCCTAACTCAGTATGACCTCATCTTAATTTACATCTAGAAAGACTCTATTTCCAAATAAATTCACTTCCATAGGTACTGGGATTGGGTTCAAACTTTATTCTTTTGCATGTAGATATCTAGTTGTCCCAGCACCATTTGCCAAAAAATCTATTCTTTCCCCATTAAATCATCTTGGAAGCCTTGTTGAAAATCAATTGACAATAATATACAGGTTTGTTTCTAAACTCTCAATTCTATTCCTTTGACCTATATGTCTCTCCTTATGCTAGTACCACACTGTAATGATTACTGTAGCTTTGCAGTAAGTTTCGAATTGAGAAGTATACGTCTTCCTATTTTCTTGATCTTTTTCAAGATTGTTTTGTCTTTTCTGGGTCTCTTGAAATTCTGTATAAATTTTAGGATCAGCTTGTCAACGTCTGCAAAGAAGTCAGCTGAAATTTTGATAGAGATGGCATTGAGTCTGTAGAACAATTTGGGTGATATTGCCATTTTAACAATATTAGGCTTTCTGATGCATGAACATGGAATATATTCTACTTATTTAAGTCTTCTTAAATTTCTTTCAACAATGTTTGGTAGTTTTCAGAACATACGTTTTGTGCTTCTTTTATCAAATTTATTCCTAAGTATTTTATTCTTTTTAATGCCATTATAAATGGAATTGTTTCCTTAATTTCACTTTTGAATTGTTCATTGCTAGTGTATAGAAATACAATCAATATTTTATGTTGGTCTTGTATCCTGCTATCTTGCTTAACTTTTTTTATTGGCTCTAATAGTTTTCTTGTGGATTCCTTAGGATTTCTTCTATATAAGATCATGTCATTAGCAAATAGATATATTTTTTCCTTTCCAATATGGATGCTTTTTATTTAATTTTCTTGACTAATTACTCTAGCTAGAACCTCCAGTACAATAGTGAATAAAAGTGGTGAGAGTGGACAGTCTTCTCTTTTTCTTGATCTTAGAGGGAAAATCATTCACCATTAAGGATGATGTTAGCTCTAGATTTTTGCAGTTACAAATATTATCTTTGGATTTCATGTGTAATTTCATAGTGAAGTTAATTTTCAGAATTTTTTATGACTCTAAAAATATAGTTCATATACTGATCCGTGTGGTAAGTAGTAAAAGATCTGTAGAGACCTGTTTCTGTGTATACATCCCACACACTGGAAATTCTCAGAAATAAACTTAAGAAGGCTGGTTTTCTCAAATTAGGTCAACAAGACTCTTGAAAGAAACTGCAGTTTTGTCTAGAAATACATAGGAAAAATAGATAGTTACAGATCTTGGAAAAGAAGAAATAATTTCAGAAAATAAGTATTTAGAAATATCTTCAGCTTAAATATAATCCTATACACAGAGGCTATGAGTACATCATTAGATAAGAATATCTAGTGTTGTTGAAAGTGGGAGTAAAACTCTGACAAGCATTTCTAGTGAGAATATAAATGGCTATAGTCATTTTGGAAATTATTTGGCAATGTCAATTTAAAAACTAAATTCATCATTCAAGCATCCCAAGAGGTTCAGGAGGTGTGGGAAGAGGTCGCTGGATAGGAACTGAGTCCCTCTCTGTGACCCTGAACCACTGCCTGACTGTGAACACTTTACTCTCCACTAAAATTTTCTCCTCTCCCTATAAACATCCAGCTTCTCAGCTCTGCTGTCCCAGGCCCGGTGCCAGGAGATGAGATCCTAGAAGTTTTGGGGTATTAAGAGAAATATGAGCTCCAGAGTCTCTGTGTCACATACAGACACACACACACACACACACACACACACATATAATTCAAGATGGGAGGAGACATATACTGGTATGAACAGACACAGAGAGGCAATAGAGAGACAGACAGAAGCTGGGATACCTAGACACAAGGAGAACAAGGGTGTTTGAGGAAGATGAGGAAGGAACAGATACTTACTATGATCTTCTAACAGTTTTTTTGATTCCCCAGAAATAGAAACATGGGTGTATGACTAATGTAGAATGAGACATATATGATAGGGATGGGACTGGCAGGAAGAAAAAAATTAAAGGCAGAAATGACAGTTCCTTTACTTCCCAAGTTCAGTGGTATTAAAATCAAGAATAACTAATCCTAAACATTTTGGTGTGGTCACAGTCTCAGTTTCCCTCAGTGATCTCTGGGGAGCATGTCAAAATCAAAAGGAAAAGAATATACTACCTTCTGTGAACGTTTTCAAGAACTGTGAGGGTTTTACCTCATTTATAAGCGAAAAAGCTAGCCTGTTACTGTTCCCTGGATGCTAACAGAAGGCATGAGACTGCTAGATCAGAGACAAAGGGCTTTATTACTCATGGTAAAGCAGTAACCAGAGTTTCATGTTCATTTACATCCAACTACTATGTCCTCCAATACCATAGGGGTGATACAAAGAGCCCATAATGGATGCCTGCATGTGCAGTGGTTGCACTATAGGAGAGGAACACTGAATTTAGGGGATTCAATGCTTTTATAATAAGTGGAGGCAAGCTTGCTTTTTCTCCAGGGAAGGCATTATGTTCTTTCTCAAGGTTGCTCACTGCAAACAGGGCCTTGAGAAATGATCCATGTAGAGAGAAGTCGGGGCATTGCATTTTTGGCATACCTGGCAAGAATATGAGTGAAGGGGCTGGGACTATGGTGGGCAAGAGAGGCACCTAAGGATGCAAAATTAAGGAGGCATTTATGCTCAGGGTCATGCAAGTGCAGGGACAGCATTTTTATAAATCTGAGAATGAGTGCCTCCTTAAATTTTGTGTCCTAGGCACCCCACTTACTTCACCTTTGTCCTGGGACTAGTGCATGGATACTCAGGCCCCACGACTTGCTTCTCGGAACACAAGTACCTAAAGGCAGAGATGACCTTTCATAGGGTCATAGAAGTCACAGGAGGAATTTCATCTGTAAAAAGAGAATAATAGACAAAATTACAGCTATGATAAAATAACTGGGACTAGACATGCCCTCCTGGAATAAATGATTATAAAACCAGATGAAATATATGAAAAAAACCTATTCCAAACATTAAATAATAGATGGCACAAGATTGTGATCATGCAGCAAAGAGAAACAATACAATTCTGCCAAGCTTCTGTGTTGAGGAAATTTCCAAATTGCAGAACAGAGAGGAAAATCCCATGGACTTGGCTGCCTTATTGAGATGAAGAGACAGAGATCAGAGTTCATGGAGGTTGAAGTGGGTAGAATTTTTGGAGCAGGATGCCAGAGAAAAGGAAGCTAAGTGAAGAGAGTGCTCCAGAAATCTACATGGGAATTCTCTTGAACTGGTTGCTGAACACTGTGCTATGCGTTCACAGGGTGAAACTCCATGAGGCCAGCTATAAGCCGAAGAGTTCTCAGAGCTCACACAGGACTGAAAGACATTAGAATTCCAGCTGGTCAGAGTGGAGATGACTTGTTCCTTAGTAGAGAACCCAGAAAGATGAAGACAGTAATAGAGCGAAACTAGCCCCACAGTGAAGGCTACCCTAGACTTCCTCTACATCCAGTAGAAAATAGCTGTCAAAAAGGAAAGTTAGAAAAAAGATTTCGTTAGCAGATGAAAGCTAAGAGAATTTGTTGACTGTGTACCTACACAGCAAGAAATGTTAAAGGTTCTTCAAGCAGAAGGATAAGGATACCAGATGGAAATATAGATCTACACAAAGGAATGAACAGTGCTAGAAAAGGTAAATATGTGAATAAATATAAAACAGCTTTTTTCTTGCCTTTAAATGTCTTTTAAAAGATGATTGACTGTTTGAAGGAAAAATAACAATGTATTATGGTGTTTATAACATATAGAAGTAGAACATATGACAACATAGCACCAAGAACAAGGGGAATTAAAGCATTTGATTATAACATTCTTACACTAGTGGTAAAGTATTATAATGTTGATTCAAGTCAGAGTGGAGCAAGTTAAAGATGTATTTTGTAAACCCTAGAGCAACCACTAAAGAAAGGAAACAAAAGATACAATTAATAGGTCAATATTAAAGATAAAACAAAATACTGAAAAAACTTGATTAAGTGAAAAGAAGACAGGAAAAGAAGTGAAAAAAGGAAGAAAAGACTAATTGTAAATAAATAGCAGAGTGATTAAATTTAAGCCTAACCATATCAATGATCTAAACCTGCTGTGTCCAATGCTGCTAGCCACATGTGGCTATTGAGCACCTGAAATGTGGTTGGTGCAAATGAAGAACGAAGTTTTTAATTTACTTTTTTTTTTTTAAAAGATTTTATTTTTTCCTTTTTCTCCCCAAAGCCCCCCGGTACATAGTTGTGTATTCTTTGTTGTGGGTTCCTCTAGTTGTGGCATGTGGGACGCTGCCTCAGCGTGGTCTGATGAGCAGTGCCATGTCCGCGCCCAGGATTCGAACTAACGAAACACTGGGCCGCCTGCAGCGGAGCGCGCGAACGTAACCACTCGGCCACGGGGCCAGCCCCTTTAATTTACTTTTAATTAGTTTAAATTTTAAAATGGGTACCTCCATTATTGGAAATCTTTCAAGTATATTTAGAACCACTTGGGAATGTGAATCTACTTTTTCAACTCTAAATTTTATGAAATCTAAATACAGGTCAACTATTTCTGATAAAAATTTAGTGTCTTGATTGAGAGGTGCAGTGAGTATAAATGTATACTAGATTTTGAAGACTAGATACAAAAAATATATATACATCTTGTTAATAAATTTTTACATCAATTAATTTTGAAATAATATTTTTGATATTATACATTAAATACATTATTAGCATTAATTTCTGTTTATTTTTATTTTTAAATGTTGATACTACATAGTTTAAAATTACATGTATACCTTACATTATAGTTCAATTGGAAAGTGCTGACCTAAACATCTACTTAAAAAGCAGGGATCATTAGATTATATAAAAAGTAAGACTCATACACAAACTTTCTGCAAGAAACTCATTATATAGAGATCAAAAATAAAAGAATGGGGAAATATATGTATGCAAACATTAATCATAAGAAAGCTATAGTGGCTATATTGCTATTAGATAAAATACAATTGAGCACGAGGAATATTACCAGGGATCAAGAGGAACATTTCATAATGACAAAAAGTGTCAGTTCATCAAGACAACATAAAATTCAAAAATGCATATATACCTAATAACAGAAATTCAAAATAGATAGAGCAAATTGACAAAACTGAAAAGGAGAAATAGACAAACACACATTTATAGTTTAAAATTTCAATACTTCTTTCTTAGTAATTACTGAAACAAGTAGACAGAAAATCAGAAAGATTTTTGAAGACTTGAATAATACCATCCCAATTTGACCTAACTGATATTACAGAACATTCCACTCAACAACAATGGAATATACATAAGTTTTTATACATGCATATAGAACACTTACTAAGATAGACTATATACTGGGCAAGAAAACAAGTCTCAATAGACTTAAAAGGATTAAAATAATAAAAATTACTTTCTTTGACCACAGTGGAATTAATTTAGAGATATCTTGAAAATTTCCAAATATCTGAAACTAAATAATACACTTATAAATAATCCATGGGTCAAAAAAGATAAGAAGAGGAAATTAGAAAATTTTGAACTGAGTAAATAAAAACACAACATATCAAAATTCATGAGATACATCTAAAGCAGTCTCTAGAGGGAAATTCATAGTATTAAATACTTAAATGCTTACATTAGAAAAGAAGTCTAAAACCAATCACTTAAGCTTCCACCTTAAGAAATTAGAAAAGCAAAAGCAAACTAAATACAAAAGAGGAAGGATATAATCAAATTAAGAGCAAAAGTCAATGAAATAGATTAACAAATAAAAAATTCAATGAAATCAAAAGATAGTTCTTTGAAAAGATGAATAAAATTGATAAATTTCTGGCTAGACTGATCAAGAAAGAAAGATAAAACACACAAAATTCCAATACTAAGAATGAAAGAGAGGACATTATTACAGATTCTTCATTACACTAAAAAGGTAATACGGAAATGTTTTGAATAACTCTACGCCAAATTAAGAAGGTCAAAATACAGAGTTTATTGAACCAATTTAAGACATATAGCAAGAAGCAAAGAGAAAGAGATGATCTAGATTAACACAGGATAGTTTGCAAGCACATTATATAAATCTTGTGCTATGCAATGCAATGTTCGTATATTGTCTTTCTCTGCCTTATCAACTCTCATTGCTGATTGTGTGGTTATAAGGACTAGAAGTGATGTTGAACAGTGGGGCTCAGTAATGTGTTACCTGGGGCCAACACACACACTTATGGGGCAGGTATACCTAGCATAGCTGTAGCTCTTTGATTGGCCTAATCTAACGGCTATGAATTTTATCCATGTTTCTTAGGTAAAGGATGTATGGTGCCAGAAGGAGTATTACCCATGGGTGGTCAATTTAAGACTTCATAAACATTGAGTGCCTCATATGCCTCATGCATATTTAGTGTATGATGAATATTTGGTCCTTCCATCCCTTTTCTATCCTTTTCTATCTTCTTCCTCCTTCTCCCACAACATTAATAAGAATAAGAATAAGAATAAGAATAAAAGAATAAGAATAATAAAATAACTTTTCATTGAATGCTTATGTATTGGTGCAAGGCAAGGATGCTTTTTGTTAATTATTTCTTTTAATCCACACAGAAGTTGTATAAAGAAAAGTTTATTTTCCATATTTTATAGTTGAGGGATTAAAGTTTCATAGATGTGATTTCCTTTAAGCTGAGCCTTTGCTGATTTTAATCTTGTTTCTAAGCAAGGAGGTGAAGGCTAGATAACTCTGAGAAGGGCTGTTTGTGTATTGAAAAAGAAGAATATCTTTAGCTGTTTTTGTGCCTTTTTTCTGTGTAAATAAAATCCAACAATTTGGAGAGTCCACAGTAACAGAAGTGCTGCCAAAGCCAAGACAGCTGTGAAGAGTGATGAACTGGAAGACTCAGCAACTGAAGTAAACACGTCCTCCAATTTGTTTCAGCGAAGAGAGTTGTTCCCACTTTCACTTCTTGCTTAGTGAATCACCAATCGTATTCCCTCTAACAGTAATATGTTGTAGGTCCCCCCTCTATCTCCATTTCCTTTTCAAATTATGGTTAGTTAGTAAGTTCAAATCTCCATTCAAATATTATCTTACCCAGCCTACTTGTTCAGCAGATAAATTTAAGCAAATAAATTTATTTCTTCAGGGGGCCGGCCCTGTGGCCGAGTGGTTAAGTTTGCGCACACCACTTCAGTGTCTCGGGATTCACCACTTCAGATCCTGGCTGCGAACTTAAGCATTGCTCATCAAGCCATGCTGTGGCAGTGTTCCACATAGAAGAACTAGCATGACCTAAAACTAGGATATACAACTATGTATTGGGGCTTTGGGCAGGAAAAAAAGAGGAAGATTGGCAACAGATGTTCACTCAGGGCCAATCTTCCTCACCAAAAAAAAAAAAGGAAAGAAAGAAAAAAAATCCTATGGTGAAGAATTCCAACAGCAGATACTATATGCATCCAACTTGTACTTCCAAGACTTAAAAAAAAAACTTATTTCTTCAATGCAAGAGAATAACTGTAACAGAATGTAACATAATTGAGAGTATTGACAAAAGAGTAGGTCAGGGAGTCAACCTGTGGAGTTTAGACAGGGCTAATGCTGGTAGCCTGGGACAGCTTGGAAGACTCAAGGGACTAGGCATCTCTGTGAGGCTGAAGAGCCTGAATAAAAAGAAGTAAACTGTAAAAGTTGGAAGAACTGCAAGTTGTGGTTGAAAAGTGAGATACTGAGGTTTCATGCTTCAGAACTGAAACATTTGCACTTTTGGATCAAGCCCAGGGTCTGACAATGGCAGTGGATGATGGAAGCGAAGCGGATCTCTGCACTTTCCCCACTCCTGGAACGCTTTTCACCTTTCCCTTTACCATTCTTAGTGGCCAACTTCTACTCAGTCTTCAGGTCTCAGGTGCAATATTACCTCAAAGAAGACTTTGTTGAGAAAAAGTGTCTAAAATAAGGAAATTAGGCAAAAAGGTAATTCCATGCCTTTTCAATGACATACTAAAACATTATCTAATAAATTTGTCTAAGGATCATCAGACTTAAGAAAATAAAACTTTTTAATGGTTTTATTGCCCCACAGGACATTAACTTAGCACTCTTATTTTGGGATTCTATTTTTTCACTAATTTTGAACTAGCTTTGTTATCCTATTCTTTCCCTCACTTATGAGTTAATTAAAATTATGGCACTGATTTCTAGGTATTTTTATGAGAATTATATTTTTAACATTTTGGAAATTATACTTTGGTTTCTTCTCTTCATCTTCCCATTATCCATCTCTCCTTTGTGTTCTCATAGCATCCTGTGCTTACTCCATACATTGTATTATAACTGTCAGTTTCACTCATTCAAAGAATATGCATTAAATTCCTCCTAGGTGTCACATACAGTGATAGGTGCTAGTGATAGTGTGGGGAACAAGGCAGATATGATCTAGTTCTCAAAGAATTTTTCTTTTTTCTTTTTTTCTTTTGAGGAAGATTAGCCCTGAGCTAACATCTGCCATCAATCCTCCTCTTTTTGCTGAGGAAGATTGGCCCTGAGCTAACATCTGTGCCATCTTCCTCTATTTTATATGTGGGACACCTGCCACAGCATGGCTTGGTAAGTGGTGTGTAGGTCTGCACCTGGGATCCGAACTGGTGAAGCCCAGGCGCCTGAAGTGGAACATGTGAACCTAACTGCTGCCCCACCAGGTGGGCCACCCAAAGAACTTTTCTGTTGCACAGCCTTCTCCTCCTACCAGAGTGTAAGTCTCATAAGTATAGAGACTATGTCTCAGCCATTCAGTGTTTAGCATTGTACTGGCCCACAAAAGTTGCCCAATAAATATCTGTTGGATAAAAGTGTTGATGAATGGGCGGCTGACCCCGGCCTGGGACCATAGTGGTTAAGTTTGTGCACTCTGCTTTGGTGGCCTGGGGTTTCCCAGTTTGGATCCTGGGCATGGACCTATGCACTGCTTATCAAGCCATGCTCTGGAGGCGTCCCATGTACAAAACAGAGGAAGATTGGCACAGATGTTAGCTCAGCGACAATCTCCTCAAGCAAAAAGAGGAAGATTGGCAACAAATGTTAGCTGAAGGCCAATCTTCCTCACCAAAAAAAAAAAGTGTTGATGAATGTATAACAGTGGAAATGTGGCATTCACAGAACTGAGATGCTAGTGTGTTAGATGAACTGTCTTCCTGGACTAAGGCAATGGCAGATATTAGGGTGGAGAGGTGGACTACAACCCAGTCTTCAGTAAATGAAAAGGAGTGACTGGTTTGTGACAAAAATCTTAAAAAACAGGAAGTATTTACATGATTGGAAAAGGATCAAGGGCTGGAATTGACCCTGGAGATTGAATGCAACGCAAGAAAAGTAAGATCCTTAGGGGAAATTTAGGTTTTAATTAAGGCCAGAAGGTAGGTGGAATTTGAAGGAAGAGATGGAAGCTGTCATGGGAGTTATTTTCAATGGAATAAATTTATAGAGGGCACAGAAGAGAACAAGTTTGGGTTGAGGGAACTGGGAAGAGTGAGAAGTTGATTGGAGTTAGAGAAGGAATGGAGGTGAATTGCCTGTACCACAACTTAAAATGGATCATATAAAAACTCTCTCTTTCGAGCTCTGTTTCGTAGCACTACCCTTTACCTCCCCCTGCCTGGTCTCATGGTCATTCTTGCCACTCATTGATGGCACCAGGCCCTAGCTTCCATACCACTCTCCAGGCCAAGATCTGTCATTATCCTTTAGTGAACTTAGTGTCCACATGGACAAGCTATCCAAAACCTTTGTCTTTGTCTTATTGAACTCTTTATCAACAAATGTTCATTGAATGCTTTCTTTGTTCCATGTACTATATTAGGCAGTGAGTTGAGAATAATTGAAAAAAAGAATCATGCCTTCCATCCTCATGAAACTTACTCTATACTGAATGACATCGACATTATTATCAATGCACAAGGAAATATATAATTGCATTTGTTTTAGTACGAAGGTTATGAAAACTACAAAGTACTATGAAAGAGAATAAAGCCGGGACCTAATTTGGCTGGAGCGGCAGTAAAAGAAAACCTCTTTAAGGAGATAATATTTCATCCAATAGTAGAAGAGTAAATAAGAGTTATCCAGATGAAGCATAGAGAGAATAATTGAAAAACAACCACATAGAAACGGGGTACAATGTTCTGGTGAAAATAGGTCTGGGCTAGGAGACAGAGAGCCTGAGTTTGGTGAGAGTTTGGTGCTCAGCTACACCAGGCTCAGTTTGATAAATTGTCTTAGACAAGTCTTATTCTCTTTCTACATGTCGGTTTCTCTGACTTCCTCTTTGGAATGTAAGCAGACATTGTAATGGCAGATACACATTATTTTCACACTACTTTTATTTTAACCTCCTTCTAAGGACTATGGTTGCTAGATGGAGGGCCTTTATAGTTCAGCTGAGGCCTTGATAAGTTTGGATAGGCAAATGTGGAGGTAGGAGTTAGAGAAAGCTGAATTTTCCTTTAGAATAGAAGGAAAATAACTCAGTGCTAGGCACCCTAACACTGAATTATGTGAATGGGGTAAGACGCAATTTAGAAAGAAAGGGATAAAGCAATGAAGAGTGAGCCTGGGAGGGGACGAGGGGGACTGGAGCTAGGGACGTAGCAGGATTTTGCTGTGATCTCTCCACATCACTCTCTCAAACTGTAAATAAATTCTTCTAAGAGGAAGTCCAGAATAGAGTGTTCCGGTCAGAGAGGGCAGCATGTGCAAAAGTCTGATGTAAAAACAACATTGGTGCATTTGAGGAAAAGGTCGAAGCCAGTGTGCGTAGAGCTCAGTGAGAGGGAGGGAGATGAACTGGGCTAACGTTTGAGAACTAGGGAGAGGGCAAACGCTGCTGTGCCCTGGAGGGCCTCACTTTAACTCCACGTTTCTCTACCTCTCATGGCCATTTCTGGACTTGTCCTCACCTAGAATTGCCCCACATCTGACCTAAATTCAAACTTTTAGCCTTCCAACGTCAATATGGCTGCCTAAGTCAGTGCATTCCCCTTCTCTTCTTGGAAATAAAATACCAGTACAAAAGAACCAAATGAAAAACTGCAAAGACCAGACTTCAAAATAGGTGTAAAGTCATCTAAAAGCAGCTGTGATCACATAGAAGCTATGTGGGAAAAGTGAAGAGAGGCATGGAGAAGGGCGAGAAGACTACGCAAGGACAAATATCAGAAAGCACTAGCAAAAATACGCTTACTGAAGATGAGGGGCATACTTTGAAGGTCAAGAGCTACATGCTTGTTTGTAACAATGGGCCCAGGAACTGAGGTATGCAACCCTAAACCTACTATTGTTTAGAGTATCAGAGGAGATGGGATATGCAAATATTCACACACAGCAGCCATATCTGAGAGAAGAAGACTTTGTGTCTGTGGCAGCAGTTGGATTATAAGAATCAGCTATTCTGAAAGACTACACTGGCCTCCCTCCCTCACGAGAAACTCAGGAGAATTCAGTGCATGTAATAATAAGTAAGACAAAAATAACTGGCACAGTACAAAGATTATACATGGAAAAAGGAGGAAAAGGATAAGCAAGATTTACTAGAAAAATGTTGGCCATAGAAGTGGTGAATACTGTGGCCAAACATTTAGCTATGAATTTAAAAACTATTAATGAGCCAATAGCCTCTATGAAGGAATACCACAGAGCAGAAATGCAAGAACTTAAGGAAACTATGGCGAGACAACAGGACCTGCCAGAAATCAGGAAAGAAGGTGGAACTATATATATATATATATATATAGCAAGACATGTCAAAATCATAACTGTGTGTCAACAGGAATTTGATCTGTGTTTAGGCTCATAGTATTTTTGCAGCAAGCCATGTAGGTAGAGGGAGAATCCAGCAAAAAAGGTTGAGGAGAAACTTTGTAAAAGGAGAATCAGGAGAGATTGGCCTATTGGAAGTGTAGCGAGGAGGAAGTCTGAAAGTGGCTTGTGGTGAAGAATGCTATGGTTTGAATGTTTGTGTCTCCTCAAAATTCATATGTTGAAATCACAAGACCCGATGCGATGGTATTAGGAGGTGGGGACTTCAGAAGGCTTTGCCCTCATGAATGGGATTAGTGCCCATACGAGAGACCCCACAGAGCTCACTATCCCTTCCTACCACATGAGGGCACAGGGAGAAGTTGTCAGCTGGCAACCTGGAAGAGGGCTTTCACCAGAATCCAACCAAGCTGTCACTCTGATCTTGGACTTCCAGCCTCCAGAACTGTGAGAAATAAATTTCTGTTGCTTATCAGCCATCCAGTCTGTGGTATTTTGTTAGACCAGACTGAATGGACTAAGACGAGAGAGTCCAATTCCATGGAGAGGATAATAGGATCAAGCCTGGAGAATTTGGTCAGGAAAGGAAGAGAGGTGGTACAAAAAAAGGGAGAGAAGTTGGGTCCTGGCAGCAAGGCTGGTGCGGGTGTGATGGAAGATAGCAGGACCCAGCATGCAGGGTGAGGGCGACAAATCTCCCAGGATGGTAGGTTAGAGCTGCCACCACCACAGAACGTGAGCACAAAAGCCCCTTTCGGGGGCCCAGTTAAGGGAGAGAGAAAACTGACCTGCTGTAGACCATTGTTCTTCCTTATTCTGATTCAGTACTGGGTTCCAGACAGAACACATCAGATTCTTCTGAGAAGGTTCTCTGAATAACAGCAATGTTGTTACCTGGAACAGGCCCCCTTTGTCCTGGGTATGAGACTAAGACACAGCTGGAGTTTCCTCTCCCTGAGAGTCTGTCCACTGGACCTCTGGCTGAGGGAACCAGCCCTCTGACTTGCACTCTAACTAGATTTCTCTGGACTTAGTGACCTCCACGTGGAAGTGAGGATTTGAGCCAAGAACTAGGAAGAGGAAGAGAGAAAGTCAGGTCCTAAGCTCATTTTCCTTCGTACATATCCCTCCCCTGCTTCTGAAGAGTTATTGCTGCTCGCTGGACCCCAATGCACAGAACAGGAAACTCAGTCTCTGAAGAAGTCTTGGCTACAATAATGGGGATCTAGACTCCTGGGCTAGAGAAGGAGTCCAACACAGTTCTAAACAAGTGGCCTTCGCCTGTTTCTTGACTCCCACTATCAGTCTCTTTATTGTCTCTTATTTAGCCCCAAGCCATGAAGGTGGTCTGCTCCAGGCAGTGATATATGGAATAATGGGGTGAGTTGGAGAAGTAATGGCCATCTCCCTTTCTCCTATGACTTTTCCTTTATATTTCCTAGAAACACTGATCAGATAAAGGAGCACATCCCAGAATGAACTCACCCCTGTGGGATTTCAAGGGGCAGAAAGGTGGCATTACCTGCCACTTTCAGCTCAATAACTATATCATTATAGAAGCAGCCATGTTGGAACCCACAGCGATACTGCCCATTGTCAGAGAGGCAGACATTGAGGATTCTCAGGACCATGATCCCCTTATACATGACTTCTTTCACAAGCTCTGTCCTTCCCAAATACTCCTCTATGGCTTCTTCAGGCTGGTCCTTCCCATCCTTGTACAGGTGCACCACCTGCGAGGGCAAGGAGTGGGCCCAGCTTATCTGCATATTCTTAGCACTTTGGGCACAAGGGTAGCTTGGCTTCACCACCCAGCATGGCCACCAAGGGTTCATGAGGCCCCTGGACTTGAAATGGTCCGAAAAGAGAACAGAGATGGCATCAGGGAGCACTGGGGGGCAGGATTTGGGCAGGTGAAGAGGGCTTTGATTAAACTCATGATTGGCCATTTCCATCCTCACAAAGTCCTGGGGACAAGGTCTGAAAGGGATGGCTGCTGGATGTTGGGAGTCTCTTTTCTGACCTGAACATACACATGGAGCTAGGAGGAAGCTGGAGTTGTTGGAAGGAGGAGGTGCAGGCCTAGACTAAGATGGGGCAAGCAAAGTGCTCAGGGCACAAAATTGAAAGAGACACCCACTCTCAGGGGTGCAAGTGCCAGGGCTGGCAAGATCTGGAGAGTGAGTGCCTCTTTAAATTCTGCCCCCTAGGTGCCTCACTAATTCATCCTGTGGGGAGGGACCTGAGGAGTGTGACTGCAGATGCGGAATAGATGTGCTAGCTCCTTCAGGTCAGAGTCTGTCCTCGTCTGTAGGAGGGAGGGATCACACAGGAACTCTGATGGCTCTGGAGTGGATAGTTGGATAACTGTGTTGAGAAAGAATCTGAAGCAGCTCAGTGGGAAAGATGTTTGAGAATCATTAACAGTATTTGCATTAAGCATGGAATCATAAAAATGGGGGTATACAAGCTATTTTTGCCAATCTTAGTCTACATTATCTGGAGGATCTAAGAATTTATGCTGCTTTTATTACCATCTCAGGCTGCTTCACCTTCTCTCAATCTTTGTCCCACCACATGTATATTTGTATTCATGTATACACACACACACGTGCACATACACACTCATCAGCAGGCCTGGATGAGGAGATACAAGTAAGAATGCCCTAGTACAGTGCCTGGTACTTGGTAAGTGGAATAAAGCTAAGTTCTTTACTTTTCCCAGGATCTCATAGCATTTGTATTTTTGTCAAACTTTTCCTTCCAGCATCCCTTCCTTTTTATTTTCCCTTCCCTTTACATTTCAGAGAATCAGAGACTCTTGTAAGAATTCCCACCTGCAACCAGTACTTGCATCCGGAGGCAGAGGTAGAGCGAGATGAGGCTGCCATGATAGCTGGAGAGACTTGCTGCCTCCTCAGGTGACTAAGGTGGAGTGACCCCAAGGCTGTGTGCTGGTGACACAGGGGAAGGGGAGGGACACACTGTACTGAGGAGGGAGATAAAAAGAGAGCTCTGAGACTTAAAGGGCGGAGAAAGAAAGGAATGCAGGAATCTCACTCCTGGGAGAAAAAGGACACATCCTATCTCTGGGACTAAGGTGAGGGGCAGAGTAAAATTCTTGCTCCTTTTCCTACAAGTTTTGAACCCTTGACTTTTCGGACTGCTAAGGGGCACTCACGTTTCTGGTCTCGCTGTTCCTTATACATATCTTTGCTCCACTCGGCCTCCCTCACTGGCTCCTCTTCCTTACCCCACAGCTTTGCTGCTCCTCCCCCAGGGCCCTGTCCTGGATCCTTTTCTCTTCTCACCTTATATGTTCTCCCTTTGTGATTTCTTATAGGCTCCCGGCTCCACCTACCTTCTACATGCTGATGACTCACTCCAAAGTGTACATCTTCTGTCCATAATTTCTGGGGATCCAGTGGCGGCAACCTGCTTCTAGAGGGACCAGGAGCTTCGGGACCCCTCTGCCTTGGACCAACAGGAAAAGCAGGTGGCTTCTATCATCTCCTGCCTGACTCCCTCCCCCTACCTGGCCGAGACAGGCTTCCCATATCCCCTTCTAGAACCCGTCAATTAGTAGTGGTTGTGAGGAAGGGGCTGTAACACACCTCAACAATGACTACAACTTAGAATTTGGTGGCCATGGCTGTGAAGTTTGCTGTTCAGGGCCCAGGGCTTAGAGATCCTGCTCCTCAGACAGTATCTGGGGAAGGGTTGGCCCAAAGAATGGAGGGAAGGAATTCAAAAGGCCATACTTTTTTCAGGTGGAGGGGAAATATGCTTTATATGTTAGGGAATGGATCCTGAGCAGGTGGAGGCATGTGGTATAACAATGCAGGGTCTTAAGGACCGTGGAAGCAACTGCAGAGATGGAGCATACAGTCATGAGCCACATAATGACGTTTTGGTCACCACTGGACTGCATATACAATGGTGGTCCTGGAAGATTAGTACCATATCGCCTAGGTGTGTAGTAGGCTATACCGTCTAGGTTTGTGTAAGTACACTCTATGATGTTTGCACAACGACAAAACTGCCTAATGTCACATTTCTCAGAAAGTATCCCCTTCGTTAAGCAACGCATGACTGTATATTACTTCTTTATGGAGTTAGGCAGCGTTTCTCAACATTTCTGATACTATGGCGCACAGAAGAAATGATGTTATTTGTTGGACTCACTGTAGTAAACTGGAAAGGGATTAGGTTTATAGCTTCATGGAAAAAATTACATTTTCTCTATATTATATCATTGTAAGAAAAAAGAAAGAAATTAGTAGAAAATACATTAAATATAAATTTAGAAGGTATAAACCTAAAAGTTCTAAATTTTTATAATTTTTGAAGTTGCTTCAATAAATACAGCTTTTTGATTTCCTATTGTATATTTGAAATGACTATAGATAATTATCAATGTTCAATTATAATTATTAATGATAATCTCTTCAATTTCTCGATAGTCACCACTGGTGAGATATTATATTTGCACAAATAGGTGACACAAATTAAAAAATATTTCTTATTCTCATTCTTTTAATTGTATTTTAAAAATCTAACAGTTCTTTCTTTTCTATCATTTACAAATGTAATGTTGAAATTTCTTGTGAAAGTTTGAATGGATTTAAAATCCAGTTGAATTTTTTCTAATTCAGTGCTTCAAAATAATGTTTTGCTTTGCAGAATGTGCATGCAATGTTAAGATGAACACTTTGCAGTTAGTTTGCACATATCAGCTGCAAATTGACAAAAATATCTAATACAAGTGAAGGCAGAGTTTTGGGGCTGCTGTTTTGAGCTCCACCAGGAATCCCTTGCTGACCTTGTTGGCCCCCCAGTCTCCAACTGGCTCCAGGTGGGGCCGCATTTGGGTTCCTTGAGCACTTTCCCTTGAACTCTTGCTGTTGCTCTGGGGGCTCCTGTTCCTCGAAGGGCAGCAGCCTTCAGTGCAGTTGGCTGATGACTAAATCTAGGTAGTCAATCAAGCAGAGTGAGTAGTTGCTGTCACGAAGAACAGGTTGTCAGATTTTACTCCTCACATTTCTTTCTCATCTTGAAGGGCTCAAGCGGTGGGAAAACTGTGGTATAAGGCATGCTTAGGGATGAAACATGAAGTCCTAATGGTATCTCTCCTAGCACATTGTAACTTTAACTAGGGGGGCGTGGTTCCAAATCTCTTGAAAGTGTAGGCAATGACAGGTTAGTGACAAAATTTTATGGCAACTATCTCGCCAGGGCAAGAGAAACTCAGCTGGATCTTCCTCCACAGGACAGAGCTGGCTCCCCACCAATGGCAGGGAGGACCGCTGTTTGTGGAAACAATGCGGAGACCTAGGAAGCCATTGAGAAAGTTGATAGAGAAAGGTGGGGAGGATCTTAGTAAAGGGTTCCAGGCTATTAGTGCCGGGCTCTTCAAGTAGCTAAGTCTTAACCAAAATCTCTTTCTAGAAACTCACTGCAAAATTAAAACGTCTGATACCATTTCTCCAATAGTTCCTTTGTACTTCTTGCACATTATACACCATATATTTATGGTGGAACTCAAGGGAAATGTCTTTGTAAACAACAGGAACAGGATTTACTTTTCTGCAAAGTCTCGGGAGGAGCTAGAGGATGACGGAGACTTAACCACGTGGTTTGGGGTTCTCTAAAGCTACTCTCAAGGAGCAGCACACTTACCTCTAGTTAGGGGTCTTCCCTTCTAAGAGCAGGAATTTAGAGCACTCAAGCACACTTTGACAGCTGTCAACAATACTTGTCTGGATCAGTATGATGTTCTTGGTAAATTCCTTCAGGGAATGCACTTGTTCCATTCCTGGTTACTTCATCAGGCTACATCATAGTCATCACCAAGTGGAAAAGAGAGTCAGAAGGAGGATTTGCCATAGCACACTTTCACTTTAAAATGGTCCTCCCACCACCCTGTATGCCAGTGTCTTCAAAGCGGGTACACCATCATGGATAAATTTTTCTTTACAATAGCTTGATTGAGATATAATTCACATACCTTGAAATTCACCCTTTTAAAATGGGCAAATCAGTGGTTTTTAGTATATTCAGAATTTTTCAGTCATTACCATTATCTAATTTTAGAACATTTCATCACCACAAAAAGAAACTCCATACCCATTAGCACCCTTTTCCCACTGCATCCTCCTTAAGCCCCAGGCAACCACTAATCTGTTTTCTAGCCCATCACTGCTTGGGCTCTGACCTTACCAGCCTCCTCAGTTTCCCTTTACACTCTGCCCCATCACACTGCCAGCACGGATGTCAACTTGGCTCTGCCTTACCTGAAAGCTTTAGGACTGGGTTGTTCAGGAAGGGAAGAGAAGGGAAAGAAAGGAAAAGGAAAAAGGCATGGGAGAGGAAGGAAAGATTTTGCATTGGTTTCTAAAATAAAAGAAAGACAAGTGTGCCAAACAGAATGGGAAATAAGCCTCTCCAATCAATTTTAAGAAAGAATACATGTGGAATCTGAGGATATGGACATTTATCTTGTTAACACTGCCCCTGTCTGAGTACCCTTGAAGAGTCTTCTCTCACCCTCGTGTGTATGTACACTATAGTTTGAAGACCACTGATCTAGGGGTCACAGACTGAGGAATGCAATGGAAACACGTAGGAAGACACTTCTCACCTCGGAATCCTGACAAACAAGGCCCCAGTTACCATAATTTCTTTACCCTAACCTCTGTGGTTGTATCCCCTTTTTCCTCCTTCTGTCCTCCTTGATCCTGCTTTCCTGTCGAAAAGCACAGCTCTCGCCATCCACACCTCCTCAGTGCAGTAAAACTTTTTACATAATACTGACTTGACCCTTTCCTCAAATTTCCTCCTTCTCCAACTTTGAGACTGACCTTCTTTACAGGTGGGGGCTCCAGGAGAGACTTACCTTAGTCTCTGCTGCGGATCTGGGTCTTTAATGATCTGTGGCAGCTCTGCTTAGAGACTTTTCTCTCAGGAGCTCAGGGCTGGGAGCTGTGAGACTGTCTGGGTAAAGGAGGTAAGGCTAGAGGTGCTGAAAGGAGAGGAGCTTCCAGAGAATGAGACTTTGGACTTGAGCTGGGACTGTGTGTGTGGCATATCTAGAGTGGAAACAAGTTCTATGTTCCATAATACAATATTAGATAAGCTTTTTATCCTCACTATTTTAGAATATGAAACTGAAAATGAAAATGAGAGAAGTAACTTGACAAGTTACTTCTTGAAAGTAAAAGAGCAGATAACTAGACAGATTGATGTCACATACATTAGTGATCAACAGCCTCAGCTGAACCTGAAGCATGTTCTGGCAATCATACGAGGTTCTTTGAATGCGTTCCTTCATCTACGTTCCATAATGACTTTTCATACGTTTTTCTCTCTCCTCAATCCTCCTATCTCGCTCTGCTTGTCTTCTCAGCTGCCTCCTCTCTTCAGTGACCAAAAGAAGCCCTGCATGGGAACTTTTTCATCTCCTGTGCATCAGATCCACTCATCTATACCTACTCTCCCCAAAATAAAGCCCAACTACATCTACTTGTAGTTTTCCCTTTTTGGTTGTGATGGAGAAAGTAGCCTTCTATCTCCATGCCTTAGCCCTTCCTATCATTTTGTGAACTCATAATTTGTGTATTAAATCCTTTTCTGCTTGAACTATCTAGAGATGTTTCCATTTGCTACATTTTATGCTGACCAAACACTAAAGTCCCAGATTTCTCATCTGTTCAATGGGTATAATAATAATACCTACAACATTTGGGAAAGATGGGTCCTTGCCTGGGTTCCACAATTTGGAGCTTTCATATATCACAAACACATACAAAAATGTATTTATAAAAGATATGTAGACAACACTGTCACTTGGTAATTGGTGCTCAGTAAGACTTATACCCTGAAACATCCACTCTCATAATTAACACCATTCAGGTCCCAGGGAAACACACTTCCATATTTTTGTCCTATATCCTTAAAACAAAAGACAGGTGCTTCAGAATGTGGTAAAAGTTTGTGGTTTGTATTGTGGGTTTTTGTTTGGTGCCAATGTTAAATAAAGTTTTATTTAAGACATTACATTTTCCAATTACAATACAGTGCTTATAAAGTGCAATGTTATTTCCTTTCTCAGTGCACGTATTCCATATTCAAGTATCAAGAATGCCCAGCTATTGGGGCTGGCCCCGTGGCCGAGCGGTTAAGTTCGCGCGCTCCGCTGCAGGCGGCCCAGTGTTTCGTTGGTTCGGATCCTGGGCGCGGACATGACACTGCTCATCAAACCACGCTGAGGCGGCGTCCCACATGCCACAACTAGAAGGACCCACGACAAAGAATATACAACTATGTACCGGGGGGCTTTGGGGAGAAAAAGGAAAAAAATAAAATCTTAAAAAAAAAAATATAAAAAAAAAAAAAAAAAAAAAAAAAAAAGAATGCCCAGCTATTTACTATAGCAGCTTAATTTTAAAACTGCCATGGAATTTGCTACAAATTTGGGTCCTTTGATTTTTTGCGTGGAACAATGTTAAATCTATGCTCAGATTGGCTTAATCAACCTCTTAAATGATGGGCCCAGAGAAGGCACCACCAGATGGTGGTGTTTTCTTATTGTTGAGTTTTAAGAGTTCTTTGTATATTTTTGATGACTGCCCTTTGTCAGATATGTCTTTTGCAGATATTTTCTCCTAGTTTGTGGCTTGTCTTTTCACTCTCTTGACAGTGTCTTTTGCAGAGCAGAAATTTAATTTTAATAAAGTCCAGCTTATCAGTTATCTCTTTCATGGATCATGCCTTTGGTATATTATCTAAAAAGTCATCACAAAATCCGAGATCATCTAGGTTTTCTCATCTGTTATTTTCTAGAAGTTTTATAGTTTTACATTTTATATTTATGTTTATGATCCACACTGAATTAATTTTTGTGAAAGGTATGAGGTCTGTGTCTAGATTCATGCTTTTTGCAGGTGGATGTCCAGTTGTTCCAGCACCATTTGTTGAAAAGACTGTATTTTCTCCATTATATTGCCTTTGCTCCTCTGTCGAAGATCAGTTGACTATATTTATGTGGGTCTATTTCTGGGCTCTCTATTCTGTTCCAATGATCTATTTGTCTATTCTTTTTTTTTTTTTTTAAAGATTTTATTTTTTCCTTTTTCTCCCCAAAGCCCCCCAGTACATAGTTGTATATTCTTCGTTGTGGATCCTTCTAGTTGTGGCATGTGGGATGCTGCCTCAGCGTGGTCTGATGAGCAGTGCCATGTCCGTGCCCAGGATTCGAACTAACGAAACACTGGGCCGCCTGCAGCGGAGCGCGCGAACTTAACCACTCGGCCACAGGGCCAGCCCCTATTTGTCTATTCTTTTGTCAGTACCACACTGTCTTGATTACTGCAGCTTTATAGTAAGTCTTGAAGTTGGGTAGTGCCAATCCTTTGACTTTGTTCTTCTTCTATATTGTGTTGGTTATTCTGGGTTTTTGCTTCTCCATATAAACTTTAGAATCAGTTTGTCAATATCCACAAAAGAACTTGCTGGGATTTTTTTTATTTTTTTTATTTTTTAAAGATCCTTTTTTTTTTTTTTAAAGATTTTATTTTTTCCTTTTTCTCCCCAAAGCCCCCCGCCGTTACATAGTCGTATATTCTTCGTTGTGGGTCCACCTAGTTGTGGCATGTGGGATGCTGCTTCAGCGTGGATTGATGAGCAGTGCCATGTCCTCGCCCAGGATTCGAACCAACGAAACACTGGGCCGCCTGCAGCGGAGCGAGCGAACTTAACCACTCGGCCACGGGGCCAGCCCCCGAACTTGCTGGGATTTTGATTGGGATTGCAGTGAATCTGTGGAACTGACATCAAGTTGGGAAGAACTGACATCTTAACGATATTGAGTCTTCCTATCCATGAACATGGAATATCTCTCCATGTATATAGCTTTTTGGCAGCTTTCATCAGAGTTTTGTATTTTTCGTCATATAAAAACTTATCAAACTTGTGGGCGTAGAGTTGTTCAGAGTATTTCTTTATTATCCTATAAATGTCCATGGGATCTGCAGTGATGTCCCCTATTTCATTTCATATATTATTAATTTGTTCCCTTTTTCTTTTTTCACAGCTAATCTGACTGGAGGCTTATCAATTTTATTGACCTTTTCAAAGAAGCTGCTTTTGGTCTCATTGTATTTCTCTACTGATTTCCTGGTTTTAATTTAATTCATTTCTGCTCTAATTTTTATTTCTTTTCTTCTGCTTTTTGTTTGTTAGTGCCGTTAAGTCAATTCTGACTCTTTGTGACCCTGTGTACAGCAGAGTGAAACCCTGCCCTGTCTTTTTGCACCATCCTTTCATCTTTTGCAACTATATCTTCTGCTTATGTTGGATTTAATTTCCTCTCCTTTTCCTGTTTCCTAAGGTAGAAGCTTAGATGATTGATTTTAGATCTTTCTTCTTTTATAATATATTCATTAAATGCTTAAACTTCCCCCTAAATACTACTTTTGCTGCATCCCACAAATTCTGATAAGTTGTGTTTTAATTTTCATTTAATTCAAAATATTTAAAAAATTTTCTTGTTATTTCTTCTTTGGCGCTTATGTTATTTAGAAGTACGTTGATTAATCTCTAAGTATTTTGGGATTTTCCACTTATCTTTCTGTTACTATTTTTAGTTTAATTCCATTGTGGTCTAAGAGCAGACATTATATGATTTCTATTCTTTTAAATTTGTTAAGGGTATCTTATGGCCCAGAATGTAGTCTGTTTTGATAAATGTTCCATGTGAGCTTGAGAAGAATGTGTATTCTGTTGTTGTTGGATGAAATAGCCTATACATATCCATTATATCCAGCTGATTGATGGTGTTGTTGAGTTCAACTGTTTCCTTACTGATTTCCTGCCTACTGAATCTGTCCATTTCTGATATAAGGGTGTTGAAGTCTCAAACTATTTCTCCATGCAGTTCTATCAGTTTTTGCCTCACGTATTTTGATACTCTGTTGTTAGGCACATGTTAAAGACTGTTTTGTCTTCTTGGAAGATTGACTAGTTTATCATTATGTAGTGATAGTCTTTATCGCTGATAACTTTCCTGACAGTCTGCTCTGTCTGAAATTAATAAAGCTACTCTTGCTTTCTTTTGATTAGTGTTAGCAAGGCATCTTTTCTCCATCATTTACTTTTACTCTATATGTGTCTTTATATTTAAAGTGGATTTCTTGTAGACAACAGATAGTTGGGTCTTGTTTTTTTATTCACTCTGATAATCACCATCTTTTAATTCATGCATTTAGATCATTGATGTTCCAAGTGATTGATATATTTGGATTAATAGCTAGCATACTTATTACTGTTTCCTGTTTGTTGCCCTTGTTCTTCATTCCTATTTTTGTCTTCCACTCTTTTTCTTCCTTTTCTAGTTTTAATTGAGCATTTTATATGATTCTATTTTATTTCCTTTCATATTATATCAATTTTTCTTTGTTTTACTTTTTTTAGTGATTGCCCTGGAGTTTGCAATATACATTTAGAATTAATCCAAGTCTACTTTCAAATAACACTATACTATTTCACATGTAGTGCAAGTACCTTATAATAACAAAATAATTCTAAGTCCTCCCTCCTATTCCTTGTGTCATTGTTGTTCATTCATTTCACTTATACCTAAGCTCATGTATCTATATCTATATTTATAGCTATATCTATCTATATACACGTGTAAGATATATACAAAGCATACATATTCAAATACGTTTTTGCTCTTCTTATTTTGAACAAACTATTATCTGCTAGATCAATTAAGAATAAGAAAAATAAAAGTTTTTATTTTACCTTCTCTTATTCCTTCTCCAATGTTCTTCCTTTCTTTATGTAGATCCAACTTTCTCATCTATATTATTTTCTTTTTTCAAAAGAATTTTTTTTGTATTTCTTGCATAGCAGGTCTACTAGCAACAAATCCCTTCAATTTTTATTTGTCTGAGAAGGTCCTTATTTCTCCTTCACTTTTGTAGGATACCTTTGCCAGGTACAGAATTCTAGGCTGGTGGTTTTTTTCTCTCCACACTTTAAATATTTTACTGCACTCTTTTTTTGCTTGCACAGTTTCTGAGGAGAAGTCAGATGTAATTCTTATCTTTTCTCCTCTACAGGAAAGGTGTTTTTCTTTCTTTTGGCGTCTTTCAGGAATTTTTCTTTATCTTTGATTTTATGTAGTTTGAAAATGTTGTGGCTGAGTGTGGGTTTTAAAAAACATCCTGTGTAGCATTCTCTGAGCTTCCTGTATCTGTGATTTGGTGTCTGACATTGATTTGGGAGAAATTCTCAGTCATTATTGTTTCAAATATTTCTTCTGTTCTTTTCTCTCTCTCTTCTTCTTCTGGTATTTTTCTTTATGCATATGTTAAATCTTTTGTAATTGTCCCACAGTTCTTGGATATTCTCTTATTTTTTTTTTCAGTCTTTTTCTTTTTAGTTTTGGTTTCTTTTGAGATATCGTCAAGCTCAGACTTACTTTTCTCAGCCATATCCACTCTACTAATAAGCCTATCAAAGGCATTCTTCCTTTCTTTTCAATGTGTTTGAGCTCTAGCATTTCTTTTTGCTTCTTTCTTAGAATTTCCATCTCTCATCTCAATGTAAGATGGGCTTACATTGCCCATCTATTCTTACATGCTGTCTACTTTATCCATTAGAGCCCTTGGCATATTAATCATAGTTTTTTTAAATTCCCAGTCTGCTAATTCTAACATCCCTGACATATCTGAGTGTCATCTGATGCTTGCTCTGTCTCTTCATACTGTGGATTTGCCTTTTGGTATGCCTTGAATTTTTTCCTTCGTAGCTGGACATGATGTACCAGGTAAAAGGGATTGTTATAAATAGGGTTTTAATAATGTGGTGGTGAGGTGTGGGGGGAGGGGAAGTATTCTATCATCATATGATTAAATCTCTGTCTTTCAGTGAGCCTATGCTCCTGGGCTATGAACTTCACAAGTGGTTCTCCTCTTTGGTGGGACAGGATGACTATCTGGAGTTGAGTATTTCCCTTTCCCCAGGTAGGTTAGACCCTGGTTAAATGGTTTCTCCTGAGGGCAGACCTTGTTAAGAATGGAATGGTCTGGCGTATTTCAAGACTATTCCTTTCCCCCACTCTTGCTGGAAGTATGAGGGCATTCTTCTCCACTATTCACTGTGAAAATCTCGTAGAACTCCCGGAGGTAAAACTCACAGAATTGTGGCATCTCCTTATTCGTGGGGTCCCCCTGGACTTTTTCTCTCTCAGACTTGTCCACACTGACCTGCAGCACTTTGTTAATTACAGTTCAGGTTATCTTACCCCAACACTGGTTTCCATGGAGGTTACTGCTCAGATAAGTAGTGAATTTCTGTATTGGCCGGGAGCAGTGGTTTGCCCTGTGATCTCATATCTTTTATGGATCTAAAAAGAATTCTTGATTTTTCAGTTTTCTCAGCTTTTTACTTGTTTGGATAGAGTAGCAACTTCTAAGCTCCTTACATCGAGGACCCAGAAATCTTCTAGTTTTTTATTCATAGCTGTCAGTTAAATTATTTGGTTCCTAAAAGAATAAATCTAATCTCTTTTCCAAATGATATACTTTAAATATGTGAAGAAAGCTATGGTGTTGTTTCTAATTTTCCCTGGGCTAACATTTTCCTTTCATTGTCTCACATTCCCTTTTTTCACTTCCCTTATCTTCCCTTCCCTTCCTTCTCCTCTTTCTTCTACTCCCTTGTTAAATATTTATTAAAACTCTACCTGTCATACATTCTGTTAGGCACTGAGGATAGGCTTTTTGTTTTTCTCAGAAAGATTACAGACTGGTAGGAAAAAAGGCACATAAAATTTTATTTATTAAAATAAATAGAATTAAGGGGCTGGCCTGGTGGTGCAGCTGTTAAGTTTGCACATTCTGCTTTGGTGGCCCGGGTTTCACCAGTTCGGATCCTGGGCGCGGACCTAGCAACACTTATCAAACCATGCTGTGACTGGCATCCCACATACAAAATAGAGGAAGATGGGCACGGATGTTAGCTCAGGGCCACTCTTCTTCAAATAAATGAATAAATAAATAAATAGAATTAAGGGATGTTCTAAATCCTATAGAAGCATACTTCCTCCTGTGCTTTTATTTTGATCACATCACTCTCCTGGTCATTTTCCTTTAGACCAGCTATAAGATGGTATATTCTCTTCAACTTTTTGTCTGGCTGTGGATGAATATGTGCAGATCCAGAAAGTCCTCCTATCTCCCATTTTAAGGCTAAATATCATTTGAATAGGTTGAGGATTATTCGTGTAGAGATAAGTCATGACTGGAAGAGTGCATTTGAATGCCTGATGTCATGTGTAAAATGGGACTGGTCTAATATGTATTTTCTAATGAATATTTACCCCAGAGTTAAATATCAAAATGTAATCAGGCCCACACAATCTGCACAGGATGACATAGCCATTTTGGACTCCAGCAATATTTAATGGAAGGTGAAGGAAACTTTGTTTGCTCTGATGCAGGTATAGACCGTAACAACCATCAGGGCTCACACTGGGCGAAGTCCATCCCAGAAGTTGTCACAGGCAGTTTTATTATAAACCCAGAATTTCATGGTGTGGGGAGCCCATGATTTATACTGGTCAACCGTGACTCATTAATGGTAGATGGACGAAGAATAAAACAATACTATTTAGTAGGTCACCATAGTTACTATAAAAAATGAACACATGCACAGATTTATTTTTTTTCAACTTCAGGGTATTTTCAAGGTGGCTTTGAATTGCCTAATGCAGAATCCTAAAAAATTAAATTGGTGGCTTAGAATTCAAAATGAAAAATAAGGTAGACTCCAGAAAGAGAGCATAAAACTTCTTAGAAAGGAAGTTTTGCCTATTCTACATGGCTTTGCAACTGAAGATCTGTGTTTGGATTCCAGTGACCCTGAACAATGAGGGTGGAAGTGGGCCTTTATTTATTTCACATTGCCTTTCAGATTTCTCTTTAAATTCCCTGTGATGTCTGACTTTGTCGTTTTTGATGGTCAAATGATGCTTAAAGATGAAAACCAGAAAAGATCTTGACAAGGGTAGTGAAGCCTGTAACATACTAACAGATTCTATACAACTATTTGAAAACACAAAGGATAAGGGAGCACGTTAAGAAGAATTCCCAGCTCACAGCAGCTTAGCAGAGAATAGCTAAGACCACCACACAGTTATTTTACTGCCAAAGCTTTTGCTTCTTGCACCTGAGAGTTATTGGAAACTATAACATTCCATATGTTAGTAGAAGTTCTGTCTCACCGTGCTAAGAAGTGATATAACTCAGAAGAGGCTGAAGAGAAAGCTCTTCGGAGCACTTATGCGTACTGCCGAGAATCTCAAATCTCAAAGGGAGGCTCCTGAGTCAGACGTCAGAGCACAATACTCAGATCAAATATAACTCTGAGCTGTAGGGTGAGGAGAAACAATTGGATCTCCTCCCAGAGAGATTTCTGATCCCTGAAAGAGAGCAGAAAAATGGAAAAGAATGGCTCTTGGTCTTTCAAATGCTCAAAGAATGAAAGAGAAAGCCTAGTCTTAAACAAAATACTTTTAAAAATTAAAAAAAAAAAAAACAGAAACATTTCTTGTGGCACATCACAGAGTCCCCTCATATTTTCTTTTCAAAATTAGATCGTTCCTCTGCTCGGTCTAAGAGCCCGAGCCTCACTCGGGTGGTGCATAAAGAGCCGCTCTGCCACAGGCCTGCGTTCGGAGCTTGAATGTCTCATTCCCCGTCACGAGGAAGTTTCCTGGACATTTTAAACTTTTTAAAAACTTCAATTCAATAAAAATGAAGATTTTTCCTTTTAGGTCACCATTTCTTCTGGCAGACTGAGTCTAAAGTGCACTTTATTTCCCTTTAATTTAACAGCTCCAGCAGCTTCTCCAGTTAAATCGACTGTTCATTATTGAGCCCCATTTATGAAGGGGCTGTGCAGTGCAGTTTAATGAATCCTTGGCACAAAGCTCCCTTTCAGGACTGGGAAAGAATAGGGGCTGTTCAGGCCCTGTAGGGCTGTATGTCAAAGCCAGCCCATAATGCCTGTCAGCCAAGGGCAGAAATTCCCACTGATATAAGAATGTGCAAGAAATCAACTTTCACCACCGACGAGCAGATTAAGACACGATCAGGAAATGAGACTGTAGGTTTCGAACAGTGACACCTGTTTGAACAGAGCGATTTTCCCATCCCTCGATCACTGTGTGGTTAGGGTGGGGGCTGGTAGAAGCACCAGCACAGCCAAGGCCTCAAAGCCTTCCAGGGTCTTCTGAGATGGGAAAGAAAGACCAAAAGACCATGTGGGTGGGGGCACCTTTGGGCTAGGCCCTGTGCTAAGTGCTTTCACATTCCGTTTTCTACTTTAATCCTCATAACAAGCCTATGAGGATTATTTGCACGTGACAGGGGAGGAAACTGAGGCTCACGTGATTTTCTTTCTGGTTCAAGGTTACACTGCTAATTGGCCATGAAAAGGCAATGATGAGATGGAACATAGGCCTGTCTAGCTCCCGGGTGTCTGTCTTTTCTAGTGCTCTGAAATGAGGCCCATCAATAGATTTGGTCCTTTGGAAATATCTAAGCTCTAGTCACTAGGAAGACTTAAAAAGGTTTTAATTGCATGGGGTATACGTTGAGTGCCTACTGTGTGCTGGCATATGTGATATACATTGGGAATATAGGCAGATGAGCCATGGCATGAAGGTGTCAGGAGCAGTAGTTACAGGCTTCCTTTAGTGCTAGGCAGCTCTAGGTTTGAATCCCAGCTCTGACCTTATGTAATGTTCGTACCTTCCAGACCTTGGGAAAGTTTCTCTCACTAAGCCTGGGCTGCGCTGCTCTTTCCCCAGCCTCCACCCCAGCTACACAGTGATCAAGGGACAGTGGCCCTAGTGACTCTGGCATTGCTGACTACTCTCTGAAGGGTAACATGGTCCAGAGGATTTCTGCAGAAAGGATGCCTTTCTGTTACATTAATACCATGAGATCCCTGAGTTTTCAAGATGAGTGTGTGGATTGGTTTTCTTCCAGGATCATGCAGCAGATTAAGTCTGCTGAAGTGTAATTTTTAAAAGGTAAAATCATGACTCTCAGCCAAATATATATCCCCAAAGCCCCACCCCCCGTACATAGTTGTGCATTCTAGTTGTGAGTGTGTCTGGTTGTGCTATGAGAGACGCTGCCTCAACATGGCCTGATGAGTGGTGCCATGTCCGCGTCCAGGATCCCAACTGGTGAAACCCTGGGCCACCGAAGTGGAGGGAGCGAATTTAACCACTTGGCCACTGGGCCGGTGAACTCAGGCAGATATAATATGAACCACATGTAAGAGATTCTACTTAATTCATGAATTAGCGAGGGAACCACTAACATGTTATGATTGGTTCAAAGAACATTTAAAAAGCCAGGTATATATTATGCAATTTTGGGATGAGTTTATTGGGTTATATAAAAACCGGGCTCTAAATCTTTGCGGTTATCTGTTCCGTGGATAGAAATTATTTGCATATCTATTAGACAGAACTCTACCAAGCAATAAGTAATTTTACTTTATTAAATATAGGACCTTCAATCAATAGCAAATGGTGAGAGAAATTAAATACATTCTTCTAGATAATCTCTGGGTGGCCTTTGTTCCTGTATAACATCGAAAAAATGTGGGACCCACCTTTCTGCCTCATTTCCATGTTTTGGATTTTTCCGATAAGCCCTATATTTTATAGACAAGTACATTTGGACTCACTTAGAGAAAGGAAATGATTTTCCCACATCATAGTGAGTCATTGGCAAAGCCAGAAGTAAAACCCAGGTCTCCTCTCTCCCTAAGAGTGTTCACTCCGCTTTACGGCTGTAGAACCGCATAGCAATCCTGTTTCCTCCACTAGAGACCAGAAAAGGAAAGGACTTGCACTTTTCTGATTGCAAAGAGTGAAGGGGCATTTATTCCCAGGGCAGCTTTTAAATGAAGATCAATTATATGTGGAAAGAAGAAATATATGCTAATTGTCCCCTGTTACTAAGGTACAAATTAGGAAGTTAACCTCAGGTTTGTTTCTTATTAATGGCACAGATAGTTTGTTTCCTTGGATGGGGATCCCTGGAAACAGACCCTGAGATGAAGAGTTGTAGGCAGAAGCTTGATTGAGGAGCACTCCTGAAAGATCCATCAGTAAGGAAGTGAGGAAGTCAAGATTAGGCAGAAGAAGAAGCTGATACAGCTGATCTTAGGGAAGGCTCTAGAGCTGGATGGCCTTTCAGATTTGGCTCAGATTGAAGCAAGGGGGGCCTGGCCACTGTATCCCTGCATCAGCCAGTCATTGTTCTCCAGTACACTTGGGAGGGAGGGCATGACCTTGGGCAAGGCAGTTTCCTTCAGCTGAGGGCAATGCTTGGGGAGGGGTCCATCTGTTAGCCATCAGCAGACAGCAGATTCAGCAGCCGGGGGTGGGTTCATCAGCTCCCAGAGGGGGACTGGGCAGAGCACCATGGTATTCACTATGTCTAGCTTTTATTACAAGGTTAACGTAATAAAAAGATTTCAACTCAAGGGCCAACAGTGATGGATTAGTAGTGTCAGGAGCACTATGCTCAGAAGGGTTCTAGGCTCATTTGGGCTCAGTGGAAAGAGTGTGGGGATTGATTAGTGATGTCTGTAGAAGAATGAGGCACGATACCACATTTCTTCTTGAATTTAATGGTGGTATAGGGTGACTACACCACAGTTTGCCTGGGACTATCCTGGTTTATACTTGAGCTTCCAGGGTAATTATTAATAAATAATCTTACCTTTTATTCTCAAAAATGTCCTCCTTTAGAAGTAGATTTTTTTGGGAAGTTTAGCCCTGAGCTAACTGCTGCCAATTCCCCTCTTTTTGCTGAGGAAGACTGGCCCTGAGCTAACATCCATGCCCATCTTCCTCTACTTTATATGTGGGATGTCTTCCACACCATGGCTTTTGCCAGGCAGTGCCATGTCCGCACCCGGGACCCAAACCGGTGAACCCCGGGCTGCCGAGAAGTGGAACGTGTGAACTTAACTGCTGTGTCACCGGGCCAGCCCCCAGAAGGTAGATTTTATGGTCATCCTAAGAAAGAGGTTCTTGTCAATTTTGCTATCCCTGCCTCTCACTTCTGAAAAGTGTTCCCTTCTCCCTTGACCCCATTTGGGACAAGTATCCCAGCATCCTTAGTGTATTTCAGGTTTCAAAGAACATAGGCAGAAAGAGTTTTCTTTAGCAACTTTTGCTTCTAGCTTAGCAACACAAAACTCTCTCGAGGCACAGGTGTGAATGTCCCTGGCAACCTTCCTAGAATAGGCAAGGACGAGGTGGAGTGTGGAGATAGGAGGCAAAGTACAGGGAGAATAAAACAGATTACAACCACAGAAAATTATTCTGCTGCGTGGTAAAGCAGAACTTTGCAGATATAGCCACCGTCTGGTCTGGCTGAAGGCAAGTTGATCCTACATTTAGAATCAGAGACTCTTAAGTCTGGAAGGGAATGTTGAAATCATCTATCCATTTTATAGATGGGACAGGCCAAGGCTTCACTCTAGGTACTTGTGGAGCAAGGATCAGGACCCTGTTCCTTAAGCCTCCCAGTCTAGTACTTCTTCCACTGGACCAAATTCTGTTCTCCAAGGAGAAATTAGCAGGGTCTGTAGCAGTGACAACAACATGGAGGCAGCAATTTGGCCTAGGATAAAAGAGAAAGATTGCTCTCAGACCTGGGATGGCTTGGCAGAGGAGCTGGCGAGAAAATTGCTATACGCAAGAGCATGGGCATTATTTTTCCTGTGTAAACAGAGCATGGCATCAGGTTGGTGGCCAGAGTCTTCTCTCGTGCCAGGAAAGTGACAAATGCTAAGAGCTGCTACCAAGAACAAGGCAGTGTGCCACACGCCATGGAACACAAAGTTAAATAAGCTACTCTGCTCAGAAATGTCCACTGGTTCTCTCCATTTTCATTAGATCAAGTCTAAGTTCTTTCGCACAGCAGTCAAAGCACTTTTTCCAGTCTTATCCTCCCCTGCTCCCTGCCTCACGCCCTGCATTCCAGCCACGTAGTACTGTTTAAATTACCTTGATACTACCCTGCAGTTTTGTACCTTCGTGTCCTGGCTCATGAGGATTCTCTCTAGGATGCCTTTTTCTTTTTCTTTTTTTTTTGCTTAGGAAGATTCTCCCTGAGCTAGCATCTGTGACAGTCTTACTCTATTTTGTATGTATGTGGGTCGCTGCCACAGCATGGCTGCCGATGAGTGGTGTAGGTCTGTGCCCAGGAACCAAACCAGGCCAGTAGATAGCACTGAACTTAATCACTAGGCCACAGGGCTGGCCTCCTTCCTTTTTTTTCCCCCAAATCTACCAAAACTCTACTTATCCTTTATGGTCCAACTCATCCTTCTTTACGAAGCCTTCTCTGAAATTCTGTGTGCTCCAGTGACAATCTGCTTGTACATCTATTTAAACACTGTCCTGAGGACAGGAAGCACGTCTAGGCCATTTCTCCATGCCTCAAACGTTTGCTGAATGAATAAATAAGTGACATGACCTTTGGACTCAAATAGATCACTGGGAATATGTCTGTCTTCTCAGGCCAGGACTTAATTATGTGTATATCCTTGTGCTTAGGATGGTGCCTAGCACATAGTAGGCCAGCAGATGTTTGTTAAGTGGTGGAGACAGACAAGTACACAAAAAGCTGATTCAAGGCAGACTGGGCATAGGGCTAGCGGATTTAGATTTGAAGCTAAACACTGTCAGTACCAGCTGCCTGACCTTCGGCAAGCAGCCTGAGCTCTGTGAGTTTAGGTGTCTTCGATAAAATGGGGATTGTATTAACTCCCACCAAAGGGTTATTGTGAGGATTAAATGAATATATGTGAAAGTGCCCATCACTGCTTCAAATGTACGGTGGGAGCTCAATAAGCTCTCGTTGAGTGAATGGATGCAGATGGATAAAGAAGTGCCATAAAAGAGAGAAAGTATCCAGGGAGCATGAGGGAGGAAGGGATGACTGCCTGAGTTGGTGGTAACAGAGATTGGGGAGGGCTTTTTGAGAGAGGCTAACATTTAATGTGGGTTTTGAAAGCAGAATAGTGTCCTCAGAAGGCACAACGGAATTAGTGATACCCTGGTTCTACTTTACAGACATATAATTTGATACATTTTCTACTGCCCCAAATGCTATGCCCAACAAAAGTCACCTTAATAATAATGAGGAAAGACCAAGCACAATATAGCAAAACTAGCCGTAGGCAGGGCAGTCTAAAATCAGATTCTCTTTTCATAAAAGTGATTTCGAGGGTTTGAATGAGGGGATTGAAAGATAGTTGTGGTAGCCCAAGACTTGAAAGCTACCCCCTTCACTCATTTCCTTCTTGATGCGGTCAGGAAGTGCCTTCCGGAAAGAACAGGCAGGTTTAATGCAATTACGCGGTGTTGGCCCTCCCCAGCTTGGCCATGTGCTAGGCAACTCCAGCTGGCCTCACACAAGAGAAAGCAAACTTCAGCTGCCCCTCGGGCCATTGTTTTAGCACTCTGCAGAGAAGTGTTCCAGCGGCTGATCGGAGCTGCTTAAGCTGTTTAATTGAATGAATTCAACCTCATATAATAGGATCTAGGCCTTTAAGCATTTCTGTCTGGCGCACCGGATATTGGGCTGAGGGCTGCTCAGGTTACCCTGCAAGGCTGAGGCCCTGGGTCTCTTGGGCATCTGCACTCGGCGCATTTTGGTGTAAACCTCTGTGGGCTCAGAGCAGCCTTCTGCTGTGCTCTGACGGAATTGCTCCACATTGATTCAGCTTAAGTCTAGGGTCTCTAAGAGGAGTAAGATATTTGAATGAAGTCTGAACAAAAGAAGATTCCACGTGGAGGGTCCTGTATGGTTTTCCTCATTTCCAGGAAAAGGAGGGGGCACAATTGCTATTTGGAAATCAAGCCCTTCAGCGCCATCCTGGACTCACATGCTTGTTGCTGTAGTGGCCTGGCCTGAATTATGACAGAGGAGAAAATGGTCGAAAGGCAGGTTCATCTTCCTCAGCCTCACTCTCTGTGAGCCATCCTTCACATTAATGCCAGAGCGAGATTGCTTTCTGTTTTCTATGTATAATTTACAAATGCAGACATGACAGATTTTACGTGCACAGTTCCATGAGTTTTGACAAATGCATACACTGTGTATCCACCACCTCAATGAAGATGGACATGTCTGTCACCACAGGAAGTTCCCTTGTGCCCTCTTCTTGTCAATCCCTTCCCCTGTAGTCAACCACTGTTCTGATTTCCAGCACCATAAAGTCGTTTTCCTCTTCTAGAATATCATATAAATAGAATCATACAGAATGCACTCCTTATGTCTGGCTTATTTGGCCCAATATAATGTTTTTGAGATTCATCCATGCTGTTGCATCAGTGGTTTGTTCCCTTTTATTACTGAATAGTATTCCATTGTGTGTATGTATATATGATAATCTTTCTAAAATGAAGAAGTCACCATTCTCTGTACTTAAAATCTTTCATCCACTCCCCATTGCTTATATAAAAACTCCCAAACTTTTTAGTGTGGCATTCAAGTTGTCCCTTCTCCTCTGACCATGGCCTCATTCTGGCCTCTCCCGCCTGTGCAAACCATATTCTGTGTGAACACCTCGCTGTTTTGCTAACAGTCTGTCTCCCGCCTCTGTGTGTTCTCACCCGGCTGTGTTCTCACCTGAAGTGTTCTTTGTCCCTTTTCTCCATGGCAGTTTCCTCCCCAGGCTTCAAGTCTGTGTGAAGGCTTCCCTCACCTCCCTAGCCAGTTATTTTCTGTCCTCTGTGTTGCCCCAACCCCTTATACTTCCGCTATTATAGACTGGCTATTGGGGTCCTTGAGATGGGATAATGCACAACTTCTCTTGGCAGTCCCAGGATGAGAACAGTGTCGTGCTCTGTGGAGAGAGGATTTTAAGATAGCAGATTGATAATGTCCTTGGTTGGATAAGGAATCAGGTTGTTCAGCATTATGTAGAACAGCTTTAATTGCCCACATAAATCAGGCTCTCTTCACAGTCCATGAAACTGCCTGGAAGAAGGCGGGCAATCGAGGCGGATTACCTCACCTCCGATTCCTCCTCTTCAGAGATCTAGTGTCCATCTCTAGATTGCTCAGGGGGCTCTTTCTCAAGCTTTTGACATTTGGGAACCTCTTAATGGGAATTCAGTACATATGCATGCCACTATTTTTTTTTTTAGATATAATTCACATACCATAAAAATTCACCCTTTTAAAGTGTGTGATTCAGTGGTTTTTAGTATATTCACAAAGTTGTGTAACCATCACTATGACCTAATTCCAGAACATTTTTATCACCTCAAAAAGAAACCCCATACCCATTAATACAGATCACCAATTTTAGGCAAATGAATAAAATTTTTAAAAATTAATTTTAGATTATAGCAAGAGAACATAACTTTAAAAAGTAATAGAAATATATCAGATCAGTCAAAGGGATGAAATCATGTGTAGCTTTTTCAGCAAGGCGACTATATCCAGATGAGTAACAGATTGCTTCAGCTGTAGGTCAGATTCCATACTAGGCGACTTTTCGTACTCTCTAGTTATACTAAATGAGAAGCTCTAACTGGTTCTGTTAAGCAGTTCTGGATATTTGGATCAAACAAGGGTCTTGGTCATTATACACCCAAAACCATCCTTCCCTCTTCTTTCTGCTAACAGAACACTGATCTGTTAGGTGCTAGGCAGAGATCCTTCCATCTCAGTAAGTGTGGATGCCTTCCCAGCTCCAGGGGGTAAATTATGATTGTCCTAAACAAATCATGGTAATACCCTTCCCCATGGTCATTGAGTGGTATAAGGGTAAACACGTAATCCAGTTTTGGCTAATGAGAAGTTTTTCTGGGCAGGGCTTCCCTTTCTGTATACAATCATAAAGACTCCTGAGAAAAAGGCCCTTTGCCCTTTTGGAATAGAGGTGTGATGTCTGGAAGCAAATTAGCTACCTTGCAACTATGAGGCACCGACATAAGGATGAAAACTAACACATTAAGGAAGATGGAGCAGAAAAGCAGAGTCTGGGCTCATGGTGGTAACAATGAGCAACTGAACTAATGCCAGGATTTGCTCACGTTAGTATCTCTTTCTTTACACTATCTGTCTGTCTGTCTATCTATCTATCTATCTACCTATCTATCATCTATCTGGTTTTCTATGACCACCAGCACAATTATAAAGACCCAGAAATTATAGAGATTTCTAACTCAACATCCCTTGAGATGTTAATTTTACAAGCATTACATGCTTAGACATTTTAATTTGGGAGATCATGGTGAATGGACTTCCAGTTCCACCTTTGGCTACATTTGGGTCTTTGCTGTTAGGTGCCGTCAAGTCATCTCTGGTTCCTGGTGACCCTATGAATGAGTGATGTCCACAAGGTCCTGTCCTCAACAGCCCTACCCAGCTCCTGTAGACTCATACCCATGGCTTCCTTTATGGAGGCAGTCCATCTCATATTTGGTCTTCCTCTTCCTCTGTTGCCTTCTACTTTTCCCACCATTATCATCTTTTCCAAAGGATCCTCTCTTCTCATGATGTGCCCAAAGCAGGACAGCCTCAGTTTTCTAGAAAGTACTTTTTAATGCTCCATTGCAGTATGTTGATAAAGTTTTGAATTATTTCTCAATAATGTGCTTTTAATTAATCATCACCTAAAAGAAAAAAAAAAGTCAAACCTTAGGTACTCAAGCTGCTTTCAGCACACTTCTATTCCTAAAAATCCTGTTACCTTATCCTTAGCAGAAAGCAATCTTGATATTTTAGCTTTTAATGTGATTAGTCCTGGCTATTCAGGATACTGAATATGTTGCTAAGATAAGGCACTTGAGAAATACTCTTGACATTGTTACAAATGTCCTTATTAGCATTATAGTGTCATTATTTCTACTTGGAATAGAGTAATTGTGAATTAAGTGAAACAGCTCATACAGGATAACTTTTTAAATTAAAAATTTAAATTTGTCATTAAAATAAATATGTGAATGGTTTAGAAAGGAAAATAGTATTACAATTTTCTTCCCCATTATCCCTAACTCTCACTTTAAATATCCTAAAATGATTTCTTCTTTCTATTTTTCCCTATATAATTCAAAATAATCTTATGTGGCAGACATGGAGATGCACTGCTCAGAACCCTCTTCAAGAAAGGACTCACTGCGCCAGCCCCGGTGGCCTAGTGGTTAAAGTTCGGTGCACTCTGCTTCAGCCCCGGTGGCCTAGTGGTTAAAGTTCGGTGCACTCTGCTTCAGCCGCCCTGGCCCAGTTTCCGGGTGTGGACCTACATCACTCATCTGTCAGTGGCCATGCTGTGGCGGCAGTTCACATACAAAAAGAGGAAGACTGGCAACAGATGTTAGCTCAGGACAAATCTTCTTCAGCAAAATAAATAAATAAATCTTAAAAAAAAAAAAAAAAGACCCGTTGCCCAGCTGCTACGAGTATGGTGTGCAGACAGCCTTTGGGTGTGAACTCATTCTCTTCTAAGAGAGGCCATACTCTTCTCAAGGTGACCCCATCCAATGGCTGGGCAAAGGAGTGACACAAAGGCCTAGCTATTTCTGCCTAGTTCTGCCTAGTACTGCAGGTGCTTCTTTAACGAGTCATCTTTGCTCCAGTTGTCCCCTCTGGGCTTGAGGACACTTTTGTCAGATCTACGGAACTGTCTGAGACCCTCCCTGCTGGACTGGGCTCTTTCCTTTCCTTTCACAGCCCTCAGATCTGCATTGTAGTCAGAAGGCTTTCCTTGACCAATTCCTCTTTCTCTCCCTTTTTTCTTTCGTAAGTGTTACCCCTCAAAAAACCACTCGCTCTGAAAACCCTGTTACTTACAGAACGCTTACCCTGTTACTTACAGAACGCTTACCCCTTTCTTCCCTGACCCAGCCCTCCCAATGTGGTTATCAGCACCTTATTCCCTGGGTCCCTGAGAAAAGTTTCTTGAGAGGCAATTTTATAAGATGTTGTATGTCTGAAAATATTGTTATTCTACTCTCATGATTGATATTTGGGTTTGGTATAGAATTCTAAGTAGGAAATAATATTCTTTCAGATTTTTAAGGGTTTTACTCCATTGTTTTCCAAGTTCCAGTGTTGTAATGAGAAGTCTGGTGTCATTCTGATTCCCCTTTATTTTTACTTGTTGTACATGATGTTTATATCCCTCTGGAGTCTTTTATTTATTCCTTGATATTCTGAAAATTCACAATAATGTGCTTTTGTGCGAGTCTTTTTTCTATTAAATTTTCTAGGCTTGTAGTGGGTTCCTTTAATCTGAAAACACATATCCTTCAGTTCTACAAAATTTCCTTGTTTTATTTCTTTGATATTTTCTCTGCTATATTATCTATTCTGTTTTCTGAAATTCCTATAGGCTTAATGTTGAATATCTCTTTGACTTTTTCTTCTTTCTAGGAGACTTCTTTATCTTCCACTCTTTCTATTGAAAATAGAAAATATTTTAAAATTCATTACCATAAATTTCTGAGAGCTCTTTTGTGTTTTTGATACCCTTTTTTGTAATTCTTTTTTATTTTTGGTGAGGGAGATTGGCCCTGAGCTAACATCTGTTGCCAATCTTCCTCTTTTTTGCTTGAGGAAGATTGTCTCTGAGCTAACATCTGCACCAATCTTCCTCTATTTTGTATGTAGGTTGCCACCACAGCATGACTTGATGAGTGGTGTAGGTCTGCACCCAGGATCCAAACCTGTGAACCTTGGGCCACTGAAGCGGAGAGTGTGAACTTAATCACTACACCACCAGGCCAGCCCTTGTAATTCTTGTTTTATGCTTGTAATATTTTCTCTTATCTCTTTAATCATTTTTTATATCTTTAAATTATAATTTATATGTAAGTTTTCTTTTGCTCTTTGCATTTTCAGCTTCCTCTGGGACTTTCTCCACTGATTTTTTTCTTTTTGGTCTATGTCATCTATGTCAAAGACATTGTCAAAATACTTGATGAACCTT
Organism: Equus caballus; assembly: GCF_041296265.1. Lineage (NCBI taxonomy): Eukaryota > Metazoa > Chordata > Mammalia > Perissodactyla > Equidae > Equus > Equus caballus. Next base: position 64,821,093 of record NC_091690.1, read on the forward strand.
AGATGTCAATTTGTATTTAAGAATGGATAACTAAAAAGCTTATTGGGAATCCACCCAATCTTTGCTCATGTGCTATTAACCCTTCAGAGAAGACTATTCCAATTTCCTGATTGGGGAGTATGTGATCTGCTGCAAACATTCTAGAAACTGACTGGAGAGAAGATGTTGAAGGTCATTATTCATAATGTAGAATTTCACTTAATCCTTGTTTTCAGTATGACATCTCATTGCTCACTCTCCATTTTATATGGAATACCCTAAATTGGAACCATTCTGATTCAGTTCCATAGAAAATAAAAATCTTGTTTTCAGTCTGGGTGGGAGAGAGGTTGTCAGGTGGCTGCATGGGACGGGGAAGGGGATCCTGGAATCTAACTGCTTGTTATACAGGTTTTCAACCAATTCTCCTATTTTCACTTCCTCTCCTCACTCTTGCTTTCTCAAGTACTGAAGCTTTCCTGAGTTCTGTGGCCCAAATCAAGTAGTTTCCAAATTTCTTCTTCCTTTTCTTCTTTTTTTTTTGCAATGCTTATACAAATTTTTATATTGCAGATGCATTTATGAAGAATATACATTTTATATTTTCATTTGTCTTGTTTACCATATGTATTTCTAATGTTTTTTAAATATTTTTCTCACTAATTTAGTACTACAAAAACTTCTTTGAAGCCACTGATCCACTTTCATAAATTTGAGATATAGATGTAATATATTAAGTGTAAAGAAAATGAAAATGGAACCAACAAAAACTATAATGTGTAAATTACATAAAAATGAGGTGAAAACCACATCTATTCACTGAATGATCATGTAATTTTGCTGGAACAATCATACGCAGTCCTTGTAATACATGTGTAATCATTAGGATGTGATTATAAAGAATAAATTGTGATTTCTGTGAAAGCCATAATTAATTTTTAATTTAAAATTTATGAAATATATGGAGACAAAATTGTTTCAGCTCTTTTTTCTTTGAAAGCACCACGCCATCTGGGATCACCTGAGTTATCACTGGTGACAAACAGGGGATGGAGGGCACAGTTTGGGATGCCCTGACTTAGTGATTGTCCAGGGTAAGGAGAATCCAGTGTTGTTTTTATGCATGCACTGCTTGCTGCCCTGGTTTAGAAATATTCTGGAAAGCCCATAGCATTTTAAAAAAAATTGTATAAGCAGCAATGTGTAGGATGCGTTCCAGTTTCTTTTCCTTCTAATCCAATATTACACTATTTATTTTGTTGCTCAAATTGTTCCAGCTTTGGTCATCGGGAGCTCTTTCAGTTGGCTCCTGTGTCCCTTTGACATACCCCATGATTTTGTGTTTTGAGCACTCCCTTCTTTCTGGCGCTATAAGATATTCCAGGCTCATCTTGTATCTTCCCTACCTGCAGTCCTAGAATCAGCCATTTCTCCAAGAAGGTCTAGTTCCTTTTACTGGGGAATGGTATTAGGAACCAAGATTTGGGTACTAGGTTGCAATCTAGCTTTTAATTTGTGCTACCTTGTGGCATATCATATACTCTTATAAGTGGCCTAAATTTCTTTCTGAAATAAAGCAGAATAGAATACATTAATAAACAAGATAAATTTAAAAAGTAGATCCAAAACGTAAATCCAGGTCTTCTTTCTCCAGTGTTATTTTCCTTTGGCATAAACCAAACCCAATAATATTTCAAGACATATAGGAAGGCAGAGAAATACTACAGACTTCAGGGTTGATTATACATTGTCTCTTGGCTTGACATTTAGTGTGTTAAATAATCCCCGCCAAGTTAACATCATCTCCTATTATTTTCCTATCCATATCCAGGAACACAGAAATACTCATTACTCACTGAAAATGCCACCTATACTCATTTATAAACTTAATATTTTAAATAAACATGTAAGGTGTGTGAATAAATAATACATGGATACTTTCTCCTTGTAAAAATGAAAACATCATAGCTAAGAACAAACATTATAGCTAAATTTTCATGTGGCCTATATCTCCTGTTTATATTGTTTTTATGTACTTTGGGGAATTCTGCTCTTCCTTTAAAGCTCTACTCAGATGTCACATTGTCTATGCCTGCTTCCCAATTTCCTTTACTGGAGTGGATTTCCCTTTCTGTTGTACACTCAGTGATTTGTTTACACCTTATTTTACAATGCTTTGCATTCTGTTGAATATGTGTCTGCACTGTCTACTAGATCATGAATTCCTTGAGGATGTGACCCTGCTTTCCGCATCTCTACGTCCCTCCAAAACCATATACCGCTTCCTGACACATAGTCTGTGAGCAATAAATGTTTGTTAAATAAACAAAAGAAGGGGTGAAATATAAATTAGTATTTGCCTTATGTTCCTAACTACACCAAAATTATAAAAGGAGCGCCAGACCATAAGTTAGTAGATGTTGGTTTTGCATTGAAGCTATTCATTGCAGCACTGTTTGCCCCAAAAAAGGTCTGGAAAAAGCCCAATTAAGTTCATCGTAACAGGACTGGTTGTATAAACTACGGTAGAGCCACTCAGTGGAATACTATACAACTGTAAAGAAAAGAATGAAGATATATAGTCAAGTGAAAAAAACAGGTGGAGGAAAGTATGTATAATAAAAATATGATAATTTAACAAAGGATAATCCTTGACCCAAACAAAACAAGACAACAATGATTGCCCATAAGAAGAGAGGAGAAAATAGGGTGAAGGGAACCACGACAGAGGCTAGCTCTCTCTGAATATGCCTTGTGGTGTAGTTTTGACTTTGAAACCATGGAAATTTTTAAAAATTATAAACCAAAATTAAAGACTTATAAAGCAATCTTTATATAAAGCAAAAATAAAGCAAATGAACTTAACTGGGTGTTGAATTGGTGGCATAAGCACACAGAGAGGATTTTTTAAAGTGAATTTAAAACACAGTAATTGAACTGTTCGATGCTCTTACTGCTATGACCCGGTTTTGTTTCCTGGTGAGGGAACCACACCACCCATCTGTCGGTTGTCATGCTGTGGCAGCTGTGTGTTGCTCTGATGCTGAAAGCTCTCCCACGGGTATTTCAAATACCAGCAGGCTCACCCGTGGTGGACAGTTTTCAGCGGAGCTTCCAGACTAAGACAGACTAGGAAGAAAGACCTGGCCACCCACTTCTGAAGAAACCGGCCATGAAAACTATGACTAGCAGCAGAACATTGTCTGATTAGCATGGGAAGGTGAGAGGATGGCGCAAAAACGGAACTGGGCAGGGTTCCGTTCTACTGTACATAGTGTCACTAGGAGTTGGAATCCACTCGATGGCAATAACAACAACAACAACACTGGACTGTTTATCGCTAGTGAAATATATTTCGAGGACAAAAAAATGGCAAAAAGAAAAAGAAAAAATAATAAAATTGTTTTTAGTAATTGTATTATTAATAAAAATATTGGCAGTGTTATTCTGAAACTATTATCCATGTCATAGTATATATTTTATAGTATATATGTATATGTGAGAGTGCGTGTGCTGTGCTTTGGCATAAAAAAGAACATGAATCTGATCCAGCCTCTATATCTACGTCCTATTTACAGGAAAGTCAGGGGCCAGAGAAACATGTGAAATGACACCAAGGAGATGGATGCAACTAACCAAATCCAGAATATGGGCAAGAAGACCAGGCAAGGATCCGGTTTCCTCAATAAACCAACTGAAAAGAAAACAAAAAGGGCAGTGATATAGATTAAAAGAAATTTAAGAGACGTATCAAACAAATTCTTTGCTATTTCTTCCATTGAGGGTTGGATTCTAGCTTCCCTCCCCTTGAGTCTGAGCTGGCCTTAATGACTTGCTTGACCTACAGAAGGTAGGGAAAGTGAGGTTCCGGGAATTCCAGGGCTAGGTCATAAGAAACCTGGCATGTGCTGCATGGGGCCTCTTGCAGCACAGTCTCTGGGATTCCTGAGTCTCCATGTAAGAAGTCAGAGTACTCTTAGACCAGCATCTTGCAAAGGCCAGCATGTTTAGGCACAAGTGCAGTCATGCGAATGTCGCCATCTTGGAGCTTCCAGACCAGCCACTGTCAATGTCACACGGACCAGAAGGATCACCCAGCCAGACATTGCTCAAATTATTGACACATAATATTGTGAGATACAATGAAATGGTGGTTGTTTTAAGCCGTTCAGTTTTGGAGTAGTTTGTTATACAACTATAGATGACCAGAATATCATCTAATCTTTTAAGATGGAAATTAAGATCTAGTGTTAGTAGAATCTGGTTTGCAGGAGGAAAGAATGAAAAAGAAAACAAGAAGTACATTTTTGGGGGTGCACAATCTGTAAAATAACATTATTGTATGATGAAATTGATACTTTATATATCATGTGGTGAAACAGAAGAATTGATTTGTTTGAGGTTTCAAAAATAGTGACTGACAGGAAATCAGTATGGGGAGAGAGAGAGAGAGAGAGAGAGAGAAAAGATGCATAATTATTTCTCCCTTTATGAATGTGCATTCCTGACATCTCTGAGGACTAAGATTGTCCTGCGGGGAATATGATTAAAGTTACAAAGAGGAAAACAAAATAAGTCAGTCAGCTTTTGATCCTGCTGCTATATTTACCCACAAGAAAGGAGGCAGCTCTCAGGTGGGCCTTTGTCTGAGTAATGTCCTGAAATCCAAGTGTAAAAGAACAATATGAAATCTCAATTCCCCCAAACGGTTTGGGGCGCGTTCAGCTCTTGAGCCCCTGGGGGGCTTGGTTCCCAAGGAGACTAATCCCACTTGCTCAGCATTAGGTATCACTGGAGCAAAAGAGCTCTAGTTTGGAGCTCTGCAGAGAGGCCCTACTGCAGGCTGGAGTCCGGTCCCTCTGCCCCACAGGAAGTGAAATGTATTGATGTCAAAGCCACTCAAGTGAGCATGCTCATTCAGGGTGGAGGAGGTGGGGCTGACGGCCCCGGCAGGAGCTGGCCACTGACTTTGCTGAAACTAATTTCAGCCCAGATAGAGCTCCTCCCCAAAGGAAAGGAGATGAAGGGGAAAGCAACTGAGACAATCAAGAGGGGTCTACATTTACAATTTAGTTGGCTATCGGAAGCTCTAAGGATTTATTTTGGTCTCAGGTATAGAGCTATTTCAAGCAGAAGTTGTTCTTTGTTGCCTTATGATCCATAGTTTTCCACAAACACTATTGCTTTCATATGACCATGCCTCTGCCCCCGCTGTTCCCAGAGGTATCGTTTGTTTGCTTGGCACACTCAAAAGATCATTTAAGTCTTAGCTCAAATGTTGCTTGTCTATGCAGGATTCCCCAACTCCTCTGGGCAGACTTGAGGGTCCTATTATCCCATCAATTGTGTACCTTTAATTTACTTCCACTGAGAAGTATTACATTATAGTATAATGGCTTCTATGCAGGTCTGTCTTTCCACAGAGAGGGTAGGAATCATGGCTTCTTATCTCTGTATCTGCAATACTGGCACAATGCTGAGCACATTGTTGGTGTCAGTATCTTTCGGTTGGATGAATAAGTGACTGGATGGATATTTTATGTGCAAGAGTCAATTTTGTGAATCAGGCTATAGAACTTCCAAGCCATAAATATCTTATATTTGTATCTAGAGATTTACAGTTGACAAAGAACTTCCACTTCCATTCTCTCATTGATTTTCACTATAGCCTTATCAAATAGACTCGCAGCATTATTCCCATTTTATTGACGAGAACATTGAGGTCCAGAGGCTCAAGTGACTTTTCTATACTCAGTCAGATAATAAAAGGGTAGATGGACTCCAGTCTTAATCTCTGGCTCTAATTTCAATACTCTCTCTACTATATTACAAAGTCTTTTTCTAAGTTTCTCCAACCTGCAAGTATTGCTGCTCTCTTGCATTTGAAAATAGTCACTCACTTTGTTGCGGAAAAGAACGAATGATGCTGACTTTATATGGTGGTAAGGAATGGGTGGTGCCTAAGGAATGAAGAACATAGACATTTGATAAGCTACTATTTTGTGCCAGGAGCTTTCATATATGCCATCTCACAACAACCTTGAGGAGTTGAGATGGTCTCCATTGTACAGATGAAAAAGGTAAGACTCAGAGGTGTTATTTGCCTATGATGTCACGAAATTCTCACAAAGACTCTGAGAACAGTTATGCCCATTCCCATTTTTTCAGATGAAGAAACTTTAGGAAGATGAATTGATTTGTCCAAGGGCACTCACCTAGCAAGCAGCATGCTAGTATGTGAACCTGGCCTCATCCAACTCCAAATCAACTTTGATGCTTAGAATGCCAATGGTCTGTAAATGAAGCGACTGTTACATGTGAATCTTTCATATTCCATTATGTTGAATATTATTATGTTAGAGCTTAGCTAACTCTCTGGGGATTAAGAGAGATTTTTCAGAGTAAAGATGTCAATTAAATGTATTGTCCTTTGCAATCTGTGTCTGGGGATTTGCAAGAGCTACTCAGTTGAAAGAAGGTGATAAAGAGTTAGTGCTGTTGGCTGCCAGACTCGGAGGCCTGTGGAATGGTCTTGCTGAAAGGGGAAGGGAAGTGCTGACATCCACCCCTGAGGGTAAGAAACATAGCTCAGTGTCCGGCCCACACGATTTGCTGAGTGCAAATGTCACCAGGGACGAAATTGACAGTCCCATCATGGAGGACAAAATCCTGTGTGTAACTCAAATGAAAGGCACATGATAATTGAGCCAACCTGAGTCAAAAGAAGAAAAAGTTTGTTTCAGCCATGTCAGCTTGGGAAGCAACTACTTCATCTCCTAAATGCAGAGTGTTCCTCTGGCCTTTCTTTGGTCAGGCTTGTGCCTCCAGGGTGCTCAAAAATAGTTTTGCTACATTCTAAAAAATGAGGCTTAAAGAAAAGAGTGTTGAAAGAGAGAGTCTCTATCTCCCCCCTGCAGACCTGCACCTAAATTATAATAACTTTAGAGATCACCTTATCACACACAGTGTCTTCATGTAAGTGATCTCATTTAATCCTCATCAACACCCTGTCACATAAGGGGACACATAAGGGAACATAGCCACCTTTTTGTGTTTTAGAGAAATAAGGAAGATACTTATCACAGTCTATGGAACAGTCAACAGATAAGGATTTTTCACAGGATGTTTCCTTTAAATATCACAAGTGCCCTGTGACGTGGGCAAAGTTACCCGCATTTAACATGAGTAAGCTAAGGCAGAGAGAGTTGGGCAGGTTTGCCCAAAGCCATGTACAGTAATCATCAGAGCAAGGATTTCAACCCAAGTCACAGAGCTATCGGGTGGTGAGGCCAATCCCAGAACCCAAGTCTTTTCTGAGTCATCTTCCACCCTCTATGAGCATCATGCTCATTTTCTCCATCCCAAGAAGGTTCCTGAAACTGGATCTAAGTGAACTTCAAGGTGATTCCTGAAATGCAACAGAAGCTGCAGAAGGACAATCTAAGTGGCATGACAGGTAGGGGAGAGATTCCAATCCATATTTTGTCCTACACTGCTGAGAGTTTTACACACACACACACACACACACACACACACACACACACAGGGCTCTCTCTCCAGCAACAGCTGGCTTACTAGGAGCCACTTCTTCCTCCCTTGCGTCTTGCTGTCTATCTACTACTAATAAAAGATGTGCCAAGGGCTGGCTTCAACTTACTATAAGCTAATCGCTGCTTCTAACAATCAAGAGGCAGAAAAAAGAGCACTGGACTTAAGAGCTCTGCAGAAACTCGAGTTAGACTCTTAGGACCAGGGATAGAGTTTGAGGAGACACGAGGTTCCTTCCCCCACCTTATAGATACGGAAACCGAGGCCAAGAGAGAACACAAGTTTTGTCAAGGGTTTGGGAATGGCTTTGGAGTCAGACTGAACTCAATATGGCCTTGGCCAACTCACTGAAACTCTCTGAGCTTGTTTCTCCATTTGTTAGACTGTGATAATAATATGCCCTTCATAGGGCTATTGTTCAAAGATTAAATGAGGAAATAAATGGACAGCGCCTGGCGCAAGCAAACAGCCAGTAGCTGGTGGCTATTATTATTACTAGAGCTAGGACTGAAATCGAGGTCTCTGGACTCGCTTTCTCCTGCCTCAGGGAGAGTCCCCCGCACCAGGGCGTGGCTCTACAGCAGCTAGAGTTTGAGGACCGGCCATCCCATCCTCACCTCTTGCGTTTGGAACGAGCCAAGAGAAACGCGCGGGGCGAAGGGACACTAAGGGTTAAGGCGATGAGCTTGAGAAAGCCCGAAAACTAGAAAAGCGCCCCCCACACCAGGCAGCCAAGCTAAGTAAGCCCCTCCCCTCCGCCACCGGGGCGGTCGCCGCGCGCTCTCCCCCGCCCCTCGCTTACAAGACCTAATGAGCTCCCCCGGGAGGCCGAGCAGCGCGCCGGCCCGGAGAGAGGAGGCTGCGCCGCGCGCACCGCGCCGGGGCGGGAGCCGGGCCTGGGCTGCGGGCGGGAGGCGGCCGGGGGCGCAGCGGCCGCGCTGCGGACCGCCAGGGAGTCGCGGCGATGGCGGTGCAGGCGGCGCTCCTCAGCACGCACCCCTTCGTCCCCTTCGGCTTCGGGGGCTCCCCGGACGGGCTGGGGGGAGCCTTCGGAGCCCTGGACAAGGGCTGCTGTTTCGAGGACGATGAGAGCGGGACGCCGGGGGGCGCGCTGCTGGCGGGCGCCGAGGGCGGGGACGTGCGCGAGGCCACCCGCGACCTGCTCAGCTTCATCGACTCGGCGTCCAGCAACATCAAGCTGGCCCTGGACAAGCCGGGCAAGTCGAAGCGGAAGGTGAACCACCGCAAGTACCTGCAGAAGCAGATCAAGCGCTGCAGCGGCCTCATGGGCGCCGCGCCTCCGGGCCCGCCCTCCCCGGGCGCCGCCGACACGCCCGCCAAGCGGCCGCTCGCCGCCCCCGGCGCCCAGACCGTCGCGGGCCCGGCCCACGGCAAGGCCGCCCCTCGGCGGGAGGCGTCGCAGGCCGCGGCGGCTGCCAGCCTGCAGAGCCGGAGCCTGGCCGCGCTCTTCGACTCGCTGCGCCACGTCCCCGGGGGCGCCGAGCCGGCTGGGGGCTCAGTGGCGGCGCCCGCGGCCGGGCTCGGCGGAGCTGGCGCTGGGGGCGCGGGAGGGGACGCGGCCGGCCCCGCGGGGGGTACGGCGGTCCCGGGCGCCAGGAAGGTCCCGCTGCGCGCCCGCAACCTGCCCCCGTCCTTCTTCACCGAGCCGTCCCGGGCGGGCGGCGGCGGCGGCGGGTGCGGCCCGTCGGGGCCCGTCGTGAGCTTGGGCGACCTGGAGAAGGGCGCGGAGGCCGTGGAGTTCTTCGAGCTGCTGGCGCCCGACTACGGCACCGGCACCGAGGCGGGCGTCCTCCTCGCCGCGGAGCCTCTCGATGTGTTCCCCACTGGAGCCGCCGCCCTGCGGGGACCCCCGGAGCTGGAGCCCGGCCTCTTTGAGCCGCCGCCGGGGATGGTGGGGAGCCTACTGTATCCCGAGCCGTGGGGCGCCCCGGGCTGCCCCTCGACCAAGAAGCCGCAGCTAGCTGCCCCCCGTGGCGGCTTGACCTTGAACGAGCCTTTGCGCCCCCTGTACCCCGCCGCCGCGGACTCTCCCGGCGGGGAGGATGCGCCCGGCCTCTTGGCCTCTTTCGCCCCCTTCTTCTCAGACTGCGCCCTGCCGCCGGCGCCGCCGCCGCATCAGGTGTCCTACGATTACAGCGCGGGCTACGGCCGCACGGCGTACTCCAGCCTCTGGAGAGCGGACGCCGATTGGGAAGGGGCGCCCGGGGAGGAGGGGGCGCACCGGGACTGACTGCGAGGTCCCCTTCCCTCCCATTGGAGACTGCTGGGGGAGCTCCCGCCGCCGGGTCTCTCCGAAGCGTAAAGAACGGTGGGGAAATGCACATGGAGATGAAACGGGATTTAAAAAAAATGAGTTAATAAAAACAACTTCAGAAAAAGAGATGAAGAGGAGTTGGGGGTTGATTTATCACAGTCTCAAGTGTTTTTAAAAAAGAGAAGCCGTTGGTAGGTTCTTACTGGAACAGACGAGCCAAGAAACCAAGACGGGGTTTGGGGAAAGGGCTGGGGATGGCGGAAGGGGCAAGAGGTGGCTTGTGTAGCCACCTGTCCCTTCTCCAATTTTCCAGCAAAAGGTCAGTGTATTTAGTGTAATTGCCCCTTTCAAACAGTGCCCTCTTCCCTCCCCTTTGAGTGCATTATGAATTAAAGCCTACGTTGAAAGAATGGAGCGGAGGTATGTTATTGATTTGGGTGATTTCTTAGAGGACGGTTTTCGTGTGGTCTCTACCTTGTTAGGTGAGAGTGTTACTGACACGAGGCCAGTGGTCCACTGCTGACCTCCGGTGTACTGGTCCTTGGGTATGGTCTCTTCTCTGCCACTCTTCCTCTTAAACTTTTTTCTGCTCCCTTTATCCTTCATCTTCTCTTTCCACCCATCAGTGCCCTTGCTTACTTTTGTTCTCTTTCTTTCCCTGGCCTCTCATTGCTCCTTTTTACCTGTCGGCTTTTCTTGCAAATCTCCAATGTAGGAGGCTTAAATCTGGCAAACCTGGGGTCCATTTCTCTCCTTTCCTTTTCCCATTCGTCAGCCACTTTGGGAGGAGGAGACTGCGCAAGTTAGAACCTCTTTGCATCTAAGTTTCCTTGTCTGAGAGGATGAGGATGACAATATTCCTCCACTTCTCACTTCCTCACAGCTTGTTGGGAGTTCAGAGCAGAAATTCGTAAAATGCCTTGAGGCTGCTGCAGTGCACAACTGGTTCTGCAGCAATGTGTGTTTTCTATACGTATGTAAGTGGCCTCTAGTCATGGTAGATCTGTGAGTGCCATGCTCTTTTCGGCCCATCTCTTTGCTTGGTGATTGCCTTTTCCCTTGCAAGCCATACACCCTCACTCCCCAGTCTCCTTCTGTTCTGCTCCTCCTGTTGGTTTCTGCCCCTCTGTGCTGCTTCACTCCTTATACTCACGCTCCCCCGCTGGAAAGAAATGGTGGAGTGAAGTTTCCAAAGCAGTATCTGTATTCCTTGAATGGCAGGTTTGATGAGTGGAATCTGAAGGGGCCCTGGAGAGAGGTGTCTGATCTGTTAATCTGAGGGAGATTTAGGAAAAAGTCAGAGGGATGTTTTAACCAGCCATGAAGTGGCAGAGAGGACACATGGCATCGTCAGGATGGTTGAGGGACGGAGGAGGAAAGACTGTGTGGGAAGTGAGCAGCTGGAAAGGAGAGAGGGAACCCTTCAGTTCTCAGACCTGCCAGTGAAAATGCATAAAGAGACCAACACCCAGGAAATAGAAGGAGATGTTGCCTACTGATTAATTACATTGCCAAGGAGAGCTCTGTTCAAGGCAGCCAAGGTAGAAGATAAAAATATCTACATGTGAGACGTGAGAAAGTTGACACTCCAGCGTTACTGCAAAAGGTGTTAAAATCCAGGTTAATGTTTGCAGAAATCGAAAGTGCTGTAATATTTTTGAAAAGAATTTGTGAAAAAACAAATGGGAATCAAGCCATGGCAGATAATTTTAAATACTCTTGCCAAGTCACTTTCTTCTGTATTTTAAAATCTTTCTTAAGAAAGCACTACAGGAAATACAGCAATGCGTCTTGCTAACGATGAAAAGAATTTTCATAACGCCAGAGACTTAGTGTCTATTGAATTTCTTTCAGAGCGGTGAAAAGTGATTAATTTCATGGTGTTAGCAGAGTATTATTCAACAATAATTTATCTCAACTATTTTATGATGAGGACAATCCAGGACAGAATTGCACAGTAGGAAGAATTTAATAACCCTGTGACAATTACTAAGGCTGTAGGGTCCCTGCGATATTTCTTTCTTAATTTCCTCTAGCTTAGTTGAACAAGGTCTCTCGTTCCCAGTATCTTGCTTGCCATGTCTTTCATTAATACTGAAAATGCCAACACTGGGTGTTTCCATCTGCCAGTGCCGAGCTCAGCACCACCTCAGGGAACCTCTTAACAGTCCCACAAGACAGGTGCCGTTACTATCCCCATTTGAAAAGCGAGGGTCAGACAGGTTACATAACTTGTTGGAAGCAAGTATTGGATCCAAGATCCAGATCTACAAGTGTCCCAACAAGACTTGCCTGCTGCTTGCAAGGCTCTGCTGTGCTTTGTTACATGTATGGTTCCCAGTCCCCAACATACGCTGCCAGCAGGGTTTCTCAACCTCATTGCTATAGAGCTTTGGGTGGGATAATTCTTTGCTGTGGGGGTTGTCCTGTGCATAATAGAATGTTTAGCAGCATCCCTGGCCTCTACCCACTAGATAGCAATAGCATTCCCCTAGTGTGACGATTAAAAAAAATCTCCCTTACCACGTGTACCCTGAGGAGCAAAATTGCTGCCAGTTGAGAACCACTATGCTAGCCAAATGTATAAGCAGCGTCTGGAGTGCCTGGCACTTTCATATAATGATCTCATTTAACTCTTACAAAGGCCTGTGCTTGGGTATTGCTATTATCCTCATTGTTATAGGTGAAAAGTGAAAAGGCCCGGGGCGGGGGGGGGGGGGGGGGGGCACTAAATCAATCAATTCAGCTACATCTTATCTCTGCTAATTTACCAGCCCTGGACCAGTTACTTAACTGTATTGAGACACAGACTTCCCACTGGCAAAATTGGATAGCAGTCTATCATAAAGAGTTATCATGGGGATTTAGCATAAGGAATGTATAAATGCCCACCAACAGGGAGGGGATGGTTCTTGTACTAGGCAGCCAAGGCTTGGCATTATATCAAGGTTCCAACCCACCCTGTTATCCAGGATGCCAAGAATGTGTGCTTAACCACTATGCAGCCTCCAGATTGCCTCCTCTCAGAATCCTCTTCTTCCCACATTGCCTTTCAGTCTGAGCACATGTGTGTCTGGCCATGGTACCTACCGCAGTACAGTAAGGAGTGCCCATTAATAATACTCCCGCCAAGGGCTGAATGCATTGTTGCTTCCTCTCATATGTCGTTTTCTACTGCAACCTGTTAGAAAGTATTTTTGTCTCTTGTTTAGCCACATAATTGCCTATAGAGATTTCTTTTTAAGTGCAACAGTAGATATTTTTCAAGACCAGAAATGTTATAATATGTTTGTAGTTGTATGACTTTGGACAGGCTGGGGATCCTAGCCTAGTTGATAATAATCGCTACACTGCATGCTGCATATTCATGATTTCCCATCTCAGCCTTGGTGTCTGGAATGTGTTTTAGTGTCTTCCTGCATCCTCTAAATGGCTGTCCCAAGCTTTTGCTCATCTCCATCCAGGCCTCCACCCTACCCTTCTCCTCACTCCCATGTCCTGACATTCGGAGAGCATCTGTTGTAATCCCCGCCATTTCCCATCCTCACTTTCACACGTGAGTCTTTCCCTCCAGCAGGCAGAACCTTTTCCTGCCCTCGAGACTCAGCATCCTGCCCCTCCTACTCCATGAGGACAAGATGCTGCTCCATTAGTTATCCTTAGTCTCCTGTCTCCTGCCTCACCCTCCCTTTTTCGTCTTATCCTAGAAGTAAAGCTTTAGCATGGTTTAAAAAATAAGAAAGAAAGGGAATAAAGAAGGGAGAAACTCTCTCAACCCTGTTTCCTTCTCTACATGTTACTTTATCTTCTTTTTAGAGTCGAGTCTCTCAGAAGAAGAATCCACACTTTTTGCCTCCACCTCCCCTGATATTTAAACCTTAACTATTTTGAGTTCTAGGGTGACCAACCATCCCCGTTTGCCCAGGACTGTCCTGGTTTGAGCACTGAAAGTTCCACATACCAAGAAACCCCTCAGTCCCAAGCAAACTGGGACAGTTAGTCACTGTACTTCTGCCAACTGTTTCTCCCAAATTGCTCCCACGGAAGCCCCAGTCACCAACCATGGGACCTTTAGCCTCCAGCTTTCTTGACCTCTGTGCTGCACCTGAACAATTGGCTTCATCTTCCTAAAACTTTCCTCCTTGGGTTTTTGGAATCTGATTTTTGGTTTTCTCCTAACTTTCTAGCCATGCCTTCTTCTCCTTGCTGGATCTCTCATACACTGGTGTGCTCCTGGGATCCCTTACTTCTGCCCTTTGCTCTCCACACTCCACACATTCTTTCCGGGTGAGGGTGGCCCTTTCCAAGGCTTCAGCTAGCGATAATGCACTGATGACCTCCAAATCTGTGCCTGCAGCCTCGGCTTCCTTCCTCTGTCCTAGAGCCATTTCCTCACCATTTCTTAGATGGCTTCTCCGGGGGGGACCGTAAGCTCCTCAAACTTTATGTCCAAAATTGAACACATACACAACCTGAGTAGCCCACAGCCAACCGAGCCACACTCTTTCTTGTAGCCTTCCTCATCCTGTCCAAATGCTGCCAAGGCCTATTCCATACTATCTCCTAAATCAATACATTTCAAATATTTTATTCATACCTTCAGAAAAACTTCATTTTATATTATATCTCAATACATCATATCCATATTCATATAAAATCATATGCATACATACACATATTTAATAATTTAAATATTATTGGATTATCTATATTAATATTTGATGATCCATTTTGCTAGATAATCAAAATTTTTTTTTACAAAGCCCGGATGCTTGCTAGGAGCTATATGATACACTGATATTTTCTTTTCTATTTCTTAATAAATCCTGGCTATTATCCATTAAATTGCTTTTATGACTCATTAGTGGGTTGGGCCTGCAGTTTGAAAGACGCTGCTCTAAGCATCTCTTGTGTGTCTCCTCCACTCCATTGCCAGTGTCACTTCCTTCGATTGGGCCCTCATCACCCCTCACCTAACCTACGGCAATGGTCTCCTGACGACTTCCTTGTCTCTGAACTCACAATCCCTTAATCCAACCTCCCCACTGCTCGCTGAGGTGACATTTCTAAAAAGCACCTTGATGTTCTCACTCTTTTCCTTAAAATCCTTCAGTGGCTCCCTGTCAGTTCCAAGGTAAAGTTCAAAGGGCTTGGCTTAAACATGTGGCTCCCGCCAGCCTCTCTAGTCCCACCTGCCTCTTCCCTATGGTGCCTGTATTTCAGGAATTTAGTAGTAGTTGTAGATAGGTGCTTGAATGCTCCATATCCATGTCACTTCGATGAATTTCTTCCTGCTCGACCTATGCCTAGAATGTACTCCCCATTTTCTCTGCTTGCTAATTTCTACTAAACCTGTCATTCTCAGCTTAAGTCTCAACTTCTTTTTTAACCTCCCTGGATCAATTATGCACCTCTACTCTGAAATCATCTGTGATACTCCAAGACCCCAGGCTTATCGTCTTACTGCAGTTAATTACACTGTTATGATAGTTGTTATTCCTCTGCCTCCTCTATTGAGGGCAGGTACTAGCCTCTGGATTCTTATCACTTTCTGGAATCTGGCAATAGTAATACATAATAAATGGTTACTGGATGAGTTTTATGGGGCTTTGGAGAACAAAAAGAAACTTCCATTCACCTGCACATTTGAGCTTCCCCCCAAACTTGTCAATTGCCCATATAATCATATGCCACTATTTGTTGAGGACCTACTGTGCAAAGAGAGCCTCCTTTCTGTGGGAACCCTAATTGTGGCAGAAACTATGTGTGTGGCAACAACAACCGTACTAGTAATTTTACTGAACCAAAGGGCAGAGTTGTTTTGCTTGGAGCAGTGCATTTGGTGGTAAGCATCAAGGATATTGTGAGATGCTTTCAATCATTTGCTCCACCCGTAGAGTATGACCAGAACTTTCCCCTGTGACATCAACAATAGCTAGAAACCCTGTTCCCAATGAGTCTAAAACTGAATCGGACAGTTGAGACAACAGATCCATTGAAACATTCAGTGTCCATATGAGAGTGAAGAAACAGTACAATAAAATAATCTAAGAGATGTCACAAAGTACTAGATAGTTTAATTGCTAAATGAATGGTATGGGCAGTTCTTTTCACTTTCAAAAGGTGATGTTCTTAGAAACATATTGCAAGTTGAGAAAAATTGTATTTGTTTTCCTATAGAATGTGACAGAAGGAGGGTGGGGAGAGAGAGAGAAGCAAATATGAGGCTAGATTCCTGGTAAGGGGCTCAAGATCCACTTAATACCCATAATAAATGTTAGAAGTTGACTTGTGTCCCCTCAAGAAGACAGATTGAAGTCCTAACTTCTAGACCCTCACAATGTGACCCTGTTTGGAAATAGGGTCTTTACAGGGGTAATTAAGTTAAAATGAGATCACTTGGGTGGGAGCTAATCCAGTATGACTGGTGTTATTATAAAAAAAGGGAAATCTGCACACAGAGATAGATGTTCACAGAGCGAAGACAATGTGAAGACATGAAGAGAGAAGATGGTCATGAGACAGGAGTGATGCATCTATAAACTAAGGAGTACCAAGGATTGCCTGCAAACACCAGAAGCTAGAAAAGGCAGGAAGGATCTTCTTCGAGTACTTCACAGACTGTAACACCTACCGACACCTTGCTTTCAGACTTCTAGCCTCCGGAACTGTGAGACAGTGAATTTCTGTTGTTTTTAGCCAGCCAGTTTGTGGTATTTTGTTTCAGTAAATCCTTTGTTATACATCTTTTGTTACACAGTAACACTACTGTGTTACACATCCGTTGTTATTAGGAAACTATCAAAATAATGAACACCATGACAAGTAAAAATTAATCCTATTTATTGTGCCACACAAATTTTTGTGTGTGTGTGCTTAAACAAGACCTACGTAACCACGCCACATTTGTTTTAGTTTACTTCAGGGAATACTAGGAAAGGGACTCTGTACAGATGTAACGAAATCTCTAGGCGCTGTCTAGATTTGAAGGAGGGGTTCTCAGCAGCTGCGAATGCTGGAAAGTGGGCTCAGCAGTTCAGTTTGTCCCCAGGCTTGGTCAGGAGGAGTTGCATCTGGCCAAGTGTTGACACCGACTACTTGTTACACACTCGGAGGCTGTTACTGAATCTCATTGCATCCTGCTCCACTCAGCCACAAATACGCAGTGACTAGGCCAGTAAGAACCTATCCTGACAGTGAGTAGGGAGTCTGCTCCTCACCAACAGTGGGTCTAATGGCCACCTTGCTACCCTGTGGTGGTGATGAGGAAGCTGGCAAGCATCTGTGTGCTCAGGACGGTGCAGCCTTTCCCTTGCCCTCCTTGGTATGTGCTATATGGCATGGCTTTTGACCTGTTTCCCACTCAAGTTCAGCTGGGTCTGGAGCTCTACTGGGACACCTGGTTCACTTAGCTGGGGCTGGCAAACTTCCTCCTCACTGGACTTTAGGCTTGAGAGTGCAGGCACTATGTGTATCCTGTGTGTGTGTGTATACCTCCAAGGACTATCTGTGTCTGACATACAGGGACGCAAATATTTATCATGTGAACAAATTGTCAGCCTTCTTTGCTGTTGGCAAGACCCTGTCCTTCCTTGCTACTAAATTCTCTGCAAGTTACAACCACCGCTTCAAGTAGAATCAAAGATGCCTTGGAACTAGAATGCTGCCTCTCATGTGACTGCCGTTCATGGCATCTAACAACTCTAAGTGTCTGATCTGCTCTTCTCATCCACGCCTCCCCTCAACACATATCCACGTCCCACCTGCCTCGAGGACCTCGTGACTAAGCTGCTTTCCTGGCTCCTAGCCCTAATCAGTGTCTCTAGCCCTGTTCCAGTTTATTTGTAACATTTACCCCACAAAAGAGTCCCCTCTTCATTTCCCAGAAGGAAAAGTTTTTGTTAAAGTTCGAAATTGGTGGAATTGTTGAAAACACATGAAATTAACTATGTAAGTCATAGTTCTATTTGTTTGGCAACAGCATAAAAATAACTTCATTTTTCTCAGGGTAGAAAATAGTAATCCAGAAATATCAGTCAGGAGGAGTGATGTCAGCAAGATGGTGGAGTAGGTGATCCTGGCAACAGTACTCTTCACAGAAAGACCAACTAGCAACTATCCACAGACAAGACGCCTTTGTGAAGATTCCAGAACCCAGGAGTGAGGCTGAAACACACCCTTGGACCACAAAAACTGAGAAACACTGCATTAGACAGGTAAGAGAGGTGGTTTCTCTTTGGCCACATCACCCCTCCCCCAGGCCAGCATAGCAGCCCACCTAAAGGGCCCCCCTGGTCCTACAGTGTTTCCTGTGGGAACAGAGAGCCCAAGGTGGACATTAGGCCTCCCCAGCTTTCTGGGATGCTTCCTAGGAGGCCCACTGTGGTCTTCCCTTATGGGGACCACTGGACAAATCAGCATGTCTAGACCAGCTGATGAAGAAGAGATGGAGGCTCACAGCAACCAGCATGTGGATCTTGGCGGATTGCATTCTTTCTGGGGCTGGCATCCCACATAAGAGCACAACCAGAGGTCCTGCCTGTCCACAGAGCCGAGCCAATGGCTCCTACTGTCCAGGGAGCTTGGTTGGCAGTTCTGCCCAGTTTGGGTCCCCAGCCAACAGGCTGTCCAGACTGTAGATCCCATCTATGGCCCCACACGAACAGAGTGGCAAGCCTGCCTAACTGCTGATCATATCCTCCAGCCCTGTTCAACAAGAGAGCATGGCTAGAGACCCTGGGCAGTCTCAGAGCCCAGTTTACAGCCCTGCTTGGGCAGGGAGCCAAGCCAGCATCCCTGCTTAACTGCAGAGCATAGCTTGTGGCCTCGCCCTACCAAGGAGCCTAGGCACCAACCCTGCCCAGTGTCAGAGGCCAGATTGATTGCTAAACATAGCCTACAGCCCATCCTATCAAGGAAGCTGGATAGCAACCCTGCCCAATAGCAAAGCACAGCCAGCAGCCTGCATGGAGTCTAGACTGTGGTCCTGCCCAACTATGGGGCACAACTTGTGGCTCTGCTTGATTATGAAGTCCAGGCAACTGCATTTTATGAGGCCAGTATTACCTGATACCAAAGCCAGGTAAGGACACTAACAGAAAAGAAAATTACAGGCCAATTTTCCTAAGGAACAGATGCAAAAATCTTCAACAAAATATTCGCAAACTGAATTCAAGAGTATGTTAAAAGGATTATACACCCTGATCAAATGGGATGTATTCTAGAAATGCAAGGACAGTTCAACAAACGCAAAGCAAGAAATGTGATACATCACATTAACAAAATGAAGGATAAAGTTCATATGATCATCTTAATAGGGGAAGAAAAAGCATTTGACAAAACTCAACATCCATTCATGATGAAAACTCTCAACAAACTGGGTATAGAGGGAATGTACCTCAACATAATAAAGGCTATAGATGACAAACCCACAGCTAACATCATACTAAACAATGAAAGGTTGAAAGTTTTTCCTCTAAGGTCAGGAACAAGACAAAGACAATGAGGCCCATTCTCATTATCCCTATTTAACATAGTACTGGAAATCCTAGCCAGAGTAATTAGGCAAGAAAAAGAAATAAAAGACATTCAAATTGTAAAGGAAGAAGTAAAATTGTCTCTATTTGTAGGTGACATGCTCTTCTATATATAAAACCCTAAAGACTCCACCAAAAAACTGTTAGAACTAATAAACAAATTCAGTATAGTTGCAGGATGCAGAATCAACATACAAAAATCAGTTGCATGTGGAATATAAACAAACACGTGGACAAAGAAAACAGTTCAGTGGTTACCGGGGAAGGGGGCTTGGGGGTGGGCACAGGGGGAGAATGGGAGCACTTGTGTGGTAACAGACAATGATGTAAACTATTATGAATCTCAGGTAAATTAAAAAAAAATCAGCTGCAGTCCTATATACTAACGATGAACTATCTGAAAAAGAAAACAAACTGACTTACAATAGCGTCAAAAAGAATAAAATACATAGAAGTAAATTTACCCAAGGAGGTGAAAGACCTGTACACTGCAAACTATAAGACTATGATGAAGGAAACTAAAGACATAAATAAATGAAAAGCAATCCCAGGGGGCTGGCCCGTAGCCAAGTGGTTAAAGTTCTACGCGCTCTGTTTCAGTGGCCTGGGGTTCGTGGGTTCGGATCCCGGCTGCAGACCTACTCCACTCATCAGTCATGCTGTGGAGGCCTCTCACATACAAAGTGGAGGAAGATTGACACAGGTGTTAGCTCAGGGCTAATCTTCCTCAGAAAAAAAAAAAGAAAGGGAAAAACTATCATGTACTCATGGATTGGAAGAATTAATATTCTTAAAATGTCTGTTCTACTCAAAGATATCTTCAGATTTAATGCAATCTTTATCAAAATGCCCCTGGCATTTTTTCTCAGAAATAGAATAAACAATCCTAAAATTTGTATGCAACCAGAAGAGACCCCAAATAGCCAAAGTAATCTTGAGAAAGAAGAACAAAGGTAGAGGTATCACACTTCCTGATTTCAAACTATATTATGAAGCTGTCAAAATGGTGTAGTACTGGCATAAAAACAGACATGGAGACAAATGGAACAGAATTGAGAGCCCAGAAATAAACCCAGGAATACACAGTCAGCTAATATTTGACAAGGATGCCAAGAAGATTCAATGGGGAAAGGATAGTCTCTTCAATAAATGGTGTTGGGAAAACTGGATGTTTACATGCAAAAGAATGAAATTGGACTCCTATTTTACGCCATTCACAAAAATTAACTTGAGATGTATTAAGAATTTAAATGTAGCACTTGAAATTGTAAAACTCCTAGAAGAAAACAGGGAAAAAGCTCCCTGGCATTGGACTTGGTAATGACATTTTGGAAATGGCACCAAAAGCCCAAGCAACAGAAGCAAAAATCAAGTGGAACTACACCAAATTAAAAAGTTTCTGCACAGCAAAAGGAGCAATCAATGAAATGAAAAGGCAACCTATGGAATAGGAGAAAGTATTTGAAAACCACACATCTGATAAGGTTGTCTGACATATCCAAAATATATAAAGAACTCCAATAACTCAATAGCAAAAATCCAAATAACTCAGTTTAAAAATGGGCAACATACAGGTGGCCAATTGGTATATGAAAAGGTGCTCAACATCACTAAGCATCAGGGAAATGGAAATCAAGACTACAGTGAGCTATCACCTCACACTCATTAGAATGGCTATTACCACAAAAACAAGAGATAAGTCTTGGCAAGGCTGTGGAGAAAAGGAAACGCTTGTGCACTGTTGATAGACATGTAAATTTGTACAGTTATTATGGAAAACAGTATGGAGTTTCCTCAAAAGATTAAAAGTAGAACTACCATATGATCCAGTAATCCCACTTCTGGATATATATCCAAAGGCAATGAAATCACTGTCTTGAAGAGATTCTGCATCCCCAAGTTCATTGCAGCATTATTCACAATAGCCAAGACACGGAAACCACCTAAGTGTTCATTGATAGATGAATGGATAAAGAAAATGTGGCATATGTATATGATGGAATATAATTCAGCCTTAAAAAAGAAGGAAATTCTGTTATTTGTGACAACATGGATGGACGTTGAGGGCATTATGCTAAGTAAAACATATGTGACAGAGAAAGATGAATATTATAGAATCTCACATGTGGAATCTAAAAAAGTCAAACACATAGAAACAGAGAGTAGATTGGTGATTCCCAAGGGGCTGGGAGGTGGGGATAATGGGAAGAAGTTGGTCAAAGGGTACAAACTTTCAGTTATAAGATGAGTAAGTTCTGGGGATCTAATGTACAGCACGGTGACTGTAGTTAACAATACTATACTATATACTTGAAAGTTGCGAAGAGAGTAAATCTTAAATGTTCTCACTGCCACCACAACAAAAAAGGGTAACTATGCAAGGTGATGGATGTGTTAACCTCCTTGCCGTAATCATTTTGCAATATATGTGCTTATCAGATCATCACATTGTACACCTTAAATCTACGCAATGCTATATGTCATTATATCTCAATAAAGGTGAAAAAAAGAGAAATGTCAGTCAAGCCATCTTAAGGAAAGACGTCTCATCAAATCCAAATAATAAATGTACCAAAGTGCCATTTTCATCATGCCTATGTGGACAAGGCTGCTGGGTTATGACATGTGAAATCATGGTGCTTCCAGCCTGTGAGCACAGGACTTTAAGGATGTCTAGGATTTGGAGAACTGCTGGAAGATAGGGGGCATTTCTGGTGAGGGAAACTGCCCAAGTGAAAGGATTCATTCTGTTAATTTAGTGGCTTATTCAAATATCATTTATAAAGCTTCTGTATTGTGCCCATTATGTACCAGGCCTGAAGATGTAGACGTAAATACAGCACAGGTCTTAATTTCAAGCAGCCCATAACCTAGTGGGACAGATAGACAACCAACACATAATGAAAGCACGTGTGATGGGTGCTGCAGCTAGGCCATGAATGAGGTCCCGTGTGAAGAAAGAGAAGGTCACGGCTCTGCTGAGGTGTATCACAGCTGGCTCCGATGAGCTGTGTCATCTTTCCTTCATTTCACACATTTTCATCAGGTCTCTACTGAGGGCAGGTACTGTGCTAAGTGGTGGGGATATGATGACGGGGAAGATGGACGTGGAAATACGCAGGGTCCCTGCCCCAAGAGAGCTTCTGGTTGGCTTCAAGCAACAGAGATCACGTGTGAGGAAAAGTGCAAGAGAGTGGTCGTATGCCCTGTGGGAGAGAGAGGGAAGGACATGACAGGCATTTGCAGAAATTTGATGTGGGCCGGGGTTGACAAACGTGTGGCAGGAGCCACTCCTCACTCCTGCAGTCAGGGCCAACATTGCTAATTTAACAGGGGACTCTTGCTGTCTGAGCCTGGAATTATTTCTATTTATTACCATCTGCCCAGGTTAAAACCTGATTTCCAGCCGGCATGCAGTCAGTGCCCCAGAACTCACCCGGCACTGGAAGACTGATTCACACTGTCCAAGTTCACAAGAGGTTCCAGTGTATAAACTGAAAGCCCTCTTGCTAACACACAGTGAGAGACATAAACAAATCTGCTCATGTCTGACCAGGAAAATCTACCTACACAGAAGACATGAACACCAGAGCAGCAGGCAGTGAGCAGGAATGTGCAGCAGGAGGAGTAGTGTAACTTGTTTGAACGACTCTACAATTTGGGGACAACTATGACTAGGTTTCTTTTATGTTCAATTAATTGCTCAAGCACCTAATGCCTTATTTGCGTAAACTCTTGGTATCACTCCCCTTAGAGTCTTGCCCTCTCCCCAGAGCATGCCAGAAACCTGGAGGCTTACACAATCCAACAGACATACAGTCCAAAAAGGGGACTCAGTCTGGCTTTGCCATTCAAATGAGTCTGGAACTGGGGTCTGATAAATCTGCTACTGTCAATGCCTGTCATGCAACTCACGCTCACAGAGTTGTACAGATCATCCACACTGCAGAGCCTGCACAGCCAAGGAGATGGGTAAGCCAAAGCTTACTCTGGT
Organism: Equus caballus; assembly: GCF_041296265.1. NCBI lineage: Eukaryota > Metazoa > Chordata > Mammalia > Perissodactyla > Equidae > Equus > Equus caballus. The sequence continues at coordinate 64,844,425 of NC_091690.1, forward strand.
GCCCCCAAGCTGTGCACTCAGGGAAGAGGACGTCTTCTTTTTTAAGTTTGCACAAAGGCACTATGTAGATAGCTATGGCCTTGTGGGTCACCACTGACAACTGGTCCTACTTAGAAGAACGGACCTGCAGGTGCAGCTGCTCCTATTTGCTGAGACCTCATGTGCATTGTGGGAAGACGATCTCCTCCCTCAGAACCGGGGCCCAGGAGCACTGGGTCAGGACTGGTTCTGGAACCATTACCTCCAGACCCAGCAGCACCAGTGCTCTCCCTCCTCTCATTCAAGAATCTACTTGGCCATCAGCTTTTTTAAAACCCTTTCCCTGAACTATGGGTGTCATGGACTGAATGTTTGTGTTCCCCTAAAATTCATATGTTGAAACCCACATCCTCAGTGTGGTGGTATTTAGAGATGGGGCTTTTGGGAGGTTATTAGGTCATGAGGGTGGAGCTCTTACACATGGGATTAGTGCCCTTATAAGAAGAGGCCAGAGAGCTTGCTCAGTCTCTTTCTGCCACGTGAGGACACAGAAAGAGGACACCCAGGACTGGGTACCTGGGCAAAGTGGTTTAGTTTGTGCACTCTGTTTTGGTGGCCTGGGGTTCACCAATCTGGATCCTGGGTCCAGACCTACACACTGCCCATCAAGCCATGCTGTGGTGGTGTCCCACAAAGAAAAGCTAGAATGACTTACAACTAGGATATGCAACTATGTACTGGGACTTTGGGGAGAAAAAAAAAAAGAGGAAGCTTGGCAACAGATGTTAGCTCAGGGTCAATCTTCCTCACCAAAAAAAAGCACTGAAAAAAAAAAAAAAGAAAGAAGATAGTCATCTGTAAACCAGGAAGAGGGCCATCACCAAGAACCCAACCATGCTGGCACCATGATCTTGAACTTTCAGCCTCCATAACTGTAACAAATAAATGTCTGTTGTTTAAGTCACCCAGTCTATGATAATGGTTATAGGAGCCTGAGCTGACGAAGACAACGGGGCTTCTCATTTTTAAGGCTCCCTCAGTGTTCACAGTTTATTTCCTTTTCCTGCCTATCCTAGTCTAGCTGGCAGTTCCTACCTTCTGGTAGGGGCCACTGTGGGTGAGGCCTGGCTACATTAGTTAGGTGGTCCGAATGTTGAGGGGCATCTCTGGAGTCACTGGAGTCAGAACCCAATGTTAATTCCTGCATTTCCCTTTCAGTTGTGCGCCCTTGGGTAGATTTCTAAACCAGAGCCTCAGTTTTCTCTTCTGTCAAATGGCTATAATGATATCACATAGGGTAGTAGCTGCGTTAGATGTCGTATCTAGAGACCCACGCATTATACAAAGACCCTTTTAAAAAGGTAACTATTATTGTTACCATTATTGCCTAAAGAGTCCTCAGCAGAGAGCAGGGAAAACGTCTCCGACTTGCCGGTCCTTTCTCTTCCCTGCACCCAGTGAGGAAGGGCTCCGGACGCCCCGGGCTTCCCATCTCAGGATTTAAAAGGTCCTTGGAAGCTCTGGGGCTGAAAACGCCCCATCCCTCCACAATGACTCGGAATCCGTGACTAACTGGCCCCCTTGCGTGAGCTGGTTCGGAAAGCAACGGCGGAGGGAGCGTTTACCTCGGATGACAAAACCCAGCCCCGCACCAGGGACCCGCAGCAGCGGCGGGGCGGGAGGGACCAGCTTCCGCGGGTCTGCTCCATCTCCCGGCGGGGAGCAGGCCTCCCTCTGCGGGGCCCACGGTGGGTGGTCAGCTTTGTGCCCAGGGAGTCCTAGGACACCAGAGTTCTGGGTGCAGAGCGCTGCTCCGAATCCGATCTCTTCATCAATTCTGCCCAAAACGACAGTATTTCAATGAGTGGCAGGGGATAAAGCGGCTCACAGAAACTTGGGGCACATTTGAACAGTAGCCCAGAGCTGGGATGGAATCTGAATCACCTTGGCACAGGCCCGGGTCGTGGGTTGCTGCCAGAACATTGTAAGAGAAGCCATTCTGTCCACACAATGGTGAGGAAACAGGAAGCCTGCAGCATGCCTTTGATTCCTGTCCTCTCCCTGAGCAGGGCTACAATTCAGCGGGCAGGGCTTGCCTGGGCTTCTGTGTGTTTCCACATACCCGACCGCTGAGGGCAAGTCGGAGAACAGTGGAAGGTGGGGAAAGCGTCACAGTTACAACAGCCACCCTGGGCCTGGAATTGCGGCCCTGCCCTGGGCTGGAGCCGGGTTGACCTGCACTCAATTCCGCTCTTGCCTTCTCCTGGCCATGTCATTGGCAGAGTTATCAAATCATTCGAAGTGTCTCTTTTTCTTATCTGGAGAGTGGAAATAAAAATATTCGTTGCTTTTCAGGATTGCCGTGGGGATTAGAAACCATGTACAGTATAGAGCTGCTGGCAAAGGGCCAGCACACAGCAGGTTCCCAGGCAATGGTGCGTATGTCATTTCTGACACTTGGGTGTCACCAAATCTGCCACTCGCAAGCACTGGGTAAGTCAGTCCCTCGACCATTTTTGAGTATCAGCGTTCTCATCTATAAAATGAGGAGGCTGGTGTCTCCACATGGTCGTTGTGAGAAGAACTGAAAATAAACAGCCTTCAGCATAATGTCTGCCATGTGCAAGGCATTAGTACTATTAGTAGAATCTGAAAATCACATGCTCAGAGAATGCCATCCCCTCTCTAGCTGTGGATTTATTTCTATTTCATTAGAGTCTAAGGAAGATCAAAGTCCTGTTGGCCACTCAATGGTTTCTAGTTCTAAGCTGATATTGTAGCTGACTTTTAGGTCAGTTTGATATCATTTCTTCTGAGTGAAATTTTCATTTCCTTTTGGCTAAGGTAAAAGTTTCAAGCCTGAAAGCAAATCATGGATTTACCCTGGAGCGCAGAATGGTCCTCAGTCCTGGATGATCTTCAGAATCGCCTGGGGTGAGGGGAGGCCTTGAAAAACAGCCACAACTCCACCAACATCCCCTGAAGTGGCTGGTGCCGCAGGGCCAGGGTGGGAGCCCAGTTTGAAAACCACCACTCTGTGCCACGTACTTTGGACAGATGCTGGAGGACTGGCTATGCTCCATTACCTGCTTGCTCCTCAGCCTCTGTTAACAACCTTCTTGTTTTTCTATTTTCTTTATTCACGTAGTTGACAAAATGTACAGCTGGAGCATGTAAAAGGTGGGGCTAATCTTGACATTGCCCAAAATTATAGCATCGCGTTTAATGGGGGAGAGGAAAAAGTTCTTCTCTAAACACCAAAAAAGAATTTAAATACTTATACTCTATGTGGCAGCAAGTGGAAAATATCAGCCCTTTTGGCCAATAAAAGTGTTTGGCGTTGGGGCCAGCCTGGTGGTGCAGTGGTTAAGTTCACATGCTCTGCTTCATTGGCCTGGGGTTTGCCGGTTTGGATCCCGGGCTGGGACCTACACACCACTCACTAAGCCATGCTGTGGCAGCATCCCATATACAAAGTAGAGGAAGATGGGCACAGATGTTAGCCTAGAGACAATCTTCCTGAAACAAAAAGAGGAAGAATGGCAATGGATATTAGCTCAGGGCCAATCTTCCTGAAAAAGAAAAAAAGTTTGGTGTTATAGTTAAAAAACCTATTTTAAGGGCTGGCCCCGGTGACCTAGGTGTTAAGTTCAGCACACCGATTTTGTTTCCCGGGCAAGGACCTACACCACTTATCTGTTAGTGGCCATGCTGTAGTCGCAGCTCACATATAAAAAGAGAAAGATAGGCAGTGGATGTTAGCTCAGGGCAAATCTTCCTCAGCGAACAACAACAAAAAAAACCCAAAACCCTATTTTGAGAGGAAATCTGGAAATGTGAATTACAGCCTTAGCCTTGCCAAAATGGGCAGGTTGCTTAAACCTCCCTGAATCTCAGTTTTTTCCTCTGTGAAATGAATATGGTTAATGAATATGGTGATGACATTACTTGTCCTGCTTACTTCACTATGCTGTAGTGAGGAGCAAGAAGTCAAAGGATTGGCAGTGTTTTATAGAAAGCAAAGCACAGAACAGTGTAAAGAATCATGAGTTCTGTGTCTGCCCCTAACTTGCCTTGTGACCTTGGAGAAATTTTTATTTTAGTCCCTTAGTTTCCCCACCTGCAGAGTGAGACCTATAATGCCTAATGCCAACCTCACTGGGATGTTGTAGGGACAAGTAGAGGGTGTTTGTGAAAGCACTTGAAAAAGCTGGAAATCTGTATTAAATCACAGCAGTATTATAGTCTCCATTTCACAGATGATGAAACGGAGTTAGTGTGAGGTGGTATCCCAGTGAACATTAGGGGCAGAGCTGGGGGTCTCGGGTCAGGCCTTGTGGGCTCAGCATCTCTGCTTCCAGTGGACATCCCCCAGGCTCTGCTTAACAAGTCTAGCTTCTGTTTTCTCTCAGTTGCTAATCTTCCTGAGGTGGAGGCAGGCCCAGACTCACTCTTTGGGTGAGGCCAGGAAGAATAGCACCATTTATATCTCTGCTCAGATGATCAGAAAATCCTTTTATCTTGCATCACTGAAAAGCATCTCAGATCGAAACTTGGGGAATCCAAAGGCCTACAGATCCATCTAGTGGTGACACACGCAAATGACTCCATCATGCTTGTCAATAGCTTCATTGGCACAGAGGTAATCGGAATGGATTTGTTTTCTTCCTTTCTTAAATTTGTGTCTACCCTAGCAACCACCAAACGGAGATTGATGTAACTGTCCACCTTCGCTGCTTGTAAACCGGACAGTGGAGTGATGCTGTACGAAAACTGGAAATCTCTACGGACCTGAACTGCTACAAAGTCATGGTTTCCACTCTTAGCTTCTGGCTAGCAGTTAGATGTGTCCATGTGCCCATCAAACTTCCCCTGGGTGATTCTCCATGCTTTTTATCCTTCTGTGGTTTGATACAGATGGGCATGGCAGTCTTGGAATTCATGTGTTGTAGGTAGAGCCGCAGAACGGAAGGAATCCAGGTCTCCAAGTCATCATTTAGAGGACTGCACCAGTCAGTGAAGAAAACCTCTTTTGAAATTTACATGAGCAAGAAATAAACCTCTCTCATGTTTGAACCATTACATGTTTGTTTGTTGCAGAAGTTAGAGTTACTTTAACTGATGCAGGTGTGCGTGCTAGTTGCAGCTCATCAGATCAACAATGGGAATTAGAGACAGATTGACCATGAAGCCAATGAAGCTCCCTCCTTAGGGCTCCTCACTTGCACAGGCCCCTTCCAAGGCCCAGGGGGTGTGTGCATGGTCCCCTGGCAGTGTGTTCATATGGTTATCTTTTATAAAATTTGCAAAAGTGAGACACTTTTAGGTGCACGCAATTGGTTAGGATGGTAGTCTCTCGCCTCTTCAATCTCTCCTGAATTACACTCTATTTTGTGTTGGATTCTACTGTTGGAGAGGCTGTGGGAATGTTTGGGATCCAGATAATGGGAAGTTGAGTGGAGGCACATTTAGTCTGAGTTTAGTCAATGTATTTATGTGGTTTTCTATTTCTTCCATGGAGACTCAAGCTATTGCCAGCTGTTCAGTGTAGGAGTGGTTTCCAGGAATACTCACAAGCTCAGTGTGCAGCTGTTAGAGAAGGTGCATTATCAGAGGGCGTCCTGCAACAGAATTTGTACTAAAGTGCTGGGTCCAGGAAAAATGTGAGCAGTAGAGGAGAAACAGGTTTGAAATGCATGTGATCAGAAGGCGGGCTGTAGAAACTTGTTCTAATCCATTAGACGTCTAAAATTATAAGCAGAGTGTATAGTTCTCATTGATGCTTTGTCAAAACTGAATTTCTCTCCTGTCAGAATTATACTTGGTAATTTTTAAAAAGCATACATAATTCTAAATACACTTTAGATTTCTCCTCCTTTTTGATGGGAATAGCAGAATTGGTAAAGCTTTAATACAGCATTTAAACTGTGTTTCCAAAAGATGTTTTGGAACATGTTAATAAAGGAGAAATTACAGACTTCTGATTTGACCTTTTTTAAAAAAAAAAAACAGCAAAAGTTTATTGTCTCATAGTTCCTGAGGCTAGAAGTCCAAGATCAAGGTGTCAGCAGGGTTGATTTCTTCTGAGGGCAATGACGGAGACTCCTCTATACCTCTCCCCAGCTTCTGGTGGTTTGCTAACAATCTTTGGCATCCCTTGGCTTGTAGATGCACCATCTTGACTCCTGCCTTCATCATGACTTGGAGTTCTGCCAGTGTGTGTGTCTGCTTTTGTGCTGATTTGACTTTATTTTACAACTTTAAATTTAATTTTATATTTAAATTTGGTTGTTTTCAATGAACTGAGAGAGAATAGAGATAAAAGTAATAGATTGTCAAGCAAAAGCAATAAATGAGGAAACTAGTAAAAATATTGTGACTTCAAGAAGTGAATTGAAACAAAATTTTTTTCAGATCATACCCAAAGCAGTTTTTTCTTTTTTTTTGAGGAAGATTAGCCCTGAGCTAACATCTGCTGCCAATCCTCCTCTTTTTGCTGAGGAAGACTGGCCTTGAACTAACATCGGTGCCCATCTTTCTCTATGTTATATGTGGGATGCCTGCCACAGCATGGGCTGACAAGCCGTGCATACGTCCACACCCGGGATCTGAACTGGCAAACCCAGGGCCGCCGAAACGGAATGTATGAACTTAACCACTATGCTGCCAGGTCAGCCCCCTCAAAGTGGTTTTAAGCCAGTGAATGTGGTGATTTGTTACGGCAGCAACAGAAAACTAATATACAGCCAAAGAGGATGGGGCCAGCAGTCTGTGCTTGAACAAGCCTTCCAGGTGGCTCTGATGCACCTTGAGTTTGTGAACCACTGCATGTCCTTACCTGCCTCACCACATTGCACTTGTAGGTTTCTGTGCCTGTCTCTGGATTGCTCGAGAATAGGGACTGCGACTTCATTCTATATCAGTGCCCCGTTCCTGCCCACCACTGTCTTCTTGTACACTGACTGGTACAAGGATGAAGCTTGTCTTTACTCTCTGCTACTGCTGCTGGCTGCCTAGCTGTGTGGCCCCGCTTAGTGAAGTTAGGACCTTTGTTGGACCAACTGGCCTCACCTCTGCTGCCCTACTGGGCTGTTATTTGGGTTCTAGTGACAGGTGGTGTGGGAGGCTCTCCATTGTCACTGAGCTCCTCTACAGTCACTGTCTGTTAGGAAATCCCCTCTGTGGTGCCATGCTGGGGTTTTGTGTCACAGTCACTTTCATGACCATTTCTTCTGGTCTTGGGGCTAAGTAAACAAAGGGTCTTTGCACCATAACCTTTTAAAATTCCCCACAGAATTGGCTTCAACTTTTATTTTCTACAAACTTGTCCAGCAGGGCCCATTCAGGGATGGCCAAGTAGATTTAGGGCCACCATTCCGTAGCAGAGCTTTCAAATCAAAGAATGTGCAGACATCGTCGCTGGACTGCCTGCCTCTACCACGTGATGGTTCTTGCTACTTGAGCAAGTTACTTAACTTCTCTGTTTTGGTTCTCTCTACTGGAAAAGATAGATAATAATATCTACCTCATAGTTTGTTATGAGTGATTAAATGAGAGACTATGCTCAGATGGTGCTTGGCACCTAGTAAGTGATCATGACTAATAATTGAATCAGCAGTTCAGTTTTTTAGCAGAAGGGGAGTCCTTTCCTCATTACAATAATGCCTCCCCTCACAATCTCATCTTCTACAGCACAGGCAGTTGGAAGCCGGGGAAGGGGAGAGGGAGCCTTTTCACTCAACAAATGTTTGTTGAGTGACTTCTCCATTTGCCAGGCTCTGTGCTGAGCACTGGGGTTGCAATGGTGAGCAACATGCACATGGTCACTTCCTCCCTAGAGCTTACGGTCTAGTGGGAACACACGTTTTAACAATAAATCACACAATAAGTGTATGACGTGGGCTGTGATAAGTGTTATGAAGGTAGAGCATGTGTTGTGTGAGAGTGTGTGAAAGGAACACCAGGCTGAACCAGTCTGAGAAGATGCACCTGTCTGCTGCCCAGGAGGGCCTGGCTCATCAGAGGCCTATTTGCTTGGGTGGGGGGGAGGTTCTGAGGAGTCTTCTAAAAAAGACTTTCCCGTGAGGTGAAAAGGGGCCAGCTTGGATAAACTAAACCCAACCAGGAGGTCTTGGTAGCAGGTTGGGGGCAAATTTGAATGCAGTGTAGTGTCTGCTTTTTTGGTTTGTTTCCGCATCTGGTCCCTGCTGGTTCTGGTCTGAGATTTCAGAAAGTGGAGAAGGGGGTGGGATGAGGAGAGACACTGTGGCCCCCACATGGTAGCTGTCTGGCTTGGCTCCTGAGCACAGGGGAGACATGCTCTGGGAATTCTTAGAAAGCCTCTGTAGTTATTTTGCAGAAGTTAAGGTTCTTCATACACAAGTGGAGGCAGGAAAGAGTGGAAATTGGATTTTGAGTGTTACTGTGACCCCAGTCTCACTCGTAGGTAGAATTTGAAGCTTGGGGCAATGTGGGACCCATACGCATTTCAAGTATATTCTTCCATTGCCCACAGCAATTGTAGACTCTGGGTTGTATCACAATATACCAGACACAGGGTTGGCATTAACATTATGTGACACGACTTGTGCCTTGCTCACGATTTGGAAGGGGATACGTAGAACTCCAGTGCAAGCCTGACCTCGACCAAGCATTGTGTTAGAGGATCCAGGTCCCCAGTGACTTCACAGTTTTGCAACATTGGGAGGAGGAATCGAGATCTATAATACCGATATCATTCTGTCATGGTAGGAAAGACTCAACAAAAATTACTTTTATATACTTGGACCTAAACTGATTAAGAAATGAATCACTGTGGCCATCTGCTCATCAAAAACGAGGGCAGAGGACACTTGGCATGTCTTTTTTCTTGGCCCCGGGAGGTAATCTCCATGTGGTTTTGACAGAAACAATTCCATTCTGGAATCTACTTCATTGAGTTTTTAATCCCCTAATTAAAGCACTCTTCTGGATTATCCAAACACATGTTCTGGGACGAAATAGTTTACAAGATTTTCCTTTAATGAATCCCACTGAGATCTAACAGAAGCCTAATTACTCTCCTTAATTGGTATATTCTACATGAGGAGGCTCAAGCCAACTGTTGATACTAGAGTGTCTTCACTCTGCTAAGAGCTTCAGCCCCTGGATTTTGGCAGTTATTATTTACCCAGACAGGTGGTGGCTGGGCCTATCATCCCAATGACTTGTGCACCTAGAAGAAGAGGACAAATGCATGCTCAACTCAAGAATATAATTCTAGCTCCAGAAAGTGGCTTTATGAATTAAACAAATTTTGCTTCCAATTTTGTAGCCACCACGATATAACTCTGGGTCACTTATTCAAAGCTCCGTTTGCATAAGAGTGTGACATCAGCGGGATATGTTAGGCTGCCTCTCATAGTTGGTTTGTACACCCTATTCGTTGTCTCAGGCCCAGTTCCTACACTGGCCCTCTGTCAAGTCATCTTTGACCCACACTACAAGGGGTAATGTGGTGTCAGGGAAAGACTGTGGGTTTTGATGTGATACTTAAATATGTATCCCATTTCCACTAACAGTTAGCTTTGTGATGTAGCGCATGTTCCTTAATTTTTCTAACTTCAGTCTCCTGAGTTATACAGAAGAGATAAAATATACTCAGCAGTGTTATTGTGGCGATAAAATCTGATATGCTAGAGAATACAAATTAAGCAGAAAATGTCATCATTTCTTCATCTGTGCTCTTCTAGGCATGTGACTTACCTCTACCTAACATTTACTTCATTCTGCCTGCTATTACGGTCAGTTTTCAAGTTAGCATGTGTAGGCTGGGTTCTGGTAACAAAAAGACCCATGCGTGTAATGATTCAACACAGTCCAGAGGTCCAGGGAGGAGGATCTGTTCTATGCAAGAGAAGAAGATGTTGCTGAAAAAATTTGGATTATAAGGAGCATAGAGATTTCTTCATTAAATAAAGGGACATTAAGCAAAAGCAGATTAAGGGTGTTATTTTCTTACTCAAGACTTTTCTTTCAGATGCTCTCAAGGTAGCTACCCTCATCTTGGAAGAGAGAGCGAGAGAAGCATGAGGACTAGCAAGAAAAGAAATAAAACGGACTTCAGAACTGTATCGAGGATTAAGTTGTGGTCACTAGCAAATAAAAATGACTGAAAGGAGATCATATCCAGCCCCATGGGTGTTTACCTGTCTCTTTTGCTAGAATGCAAGTTCTTAAGGAGTAGGGATTTTGCTTAATATTCTATGCATTTCCTTTTATAGTGCCTGGCATGTTATAAATGCTGAATTGAAGTTAATCGAGCCTCTTGTATCCTTAGAGTGAGGCACATATCAATACTGGAGATTTCTATGCCAGCAGGGAGGGGTGGCTACGAGGGCCTCCAGGCTAGAAACGCATCAAGGTGGAATCCCAGAGCTACTGCAACCAAGGAGGATGCAACGTTTCTGTCATGTGGCTGTGGAAATTATTTTGCTAGTTATGTATTCACATGTTTCTTTAAGGAGGGCAGGTAATATTAAATGGCAGGTTTTTTGTTCCTTTCAGTGACTTGATGACTTTGGTTCTATAGTTTTGGATGTAGAGGGAGGAAAATATGGAGCTCCTAGGATAGGGGATGAGATGAGGACAACTGCCAGGGTGAGGCAAGGGACAAAGAAAGGGGAAGGGAGAAGTTTAGACAAGAGAGGCTAGGAGACCGTGGGGTCTGTGGATCACCTAGGCTGTGGTGCAGAGCCTGAAGGAAGGGGTGAGAGGCCCCACCAACCATTCCACTGGAAGCTGCTTCTGTGCTTGCTGTGCAGCTCCCCCTCCCCTCTGCTGAAATCTTTAGCCGAGGCAGCCGCTCACATAGGCACATGTGAGGGGAGGTGTCCTTGTAAGCTCAAAAAGGAGGAAACCTTCTCATCTGGGAAAAACACAGAGGTGTAAAGCACAGAGAAATGTGGAAAAGCAGGGGCCGAGAATACAGAGGAGACTAGCAGCTAAAGCCCCACTTCTCTCCCCAGCATTGAGGGCTTCATGCTTTCACAGTACTTGGCATTGAGCTCATTGCCCCTAGATCTCCAAGGGCTGGTGGCCCCTGCTGGTGTCTCTCTCTCTGAGGAGAAGGTGTCCAGGATTTGAATCTCTGACCAGGTGCTTGCTGTGACTGTACTCACTCCTGTGTCCCAGAGGTGAAGGGACAGGCTTAGTTGCTACATGAGCTGTAGTCCCTAAGTTCCTTTGTGAGTCCTACCCTGGTTGGGTCAAACTACCTATGAGTGTGGAGGCCTCCTTTTGCACAGACTGGAGGCAGGTCTGAACAACCTGCCCTGGGCCCCTCTCCTTCTTGCCCCTCCTATGTTGCCGTCTTTGAAGAAACTGAGCCGTCTCAGGCACCAGGCCCCTCATATCCAGCTACCTGGGAAAGTGGTAGAGACAGAGACAGAGATAGCCCTTGAGAGATAGAGAGAAAGAGACCTTGGGGCTGAGGAGAGAGGGAGAATTCAAAACGTAAAGAGCTATGGAAGAGGCCAAGAAAAGACTCACCCAGTCCCACCAGACACTGTCTTCTCTCTTCATGGCCTGTTTATGTCCTGAAGTCTCCATTTTGCTTTTGTCCCCATTTGGGGGTTCTTCCACGTCTTGGGGAGTGTGACAGACAGGGGTTGAGGACAGAGAGAAAGCCTAGATCTACAGTGCCAATATGTTAACAATTGTGCCGTGTTTCTACCCAGTGAGGCTGAGGGTCTTCTTAGCTTGGACCCTCATTGGAAAATAACTCTTTCCATTAAAAAGAGCAAAGTTCACTGCCCCTCCCAAGGCTGCAGTGTGCTCACAACACAGAGTTCTCAGAGTAGAGAGGGTGAGAAGGCTGCGGTGACCCGGTCCTCAGGTTTCTCAGGGCCCTTTGCCTCCCTCTGTCACAGAACTTACCACTCTGAATTGCAGTTTCTCTGTGTACATGGCTGTCTCCACCACTAGGTTGTGAGCTCCTCAAAGACAGGTCTGTGCTTTATTCATCTTTCTACCCCTCCCTGGCAACTTGCACATGATAGGTCTGCAAGGTTTTGTGGAATGGACTCCCATTTTACTGGGTGTGTCAGGAGACACAGAGAAAGCAGAGTGGAGAGGAAAGCAGAGTCAGAATCAGCAGAAACCAGCAATCAGCAGGGGCATATAAAACAAGACAAAATGGGCAATGGAGGGTGTGACAGAGAGTGGCTGGCACTTTAGTGACTCGAGTCCAGGACTCACCCCAGAATACTGGATGCCAGTATTCTCCAGAGCTTGTTGCAGGAGGGGAGGGAGTCATCACATGTGGCCACGTTTCTCAGCTTCAGCTCACGGACAGGGAGCGTCTGAACTTATCTTGAGCAGGTCCTCTGTGCCTGCTGCTGAACCGGGTGGGGAAAATCAGCATCATCATTTGTTGGCTTCTCACTCGGTGTCAGGCTCTAGTCTTGGCACTCTGGCATTGCTAGTCCTTACAGCAACTTTACAGTGAGGTATTATTATCCCCACTTTGTAGATGACTCAACTGGCCTCAGAGTGTGGAACTTGTCCAAGGACACACAGCTAAGAGGAGGCAGACTTGAGACTCAAATTCAGACTATTTTATTATGCATGATACATATACTTGTATGTGTTATCCATGCATTTATTTTACATGCACCATGTGTTACATATAATACATACACAAAATATTGTGCTAAGCGCTGGGGTTACAACAACCAGCAAGACACTGTCCCTATCCTTACAGAGCTCACAGCCTAGATGGGGATCCAGACAAGGAAACAGCAGCTGAACACACAGGGGCCGAGGATGCAGGCAGCGGATTAAGGCAGGTTGCCAGACAGGTTTGAAGGAAGGTCAAAGGGGTCTGGAATTGAGGGCAATGACAAGAGAGTGATTTAAGTCAAGAACCTTGGGATAGAAGCTTTCATTTTTCTCAACCTTAATTTTTTTTCATTTAAAAACAGGCAAAATAATGTCCCCTTCTTGTCCTGTTGTGAGGACCCAATTTGATCTGAAATGATACCTGAAAGAACTCTTTATTCAGGCAGCTTATGCAGTTTTGGTGCCTATGATGTTCTAGGACCTATGCTAGGTGCTGGGGACACTTTGGGAGCAAAGCAGGTGTGGTCCTACGTTGCCTTCTTGCAGTTGTCAGCCTATGGGGGCACACACATTTATCCATGATCACAGACATATTTAACTTCAAACTCTAATAAATGCTGTCCATGTTACTTACAACTAAAAAGAGAGAGGAATGCTGAATGTCAGTAACTAGGTTCCGGGTCCAGTTCCAATGTGTGTGGGGGTTCCCCACATCGCCATCGATTCTCGGGCGAGCGTCCTATAGTTCAACTCAATTCTGAACTGTCTACCTGGTGATAATGCCAGATCCCACAGGTTAAGGGTTCAAGACTACAAGAACCGACCCCCACCCCTCCCCACCCCGGGCCCACATTTCAGACACCAGTCACAAGCCCGACTTATTACCTGTACTTCTGACTGACTGGCTATGATTCACAGGTTCCCACAACCCCCTCCTTGGGTTCAATTAATTTGCTAGAATGGCTCACGGAACTGAGAAACATTTTACTTACTAGATTACTGGTTTATTAAAAGGGGTATCTCAGGAAAAGCCAGGTGAAAGAGATAGATGCACAGGGCAAGGTCTGGGGCAAGAGCACGGGGCTTCCATTTCCTCTCCAGGTGCACCGCTCTCCCAGCACCTCCGCAAGTTCACCGGAAGCCCTCCAAACCCTCCCATGTTGGTTTTTTATGGGGCCTTCATTACATAGGTGAAATTGCTAGGGTTTTAGGAGTTCTCTGTCAGAGATGGGGACGAAGACCAAATATATATTTCCTGTTGTAAGTCACAATGTCACAGTCAGGTATTATGACAGGCTAGTGTGAGAGGGAATTAACTGCAAACAGTTGATTTGGGGCCTGTTGAACCACTCTGAGACAGGCAGCTTCTTTTTCTGCAATATCTAGCCTGCAAATGTTTAGCCAAACGGCATTTCAGATGGAACTCACTTTTGAAGTCAGGTAGATTGGAAGTCAAATTCTGGTTCTGCTCTTCACTAGCTGGGTCACGTTGTGTAAGTTACTTAGCCTCTCTGTGTCTTGGTTTCAAGTGATTAAGTTGGAATTATGGAATTAATGATGATGATGATGATGAAGATGAGAACTAACATTTATTGAGGCCTCACTGTATTGCTTGGCAACGTCCTGAGTATATGAACTCATTTAACAAGACTGTTGTGATGATTAAGTGAGCTAATATATTTAAAGCATGTAGCACAGTTTGTGGCACAAAGCAGCAATTTTAAACAGTAGCCAATTCCAGTAATGTACCAAGGGCAGGGGTGTCGGCGGCATGTGCAAGCCATAAAGGGGTGCATTTTCGTGGAGAATTTATAAACAGTAGTGAAGCTGTCTGGAAATTGGTTTGCTTTTTATCATCACCATAAACTAGCAATTCCAAACAATGGCAATTACAAAATGCTTGCGCCTGAAAAAAAGAAATTTGCTGTGGATATTGTGGAGTTTGAATAGTTTCAATATGCACACACATATATGCTTCACCTAGTACGTTTTTGTTACTTATCCTTTATTAAAAATTTTAATTTAGATGGAAGTTAATTTGGAGACCTTCCAGTTATTCAGTCAGCCCCCAACACATGTGGACTCAGCTACACGCGTGAGTTTGCCAAGTAAATTCCTAATGGAATTGTTCCGGCCCATTCTGGGCACAGTTCCCAGTGGTCTACGTATTTCTGCTTTTAAGCAGTAGATTCAAAATAAAAATGGACAGCACAGTGACGGAAAGATGAAGAAACAGAACTTGAGTAACTTCAATTCTGTCCTTTTCTGCAAATCGTTCTTGGAGCATTGTGCCACTCATGCTCTTGGAAGAATTTCTTCTCGTGTTTACTTCTGTCTCTTTTAAAGAAAGGGCAGTTCAAGTAATTATAAAGCCTTAACCCATACTTCCCCTCTTTCAACTTTAATAATTTATTTCAGTTTTTATTTTTATTGTTATGAATATAAATACATAGTGCAAGAAAAGAAAAGGTTCACTGCTGGCGTTCCATGTCTGATTATCCCATTTATTTGTTTTTATTTCAGGATTATTACTGAAAATAAATTTATTTTAAGGAGAAGGGGGATGTTAAAAAATGACCCCCCCCAGTTGTCACATATGGTGGGTATGGACCATTAATGTTAGTCTCCTGGCTATTCCCATTTCCTAGGTCGGTTAAGAGAAGCTTCATTGTCTTGGGTTGCATAAACCTTTCCATAAAATACAATTGCTCTGGGCCTCACTGCTTTGGTTTCCCCTTGGAAGGAAGTGGAGGTGGGGGTGAGCTATGACTCATTGATTTTCCTCTGACCACGGAAGAAATTCTTGAAACTCAGGCAATTCGTGACTGAAGGACAGATCATTTATCCTAGAAGCATCAATCACCGGAGCAGAGGGGCATGATGAAAATACATGAGGGCCTATCAAGCCCTTGCCTGAGGTGCAGGAAGCATGGGTGTTCATTGAATCGAAGAGCTGGAGTGACGGGGACAATTCTCAGGCACACTCCGGTCTAGGCAGCACCTGAACCTGCCTCCTGGACAGAGTCTTTCTGGGAGAGATGATGCTGGTAAGGGAGCACGCACTGCCCCTTCCATATTCATTGCCCGTTAACCATCTTTACTGACAGATTCAAATAGGAGATGGCCGTGCGCTGTGCTGGGGAATCTGTTGTGCAAATTTTATTCCACTTCAGCGTCACTCTCTTCTAGCATATGATGTGCAAACGCTGTGCTAGGAAGGGCTTTCACATATGTTCTTTCAGGAACTTGTGCCGTTCTATAAAGAGATGGCAATATGTGGGGTAAAGAGGCTGGGTTTTGTTGTTACACAAACCTGGGTTCCCATACGAACTCCGCCAATTCCCAGCTGTGTGACCTTGGGCAAGTTACTTAACCTGTCTGAGGCTCCACTTCTTCATCGGTAAAATGGGGATAAGTAATAGCTGCTTCCCTGAGTAGTTGAGAGAGGTAAGGGCAGCAGTGAAAGTCAAGCCCAAGCCCAGCGCCTGACACACAGCAGGCCATCAAATGGCTACTATTTTGTCTCGTTGCAAATGAAGAAGGCCTGGAGAGAGGAATGACTTGGTTAGAGGGTAACAAAACTGGCTCCTCCTACATCAGATATTTATTTATTACTAGGGTGCTCTCTGCTATGGTTCTTCTGCAGGGAGGGGCTGGTAAAGCCACGCTTCCTTTGTTAGGACTCTCTCCCCAGTGGCAGTGCTGGTGGAGGTGACGGAACGACAGACAGACGTAACAACTCTTGTGAGAACCTTGTGGTTAGAGCAAGGGGAGACTACTTCCCAGGAGAAGCAGCTGAGGTACCCCAGGCATGGAAGGAGTGTGGCTGCTGGGTAGACAGAACGATGGGTGAGCACCCAGTGGAGCTATAGCTCTATTCTTAGCCATTCAGAGCTGCTAAGGAGAACATGCATGGCCTGAGAACGCCTGGCTTCCTCCTGAGGCCCCCAGGTGACATGCAGAGTCTATCCAGTATCCATGTTTGTGAAGCTGGCATGAGTGAAGAGGCTTTGGTGCCCTAGGGGTGAAATGCATTATGCAAGATGCGAGGAACTCACGTTCAGAAGACAAGTGGGGAACTCTCAGGCCCTGTGTCTCTAAATTTGGGGTCGGGGTATGGGTGGCAACAGATACTTCCGTGAGAATGCCCTTAATTGCTGCAGTAATGGAAAGGGGCTAAAGCCAGGAGGGGGTTGCGAAATGCTGCCATGGGAAAGGTTCTCCCCCTCCGCCCCGCCGCTTACTTAAATAAACATGTTCAAAATGTACTCTCTGAATCCATGTGGGACATATCCATCCCTTTTTCCCGTAAGTGGCAGGTCACATGACATTGACAAAATATAAGATTATGCAGCCCTGACGTTCTATTCTTTTAGTTACTCTAGGACCTCAAAGGGGGTTTTGGTGCTATTCTCTGACTCACCTGCTTTATTTGTAGTCTCCCTTGCCTATAAACCAGCTGACAGAATCAGGAGCTGCATTTAGACTAGTTTGAGCTCCAGATTACAGAATTAGAGCATTCTGTCTTCTAATTCATTCCTTAATACATGCAGGCTTAGTTAGTGCTTCTTGAATAGATGAATAAGCAGAGATGCTTCCACATTTCAGAGGCACAGTGTTGCAGAAGGAGATTCTGTGACAGAGTTCAGTGTGCAGGGTGGTTACTCAGGTGTGCGCTTCAGATCCACCCCCAGGGAAGAGAGGGACAGGAGCAGGACTGGGCAGACGCCGAAGCTGAGCTGCAGCACAGGCCCAGTGAGAGCCTCAGCCAGCCCACGGGGAGCTCTGGAGCGAGAATGGGCCTTCAGAGGTGTCTGGAGTTGGGCCCGGATGGCCAGGCCTTTACACTGCTGCATCAATCAGTCATCGTGTGTGGGCCACCCCGGGAAGGGCGTGTGACCTTGGGCGAGGCAGCTCTGCAGCAGAGGCGATTCCTGGGGCTGATACCTGAAAGCTGTACAGCTGTACCCTCCCAGCAGTGGGATAACAAGTCCTTTACTGAATCTGAATGTAAACAGAGCACACCATGTCCCCCACACAACGATATTTTATAAAGGATACATTTGACAGTGTGTATGTGTGACCATTAATGTTCATCAGACCGGACAGATGAGACTTCCACGCTGTTTACAGGGTTCAGCTGGGGTGACATAATGGCCTTTGAACACACGGTGGCGCTGCAGTGTCAGTTCTGAGGAGCTTTGCCGCAGCTAGGAAACCTGGGAGAGAGAAAGTAGGACCATCCTGTTCTCTTTATAAAGAAAAATCATAGGAAAGAGGCTGAGATGCTGTTTTAGAGTTGTTTTTTTCCCGACAACTGAAATATTGTAAAGGCGATGTGTGCTCATTATAAAAATAGGCAGTACAGAAAACCATACAGTGAAAAGGTAAAAATTCTCCTTCCATTCCTTCAGTTTCCTAATCCTGAATCTTGGAGAAAACTAGTGTTAAGAGTTTTTTGGGTTTCTTTCCAAACAAGTGTTGGCACATCCCCCTATGGAAGGAAACACAGTGCGGTGCTAAGATTCTAGGCTCTGGAGCCAGCCTGCCTGGTTCCGATGATCACTCTTAGTCCCCACTAGCTTTGTGAGCTTACCCTGGTTATATAACCTCCCTATGCCTCAGTTTTCCTATATGTAAAATGGACTTCCACCCCGTAGGGTTCTTATGAGGATTAAATGAGGTAATATAAGGAAGCACTCCAAGAGCCTGGCATATAGCATTA
Organism: Equus caballus; assembly: GCF_041296265.1. Taxonomy (NCBI): domain Eukaryota; kingdom Metazoa; phylum Chordata; class Mammalia; order Perissodactyla; family Equidae; genus Equus; species Equus caballus. The sequence continues at coordinate 64,862,729 of NC_091690.1, forward strand.
TTTTTATAGAGAATCCCTTAAAAAAATGATAAAGAAGGATATTATAATACTGCTTTGCAGCATGACTTTTCTCACTTACTAAAGAATCTTGCACATCTTTCCACATCAGTAACCATAAATCTACCTCATTGCTTTTGATGCTGCGTGGCGCTGTATGGTATGGATGTACTGTAATTTATTTAACCACTCTCCTATTTATGGGCGTTTAGGTTTTTCCAGTTTTTCACTCCTACAAACAATCCTGCAGTGGCTATCTCTGTGTACTTTAAGTGTTTCTGTAAGGCAAACTCCTACAAATCTCATTTCTGGTATAAGAGAGAGTCCTACCATAGATTTACTGTTTTCTTCTTTTTCAGGGAAAGCATCCGGCAGCTGTGCTCGCCCTGAAGCACATCTCCAGGGGCACATCTTAAATCTGCAGCTGTGCACAGGCTGCTCTGCCATGAATCAAAGGTATCATGGAGCCCATGGGAAGCTCTGGGGAGCAGTTAGGCCGATGGCTGTAAGAAGTCCCTCTGGGAGGCAGGGGGTCTACTTTCTCTACTTTCCGTCCTGCACTTGTCTTCTCCCTGAGAGTCAGCGTTAGGGAGAGCTTTTGGGGTGGCCCTTGGTGGCCCTGACTATGGCCTAGAGATGGGGAAGAGTAATGAGGGTGCAGACCCCAGCCCTCCTGAGGCTCCTTTGCTCTCTAGGGAAGTGGCTCTGAGAGACCTGAGAAAACAGCTGAGCCTGAGGCACCTGGGTGGGGCCCTCTGGTCTGGCTGGAACACAGGAGCTCACGGATTGTTAAGGAACCACTGGTATCTAGAAGAGGGTCTGACACCAGCCACTTTGGTAGGGGCCAGATCTGTCACCACACTCTGGGCACTGCCTCCCCGACTTGCAAACCCTCTGGGGCACATTTCCACCGGTGCTAGAAGCTCCCCAACTCCCAGCCTCTGAAGGACAGACCCTGGACCTGTACCTCTGCCACTGTAAGGATACTCCAGCCCTGAGGAAGTGGAGTAGTTGTGTGAGGAAAAACCTAAGAGCTTTGACCTCCAGGGTCCCAGTGTGACAAGCAGCTCTCTTCACTGAGCTGACACTTGGAGGTGGGCCTCTCCCACTCTCAAAGAGTCCCAATGACTGAGGCAGGAACCACAAGGGCAACAGGAGCAGTGGAAAAGAATCATCTGAGGAACATTCCAGAACTAGCCTTCCACAGTGATTCAGAGCTATGGTGAATGAGAAGCAACTGCAGGAGCATACACATCTAATTTCCAGATCTCTTTTTGCTGAGAGTTGTGAGCAGGTCTGACAGCCACCTTTCCTTCTGACCGAGAAGCCCTTGGACTTGTAGAAAATTGGGCAGGTCCTCGAGAAGGAGACTCTGAAGCTCCATAAGAGCCTACGGGTGTGAAAATAAAAAAGATGCTGGTGTTTGTACCTTGAGTTGGGGGAGTAGACTTTACTAATTCATTCTTCTAAAAACTTGGACCCATTTATACTCCCATAATGCCTATTTCCCTGCATCTTCGACAACAGTGAGTATTATTAAAATTTAATTATTTTGCCAAACTGGTAGGGATGTAAAGTGAAATTCTAATGTTGATTTAATTTATATTTTCTTAAGTATGAGTGTAATTGAGCATATTAAATTCTGATTATTGGACATTAGCATTTCTACTGGGTTGTATGGCTTTTCCTTATTGATTTGTAAAAACTCATTTTACAGTATGGAAATTGGTCCTTTGTCTAGCAAATGGATAGCCAGTATTCTCCTAAGTTTTTGTGTTCTTCTGTTTTCTTGTGCAGAAGTATAAATATTTCATTTCGTTGGATTTAACAGTCTTTTAGTGCTTCCGGAATTTATGTCATGCTTAGAAAAGTGTTTCCTCACCCCAAGATTATAAAAATATTACCCCATTCTTTTCTGTTACTTCTATGATTTTATTTCTTTAATTTTTTATGTAAGTTTTTAAAAATCTCTCTGGAATTTATTATGGTATAGGAAGAGAGGTAGGAATCCAGCTTTATTTTCTATTTCAAAATGGGCAGCCAGTTATCCCAATGCGATTTATTGGCTAACCCTTTTTCTCCCTGGCTGATTTGAAATGCCTCCTCTTTCATAAACAAAGGGTCCTGCTCTCTCTCTTTAGGAGATCTGGGTGTTGTCCCCAGCTCTGTCACTAGTTTCCATGTGATCTTTACACAGCTCCATCTTCATGGGCCTTAGTTTACTCCTGTGTAAGATGAAGTGTTGGGAGAGATGATGTTTCAATTCCCTTCCAGATCTAACCCTGTGAGTTGATGCCACTACTCCATCATCATATCAGATCCTCCTCCCTCATGGTTCTTTTCAACCCATTGTGGGGACAGGCTCACCAGGAACCCAGGGTCCAAGGTCTATGACTGGGGTTGTGCCTGCCTCACTATTTTTGTTACCTTTTTCTTCATGAAATCATTATATTTGAATCTTTGAAAGCTTAAACCTTCTCTCACATAAATTCTTGTGTGGCCTGTCGCAGTGAGACAGAAGGAAATAAAAGGGTCTTAATAAGTGGCTCATAACTTGGGTCTCTGGGGCCACTTAGGGGACAGAAGATTATGAAGACAGTGATGGGAAGGTGTTATTTAAACACTTGAAAGGCTTCACGACTATTGAAACCCACAGACTAATTATGACATTAACCTTCCTTGCTTTGGGTGAGAGGTCTGTCTACCCAATGAACTCACTATGCTGGTTTGGGGGAAGTGAACAAATATTACTGAGTTCCTGGTGTTCTAATACAGTAATTAATTGACTTAATTCTTCCGAAATCTTTCCAGGTGAGTACAATTATCTCCATTTTGAAGATGTGGAAGCGAAGCACTAACTTGCCCTAGGCCACCTGCGGGTCAGTAGGTTTTGAACTCCGGGATTTAGACTCAGGTCCGTACAACAACAAAGGTTTTGTCCTTACTTCCCACACTACAGTTCCCCAGTGGGGAAGGTCTGATGGCTAGTTAAATGTATTTTTGATTCGTTAAGAAAGGTGCTAATGGGTCTATTTCTCTTGGTAGACGATCGTGGTACAAGCCTATAAAAATTGTCCCTGGTGGGGCAGCTGGGCTCCAGAAACTGATGGCTTTGACCCTGGGATTAAAGTAGCTGTGTTGGCACAGAATTCCCACCAGGTGGCACTGCGAGCCCAGCAATGGAGTCGGCCTCCCTGCCGTAGACACCGTGAGCGCACAGGTGCCTCTGGGGACCTGGGCGCAGATTCAGCATCCCACACCAGCTGGATTTCCCTTTAGGTTTCCTCTGAACTCTGCCAGCTGGGGCACAGCTGTGTTGGTTCTCGTTTGGATTAGAGAGGGCCTGTGGTGATCCCTCTCCTTTTCATAACCTGGAGTTGGTGCAAGGTCTGTCTCTTTGGCAATTATGTGGCCCAGGATGGGGCTCCTGTGCTATTGGGTCATCGCACCCCCTGCTACAATAGGTGGTAGATTTCGGGTTGGGAGCTCTCTCTGCTACTGCTTTTGCTGTGGTGCGGGCAGGAGCGTTTACCAAATGTGGATTCGAAGGTCCTGCTGGAAAGGTGAGAAGTGAGTTATAAACCATGAGACCTGGGTGTTAGGATGGAGGCAGAAGGAGGAAGGGAAGAAGTGTTTACTGAATGCCTACTCTGTGGCGGACACTGAGGGGAGCTTTCCCCACGCTATCTTACAGTAATCCTGTAAGTTGGCTACTATTATTATCCCCAATTTATGGATGAAGAAACTAAGCCATGGAAAGATGAAGGGACTTGCCCAAAGTCGCTAAGCAGGTCAGCTTTGCAGCCCGGATTCTGTCCCTGCCCATGCTCCAGGACCAGATCCCAAAGACCTGGGAAGAAGGGGTACCAAGAGGAGCTTTAAAATCTGTCATTTACCAGTGCAGCCAGCACTAAACTCTTCCTTACTTTCTCAGAATTCTGGTACCTGTAACTATTCAAGAGATTATCCGTTAAAAAAAAAAAAAAAGAAGAAGAGGGGCCTGCAGTATTATCACCACGTTCTAGAGGAGGAAACTGAGACTCAGAGGGGCTATATACTTGCTCCAGGTTATGGCCAATAGGAAGTGGCACAGCTAGGATTCAGCTAAAGATCTATGTGATTCAGAGCATCTATTTTTTTTTAAAAAAAGGCAAATATAATTGGAATATGAGAACTCATCCATTCATTCATTCACTCAACAAACACTGACCAGGCAGCATCTAAGAACCAGGTGTGGGAGCAGCTGCTTTCACGTCAGATTAGTCCTATCTAAATATTCCTTAGTCCTCCAGGTTCGTCTTTGTATCATCCATCCTAGAGCAGGGTCCTGCCATCCTTGGCATCAATAAAGGCTAATTGAATGGAATGGAATGGAGTTGAATTAAACTGGTTAGATTCAGCTGGAGCACTCGAAGTGGTCCAGCTCTCTGGACTTTCTGAGTCTCATGAAACCAAATGACTGCAACTATTCAGTTTGACTTAATATGGCCAGCACTTGTTGGGTGGCTGCTATTTTATTCCTTTACTATTTAGCTAATTTTGGACATACCATCCAGCCTGTTGCTAAAATTAGCTTGTACACTGAAATATAAAGCTACGCTAAAATTTAGAGCAAGGGCAGGAGCATAGGAGCCTTATACTGGAGGTGGGTGGAGAGGAACCTGACACTCTAGGCTATGGAAAGGTAGTGCTTTGTTTAGAACAGAGAAGTATTTGAAGTGTGGTTATTCAGTTAACTAGCTGTGTGAACTTGGGCAGGCAACATAGCTTTCTGAATTCCCGCTTTCCCCTTCGTAGGATTCAGTCCTCATCTCATTGGATCATCACCAATGTCCGCTCCTTGAGGACACAGTCTGAGTGCTGTGTTATATTTTCAGTCCGTGGCAGAGGGCCCAGCACCTAGTCGGTGCTCAATAAACATTGAAAGAAGGAAAACTGTTCTTCGAAGTAGGTGAGGCCAATTTAACTATTCCAGTTTCACAGAGGGGGAAATAGATTCAGGGAGTTTGTTGAATGAGAGAATTAATTTAAGATTTGTTCAAGGTTACTCATCTAGAGGTGGTCGAAGCCAGGTTTTCCGTATCCTGGCCTTGTCCTGTACTCGGTCTGAGTTTTCCTATCTGTAAAAATGACTTCCTAAGGGATCTCTGTGGTCCTTTGCAACCCAAACATCCTACAAGTTTAGGTCAGTCACTCTGGTACATGGAGGAGAATATGATCCAAGATCGTAAACAATGACCAGGATGAGGATGGATATTTGGAAAGTTGTATTCATTCATTCATTCATGCAAAAATTATTCTTTGAGTGCTTGCTCTGTGCCAGACCCCGTGTTATATTTGAGAGTAAATACAAAGATGAAATGCAGTCCCTGCCCCAACTTACAGCTGAATGGAGAGTCCAGCAAGGAGCAACTACGAAACAGGAGCTGGTGCTAGGACAGGGGAGGTACAGGGTGGTGTGGGAGCAAGAGGGAGAAAAGGAAGGGGTCAGAGAAGGCTTCCTGGGAGATGTGTTGTGTGGTAGGTTCAGAACTTGAATATGAGCAGAAGCCAGCCAGGAGAAAAGTCAGAAAAACAGTCCCTACAAAGTGTGCGCTGGGGCGGGCAGCTCTCTCCTCTGCTCTGCTCTTTCCCTCTTTCCTGGAAGGAGGGGGAGGGACGGGCAGTCTCTGAGGTGAAGTACAGAACGCGTGCTCCTGCTCCACAGACCGTTCGGCTCTGTGAGTACTGGGGATAGTGGTTTTAAAACAATTCTTGATGTACCCTTTTTTTTTTTTTTATAGGGAAGGAGGTCAGCACAGGTTTATTTGGCCGTATTGCATCGGGGCATTCATATTGACACAGCCCTATCTCTGATGACTCCTATTTCCACATTGATGGCTTTGGTATTTTCCTTTGGGTTCCCCAGAATCAGACCTTGAACCAAGGATTTGAGTGCAATCAGTTTATTGGAAAGTAGAAGGAACATGGAAGGTGAGGGGGGAAGTGTTATGAGGAAGAGAAGTCAGCCGCTAAAGGGTGAGTTAACAAGCCAGTTACCATAGCAGGTGATTGTTGCTTAATTCCATGGAGAAATTCTAGGAAACATTATAAGACATACATCTCAGAATTCCTCCATTCAATGGGAGAGGGAGCTAGGGTATTTATAGTCATTGGTTAAAGGCTGCCTACCCATCCCCTCCTTGGTGTGTATGTGTGTTAAACGCCAGGCATTTTCAGCCTGTGCCATGGGCAGACCAAATGGGTTCTGCTAGCCTGAGGTAGATCTTCGAGAAGACATAGATGCTGACATGAATGTAAATAGTGAGGGGATCTGAGGTGGTATGGGCTGAGCACTGACAGTGTCTCCTACACTTGGGGGCCTTAGCATCACATTATGTTATACATTGTACTATCGTATTGGTAATGATTCTACCAGGTGTCATTGAAGCTTTTCAGTAGTTAGATTCCTTCGATTTCCAGCCCATAGCCCTTTAGATAGGAAGAAGATGGATAAATAAATTCAGGACAGAGAACATGGTCTTGGTGACTCATCTGGAGAGTTCTTGGTTTATTTCAAACTCCACAGAAATTCACCTATGACCACCCTGCCTTTTATAGTGTTTAGGCTCCACAAATCAGACTACCATAATACCAACACCTAGTTCCGTCTAGAGGCGTGACTCTCCAGTAACAGAGATGGACTCGACTGTAGGACTCCTCTCTCTTGTTCTAAAAGGACCCATAACCCTAACGGACACACATCTCCAGTCATGTCTGTCATGTGCCAGATACTGTGTGAAAGTGTAAGATATGACTCCTGTCTTCCAGGGGTAACAGATTAGTTTAGAAATTCATGATACACACATAAGAGATAGTTAACCATGCCAGACTGCATACTGAATATTCCAAAATGGTGACAGATACTAACAACAATGATTTTCCTAAAGGGAAGAATCAGTGTTTGCCTAATTGGAGGGGATGAAGGAAGGAGATGGACTTGAGCTAGCCTTTGAAGGATAAGGGAGGATTCAGAGAAGCAGAAGGAGGGACAAAAAGGATCTAGTTGGAGAAGTCACTACAGGAAGAGGTGACAATGAGTAGGGCAGGCTCAGAGAACTCTGAGAGCTGAAGAAGGCTCATGCTGGAGAGGAGTGAGAGAGGGAAGGAATATGTGAATCTAAGTCATGAAGGGCCTTAGAATTCAGGTTTAATGTTGTAGGTAAGTGGTTTTATAAGCATTTTTCATGAAGTTTCCTACCCCTCCTCAAAGACAAGAGGAGGAGGGTAATGAAAGGAGCCGAGGCCATCTCAGCCATTCCAACCAGTGCAGCTCTACTTTTTTTCTTTGCATTTTGGGTTTCCAAATGAAAATTCATTTTAAAAAAGGCTTTTCTGCTTGAAAAAAAAGAACAAAAAATCACAGTAGTAGTGATGGGGGAGCCATTAAAGTTTTAAATCAATGGATGAATTGTTTAATTAAGTAGACAGAACATCGTTGGGCACTTGCACTACCATATACTGGGCAGCGGGGGAAGTCCAGATGAGGGGGGCAGCAGTGTGTGCCATGGCGCCCAATGGCAGTGCGCAGCGCAGATTAGGGGGAGGGGTGGGCTGATATTAGCAAGCATGGAGACAGGTTAGTAGCAAGTTTTAGTCATCCTGACACGGAGTGATAGCATCTGAAACAAGCACTTTCGAGCAGCATTTTAACTCTTTCCTCCACACCTGGGCTTTTGCATTTATTTTGTGCTAAACATCCCTCTGAGAACTGTACCCTAAGCTAAAGATATCTTTCTTTCTTTGGGAGTGCCTGTGACTCTCCAGGTTACAGGTTCCAGTGGTGCCCTTCTATGTCTATAAGGAGCTGTGAATGACTGCGGTGGTCAGGAGTGAGGCAACAGGGGATTTGGGAATCCTGATGACCTGCAGAGCTCTTGCTAGGCCATTTAGCCATTCAAAGTCAATTAGAGAAAAACCAAAGCATGGGTGGGCCAAATAACAGATGCCTGTGAGCTGGCTCTCTATATTCTTGCTCAGTTGTTCAGATCCATGCCCGTGTAGCACACTGCTTTTCTCTGCTTTGGTATAGACCTATGGCTTTCTGTCCCTTTCTTGATTGCTCTTGCCTGTCGACTCTGTGTCTTGCCTGCTGCCTGTGCAAGAGTTATAGGCAGAATCGTAGATGCCCACTCCTTTGGCAGGAACAATGATGTGCAAAGAGATGTGCCCACACTGATGCCATCTTGGGCAGACACAAAAAAGATTTTATTAGGGAAAAATCATCCAGGAAATAACCCTGAGGAGCCTCTTGAGTTTAGCTGGGGAGTTTGTGAACCAACCTTGCTGTCAGTGGAACCCTCACTTCTGTATAGTTGAGCTAGATCATTGTGGAGACCTCAGGAAATGGGGAGGAAATGGAAGTCCCCTGGCCACTGGAAATCAAAGGTTTGTCTTCCCTCAAAAAGTCATGTCTAAACTCTGGTTCAACAGTAATGAATTTCCCCCATTGGGCTACAACTTCCAGTGTATCCATATTGAAAATCCTTCCTGATTCCTGTAGCTCTGGGACTCAACTCTTAAACTATTTCACACTCAGTGTCTTGGGCTAACAACAAAGGATTTAAAATCAGAAGACATGTGTTTGAGTACATGCTTGGCCATTTGCTAGCTGTCTGGTCTTGGAGAAGTCATCAATCTATCTGAATCCGTTTTCTTATCAGTAAAATATCTTACTCTTGGGACTTCTTTAGGAGTCAAATAAAACAACAAATGTCAATGTTTTTTTGGACTCCAAGCCATTCTCCAAGAGATTGCTTTGATTATTATTGCTACCTGCAAAGTTCTAGGGAACCCGATGGAACATAAATGGCTCTGTTTGGCTCACCCAGCAGCAGCTGTTCCGGGTTCTGTTGACCACACGTGGGTGAACAGTTTACTCAATACAGGATCGTGACTGCTACAAACAGCACAGGGTGCCTCCCACCTAACGTAGAACATGGCCTACGCCATCCCCAGAGCCAGTCAGATGCCAGATGCCACACCATGTGTGCAGTAGAGAGTAGCCAGGCCTGCTGTTCTATAAAAATGCAGTGGCAGGTATCTAATGTGATTAAGGCTCAGGCAACAGGCCTGATTCAATGACATGTTGCTCTGAATCCCATTACAGACATTCTTGGATGGCAAACTCCATTTTTCACCTGATTGCCCATATGAGTTTTCCTAAATTTGGCTCAGCCTTCCATTTGCTCTTCATTTTAAGCAACATGGTCCAGTGCAATGACCATGTGCTTTAGAGATAGACAGACTTGGGTTCAAATCCCAGCTCTGCTTCTTAAAAACTGAATGGCCTTTGGTGAGTTACTGTAACTCTCTGAGCCTTGGTTTTCTCACTTGTGAGGTGGGGATAATAATATCCACCTTGTAGGGTTGTTGTGAGGAGTAAGTAAGATAATATATGTAAAACACCAGTCTAATAGCAACTGAGCTGCACGTAAACATCAACTGTCCAACAAGTGGCCAGTGAGCTCTCTGGCCAGCCCACCTGACCCCAGTGTAGAGTCCACTTAGGATTTGCTGTTAAGTATGCTCCAGTGCTTTTCCAGGTTCACTGTGTCTACAGAGTAGCTGGGAACCTTGTTAAAATGCAGGGTCCGATTCTGTGGGTCTAGAGTGGGGCTTGAGAGTTTGCATTTCTAACAAGCTCCCAGGTGGTGCTGTTGCTACTATGCACAGGCTGTATTTTAAGAGTTGACACTTTTTAACCTTAGTTAGGGCATCTAACCTAGTAAGATAGGAGGGCCCAACCACTTGACCTGTACTGACCTTGCTTAACTCGGAAGTTCTCAAGCACCATTTAATCAACTGGTTCCTGTATGACTGCAGAAGAATCAACTGTAAATACAGATTCCTGAATCTATGCCAGGAGATTCTATTTCTGTAGGTGAGGAGTTGGGCTTGGAATCTGTATTTTAAAAAGGCATCCTAGGGGCTGGCTCTGTGGCTGAGTGGTTGAGTTAGTGTGCTCCGCTGTGGCGGCCCAGGGTTCGGATCCTGGGCACAGACGTGGCACCGCTTGTCAGGCCACGCTGAGGCGGCGTCCCACATCCCACAACTAGAAGGACCTGCAACTAAGATATACAACTGTGTACAAGGGGAGTTTGGGGAGATAAAGCAGAAAAAAAAAAAAAAAAAGATCGGCAACAGTTGTTAGCCTAGGTGCCAATCTTTAAAAAAAAAAAAAGGCATCCTAGCTGATCCTAATGGGAACCAGCCACGTCATGACTGCTGCCAGGTGTTGGGTCAGCATGTCAAGATCCATTAATTCTTATAGTTGAAGCTGAACATGACCCATATGTAATCCCGAGTGCTACATCATGAAACTGGAGACCATGGAGACTCACTGATAAAAGGATAGACAGGAGTAAGTCAAGGCTCTCTGGGCATTTGATTCATCATGACCAGTGGTCATGAAACTCCTCTCCATTTACCACTATTATCAATAAAATATTCCTATGTCTACACATTTACGGGAGTCTGATCACATGGCTACTAATGGGAAAACTTGGATGCTCCTGGATTTTGCTTTGCAAGCAGCAACGTGAAGTGCTTAGACTTTGGGGTCAGATAGACCAGGGTTTAAATCCTGGCTCTACAGCTGAAAAGTTGTGTGACTGGGTAAGTCACTTAACCACATAAGCAACAGTTTTCTTATCTGTAAAATGCAGATAACATTATCTGTATCAGAGGTTTCTGGTGAGGATTATCAAGAAAACGAGCAATTCCATTCCCAGTCTTTCCCACATCAGATGATGGCAACTTGATCCTTCCAACTTCTCAGGCCAGAAGCCACGCAATCATGCTTGACTCTGTCTCTTCCATCCTACATTCAACATGCTCACAAATTCCGTTTGCTTCACTTTCCAAATAAACGCAGAATCCAACTTCTCAGCAACTCACCTCCCACTCTCCTGGTTCATGCCGCCATCATTGTTTTTGGAATAGCTTCCTAACTGGTTTCTCTGGTTCTACTCTTGCCCCACCATGGTTTATTCTCAGTATATTAACCAGAGTTATTGTGTTAAAATGCATGCAGATCATGTTAGTCCTCTAATCAAACCCTCCAATGGCTGCCCATTTTCCTCAGAATAAAAGCCAAAGTCCTTACAATAATCTTTTACGAGGTCCCATCTGATCAGGCTCCCTGTTACCTCTCTGACTTCATTTTTGATTATTTCCTCTGTACTCTACTCCAGCCGTGGAAACACCCTTAATTTTTGATAAATGTGTCCTGCAAGCTCCAACTTTTGTTTCTTGACCCTGGAATACCCTCTGCTTGAGCTGCTCTTCTCTCTGATATCTGCATGGCCAACTGCTTCTGCTTCAAGTCTTTGCTCAGGTGTCACAGTGATGCCTACCCCAGACCACCCCATTTAAAATCTCCTCTGCCCCCTGTCCCTGTACTCAGGACCTCTTTTACTCAACTCTGCTCTTAGTTTTCTTCTCAATCATCTTCTATAATTTACTTTTTAAATTGTGTTTGCTGTTCATTGTCTATCTTGCCTTGCAGGAATGTCAGCTCCACAAAGGCAAGGAAGCGAAGATTGGCCCTGAGCTAACATCTTTGCCAATGTTTCTCTCTCTCTCTCTCTTTTTGTTTTTTTGCATGTGGGACACTGCCACAGCATGTCTTGATGAGTGGTGTGTAGGTCTGTTTCCAGGATCTGAACCCGTGAACCCTGGGCCACCGAAGAGGAGCATGCGAACTTAACCACTACGCCACTGGGCTGGCCCCTCAATACAAATTTTTAAATAAATAAATGATTCATGTACAGCACTGATCACAGTGCCTGGTGTGTAGACAGCACTGAGTAAATGGTAATTTTTATTATTTGTGAAACACCTGAAGAGCTATTCCTGTCTTGGTTGCCCCTGCCTATAGTGCTTCACAGTAGGTGTTCGCCCCTCAGAGAATCTATGCCTCACCAAGGCCCTGCAAGGTGAGTGGACTGGCATTCCCACCCTGTGCTGTCAGAGATGAGCACTAGGCACACAGGGGCTAAGTGATTCATAGAACTAGTGTGTTATAGAACCAGAGCTTAAGAGATCCCAAGTCTGTCAATTCTGAGCCCAGTACTCTTTCTATGCTTCCATGAAAATTAGAAAGAGGGAGAGATGACTTCTTACACCTAGTTCTTAGCTTTCCCAAGCCTGGATTACGTGTTAATCAAACACATAAACCAAAGTGCTGATGTGCACAGGAGCCAAGATAATGTCAATAGTCTAACATGAGCCTCATTTATCTACATTACCTTGAAACAAAGATCTGTAAATTTCAGTGACATTGAATTGAATGATAAAGATCAATTATAAGAACGTTCACAGAGTGGATAAAAAAAATCACCAATCCCCCAAAGAGGCTGTAAATGGCTTGTTCTTTTCTGTTATTTGGCTAAAAGAAAGCTAGTTTGGAATAACTCTAAGTTTTACTTGAAATAATTTATATTATAGTAAATGTACTGGAAATTAAAAAATGAAGACCAAAAACATCTATAATCCTGTCACCCTTATAAATCGATAGTTATTTTAAGCTTCTCTTCTGCTCTTTGTTTATATGCATGTGTTATTTTTTTATTTTAATGGGGTCATATTGGCTTACAACATTGTGCAAATTTCAAGTGTACATCGTTATATTTCAGTTTCTGTATAGATTGCATCGTGTTCACCACCAACAGTCCAGTTTTTATGTGTCATGTACATATGTGCCCCTTTACCCCTTTTACCCTCTCCCCATCCCCTACTCGTCTGGTAACCACTAATCTATTTTCTTTTGTATGTATTTGTTTGTTTATCTTCCACATATTAGTGAAATCATATGGTATTTGTGTTTCACTGTGTCTGACATTTCATTCAGCAATAATATCCTCAATGTCCATCCCTGTTGTCAAAAATGGCACAATTTTGTCTTTTTTTATGGCTGAGTAGTATTCTGTTGTGTATATATACCAAATCTTCTTTATCCATTCATCTGTTGATGGGTACTTGGTTTGCTTCCACATCTTGGTTATTGTGAATAATGCTGTGATGCACATAGGGTTGTGTATATCTTTCTAACTTGTTGAGTTCATGTTCTTTGGATAAATACCCAGTGTTGGGATAGCTGGATCATATGGTATTTCTATTTTTAATTTTTTGAGAAATCTCCATACTGTTTTCCACAGTGGCTGCACCAGTTTGCATTCCCACCAGCAGTGTATGAGAGTTCTCTTTTCTCCACATCCTCTCCAACACTTATTATTTCTTGTATTGTTAATTATAGCTGTTCTGATGGGTGTGAAGTGATACCTCATTGTAGTTTTGATTTGTATTTCACTAATAATTAGTGATGTTGAATAACTTTTCATATGCATGTTGCCCGTCTGTGTATCTTCTTTGGAAAAATGTCTGTTCATATCCTCTGCCCATTTTTTGATTGAGTTTTTCATTTTTTTGTTATTGAATTGTATGAGTTCTTTATATATTTTGGAAATTAACTCACTGTTGGATATCTGATTTGCAAATATTTTGTCCCAGTTTGTGTGTTGTCTTTTTGTTTTATTAATGGTTACCTTTGCATAGCAGAAGCTTTTTAGTTTGATGTAGTCCCATTTGTCTATTTTTTCTTTTGTTTCTCTTGCCTGAGTAGACATGGTATTTGAAAAGATACTGCTAAGACAGATGTCAAAGAGCGTACCGCCTATGTTTTCTTCTAGGAGTTTTATGGTTTCAGATCTTACATTCAAGTCTTTAATCCATTTTGAGTCAATTTTTGTGTATGGTGTAAGAGAATGGTCTATTTTCATTCTTTTGCATGTGGCTGTTCAGTTTTCCTAACACCGTTCATTGGAGAGACTCTCCTTTCTCCGTTGTATGTTCTTGGCTCCCTTGTCGAAAATTAGTTGTCCATAGATGTGTGGGTTTGTTTCTGGGCTTTCAATTCTGTTCCATAGAGCTATGCATCTGTTTTTCTATCAGTACCATGCTGTTGTGACTACTATAGCTTTGTTGTATGTTTTGAAATCAGGGAGTGTGACACCTCCAGCTTTGTTCTTTTTTCTCAGGATTGCTTTGGCAATTTGGGGTCTTTTGTTGTTCCATATACATTTTAGGATTCTTTGTTCTTCTTCCATGAAGAATGTCAGTGAAATTGTGATTGGGTTGGGAGAATAAACATAGTTAAAATGTCCATATTACCTAAAGCAAGCTACAGATTCAATGCATGTGTTATTTTTGCATGGCATAGCAATTTTTTTCTTTTTAAATTTAATATACTCTACACTTTTTAGCTTTAACTATCTAGTATTTAGAAAGATTATATTTAAGTTACATAAAATACCATCTGGTTGGTGTACCACAGTTTATTTAACAATTCCACTATTGTTGGATTTGTAGTTTATTTTCAACGTGTCACTGTTTACATGGCATTGCTATGAATGTCTTCTCAAATGCAGCTTTTCCTTTAGGGATTTCCCCCTTTGATATCAATTCTTAAGAGTGTTTCTTCTGGATTAAAAAAAAACTTTTATGACTCAGTGAATATGGTTCCTTTTTTTCCTTCTGTTTATGGTTTGGGATGGTTTCATCAAGTGGCTAATATATATTTTATAAATGGGAAAGTAGAAAACAATAGACCATTATTCCTGGCTTGTTAATTTTCCCATCAAGGCAGCAGCTTCTATGAAGGCCCCATCCTGGAGATGAGACTGTTGGAATTGTTTTCTTTTCTGGAAATTTATTCAGTGAATAAAGTTTCTCTTTTTCCAGGATTATGTTGCCAACTCTTGTTTAGATTCCCTCAAGACAGGCTCTGGTAGGAAAAGGACTGGGCTCAGAGTCAGAAAACATGGATTTAAATCTTACCTATACCATTGATTAAAAAAACCCCCAACTTTGTAAAGTTCTTTACATAGCGAGGTATTATTATCTTTGTATTATATATAGAAAAAAAAATCCAATTATCCAAATGGACTCCTAAACTCCCAAAGAGCATATTGAGGGTTTAGATTTCTGCTCTGGTCCTTAGACCTGACTCATTAGAAGGCATATTCCGTGGTGCATGTGAGATTGTGTTTTTTCTAGTGAGTTGATTGTATGTAGAAAGGTAGACCTGGATTTGACTCTAGGGAGATTTAACCACCTCTCTGAAATGGGAATAATAATAGGGCCACAGGAACAATTAAATGAGACAATGTAAGTCAAATGTCTAGCAGAATGCTTGGCATTCAGGCATCTGTCGTGTTAGTCCTCCTTCCCAACCCTCAACCCCATGAGAGGTTGATATGTGTTTTCACAGACTTTTTTCAGAAGCTTTAAGGGAGTAAGACTTTACTGTAGCATCAATGTATTTTATTTTGGTATCCATAAAATACTTAGGAGTATTTGAAGTAGTGTTTTGTTATTTCAAGGGCATCTTGAATTATTTCTGGAGATAGGCCGGCTTACTTGGCTATATTCAGCTAGTGATAGCTGACACTTAAGCTATTTATTTCAGTATATTTGCTATGCACTGTGTCTTTCCTGTTGGTCTAGATAGAATGGATTTATTTTCAAGTCAAGATGAATGCTTATGTCCAAGACTCAGAGTTTGGATGCAGAATTGCAAGCTTGGTAGTTTAAGAGCATAAATATTGCTGCAACTTGTCCATGAGGTAGAAAGTAA
Organism: Equus caballus; assembly: GCF_041296265.1. NCBI lineage: Eukaryota > Metazoa > Chordata > Mammalia > Perissodactyla > Equidae > Equus > Equus caballus. Next base: position 64,878,402 of record NC_091690.1, read on the forward strand.
TAACTTCTCTCATCCATTGCAATCCTATCTAGAAAAGTCTTTGTTTTACTATTGAAAAATGTAACAATTCTTTCTATTTCTGTACCACTTTAAATTTTATATAATATGTGTTCACGTGAGTTACCTCAACCAAACCTTACTGCACTCCCTTCAGGGATTCAGATTCGAAAGGCATTTATTATTAAACATTTGCTATGTGTCAGGGTTGGTTACTAGGCAGTTCCACATGACTTTCTCATGTAATCTTCACTTTCAACATGCGATGAAAGGCAAGTAATTGAAAAGCAGAGTAACCAGGACTCAAACCCAGATCGTGGGCTCCTGGTCCAGTGCTATTTTTTTACAACAACCTCATTCCTCAAGTTGATGGTGTGATGCCGTAAAAAGAACACCAGCTTGAGGCAGAGGCTGGGGCTCTGGTCTCAGTGAGTGGCTGGTCGTGTTCCCTCTCTCAGCCTCAAGTACCTTACTTGTAAAATGAGGAGCTTAGACATGATGACCTCTGTCCAGACGATCCATGTGCCTATGGGACACACTCCTGTAATGGGAAGATCCTGAGGCCATGCTTTCACTGGACAGTTGCCCAGATTTGGCAAGAAATTTATGAGATCAACTTCAGGTTTGGAATGATCTGGTCACCTGACTACAGGCCTTATCCCAGCAGTCTTGGTCTTCAGTGCCCACAGACAGCCTGTTCAGGGCAAACTAGAAGTTTGGGGCCTGATTTGATCCTACCTCCCTCTTTAACACAGAAGATTTCTTCCTCATTCTGAAGGAAAACAATGAGAAGAGAAAATGGAAAGAAGAATTCTGATCTGTTTTTATAATAGCCTCAGATGCATAGATCATTATTGTTAGGGACCATAGCAAGGATTTATTTCAATTCAATAATTTAATATATTAGGAAAGTGATGCCCAGAGCAAGGGAGTGCAGAAGGCCCAAGGTAGTGCATTGAATTAGAGGCAGTCAGAACTAGAACTCAGGACTCCTAGTCACCTTATTCCCAATAACTGGGGCTTTGGAGCAATATTATTTTCAGGTTCCTGCTAGGCATCAAGTATGGAAAGCTGTGGGTTGACCGATGCACTCTTAGATTGCTTTAATGGAAGCAGCAGAAATACAGTGTGAAGTACTGGTGAGAACTTGGGCTTCCGAGTCAGCCAGACTCGGGTTACCAGGTGGGGAACTTGGACAAGCCTCTTAACCCCTTTGAGGACATGCAAATGTTATGGTATAACCGGAGCCTAGTGGGTAAGGAGGAAAGTGTGGTAGATGAGACTGAAGAGGCAAGCAGGAGAAAATCATGGAGGGGTTTTTATTTGTGAATATGGTATCTGGATAATCATCCTTGCATACCTTCAACATTTTCCCTATTTGAGAAATAGAAAGAGAAGGGGATCGAGAATGGAAAACTAGATTTGTGTTTTCAATTTGTGTCCCCTTGGGCAAGACAATCTCTATAAGTCTTAGTTACTTCATCTTTATGGGATTCCTCTTGTACACTCATTGCCTTACATCCTCTTGGGCTCTTCCCTATTCCAGCTATGGCTGTTGTAAACAGTTCTGCTCAAGCTTCTCCCAGCCTTACTGTTGACAGCACCTCAGTGAAGTGTGGGCTGCTTTCTGTCCCAGTATGCATGTAAGGGCCTGCTCAACACACATATGTGGAACCTGGACATATGAGAGAGTTAGTGCCCCGTGGAGCATTTCCAAACCAGTGGAAAAGGAAAGTGGGCACTCCAGAAGAGTGCACAGGGATGAGCACCACAACTGAGGCTGATTGGATAGTATCTCATTGTATTGAATTTCCTTCTTCCGTCCATCCATCACTTCTGCTGTTTGGCATCACTTCTCAGATTACCTGCACTCAAGCTCTTGCCTCAGGTTCTGCTTTCAGGTGGAAGCCAGGCTAAGACACTATCTGCAAAATGGGGGTCATAATATAATACCTTCCTCATGAGTTGTTAAGTGAAGTATGTATGCACATAACATAACAAAGATTAAATGAGGTATGCACATAAGTGTGCACGTAAAACACAAAGCATGGTCCTTAGCAGAGAGTAAGTGCTCAAGAAATATTGTATGTTATGATGTGGCTGCCGCTTCTGTTCATGGGTCACACCATCAATTCTGGTGTCTATATCACATGTCTTATTTGTAAGATTATAGGCTGAGTTTTAATACAGTAATGTGATTTTTGTTTTTCAGGCCATTTCAGTATAAGGGTAAAAAACATAATAAAACAGATTTTTTTGGATCCACTCCACCTATGATTGAGGAATTTCCAGCTTTACCCCTTTATTTTCTCCAGTTTGTTCTTGATGCTTCCAGGGGTAGACTTTCATGTACTTTCTACCACTGTAGGGGTCCAGCATTTCTGTTTTTCCCCCTGCTGCGTATTTGAAGACAGAGTTTTGTGCCTATTACGCAGATGTGGAAATCGAAGCTTGGGTGCGTTCTCAGCTTGTTGAAAGTCATGCGACTAGTGAGTGGTAGAGCCTGAAATTGATCTGGGCCCAATTTCAGAACCCAAATTCAAACCATTTTTTAATCCCTGTACTACATTAGCTCAATTTGTTTCTCTTCAATGTCTTCATTCCATTCTTCATGATTCAGTTATAGCCACTTCTATATACTAGGGAGCTTAGATGCTTTAATTTCCTTTTTTTCAGAGACAAGAACAGCTTCACCAATTGAAGCCCTCAAGACAAACGAGCCCAGGAAAGAAATCTCATCAGAAAAATAGAGGAAGTTTTCATGGAGTTGTTATGAGGTGGAAACTTTTAATGAATCCTGTTGTATTGTTTACCAAGTTAAGATCCTCTCAGATGTCAGGAGATAGATGCGTAGATGTCAGCTCATAAAGTAGAGCTCCGTTGTGAGAGCAGAAATACGAGAAGCTGGAATCTCTCCATGCTAAGAGCTAACGAAGGAGGCTGGAGATAAGTTGGAAGAAACACTGGTTACCAAGTGGGATAGCAATTGTTTTTTGCTCAATCAAATATTTATGAGACTGGGATTTGACTACCCGTGGCTTAACAATTCAAGGGAAAGATAATTTTCTAGAGAAACCCAAAGTGTTGGAGTAATTCAAGATAACTATACCTTGTATGAAAATAATTAACCACTAGAACTTGGAATGTATGCAAATTGTGATGAGTTAAAAGATGTTTTGAGGGGTTGGCCTGGTGGCGCAGCAGTTAAGTTTGCAGGTTCCGCTTCTCGGCAGCCCCGGGTTCGCTGGTTCGGATCCCTGGTGCAGACATGGCACCACTTGGCAAAAGCCATGCTGTGGTAGGAGTCCCACGTATAAAGTAGAGGAAAATGGGCATGGATGTTAGCTCAGGGCCAGTCTTCTTCAGCAAAAAGAGGAGGATTGGCAGTAGTTAGCTCAGGGCTAATCTTCCTCAAAAAAAAAAATTTTTGCAATGTGAAGGCATTATAGTGTAACATGTTGGAAAGATTAAAATGTATCCTGTTGTCACAGGCATCATTCCCTCCCTTGTCAATACAGAACATTTGGTCTTGATTTTTGAATTTACTAACATTTATTGAATGCCTACCATGTATCAGATGCTTTTATATTGGTTTTAAAAATTTTAATATCATAAGAACCATTAAGGTATATATTCTTACTTCATTCTATGAAAGAGGAGACTGACCCTCAATGAAGTTAAAAGGTGCTCAAGGACACAGAACTAGGAAGGGCAAACTTTGGTTTGGTACTCAGGTCTGTACGACACCAAAATCCACAATCTTCCCCTCATATCCCTCTGCCGTTCAGGCATTCCTAAACTAAAATTTCTGGCCCAAAAGGGGTTATGGAGAATTGGTTTGAGGTCTATAGTCTTAGTGGAACAAAGAAAGCAATGTATTATTTTGAGTAAGGATAAAATAAAGGAAGTCAAGATCATTCATCAAGTGTGCCCACTGATTCATTGCTGGAAAAATCCTGCTCATTAGCTTTGGTGAGAAATGAACCAAAGTCTGTTAGAGCTGAAGGAACCTGGCGCTCATGTGATTCAGCCTCCTCATTTTACAGATGAGTACCTGGGAGTCCATAAGGGGTTAGTGATTTGTCCAAGGTTGTTGTGTGATGGATCACTGTCAGAGCTCCCTCACCAGAATTTTAGCCCTCTGCAGCACAATCTGGAGTCTGTTCTCTGGAACCACATAAAAAAAAACTAATTCTACTTCTACATGACAGCCCTTTAAATACTTTGGGACTGTGCTCCTGCACCCCTGAATCTTCTCTTCTTCAAGCTAAGCGGACTTTCTAGGTCAAACGGTTCTATCACGGCAGAGTTTCCAGATTCCTCATTATGTTCGATCTTTTCCAGAAGTGTATCATAATGTCAATTTCCCTCTCAAACTTTGGTATCCAGAAATGAATACATCCCTCCAAGTTATATCAGTAAAAGACTTAATTAAGGTGAGTGATATAAGTTCTTGCAACTTGCACAACTAAGATTGAAGCTACAATTGTTGATTTCAGGATTACAGAGTAATGAATACGGCAAATTGCGATGACATGGAATGACTGCCCTTCCTACTTCAAATTTATGAAAATGTTGGATACAATTATTCAAAAGAATTTTTGCATACATAGCTGAAGAATAAACCACAAGCAGAAAATACCCAGGTGCCAGAACAAAGAGGAAGCTCAAAGTCAGAGTGGAAAGCTGAAAAAGCTTCTGTGGTTACTGTAGCATCATATGGAATTTGAAGTCTGAGGACTGCGGACTAGGATTCTCTGATACTGGCATCAGGAGGATATTTAAGGCCTCAGATCTCAACCTTATGCTGTGGATGAACTACTTGCTTAAAGGTGGGAGCCATGAAGATCTGTCTGTTCTTGGAATAAGGACCAAAACCACCTGGCCTGCCTCTCCTGGGAGGAGGCAAGGGAGTTTGTAATCCACCTGGGGCTGTGTCTGGTAAACAAATCACAAATGAGAAATCAGAGACCCATATCTGCACCACACATGGCTGTGGGATATGACTCAAAGTAGTACCAATGTAGTATGAACACCAAACTAAAAGTTAACATAAAAACTAGTCTAGAACCAGTGAAGATAATGGAGACTAACAGAGGCAGATGTAACACATCCTGTAGGGACACTTCCAGAGCACCAAGACTCCCAAAGTGCTGTTGAAGATGAGCACACAATCAAATATTAAAAGTCACACAGCGGAATAAATTACCATGAAAGAAATCATCAGGTGAAACAAACAGCAGTAGTTGAACTAAATATCACCTCAAGAAATAGAAATAGTAGAACAATCGAAAAGAGACATTAAAATAAACAAATTTAAAATGATCAATGAGGGCCAGTCCTGCGGCTGAGTGGTTAAGTTCATGCACTCTCCTTTGGTGGCCCAGGGTTCACCGGTTTGGATCCTGGGCATGGACCTATGTGCTGCTCATCAGGCCGTGCTGTGGCGGTGTCCCACATGGAAGAACTAGGGTGACTTACAACTAGAATATACAACTATGTACTGGGGCTTTGGGAGAAAAATAAAACAAAGAGAAAGATTGGCAACAGATGTTAGCTCAGGGCCAATCTTCCTCACCAAAAAAAAAAAGGGGGGGGGTCAATGAGATAAAAGATCAGAGGAGTAAAAACTAAAGCACAAACAGTATAATTGGAAAATTCACAGGTACATTTGAAACAGAACCAAAGTGAAATTCTAGATATGAAAAAAAAATGGTCATTAAAATAAAGCACTCCATTGACAGATGAAGCAAGAAACTGATTTTGAAGATAAATCTGAGAAAATTATCTAGAATGTAACACAGAGAAGAAAAGAGATAGAAAATATAAAAAAGAAATTGAGACACAAAAACCAGAGATTCCAACATAATAGAAGCAACAGATGAAGATAATAGGATATATTAAGATATTGAAAGAAATAAAAGCTGAGAATTTCCAGAATTAAATCCATGAATCCACAAACTGAAAGGGTGTACAGGTCCTGATCAGGATCAATAAATTAATTCAGAAAAATTAATTGAGTTAGTAAATACTTAATGATCACCTATTATATACCAAATACTGCTGTAGGTGCTGAACCAAAGAGATAAAAACTTTTGCCCTCATAGAGCTGACTACCTAGCTGAAGGTGGGAAGAAGTGGACAAGAAACAAAATAAACAAGAAAAGTAAAGGATGGAAGTGGGAGGATTGTACTGACCTTCTGGCAGTCTGGTCCCTGGGCAGCCTCTCTGCCCATGTGTTTCTGCTGTGCTTTGTGGCAGAGATCTGGTCCTGTTCATCTCTGCACAGCATGAGGCATGATGTATCATTGTTCCTGACACACCTGGATGTCCAATAAAAATCAGATGAATTTAATGAAATTAAGTTCTCCACCAACTTATCTCACCCTCTTTTTGCTCTGGTTAGTCTTATTGATTTCCAAGGCTATACTTGTCTGTTCTTGGAAAGAGGTAACCAAGAACTTCATTCTTTGCCTGCCCACAGCCATTGGAATTGTCATATCCTCATTTTGTGCTTGTCCACTCATCTACGTCCTTGCTGCTACCGCCTTACGTTAGTCCTCATGGTCTCTTTCTTAAATATTGCAACTGCTCCATAATTGATCTTTCTCCCTCCAGTCTCCTTTCTAATTCATTATCCACACTGGAAGTCAGGATGATTTTTCTAAAACATGTTTGAGTTATTTTCCTGCTTAAAGTCCATCAATGACCCCTATAGCTTTCCTAAACTCTACAAGTCGCTCTATGATCTGGCTTCTTCCTACCTCCCAGCCTCCCTTCTCCCTCTGTCTCTATTCCTTCTTCATGTGCCGTCCATACCAAACCGCTTACAGTCCCCTGATTGGTCATATGCTTTCAACGTGTTTCTGTTTATTTATTCTGCTATGTTTGTGTAACAAGCTTTTTCTTCCTTAATTCCCATTTGGTTTTGATTTTTGACTTGACTGCCAGGCAAGTACATGTTCATCTTGAGAGTCAGTTCAAGTGATGATGCTTCTCTTGAACTTCGTCTTGCAGCAGGAATTAATCCGCCATTCTTTGAGATGCTATGTACTGATCAGATTTTTGTCATAATGCCCTTATGCTTCCTTTGAATTTTTTTGCACGAATTTGCCTCTGCTAATCTTGAGAGTAGATACCATTTCTTATTTTTCTCTATTTCCCCTCCAAATATCTGACACATCTCTCATACCTAGTAAATGCTTTCTGAAAGGGGAAATGGATTAAAAAATGATGGTTGGGGGCCAGCCCCATGGCTGAGTGGTTAAGTTTGCACACTTCGCCCTGGCAGCCCAGGGTTTCGCTGGTTCAGATCCTGGGCGTGGACACAGCACCACTCATCAAGACATGCTGAGGCGGCGTCCCACGTGCCGGAACTAGAAGGGCCTGCAACTAAAAATATACAACTACGTACTGGGGGGCTTTGGGGAGAAAAAGGAAAAATAAAATCTTTAAAAGTTTGAAAAAAAATGGTTGGCACAAAGAAGATGTCTGTTTGGGGATAGAGAATTGATTATTTGGCTCTGTTGAACCCTGGCAGCCTGCTTTGTTACTCTTTGGTCACTGGGAGCTAATCTGAAAGTGTGGATGCTTTTGAGACACAACTTCAAGTCCTAAAACTATGGTGTTCTTCATTCTGACTTTATGGGAAGCCTCCAGCCACTTGGAGACCTTGAAAGTCCCCCTCAAAGGTAAAGAATGACCGCATTTACTTTAACCACAGAAGCAATTAACTCTCTAGCAGTGTGGAAAACAGCTTTTGAACTGTATTTGTCGATGCATAGATTTCACAGAGCTGTGATATTTGAAGACAAATGGCTGTGCCCATAATTAAGACTGCTGAGGAATTGGCAAGTGTGATATGATGATGGAAGACCCAGAGCAAGGGCATGGGAGTGAGATTGGTCGGGATGATACAGTCTCTGTGACCTTGGTGCCCTCTCCCTATTCATTGATTTCCCAATTAAATATAACTTTTCATTCAATCACTTCTCATATCCTGCACGTTATTGATGTGCTGCTGTAGGGAGTAAAGATGACCTACAGATGAAACTGTAGGGGAGGATGATCTCACTTTATTTTTTTCTTTAATATAACAACATGGTGGAGAAGAAGGTCTCTATTAATAATCTTTTCTATGAAGACTGTTTCATTATGTAATAAAACTCATACAGTAGGCAGTAGTCACAATTGTCAAGAGTCTTGATTTTATACTGGGTTTGAGTTCTGCCTCCACCACATTTAAATGTTTTATTTCACTAAATTTTCACAAAAATTTTGTAAGGTATTGTGACTCCTATTTTAGAGTCTTAGAGAAGTTAATTGATTTTTCTAAAATCACACAATAAATGGTAGAGTCATTTAGTATCAGAAACTGATTCCAGAGAAATAAGAATATATCTTCTTACTTGGTTTGAGTATCAGTCTGGCTAGCTATGTTAAGAACTAGGGATCAGAATGACTCTCCATCTCCCGCCACGTAAAGTCCAAGATCACTGACTTGGCATGCAAGGCCTCTGTGTTCTGACTTCCTTCTGCCTCTTTGGCTTCATCTTCTTCCCTCCCTGCCTCAGACATTGTATTCCAGCAGTTCTGAGTGCACACAGCTCTTTCCTTGCCTTTGCTCTTACTTATGGCATTCTCTCTGTCTAGACTGCCCATTCCTCACACTTGTCCTCACTAACTCCTACTTGCTGTTTAGTATTCAGCCAATGTACTCAAATAAAATAAGACAGAGTATTCTTGAGCTACTTCATTCATGTAGACTTCCTTGAACTCTCCAAGTTGAGTTAGGGACCTCTTTGATAGATAACTAGAATATTCTGCATATCCTAATATTGCATTCATCACATTGTATCATAATTATTTCTTTGCTCTCTGTGTTTCCAACTAATCTGTGAACTCTGAAGGGAGGATCGTGTCTTTGTAACTTGAGAGCTTAGCAGAGTGCCTGCCGGTTTGTAGGTATTCAGTACAAATTTGTTGAATGAAAGTGTATTATTCAGGGTTCTCCAGAGAAACAGAACAAATAGGATATATTTTATATCCTATTATATATATCCTATATATATGAATAGATTTATTATAGGAATTGCCTGACATACCTCTAGAGCCCAAGAAGTCCCACAGTCCGCCATCTGCAACCTGGAGAACCAGGAAACCCTGTGGCATAGTTCAGTTCAAGTCTAAAGGCCTGAGAACCAGGAGCTCTGAAGACAAAAGTCAGGAAAAGAAGGATGTCCCAGCTCAAAAGAAGAAGGAGAGAGAATTTGCCCTTCCTTCGCCTTTTCATTCCATTCGGGCCCTCAGTAGATTAGATGATACTCACCTTCGTGAGGGTGTGTCTCTTTACTCAGTTTACTCAATCAAATGCCAATCTCTTCCAAAAACATCCTTACAGACACACTTAGAAATAATGTTTTGTCAGCTATCTGGGCATCCCTTAGCCCAGTCAAGTTGGCACACAAAATTAACCATCACAGAAGATACTGAGACCTATCCACTTAAATCACTTTATGATATCATTTTGACAGACTCAGTTGGTAGGATTAATAGGCTTACCTGCCATAGAGGACCAAGGTGAGGTAGGGGCTTGGGAGGCCAGGGTTTTACTGCTTTAGCACAGCCAGGATATGTGTACTGAAGATATTCAGCCTCTGGACTCAGTGTGAGGTGGTGACACCAAGTTTAATGCTGTGCTGAAGTTTCCTCCACTAAACACAAGTGGAGTCAGGACTTAGACTTGTTGTCCTCATCTTTCACATGTTGTGCTTGGAATAAGACGTGGTAAGGGACATGTCTATTGGATGTTTGCCTTTTCCTCAACAACCTTATGTGCACTCAGGCTTTATGACTGACCAAACTATGAAACTCTCTCCTTAGGGATGGTTATTTCCCAAGAGATTCCCTGAGCCCTCAAGAAAGTAAATCCCTAGATCTCTAACATTGGACAACTCCTATGGCCTGGGACTTGGATCTAAATTCTCTACTCCTAAATCTGCTGTCCAGCTACAATTCAGATATAACCAAATAAATAGAGACAATGAATTTCATGGATGACCGTAGTCCTGCTGCTATAGCCTGTCCTATGAAATTGGACCCTTCTTCTACTGATGCCAGCCTGTACCAGACCTGAGGTTTCCAAGCCCCTTTGGACAGAGTTCTTTGGACTTTATTTAAGGCTTACTCCATTCTTCTTTTTGGACTACATCAAGGTCAAGAGTGTCTTAGGACCAAGGTCTTTGGGTTAGGGCGGGGGAACAGGGGATGGTGGGAGAGGCCTTCTGTAAGTTTTTAAGGTTTGAGCAGCTCCTTCTGGATGAAACCAAAACAAAGAAAAATTCTGATCGTAAGTGTAATGCCTTATTCACTTTAGGGAGACAGATATTTCAACACAATAGGGAAGAAGAAATTGACCCATTTGAGAAATTGAGATACACGGTATTTTTGAGTAAGTCAGCCATTCTCATTCTTCTTTTGCACAGCTATGAGGTCATGTCTTCTTAGGGGAATTTTAGAACCCTAGAATTCACTCATTCGGCAGGCTTTAATCAGGCTGCAGCCATATCCTTTTGTGTTTCCTTGTCATTGAGGAGGGTTTGGTCAGAAGCCGTGCATCTTCAGCCTATAAGTCGTAATGCAGATTTTTATGCATGGTCTGAACATGTAGGTGATAGATAGTCCCCAAGATGCTTGAGAAGATTGCCTTATGACTTTGCCCTCAATGAACTACCCTTCACAAACTGGAGGCCTCGCCTTCCCAAGGGCAGCTTCGGTGCCTCCTTTTAAAAACTGATTTTCTTTTGTGAGTAACATGCTGGGTCATGGTTTATAACAGTGGGAAGAACCGAAAGCTATAGAACCCAGGAGGCAGAAAAGGGCTTCTGTCTAAGGAGTAACAAGAACTGATTTTATCCTCTGCCGCGCGGTGATGAAAAGGCATCTTCTAAAAGCTTTTTGTTGGTTTTCTTTTCTCCTAATCATGTTCAGGAACACATCTAATGCATTTTGTGCTTTTGAAAGGAAAAGGGAGAAGCACTTTAAAGAATTGCCTTCATTTAAAATGATTTTATCTGACTCTAGTTGGAGACGTGGGCTCCTTAGGAGGTGTACAAGTCAACACTGTGCTCTGGGAACATAGAGTTAGTACGAACTCTACTTGGGAGAATCTGGGAATGTTTCACACATGGGTGACATTTGACCTGGCCCTTAAAGGTTATCTACAAGTTTTCCAGGTGAAAAAGAAGAAAGAACATTCCAAACAAGGGAAAAAGCATGTGCAAAGGCACAGAGCATTCCCAAAATCCCTACGTAATTTTTTTTGGTAAGCACTTGGACTGCTTTTTCTCCTGGACTCATTTTAACAAATGCTTCTTAGGTTTCTAGAGTAGACAAAAATTCTATATTAGTAATAATGTACCTAAAATACTGAATTAACAGCACAATTTTAACTGTATACTTTCGTTCAACAAATATTTATCGAGTACTTGACACTGTTCTAACTGCACACCAGCCAGGAGATACAGCAATGAATAAAACTGACAAAAATCCCTTTCCTCATTGTGGTCAGGGCTTCTCAATGCTATTTATCACATTTGGGAGAGTTTTGATTTGAGGGTGCTAGAAAAGCAGCTCCCTTCTCTCTCTCTCTCTCCGTGTCAGTGGAAATCTACGGGTACTTCTGTGCTCTCATGCAGGAGTAACGGCATGTCGGGGATGGCGAGTACCGATGCTTGTGCTCTTGCTCCCTGGGCTTGCTCCTTTCTCAGACACAGCTGATTAACCATGGCTTTTGTTTCTTATTGAATCTGGATCCAGCCCCAGAATCCTTCTCAACACACCATGCCAAGTAGCCACTTCCAGCTAATCAGAACTGACTTGTCAGGTGAAAGCTCTAAGTCAATCACTCTGTGTAATTTTATTTTTTAATTTTTTTAATTTTTAGTTTTTTTGGGTGTACATCATATTTCAAATTCTGTATACATTACATCATGTTCACCACCCGAACACTAATTATAGTGCATCCCCTCACATGTGACCCTAATCACCCCTTTTGCCCTCCCCCCTCCCCGCTTCCCCAATGGTAACCACCAGTCCAATCTCCAATGCTATGTGTGTTTTTTTTTTTTTTTGTCGTTTTTATCTTCTACTTATGAGTGAGATCATATGGTATTTGACTTTCTCCCTCTGACTTATTTCACTCAGCATAATACCCTCAAGGTCCATCCATGTTGTCACAAATGGCCGGATTTCGTCATTTCTTATGGCTGAGTAGTAGTCCATCGTGTATAAATACCACATCTTCTTTATCCATTCGTCGCTTGATGGGCACCTAGGTTGCTTCCAAGTCTTGGCTATTGTGTATAATGCCGCAATGAACATAGGGGTGCAAGTATCTTTATGCCTTTGTGTTTTCAAGTTCTTTGGATAAATACCCAGCAGTGGAATAGCTGGATCATATGGTAGATCTATCCTTAATTTTCTGAGGATACTCCAAACTGCTTTCCATAGTGGCTGCACCAGTTTGCACTGCCACCAGCAGTGAACAAGGGTTCCCTTCTCTCCACACCCTCTCCAACATTTGTTGTTTCCTGTCTTGTTAATTATAGCCATTCTGACCACAGTGAGGTGATACTTTATTGTAGTTTTGATTTGCATTTCCCTGATAGCTAATGATGTTGAGCATCTTTTCATATGCCTGTTGGCCATCTGTATTTCTTCTTTGGAGAAATCTCTGTTCAGATCTATTGCCCATTTTCTAATTGGATTGTTGGCTTTTTGTTGTTGAGCTGTATGAGTTCTTTGTATAGTTTGGATATTAACCCCTTATCTGATATGTGGTTTGCAAATATCTTCTCCCAATTGTTAGGTTGTCTTTTCGTTTTGTTGATGGTTTCCTTTGCCGTGCAGAAACGTTTTAGTTTGATGTAGTCCCATTTGTTCATTTTTTCTTTTGTTTCCCTTGCCCAGTCAGACATGCGACTTGAAAATATGCTGCTCAGACCAATGTCATAGAGTGTACTGCCTATGTTTTCTTCTCGAAGTCTCATGGTTTCGGGTCTTACATTCAAGTCTTTAATCCATTTTGAGTTGATTTTTGTGCATGGTGTAAGGGAATGGTCTACTTTCATTCTTTTGCATGTGGCTGTCCAGTTTTCCCAACACCGTTTATTGAAGAGACTCTCCTTTCTCCATCGTATGCTCTTGGCCCCCTTGTCGAATATTAGCTGTCCATAAACGTGTGCGTTTACTTCTGGGCTCTCAATTTTGTTCCATTGATCTGTGTGTCTGTTTTTGTGCCAGTACCATGCTGTTTTGGTTACTATGGCTTTGTAGTATAATTTGAAATTGGGGAGTGTGATACCTCCAGCTTTGTTCTTTTTTCTCAGGAATCCTTTGGCTGTTTGGGGTCTTTTGTTCTTCCATATAAATTTTAGGATTCTTTGTTCTATTTCTGTAAAAAATGTTGTTGGAACTTTGATAGGGATTGCGTTGAATCTATAGATTGCTTTAGGAAGTATGGACATTTTAACAATGTTAATTCTTCCAATCCAAGAGCACGGAATATCTTTCCATTTCTTTGTGTCTTCTTCAATTTCTTTCAACAATGTTTTAGGGGCTGGCCCGGTGGCGCAGCGGTTAAGTTCGCACGTTCTGCTTCTCGGAGGCCCGGGGTTCGCTGGTTCGGATCCCGGGTGCGGACATGGCACTGCTTGGCAGCCATGCTGTGGTAGGCATCCCACATATAAACTAGAGGAAGATGGGCATGGATGTTAGCTCAGAGCCAGGCTTCCTCAGCAAAAAGAGGAGGACTGGCAGTAGTTAGCTGAGGGCTAATCTTCCTCCAAAAAAACAAAAACAAACAAACAATGTTTTATAGTTTTTGGTGTACAGATCTTTTACCTCTTTCTTTAAGTTTATTCCTAGGTATTTTATTCTTTTTGTTACAATTGTAAATGGGATTGTATTCTTAATTTCTCTTCCTGCTACTTCATTGTTAGTGTATAGAAATGCAACAGATTTTGCACTTTGATTTTGTATCCCGCAACTTGACTGTCTTCCTTTATTATTTCTAAAAGTTTTTTAGTGGACTCTTCAGGGTTTTCCAGATGTAAAATCATGTCGTCTGCAAAGAGTGACAGTTTCACTTCTTCTTTTCCAATGTGGATCCCTTTTATTTCTTTTTCTTGCCTGATTGCTCTGGCTAGGACTGCCAATACTGTGTTAAATAAGAGTGGTGACAGTGGGCATCCTTGTCTGGTCCCTGTTCTTAGAGGGATAGCTTTCAGTTTTTCTCCATTGAGAATGATATTTGCTGTGGGTTTGTCATATATGGCCTTTACTATGTTGAGATATTTTCCTTCTATACCCGTTTTATTGAGAGTTTTTATCATAAATGGGTGCTGTATCTTGTCAAATGCTTTCTCTGCATCTATTGAGATGATCATGTGATTTTTATTCTTCATTTTGTTAATGTGGTGTATCACGTTGATAGATTTGCCGATGTTGAACCATCCCTGCATCCCCAGAATGAAACCCACTTGATCATGATTATGATCTTTGTAATGTATTGTTGTATTCGATTTGCTAGTATTTTGTTGAGGATTTTTGCATCGATGTTCATCAGTGATATTGGCCTGTAATTTTCTTTTTTGTGTTGTCCTTGTCTGGTTTTGGTATCAGGATAATGTTTGCTTCGTAGAAGGAGTTAGGAAGCCTCCCCTCCTCTTCAATTTTTTGGAAGAGTTTGAGAAGGATAGGTATTAAGTCTTCTTTGAATGTTTGGTAGAATTCACAAGGGAAGCCATCTGGTCCTGGACTTTTATTTTTTGGGAGGTTTTTAATTGCTGTTTTGATCTCCTTACTGGTGATCGGTCTATTCAAATTTTCTACATCTTCTTGGTCCAGTTTTGGAAGGTTGTATGTTTCTAAGAATTTATCCATTTCTTCTAGATTATCCAATTTGTTGGCGTATAGCTTTTCATAGTATTCTCTTATTATCTTTTGTATTTCTGAGGTGTCCGTTGTAATCTCAACTCTTTTGTTTCTGATTTTATTTATTTGAGCCTTCTCTCTTTTTTTCTTGGTGAGTCTAGCTAAGGGTTTGTCAATTTTGTTTATCTTTTCGGAGAACCAGCTCTTGGTTTCATTAATTTTTTCTATTGTTTTTTTAGTCTCTATTTCATTTATTTCTGCTCTGATTTTTATTATTTCCATCCTTCTGCTGATTTTGGGCTTTGTTTGTTGTTCTTTTTCCAGTACCTTTAGGTGTGCTTTTAGATTGTCTATTTTGGATTTTTCTTCTTTGTTGAGGTAGGCCTGAATTGCTATAAACTTCCCTCGTAGAACCGCTTTTGCTGTATCCCACAGATTTTGGCATGCCATGTTTTCATTTTCATTTGTCTCCAGGAATTTTTTTATTTCTTCTTTGATTGCTTCATTGATGCAGTCATTGTTCAGTAGCATTTTGTTCAATCTCCACATTTTTGTGGCTTTTCTGGTTTTCTTTCTGTAGTTGATTTCCAGTTTCATACCTTTGTGGTCAGAAAAGATGCATGGTATTATTTTGATCTTGTTAAATTTATTGAGACTTGTTTTGTGGCCTAATATGTGATCAATCCTGGAGAATGTTCCATGGGCATTTGAAAAGAATGTGTATTCTGTGGTTTTTGGATGGAATGTTTTGTATATATCTACTAAGTCCATCTGGTCTAATGTGTCCTTTAAGGCAAGTGTTTCCTTATTGATCTTCTGTTTGGATGATCTATCCATTGGTGTAAGTGGAGTGTTAAAGTCCCCTACTATTATTGTGTTACTGTCTATTTCTCCTCTTATGTCTGTTAATAATTGCTTTATAAATTTAGATGCTCCTATCTTGGGTGTGTAGATATTTACAAGTGTTATATTTTCTTGTTGGATTGTTCCCTTTATCATTATGTAGTGCCCGTCTTTGTCTCTTATTACAGTTTTTGATTTAAAGTCTATTTTGTCTGATATAAGTATTGCTACGCCGCTTTCTTTTCTTTGCCATTTGCGTGGAATATCTTTTTCCATCCTTTCACTTTCAGTTTGTGAGTGTCTGTAGGTCTGAAGTGTGTCTCTTGTATGCAGCATATACATGGATCTTGTTTTTTTATCCAGTTGGCTACCCTATGGCATTTGATTGGAGCATTTAGTCCATTGACATTTAAAGTAGCTATTGATAAATACGTGTTTATTGCCATTTTGTCAGTTTTTCTTTTTGGGTGTTTTAGTAGTTCTTCTCAGTTCCTTTCTTTTTCTCTTGCTCTCTTCACTTGTGGTTTGATGGCTATCTTTAGTAATATGTTTGATTTCTATTGTCTTACTTTTTTTTCCTGCTTGTTATAGGTTTCTGGTTTGTGGTTACCATGAGGATCCTATTTAATATACTATGCATATAACAGTCTATATTGAGTAGATAGACTCTTTAGCTCGAACTCTTTCTAAAAGCTCTACTTTTTCACTCCCCTCTTCCCACATTATATGTTTTTCACATCATATATAGTCTTTTGTTTAGTGTGTGTCTATCCATTACCCTCTTATCATTGAAATAGGTAATTTTAGTACATTTGTCTTTTAACCTTCATATTACCTTCACAGGTAGTTGATCTGCTGCCTTTACTATACTTTTACCTTGCAAGTGATTTTATTGCCTGTTTTTTCTTGTTGTTGTTTTGGGGTTTTTTGATAATTTTTTTTCTTTTATCTCTATTTGTGGTCGTTACTTTCCCACTTAAATAAGTCCCTTCAGCATTTCTTGTAGAATTGGTTTCTTGGTGATAAACTCCTTTAATTTTTGCTTGTCTGGGAAGCTCTTTATCTCTCCTTCCATTCTGAATGACAGCCTTGATGGATAGAGTATTCTTGGTTGTAGGTTTTTTCCTTTTAGCACTTCAAATATGTGGTGCCATTCTTTTCTCGCCTGTAGGGTCTCGGCTGAGAAGTCCGCTGACAGCCTGATGGGCTTCCCTTTGTATGTCACTTCTGGCCTTTCTCTTGCTGCTTTTAGGATTCTCTCTTTGTCTTCAATTTTAGACATTTTGATTATAATATGTCTTGGTGTGGGCCTCTTTGGACTTCGCTTGTTTGGAGCTCTCTGTGCTTCCTCAACTTGGATGTCTGTTTCCTTCCTCAGGTGAGGAAAATTTTCCTCTATTATTTTGACAAATATATTTTCTGCCCCTTTGTCTCTCTCTTCTCCTTCTGGGACCCCTATAATCTGAATGTTAGCATGCTTGATATTGTCCCAGAGTTCCCTTACACTGTTCTCATTCTGTCTAATTCTTTCTTCTCTTTTCTGTTCTGCTTGGGTGATTTCCTCTAATCTTTCGTCTAGCTCGCTGATCTGTTCTGCTTCCTCTACTCTGCTATTGAGTCCCTCTAGTGAATTTCTCATTTCAAGTATTGTATTCTTCATTTCTGATTGGTTCTTTTTTATATCTTCCAATTCTTTGCTGTTGTGCTCATTGTGTTCATCCAGTCTTCTCTGCATGTCTGTGAGCATCCTCATTATATTTTGTTTGAATTCCTTGTCAAGGAGGTTGCTAGTTTCTTTTTCACTTAGTTCTTTTTCTGGTGTTTTGTAGTGTTCCCTTGCTTGGAAAGTATTCCTTTGCCTCCTCATTATGCCTCTTTCTCTGTGCTATTTCTTTGTACTAGGTGAGTCGGCTATGTCTCCTGATCTTAGAGAAGTGACCTTATGTATGAGATGCCTCATGAGGCCCAGCAGTGTGCTTCCCTCTTGTCACCAGACCATAAGAACCAGGAGTGAGCCCTTTGTGGGCTACTTGTGTTCTTCTGCTGTGGCAGGGTTGCTCCCACTGCAGGTACCCAGAGAGCCTGATCTTTCCTTCCCTGGCCAGCTGTTTGTAAATCTGGTTTGGAGGGGCCTCAGCACTGTTGGCTACAAAGTCTATTAGCACACTCTTATTGCAAGTGTCCTCTTAATTGGGTTGGTACCCAGTGTAGCTGGCTGCTAGGCTCTGGGGTGTACCGTTGTGATAGGCCTGAGGCCAACAAGGCTGATGTCAGTTCTCTTAGGAGTGCTGAGTGGGGCTAGCCCTTGGCATGGAGGCACTCAGTTGTTTCAGGCTTTGGAAGGTGGGGCTGATCCTTTTTATGGCTATTTGTGAAACACAAGTCTTCTGCTGCTGATAAGCCTCACCCTCCTCTGGACCACATACACTGTCAACACAGTCCTGGTCTGTGCACTCTTCTCAAACCCCTGGAGTGTACCCCAACGCCACACTGCAGAGGCCCCCACCTCTGCCCCAATGCCCCCACAGTTCACCTGGTGCTCACAAAAGCCCTGCCCCACAGACGCAGACACCCTTGCCTGCCTGTAGAGGATCAAGGCACTCAGTCAATGCAGGCTGAAAAGTAGCCTGAGGGTTTGCTGTTAGGTGGGGCCAGTCCCTAGGGCGGGTTGCCTGCCCTGCTGAACTGGATTAAATCTGTGCTCTAGTGGATGTGGCAGACCCCTGGGCTAACAGCCCAAGGGACACACCTCAATGGCCCCGACTGGTGTCAGTATCAGCACGCCTGGATCAGCTCAGAACAACGGCCCTCACCAATGTCTTAGTCTCCAGAGAGGATCTTCCTCTCACCAAGATGCCCCCAGAGCCCACCAGGTGAGTCTTGTTTCACCAAAGGACAGTCAGGCTTCTCTCTGGTGATTTTAGGTTGCTGCAATGAGTGAGTTTGTGCATGTGCCCTTTAAGACCCAAATCTTTTCGGCTGATAGCTTTTCTGGGGTGTCCTCGCTGCAGTTAATAGCCAGCAAAGCCATACAGTAAGACCCCCCTCTCAGTTGGGCTGAGTCCGAAGGATGGTTATAGCAGTATTGCCCCCGCTCCGGACCTCATTCCTCCAGGGAGGGCTGCGTACCTTAGCGTGGGTCCTGCCTGGCCAGCTGAGAAGCTCCACTGCTCCCAAAGGTGGCTTTTTTCCTCTCTGGCGGTAGTTACTGCCTCTTCTGCTTTCATCAGGGCTGTCCCCTAGATTTGCTTTTTGAAAATCACTCCAAATACACTGTGGATGATAGATAGGAGGAGGACAAAAGTGGATATAAGAAACTAGTTGTTCAAATGTCAGATTAAAGTGGCTTGAACGAGGGTCATACTAGTGGGGATGGAGAGAAATAGACTCAAGAAATGTTAGTGGTTAAATCAAAAGGACTTGGTGATGGACAGGATATGGGTAGAGAGAGAAAGGGAGATGTCAAAAGATGAGTCACAGATTTCTGACTGTTGGGTGTTTGATGGTGACATCCCCGAGATACTGACCCTGAAAAAGGACCAGGTTTAGGTGCAAACCATCTTACATTTGTATACTGTGCCTAAGGAACCCAAGAATTCAAGGAATTAAGTGAATTGCTTTAGGTTATACAGCACATTAGTGGTGAGCAAAATTTAGATTTCTCGACTCCTCATTGTCCAATATGTCTTCCTCTCCTTCACTACCATGGCAACAGCTTTCTAAGTGATTGCTAGGTTTATAGACTGGCCTCCCTTTAACCTATTCTCCACACTGAGACACCATTCTGTCTAAAGTCCTTCAGTAACTCCCATTCTTTAACGAAGGAATAAAGTCAAAAGTCCTTTCATGGAATGTGAACCATTTATTCATCTGAAAAGAACTGCAAGTCATTTAGTTTAATTGGAACATAGAGTGTGAGGAGAGAGAGAAGAAAAGAGATGAAGTCTTCTATTAGAGTCCAAATTAGAAAGGATTTTTGTAAATAATTTTCATATACTTAGACTGTAATTTAAGAGAAATGGAGAGTCATTACAGGATTTTTAAATAGCATTTATTTTTATTATTTTATATGCACATATTTTGAAGAGTCAACTTATTCTACAATATTTTTGTAAAAAATAAGCAGTCCTTGGCTCTGCACCCTACCCCTATTTTCCCACTTTGGAGAACTAACCATATTTAACAGTTTTGGTTGATTTTAGACATTTACCTCCAATTTTCTAAATTACATGCCTATATTACTACTCTCTGATTCTTTAGTTTTAGGCATTTATCTATCAACTTCTGCTATGGAAGACAACAATTTGGCTCTTTTCCACTTCTCATCCTGCTTCTGGCCCCATCATACACAATCCCACTTACCATCCCCCAATTTCCTGAAATTCATCACAGTTTTAGCCAGGTAAAATTCATAGTTTACATTATGACTATGTCAATTCTATTCAGAGCTGAGGAATAAGGTAAACTTTTCCTTTCCTGCTCCACTGATTGTTTTTTGTGTAGTTAATAAAGGTCTTGATTTTTATTTGCTTAGATTGCTGGGTATTCAGAACTAATTTCTCTCTCACCCCACCCCAAGTGGAGTAAATATCCTCTCAACACATTCAAACACCAAATAAGGTATTTTATTAATCTTATCCTCTTGAAATTTAGCTCAGAGTCTTCTCCTTTGAAGTCTATGCTACTTGTGAGTTGTCATTCTGGTATCTTCCTTTTCCATCATCATGGATATTCCATTTGCCTCTCCCTAATGAGGGATTCCTTATTGCCATGATTCTATTTCTTGTTCTTTTATTGTTTAAAACTCACATGTCCTCCAAAAACTTCATAAGGATGAGTGCATCAGCAGTAAATATTTTGAAACCTTGCATGTCAAATAATATCTGTACTCAGCTCTCAATGATAGCTCGGTTAGGTATAGAATTCTCAGTTGGAAATAAATTTCCCCTTGAATTTTAAAGGCATTGCTCTGTTCCAGTTTCCGTTGAAAGGTCCAATGCCATTCTGATTCTCCTTTATACGAAGCCTTTATAGACCGTTTGGGATCCTCTTGTATGAAACTTGTGTAGGACTTTTAGGATCTTCTCTTTATTCCTGTAGCTCTGAAACTGTTTTGGTTGACATGCTTTAGGATAGGTCTGTTTTATCCATTATTCCGGGCAATCAGTGAGCCCTTAAAAATACAGAAACTCCTGTTTTTATGGAAAAAATTCTCAGTTTACTTCTAAGATGATTTCTTTATTTTTATTTTCCTTCTTCTTGCTTTCAAGAAGGCCTAATATTTGGACATCAAACAAATGGAACCAGTGATTTAATTTCATATCTTTTTCTCTCTTTCTCTTTTCCATTCTTGTTCTTTTTAGTCTGCTTTCTGGGATAGTCCCTTACTGCGTGTTCCAACCCTCTGTTGAATTTTTTTTTCATGTTAACATATGAAATTTCCAAACTTTATGTCCTCTGAATGTTTCTTTTAATTTTTTAATAAACTTTTATTTTTGTTTTATGGATGCAATGCCTTCTCTTACCTCTCCAAAACTATTGATTGTTTTTTTTGGTTATATCTCCCTGCATATTGTGTTTCCTTATTAAGTTGCTAATTTCTGTCTGTTTTGGCCTCTGGGTTTCATTTTTAAATGTTTTTCTCAAATAGCTGGTGATCATTGTTGACCACTCATATTTAAGAGTGGGACATAAAAAACTAATTATGTGCTGTACAAACATGGATAGGGCTTCTTTTCATCTGTAGGTGGGGTTTCTTGTTAATTATGAGCTTTACTATAGAGAGACCTGGCTGAGCAGTTTCACTGGGGAGGCCTTCATATTACCATCTTTAGGACTTTTTCCTTAGGCTGGTCAGATTCCCCAGAAGAGAATCTTCCTGTCTGTTGCATGGAAGGTGTTGT
The DNA here is from genome assembly GCF_041296265.1 of Equus caballus. Lineage (NCBI taxonomy): Eukaryota > Metazoa > Chordata > Mammalia > Perissodactyla > Equidae > Equus > Equus caballus. Next base: position 64,900,080 of record NC_091690.1, read on the forward strand.
AGTTTGAGTTCCCTGCAGTAGGTTTATTAGAGAATACCTTTGGGATCAACATTTACAGAAGTGAAGAGGAAAAAACAGGATTGGACAAAGAGAATTTGGCCTATGATGCATTCTCAATGATGGCCTCAGCTGACCATATTGGAGCACTGAAACTGAGATGGCTCTTCTAAATTGTCTACCTTGACATGAGTGGGGCTGGATCTTTTTACCCTCATGCTGATCAGTCATTGGATGCAACTTCCCTTGACAAGCGCCATGGCCTTGGGACTTCTTCAGCTGAGACAATTTTTGAATAGGGCTGATAGCTGAAAGTCGTCAACTGTCAGAACTTCTGGCACCTGGGGGAGAAATTCTTTAGTCCTTGAGATGGTTAATTGTATGTGTCAACTTGACTGGGCTAAGGGATGCCAGATAGCTGGTAAAACATTATTTCTGGGTGTGTCTGTGAGGGTGTTTCTGGAAGAGATTATCATTTGAATTGGTAGACTGAGTAAAGAAGACTGCCCTCACCAGTGCTGGTGGGGATCATCCAGCTTGTTGGGGGCCTGAAAAGAACAAAAAGGTAGAAGATAGAATTTGCTCTCTTTGCTTGAGCTGGGACATCCATCTTCTCCTGCCCTCAGACATCAGTGCTCCTGGTTCTCAGGCCTTCACACTTGGACAGGGACTCACACCACTGGCTCTCCTGGTTCTCAGGCCTTTGGACTCGGACTGAATTATACCACTCACTTTCCTGGGTCTCCAGCTTGCAAATGGCCGATTATGAGACTTCTTGGCCTCCGTAATAGCATGAACCAATTCCTATAATAAATCTCTCTTTCTCTCTATTGGTTCTGTTCCTCTGGAGAAGCTTGACTATTACAGTCCTGAAGGTGGATCTAGGTGGCACGCTACATCGTCCAATACGATAGTATAAGCATGGCTTCTAGAATTCTGCATACTAAGTGGGGGAAATGGGCCAGCCAGTCTCAGTATTTAGTATGTTTATAGAGTTCACAGGTGAAGAAAAAAATTTAAGAAATGATTGAGTGGAAGTGTAAATATTTTATTTTTCCAAGATATGTGCAGTGGATAACAACAACAGAGTTCTAACTGGCAACTTGAAAACTACTATTCCCCATTTTCTCTTCTCTACCTGCTAATTTGTAATCACTGCTTTCTATTATCATATCTTACTGTTTTGTAACTATTTATTTTTTGCATTCTTTCCACCTAGCAGGGTACTCAACACGTAGCAGTTGCCCAATGAATGTTTATTTTGTTAAATAGGAGCTGTCTACCATAGTAATATATGTATTATCTAATTCAAGTATTCTTCTAAAACTGATGCTGTCCCTTCGTCCCCCAGCCAAACAACTGGGGGAAGGTAATCTATAGGAGAGAGGGGGTATGGTGAAGTCTCTATTAGTGAGCTCCCTGGATTCTCAGCTCAACCGAAGTTCTCTCCTTCTCCTAGCAGTGTCCTAGAGCAGCTTGTGCCCTCACTTCGTGGCCTTATATGTCCACTTGATGGAAAGATCTTGTCCTGATCTTGGCTGGGGCTCCCATTGCTGCTCTGGGTGGCTCGAATGGTATCTGAGATGACATTGCTCCTGCAGTCTCTGGGAGAACTGGGCTGTCCCTAGAGTTGCCACCCTGTCCTCATTCCTCCTGAGCCTGTGCTCCTCCCCATTTCCTTGCTCTAATAATTGCTCCTTCTGAGACCAGCAAATGACCTGTTCTGTGCTGGCCCTTTCTTTGGTTCCTAGACAGAGATGCTTAGCTCTCTGTTTCCTACAATGCCCCTACTGTTTCAACTTTTATTTGATAAAGTTTTCATTGCTTTTGTATTTTTTAAGAGTTCCATATGTCAGTTCTATGGTCTGAATGTTTGTGTTACTCCAAATTCATGTGTTAAATCCTAATGCCCAATGTGATAGTATTTGGAGGTGGGGCCTTTGGGGGATGATTAGGTCATGAAGGCGGAGCTCTCATGAATGGGATTGATGCCCTTATAAAAGAGACCCTAGAGTGCTCCCTCACCCCTCCACCATGTGAGGCTACAGTGACAAGACAGGCATCTATGAACCAAGATGTAGGCTTTCACCAGATACTGCATCTGCCTACATCTTGATCTTGGACTTCCCAGACTCTAGAACTATGAGAAATTTCTGTTGTTTAAAAGCCTCCCTGTTTATGGGATTTTTGTTTCAGCAGCCCAAAAGGACTAAGACAATCAGGAACTAGAAACACATTCTCCCTAGGGTGGGTGGTAAGATAATGTCAGTGGCACAATATGGCCTCTTACTCTAAATTGTCCCTTCTCATTTACACTTAGCTAACATCCCTATACTGACTCTAACCACTTTAGCTATTTTCTTGTTCAGGATAACTCTGTTGTCTATCTGAGATTCTCTCTGAGAGGTAGAGGGAGGCTTTTGTTCCCTATATTGAATTATGAGTTTTAGTCCCAAGGCTAAGTTCAAATATATACCAATAAGTGGAACCCTGATCTGATCCCCTTCTCTCCACACAAGGTTCCCACTACCATAATGGATACCTACATCAGGCTCCCTCTGGAACCCTCTGCACACAGGATGTATGAAACATGCATTCAGTAAAATGAACACATGAAAGCATATAGCAGAGTGCCTGCTATGTGATAGCAGTTTAATAAGTATTAGAGAAAGGAACCAACAGTTTTTAAGTATCCACCATGGATAAGGCATGGTGCTATGTGATTTATAACATTTGTCTTTTTTTTGTGTGTGTGAGGAAGATGGGCCCTGAGCTAACATCTGTTGCCAATCTTCCTCCATTTTGTATGTGGGATGCTGCCACAGCGTGGCTTGATGAGCAGTGTGTAGGTCCTCACTCAGGATCCAAACCCATGAACCCAGGGCCACTGAAGCAGAGTGCATGAACCCAACCACTATGCCACCGGGCTAGCCCCACCTTTGGCTTTTTTAATCCTTAAAATAAAAACTCATCTTATCAATTAAGCCCTAAATTTCAGAGAATTTAATTAAACTCTTCAATGTCACATGACTAGGAAGTGGAAGAACTGGGATTCAATCTCAAGGCTGTTTCTAAAGTTCTTGATTTTTCCATGATGCCATGCTTCCTCTTCTTTGAACCTGAGTGTGAATTTGAATATCTATATCCAAGGAGTATTACTATTTCTTATCTCTGTGTATGCATAGCCTCTGACACGCCATGTACCAATGCTGCACTATTATTATTCATACCTCCCCCCTCAGTGCTAGATGAGAGGCCAAAGGGATTTTGAATGGAAACCTCCATTTCATACTTTCATTTCAAAAAAGGAGGAGGAAAAGAAGAAGATGAAGAAGAAGAAGGAAAATATGATGAGGAGAAAGACTAACTTGCAGAGTAGGTCTTTGGGAGGTCTGATCTTTGGGAAGAAAAACAGAACATAGGTTATTTAAACCCACATTTGTTTTATTGAGAAAGTATCAGAGAAAAATGCACTGAATGCATGTTAACTGCTCAATACTTGTATGCTGAATGCAAATTAATTGCTAAAACCATCTGGTAATCATTCGAATCTGGCAATAAAAGCGGTGAGTGAAGCATTTATCATCAGTCTGAAGGCACATTTTTCTAATGGATCTTTTATTCAGGTTTTATGTTTCTGTTGTGAACTGAAGATTTTTTTCTAGCCACATAATGCTTCCAACTTCTATTTGTAATTAGGATGATTCTAATGACAGTAGTGGCGCTAGAAATAATATTGCAATTGACCTTCATTGGTCAATACGGCATCTGCCTCTTGACCCCACAAAATAATGCAAACTTTGATTCAGTTAGGAGAAAGCCAATGAACACATTTCAATTTTAAGAAAGCACCTTTTACTGGCTTCAGAATACACATAGCAGTGTGTGTGTGTGTGTGTGTGTGTGTTTGTGTGAGAGTATGTATGCATATGTGGCTCAAGGAGCACAAATTTAAATTTCTATTGTGTATAATGGCAGACATACATATCTCACCCTGGCGATGGTGTGCTCTTCCGGAAGAGATTTAAAGGAAATAGCATCTTTAGTTTCAGACTAACATTTTTAGGAAGGATATCATCCTTAAATTGGGGCAAAAGGGGTTCCTCTACAGGGCCCTGTGCTTTATTGGGACGATAGATTGACAAGCATACCAAAATAAAACTTATTTAAGAGCACATGGATAGCTGTCTACCTTAGAATCGGGGGCATAGCACTGGCTCATTGTGACTCATCTCAGACATGAGCTCCTGTGACTACCGCCATTCAGGCCCCAGGGAAATGCTTCTTTTTATCTCTTGCCCTATGTTCTCAAAATAAAAGACAATAGTAACTGAATACTTGAAGTTTTGTGGGTTTGCCTCAATTCGTGTCAGATAGACACATCTTTTGAATGCAGGGAGAATTTGAGCAACAGAAACTTTAGGTAAACAGAAAAAGCAAAATAACTATCTTGTCAAATCGTTCCTCTTAGGTAACATGAATGCAATAGATTGTTTTTTATTTGAGTTCATAACAGTTTACATCATTGTGAAATTTAAGTTGTACATTATTTCTTGTCTGTCATCACATAAGTGCTCCCCTTCATCTCCTGTGCCCACCTGCCGCCCCTTCCCCTCATAACCACTGAACTGTTTTCTTTGTCCATGTGCTTGTTTATCTTCCACATATGAGTGAAATCATCTGGTATTTGTCTCTCTTAGTCTGGGTTATTTTGCTAAGCATAATTCCCTCCAGGTCCATCCATATTGTTGCAAACGGGATGATTTCTTCTTTTTTTCTGGCTGAGTAGTATTCCATTGTATATATATATACCACATCTTCTTAATCTAATCATCAGTCAATGGGCACTTAGGTTGTTTCCATGTCTTGGGTGTTGTGAATAGTGCTGCAATGAACATAGGGGCACATAAAACATGAATGCAATAGATTTTTGCCGAACAATCCGTTAGTGTTCTAATATTGCCCAGCATGCATTAGGAAATGGTTCTCTTTGTTTTTTAATATGTAGTTCTGGAGGTTCTCATGAATCAGCATGAGATTCACAAGAGCTGTACATGGATGCTGAGCAGTATTTGGAGATATTAATCAAAATTATTTAAGCAAAGGTGGAATTTTTAATTTAATTTTTTAAAAGTATAATTAATTTTTATTAATAATTTAAAAATAAAAATAACTATTTTCAATTCTAGTATTCAATGTCCATTTATTTGCCAATGTAAAGAATTAGTCCCACAGTCTCTTATTTATATCTAGATGTACATCTGTACAAATCAGCAAGTGAGCTTTCGAATGTCTTTGGGGCCAGTTTTGGGACTCTTGAAATTAGAATTGATTAGAGAAAAAATACAGGTAAAAATGATCACAGGACATTGTTTGGATAAGGAGTTAGCTAGATAAATAAGTGATAATCACCAGGTGTGCATTAATTTTCTATTGCTGCTGTAACAAATTATTGCAGACATAGCAGCTTAAAATAAATTTATTATCTCAGTTCCTTTGGTCAGAAGTCCAACACAATGGGCCTCAGTTGCTTCTCTGCTTAGAGTCCCTCAAGGCAAAAATCTAGGTGTTGGCAGCGCTTCGCTCCTTCATGGAGGTTCTGGGGATGAATCTGCTTCCAAGCTCATTCAGATTGTTGGCAGAATCTGTTCCATGCAGTTCCAGGACTGAGGTCCCCATTTCCTTGCTGGCTGTTAGCCAGGGTTTCCACACTCCTAAAGGCTGACTGTATTCCTTGGCTTGTGGCCCCTTCCCTCCATCCTCAAAGCTGGCAATGGTAGGTCAAGGGCGTCTCATACTTTGAATCTCTTTGACCTCCTTTTCTGCCTCATCTCTCCTGCCTTCTTCGTCTACAGCATCTAATTCCTCTTCTGCTTTTAAGGGCTCATGTGATTACATTGGGTCCACCTGGATAATCAAGATAATGTCCTTAAAGTCAGCTGATTAGTAAGCTTAATTCCACCTGGAAAACTTTCACAGCAGTCCCTAGGTTAGTATTTGATTGAATAACAGGGGAATGCAAATATTGGGCAGATCGCCTTTAGAATTCTGTTTACCACAAAGTGCCTCGTGATAATAATGACTTTTAATGTTTATACAGAACTTTACCATTTATGATGGGTGTTCATATTCACTAATTTGTTTGTCTCACAACAACCCCATTAGGAGGTGTTTCCTCCATTTTTCAAGTAAGGAATCTAAACAGAGAAGATGCTCAATGATTTGTCTCCATGCTCCATCTAGGTATCTAGCTGATAATTCCCTTTTTTGCTTAGTTTGTCAATCTTGGTGCCATGGTGGACTTTTAGACTTGGGGGCAGAATTTGGCCTTTAGCTTTGATCCTTGGAAATCCTCAAGTCATGGCTTCTTTCACTTTCTGATCACTTTGCATCAGTTCTTAAGAGGACCCAGGTTGGAACTCCACTCTTTTTTTTTTCAGCCAATCAAGCTGGTGTCCCAGACATCCTCAAGGTATCATTGGATATCTTGTTCCTGTGTGTCATCTATATCACTCTCTACCCTATACTTTTGGAAAGACTGTGTAGCAGAATGGAAAGAACATGAGCTTCATAGTAAGCGAGACTTTATTGTCATCTGAGTGTATGATCTTGGGCAATCTATATAACCTCTTTGAGTCTAAGTTTTCTCAATCATAAAAACAGGAATAATTATACTCACCTCTACAAGTTACTTAAGGAATAAGTAAGTTAATATATGGAAATACTGGGCACTGTGTCTGTGGCATTAGCTGCCTGAATAAATTATAGCAGCTATTATCATAATTAATGGTTTATATTCTTGCTTTCTCTTTACATTGTGAATTCGTGGAGGGTCAGAATGACGTTTTACTTAGTTTTGCATATTTGCTTTGTTTCCTATCAAATAGTGTGTTCTTAATAAATTCTTGAGTTTAATTTAAAAAAAAAACTTAAGACAGGAATTCCTCAACTATTCCCACATTGTTTTATAGGGGAAATGCTTAGTGTAAGGTGAATGTGACTGATGGCTACTGCTCTTAAGCTATTAATTGAAAAATGGAACTAGAAGTACATTATTTTTTCTTCTCTCCATTAACTTTATTTAACTTCATTAACTTTATTTGTTTTCACTTGTCCAGGTTCATTTTCACTGACTCTGAATTGCTCCCAGGAGTATGGTTGTATTAGCTCTGCTCTCACACATGTTATTGATGGAGCTGCCATTTTTTCATATTGTAGAGTTACAGGCTTTTAATTAATACTGGCCCTAATATCAGTTCCCCTACATTAAACCCAGCAAATATGGGGTTAAAAAACACTCATCCCCTTACCTTGCTTCTTTAGTTACACTCATATGTAAATATCTGTTTCTTTAACCTCAACTCCCTGAGCTTTACAACCAAATAGAAGTTACAAATTTTTAAAGCCCAGGTGGCCTCACACTGGGCTCACATTAAAGTTTTGGCTAATCACGGGTCCTTGAAGTTTATTACAGGGAAACTGACATCTAGAAAATATCAAGAAACTGAAGCTTCCCAAGACCTGACTCCTGGGCTTCCCAGAACCAGAATCCACCATCCATCACAGAGGCAGACAACCAAGGACATCCACCTGCAGATTCCCTTATCTCACCCCCCAACCTCCCCACAAACAGCCTCACAAGGCCAAATGCAGGCTGGTGGGAAAACGCTGACCAGCCAGGTCATAGGCTCCGCTCTCCCTACAAACAGCCACATTCCTCACAAACTTTTAAAAACTCCTTACCCACTTCTTAACAGGGAGCAAGCACTTCCTAAGGTATTAGCCAGCTGGTATTCCCTTTGTGAAGGGAAATAATAAAACTGTTCTTTTCCTTTTCACCCAAAACTCTGTTCTCCTTATTTGGATTGGCACTGAGTTCAGAGACTGCACTTTCAATAACAGTAGTATCTACAGTCCTTTCCAGGGTTCTCAGATTTAGCTCTTTGTGTAACGTTGGTGTCACAGATAACTCCTGCTTGCTTGTCCCTGTAGGGCCTCCTAAGTTTTTCTTGTAAGTGTTTCTGTGATGCCATGGATTGATGGTTTGGGGAGCTTCTGTCTAAATGGAGTTCCTGAATACACCCAGATGCTACAGAGCCTTGAGTGATCTGTTTCTTCAGTTTTTTTTTTTGAATTTTCAAGAAAATATTGGAAAAAGAAAACATTTGTTTTGTGTATAGTGTCTTCTGTCAGATAGTTCCTAGGGTAGGGCAGGAATGGGATATTAATCTATAGGCTGAAATACCAAATCCAAAATTAAGGCCCTAGTTCAGGATGTTGTCAACTTTTACCAGGATTACAGCAATGGCCTTCCACCTGGACTACCTGTATTCATTCTTTCCCCTTTCTGAGTAGTTCTCCATCCAACATCTAAAGCAATGTTTTTGAAGTGCAAATCTCGTGACCTCCTGACCTGAAATGGCTTTTAAACTCTAAGTAGTTCAGTTGTTACTGTACCCAGTGACTTTGTTGGCATTTTATCAGTTAGAACAAACCTAGCATTTTATACCTCTTTAATGTACATTTGTCATTCATCCCAAATGAAGATTAGCTGTGCATTTAGTTATTGATTCTCATTGATCATTGGAAGGTATCATAATAACATAAAACTTTATACTTATTCTAGAGAAGTGAATTAGGTATGTACCTAAATGTGTTTGAAGATTGTAAAGAGCCAGAGAGAACTGGTTTTCAATCACAGTTCTAGAAACCTGATAGCTTCATGCCTTTGGCAATCTACTTCTCTCAACCTCAGTTTTCATACCCATAAAATAGGAATAACAGTACCAGCCTCTTTCCTAAGGGTATTATATGGATTGGCAAATGAATTGATAAACAGAATAATTAGCATGGTCTCTGGAATAGAGCAAGCTCACTATGGAATGTAGTAAGCTTGCTGTTGTTATGGGAGAAGTACCAGAGAAAGTCCTGGTAACTGAAAATTTTTTTCTCATTACCTGTCTATTGCCAGAAATTCCAAAATTTTTTTTTGGAAGATTAGCTCTGAGCTAACATCTGCTGCCAATCCTCCTCTTTGTGCTGAGGAAAATTGACCCTGAACTAACATCCATGCCCATCTTCCTCTGTTCTGTGTGTGGGATGCCTCCCACAGCATGGCTTGATGAGTGATGCGTAGGTCCTTGCCTGGGATCCAAACTAGCGAACCCCAGCCTCTGAAGCGGAGTGTGTGAATTTAACCACTATGCAACCAGGCCAACCCCTCAACTTTTTAATTATTCTTTTGTGATCAAATGTGAAAGGATTTGGCTAATGTGAGCATGTGAGAAGCAATGTGGTGCAGCAGAGGGAGCATGGTCTCTGGCTAACGTCAACATAAGATTATATCCCTGTGCTGCAACTTACTGGCTGGCTGACCACAGGCAAGTTAGTTTAGCTTTCTGAAGTAGTAACTTCCATAGAAATATAGAAATGTAGATAAAAATAAGCTGGAACATCAGCAAGGGTGCTATTCAGCCAACAAATGTTTACTGAATATCTACTACTTTTTAGATTCTAGAGATGGAGAGATAATATGCAAATCCTTGTCCTCAAGGAGCTCATGGTCTAAGCCCTCTGAGCTAAGATGGCATAGGCCCTGTCAGATGCTGGAAATGGATCAGCCAGCATAGGTACATTCCTGCTGCGGGTGGACAGCAGGAACTAACATTTGTTGTGGATTACTTGTGAAGGCACTTGTTCAGGACTAGCTGTGCATCCTGGGTATTAACAGGGACTGGCAGCATTCCTGTTGATATAGTCAGAGAAGGGACTGTGAACAGAATAGTGACTCCTGTGATCTGTGGTAACCTACTGAAGACCGTTTAAGGTCCTCAGAAATTTCATTAGCTGTTATCCTGGGGATATACGCAAAGCAAGATCAAATCATTTCAAGAAGGAGATCAAAGCACTCTGTCCAGGGCAGATCAGAAAGTAGTCACAGAGCAGTGTGAAGTATTTTATAATTGAGAATGGTACAGGTGGCTATAGAAACAGAGAGACTGGCTCATGGATCCTAGCTTGGGGTGGAATGAGACCTCTTAAAATGATGATGAGCCTTGAAGGTTCTCAACAGATATATCTAGATAATTGTCCAGCCCTTAGCTTGTTTCTGATTATGACCTGACCTACTGAGATCAAACTCAGGGTGTTCATGGCTAGGGCTGTCTTGTTAGTATCCCTGGATCCAGTAACTTTGGGTAACTGGAGTGTGAAAAAAAGATTTTCATTATTATTTGCTAGATTTATACTTTTACATACATCTAAATGTAGCACTGATGAGTCAAGGGTTCTTCACTTTCAGACTTGCCCTATCTACCTCCACCATCCCAAGCATCCAAGACTTCAAGGCATACATGCAAGGTTCCTTAGCAAAGACTCAAGCAAATCTCAAAAATGCATCACCATGAAGGGAGAATAAAGCCTGAAATTCCAGATAACATAGTCATCTTTTCTCCTGGGTGTGAACCTGGGTGAGCATGTTCCCACTGGATACTCCTGAACTAACTCTCCTCCTGGGATCCTTTTCTTATGCAGCCCCTTTTCAAGTATCTCAGGCTTGTGATGCCACCCTCCTCACTCAGAAAACTCTGCTTATCCCCTGCAAAGGATGAAGTGTAACCCCTTGGATCTTGCAAATTTGTATTTTCTTGTAGCTTGCAAATTTGAGCAACACCACAGACTATAGCTGGATGCGTATTGATGCTTGTGATCCAAAAAGGGATCCAGAAAAGAGGTGAGATCTCGTCTTCTGAATAAGGGTAATATAGGTCTCTTTTAGTCTCTCAACCATTGAGAACCTTGACCAAACTAATTCTCTTTACAACGTCATCTGTGAAGTTAGCAGGCCTTGTAAATATAAACCTCATTCTTTCCCAGAGATTATGCGGTACATCCCATACTGAAGAAAGGCTACTTCTCCTGTCAGCAGGGCTTTGTCCTTGATCGTATGGAATATAGACTCTCTAGTTACCGGGCTGAGAACCTCTCGGCTTTTCTTGCCCCTCTACTCACTGCTAACGGACATTCTCTTTGCTACCTTAAGGGAGAAGGGGACAGGTGCCAGCTTGGACTTACTGGATCTGATTAAATTTTTGATTCTCTTTCTGATAAAAGCTGGTGGATTAAGCTAGAGGAATCTGGCCAGTTTATTCCACCGTGCAAACAATATTGAGCTCAAGCAGGATTGGTTTCTATTCAGATGACAGTAACCCAGACTAGGTTAGGTGACCTTACTTTGGGGTACAACAGCTCCCTCTCTCTAATTGCCAGTGGACTTATCTGCTTCACTTCCTCCTAGACTATGGATTCCTTGCAGGCAGGGCTTACGTTATTTGTGTTTGAATTCACAAAGTCCAGCACCTTAACCAGCCACTTGTTTGGTATTCAAAAAGGTGTTTGCTGAAATGAACAAAACCAAAGGAAAATAGATTGCATAATTCAAAATAATCTTTTTAGAACTCTCTAACCGGGCTATTAAAGGCACCTTAATAGTACAAAAAAATTTTGGAAAATATTTTCTCAAATTTCCTTTTCCTCCTTAAAGTGCTCTGGGTTTGTTGGCAGATTGACCGTTAGGGCCAAGGAGTGAGTTGTATTAATCTCTGTCTGGAGTCTTCTGGATGTCAATTTTCTGCGACATCCTCACGTGTGATTCTACTCTGGTTCCCTTCCTGAACCCACTGAGGCAGCAGCAGCTGGAAGGGTTGTTCACCTTCTGTCAGCAGGAGTCTTTTCAGAGAAGACTTTCTTAAGGGTGATTTCTCTTCAGTTAAGCTGCCTGGATCTTGCTGCATGGATCAAGTGATTAATTGATAGCTGAAGACATACCTGAAAGTGCAAGGCAGCTTTTTATTTTAAGCATATTGATTTTTGTTTCCTTTTTCCCCCAACATCTTCAATATATGGAGAGACATTGTTTTTATGATTGGTTATGAGTATCCTTCAGCACTTTTAAAACTCATTTCTGGATTTAGGAAGAAAGTAATATGTTTTTGATCAGAGAAATTCAGCTGTTCCTATTTTTTCAGTATATGTTCATAGTCTGGCTGTATCAAATTAAATTTTGCTCTTAGTTTTTGACTTATTCTCTCCTCTCCAGATGATGTGAATTCATATTTCCTCGTAAAGCTTTGCTAAAAGCAAAGTTAACAACCCTAATCTGTCACCTAACCAAGAGGAGATGGATTGCTATTAAACAATAGGATGCTTGTTACAGGGTATATGTGTCAGCAAAGATGGCTCACATAGGCCTTGGAAAATCATCGGGACCTCACAGTCACGGCTTCCTCCTTCTTTCAGAGGTGTAGTCACTGGTGGTCTAGAATTCATCACTAGCAGTGCAGCCAGGAAAGGGAACTCAGAGGTGGGAGGTGATATGTGGACAGACCCTCCTCTAACATTTACAAGGCCCATGGCAGGGGTATAAATGGAGACCCATATACCATCTACCTATATATTTAAAAGCTATGAATCAAGCTATGCCCACAGCCTGGCTTAGGTTTCCACCCAGGGCCCTATAGCCTGTGCCTGAGGGTTTAGGAGACTTGTGGACTAAAGATGCTTCATTTTTCCCCGCTCCCTGTAAACCTCAAATCTGCTGGAGAAGGCAGAGTGGAATCTGAGCCAGAACTCAGGACTCCTGGCCAGTGACTGGAACAGCTTGAACCCAGGATGGGGACTGACCTGGACAAACTCCCCAGGAGCTGAGGTGGGCAGTTTCTCCTCAGTGTACCACTTTTCCAGCCAAGGAATACTAGTTCATTCTAAGAACTTCTCCAAACTACACCATCTGAGCAGAAAGAATGGAGGAGAGCTGTTGTCAGTGGTATCTGGCCTGCCTAGACACGTCCATTGGGTGAATTTGGGGTAGTCAAATTTAAACAAAAACAGTTACTCTTTACTTGGTTTCCCAGACAAGAGGTGACAATTTTCTCTTTCTTCTGCATATACTGTCCGTCTGACATCTTCTGGTCTTGGTGGGGGTAGGGAGAAGGGATTTGGTTTGTATGACCCTCTTCTATAATTCCTATTGGCTCAATGGATTACTAAAATTTAAAGAAAATCTTTCTTAGGGGTTAAAAGAGAAAGAATTTATGTTTTGGTATTTGTGATACATGGTGCCCTCCAACACCTGGGGCCGGAGCAACAACTCCTCTTGCCTGGATCTAAGGATAGTTCTCCGAGTCCTGACTTGGCCCCTTCAGTGGCTTCAGTTTGGAATGTCTGAATAACTGGAAGCCTGCCCCCCAAAAGCCTCAGTCCTTTACTCATTAGTCCAAGCAAGTGATACAAATGTCGCTTTAATTGTAAGCAACCAGGGGTGGGGTGGTGAAGGCAGCTATTGGCGGGACTTCAGGCAGCATGGAGAAGGAAGAAGAATTGGTTGTTGCCATTGGCAACATTGCTTGGCATCTCCAATAGGGAGTTAAGAATACTAGATTTAAGAAAACAATTTAGCCATAGTCTTTGATCTTGCTGAGATGTCTCTTCAAATATCCCTTTAAGTTGAAGAATAGCAATTTCCTGAATTCCACTTGGGACCTCTATCTTATCACATTTACACCCAAGGTTTATTGAGAACTTACTATGTGCCAGAGACTATACCTAGCTAACTATATGCATTTAGTCTTCACACCAATTGTATGAAGTAGGTAATGTTTGAACAGATAAAGAAACTCAGACACAGAGAGCTTAATTTATGAAAGGTCGCCCAGCTGTAAGTGGAAGAGCTGTGACTCATCTATAGGTCTGTCCCACTCCCAAGTGTTCACTCTTAATCTTTATGCACTACTGCCTTTTGTGAGAGGTTCTTGTGTATTTATCTGCCATTGGGGTCAGAAACACTATCTTGCTCATCTTTTTATTTCAGGCACCTGATTAATACATATTTATGAAAATTATTCTTATTTTATGGTAACATTATGTTATATTAAGCAAATATCCCAGAAATTTTATCTTGCTTATATATGCTGACTTAGGTTCATAGGCTTGAGTCAAAGTTTAGGACAGGGATTGAAAACTTTTCATGTAAAAGGCTGATAGTGAATATTTTAGGCTTTTTGCATTACATGATGTGGTAGAAAGAATAGTGGCCCCTCAAAGATGTTCACCTCCTAATCCCAGGAATCTGAGAATATGTTATGTTGCTTGGCAAAGAGAAATGAAGGTTCCAGGTGGAATTGAGGTCTCTAATCATCTGACTTTACAATAGGGAAGTTATCTTGGAGTATCTGGGTGGGCCCAATGTCATTACAGGGGTCCTTAAAGTAGAAGAGAGAGGCAGAAGAGATATGATGTGAGATGTGAGAAGGCCTCAGCCTGCTGTTACTGGCTGTGAAGATGGAGGAAGGGGACCATCGGCCAATGAATGCAGGCAGCCTCTAGAAGTTGGAGAAGACAAGGAAATTGAGTGCCCCCTAGAAGCTTCAAAAAGGAAGGCAGCCCTACCGACTTCTTGATTTTAGTCTAGTGAGACCTGTGTTGAACTTCCAACCTGCACAAGTGTAAGAGTATAAATGTGTTGTTTCATGCCACTAAATTTGTGGTAATTTGTTACAGCAGCAACAGACAACTAATACCTATGGTCTCTGTCACAACTACTCAAATCTGTCACTATGCTGTGAAAGGAGCCACAGGCAATATGTAAACAAATGGGTGCAGCTATGTCCAAATGAAGCTTTATTTACAAAACCAGGGTGATCAGCCAGATTTGGCTTATGTAATATAGTTTGCCAGCCCCTGGTTTATGATCTAGAGCAAGAGTAAGTGTATTTTGTGGACAAAGATAGTGATATCTATGATAACAGAATGAAGATCTGTGTAAATATGAATGGGAATTGTAGGTAGTTTGCAGAGGAAAGGAGGAAGAAAACTACTATTTATTATCTACTATGCTACAGTGTGTTACAGGTACTACTGTAGGTGTTCCCTGTGTGTTTTCTTACTTAAACCTTGAAACAACATGGTCGAAAATGAGGTAGTAAAAAATGGGGTCTCCCATGTTTACAGATCGGGAAAGTGACAGCAGAGAGATTGAGAAATTTAAGTTCACACAGCGAATAAGCTAGGTTTTGAGCCAAAGTGTCCTTGATTCTAGGTCCCCATTTTTCCACACTGAGGGATGTCTTATTTGTTCTCCATTCCCTCTGAGTCTCCACCGCAATAAGCTGTACTGACTACGTGAACTAGGCTGAATTGGAGAGGCTCAATATTTCAATCCTTTGTTGGACTCAAATTCAGTTATAACATTCAGTGTCTGGCTTCTCTGAGTTTTACTAATGTTAGCAATCTCACTTCTTATAGCCCTGTCCACTCTTCAAAGGAAAGATAAAATGGTTAATGGAAAGAACAGCAGCAGGTTATAGCTAATTTGATTTGGGTTTGAATGTTTTATGGAAGTTAATGGGGTTCTCATTTCAAAAAAATGACACAGTAGGTAAATTCTCAATTTGGAACAGAGGATTTGAGTGCTTACTTAGCAAGTGATATTTCTCCACATTTTGCTCCTTCTTTGATGTAAAGAATTATCAATGCATCAATCTTAAGAACATACTGTTATGGTTAGCAAGCCTCAAACTTGATATACTTTTTCTTGGATTTTGCAAAATCCATCAATTTCTATGATAGGTGAAATTAACAAAATTAGAACCACAGATCCACTATTATTTCCTGAAAATAAAAGTATTAAATATTTATCAGGCTCAGAAGCCAACAAGATGAAGGACTGGCTAAATATCATACACATAACCACTCATGTATAGGAATGGAGTTTCCAAGCTGTGTTTCACAAAATTCTATTTCTGGGGTGTGAAAATCCCAGGAAATTCTACTTGAAAAGAGAGTTCTGTTATTAAATACCTTAATAAAGGATTAATAAAGTTAAATAGATTTCCTGATTATAGAACATCTCAGAGCCTAAAGAGTCTCCAGAAGAAAAAGTTGTGCAGCTTTTCTAAAACGTATTTGACTACAGGTCACTTGCTTCATAAAGCATCTTAGGGACTAGCATTTCAGAAACCACCTTTTGGGAAATGTGCAGAAAATGGTCTGGGTGAATGCACAGAGGCATGAAATAGTCTGGCAGGCCTGAGAACCAATCAGTAGTTCCAACTAGTTGTGGTGTGTGGAGAGGGATGGAGCAGGGGCCAGATGACAGAAAGCACTGTAAATAGTTCGGACGTTATCCTAGACGATGAAGGCGACAGAAATATTTTAAGAAGGATGGAAAATGATCAGATTTAATGCTTTAGGAAGATTACTCTGGCTTCAGGGTGGAGATTATGTTTGAGCGGCAGAGGTCTGAAGGAAGTCAGGTTAACTAGTTAGGCCGCCACCGCCTTAATCCACAGGAGAGACGGTGGAGAAATAAATCAACGTAATAATGACATTCTCACTGACTGAGACTGAGAGGGAGGGAAGATGTGAAGTGGGTAGATTCTATAGGACTTGGTGACTGGGAGATAGGAGAGAGCAGAATTTGAGTTGACTTCCAGGTTGCTGGTTCAGGTGACTGAGGGATGGGGGCGTCACTCACCAAACAAGGACTTTGGGATGGAGTGAAAGATAGTGAGTTCAGTCTACAATATAAAGTTTTTAAAGCTCCCGTGGGTCTCCATATAGAGCTATTTGGGAAGCAATTGGCATCTTGTTTGGTCTTCTGCCGTTTTCCATTGGACCTTATGCTTCAGCTTTTCAGCTAGCTTTCCTGTCTTTGTACAATTCTTTTTGAAGTTTTCACTATTGTATGGGTGATCTTAAAAAGAAGAGATTCTTGTTTACCAAGGGCGTTAACACAGCCAGACACCATGCTAAAGCACTTTACTTAAATATGGAATCGTTTACTTTCAGTTAATCTTCTGAACATCTATAGATAGTATGTGTTAAAATATCCATTTTATGAGTGAAAAATTGAGACAAGAAGAGCTAAAATAATTTGCTCATGTTCACACAATTGTAAAGTAGCAGAGTTGGGGCGCTAACTGGAATTTTTTTTTTTTAGTCTTTACTTTTTAGAACACTCTTAGGTTCACAGCAAAATTGGGCAGAAGTTACAGAGATTTCCCATATATTCCATGCCCCCTGGACATACATAACCTCCCTCATGATTAATATCCCCCACCAGAGTGGTACACTTGTTACAATTGATGAGCCCACATTGACACATGCTTACCAACCAAAGTCGATAGCTTATGTTAGGGTTCAGTCTTGGTGTTATACATTCTATGGGTTTGGACAACTTTAAAATGACACTTACACATTTTTATAGTATCATGCAGAATAGTTTCACTGCCCTAAAAATCCTCTTGCTCTGATATTTATCCCTCCCTCCCCCAAACCCTGTCAACTAGACTTTTAACAATAATATATACCGAATGGATGTGCCTATCAGGCCCCTCCTAAGTTCTTAGCCAGGAATCAGGCTTTCCCTAGTCCTGCTTCACAGAATGGATGGCTCCAGGCTCTGCATGCTAGAAGACCATGGATGATATTTTCTCAGCGCTTGCCTGTTTCTTCTTTATATCATTACTGGTAGAGTAGAAGTTATTCTTCCTTCAATGCTGTTGGACTCTCCCTGAATCTTATCTTTGTCCCCAGAGCCCAGCAGAGTGACTAATATGGAATGGCTGATCCATACGTACCAAGATTTTCACAGACCAAAAGTTTTACTCTATTCTCATTTCTGGGTTTACTCTAGGTTCGATGGCCTCCCTGTTCACATGGGTGCTTCCCCAAGATCCAGAATTTGGGACTAGCCCATATCTATAAGGTGTGATGGGAGAAGTGGTTCTGGGAAACCAAATAGAAAGACCTAGGAGAATTCTAAGAAGTTTACAGATGTCTCTCAACCTGGTCCTGCCCTCCTTTGTCCCATTCCTTTTTTTGTGTTGATTTTTCTTTTTTTCTGTCCAGAAAAAGAGGAACATCTCAAATTGCTTTTGCTGTTATTTGGCATCCTCTTCTTCCCTTGTGTGTGTGGAGTGTAGTGGAAAGGCGAATGGATGCAGAATCAAATAGCCTGCATTTAAAGTCTTGTTAAGCCCACTTACCGACTATGGATTCTCAGGCAATCATTTGACCTGCATGAGTTTCTCCTTATATGTTAAATGAGTATAATGCACATTCCTGTCTACCTCACAGAGTTAGTATCAAATACTCTAAAGGGTATGAAAACACTCCGTGGATTTGAAAGCAGTCCGCTTACCTAGAAGGTTGTGGGAAAGTGCCTTAGGAAGAGATGGCAGAATGCCATGGCTCCAGCAAACAAGAAAAGTAATGGAATGCTCTGGAAGGCCAGACATGAGATTACTCAGTACACCAAGGAGCTCACGTAGAAATTGGCTAATTCTGAGGGCGACTCTTCCTACACAAAATCCTCTGGACTTTTACATACTGATTTATGTTACGGGCAAACCAAATGGGCTTGAGGAATAATCAAGGGCTTTGTTCCAAAGACTTGGGTTTGAACATCAATTTTCAGGCCGTAGGATGACTGGCAACTCACCTCACCCTCTGAGTGTCCGTCCCCTCACATGTTAAATGGGGATAATAGTGTGTACACCTTTAAGATATTGAGATGATTAGTAGGATGATGTGTCTAAAATGCCTAGCGCAAAGTAGTAGCTTCTTTTGTCAGTGAGTTCTTCTTCCTTTTATTGTCACTGAAGTCATCACCTTCTCGCCTCCTGGCAGAACTGATCTCTGTCCCTTCTGTTGTCCTGAGTACTTATACATACCTCTCCTGGCATGCTCACCAGGTGGTGTTACAGCCAACAGTTTGTGTGTGTGGTCCCCTCCCCCGCACTGTCCCTGCCTCCCCAGCACAAGCTTGAAGACAGATATGGATTTATATTAGCTTCTACATTATTTAGTTCAGTGGATAGTGTGTATTACATGATTAATGAATGCACCTGTTGTACCCCCTACCCTCCTACATTGCTTGATTTTCTTTCATGGGTCTTATGACTGTTAAATTTATGCTATCTATTTATTAACTTATTTTTTGTCTCTTTCACTGACAATGGAAGCACCAAGATAACAGAGATTTTGTCTCTTTTGTTCACTGTTGTAAACAAAATGCTTGGAACAGAGTAGATATTCGATTATTATTTGTTGAATGAATGAATGAATGAATGAATTTTATTTATTACTCAGATCAGTGCTGAGAGGTAGGTATTTTTGAGGTTAAATCATGTGGCTACATTCTTTCAGCTAATCAGAGGCAGAGGGTAAATTTTGAAATCAGATCTTTCTGTCTCCAAAACTTATTCTGACCACTTCCTTATTAGTAACAATCATAAATAAAGAGGCATATAGATAGAGTGTTAGGGGAGCCTTGAAGAGGAATAAAGCTGCTTCTTTTCTCCTTTAACCTTCTGAGAGACCATGTAATGTACAAAGATAGTCATGAGATCTCTGGGTAGACAAACTTGGGCACAACTTCTGGTTCTCCTCCTTATTAGTGGGTCACCTTGGAGAAGCTCCCTAAATTTTCTCCTTCTCAGTTCTCCTATTATTAAATAGTTATAACACTTTGCTTTTTGAGTTGTTGGCAGAGTTAAATGAGATAATATTTGCAACACATTACCATGGAGGAGGAGTTTAATAAATGACATTTCTCCTCCTAGTGGCTCTTCCATCTGTATCTTTCAACTGGGCACTTTATTCTATGTGTGTTAGAATTATCTCCACAACAGATTCTAAGCTCTTTGAGGATAGAGGCAATGTCTTCAACTACTTACATATTCCACACAAGCCTTCCCAGGGCTTGTGATGATGGCTTCCATAGTTTTTTTGATGAGGAACTTCTTTGATTTTTTCTGAATCTCAGGAAAATCTCTGACAGTGTGGATGAATAGGTGCCAACTGAGCAAGTTACTTGTAACAAATTTAGGGGTGGAAGAAGAATCATCTTCCAGGTAGTAGATCAATTTTTTTAAGCCTCAAGATCAACCAGCACAATAAGGTCAACGTGTCTGTGAACTTTTGAAATAAGATGACACTGTCCTACAGATATTTTTCAGTTGCTATCTTGATTTTCTTTTCTATTCTTTTACTGCCGCTAAACAAATGCCACTCCTAGAATCAGAGTTGCTGGAAAATAAAAGCTAGGAATATGTGCTTTGAACAATTTTTATATATTAAAAGTTAAAATGGATTTGTCAGGTACTTTACAGATCAGATTTCTAGATTGTTATTAATCTATACTTTATAACTTATAAAAAAATCTATTTAGACAAGAGGCTCAGTAGCCTTTGGGAAAATACTTGAAAATAAATTGAGCAAAGCAGAATATCATACGAAATAAGTCTTTGAATGCGTGAATTCTAAAGAGATGATGGTGAAATGGGAAATATACATTTGTTATTAACAACTGAGGTTAGAAAGGCACTTGATTTACAAAGGAGGCATATTGCAATTTCACTTTCCACTGGATAGGCAGAAAATGGGCTCTGCCTCATTACATTGTGAAACTAGTGTTTGTGCTGAATTCCCATCCAAGTGAACAAAATAAGCCACTGAAGTCTTAATTATTGGGTTTCTTTCCAGGAAGTCACTGGCTTTCAGCTCAAATAGAGTCTACTGCTCATTCTTTCTGCTTCTTGTCCCACTGGCTTATTTCTTTTCCTTGTTAGAGACTCACTTGTGACCAAATAAAATGTACCTTCCAACTTTGGGCATGCTACCCAATCAAGGTTACTTGTTTAGAGGCAAAGGAGAGTTCTACTCCTTTGTCCATCTCCTGCCAACTTCCATGACTAGCAAATAGAAATTTTCCACAGACGGGACATAATTCGTATGGCAGCAACTCAGATGCTGCCACAAATTCCCTTTCCTATAAACTCGGTTGTTAGACCAGTCATCACTTTCTGTGTACTAAATCACCCCCAAAATTAGTAGCTTAAAAGTAACTATATAACTCACGATTTTATGGGTCAGTAATTTGGGCTGGGATTGGTTGCATGAGACCAGGCTTGGCTGATCATGGCTGGACTCTTTCGTGCAGGTGTGGTCAGCAGGCTTGGCTAGGGGCCGGCTGGTCTCAGACGGCTTAGTGGGACAGCTTGTCTTAGTTCCATGTAGTCTCTCATCATCCATCAGACAAGCCTAGACTTGCACATGGTGGCCACGGCAAGGATCCAAGGGAGCAGATGAAGTGTTCAAAGCCTCTGGTGGCTGAGGTTCAGAATTTGCACAATGTCATATTCACTGTCTACTATTCCCCAAAGCAAATCACCAACCCAGACAGATTTAAGGGTGAGAAATGTATTCCATCATCAAAGGGAGAAGCTTCAAATAATTGTGGCCTTTTTTGTAATCTACCATAGGCATCCTTTATGGTTTTACTTGTTTTAAAGATTTGCTTCCATTCATTTGAAGTCCAATAAATCATTCTGTGCTTAAAGGAATACTTTATGGAGTTATTGTATTAAGCATCATTCATTTCTGGATCATTCTTAAATCTTATCTCAGGTACCTAGATGCCTTGGCAACAAACCTAGATCCTTATTCATGTCTCTCAGACACCATACAGGAACTTATGCCAACCAGACCTCAGAAATAGTTACCATGAACCTGGGCAGGTAAATTAAGCTAGAATAATATCCCTAGATCCTGAATTACTTTGTCCTTCAATATCTCTTCCATTCTCACAACAGCCCTGTGACGTAGGCGGGACAGATGTCGCTGCCCTCTTTTTCCTGATGCAGAAATTGAGGCTCAGAATTTAAATGATTACTGTGAGGCCCACAACCATATGAGTGGTGAGGCTGGGATTTGAATACAGGCTATGTGACTATAGATCCATCTCTCTCTCTCTTTTTTTTGTGAGGAAGCTTGGCCCTGGGCTAACAGCTGTGTCAATCTTCCTCTGTTTTAAGCGGGATGCCACCACAGTGTGGCCTGACCAGAGGTGCTAGGTCCATGCCTGGGATCCGAACCTGAGAACCCCAGGCCGCTGAAGTGCGTCACATTAACCCCTATGCCACTGGGCAGGCCCCATGTAGATTCATCTCTTTTTTTTTTTTTCGAGGAAGATTAGCACTGAGCTAACTACTGCCAGTCCTCCTCTTTTTGCTGAGGAAGCCTGGCCCTGAGCTAACATCTGTGCCCATCTTCCTCAACTTTATATGTGGGACGCCTACCACAGCATGGCGTGCCAAGTGGTGCCATGCCTGCACCCAGGATCTGAACTGGCGAACCCCGGGCCGCTGAGAAGTGAATGTGCGAACTTAACTGCTGTGCCACCGGGCCAGCCCTAGATCCATCTCTTGATTCACTGTGCACATTGGCTGTAGCTGGCTGGCATGCTACAGGCTAATGTTAAGACCAGATTAATTTCCTCTGCTGGTCATAAACAATCCAATACAGTATTTCTCAAACTGGAACTTTGGGCCCTAGTTAGCGAGGTTTGATAGTGGCCTGGGCCGCAGAAGCCTGAATGAGGGACATAGCCAACTATGAGAGAGATCTAAGGGCTGGCCCATCTCTCTGAGTTTCCTCTTTCATCCTTTCTTAACATTAATTTTCCTTTGTCATCCTAAAGTGTGAATATTTCAAGGTGGCATGGTGAGGAGGATGATGATGTCTCAATCTGAAAACAGTTGAGGTCACTGCTTCAGTCTCATATTGACAAAAGTCTAAAGACGTCGCTTGGTATCCTTAGACTCTTATTTTAAGCTCAGAGCTCTGATAATCTAAGGCACAGCGGTGGGACAGACAGAGGAGGGAGCATGAGCTATTGAGTCAGTCATATCTGGGCTCAAATTCCTGTTCTCCTGTTTACTACTCAGTCTGCTCGTTTGTAAAATGGGGCTAATTCTACCAACTATATAAGCTCATGGAATAAATGAAATGAGAAAACGTATTTAAAGTGCTTCACACAGAGTTAGTGCTAAATAATTTTGTATGTTTCCCACCTAAGGAATGTACTCATGTATGATAGAAATTTCTCTTTTCAATTCTCCAATTCTACTTCAAGCTGCACATAAACTAGATAAAAACATGACTTTTCTCTTTTCTTCACTTAAATTATTTTCTATTTTAACCAGAACACTTAATCATTCAATTTGACTTGATATGTTCAATTAACACCTACTACATTAAACACTATGTTAGCCACTAGGCTAGGCATTGAAACAAAACAACGTGGAAATGGAACAATGACTAAAATAAACCTTTGTTCCAAAGCTCCTCACAGTCAAGCAGGGAGATATGAGCATAAGGGCTGTACTATAAGATAGAGTATGATACAAATGGAAAGAAAGGACCTAACAAAGAACTATGAAAATACAACTAGAAGAGATGTTAATCGCAATATGATGTAAAGCTTTTTAGAGGAGGTTTCCTTTGAGCCGGATGAGTTAGTTGGCTTTGACAGGTGGGATATGATGTTGAGGGAAAAGATTGAAAGAGAAAGGACAAAAGACAAAGGCTGAAAATTAGAAAATTTTGCATTTCTTCGTAAGTCTAAATAAGTGAGGCTTAATCTTAGAGATTTCCTTTATTATGACTTTATCATCTATACATTGAGTTACCAAATTTATATCTCCAGACCAGATCTCTCTTGGATTCTAAAGTAGCATACTTAATCACCTTCTCCGTATCTCCATTTGTATTTCTACTGGCCATCTCAAACTCAACATGTCCAAAATTGCACTCATCTTCCCCAAGCCCAACCCTTTCACACTTACAGTCTTCTTTATCTCAGTTGATGGCATCTTCTTCCTTTTAATAGCTCATGCCAAAAATCTTGAAATCATGTTTGATTTATCTATTTTTTATATCCCACATTCAGTTCAATTTAAAAAGCATGCCTCTGCCTCAGGGCCTTTGAACTGACTATTCTCTCTGTGTGGAATGATCTCACAGGCTTCTCCGTGGATGACTCTCTCACCTCTATCAAATTCCATACACAGTGAGGCCTGACCTAACGTTCTTTGATGCTACAACTGTGTCTTTCCCTCAACCATGCACTTCCCTTCCTCCTTACCCCAGGCTACACTTTCTTCATTCCAGTTTATATTCTGCTATACCACATAATTTACTTTTTTTAACCTAAAGATCTTTGTATGTGTGTTTGCTGTACATGCCAAGCATCGAAAACAAAGCCTGGTACAAAATAGGCACTCAAAAAAACATTTGTTGAACAAATAGAAGAATTCTGACAAAATTTTATCCATTTGCCAGCCCGTGCAAATCCCTTTCTCTGCTTGTTCTAAGTTAAATACATACCATGTTGTGATTGGCAGCTCAATTTATTTTTGTCGATCAGTTTAGCGTAGAAGAAAGTGATTGTTTATGAGCAACGTAAGTACAGTATATAAAACTATTAACTAAGCTGTTTTGAAGAAAACAACATAGTTACACAAATATTAATACATTTTTTTTTCCAGAATTCTGCACTGAGAAAAAAGAAATATCTTGGGAAAATGATCAACTATGGAGCATACTGTGTGCATGAATTAGCATTCGGTTCTGTTTGAATAGGTTTTGTGGCTGCATAGCTTTGTGATGGAAACCTTTGCCTTTTGCTTTTCAAATCATTCTTTGCAAAGTCTTAACCTGACCTGCCATGTCCACTTACTTTAATGAAACATGAAGCTGCTTAAAATGAAATTTCTCATCTCCACATTCTGTCCTCTTGATTAATTTAGTGTTGGCATTTAAGCATGATTACATTCCCTTGGGAATCAGTGATGTTTTAGGCAATTTCATCTGTTTAATTTACATTTTGTTGAAAGACTTAGGAAGGCAACTGCTTTTTAAATCAAGATCCCAAATGTCCATGCATCCTGATTATAGCTGATCTTTCTATTTTCATTATGCTTTCATGAGTTGAACTTATTAAAATATGAAAATAAAGGAAAGCAAATCCACCATGTCAAATAAAATGCGCCACTGCTCTCCACTCTCCACACAGAGATGCTTTTCCATCACGCCTGCATGCTTTTTAAATTAAATGTCAAGTTTTGCACAGCTGCCTCGAGAGACTTGATCAGGAGGTGCAAAGTTTTGCCTTGCCTTGCCCTGGATTGTATTTAACTTAGTGCTTATTGCCAATAAGACTATTATATGATTAGAACAACTAACATTGGATTTTAATGTTGAAGAGGTCAAGGTGATTTTTAACCAATATTCCATAGCTACCTCTTTTCATCACCATCTATAATAAAAATAATGAGGATCTAAATTATTTTAAGAGGTCTATTTTACAGATTTTCTATCCTTTTCCCTTGGTAGTATGAACTGTAGAAGACAGGGTTTCTAGGGCGGAAGAAGTGTTAGAAATTTCTATTAGCTTCCATTCTATTCCATTTCCCCGCTGGGAGGGAGAAGGCCAATAAAAGGTAGAGGGCAGGGACGGAGAAGAGTCTTTCGGGCGGCAGGGCTCTGAGTAGAGTGCCCCTTCCCTCTTGCTTTTGTTCCTTTAGCAAATCCAACAATCCTTTATTGAGTGCTATGTCCCCTTTCTGGGACATAAGTTGGACAAACAATAAAGAATAAGACACAGGTCCTGACTTTTAGAAACCGTATTTAGAATCCTCTTAGAAGAGAAATGGACTATTTTCTTAAAGTCCAAACTTTAAACGGATACCCTCTTTGTGCAGCACCATGCTTCTATTTTGAGTAATACCTTAAACATTTCCTAGGTACCATTAACTTAGCACATTAGTATTTCTTTATCTTTTAGTTGTTGTATGTTTAACTTATTGGCTTCCCCTAACTTTTCTGTGCAATGGGTAGATATACCTCAGATGTTCGATCCGTCAGTAATCCAAGGTGCCCCAAGAAATGTCTAGTCATAGACTGTGTAGCAAATCATCATTCCATCTTGGGAACAGCAGTCTTTCCCCCACTGCTGTGGCTAGGATGTTTCATTATTTAACGTTAAGCCCTACGAAGCGCCAAGCTCATCTGAATCTTAATTATCCCTACACCTCTTTGTTTTATTTTGTTTAGTCCCCTCATATAGGCTTATTTCCACCTTGGTTTCCAGAACCAATTTTGATCCTATGTCAGGACTTGGTTTGAATTATGACTTTACCTCTTCCTAGCTGGATTAACATGACCATCACATACAGAAATGCACACAACTCTAGAAATTGTCAAGTGTTGCACAGTTGTCCCAAGATACTTGATCTTGTCATGCCAAATTTTGGCTGTCTAGATTTAGATTTTATTTGGTTTAAAGCTTATTACCTATAAGGCCCCAATATGGCCTGGAAAATTAATATTGGGTTTTTCATTATTCTCATAATCTTCAACTCTAATGAGATGAGTGAAGATATCTGTTATTTAAAAGATCTATTGAGTAGTGTTTTTATCCATCTCACTTGGTGGTATTGGTTGTACTCTGTGTAAATGGCACATTCTAGAGTTTGTAGTGTGCAAATTGCAAAGCCACGTGTGGTGGCTCATGGGTTACCTTGGTGTCAGAGGTTAAGGTCAACTACAGAGTTAGAGACACACAGTCCTCAACAAGGCTGCCCTCACTTCTGACACTAACTGAAAATTTGGGAGGGGGTCCCAAAACTACCCTGGGGTTGGGTAATTGGCTAGAAAGTCTCACAGAGCTCATTGAAAGTTTTTATATTCAGAATTATGGTTTATTACAGGGATTAAGATCAGCCAAAGGAAGAGTGCAGGAATGTTCCAAAATGTGAAACTTCCATCATTAATATCCCGACAATTGTGTTACTCTCCTGGCGATGATGAGTGACAATATGCATGGAGTATTGCCAACCGGGGAAGCTCACCCAAGCCTTGGTGTTCATACTGGGGCTTCATTACATAGGCATGATTGATTGATTGATTGATTGCCCACGTGACTGATCTCAGTCTCTAGTCTCCAGCCCCTCTAGGTGCGCTCCAAAGCTCTTACCCTAAATCACATGGTTGGTGTGGGTCAAAGCCCTCCCTTTAACTCACATTGTTACCATTTGGCTAGCCCAAGGCCCTCAAGCAAACACAGACACTTTACCACCCCATAGGCCAGGGCAAAGGTCCGAATTAAATTCTTTACACATACTTGGCAAGTCCCTTAATTTCCTTTCATCTCTATTCCCTCGCTTATACAGTGAGACTGATTGTATGAAATTGTTAGGGTTATTATTTAGATTAATACTGAAGTATACAACTAGTTAAGATTAAAGAAGTAGAAAGTGAAAAATACACCACTCTTGTTCCTTTAGTTTACCACTCTCTTCATTTATATACATGCCGGGATGCCAGCCCACTCTTGTTAATTTTGTCTTTGTTCCCAACTGCAATTATTTTGACAAACTCACACATCATCCCTGGAAGTCTTTGGGTTTGGCCTTTTTGCTGCCTCAGTGCCCTGGTTCATCATCTTTATTTGGGTTCTGTAATGCGTTAGAGCTCTTCAAGTTTTCTTCTATTCTTTCTGTGCTTGAAGCTGAAGTCTTTTCTCAAAGACTCTTCTTCGTCAAGTTCCCCATTGTTCACTGATGGATTTTCTATAATCATTATTCTATAGTCATTTCCAGGAATTCTCCTCTTATCAATTTCCTTTTTTTCAGTTAAGAGAGCTGTCATTTTGGCACAATAGTCAAAGTTTCTCATTCAAATGCTGTGTTTTTGTTGTGCTTAGAGAGGATTAGGGTGGAGGGGTAGGGTCTTCTTTGACTGATTTCTGAAATAATTGAGAAACAAGACAGAAGCCTAAATAGACAGGGCCCAAAATTTCTTTATTTGCAAAATCTAGATATTAGAGAATATGACTTTTATCTCTAGACAAATGGGTTTTCTATTACTGAACCCGTAAATTCAACAGGTACAGGTAACTCTTAGTGTGCAGGGAAAATGCGTGCTCTCTGTAGGTCGACCCGCTCTAAATGGGAAAAAAAGGAAGAGCTGGCCGAGCATGCTTGCTTTATTCTCACCTAAACTTCCAAGAAAAAAAAGTCACTCCTACTCTCCTGGGGCTGAGTGAGTGAAGGGACAGAGACACCACGAGTGTTACATAATTCAGCCTCCACACACAGAAGGAAATATTAGGACTGGTATGGCTGAATATTGCAGTAATGGCCCCCAATTTGTTCATGCCTTCTCATATCCATAACTTTCACTAGCTTCCTATCACATTGAGTCTGGATTTGGCTATGTGCTTTGCTTTGGTTAATGGGAAAGTAGCAAACATGACTTAAACTGTAGCTTGAAAAGTGCTTCTGCTTTGGGGCTTGCCCTCCTTTCTGCTCTTGGAACTCTATGACCTCCATGTGAATAAGAGCAGGTGGCCTGCTGGAGGGTGAGGCACTACGTGGAGCCAAGGCTCCAGGCATCCCAGCCATCTCAGGGGAGGCTCTCATAATCCAACCAGCCCCAGCTGACCCACCGGCTGACCCCCTATTACATGGGGGAGTACAGTAAAAGAATCACCCAGCTGAGCCCAGCCCATATTACCAATCCCAGAATTGTGAGAGAAAGAAATGGTAGTTTTAACCCACCAAGTTGTGGTAGTATGATATGCAGTGGTAGATAACTGACAAACGGGGAAGAGGAATTCACACAAGATGGAAAGTTTATAGTGTCCATGAGAGAGGGGCAATGGGAGTGTGACAAAGATACTATAACAAGCAGTGTTTTATTACAGATAAAGAAAGAATAAATGACTACACCTTACTTCCTGCATTCTACAACTATGAAGTCTACCCACTGACAAAAAGCAGAGAAGGAAAGAAACAAACTGTAACACTAATACTCATAATAGAAGTAGGTGCAATTTCTTTGTAGTATATCAGCAATTAAATCCACAAGGTTCAAGATCCTAGGTTCTGTGAAATTTCCTCTCCATATCATATCTGTTCTGATTTTACTCCCTACTCTGTGTCAGTGAATTGGAAACTTTATTTTCCCAAGCAGTTTGCAATCTCTGGTGGTAATTTACCTGGCGTTTCATTGGGATAGATAAGTTCCTACCTTTGGATTTACAGTTTTCGGGCCCAGAACCCTCATTTCAGAAGAACTCTCTTCTTAATTTGATTTCTGACAATAAAAAGCAGTGCATAAAATATAAAGTCTATAAAAAGAAATCGTCAACTGCGATTATAGAAACTGCTTTCCCAGTGGGAGAATTATGCAGCTATTACCAAAGCATGGCATAATGTGGCTGCCTGAAATATAAATATACATACAAATCAATATCATCTCATATTTCAGATAAACATGCACAGCACAAACACTTCTGTACCAAAGACACCTTGATGAGGAGATTATGGGAAAAATATGTTTGGTAGGGTTTGTGTTTTGCAGGGAGGAATGTTCAGAGGGCTAACTTAATTAATTCAACAAACCTTTATTGAGTACCTACTCTACGTCAGGTATTTTCCTGGAGTTATGGATACAGAGATAATAGACTTGGTTATTGCCTACAAGGAAATTGTTGTCTAGTGGGGCAAGCAGTGTGATCAATATCATGACAAAGATAGGCATATGGGAACACAGAAAAAGAATGCTAACCTAAAATGGGAAGAGAGCTCAGCAAAGGCTTCCCAAAGACGATGAAACCAAAGCCTGTCCTGCAGGGAGAGTAGGAATTAGCCAATGGAAGTTGAATTGGGAGGTCGATCAGGATGAAGGAAATGAATTGTGCAAGACTGGATTTGAGCTGGGGGATGGAGCATAGCGCATTATGGAGGCCTGCTGAGCTATGGCTAAAACATAGAGCTCAAGGTGGTAGGGACTGAGCAATGAGTCCAATGCGGTGAACATGGTCCAGATGATAAAGGAACTTGTAGGACATCTGAGGAATTTGGAGTTACCATGGTACACTGAAGAATCAGTCTGTGATTGAAGGGTTTTAAACAAGTCCATGATGTGGTGACCTGATAGGATATTTTTTTAGAAAGATGTCACTAATTAGAATATGGAGAATGGATTAAAGACTGGTCAAGTGGGCATTGTAGAAATCCAAAACTAAAAGATGATGTTCCAAATTAAAGCCAAAGCATTGAGAAGAGAAGCAGACAGACTCAAGAAATATCTAGAATAAACAGGATTAGATTACAGTATAAGAGCACAAGAAATAGAGGATGCACTCAAACTAATTATCTTGATGTGAATTTTAGTAAAGTAACTATTTACAAACCCGAGGACAAAATGAAGTTATGCTGAAAAGAAGATTGATACAATGGGAAGTTATTTCTACACCTAGGCTTAAATAGCAAGAGAAGAGAGCAATTACCAGAATCTGGTGGGAGAGAACTCTATAGAAAGGCTGGTCAAAGGTCACAGCTACCTCACAAGGTGCTAGTAGAGGTAGAGCCATGGGCATAACCACCTGACCTCACCCTCTTCCCGGTCTTCTATTTCTTCCTGGGGCTCTGCATTGGCTGAATGTAAGCCTGCTGAGACCCTGCATACAGAGCCAACTGAAGGAAGAGAAAAGAAGAAATGGATTGGGAGGGGAGATCTGGAAGGTTTCTAGAACAGTAACACACTGAATGCAGGGGATCAGAAACAGGAGGAGTAAGGATGACTTCTAGAATTCCAGTGTAGGAAACAGGATGGATGGCGATCCCATTCATTGATGTAGGGAAGTACAAGGCAGATCGGTTCCTTACTATTATATTTTTGTAAAAGAAAAACTTAGAGAAAATGAGTTTAGTTTTGGAGATGCTGAGTTTCCAGTGCTCGAGGAACTTTCATTTATTCGTTTAACAAACCTATGGTGGGCAGCCTCTGTGATGACCAAAGGCCATTTCTTTTAGGGATAAGAAGTTCTATCTTCTTGGAGAGCCCCTTACTGGCACGTTTTTGCACTTTGGATAGTACCAGTGATCCCGATGATCTCTCCAAGTCAGTGAAAAAGCCTGAACTGTTTATTGTGTTTAAATAAGGCTAGAGCCAGTCAAACATATTTTCATAAAAAGGATTAAAATAAAACACACTTTATTGCTTAAATAGCATCCATTTAACACATTTTTATCGAGTTGAAGTAGCTTGATGGAATGGAGAATCTAGTTTTGGAGCTAGACATTGTTTAATTAGAAATTGAGCTCTGTAATTTTCTTGCTGTGTATCCTCGGGCAAGCAATGTAATTTCTCTGAATCTCAGTTTACTCTCTCATACATGGGGATAACCAATCTATTTGTCCAAAGTCCCTGACACAGTGCTTGGAATGTCGTGGAGGGGCAATGAGGTTAAAGCAATGTTAAAACCCCCATTTGAAGTAATTTTTGAGTTACGAATAATTTTTAGAGCTGGAAATCAGTTCAATGTTTAATACGTGTCTAATAAAGCTTTGGCTGAGGAATCCATTTTTAGGTTCTCTGATTGTGACATGCTTACAAACATTTTTATGTGACTTGTCCGCCCCTGACAGTTCATTTCCCATGAAATAAGGAGACAAGCAGATTAGGTTTTTTGTTAATTAATTTTTCACCAAGAAATAATTATGTCGAGGCCAAATGTGATCCCACTATCTAAGAGAACAAGTTTTCTGGAGAAGCAACATTACTGCTCTCTCACACTCAGTTTCATAATTGATGACATTTTTCGTTGGCATTTCTATAAACTGGGTGAGTTTGGGGATATGCTACTTTTTTCTCTGTCATTAACTTGTCTAGTAGCATAAGACTGTGAAGCTTGTTGTGACTAATTCTTCTAGATGGGATAGGTATAAAGGGACAAGAGTTCTGCTGGTTGCTTCAATGTCATCAGCAAGTACTTTAATTTACTACGTCTGCACAGCTGCTGTCTCTTATGACATTCTAACCGAGTGTGGCACTTAAATATATGAGTGACACTGTATTAATTGAATCATATAGTATCACCATCAATATATACTCAAAATAAGATGTGTAAGTGGCTTCTAAATGAGGTTATTTGGGAACATTAAAATGAGCAAGTAGTATTCTAACGGAAGCTTTTATTTATTTGGTTGCAAGAAACGGAAATGGTAAAAAACTATAAGGTAACTGGAAATTTCTTATAAACTGTGCTGGTGTGGGAGACCCAGGGTGGGAATTTCTGAATATCTTGGCCCCACTAAACTGGAAATGGGAAGCTGTAACTAAGGCAAATTTCCCCATCCCTTTTTCTCCTCGGAGAATTTCTGGTCACTCATCAGTGGTATCTCTGCTTCTTCCTGTGCATGTGCTCTGTTCCCTCTTTCCATAGACTAGCATTCTTTTCCTTTCCCATCATCCTAAATGTGGCCAATAGAACACTGTTTACTTCCTCACCCTCTTTCCACACCAGCCCTTAGCCGTAGCACAGCCTGCACACTTTAGTTCCTCTTTACAACTGGTACTAGCTTCAGAGTCTCAGGTCCAAGTTTTCAACATCATTCTCTGACTGGCCTAGCTGATTTTTCTGAGTAATGTCTCACAAGTTTCAGGCCACTGACCAGCCAATGGTTGGCTGGTATTGCATCAATCCACCCCTGGTTCATTGCACTATTGGCAGAGAGGTGGCATTGTGTGGGCTGATGTTTACACAGCAGAGTTTTGAGTGGGATGTGCAATGATAGACATATTTTGCATAAGTAGTGTCAAACAGAAAAATATAATCAAACCATACTCATTTCAAAATGTACTGCAATTCATTCTTTTGTTGTCTTTTGGTAAGACAGAAGAAGGAAAGGAACTAATGTGCACAACTTCTGACATGTAGAAATCACCTTAAAGCAATGGCAGCCTCCAATTATACAACCGGGCAAGCTATATCAGAGGTCATGGGACAGAAGAATTCCTAGACCAAATTAAGATACTTGAATCACACAGCTTATCAATCAAAACATATAGTGACAAGATAGGGAAAGAGAAGCAAAAGGAGAGATCAGGTTAATATACTTAGGCTAAGATGCAAGCGAGATGTGTGAACCATGCTACCCCAAATATGCTATGTTATGCATTTTGTCTCTTTTCTGCATTGGCCTTCTTCACTGATGTTGTGTATACAATGACCAGAACTGAGGTTTGAACAAAGGGGCCAATAAATAGAAGGGATCCGGGGCCCAAGTACATAATCTGTCTTCCATAGAGATGCTGGAGCAAGTACACATTAGCCTGATGAGCTTCTATAGATTTTGTTTATCCATAGTAGGCAGAGGATACACTGGGCCATAATGGTCCCACATTGGGTAGCTGATTTTTGGATGACATAGCCGTCAGCCAAGAGGTGGCATAATAGTACCCTATGAATTTGTTTTTTCATCTTTTTCTGTTTATTAGTAGCACTCTTGTTTATTCTCTCATACATTCCATTTATTCTATCCATCTTTAACATATCTTATGGGTTACTAACTTATTTATTTTCAATATTTAACATACTTTGTGAATTCTGCCTATGTTTTATAAACTACTTGCTTACTTCCTGTCTAAACTTAACACTTCTAAAGGGTTTCCTCCATCCCATTTATTTTTTTTCCTGTCTTCTAGAGAAGAATTGAATACTCTCAAATAATAGAGCAAACCACATTGCAATTTCTATGGCCTGTGCACTGAGATAAAAACTTGCATATCTATTATCTCATTTAACATCCAGTCCTTAGATGTAGGTACAACTATTAAATGAGAAACTGAACCTAAGTGAAATTATGTAACTTGTCCAAACATCACACAGGCGGTAAGAAGCAGTGTTGGAATTCACATGATTTCTGTTCTTCTTCATGCTGTTGACATATTGAGAGCTCCAACACGGTCCTGGTAGATATGCCTTTAATATGGCTCTTGTATTACATTGAAAATCTCTTACAAACTTGTCTTAGCATTCTACTGGGAGGTGCTCAAGATTAGAGGTTGTGCCTTGTTCATTTCAGTATCTGCAATGCCTGGAACAGTGTTCCACACAGAGTACATCTCAATACCTGTAAATATCCCCTTTTCCAAAATTTCCTACCATATTTTTTCCTTCTTTTCTTCTTCCCTGCCCCAATGCCTTCCTGTCTCTCTCCCTTCCTCCTTTCTTCCCCCAAAATCTTAACATTTGATAGATGATCTTGATGTTCTGCCAGAGATGTGTTTGAATAATACCCTTCCTATCTTTCCCTCTTTCCCTGCTCACCATCTTTGTTTGAGGCTGTGTTCCAACAAATGCTCAACATCTGTAGCTGAGAGAGTGATCTCTAAATGTCATTCATTTCAAAGGTATTATGACTTATCTCTTCAGTAGTACAAGGAGTGGAAAGTAGTTTTACTTAATGAGGCAGAACATCTGAGCTGATAGTCTAGAAAGGATATCAAAAAAAGTTGTTCACGGAACTTGTCAGCCTTTTGGTTTTTATTGTACAGGCCTTCCTAGTTCCCTGAGACAAAAAAATGTGTCATTTAAAAGGCATTAGATACATTTCTCTGGTTTAACATGTTTAATGAGTTTTGGACATTGGAAAAAGTTGTGGAGCCTACAAATGTTATTCTGCTAGTGCTGGGAGCTATCTACATGGAGCCAGAGTTTAGCATAGGATTATAAATATGTGGGTTAGCAACCATCTAGCAGAGAAGACAGTTTCTCTGTTTTATATTTTTCAAAAGAAAAACTATCAAAATTATTTGGGGGATGAAAATGTCAGTAGAAGATGTTGAAAGGCATGATTTCACCCTTCATTTTATCTGGTGGGCAGTTTGAGAACAGGAAAGATAAACATATGTTCAACTTCCTACGGCAGTTTCCCAAGACTCTTTCCCACCCCTGTGCCATTTATCCATTAACTTATTCAATCAACAAACACTGCTGAACTTACTGAATCCTACTGCATGTTGACCGCAATGAATAAGACTAAGTTCCAACCCATCCCTCAAGTCAACTAATATATCTCAAATGCCACAACATTTCCATGTAGTTAATATTACCTTCCTCTGAGGTCCAACAAGCCTCTGATTGTGTATCTTTGTAGACTATCTCCCTTCTTACTTACTCCTGCTTTTCCACCTGCCTCCTCCTCTCACTTCTTTTTGCCTGCTTCCCTCTTTCCTGGAACAATATTTAAGTAACTTCTGTGTTCAGGACACATATACACAGAGGGAAGACAGTGAAGTCTAAAAGTGTCTGCTGTTAAGGGGCTCACAGTGTAAGTGGAGGTAGGCATGTCAAGCCCAAAATTACAATACAATATGATAAAGGTCTTGTTTTACATTTAATCCTTTATATCTCTTCCATCTAGCCCATGGTAACATTTCAATAATTTTTTTAAAGAGAATAAATCTTTAAAAATAGAATCTGGTTCCAAGTGATCTTTGCATTTTTCAGAGTTGCTTGCATGTATTGGATGTACAATAAACGTTTGTGAATTAAAACGGAGAGAATCAAAATGCTGTGCAAATCGTATGAGACTCTAGGTCATGCTTTGCTATCTTTAGTTTCTTGCTGCTTTTGCTTTCTGAGTTTTATTCTTTTTTGCTGTGCCATGATGAAAATAACTAACTTTTGTCACCCACTTATTATATGCCAAGTGCATGGTGCTAAGTGAAGTAGATATTATTACCCACGTTCTACAAATGAAGGAATTGAGGCACAGAGAGATAAAGAAATCTGACCAAAATCACAAGGATATAAAGTTGAAGAAGCTTGGATTTGGTTCCGTCATGTGAGCTCTTGTTTATGATTCTGAGTTGCATAGTGTGGTAGATATGGAAAAACAGATTTAGAGTCAAGTAGTCTTGACTATTTTATATGAACTTCAGTAAATTAATTAATCCCTCCGCGTTTTAGTTTGCTGGAAAATAGGAATAGTAATATTTACTTTAAATTAGCGACTTGAGGATTAAATGAAATAAATATCCAGAACAAGGTCTGGCACTGAGGAAATGCTGACCCCCTCTGCTACCCCTCTCTCTTCAGAGACCCGATATTCTTGAGAATGAGACCTACTTATTCCTATTTCCTGGGGAATCAACACTTTATACAGGGTGGAAATGCTGCCCCTTTTATACGACTTGGGGGGAATTGAGTAATGTGGTGGTGGGGGCACCGTAGGGGCTCTCTATCTGTAAAGTCAATGATCGAATTCCATTTAGAAGGTAACCACAGTGGTCATCTTATACGGGGTCTTTAACAGATCTTGGCATCAGAACATGGAAGTATTCTTAACACCTGTACACAACAATCCCTCGACAATTTTTCTGTGTCTTTAAAATTTCTTGAGAAATGTTGAGAGAGTAACAGATGGCCTCCAGCTTTAGCATCACTTTCTCCATCACGGAATGGCTCCTGGTGTGTGCCCTCTTCCCTTCCTATGACAAGCCCATGAATCTCAGTGAGCTCATCTCTTCTCTACCTTCCCCACCAGACCCCACCGCTTACTCTGTTGCCTGAGTCTCTTTTTGTTTTAGTGCTTTCCTTACTATTTGGCTCTGAAGGGAAACCCAAAGCCTTTCTGACTTGCAGGGAGCTGCATTCTATGGAATGCAAAAAATTTTGAGCAATGAAAATAAAGATAGGAATAAGCTTTCAGAACCTTGGAAAGTTCTCAGAGTTTGGCTTCCAGTCTTGACTCCTTCCTGAGATGAAAGCTAGAAGTCCTACTGCTTTTATTCTAAGTAGTGGAGGCCACCAAACTTCCCTCATCTCCCAGATCCCACCCTTCAATGACACCAATTTGAAGAGTGGAAGGAAGGAAGATAAGAATTGATGCCTCCTAATTTCTAGAAGACAACAGGATCTAGAACCGGGATCAAAATGTTGTTGTTTAACGTTTATTTTTGGCAGTCTGGTGAAGCTTATAGACCAGTTCTCAGAATGATGTTTTCATGTGCATACAATAAAATACATGGAATTACAGAGGGTAACAATTATATAGTAAAAGAATCAAATATTAACATGACTCACAGTATATTAACAAATAAACAATTTTGACAAAGTGCACTGGAAAGCAATGGCCAAATCTTGGTCACCAATGTGAGAATACACAGCTTCATCATTAGGGGTTGAATGACTACTAGGGGCAGAGTTGCTCTATAGTTGGACTGACATCTGTAGACAGGAGGATTATGATTAAGTATG
Source organism: Equus caballus (assembly GCF_041296265.1). Taxonomy (NCBI): domain Eukaryota; kingdom Metazoa; phylum Chordata; class Mammalia; order Perissodactyla; family Equidae; genus Equus; species Equus caballus. Next base: position 64,937,035 of record NC_091690.1, read on the forward strand.
ATGGGGCAAGTCTAGGTACTACTGTAATTTCAAATTCGTGATGCGTACAAGTGATATGTTTGTAATAACTGTGATATAATTTGGAAATACCTGTCATTTCTCTTGGTGACAAAGTCACGAGTACTGCTAATACTACAGTGCTTTACTAATTACATCCATAGTTTAAGGAAATGCTAAATTTCAGTTAGAAGTAAGTGAAAATAATATGCGATATGTTTTCACATCCAAGTTCATGGACCCTAGAAAGCTCTTTAGAGTCGTGTTGGTGGTCTGTGGACCCCAAATGAAGATCCTGTCCTAGGACTTTCTGCCAGCGGTCCTCTCTCCCTGTCCTCCTTACTAGGGCACTGTCATTTGCCCTCTGGGCCTTCCTCATTGTCACATAGTTTTGTCGAAATATCTTGGAATGTCACTAATATCGAGATAAATTAACATCATCTGTAAGATTAAGGAAGCTTGAGTTTTCAACTTGGCTTGAAGGTGCAAAATACAGTGATAAAATTTTGATTTCCTACTCTTGCCATTTCTTGTGTGTGTGTGTGTTTCTTTTAAACAATTATTTAGGGGAGAAATCAAGGGTTGGGGGAAGGAAGATGGTAATTGCAGATGGAGCATAAGGACCACATAGCTCTTGGTAGCTTTCCAGATGAGCATGAATATGCAGATTTTAGGCATATGGTAATCAAAAGACCTGGAGGTTCTTTTTCCAATCTCCTTATACTTCAGGGCTATTTCCAAAGCACATTCTGATGATCCTAATTAGGTTTTTCTCCCACATGTGTTAGGATTTCAGTTATGATTGTATGTGTATCAATTTATGAACAGAGAGGAATACCATCTCATCTCATGGGTCATCTGATCTCTGTCAGTTCAGCAATGACAGCCAGGGAGTGTCTCCTAGCCTCAACGCTCAACGTGTTATGTTGTCTCTGAAGTTGTGTGAACTGAAATGCCTCCACACCTCTGGGCCTCTAAATGAATGCATCTTGGATGACATAAACCACTGCTTTCTTCAATTAACATGGACAAAAGAATGCATTTCCAAATTATCACACAGGTCATTTTAGTAAATTTTATTCATGACTGCGTGGTGTCCTGAACAAAAGAAATAGTAGTTCTATTCTTTGCATTCACACAGTCATCTGACTATAGTAAAATGTCCAAACTCTGCATCATGGTGCATCACAGCAAGTTTGTAGGGCTTGGCCTCTGCTTCCTTGTGGGTGTTAGTCCCAGCGCGATCTCAAGGGCACTCTGAGACTGAGCCACACCGAACACTCTGCAGATCCTCAGACACTCCAGGTCCTTTCACGCCTCTGCGCTCCTGCACGTGTTGTCCCCATTGGCTAGAATCCACTCATCTTGCTGTTTTCTGGTGAAATCCAGATTTTGTTCAAATTGCACCTCATTCAATTAAACTCCTTCAGAAATCTTTTCCTAAGATCTCTGGAAAGAGATTAGGCACTTTCTTCCATGTGTTCTCACACTACCGTGTTTAATGTTTGTATATTGATGGCATAATTTGGTAATTCATGCAGTGCGTGTTTACTGGAGATCTGCTCAGTCACGGGCTCAGTCCATAGTTGCTGATGAATAAGACGGATGTGTCACTGACTTTCCAGAGCTTACAGCTCCATAAACATTCCACATCACTGGATCTTCTTATTTATGTTTCTTGCCATGAGCTCAAGTAAGGCACACAGTCCTCTTTTCCTTAATTTCCCCTCAGACCATTCACAAAAGCATTTATATTGTAATAGATTTTATTTGTAGAGGGCTTTTTACATTGCAGAAATTGAAAATGTCGTAAAATTCAAGATTAGACATCTCCTTTCTTAAGAGTTTTTCTACCACTCCACCACTGGTAAGTGATCAAATTTCTCAGAAAGTTCCACTCTTCTGCCAGGCTGATTGCTCCTTTTGCTTCTTCAAGACGCAATCACATCTTAATTTCTCATAATCGTTTTTCAGAACAATTTAATTTTCCGTTCCCTTATTCATTTCCAGGCATACTTTCCAGAAGCGAAAACTAATTGAGGAACTCTGCTGAAAAAGTGTCATCTGCTCCGAGTCTCACTCTTTAACAGTATAGAAGAAGTAGTAAAAAATAAGAAATTTTGGGTTTTGTTCTCTTATTTATAGTAAATGGAAGGAACCGGGGGCATATATTTTTTTCTCCACTAGTACGATTTATGTACCTCATCCAAACTTTTAGAAGGCACAAGTATCTACAATATTATTTTAAATAATGTTTAAAACTTCTGCTATAATATGCTATATATTGATATATCATTCCTGGTTTTATGAAGGATTATAACTTTATCTTTACTATCAGCCAATAATAAAAGATTAACAGACTGTAGAAAGATGAATTGAACTTTGCTGTGAGGGATGGGGACTTGCAAAAACCTGGGATGGGTTTACTGAGCCAGGCTCTAGGTTATTTGTAATAAAATATCATTTTTGCAAATTTTTAAAAGACAGCCTATGTTACACTTTTTTCCTTCCATAAATCAGCTTCTTTATAGGTCCCTCCCATTCTTTCTGATTTTATCATAGAAAATGTCTGTGGCCTGTGGAACTATTAATTCATTTGTTTTCAAACACATTTTTAGAGATTGATTTACTTATTTATTTATCTTATTTGTTTGTGATGGCTAGTATTTTCATGGCCCTTTGGATGTGGGCTTCTATTAATTTGAATGGAATGGATATCCATGTGCTTACCTTGATTTTTATATTGTTATTATTACTGTCATTGCTATTATTAGTTGGTGTATTTCACTCCAGAAAATTTTCATACGTATTTATATTATTGTAATCAAAATTCATATGATATTTTGTATCTTGCTTTGTTCAGTTAAGATTTGATCTGTATTTTGAACAGTGTTTAAAACCAATTTTTTCCAGCTTTATTGAGATATAATTGCATATAACATTGTGTGAGTATAAGGTATACAAGGTATTGATTTGATAAATTTATATATTGCAGAAAGACGACCACCATAGTGTTAGCTAACACCTCCATCCTGCCACATAATTATCACTTCTTTTCTGTGGTGAGAACATTTAAGATCTACTCTCTTAGTAACTTTCAAGTATCTATTAAGTATTATTAGCTATAATCACCATGCTGTACATTAGATCCCCAGAGGTTTTTCATCTTATATCTGTAAGTTTGTGCCATTTGGCCAATATCTCCCCATTTCCCCGACTCCTCAGTCCCTGATAACCACCACTCCACTCTCTGTTTCTCTGAGTTCTGTTTTTTCAGATCCCACATGTAAGTGATATCATAATTATATTTATCTTTCTCTTACTTATTTTACTTAGCATTCAAGCTGTCACATTCATTCAAGTTGTCACAAATGACAGGATTTCTTTCTTTCTCATGGCTGACTAATGCTCCATTGTTTATATATACGACATCTTTATCCATTCCTCCAATGATGGACACTCAGGTTGTTTCCATACCTTGGCTATTGTAAATAAAGCGGCAATAACATGAATATGCAGGTATCTCTTTGAGATCCTGCAAAACCAAAATTTTAAATGATTGCTTAATACTTCATTGAATTGATATCAGTGTTTACTTCACCATTTCCCAGGGCTGAGTAATGATGTTGCTTATTTCCATTTTTTTCCATCAGTATAAGTAATTCTGTGATTAGCTTCTACTTGGATTTGATTTTTTCCATATTTTAAATTCCTAGAGATGTAATTACTGACTGTCAATAAAATCATTTTTAAATTCTTGATTTCCAAAGTTTCCCAAAGACTTGAAATAGTATCCTATTTCAAGGATCCTACCAACTATGTAGAAGAATTACTGTTCTCTTGATCACTAGCTGGTAATGTGTAAAATCACTAAAGTCACATGTAATATGAAAGATGTTACCTCATTGTTGCTGCAAGGAGTTAATTACTGTATTGCTATAACTGGAGTCATATTACTAAATTTTTATATATTTGGTTATTCGTTGCTTTTTCTTTTCTATGAATTGTTTAATTTTATTCTCTGCTTATTTAATCTATTGTGGTCTTAGTGGTATCTTACTTTAAAAGGATTTGCATATAAATAAAGTCATTTCCCTGAAGTAATATTTCCTACAATTTTATTCTCATTTTAATCTCTTAAAAATTTGCCATTGACATTCAAGAAATTTTAAATCTTCATGTCATCAAATTTGTAGATCTTTTCTCCTGTTCTAGAAGTTAGAAGACTGGAGTAGATGTCTTGACCTCAAGCTTTCTGATATTGTCATTCTTTGGGTTTATGATTTTATCACAGAGAAGTGGCTTATGCATTGTTTTTTCTTTCTGCTTTAAGATGGTGTGTCTTAGTGGACTCTATCTTTTTGTCCGTTCTTTGGAGCACCAATTTCTTAGAAAATAAAATTTAAATTTTGTATTAAATTAAAATGCAAAGAAGCATAATAACCCCCACTCCAAACAATGGCAAAGATTCAATGTATAATTTAAAAGACTTTTACATAAAAATAGTTGAAAAGGTAGCTGTGGTCTGTAAACTGCGTGGACATGTACTTTATTACTATTCTTCACTGCAGCTCAGGAAACCCAGCTGGGCTGTCTATCTGGTTCCAAAGCCTGCAAGCTCCCTCTGTATCTTTTTGCTTTAGTGATTAGAGAACTCTGTTTTATTACCATTGTCATAGTAACCTGGGTTCAATAACAGTTAAAATTTTTAAAAAGCTTGTGATGTGCTACATACTCTTCTAGGTACTGGCGATACAGATAAATCGTCTTTTGGAGTTTATGTTAGGAAGAGTTGCATGCTATAACATGGAAGGATGTGACTGAAATCTGCCCCCCACTGCCCCCACTGTGCATCCTCTTTTTTTTTTCCCTTTTCCCCCCAGCTTTATTGAGGTATAACTGACAAATAAAATTGTAATATGTTTAATTTTTTTTTTGGGGGAAGATTAGCCCTGAGCTAACTACTGCCAATCTTCCTCTTTTCGCAGAGGAAGACTGGCCCTGAGCTAACATGCATGCCCATCTTCCTCTACTTTATACATGGGACACCTACCACAGCATGGCTTTTTGCCAAGTGGTGCCATGTCTGCTATCCGGGATCCAAACTGGTGAACGCCCAGCCACTGAGAAGTGGAATGTGTGCACTTAAGCACTGTGCCACTGGGCTGGCCCCAAAATTGTAATATATTTAAAGTGTGCAACGTGATGATTTGATATATGCATATGTTGTGAAAGGATTTCCATAATCAAGTTAATTAACCCATACTAGAAAGGCAATAGAAAAAGATCAATAGATTTAAGAGCTGGTTTTTTGAAAAGACAAACAAAATTAACAAATCATTATCTAGACTAAGAAAAAAAGGAGAGAAGACTCGAATAAAATCAGAAATGAAACAGGAGACATTACAACCGATAACAGAAATGCTAAGGATCATAAAAAAAACTATGAATAATTATATGCCAACAAATTAGATAATCTAGAAGAAATGGTAAATTCCTAGAAATATATAACCTTCCAAGACTGAATCATGAAGAGATAAAAAATCTAAACATAAATTCTTTTTTTAAAAAAATAAAACAGCAAATATTTCCTACAGTTCTGGAGGCTGGAAAGTGCAAGATCAAGGGGGAGACCGATTGGGCTTCTGCTGAGGGCTCTCTTCTTGGCTTGTAGATGGCCGCCTTCTCACTGTGTCCTCGCATGGCTTCTCCTCGGTGCGTGCACACAGAGAGATCTCTCTTTCCTTCTTTTTTTTTGATGTTTTAATCTTTTATTTATTGAGGTCATAATGGTTTATAACATTGTGAAATTGCACATGTACATTATTGTTTATCTGTTTCTGTATAGACTGCATGGTGCTCACCAACAACTGTCTAATTTTTATCTGTTGCCATATATATGTGCCCATTTATCCCTTTTGCTCACTTCCCAACCCCCTTCCCTTCTGGTAACCACTAATCTGTTCTCTTTGTCCATGTGTTTTTCTTCTACATATGAGTGAAATCATGTGGTGTTTGTCTTTCTCTGTCTGGCTTATTTTGCTTAACATAATCCCCTCAAGGTCCATCCATGTTGCTGCAAATGGGACGATTTTGTCTTTTTTTATGACTGAGTAGTATTCCATTGCACACACACACACACACATTTTCTTTATCCATTCATCAGTCAATGGGCACTTGGGTTGCTTCCACACCTTGGCTATTGTGAATAAGGCTGCAATGAACATAGGGGTGCATAAGTCTGAATTGTTGGTTTCAAGTTCTTTGGATAAATACCCAATAGTGGGATAGCTGGGTCATATGGTATTTCTATTTTTAATTTTTTGAGAAATCTCCATACTGTTTTCCACAGTGGCTGCACCAGTTTACATTCCCACCAGCAGTGGATGAACGTTCCCTCTTCTCCACATCCTCTCCAACATTTGCTATTTTTTGTCTTGGTAATTATAGCCATTCTAACAGGTGTAAGGTGATATCTCATTGTAGTTTTGATCTTCCTTTCCCCAGTGATTAGTGATGTTGAACATCTTTTCACGGGCTTATTGAAAATCTGTATATCTTCTTTGGAAAACTGTCTGTTCATATTCTCGGTCCATTTTTTTAATGGGTTGTCTGTTTTATTGTTGTTGAGTTGTGTGAGTTCTTTATGTATTTTGGAGATTACCCCCTTGTCAGATATATGATTTGCAAATATCTTCTCCCAGTTAGTGGGTTGTCATTTCATTTTGTTCCTGGTTTCCTTTGCCTTGCAGATGCTCTTTAGTCTGATATAGTCCCATTTGTTTATTTTTTCTTTTGTTTCCCTTGTCCATGTAGACACAGCCTGATGGCACAGGGGTTAAATTTGCAGGTTCTGCTTTGGCGGCCCAGGGTTCACTGGTTCGGATTCCAGGTGCGGACCTATACACTGCTTGTCAAGCCATGATGTGGCAGGGGTCCGATGTATAAAGTAGAGGAAGATAAGCATGGATGTTAGCTCAGGGCCAGTCTTCCTCGGCAAAAAAGAGGAGGATTGGTGGCAGATATTAGCTCAGGGCTAATCAGACAGCATACTCAACCTCCACCAATCACCACGCGTCCTCTTTTTAAACTAGGAAGCCCATAGGAAATATTGTGGCAGAGGGAAATTAAATTTAAATAAATATGACTGAAAAAAAATCCTTCAATATAGTAGTTTGAAAATCTTGATGCTGAGGGAAGAAACCCAAGAGATAAAAAATCCCCAAAAGATATATCTTTGAACAGACAGAGACAAATCCATGGACTCTTGAAATTCATTCCTTCTTGAGGGGCTGGGAGATTGGCTGGATGTGACTTTCACTCGCCTTTTGGAGGGATAAAGATCACAGCTAATATATTTTCTAATCAACTCTCTACATTCCAGTAAACCAACCTAAGTGCTAATGTAGCTTCTCACCTCCTTCTAACCTTCAATTAGTTATTAATAAAAACTTCAATCCACATGTCAGCTTCTAAATCATGTTCTCCTTAAGATTTCTACATATCAGCAGGGGCTATGGTTTCAGGGTCTGATAGATAACTTGGGTTACGGTTTTGGCTGTCAATCCAGGGAAAGTATGAGGTAACGCACTGGGGAGGCGAAGGAACTGTTCTGGGCCAACCAAAGACATGGAGGAGCCTGTGTTCACTGGCTGGGCAATCCCTCTTCACAGCTTTCTCTGTTCTCTCTTTTCTTTCTCTTTACCTTTTAACAAGGTGCCTGTCTTAGGGATCTTCAGGATGCCAGGAACCAAAAATTGCTCAAAGTAGATCAAAATAGCGACAATAATCAGAAGGATTCAGGGAAAACACAGAACCCAACTGTGGAAACCCAACTGAGGACTCCCTACTTTCCAGGTTCTGCTTCTCCTTGTACACCTGTCCTGTTTCCATGCTAGTTTCTTTCCCCCAGCTTTACTGAGGAGTAATTGACAAATAAAATTGTAACATATTTCAAACGTACAAGGCGACGATTTGATATACATATCCATTGTAAAAGAAATCCTCCTTCAAGTTTCTGCACATTAAGGTTCACATCAATTGAAATAAACTTTCTAAACACACGTGTGCATATGTGCAGCAGTATAAATTCCACCCTCCCAAAGCCTTTTGATGGCAAGTGGTAGCTGTATTACATAATCTTACGTAGTGTTTTCTACATGCCAGGCCCTCTTCTACGTGCTTTAGAAATTTTAGCTCTTTAAACCTTATAAACCTATGCTGAAGGTACTATTATCCTCAAGTTAGAGTTGAGAGGTTATGTAACTTGTCCAAGGTCACACAGCTAGTAGTGTTATGGAATTGAGATTTGAACTCAAGCAGTCTGGCTCCAGAGTCTGTGGTCTCAACGGTCTCTCTTTACTGACTCTTAAACGGTGCTATGGAGGCTTTTTTGACATTGCCGGGTGTATCTGGTTCTAGTGCTGTATCCTGAAGTGCAGGCTATTCGATCAGGTGACAGTCCTGCATGCATCGCTGTGGATCTTCACAAAACTGACATTTAACATCAACGCAAATCAACCTGTCACACGGTGACATTGTGTTTGAGGCAGGAGATAAAAAATTGATTGTGTGGCTTTGCTGAATATCAATCATCCTTTTATTTACAGCAAATTGTTGACCTAGGATTATTCAATACATATTCATAAAATATTAATAAAGCAAATTAAAGATAATAAATTAGGATTATTCAATACATATTCATAAAATATTAATAAAGCAAATTAAAGATAATAAATTACCAGCTGGAGACCATTCGCATTTCACTTAGCATGGAGGGTGAAGAGAGTTTAGAACAAGGCCCTTATAATGTATCATTTTGCCATTCCTGTGTAATTTCAATGTAATCCTGAATAAATATGACTTCAATCTAGAGCTGAGGCTATATCAATGCCCAGGGGGCATCAAATCCACGGAATATTATTATTTCTGAGTACATGTGTGTATCTACCAACTCCAAAGAAATTTAGAAGGCAGTATGATAGAGTCTAAAGTAGACGAAATTTAGAGCCAAGCAGATAGTTCAAATCTTAGTAATACTAAAAGCTATCAGAAATGGACAGCTCTCTATGTGTGTGTCATTGTACTAAGGAGTGGTAAAACAGCGTAAATGTTAAAAGTCCTCATTTAGAATCAATCAAACCAGGAGTAAAATCCTAACTCTATCGTATCCTAGCTTTGTGATTTTGCCTTCCTTTCTTTATCTGGAAAATGGGTATAATTGTTGTTGTAACGATTAAATAAGAAAATCATCTTTCCACAAGAAGAGTAACTGTTAGCAGATTGTTTAGCTTTCCTTGGCTTCCTTATTTGTAAAATGGAGATATTAGCGTCCATTTTTCTAGAGGATTATGAGGATTTAATGAGAAAACGTAGGTAATGGGCATAATGCTCATTAATTTCAACATGCTAGGTGCTCAGATACCTGATTTTCCTTCTTTCTCTCCTGTTACTAACCTAAGTCAAAGTTCTTCAGATGGCTGAGTATCTTCCGATAAAAATGTTTCATGAAATATTCTGGTTACTTATATAGGGAACAATATATCTGAATGAGTAAGAGTTGTTATGAGAATTCAAAGAAATTAAAAAGAAGCGAATGGGCCATTTTTGGAATTAATGCTAAAGAGTTCTAATTATTCCAAAGCAATTCAGAGTCTCTTTCCAGCTGGTCTGTAATCAGATTATTTGGAATTGATGTTTGGAGAAATCTAATTGAATTAAACTCTGTTTACTTCAAAGCTGCTTTTCGTCTCCTGTGGACCCTATCGCTGCCACCGCTTTAGAACTGAGTAGTTCTGCAACTGAGTTTACTGCGAGACCGATTTCCCACGTACTGCAGCCCACTCTTGTTCCTCATTTCCGACTCCGGTCTTCCGGGGATGTGGAATCCCATGCCTGCATCCTATTACAGGGAGCCTACGGGTGTTTGCGTTTGTAACCCTTATCAGGAGGTAGGACTTCTAATGAAAAAAAATTGCCAAAACTTAGGAAAGTGTTAAAAAATGTTGTTTACCCTCAAATGATATGTGTTCAACATTCTTTGACTAATGTAGCTATTCTCCCATGACTGGATATTAAAGTTGTTTCTGAATTTTTGCTCCTTTAAATCATGCTGAGTATTGTTTATAAATGGGCTTTAAAAAATTCCTTGAGAGTAGAGTCCTACAAGGTAATTGTTGAGTTAAAATTTATGGAAAAGTGTACTGCGATTCTTAGTGCTGGACAATATTTCCATAAAGGCTTTGGTAACTCCTGCCAGTGGTACGTTTAAATGATTGCTTCGCCACCATCTTCAGCATTATCAGTTAAAATCCTTTTTTGGTTGTTGTTAGTGCCCTAGAGTTGATTCCTACTCCTAGAGACCCTGTGTAGAGCAGAGCAGAACCTGTCCAGTCTTTTTGCACCATCCTCATCTACTGCTTTATCAGCCAATGCTCCACTACTGTTCATAGGGTTTTCATGGCCAATTTTTTCAGAAGTGAGTGATCAGGTCCTTCTTTCTCGTCTGTCTTAGTCCAGAAGCCCTGCTGAAACCTGTCCACGTCGTATGACCCTGCTGGTGTTAGAAATAATGGTGGCATAGCTTTCAGTATCACAGCAACATGCAGCCGCCACAGTATGACAACCGATAGATGGCTGGTGAGGTTCCCTGACCAGGAAACGAATCCAGGCTGCAATGGTGAGAGCATCGAATCTTAACCACCAGACCACCAGGGCTGGCTTAGAATACTTCTTGGAGAGTGCCAATTTTATAATCACTTGCGTTTCCATAATGACTAGTAATACTAACATATTTTCATTTGATTATTGGTCATTTTTATTCTTTTTAAAAATTTTACTTTGCGTGAATTGTTTTTTTATATACTGTGTTCGTAGTTCTATTGGAATTGCAGTTTTCTTCATATTGATTTGTATGAACTTTTATACACCAGGTTATGAATATTTATTTATAAAATATATTTCAAATACTTTTTCTGAGTGTATTATTTATCTCTTATTTTGGTTTGTTACAACCTGTGATAGTCAGAAGTCTAAAAATTTGTATGAGGTTAATGCTATGATTTGTTAACATTGAGATTTCTTTTTTTGTTTTATGCTTTAACGTTCTTTTCAACATAGGATCAGATACATTTTAAATTGTATGTTTTGAAATTTTGAATCATGTCTTATTTTTCATTTGGCTGTTTAATCCGCCAGGAATTTATGGTGGTGTATGCTAATAGGTAAAAGATGTAACTTCATTAGGTTTTAAATTGGTTGTTTTAGTTCTATTTATTGAATAGTCTTTGATTTCTTCATTTATTTATGGTGTCTCTTTTGTAATGCAAATAATATGGTTATTTGTAGGCTATCTTTTTTTTTTTAAATGCTCTATGTGTTGATTACTCATTACAAATCTATATCAAAAAGTTTTTGGGCTATTCTCACTTATTTATCCTATCAGACAAACTCTAGAATCGCTTTGTCAAGTGAGTGATTTTGCATACAGGAAAATGTATATCTCTAATTTACTTTCTCCTGCTATTTTTGATAACCAGAAAATTTGCTTAGAGCATCAGGGTTAAGTGCAGATCTTCTCTTTCTCCTATCTGCTTTGATCCACATGTCCAGACATATCTAACATTTTGGATTGATTCCATGCTAGGTGGGGCTGAGCCCAGCTGAGTCTGTATTATGTCAGAGCAGGAATGGGGAAGGCCTATCTAGCATAAGACATACGCCAGTCTTCTTGAGTCCAAATCATGGAGATGGCCTGTCACTGAGTCTGCACCATATGTATTCTGCCTTCCTTCTTTTTAGCCATGAAGGAGAGATTCTACATCTAGACCAACAGATCCTATACCTGTCTGCTATAGTCCATCCTCTTTTGCCTATTTGAGATATAGTAAGCTCCATTCTCAAATAAAAATACCTATTACAAGATAGACTAAGTTTTATTGACTTACTGCAGCAAGAGAGAACATCACATCTTGTGAAGGGAAATAAATGCATGCTTTTTATTACTTAAAGGTTGAGATTGAAAACTCTTCGGCCAGGATATCAGAAGTGGCGGGGGGCAGTCTTTGGATTTGTTGAATTTTAAGATAGAGTCAATCTAAATGACATGAGGTTCTGAGTAAAGTATAGTTGAATAATTGATGGGAGTAGTTTTTCTGATTCTCAGTATTCACTGATGGGATTTGTTGTGTAGGTTCTCGGACTTCTGTCTTTTCACCATCATCTAGCTAGGCCAGAGGGTCAGCCACAAAATCAGTCTCATCCCAGATCTACACCACTGTCCTGATCTCTAGGTGACATCTTTATCTCAGTCACAGCAGTTGAGAATCAGACCCAGGGTCTGACATTCCTGCTCCTTTTGTCAAATGAGTGGTTGGATCCTCTTACATGGGAGTGGCTGTGCAGCAGCATTTAGGACTCAGGAGAAGCCACACTTGACAACTGCAATACACATAAAGAATAAGAGCCTGAGTGTTTGAAGCTACGATCCCAAAAATCCAATATCCATGACAAAAAACATGTCCCAGACTCCTTTTTTGGTCTACCTTGGAGAGGCAGGTGGCCATCACCTTCAGTTGAGAGCTGAATTGTTCTGCCTGACCAATTGCATTTATCCAAATTCAACGTGAAGTATTGGAAATGACACAGACACCACCATGGTTAGCTAATAGAAAGTGAAAGTTATTTACTTATTTATTCCTACTTGGGCCAAAGAGTTTTGGATCTGCCTTCTAAGGTCCGAGCACTGGGAGAGTATCATTTACAATGTTAAGTTTAATGATAAATTTCTGATCACCTTTTATAATTCCATAACATTTATTGTAAAAATTGTTGCTCAGATGGTGCATGTAAAAAGTGAATCAGTGATTATTCTGATTAATTCCCCAGAGTAGCCTTTAGTAGCTTCCTTTTGAAATTCCTGGGTATGTGCTTAAGTAAGATCTGAAGTATAGGAGTGTAGTGACCATGAGTGCTTGAAAGTCTCAACCAATTACCCAATATATATAAGTAAAATTCGTTTATAGTAAACAAGTGAGGGTTTGATGGCTACATAAAAGACAGTACTCTATTGGAGCACAAATTTTGTTGTGGGAGTAAACGTTTACCATAATAAGAGTATGACAGTTATCTCCTTCTTTGGGAGGACAAGTTCTCTAGATGGAGTTGAATAACTCCAGTAAGGACATTGAAGAACCTCTGAGGAGAACAAGTAGGCTACTATGAAAATAGAACCTCAGTATCTGTTCTTATCCTTGTGTTTCTGGCTTCTATTGACATCACTATAATCATTTTCATGGACATTTTTTTTGCTGTGATACAGTCCAGCCCAATTTTTACATGACTGAATGTTGTAGTTGACACTGTGGTTATATTTTTAGGTGCTAGAAGGGTTCACTGGAATGACTCTGAATGTTTAGATGAATAGTGATTAGATTTTTATCTGAAGTACTGGGTGGTATGTGGCAAGCTCAAGTCGGTAAGGTTTAGGGCTACAGTCAATGTCTGTAAGAATCTTGTGATAGAATTGTATGATTCTCTCCAGAACAAAATGGTATATGAACATGGTTAGAGGAAGTCTCTTCAACACGGTTATGGTGCAGAAAATCTTTTACCAGCAATTTATGACAGAAAATCAGCAAAGTGGCGGGAAACAGATGAATAACGAAGTAAGAGTGCTAGACAAAGGGTGGTCTGTTACTCTGTGACTTTGGTTGGTCTAGTTCCAAAGATGTGTGGATACTGTCTACATTATGCTGTTATTAGCTTGATCTAGATATCTTGGGTTAGCACTCTCCTGAAGATCATATGCTGCTGGAGAATTCTTAAGAATTCTCAGCTTGAGGTCTCCAATTGGGATGGTCCACCTGTGTTCTGAGGAAAATTTGTGACTTTTTAATTGTGAGACATGGATCCAAGGATCCACCCCTTGGAGTTTTACTGCTTTGTTAATTGTTAGCAGAACTTCATAATGTCCTTTCCACTGGGGTTCGAAGAATGTCTTTCTGTAATGTCTCTTTCAGAAGACCAATTTTTCAGGGTTTAGGTCATGCAAGGATTGCTGGATGGACCTTGAGGAGGGCTGACCGTATCTGTTGATAAAACTGAGTGTACTGCATGAGTCCCTTGCAGTATTTTGGCCATGTTTACGTTATCAGTACAGAGTCTAAGACTATAAATTATATTTATATAGGTACGTGGTTGGCTTGTTATTAAATCACAAGAAAGGAGATTGATGAACCTCAAAAGGAGTTGATACTATTGTCTTTAGGCTAAGGGAGGGAACTTGACTAACAAAATTCAGGTGTTTTTGAAAATTTGACTAACTTTGATTTGATAATTTCATTTGTCCTTTTTATTTTGTCTGAAGAATAGGGATGTCTCCAGTAAGTGTGATACCTCGCAGAGCTCTTTGATGACTATCCCAGTTTGAGTACGGTTATTACCATAAAGGAAGTTGAGATACAAGTGTAATTGATGAAAGTGCTTGCTCTTTTCATTTTTTCTTGTTAATAATGACAATTTGGACTTGAGTTATAACAAGAACTGTTTAGAGACACATTTTTTCTCCTCAGAACAGCCATGCATCTCTTTCAAATTGAAATAATGATAATTTTCTCTTTTTCCCTTCATTTATATATTCACCTATTCAATTTCTGTGTTTTTGAAATCCTATAATACTCTAGGTATCTTCAGCCTTCCAATTTGGGGATTCTTTTTCCTAAGGAAATTATCTGACTTACAGAAAAAACATTATGCACAATGATGTTGATTATATTGTTGTTTACAATAAAGAAAAATAGGAAACCACCAAAATATCCAATAGTTGAAAATGGTTAATGGATGCATTTCTATGTCTAAATATTACATAAGCAGGTAAAACAAATAACATTTGATTACTCAGGAAATGCTTAGGATATAGTGTTAGACGAACAAGATAACACTGAAAATTCAGAAATAGTATGATTCAATTATGTGTAAATAAGTGCATAGGTAGATGACTTGAGGAAGCGTTCTGTGATCCACCAGACTAGATTTGGTCCCTCTGTTATAAACTCCCAAACCACTCTGCACTTTTCCTTTATTATACACAGCACATGTGTAATAACTTGTGCAGTGTCTGCCATTTCCACTAGAATACAGACTCTGTGATGGCAGAGACTGCACTTCCCTCTGTGCCTCCAGCACCTGGTATAGTACCTGGTACAAATGTGTAAGAAAATGTTATTGAAACGAGTTAATTAATCAAGAAAAGAGGGAAAATATGCACCTAGACGAAGTGGTGGTGTCCTCGTGGAAGGTGTGTGAGAGCTTTGGAGTCAGACATCTTAAGTGTGTCATCTGGCACTAGCCCTCTCTGTATCTCTAGTTCTCTTTAAGCCTCTTTTCCTTTACTGTGAAATGAAGATGATTGTAATACTTACCTCATAGGGCTGTGGGGAGGATTATATGAAGTAATATATGTAAAGCACAATAGTGGGCACAGAGAAAGTGTTCAGTAAATGACAGCAGTTATGATCATTATTATTCTTTCTGTATTTTTCCAATTTTCCACAAGTAAATCTATTCATTTTTGATAAGAAAAAAATTTAAGAAGAAAAAATAAACAAAATTGGTATATGACATGAGTCTTCCTATTTACTTGTTCCAGCTAAAATTTAAAATACGTCGACTGGCGGGGCTGGCCCCGTGGCCGAGTGGTTAAGTTCGCGCGCTCCGCTGCAGGCGGCCCAGTGTTTCGTTAGTTCGAATCCTGGGCGCGGACATGGCACTGCTCATCAGACCACGCTGAGGCAGCGTCCCACATGCCACAACTAGAAGAACCCACAACGAAGAACAACGAAGAATACACAACTATGTACCGGGGGGGCTTTGGGGAGAAAAAGGAAAAAATAAAGTCTTTAAAAAAAAAAAAAAAATACGTCGACTGGCTGTTCACTGAAATTTCTTCTACTTTTTGAAAATGTTGTGAGACTTTTTCTCCTCCATGAATCTCCACTTTTTAATGTTTGGAAGCCACCAAAAATCTCATGTTTGCAAAATCTGGAGACAATAATTTTGTTCTCAAGTCTGAGGTTTTAAGGCATAGAAAAAAGTTTGTTGAATGTTCCCCCCACATACTCATGCAAAGGTTTGTTGAAAATGCTTTAGTCAATATGTGTAAAATATAAAAAATGAGAATTTGGCACTTAGCACTCCTGAGGAATCTATCTCGAGAGAACTTTTTTTTAAATTCAAGTCCCTGGGAAAATGATCGAAGGGATTCTAGTCAGGAAAATGGCAGAACATCCATCTCTAGGAAAGTTGTCACCTTAATGGATTGTTAAAAGTGTGTGCATGATGAGAGGCTCATATTGGTTAGCATGCATAGTAAAAACAAATTCCATATTTAACTCTATGGTTGGCTTAAAGATAACATTCTGGCAAACCCCGCCTCCTTCCTCAAGACTCAAGTTAAACGTGATCTTCACTGAGACGCCTTTCGTGATCCCTGTGCTGAGTTAAGTTTACTTTGGTTTTAGGTTTACTGTGTCTGTTGTATTTATCTGTTTCCATCAAAAATACCTCTGAGGAAAAGTATTTATCTTATTTTTTTTGTACCATCTGTGCTTGGCAACGTGCCTGATGTGGGATATGGTTAGAAAATATTTATGAAATGAATGAATTAATACATGAGGTAAAGAATCTTATAGAGACATCTTTTTAATCAAGCAGGATTCACAGTCATAAAAAAAGAAACAGAACACATAAGTTTGTTTAAACTTCGAAGACACAGCACAAAAATTGCTTCTGATTGCACATTTATGCCTGAAGAGTATTGATCAACACTAATGATTTTGTTTCTTATTTAGTTTATTGTTAAATTCATCTTGCCAATTCCTTTAGGCTAGGAATCATGCCTCAGTCATCTTTGGATCTCCTGTATCTAGCACTGTGCTTAGATTATGAAAGTTCTTCAATTCTATGAAAGTCCCTGTAGAAGGTATTTTCCTGATAAAATGGCTCTTGATGTTTAATTCTCAAACTTCATCTCTCATTACAATGTAAACATCTCCCATTACAAAGTTTTCCAGGTGACGTTAATTTAAGAAAAACTATATTTACATCCTTCAAACTAAATACGTTTTAAGCAAATTGATGAGAGTTAAGCCTTGAGTTACATTCCAGATACAACTGGTAGATGGTCAGAATGACATGAAATAAGCTTGCACAGGAGCTAGAGTCTCTTCCTTGGAAAATTTCTTAGTCTCCTGGGAAAGACAGACAGATAATCAGTGATTGCAATGACCTGAGCATAGAAGGATGCATTGGGAGTTATGGGAAGCCAGAGGAGGACTGTGCCTCTAGCCCAATCTAACAGGGTGATGCTTAGCTGAGGCCTTCCGGGACAGGTGAACAGTTGAGCTGAAATGTTTTTTTTTTTTTTTTTTTTTTATGGTGGCTAGAATCTAGCCAGGCAGAGAAGAACAAGGAGTTTCTAACAAGGGAGGAAATACATACAAAAACACAGAGGTGAGAGAGATAAATTGCTCCTTTTGGAGAACTGAGTAGTTCCATGTGAGAGGACTAAAGGCTGTGTTTGTGGGAATGGTAGAAATTGGGGTTTAAAAGCAGGGAGACACAGAGCATCTGGTCTTGTATGGCATAACAGGGTGATAAGACTTTTTGCTGATGACTGTAGGGTATCTTAGAAGGGTGTTAAGGTGGCACTAGTCGGTGGAAGAAAATTTATACATTTGCTTGGAGAAGAGGAATAAATCACTTTAAAACAAATAGTATAGCAGTGGAATCCGTAACTGTGACAACTGAATAGTAGAGAAGAGTCTAGGATTCGAGTTTTTGGCCCGAAAGATTGGATGATTTGTGATGCCATTCATTCATTCATTTTTTAAAAAATTCAACAAATATTGATTTAGCACCTGCCATTGGCAGAGCACTGTTTCAATCACCATGGATAAAAAGAAGGATAGGTTATGGGCCTTCTAGGAGTTCATAGCCTAGCAGGGAAGACAGAAAACTAGACAAATAGTGACAATACAGTGTCTTAATTGCAGTAATATTATTTTAGTTATAAGTTAGGCTGGGAACCTAGAACAAGGTGTGATTAATTTTTCTTGGAGATCATAAGGAAAGTGTAAGATATGAGCAGATTCTTGGGCTGGATCTTGAAATAGGAATAGAAGGCTTCAAGCGTACATGGGGAAAGTTTATTCCAGGGAAGAGAACGTCGTGAGCAAATGCACAATGCTCCTAGGAAACCACAAATAGCTCGGTGTTACTTAGGCACAAGTATTGAAGTAGTTTGGAGATGGGGCTGGTATGTGGTGCTAAGCAGTAGTCACCATGACGCTAGTGACCATGCTAGGGACTTTGGATTTTGCCAGGCAAATCAGTGGTTCTCCACCAGAGGGCATGCACCAGGCTCATCTGAAGAATTCAAATACAATTCTGATGTGTGGGCTCAGCCTAGGTGTCCTGAATCAGAAAGTCTAAAGGTAAGCCTCCTGTGTATGTCATTTCCAAAGCTCCATGGGTCAATCTGATGCAAACCCACTTTAGAGAATGGTGGAATCCTTGAAAGTTTAAGTCTTTTTCTTTGCCACACAAAGAGTTCCCTTGCTTTTGTATTGTTGCGTGTGAACTACACTTGTCTCATAAAATCCAAACTGGATCATAATGCTTACTGCTCAACCTTGGAATAATCAGTTGCCATTTTCCAATCAAACCCACAGAATAAGTGGAATCTGATGGCTATAGAATCAGTCTCTTTTGTGGGTGTATCCTTGTAGACGCTGCATAATGTGAAAATGACCATGAATGATTTTTTTCAAAACCACTTTAGTTATAAACATCTCCCCAAAGTATATAATTGAATAATTCAATAGATTTTTATGAAAGAATCAGGTACTGAAGGTTGGTACTTGTCTTTTTTTCAGATATGGAAGTCAATATTTGTTTAAAATGAGTAAAAGATTAACAGCAAATTACAATTTTGAAAAAACTGACAAAAACTTCATCACAAAATCTTGACATAGATAATTTTTTTCTAATTACATAAGATACATAAAAAAAGAAATCTTGCCGTATGCGACAACATGGATGAACCTGTCATACGTTATACTATGTGTAATAAGCCAGTCACAGAAGGATAGATACTGCATGATTTCACTTACATGAGTCAAACTCACAGAGCAGAAAGTGGAATGATGGTTTGCCAGGGGCTGGAGAGAGGGGAAAATGGGGAACTGCTGTTCAAGAGGTCTAAACTTTCAGTTATACAAGACAAATAAGTTCTAGAGATCTGCTGTACAGCGTTATGCCGATAGTTAACAATACTGTATCGTGCACTTAAACATTTGTTAAACAGGTAGATCTCATGTTAAGTGTTCTCACCACAATAAAAAATAAATAAAAAGAATATTCCTATATTTTGAGTTGGCACTTGCCTTATTCCTTTCAATTTGCTCAGTAACTAGTGGGGGAAATGCCTCCTGATGTTTGGTAGGTAGAGCAAAAAAAGCAATATCTATATCTTTTATTATAAAAAAGATAAGCCATGCAGCCTGAAGACGGGAAATGAAACGATGATTTCAAGCAGAAAAATAGATAATTTCCCTTCTCTGATGGAAAGGTAGTGAAGGCATATGAAACACTTGGGAGATGGGCAGTTCACACTATATCACAACTTGAGGTTTCAGCATCAGTTGTCAAGAGCTCGGTAGGAAAGTCTGGATTTTACTCTCAATTTTGAGTGGCATCGAAGCTAATTCAAATCAGCATATTGAATAAGGGCGGGAGTAAAGAGACTGGGAAAGAGAAGAATCAGGTAGCTGAAGTAACAGGTTCCTTCTGTTTTAATTGCTTTAGGAACTGCTGGCATTATTTGGAATAAGGGAAATAAAAGAGTTACAGAATTACATGGCTGGAAAAACTGAAAAATCATTCAGTTCAGTTTTCTACTTCACACTTAAATCTGCTTTCTTGAAACGGTCTTGCTTTTCATTTAATCCTTAACTTGTAAAATAATATGACTTCTACATAGCAGACACTAAATAAAGATGGGTTGAATGAATAAGTACATGGGTCTTCTGAGTAAGATACTAGGCAAGTGATTTCTCAGCCCTTTCTTTTACACCTCTAATAATAGAGACCTTTCTGTATTTGGAAAGTTCTGTTTCAAAGCCTTTCTTCCTTTTAAGCCTATACCATTATGGTAGAGAAAATGCATTTTGGACTCTAGCAATCCTAGGTGAGTATCCACTGCTCATCAGTCATAAATTATTTAACTTCTCTAAGCCTCCGTTTCCTCACCTGCACAATGAAAACTACCACTTGCTTGTGAGGATTAAATGAGATGATTCACGTAAAGTACTTAGCACAGTGCCTGCTAGATAATCAATGCTTATTATTGTTAATAACATTATTATTTCCCTATACAGTCTGCCACTAGACTTGGATGTTTCCTATGGAGCCATACAGAACAAATCTAATTCATCCTTCACTACAAAGACTTTCAAATGGTTGAAGATGATTATGATATTATTTAAGTAGGTAGAGGTAAAGAGGATAAAGTGGATCATTTTGAAAAAGTGAAGTTATGCCATGGGATTCAGATTCTAACATCATGTTGCCCTCTCTTGATATTTATCACAGTCACTGTAGTGTGTATATATTTATTGAAGTGTCCTGAATATATGTTAATTTCTTTCTCTTTTGCATCATGAAACAGTGATCTGATTCTCAAATTAGAATAAAAATTTATGGTAAAATGTTCTAAGTAGATTCATTTGCCTGAAATTTGAATTAATCTTTTTCCATTATTGTTAGGCCATTTCTTAATAACAGCAGTAGTTCACATTCATATTTCCCATCTATGCTAAGTAATCCTTGTCCTTAAATTCAGCCTTTTTTTTATAGTAAAATGCAGCATTTTTCATACTTATATAGGCTTTCCCATCAGACAGGTTTATGAGTCTAAAACTGCTCTGTAACATACAACTCTGGACAAGGCGCTTACGTTTTGGGAGCTCCACTTTTCCCATTGATAAAATGGAGAGAAAATCTGTCACATTGGATTTGTGAGATATTATGAGATAATAATCATAACTAGCATTTCTTAACCACTTATTATGTGCTAGTTACTATGCTACATACATTATATTGATTATCCTGAATTCTAATAGCTGTTTTGCAAGGAAGAAACTATATTTTCCAAATACGTAGTGAGTATGGTAGTAAAAAATATTATTTTCTGTTATCGTTCCCTGTTGCAAAGTTTCACAAGAGTTTTTCAATTTCATGTAGTAAAAAGAGGCAGTATGATAGAGTGGTTTTGGACAGAAGCTCTGTTCCAGCAGTTTGGGTATAGAACCTAGCCCTGCCATAACCTAGCTGTATGACCTTGGCCAAATTATTTAACCTTTCTAAGCCTCAACTTGCTTATTCGTAAATTGAGGATGATAACGTTGATATCTCATAGGATTTTTTGTGATTGAATGAGGTTAGATATTACAGTGCTTGGCACATAGCAAGGTCCATGTAATAATAAAAGCTAATGCTTTAATTGCACTTACTGTATATCAGGTAGTATTTGAATCATTCTACATACATTGACAAATTTATCCCTCAAACAACCTTATTAGGTAGTGTGTTAGTCACGGTTCTCCAGAGAAACAGAATCAATAGAACATATATAGATACATAGAAAGAGATTTATTATGAGAGATTGGCTTACATAATTATGGAGGCTGAGAATTTTCACATCTGTCATCCCTAAACTGGAGGCTTAAGAAAGCCAGTGTTGTGACTCTAGTCCAAATTTGAAGGCCTGAGAACTGGGAATATTGATGTGCAAGGGCAGGAGAAGATGGATGTGTCAGCTCAAGCAGAGAGCAGATTTGCCCGTCTTACGCCTTTTTGTTCTATTCAGCCTTCCGTGGATTGGATGATGCCCACCCACATTGGTGCGGGTGATCTTTATTTAGTCTACAGATTCAAATGCTAATCTCTTCCAAAAACACCCTTGCAGACTCACCCAGAAATAATGTTTGCCAGCTTTCTGGGCATCCCTTAACCTAGTCAAATTGACACATGAAATTAACCATCGTGGGTAGATATCGTATTTCCCCTTATTTTATAGAGTGAAAAACTAAGGCACAGATAGATTAAATTACTTACCCTAGATATAAGGAACAGACGACAAAAGGGCTGCATCAAGAATAAGTGGTTTTGTGTGTGTGTGTGTGTGTGTGTGTGTGTGTGTGTGTACAGTCTTCTACAAATCAATAAGGAGAACACAAATAACTCAGTAGAAAGAACAGAATCAGGGAAATGACAATACCACATATCGGAGAGGATGTGGAGCCACAAGCTCTCTTAAATGTTTCTATTGGAAATGGAAACTGGGCCAACCACTTAGGAAAACAGCTTGGTTTTATCTACTTGATTTGAATATTCATGGACCTTATGATCCAGCAAATCCACGTTGACATGCAAATACCCAAGGGAAACATTTGCATGTGTTCAACAGTAACTCTGCAAGAATGTTTACAGCAGCAAAAACTCAATGGCTCAAGTGATCATGAACAGGGAAACAGCAGAATCTGTGGTGGTATATTCACGGAGTGACCTGTTATATAGCAGTCAAAGTGAGCGCACTACAGTTACGTGCAATATGGGTGAGTATCAGCAAATATAATATTAAGTAAAAAAAGGAAATCCCAAAATACTACTAATAAGTTGATTACCTTTTTAAAGGTTGAAAACAATTACATAAAATATTTTTAGGAAAACATATAGGTGTAACAACTATAAAAAGAAGGAAAATCAATGGAATATTGAGACAATTCATTATGATCATTATCCTCAGTGGGCAGGCAGGGAATGTGAATGGTGATCATAAAGTTAGATGTAGGTTACTGCCAAGATCCTAACTTTTGTTTTGAGTGGTGAGTTCATCAGTTTCTATTACATTATCGGTAAATAAGTGAATGAAAAAATAAGTTAAACATGGAGCAAAGATACGATTGGTGAACGTAGGATGATGATTAATCCATTTTTGTTCACTTGAGGTCCAAAAAGAAAGAAAAAAATATCCCAGGCCATTTGCTTCAGAGTTTATAATCTCAACAGAAGTGTTATGTTATTACTATTGTTATTGGTGCTAGTATATTATAAAATGAAATAGGTTGCTACAGGTTGTTTAAATATAAGCTATGTGCCAAATAGTGTTCTGAGTTCTGGGGATACAGAAGTGGACAAGACAACAACATTCACCCCCTCATTGAGCTTACGTTTCTCAAACTGCATGTGACCTAATCCTGGCCACCTAGACAAAGCAGGAAGCCTAGTGAGGGGTTTCTGGGAAAGACTTTCTTCCTTTTAAAGAGAACACATAAGAGGGTGGTTGTGTGTATTTAGGAAGCTGGAAAATGCAGCAGCATCTTTCAATCATAAAGGGAGCTTCCTTGAGGATAAAGCTGACACGTTGAGGATGGAAAGCACCTGGGTTCTTTTCTTTTTTTTGAGGAAGATTAGCCCTGAGGTAACTACTGCCAATCCTCCTCTTTTTGCTGAGCAAGACTGGCCCTGAACTAACATCTGCGCCCATCTTCCTCTACTTTCTATGTGGGACGCCTACCACAGCATGGCTTGCCATGCAGTGCCATGTCCGCATCTGGGATCCGAACCCTCGAACCCAGGGCCACCGAAGTGCAATGTGAGCACTTAACTGCTGCACCACAGGGCCAGTCCCCTGGGTTCTTAATAACGTTGAGAAACTGAATTAACCAACGCTAGAGCCACCTTGTTTAGGATTTACATTAATGGTTCCATGAGAAGATAAATTTTCTTTATTGCTTAAGTCATTTTGAGTTGGATTTTCTACTCTTTCAACCCAAAGAACACTAAATGAAAAAAAATTTGGTACGAGGAATGGGGATGTTGAAAGAAACAGACTCTAAAATTCTGGAATTGTTAGAGATAGCTAGAGAATCATGACATTCTCAATGTCTGTAAACATCCCCTTAAAAGGATCGTGTAAATTCTTCCTGAATAGTGATATAAACTCAAGTATAAAAGAATGTGGTGTAGCATAAAATTAAGCTTATTGGATGCAGAAAAGCCCTACTTTGCATGAATAATATAACTGGCAACCAGAGACACCTGTTAGAAAACCTGTGGCGGGACAAGCTCTAACTGCTTGTACCCTGTGCGGCCTCCCTTTAGCATCCTTTGCTAAATAACGGGGTGTGTGTGTGTGTGTGTGAGTATGTATGTGTATGTGTGTATTCCTGTGTTCATTTGCTACCAATCACTAACTCACCTTGTACTTGGTGCCATGAAAAACACAAAAATGAAAAAAGACATAGGGGACAGACATGACAAGGATCCACAAGTAACTAATAAAAAGCTGTAACAGGCTGAGTGTCCCATAACTGGTGCTCTCGAAATGCAATAGTGGTTCTGAAGCATGAGAAATCTCATCTGGCTGGCAAGAAAAAAAAGGCTTAAGAGTCCATAGCATTTTCTTCTCTCAGTTAAACCTCTTGGACATGCTCTTCACACTATAGAGTTCTTTCTTCACGGGCTAATCCAGGAATGAAAAGATCATGAGTTCATAAGATAGTTCAGTGCTGATTCTTAGCCACGGTGCTCAAAATTCACCGTAATATTTGAATGACCTTGGAAAATTCACTTTGCCTCTCTAAGCCCCAGTGTTCACATGTAAAATGGGAATATTAAGTATATCTCCAAGGGTGGATATAAAAATTAAATGCTGGGTACATACTAGGTTAGGCAGCTCTCTCCCATCTTTACAATTTGTTTTTCCTCCTTCCTTCTCTGGTTATACTTAGTCTCTCATACTTTCTTCCATTTTTTTGTCTGGCCTCTGAGGCGTTCAAGGCTACACATTTCATGTTCTTACTAATTTTGCATTCAATTTGTCCTAACCTCTAATGTTTCCCACTTGGCTTTTTGTTAGCTAATTGTAAGCACTTCTGATGCATCCGTTCACTTCAACTCTTCCCTCTGGTCTTGACATTTCCCTGTTGATTGAGAACATCTTTGAGGACATTCCAGCTCTGCCCGTTATCCCCTCAGGTTTAATGTGGAGACTGGGCTATCACCTCACTCACTGAATAGTTTTTACTTCTTACTCATATTTCCTTCCATCTGTGTGGAGTCTGGTTTAATGCAGGCTTTTGTTTGTTTGTTTTCCTTTTCTTCCTTCCTTCTTTTTTGGATGTGAACCAAAACTTATGTTTGTTGAAAATGGATACTAGATCATTTGCTATTGTTATGTGTACATACACACAACATGTTTCTAACTCAGTGTTCTGTGCATTAGAGAAATGGCTTGTATAATACCTATATTGAGCATTATTGGATGGTAGTTAAGGGAATGGGTTCAATTCTGCCTCCAACACATATTCAGACGCATTCACGTTTCTCTGCAAAATTGGAATAGTAATAGCATCTTCTTTAAGGGGTTATTGAAAAAGTTTAATGAGATAGTATAGTAACCTGGCAGAGTGAGTGCTTAGAAAGTGGTAGCTATAATTACTCACCTCTGATGCATGGGGAATTCCACTAATATTCAATTTTCAAAATTTACTATAAAAAGAGGTGTTACCATTTATTCAATAACTACTGTGTGAAGATCCTGAATAACAACAGTAATGGCTACCACTGCTGATCTCCTACAGGGTACCAGGGGCTGTGCTAGCTGCTTTACCTAAATGAACTCATGTGAGCTGTTTAAAACACTGAGCTAAGGTCATAATTGGCTGGGTACAAATAGCTCAAGGTCTAAGGTCGTAGGGGGACCACCATTCCCATTGTACCTAACACTTCATTGCCATCTATATTTAGTGCATATTTGGTGTATCCACCAAAAGGTCATCATCTGTCCACTCCTATGCTGTCTTTCCCCAACCCAAACTCACAGAGCTTGCTTCCCTCCCAAATTCCATATTCTCCCCATTAGGAACTCTTCTAGTATCTTTAACTATCCATAGAATATTTCCTCCATCATTTGTTGGTGTTCCCTCATAAAAATGCTTTCCTTGGAATTTTCTGGTGGATCTGCCCATGGACTGACACCCTAAGGGATCTGGAGGTGATACCAGCATCATCCAGCTTTAGAGAGTTGCATCCTGACTGCTATTCCTCTGCTGTTGCAAAAAAAATTGTCTCTGTTCTTTTGAGGTAGAGCTACAGAGAGTGTCTGGGGGAACAGAAGATGGGGGTGATTTAGAGTGTGATAATCTTTGGTTATGAAGTCAGATAGACTTGGAAGGAAATCCTAGTCATTTCTTCTACTAGCTCTGTGACCTTGGGCAAATTAATCTTTCTAAGCTTCAGACACATCATCTGTAAAATTGGGTTAAAACTAATACCTACTTCATAGGGTCATTGCAGGACCAAATTGAGATAATCTACTTACAATACTAAGGGCTGTGCTGGCATATAAGAAAATTTCCGTGTCAGTTGCCATTATTTTTATTTCTGTTTTTACTACCAATCCTATTATTTATTGAGCATCTGGCATAGATTAGACTTGGTGAAAGGTACTTTATGTATGTTGGTTCAAGTTTCCTCATTTGTATGTTGCAGATATCATTTTTAACTTTTTTGAGAAGTTTTGCTATACAGCAAAGTAGAACAGTGGCGAGAGAGGGATTTGGGAGCTAGAGAGGATTTTTTTTTAAAAATATGGGGGCTGTGATAACAGATTTAATGATGATGTAAAAATCTATTAGAGAAAGAGAGACAAAGATGCGAGGGAGGAAAGGATAACTGCGCATATGAGAGGGGATGAAATCTAAAGCCCATGTAAGGGGTAGAGTGAATGACCATTGCGAGCAGACGGCATGTTTCATGGAAAGAAGAAATGGCTGCAGATTACATATTTTTGTAGATTTGAAGGTAGGGAGGTGAGGGAGCTACTGTCAGGTGGTTTCTTTTTTTTCTTAATAAAATAAGGTAAGATCAACTACTATTAATAGCACTAAAGTATGGGATCTTTGAGGAAACTGAAGAATTTTGTGTAGAGTAGGAGACTGAGCTTATTGAAAGACTGCAGTAACACCGTCAGGCAGTGTTGGCTTTGGGCTTGGTGATCATGAGTATATGGTGGAAGCAATTTTTCCAGTTATGTGATGTTCTTCAGCAAATTCAGCTGCAGGAAGAAGGCAATGAGGAGGCGGAAGGTTAGGTTCATTCAGGGTTGGGATGAGCGCGGTTGAGGGAGATGGAGACAGGGATTTAGGGATCCTAACACAAGCTTGATAATCACCATGGGGTGTGGATCTGGGCAGGGATCCACATGAAGGAAGGCTGGTGGTTAGATTGAAAGTGGAGGGGTCAGCGGATTGGTGACCTTGAGGCTGAGTAATAATGATGTGGGGGTCCTAGAGCAAATGCGCTGGAAAAGTGGTTGGAGTTTGTGGTGGGTAGGAGATCAAATTTATAATTTATAATTTATAATTTTAGAGGTGATGTGTCTTCTGGCAATGTCATGGTTACACATCATGTAACGTGAGTGAGATATAAACCTTTGTTGTTGTGAAGCTCAGAGAGTTAGAGTTGTTTGTCACTGCAACAAAAGCTGTTTCATACGGGGGATTATGTGAAACACTTGGACTCGCCCTCTGAAGAAGCCCCTGGGGCTTCTAGGAGTGCTGTTTGATAACCACTGATCCAGGCAAAACTCCTCACTGATTAATGGAGTATCAGTTTCAGGTATTTTCAATTCTATCACATATTGAAATTAAAATGCAAATAATGTAATCCAGGCAAGTCAGGCCTTCTGTTTTGTTAACCTGTTCTCTTCCTTCTGTGTGAACCCCAGCACCTACAGAGATAGTGTGGTGAGAGTTTTAAGTCGCATAGACCTGAAATCAAATTTTACCTCTTTTATTTACCAGCTGTGCAACATTGGGGCCACTCCAAGCCTCAGCTTTTAATTCATAATATAGGCTGTCGTGAAGATTAAATGACACAATTTGTCCAAAGCACTGGGCACATAGTACAACAGAACAGTTGCGTCTACTGTACCATGAGGCAGTCTATCACAGGTCTTAAGAGCCCAGTCTGCGGAGGCTCCTGCCTGAGTTCCAATGTCGGTTTCACCACTTATCAGCAAGAAGGTGAGAAACAAGCCCTCTGAGCCTCAGTTTCTCCCTCTGCAAAATAAGGCAATAATAGGGCTTGCCTCACTGGGCTGTAGTGAGGACTAAGTGAATTAGTGATGTGAAGCAGTTACAGTTATAAATAGAACACAGTGAGTGCCTTGTAAGCAGTGGGTCTTATCATCAATTCTTTTCTCTGCTTCCTACTTGCAATTCAAATTGAGGGTACAGAAAGTTATACCAAGCGTTAATATAAAGTCTAATAACCTATATCACTCTATCTATCACTGCAAAGAATTAACATGGATCAAGTTGCTTTTCAATGAGGAGCCCTGTGGGCCACCGGGGCCTCTGAGGAAGAGGGTCTTGTTTGCTGGGCTGGGCAGCCCCCACGAGAAAGAAAGCCGCAGCACAAATACACTGCACTGGGAGTGAGAGGGGTCTTGTTCACTTCTTTGACTAGAAAACCTGGACTTAGATAGCAGGGCAGATGAGAAACGGCTGGTGCTTGTGGTGGGGGATTACTGTCCTTGAAGAGGCTGGGGACAAGCCTCACTGGAACCAGAGAGTATTTTTCTTGTCCGTTATGCTTCTTCATCTGAAGTTTTTGGACTAAGAGAAATGACTGAGTGTTTCTACCCTTCCCCCTTCCATTCTGAGCTCTTTCACTTCTTGGTGCCTTTGCCCATGTTGTTCACCTTGCCTGGAACGCCCTTCCCTGTGTAAAAACCGTCGTTTATTCTTCTGGATGCAGCTCCCATGTCGCCTCCTCTGTGAAGCCTTTCTCACCTTCCCAGGGCAACTATCTTATGCACAGACAGTATCACTTCCTGTGCTCCCACTGCTTTTTTGTAAACCCTTTTGAAACCATTTGACGTCTTTAATTAATTAAAAGTCCATCACTTCTAACAGATCCTGGCATCCATTGAAGGCAGAGTCATATTTATTGACACCAGTATTGTCAGCCCCTACGTCAGTGCCTGCAATACTTACTGTTTTTATTTTTAATTTTTTAACTTCTGTTCCAGCTTTATCGAGCTATAACTGACATGTAACGTTGTGTAAGTTTAAGGTGTACCATGTGCTGATTTGATACAGTTATGTATTGCAAAATGATTGACACCATAGAGTTAGCGGACAGCTCCGTCATGGATGGACTTGAGGCCATTATGCTACGTGAATAGGTCAGACAGACAAAGATAAATATTGTATGATCTCACTTACATGTGGAATCTGAAAAAGTCAAACTTGGAGAAACAGGGAGTAGAATTTTATGGTTACCAAGAGCTGAGGGGTGAGGGAACTGGGGAGATGTTGATCAAAGTGTACAAACTTCCAGTTAGAAGATGAGTAAGTGCTGGGGAGGCAATGCTTACTACTGCATGAATAAATGAAGGAAAGAACGAAAGTCATGGAAATGGCAGCTACAGCATTACAGTCTTAAAGCATATTAGGGTCCTAAGGATAATGGAGAGCTTCTGCACCAGGGGATTGATGACTGCGCAAGGTCTGTGGTTGTGCTTTGATGTCTTTGGTTTAATGGGCAATGGAACTAGGTAGACATCATGATTGATTACGACAGTCGTACATGCAGCCAAGCTTCTTTGGTCTAATACCCAGCTGAGTTCACTCATTTAGGTTAGCAGCAAACATTTGAGTTTATGATTCAGGGTCTATCCAATCCTCTGTTTTACAATTAACAAATTTAAGGCTCAAAGGTTAAGGTCTCACAACAATTTAAATTTCAATTAAAGAGTGATTCTGTAAAGATGGAATTTGAATGGCTGCTTTAACATAGCCTGATAAGCTGGTTCTTAGTTTGCTGTGACCCCAAAGTTAATTTTTCCAAAGTAGCTGGAGGTTAGCATCATGAAGACTGACTTACACTTACCAAATTCATAGAAGATTGATGTATAAATTGGAATGCTTATTTGTTAATTTATAAGAAATATAGCTGGTTACCATATTTTTCCATACACAAAATGGTTTAGATGGGAAATGAAAACAATATTCAGAAGATTGATTGATTTTTATGTTTTTTGAGGAAGATTGGCCCTGAGGTAACATCTGCCACCAATTCTCTTTTTGCTGAGCTAACATCCATGACCATCTTCCTCTACTTTATATGTGGGACACCTGCCACAGTATGGCTTGCCAAGCGGTGCGTAGGTCTGCACCAGGGATCCGAACCAGCGAACCCTGAGCCACCGACTGAAGTGGAATGTGCAAACTTAACCGCTGCACTGCTGGGCTGGCCCCATGACTGATTGATTTTTAACAAAAAAAGTTATTGAGAGAACTAAAGGTAGAATTCAGCTACCCTGATACCGTTCCTTGTTATATTAACTATTAAACCATTTAT
The DNA here is from genome assembly GCF_041296265.1 of Equus caballus. Lineage (NCBI taxonomy): Eukaryota > Metazoa > Chordata > Mammalia > Perissodactyla > Equidae > Equus > Equus caballus. The sequence continues at coordinate 64,967,524 of NC_091690.1, forward strand.
TCAACCCATTCATTCCTCAAGTGTTTGTTGAATGCTGGGTATACTCAAATCAGAATTCAAAGATGAATAAGACATAGTCTTTCTTAAGAAACATAGAGTCTAATGAAGAAAAGTAAAGACAGTTCTGAAATGACAGATTGATATGGGATAGGTTTTATAATTTAAGGATGTGCAAAGAAGAGTGGGTGCCCAAAGGTGAGTGATAAACTTCTGCAATAATCATGGGAAGCTTCATGAAAGAACTACACTTAACCTAGGTTGTGAGGAATGATTAGGAGTTTACTAGTTGGAGGTACGTGTGTGTATATGTGTGTGTGTGTGTTGCAGTATGTGTAAACTCACAGCCGTGCTGCAGAATGGGAAATGGCAATGTTTTGATATGCTTGGAGCATAGAGTTTAAGAATGGGGGTAGAGAGAGTAGCAAGGGATAAGAAAGGAGTTAGAGACCAAAATGTGGAGGGCTTGGTACACCCTACTTAAGAAATGGGTGTGATGAAGTAGGTAAGGGGTTTTAATCAGATGAGTGATAGGTTCATATTTACATTTTGGAGACATCTTTGAAATCGGTGTGGAGTATGGCTTGGAAGAGGGAAAGACAGAAGGTGGAGAGACCAATTAGAAAGCTGTCAAGTATGAGAGACGATGAGGTCCTTAGTTAAGACAGTGTTGGGGGTCTGGAAATGAACGCATAGCTCAGAGTGGGTGGAACAGAACTGGACGGAGCTGCCTTTCTGCCCCTGGAGCCCTTTCCAAAATGCTAGTGAGTATCAGTCCCGTGGTGCCATGGGGCAGAGATTCTGTGAGTCTGAGAAATTGTGACGAGACACAGATGGCCAGGGAATGAGAAATCCTATCCGCTTAGTGAGGAGGGAACACCAGTGGCAGGAAATGTCACATAGGCCGTGAGCCTGAGCAGGGGCTGTGAGACGAAAGATTCCTTGCTAATTCAGAGAGTCACCCAACCCACACAAACTGCCTTAGTAGAGCAGAAAGAACAAAGGCTCTGGAGTCAGAGAGACATGGATTAAAATCTTGTACTACCACTGGCTTTCTATGTGACCTTGGGTTGACTAATAAATCCTGTTCAGTCTCAATTTTTCTCAGATACGAAATAGGTATAAAAAGTTCTTCCTTGCATTATGCTAAGTGGAAGGAGTCAGAGAGAAAGACAAATACTGTATGATCTCGCTTACATGTGGAATCTAAAAAAAAAAAAAGCCAAACTCATAGAAACAGAGAACAGATTGGTGGTTGTCTGAGGTGGGGGGTAGGAAGTGAATGAAATGAGTGAAGGTGGCCAAAAGGTATGAACTTCCCGAGGATGGCCTGGTGGCTTGTGGTTAAGTTCATGTGCTCTGCTGCAGGGGCCTGGGGTTCACGGGTTCAGATCCCAGGCACAGACCTAGCCCCACTCACCAAGTCATGCTGTGGTGGTGTCCCACACAAAATAGAGGAAGATTGGCACAGATGTTAGCTCAGCAACAACTTTCCTCAAGCAAAAAAGAGGAAGATTGGCAACAGATATTAGCTCAGGGCCAATCTTCCTCACACACACAAAAAAGGTACAAACTTCCAGTTGTAAGATAAATAAATTCTGGGGATGTAATATACAGCATGGTGACTGTAGTTAACAGTATTGTATTATATATTTGAAAGTTGCTGAGAGAGTAGATCTTAAAAGTTCTCATCATAAAATCTGTAACTATGTGTGGTAATGGATGTTAGCTAAACTTATTGTGGTGATCATTTCAAAATGTGTACATATATCAAATCCCTATATTGTACACCTAAAACTAATACAATGTTATGTGCCAATTAAAAAAGTTCTTCCTCCCAGACTTATTGAGAGGATTAAATAATATTATGGTGTATATAAATTGCCTATCAGAGTGGTGGGCCTGTAGTGAAGGGTCTCAAAAACGTGCGTTTACTTTCTTCCTTCCGGGATTTCCAGAAATCAGGAGGGGAAAGAGTAGGGAAGGACGTCAGGTGAGCATCTGAGAGACTGCCTGATTCCCTCAGGCCACGGAATGTGCTGGTAAAAGCCCTGGACCGGAAGGGAGAAAGCGTGAGCACCAGTCTTGGGTGACCCTCTAATTGGCCTCCTGGCTCTCAGTATACACGTGGCAGCTGCACTGATCTTGATGTCTGAGTGACAAGAGAGTCAGAATCTGGTCATTTTTGAAGCAAAGTTTAAGTTTTGTTCCTGGGGCCACTGGGGACCTTAAGGACACTTAAACTACTAGTCATAGAGAGCAGAGATAGTACAGAAGAAAAGAAAAAAGTACAAAGGACATCCCCTGTTTGAGGCGGGTTTTCCACAGGAAATTCAGTTCAGTAGAGCACACCTTAATTGAGCCACCACGTGTTAGTTGCTGGGAACTTAACAAAGGACAGCAGCACATAGTCCTTGTCCTAGAGACAAGACTACAGTTCAGAAGAATGCTCTCAGGTCTCAACACCTTAGGCCATTGACTCTGCTTTCCTCCTGCTTTTGTGTGAACATAGGCTGCAAAGTTGAAGAGCTCTAGCTGAAGGTGCTGGAGTTTCAGGCTATTGACAACATGTTCTTATGACAAAAGTGGAGAGAAAAGGAATTTTCTAATACTGAATTTCTTAGACCGGCGCTGGATGTTTCAAGACACATGCCCTCCGAGAATAGATGACGTGACTCTTGCCCATTGTGAGGGCCCCTTCCTGAAGCCTGGAGAGTCCCAGTTTAGGGCAAGCCGGCTCCTTTTTTCTCTTTCCGCTGTGAGCTTTACTTACTTTTCTGATGATAAAAATGCCAGGATGGATACATTTCAAGGAAATGAACAGTTTCAAATGTTGCCTGTTTAAAAATTAAAATTAATTTGCCCTGTGAGTCATGAGTCTCATTTTAATAGTGCCCTGAATAATTCAAGAGCTGCAGAGTTTGTTTGGAGTTTGTGCGGCAGCTTTTGGCTGTCTTGCTTGGGAAACAGCCCATGCAGAAATGCTTAACTTGTTCACAATGAATTCTCCTGGGGTCTGCATAGCACAGAATCTTAGGGATACGGTTATGGAAGGTGCAGCTTAGAAGATTACTTTCAAGAATGGACTGGAAAGGGCATGCAGACTGATTCCAAATTGTAGGTTTATCTGAGAGAGACAAGCTGGTCCAAGATGTGGATGAGGAAGGAGTTGCTTATGAATCACCCATGTCTGCTTAAACCTTTTAATTGTCCCTTGAGATCCATAGGATAATGTCTAAACTCCTTAGCATGAAACACAAGGCTCTTAGTTTTTGGGCTTCTACCTAGTTTTGCATCTTGAGTTTATGTCCTGCTCCTTTGCCATGTGGACTTTGGGTTCTTCCCACACTGAGCAACTTGCTCTCTAGAGGCATCCTGCAATTTTGAACTGTAAGCCTTTCACTTACTGCTTCTTTCTGGAAGACATTGCCGCTCATCTTCTTCCTCCTATAAGACCTTCTTCCCTTGTCCTTCTTGCTTCCACTTAATTGTTACGGCCTTTAGGGAGCCTCTTGGAGATTGTTTCAGGCATTTCTGTCTGCACCCCATGCCTTGCGCTTTCCTCTCTCACAGCACTTATGTTCTATCCAGTCTTTGTCTGTTTCCAAGTCTAGTTCTCGCATTGAAACAAAAGCTCCTTGAACTCAGATGTTATTTTCTTCATCTAACCCATAGGAGACAACCCTCTTCAAATGCCTGTTAAATTGATTGGGATCGGAAAGACCTAGTAACCTCCGCCTCAAATTTCTCTACTTCCCCAAAGGGCAGCACAGAATCTGAAATTCTGTTACTGGAGAGTTGCTGCTTCTTGGTCAAGCCTTGCTGTTTCATTTCAAATGACCCTGGAAGGCGTAGAGCATGCCGTGGAATCTCAGATGTGGAAAGGTCCCTGAAGACTCTTCAGACTCTCCTTTTATTTTACAAGAGAGGAAATCAAGGTTCAGAGAGAAGAAATGACTCACTCAGAATCACACAGCTTATTCGCGATAAATCCAGGGTTAGAATCTGGGATTGTGACTGCAAATTTAAGATCTGCCCCTCATGTGGAGGTCAGAGTCCCCCATGCCAGCAATGAAGAGCTCTGGGAGTCTGTGGTAAGGTGATGGTTGAGAAGAGCGAAATATTACAGAAAAGGAAAAACAGAGAAGTCTGAAGACAAACTGCACAGGTTTTTCATGGAAAGAGCCTTTGGGGCCAGATCCACCTCCTGGCAAATATGCTGTATGATTATTTGTCAACTTCTATCCCTCTCAAATGAGAGCTACAAGAGGTCAGGACACTTGTCTTCTTTTTCTTTGTATTCCCAATACTTAGCTATTTCCTTGGCATGAATAGGTGCTCAATAAATGTTTAATTCTTGAAAATTTGATCTGAGGGAAAATTAGCACATGATTTGTCTAGTAAAAAATTATTTTTCAGGGCCTGGCCTGGTGGTTGTAGTGGTTAAGTTCGCATGCTCCGCTTTGGCAGCCTGGGGTTCATGGGTTAGGATCCTGGGCGCACACCTACATATTACTCATCAAGCCGTGCTGTGGTGGAGTCCCATAGAAAAATAGAGGAAGATGGGCACAGATGTTAGCTCAGGGACAATCTCCCTCAAGCAAAAAGCAGAAGATTGGTGATGTTAAATCAGGGCCAATCTCCCTTACCAAAAAAATAAATAAAATAAATAAAGATAAATAAATAAAAAATATTTTTCATATTTACTAAATCTGAATATGAGGGGAAAAGCTACTTTTTTGGTTCTAAGTGTTTTTCCTTAATTTAATAACCTTATTCTTCCCCTGTTTATTAGTGCCTCTACCTACTATTAAGGATGTGAAATTAGTTCCCTTACACAACTAATTAAATGCTTCCTTTGTCCTCGTCCTTATAGATCATGAGGCTAATGTTCTGTGCAGTGCTAGTTTCTAGCGTGCTTCTGCAGAAACCCCAGGTGGGGATAAAGAGCACCTCTTCACTCTGTTACTAAGGAAATATCTTGAGAAGGAGCCAGAGTCCATGTGGGTTAAACCTTTCTCATATATCAAAGGCTTTTAACAAACCTTGACGAAAATCTTCTCAGAAAGCCTTAACTCAGAAATATTAAACCGGCAATGCAGATCGATGGAGTGATGTATTCATTTATTTTTCTTTAAAAAATTGTGATCTCAATATAAGCATTTCTTTCTTGGGAAACTTTTCCATTTTAATCAGCTTTCTTTGCCAGAAAACTTGCCCCTAAAAGTTGCATCCGCTTTGTGATGCAGACAGAATGAAAACAAATGGGGAAGAAAAGAGCTGCCACTCTGAGGATGGGTTTGTTCTTCAGATAATTGCTCAGTTCCTCTTGAATCACTGAAGAGAACACATTTTAGCCATCATCCTATTTAAGAAACAATTCTGTGATTTTGAAACCTCTTTAACCCTAGTCACAATCTGAAATATGAAGTCTTCTTTTGGGGTATCTCTTAAAGATTTCAGAAGATAGCAGGACTGCATTCTTTGGTCAATTAAAAACATGTGTTTCTTAAATAAAACTTGCATAAGGGTCAGGAAATGGTGCATGGCCACTAAAAACAAAACAAAATACCTATATCATCTTAGACCACGTTAATTTTGATTGTGTTCAAAGGGAAGAAGGTGATGATGATTTTCAACTCATTTTACATTGACCACAACTTGGATCATTGCATCCATCTTTGGGAGCTATGATTTTAAGAAGGAGATAGCATATTTTTGAAGGAGCATGTTCAGAGGTAGATCTGGATAGGGGGAGGGCTCCAAAGGTGGCCATCTGGAAAAATTTGAAGAAACTAGACTTATATACTAAAAAACGATCTTAAATCTTATTCTCTTTCCTGCCTTTGAAAGAGGCTTTTGGAAGCATCATTTCACCAACATTCCACACTTGGAAATTGGAGATGAATGGGTTCCGTTCATATCCATCCTAGTCTCTTGTGACTCCCTACCTTCCTTATCCCAAAGATCTCCAAATCCTGCTGATTTCACCAACCCCTCTAGCGAGACAGCTTCTCTGTTCTCCTTTTCCATCCAGCTTGCTTCTTCAACTCTGCTCAGATGAGAAAATGCTCATGGTACATCTTCTACAAGATTCTTTCGATAGGCATCTCCAGGTAGGCTGGGAGGTGGCGCAATGGATGTGAGGCACAGAGTACATAGAGGTTTGGATTCTAGTTCTGCTACTTGCTAGCTGTGTGATCTTGGAGACAATTTAATCTCTCAGAGTCTGTCTACTTACCTGTAAAATAGACAGAATAATACATCCTCATGGGGTTGTGGTTAGGATTAAATAACACAACATATAAGAATGTGGTTGGTTTGATAACTGTCTAGTTTCCTTCTAGTTGGGCAATATGCTATCTGACAACATTTATTGGATGACTGAAGAAAACTTTTCAATTTCTACCCACTTCCTTCTCTTGAAAATACCTCATTTTTTCAAAACACCTCTCAGAATAAAAGCATCATGACTCTGCTTCTCTGTAATATAACTTTTCTATCACAGGGCCTGTGGTATAGTTGTTTGTAAACTAGTCTTATCTACTAAGGCTCATAGCTACCATTTATTGGGGTTTACCTACTTTGTTGCTAATTCTCATAGCAACCATACAAGTTAGGTATAGTATGTTACTTTGACTGCTTTAAAGGGGAAGAAGTGGGGCTTGGAGAGTTTGAGTGATTCACCTCAGGACCTTTGCACGACTGCAAGACAGAGCCAGGATTCAAAGCCAGGTCAGTGTGGCTGTAAAAGCCATGTTTCTTCTGGAGCAAGATAGATTTCTGAGCCCTAGGGGACAGAAACGTTATCTCAAACCTTCTTGTAATCCCATTTCCTAGGAGAGTGCCCTGCATGAAGCAGGTGTTCAATCCCAGTTTATTTAATTGGATTGAATTGAACCAAATGATTAATTTATCACTATCTTTTGCTTTCCTGTTTATAATTTTAGATGTATACGTCTTGACTTCATTAATAACTACAAAGCTTCATTTCCTAGGACTTATCTGAAATCAGGTCATCTATTTGTTAAAAATATTTTTCTATCTTTCCAAAGTGATTACAAGAAGTTTATAAAAACTTTCAACTAAATTCATGTGCTGTGTTAAATAGGGCTTTCATGTTTTAAAGTTTAAAAGTAATTGAAGCAATACCAACAGAGCCATGATGAGAAAATATTAGTTGAGACACACATCGAATAATGATGATGATCTTTTCAAGTATCCAGAGATTTAGAAATGGTTTCTTGGAGTTTATGGAATCCTATTTTTTTTCAAGGAGATTGATATTTAGGGAAGACAAGTATCCAAAACCAATTTTAATATTTTCTTTCTATACTGACACGCCTCCCATCACTCAGTAGATGGTACCGTCATACTTGCATTCCTTCTGCAACCAAATTTGGAGGTCATCTTTTTGAGGCAGATTGGCCCAGAGGAAATTCACTGACTTTTACATCACATAGACCTGAATTTTAATCCTCACTTTACTTTTTGTAAAGCTCTTAGCTGGACTTCATGCATCTGTCTCTACTTGTTTAATCTCTTCCGTACGTTACCATGAGAGAAATGCTTCTAAACTTCAACTATACTAATCTCTCTCCCTGCTGCACAACTTTTTAGTTCTCTCCATTTCTATAAAGTGACGCTCAGAGTTCATAGACTGGTACCCAATATCTTCCACAATTGGACTTTAACCTTTAGTTTGGCATAGTGGTTAAAAAGGTGTCTTTGGCATGTCAGCTATGGGATGGAGTCCAGGCTGTTGACATTGGGCAACCTACTTCACCTCATTATGCTTCAGCTGACTCATCTGTAAAACAAGGGTAGTAATAGTGTCCATCTCACAGACCTGTTGTAGAGAACAGACAAGGTATTGAACGTGTTCTGGGGCTATGATTTTATTCTCACTATTACTCAGAGATTGTGTGATTTTATTCTTTTATAACCGATTTAATCATCCTCAAAAACTCCATGCTATTGGAAAGCTGAAAAGAAGGGTCACAAGGTGGGGGACTCAAAATTTCCAATTACTGCTCTTTCAGCTGTCTCCAGTTTAAATAATGATTTTTAGAAGATTCAGTCTCTTTGGATAATGCTCCTTTTTTAAATGCAGCCTCTTCTCTGTTCTTCCCCAAGATGATCTCTAAGTGTGTGGGATTGGGGCTGAGGCCACTTGTTGCAGCAGGTGGAGGGGACAAAACTCCCCACATACAGGCTCTTTTACTGCCCTCTGGCTCTTCTCATCTCCATGGCGTGTGGCAATGGTTTTGGTTTTTATTGTTTTATTTTATTAGTTTTTTTTTTTGCCTGGCCGTGGCATAGAGGCCCAAGTTTATGACTGGTGAACTCATAGTCTATTTTCTGGCCTCTAGCAGAGTCTGGCAGTTTTCTTGCCCCCTTTCTATCTCCACCCATTTTTCCTGGTGCTGAGGGTGCTCCTGGTTAACTCTGTTGAAGCAGGCTTTTCTGTAGCCCTTATCTATAAAGTTGCTTTGCTCTGGCCACAGCATAGCCCATGGGCCAAGGGGGAAACTTCTGGATTCCTCACAACATTGGAGTTGAAGGAGCTTTGGAAATGCTGATTCAGGCTCTCCTCCACCTAAAATTATTGTGTGACTATTTTTACCCCTTGTTGATAAGGGATTATCTTGTGTGTTGCCTCTCACTGCTGTCTTCAAGTTCCAAATGGAGAGCAGAGCACAACCCCTATCTCCTGCCGCAGAGAGGTTGGCTTTTTAACACGCTGTCTGTCGGCTTCTCCTTTTTACATAGAAATTTCCCATTCTCTTCCTCTTCTACAAGAGCAGCCTTTTCTTTCTGCTCTGGGCTCAAGGAAACGACTTGGAGGTTCTGGCTTCTTCTTTCCCTAGCTGTTATAAGTGGAAGGAGTATTTTTCTCTACATCACAGGGAAAAACTCTGTGATTTGAGTTGATTCAGCTTGGTTCTTGATATAGGGAATATGGGGTACCTAAGAACCAGGAATTACCTATGTTTTGTGTACAATTCAAGGTATCATAAGTGCTCAGAAAATTGTGGTTGCTGTTAGCTTTTCACCACTCTTACTTTTCAATGCACTTCCCTCTCCTTCATTGCGCACTAAATACATTATTTTCTACATGAATCTGTATTCAATTTCATTTTACACTTTCAATAAAGATGGTTTATTAAACAGACCACAGAAAGAATTTAATCTTTATGCTCTTCTAAGGATATGAAACAAATTTAAAACCAGGAAAAAGCAATTTTGCTAGACAATGAGAATATTAAAAATATCTAAACTTTTTTTTTCAAAGACTTTACATGTTCCAGAAACTTTATATTTATTGTCTCATTTAGTCCTTGTGATGGCTCTCTGAGGCAGGTACTACTATCATTTCAATTTTGGATATAACTTAGGTTAATTTATATTCTCAAGGTTACAAGAGTAAGAAATGATAGAGCCAGAATTGGAACCCAGATATTCTGATGGCAGAGTTCATGCTCTCGACTATTATGCTTTATCAGTTCCCTTGTATCCTGACTTTGTTCAGAACATATGCTCATCCTGTAATCCATGTACTGTCTCCACTCTCCCACTTGTTTCTCCAGGCATAGATCACCACTACCTGTCCTTGAAAGCTGATAGTCCTTCATCAATGTGGCTTTGTATAATTTGTAACTTCTTTCAATGTCACCTCCCTGTCCTCACCACCACCCTGCATCTAGCTCAACACCACTATCCTTTAGCTTCCCTCTTCCTCCCAAATTGCAATGAATATCTGCCCTCATACCCTATGTGATGTTTGTTTGTACCTCTGTCGGGGCATGTAACCCAGTCTGCCTTCTATAAGCAGTATCTAGGTATGTGTCTGTTTCTCTAAATTGAATGAGGGTCTCTGAGTGCAAGGGTAGCTTCTTCCTTCATTGTTGAAATGAATGGAATCAAAGACAAGCCTTTTCTTGGTGTGAATCACATTAACCCCTGGGAGAAAAGGGAGACATCGAGTCCCTGATGACTGTCTGTAGACACATCTGGTCAAAGAGGGCAGATAGTCCAGTTACTGTGTGCGTGAAATCAGTTTTAAAAAAATAGCAAAGTGATGGCAAAAAGTCTCACTGAGTCATGTTAAAGCCTAAATTCCTCAGCTTGGTTTACAAGCCTTCTAAAGCTCATCTCTGCCACCCCTTGCAGTCTCATCTATGCTACCCTCCTCTTCAGACTTTAAGCTTGAGCCATGTTGGACTGTTTCTCACTTCCTTGAGAGGTCTGTGCTGTGCTGTCTTCTCTAGACTTGGATTTTTATATGCTATTCCATTTATCTGGAATGCTCTTCCCATTTCATGCTTCCCTTGGCTGGTTCCACTCATCCTTTAGGTTTCAGCTTAAACACGACCACTTCCACTTAATCAAGGAGGTTTTTTTGACTCCCTGGACGAGGTCAGGTCTAACTGCTGAATACTCCAAGGTACCCTTATAAAGCCCCTACAAAAACACTTCACACCTTTTGGTATTAATTGTTTGCTAAATGCTTGTCTTCCCATTATGTTTTAAGGTGCAGGACAGGTCTCTGTCTGCCTCGGATTTGTATCCAGGGACAAAGCACAACACCTGAAAAATAAAAAGTACTCAGTGCCTACCTTGAACAAACAAACAAATAAAAGAGTGAACTTCTCATTAAGCCAGTCCTATCAGGCACTCTCCTGTGTGCCAGGGTCAGACTTTCTTCCTGACTTAGATTCAAATGTTAGTTCCCAAACATGGGATATGCAATACTATCCCAATAGGATGTGGAGACAAACTCAGGAAAGTTAAGTGATGCCTTCAAAGTTGTGTGGCTGGTAAAGAAACACTGGAAAGCATAGTCTGGGCTGGGGAGGAGCTCTGAGAGCAGACTGCCTTCCACACTTGTGCATTCTGTAAAGTGTTCTCCTCTTCTACCAGCAAGTGTGGTACCCCTTTCCCAGAACCTGGGACTGCTCTTTCCACCGGCAGAAGCTGCTCAGGAGGCCCTGAGGGTTGTAATGCAGCTGCAGGAGGGTTACAATCTATACTGCAGGGCAATTTCAGGAAAAGACTTCTGAAATGTTCTATAAGTTCCGACCTTACGGCTTTGCTGATGCTGTTCCTTCTCCCTGAAATGCCTTTCCTCTCTTCTCAGACCCTGCTTTTTTGTGTCCTCAGAGCATCCTGTCCTTATCCCCTCATCACACCATCTTTACCATGTAGTATTGTATTTGTCACTTTCAGGCTTTGCCCTCACCAACTGAGCGATTGACTAAAGCAAGACAAATCTTGACCTTAAGGATTCATGGTCAGCTCAAGCTCTTTCAAAGTGGAACAGACATGCTAATAATTAAGGTAAAGCACAATGTGATAAATGCTACAGTGGAATTACACCAATACTGCAGTGTGGTATAATGGGTGTTATGCACATGAGTTCTGGAGTCTGATTGCCTGGATTCCAATCCTGGTTTTACCACTAATTATCTCTCTGATTTCAGGCAATTAAATAATATTCCCAAGTTTTATTCTCCTCATCTATAGAGTGAGAATAAAAATAATATATACTTCCTAATGTTGTTGAGAAGATTAAATGAAATTAGCTTGTGTAAGATGCTTAGCACTGTAGCTGGAGCACGGTAAGTTTTCTACATAAGTTAGCTCTGGTGATAATAATGTAGGGAGTTGAGTTCCACAAGGCTGGAGTGGAGAAATGGTGTGTTCAGGAAAAGTTTCACAAGGAAGCTTATGCTCGGGTTAATTCTCTGAATGATTTCAAATTTTCCAGACAAAGAAGGTATGATTGAGAAGGGTGTGAGGAGTTCCATACAGAAGAAACAGCAAGTGCAAGGGCTCATAGAAATGTGAAAGAGCTTGGCAGTTTGGGCAGTTTTAAGGACTATTTTGATATGACTAGAACAGAAGGTGTACATGGGGTAGAAGTAAGAGAAAAGGCTGAAGGGATAAAGGTGGGGGAAAACACAAGAAGAGTCTTGTTTATACACTAAGAGATTAATACTTGATTTGGTAAATATAGGGAGCTATTAAAGAGTTTTTCGCTGAGGAGTATCACAGTCAGACATTTGTTTTGGAAACAAATCATTCTGGTGTTGGGACGTGAAGCAATGAAAGACTGAATTCAGGAATTGGCAATGCTGATGGGGCAGGAGGGATGAAGTGGGATTGGCAAGGCTGACAGATTGATGAGATATGGGGTCGAGGGAGAGAAGATGTTGCCCAGATTTCTGATCTCAGTAACCTGGATTTCAAAGAGGCAGCATCTAACAGGCCTCATGCATTTTGCAGAAACTTTAAAAGCCACTAGGACATGCTGTCAGGAGCATTTGCATTCAAGGATGAAATAGTACCTATAGAACTGAGTTTTGTATTGAACAATCCAGACAGCTTTAACTCAGAATCTGTCAAAGTCCATTATTGTTCGTCTGCTTTGATGCTCGGTGGGCGAAATCACTCAGGAAGCACCACTGCAAACCAACACACACCTCACAGTACTCACACCATCAAAGCTAAAGAGTGACATGAGAGAGCAGTTGCTGAAATGCTATTTCATTCTGTATTTACACCCACACAACACTCATCTGTGTACACACACACACACACACTTTAGCAAAGGCTCAGTGCTTCAGCAGGGTCTATAGCCTCAGCAATGAAGCCGTCATATCTATACAGTACTTTTTAGTTCTTATGGCACCTTTACATCTTGTCCCTAATAATTTTCCCATCTAGTGTGTGTGAGAGAGACAGGCAGATGTCCTAGTTTGCAGATGAGGAGATTGACCCTCAGAGAGGTGAAAGGATTTGTCCAACGTGGCAGAGCTGAGTGATTGAGCTGGCTTTTGCACAAAGTTCTCCGTCTGTCTATGCAGCTGAAGTTGGAATCAGGTCTTGGGAGGCCATGCCTAGCACTTTTTACTCTTGCATAGCGTAAGCAGCTTCTTAGAGTCTGTTATTCACCACGTAGTTCAAAGAATTGGTTCTTTTTCAACATTTCTTTACATTGATTGGAATCGACTACTATATTGATATTATATCCATAGATAAATATATGGATATATGCCTCAAAGTTATATAGTATAATATTTGTAAGAACTCATTTGATTGGAAGTGACAGGAACTGAGCTTAAATTTGTTTAAAAAAACAAGAGAATGCAATGTTTCATGTAACTAGGACGTGTAAGTTGCTTAGTGTTCCCTTCAGCCTTGGATAGATCTAGGGGATTCCAAAAATTCTTTTTCTCTCCCTTTCTCCCTTCATTCCCTCCCTTTTGTCATCCTTTCCTCCTTCCATCTCTCACTCCTTTATCTCTGTTTCCTTCTGTGTTGGCTTCATATCCAGGCAAAGTCTCTCTCTGTGATTGTAAAGACAGTTTTGGAAGCTTGAAATTTACATGACTTTTAGTGTTTACAATCTCCAGCAATAAAGAAACCATTTCTCCTAGCATCCATATCAATAGTCTCCAAAACATTGATTGGTCTTTCTTGGTCATGTGCCCTCCTGTAAGCAAATCTAGTTTGAATAGGTACTCTGATATGCCAGCTGGGGTCAGGAGCCCAATGCTGTGGTGGTCAAAGTGCCTCCTCCACTAATTTCCCCCTCTCACCATGACTGTCTGGGATGGGAGAGCCTTGTTCCTCAAAGAGAAATTAGGTGGTGTTATCAAGACACAGGAGACGGATAAAGAATTCTGCACAGGAAAAACCCAGAGATATTACAGCGTATCCAGGACTTTCATAGATAGGACAGTCTTCAAGAAGGGTTAGACCATGGAGGGCTTCCCCTCGCAGCTCTTCTACTCCGTATTGTGTAACTTTGAGAAGTCACCTTTGTGAGACTCGGTTTTCTTAACTGTAAAACGAGGATAAAGATCTCCTCCCAATTACTGCATATGGCTACTGTGGGGATCTGAGGGAGCCCTCAAGTGTTCTACACACATGCAGAGTCCCCTCAGGAGCTTGGGTTCCTCCAGCACAAGCACATTCCTTTCTGCATCTCCCTGGGCACAACGTGTGTATTCAGGAAAGGTCTGCAGTGCAGTGGTGGCATTACAACAGAGTTCTGTGGAGAGGCACTACTTACCCAGAAGAATATATTCCTAATTGTGGATTTATAAGCACTCCAGGGGGACATATTTGGTAGCAAGGATGCCTTCAAGTATCCCTCATGTGACACCAACTAGCCATTCCTCTGTTCTGCTCCAGAAAGCAACCCAGTGTGGAGAAAAGAGAAGAGGATTTGGAGTCAGAGAATCAGGGTGTGCATGCTGCTTGGCCATATGACCTTGAATTGGTAACTTAATCTGAGCATCGGTTTTTTCTATCAGTTAAATAATGGCAGTAATACATGCTGTCCTGTCTTTTCCCAAAAGTGGCTGTCAAGAACAAACAGAATTGTGGTAAAAAGGCTTAGGATGAAGACAGAGCTGGGTTTGACCCTCCTTTGTCTACTTACGTAGTGTATCCTGTCAGCGCCCTGCCCAAGTTCCCCTGAGAGGCATCTCTTTTTTGTCATTTCCGTACCCCTCTCCAGGCTTTGGTCTGCTTTTGCTGCTGATGACCTGCACCTGCGACTCTTCTTCAGCGCATTGCCACATTGACGAGTACTGGGAGTTTACAACCGTCTGGAGGCCATCACCCAGTGACCGGAATGTCAGTGCAGCTCTCCTGCCCAGGGTGGTGTGACTCTGAGGCAAAATGAGCCCTGCTGAGCTCCCCTCCTGCATCAGGACTTTGCCTGAAATCCCACCATCGCTTGTCTCCTTCCTCTTGCCTCTCCTATTTCTGCAACTTGATCACTGGTTTCTCTTGGGAGCTTCTCCTTCATACATTACTTGCACATAAATTCTCATCTCAAGATGAAAGAACTTGATCTAGGATAACTTACTGGGATCTGACCTTAGGAAAAGTGACTTACAAGGAAGCTTATTTTCCTCATCTGGAGAAGGAAGATGGTAACATCTACCACACAAGGTTACTGGATCATAGTATTTATTCAATAAATGGTAGCAGTTATTTCTAAGTACACTGTGTGACCTTCTGCAAGTAACAGGTACAGAGGTAACTTGTTATTTTATGTGAGGGTGGCCCAGATTGATCAGTTAAACCTGGTGTTGGGGTCCAGCTTTCTATGAGGCTGAATATTTCTCTACTTTTAAATTCCAGCACCTATCTCTTTGCATCCGTTACATGGTTCCAAAGCCTGCCCTTGCACCGCCCTAGGTTGTGCCTCTGGGCTTGCTCTGGCAGGTCCTCTGCTTGAGGAAGGGCCTCTTTGAGCCATTTGTGGAAATAGCCTTTGCTTCTGGGAGCCGGGATCGCTCTTCCCTCATTCCCAGATTAAGAGCCTGCTGCAGCTTCCCAAGTGAGTGCTGACCAGGCGTGTTTATTGTTATAGATAAACTGTGGCAGGCTGGTTGGGGACTGCCAGGAGGCCAAGGCTCCCACGTGCACAAAGCACTCAGACCCTTTGGCTCCAATTTGCTGCTGGCTTGTGGGGAAATTGTAACAAGAGTCTGAATGACCCATTGAACACAGAGGGAGTTCCAGACCGAAGGGCTGGAGAAAGCTTTGTCTGATCAAACACTGTGTGTCGTTGCCCTGTACAAGGTGGGAGGGTTGGAGAACATGCCCTGTTTGCTCAGCTCTGCACCTTGGCTGCCAAACACCCGTGCTTGCTCGGGGCTATGACAAGCCCTTTCTGTAGCTCTACGTAGGAAGCGACAGCTGCCGAAAAATATCAGGTGAGAAGAAAAGAGCGGAGGATTTCTTTCAAGGAAGTGAGCGGAGTTTGAAAGCTGTGCACCTGGTATGATTAAAAAAGAAAGAAAACAAAAGAAGAGAGAGCAGTGAGGTGGAAAGGAGTCTAAGAGATCATGCAACGTGATGCTGCGCTTCATAGACAAAGACACTGGTGCCCTTAGGGAGAGGAGAAGGCTTTGCCTTGTCACACAGCTAGTTAGCGTCAGAGAAGCGTTTAGAACCCAAATCTAGACAAACGGGCAAATAATGTTTCCCTCATACCCTTCTATTTGGATACTTCTTTCATTTTAGTTCTCTTTCTGTGTGGTTAAGTAATACTTTACTATTCAGTATTTGAGCCCCCACTATGTGCCAGCCTCACTTAGACATCATCTGTAATTTCATGACAATCTTATGAGCAGAAACTGCTAGCCTTGATGATATTGTGAGAGGTGACACAACTTGTCCAGGGCCACACAGCTAGTAAGTTGTCCAACCTCTGTCTCTCTGATCAGAGAATGCCCCACGCTTTCCAAGATATGGTGCTACTTCTGTGGATTGGCTTCTGGGGACTACCAGGATTATGGATAAAAATTTGGGAGAAAGGAAAAGAACTAGATGGGGCTAGACAGGAGAAGGCCGGAATAAAGTAGTTGAGAAAGTGTTGGCTGCAGGTGGCCCTTGGAGTCCCTTTCAGCCAGAGCAAACAGGTCAATGGGATTCTTTAGAATGATGACGTGAACATATGACCCAGGTGCAATATCCTTTGTTTCAGATTTAAAGGAGATTTATAAAACTTTAAAAAAATCTTGCCTATAGTTTCTGCAAGAGAAAAGACAGGCTGAGCGACACATAGGGAAACATATAATACATTGGCTTGTATTCTTACAGATCATGAGGCCATGGGAGTTTTGAGCTTTGGAATGAGAAAAGGAAATCAATTTAATCTTTTCTAACTAGAAAGCTTGTTGTTTCATCCAAAGGAAAGTTGGCAAATCTTACATTCAGAATGTAATTTTATTTCCAGAATGGATTAAGTATGACAGCAGATAAAAGGCTTTTCTCCACGTGACCGTTATTAAAAGCCCAGGATGCATAAACTGCGTGTGCCTGCTGCAGTCCCCTGATGAGGTGTGAAACAGGCGATGTACAGAATGAAATGTTTGCAATTCTTGGGAAACACGGATCCTTGATACACCAAATTGCCCCAAGGATGAGAGATAAAATGAATACAAGTAGTCAGAAGAAAGATGAAAGTGGCTTCCACACATTTTTTATAGTCATGATGAAAAGCCTTTTATTTACACTAGATTATATTTTTCATTTTGAATATTAGAACCAAAACTTTGAAAAGAAGAAAAAACACCCATGATGGGTGCACATTGTCATACCACTTTTAGCATTTTGGTTTGTGTGTTTCCAGTCTTTTCTTCTATGCTTGTCCTCTTGTATAATTGTAATCTTATGTACAATGTCCTTCCCTGATTTTTCCAATGAAAATATCTTATGCATTTTGTGGGTTATCATGCAGTTTTCAAAAAGGTGTTATTAATGGTTCCCTATACTTTTTGAGTGGATAGATCATAATTTATAAACTGTTTCCTACCATTGAACATTTAGGTTGTTGCAGTGAATGGTATTAGATTTTATTAAAACTTCAGCATCTCTTGCACTGGCAATCTCTTTTAACAGGTAATATAATTAATTCCATTAAGGAACTTCCTGATTTTAAACCATCCTTGCATTTCTGATATAGATACTACTTTGTTATGATGTATTCTGAATTCCATTTTCCACAATTTTATTTGGGATTTTTATACCCATATTCAAAAATATGATTGACTTAAGCAGACACACCATGGCAGTCGGCCCTCCTTGAAAGCTATGGCTCCCTGGTCAGGTAGATCTGGGTTTGGATGACTCAGTTCCTAATTTTATGAACTTAAACAAATTACTTAGCCTTTCTTTTTATCTGTTATTTTATTTTATTTTTATTTGGTTGTGTATTTTGAAAATAGCACTCAAGGGATATGATGCTTACCTGTGATTAACCACTCAATTCTGAAAGGTAATTAGAACGTTATGGCATTGTATACGTCAAACTTATTGCAAATTCAAGTAGACCCACACCATATTTAAGATTGTGACGTTTTTCTTTATTGCCCTATGTTTTAGTAACCAGTCTTTCAAAGCTGGCAGAATGAAACTCATGTGGATTACTGCAAATGTGTCAGAAGGTATAGGCAAACTATTACCAGTGTGGTACAATCTGGTGGGTCCTAAAACCTGATCTGCTGACTGTTTGCCGGTTGATTAGGAAGGATTACCAGTTCTGTCCACCTGAACAAAACCCACACTCACAGGTGATTCTCGTGAGCACCTGAGATTAGGGAAACACAGTTGTAGTGGGAAGAGAATTATGCTTTTTGGTCACACTGGATTTCAAAGCCCTTTTATTCATTGGTCTCAGGAAAATTCTCTAACCTTGCTGGACCTCAGTTTTATCATCGGTAATAAAGGTTTAATGCCTCTATTACAGAGTCAAAAAGTGTCTTTTTTGGTAGTTAGTGCTCAATAAATGGCAGCCATTATTATTATGGTATTCCCTTGACAATGAGATACTTGCCCCTACATGTTAATGTTTCTATGATAGAGATGCAACTCACAATTAAGATAAATGATTGTCAGTTGCCAAACAGAAGGGTTAGTTACTGAACTGTTACGTTGTCTGAGATGTATGAACTTGTCCATACAGGGAGGTTATTTAATTACTTGATTGTTAACTCAGTTGAATTATTTGTATCAATATCACCACAGGAGGGGTTGAATTTTAGCTTAAATTTGGATCCCTAATTATTGATTTAAATGCCTCAAAAAATACTGCATTATGATGCAGTGTTAAAATGAAAGAAATTTATTATGTTTTCAGAAGAATGACTGACACACGCCAGGCAATTCAATGAAAGAAAATAAAACTGCCAAGTTTCTCAGAATAGGTTATAAAAGTCTTAAAGTGGGAAGTTTGGGTGACCAATTTGTGTTTGAAGTACTGTTATTTAGGTGCCAAACAGCTCTTTCTCTCAAAAGCTCTTGGCTGACTTTCAAGAGAAGCTGGCTAACTTTCAAGACACTTCCTTCAGTTAGTAAAGAGAATAAAGCTATGAGGGCTATGCAAATAAAATACCAACGGGTTCTTTTGTATGCCTGAAAATAACACTATTAATCCTAAAGGTATGGAAAGGCCACTATCATGAGCATAGCTTATGCAAAATCCAAAATTTAGGCTCCAAAATTGATTAGGACACTGAAGAAAAAAGTATGGATAAATACAGATTATTGTTAACTCTAAAAAAGTGAATATTTATGTGGTTCTTCCCCCCACCCTGAAAACACAATAAAATGGTGTTGCTTATAATGGACGTGTAAGAACCTAGTATGGTGTGACAATGTGTGATATGGTGATATATAATGAGAAATATATATATTTGGTCTTCCCAATTCTGGCAAAGTTCCAAAAGCCCTTGGAATTTCTCAAGTGATGAGAGTGATAAAGGTGTTTTTTGTTATGTTAACGAAGTGACTTTTGGAATGCCCCTAGATCACCTAAGGATGGGGGTTGGTCACCAGAGGAACCACCATGTGATTAGAGGGTTGGCACTTTCAGTCTCATCCCCCTGACCTCTGGGGAGAGGGGAGGGGCTGGAGGCTGCATCAATTGCCACTGGCCAATGATTTAATCAATCACGTCTGTGTAAGGAAACCTCCATAAAAACCCAAAAGGACGAGTTGGAGAGCTTCCTGTTTGGTGAATATGTGGAGATCTGGGGGGAGTGGTGCTCCGAGAGGGCAGGGAAGCTCTGTGCTGTTTCCCCATACCTTGCCCTGTGCATCTCTTCTACCTGGCTGCTCCTGAGTTATATCTTTTTGTAATAAATCCAATGATCTAGTGAGTAAACAGCTTTCCTGAGTTCTGTGAGTCACCCTAGAAAATTAATTGAACCAAAGGAGGTGGTCGTGGGAACCTCTGATCTATAGCCAGTCAGTCAGAAGTACAGGTAACAACCTGAGCTTGCGATTGGCATCCTGAGGTGGAGGGGGTCTTTGGAACCAGGGCTTGCGACTGGTGTCTGGTGAGGGGGGGGGGGTTACATCTTGTGGGACTCAGCCCTCAACCTGTGGAACCTGATGCCATCTCTGGGTAGATAGTGTCAGAATTGAGTTGAATTATAGGGCACCCAGCTGGTGTCCTGAGAGCACTGCTTGTTGGTGTGGAACCCTGCTCCCCCCCATCCCCCCACCCAATGAAATTGGTGATCAGAACACCTATTGACAGTGTAATTAGCTGGTCATCTTAGCATCTGTACCTGGACTCCTATGACAGGGCAGACTAATTCTGCTGAGCAGCAATTTGCTATTTTGTACTTCATTGTAAGTCTGGGTTTTGTCCACATAGGAAGGATTGGTATTTTTCTCTGCTTTAGAGATAACACTACAAATTCAAGTGAGCTTTCCGATCCTTTTGAGTTTTTGCAGAGTTGCAGAGATATAAGTGATGTTAGCATAAAGCTTAAATAGTAATAAATGTTTGCATTCTTTAATGCCTTGTCTCTTCTGAAATGACAGTCACACACATATGTGGAGTGTAATCCTATTCAGAAATCACGGACACCTTAAAGAGCTCTGGTTGTCAGTTCCAACTTCAAAAATCCCTGAGGAGGGTTTTCAACGCTAAGAAGAGTCTGAGGAATCTGGCATAAACAGCCACTCATTACAGTATTCCATAGGAATCATTGGACACATTAGACATAAAGAGTGAAAGTTGATTTTGTTTGTTTTTAAAAATTTTCTGATCTGGTCAATGCTTCAGCCAGAGAGGGACTGGATATTTGGTCCATTCCATCGAGGTATGTGTTCTTAATGACCTTGGTTGGAATTCTTTATTTTGGGACCTTACACAGCATAAGTATTTGCTAAGATGAAGTTAACATATACTGAAATGAATTGTACTCGTATGTTTATAGCTTAAATAAGCATAATTGTATGTTCATAGTTCTCTATAAAACTGGAAAAAATATAAAGGAATATCTACAATGTTCTTTTTCACCTTCATTATGGTATTAGGAAGGCCCATAGGGCTGGGTTAATAGTTTTTTCCTGGTATGCCACCCCTGCCTTCATTATGTTGGTTTTACATTTCCAACTTATATATGTTGACTATGCATTTGCCCATACCGGACAACTGTGGTCTGCTCACATCTTATGCAGTGATGCCAATAGAAGATGCCTTGTCTCGTTGAGAGTCATGGGGTATGTGACAAAGAGTATCAGAGTTGTAGTCAGATAGACCCATATTTTTATCTCCCCTCTAACCTTCAAGAGCCTTAGTTTCCTTAGGCTAAGGAAATGGGATTTATAAAATCTGCTTTATGGATTTGCTGTGACTATTAAAGTAAGTAGTTTATTTAAAAGCATACTATCTGGCACATAGTGGGGCCCAAATAAATGCCAACTCCCCTTCCATCATGTCATTCTTTTTTTCTCAGCCTATAATAGATAAAAGTTAATTCTTTAGAGTAAGAGTTCTCCAAGTGTGGTCCCAGACCAGCAGCAACAGCATCACCTGGGGGCTTGTTATAAATCCAAATTCTTGGGCCCCATCACAGACACCTGTATCAGAAATTCTGAGGGTGGAGCCAAGTAATCTGCGAACTTCTCTAGATGATTTTTGTACATGCCATAAAGTATAGGCTTCCTGTTTAAAAGAGAGTCCAACAATTTTATTTCTATTGTTCTTGTTATCTCTGAACAAATCTGAATATTGCACAGGTTACAGGAGTCCAGCTTTCCAGTAAAATGCCCAAGAATGCTCTCTGCTCTTGCTATTTTCCTGGAGAGAGATGGGATTGAGAGGGCAAGGAGCAATAAAGGTGGGTGATTCCAAGATGGAAAATCAGCTCTGAATGAAAAGTCTCTTTGTTATATTTCTTCAGCAATGCTTGGACCACCCTGGCTTTCTTGGCATTGTCAGACTTTATAACTTCTGCCAATCTAATGGATGTGAGATTGCATATATTTCTGGGTTTAATTTACATTTTCTTAATTCTAATGATGATTGTCTGTTCAATTGTTGATTAGTCAGTTGTTTGTTCTTCTATGAAATGCTGGTTATGTGTTAGTCATTTTTCTATAGGGCTACTTAGCTTTTTATTTTCTTTTTCAACTTTATTGACATATAATTGACATATAACATTGTGTAAATTTAAGGTGCATGACATGTTCATTTTTTTTTTTTGTATGGAAAATTGGCCCTGAGCTAATATCTGTTGCCAATCTTCCTCTTTTTGCTTGAGGAAGACTGTCTCTGAGCTAACATCTGTGCCAGTCTTCCTCTGTTTTACATGTGGGATACCACCACAGCATGGCTTGAACGGTGTGTAAGCCTGCACCCGGGATCTGAACCTGTGAACCAACATGTGAACCCTGGGCTGGCGAAGTGGAGTGTGAGAACCCAACCACTACACCACTGGGCCGGCCCCAATGTGTTGATTGTATATACTTATATATTACAAAATGATTACCACCATAACGTTAGCTAACACTCTGTCACATCACATAATTACCATTTCTTTTTTGTGGTGAGAACACTTAAGGTTTACTCTCTGAGCAACTTTCAAGCATATAATACAGTATTATTAAATATAATCACCATGCTGTAAGTTAGATCCCCAGAAGTTTTTCCTTTTATAACTGGAAGTTTGTACCCTCAACCAACATCTCTCCAGTTCCTCCACCCCCCCAACTCCTGGTAACCACCATTCTACTCTGTTTCTGTGAGTTTGGCTTTTTTAGAGTCCAGATATAAGTGATAACATACAATCTCTGTCTTTCTCTGTTTGACTTATCTCTCAGCATAATGGCCTCAAGTTCCATCCATGTTGTCACAAATGGCTGGATTTCCTTTTTTCTCATGGCTGAATAATGTTTCATTGTATATATATACCACATATATACCTGAGTAGTCTTTCTGTGTTTTCTTGTAGCTCATTGAGTTTCTTTAAAACAGCTATTTTGGGGGCCACCCTGGTAGCTGGATGATAAGTTCATGTGCTCCGATTTGGTGACTCAGGGTTCACCAGTTCCGATCCTGGGTGCGGACTTACCCACTACTCATCAAGCCATGTGGCAGCATCCCTCATAGAGGAACTAGAATGACTGTAACTAGGATATACAACCATGTACTGGGGCTTGGGGGCGGGGGAGGGGGTGGAAGCAGAAAGATTGGCAACGGATGTTAGCTCAGGGCCAAGCTTTCTCAAAAAAAACCCCAAAACCCAGCTATTTTGTATTCTTTATCTGGTAAATTGTAGGTCTCCTTGTCTTTGGGCTCAGTTACTGGAAGATTATTGTGATCCCTTGGTGGTGTCATGTTTTCTTGACTCTTCGTGTTCCTTTTTTTTGTTTTTGTTTTTTTTTTTCAGTTTTGCATTGCCGTATGCACATTTGAAGTAGCAGTCACCCCCTCTAGTTTTCACTGACTTCCAGGGAGAAATACCTTCCATCTGCCTTACTAGAGATTCTGAGGCTTTCTTAGACCTTCTATGCATACTCGGGCTCCAGGCTTCTTGCGCCCTCTTGTGGCAGAATTTTTTAAGCTTGGATGCCGTCTCCTGGTCCCGCTACGCTAGGCGGAGCGACGATGGCCTCTCTCTTGTCTTCCCAAAGGTGGAGCTCCAGCTCGAGTTTGGGGTCTCTGCTTGGCGCGAGGGCCCCGGCTCGCTTTCTGGGCGCTCGCCCTTGCTGCCCCCTTGCGGCGGGCGCGCAGCCAGCCGGTGCAGGGCGGCGGCGGGGGCCGGTGTGTGGTTGAGGCACGCAGGAGGCAGGCAGTGTCGGTGGGTCAGTTGGGGGATCCATAGGTGAGGCTCTCTCAGCAGCTCCTGGGCGGCTTCTTGATGGAGTCCACCACCCAGTTAGTAAGATCTGCCTCCCCTTAGTGTCCTCTGAGGGTCCTGTGTATTTCCCACACTTTTCCTGCCCCCAGTCCTGGAGCGCCTGACTTCCTACTCTGGACGGAGGGAGAGAGAAATGAGCCTCTTTGGCAGAGTCCCACAGCTAGGAGATCCGGGTGCTCTCTCACACAGTCTTCCTGTCCCCTCCAGAGAAGTCATGGGCGAGGAAGAGCTCTCGTGGCCCTAAGCGCTGCTGGCTTGGAGGTCGGGTGACGCGGCTAAAGTCAAAGTTTACCTGGTGCGGGTAAAGTACCCACTCCAGTGCGTCCAGACTTGCATTTTTTTCCCCTCCAGTTGAGCGCTGGTTCTTCTGTGGAAGCCTGGACTTCCACAGAGGGTCTCTCTGTGGGTGACTGTCTCAGTCCGTGCTCTCCAGGAGTTCCTGGACCTTGGTTGGAGAGCGGCTTGGGCTGGTCCACAGGTCCCTGCAGGGTCAAGCGCGGGGACTAAGCTCTGTCTGCCTATTACCCCAAGCACAGATGGATGTGGCTCCTCCCTGGTCCCTTGGCAAACGGTGCTGGATCCCACTCCTCCCACGAAGGCCCTTCTGTTCTAGGTGGACGCTGAATATTTGTTGTTAGGGGCAGGGACAAAGAGGAGGCAGGCTTTATGCCGCCACCATGCTGATGGCACTCCCTGCTTAGCTTTTTCCTGTTAGTAAAAATTCTTTATATTAAATTCAACTAAATGAATTGTCAGTGTTTGACCATGTTTTCACCTCTAAAAATGACAGTTTTACATGGCTTAACCTAATATATTCTAGATAAACAATTCTTTTTTTTTTTTTACAATAAATATTTTATTCCAGTTTATGGTTTATCTTTTCATTTTCTTTATGGCTTCTTTTGATACAAAGATGTTTAAAATTATAATGTAATCAAATTTATTAAAACTGTTCTGTAAGATTTTGTAGTTCATTTATCTTGTTTAAGAAATTCTTAACTACGTTTTCTCCACTGATCTGTAATGTTAACTCTATTACATATGTTTTCATATAGTATCGTTGGATAATTATTCTTAGCGTTTGTTCTTCCACATATATTTTAAAATTAACTTGTCGAGTTACATGAAAAGTTCATTGAGATTTGATTGGAATTTGACATTTTAATTTTGGAGAAAATTGACTTTACGATATTGAGTCTAATTAAAAGAGTTTAGCCAAATTTCATTTTTCTAGAATTAGTAGAATATTTATTCTGCTAATCTGTCTGAAGATTCTTTTGGGTTTTCTAAGCAGATGCTTTCATCAACCGCAAAGTATGGTAGTTTGCTTTCTTTCATTTCAATGCACTGCTTACACATCTTATTTATTTTTTTCTTGTGTCATTATGCTGCATAGTATGGCAAGTGCAATGATCAAAAGAAACAGCAATAATGGGCATCCTTGTCATAGCCTTGATTTGAGAGGGGGATGCCTTTAACATTTCACTTTTGAGTAAGTTTGCTGCAAGGTTTTTGTTTGTTTATTTATTTGCTTTTTCGGTAGACATCTTTTATCAATTTAAGGAAATACTCTTGAATTCTTAATTTGCTGAGAGTTTTAATCAAAAAGGAATATTGAATTTAATTATATTTAAGTGATCATATGATTTTTCTCCTGGAATGTTTTAATTGGTGAATTACAGTAAGAGATTTCTGCATTCCTAGAACAAAGGAAACTTAGTTGTGCCGTGTTTTAGACCTCCTTATAAATTGATGCACTGCGTTTGCTAATTTTGTTTGATTTTTTATTTGCTGATCCATACTAATATACTCTCACGTTTTTAAAAAATTGAGGTACAATTAACATATAACATTGTATTAGTCTCAGTCATACAAGGTAATGATTTGATATTTGTACACAGTGCAAAATGATCGCCCCAGTAAGTCTAGCTAAGCTTCATCACCATACATAGTTACAATTCTTTTTCTTGTGAGAGCTTTTAAGATTTACTCCCTTAGCCACTTTCAAATGTGCAATATGGTATCATTAACTATAGCCATCAGCCTGTACATTGTATCTCCATGACTTATTTATTTTGTAACTGGACATTTGTACCTTTTGACTCCCTTCAGCCATTTCACCCACCTCTCAGCCCCTGCCTCTGGCAACCACCAGTCTGTTCTCTGTATCTATGAGCTTGGGTTTTTTTTTTTTTTCTAAATTAATTTATTTTTTTAATTTTTATTTTTTTCGGATGTACATCATATTTCGAATTCTGTATACATTACATCATGTTCACCACCCGAACACTAATTATAGTGCATCCCCTCACGTGTGACCCTAATCACCACTTTTGCCCTCCCGCCTTCCCCAATGGTAACCACCAGTCCAATCTCCAATGCTATGTGTTTTTTTTTTTTTTGTCGTTTTTATCTTCTACTTATGAGTGAGATCATATGGTATTTGACTTTCTCCCTCTGACTTATTTCACTCAGCATAATACCCTCAAGGTCCATCCATGTTGTCGCAAATGGCCGGATTTCATCATTTCTTATGGCTGAGTAGTAGTCCATCGTGTATAAATACCACATCTTCTGTATCCATTCGTCGCTTGATGGGCACCTAGGTTGCTTCCAAGTCTTGGCTATTGTGTATAATGCCGCAATGAACATAGGGGTGCAAATATCTTTATTCCTCTGTGTTTTCAAGTTCTTTGGATAAATACCCAGCAGTGGAATAGCTGGATCATATGGTAGATCTATCCTTAATTTTCTGAGGATACTCCAAACTGCTTTCCATAGTGGCTGCACCAGTTTGCACTGCCACCAGCAGTGAACAAGGGTTCCCTTCTCTCCACACCCTCTCCAGCATTTGTTGTTTCCTGTCTTGTTAATTATAGCCATTCTGACCACAGTGAGGTGATACCTCATTGTAGTTTTGATTTGCACTTCCCTGATAGCTAATGATGTTGAGCATCTTTTCATATGCCTGTTGGCCATCTGTATATCTTCTTTGGAGAAATCTCTGTTCAGATCTTTTGCCCATTTTCTAATTGGATTGTTGGTTTTTTTGTTGTTGAGCTGTATGAGTTCTTTGTATGTTTTGGATGTTAACCCCTTATCTGATATGTGGTTTGCAAATATCTTCTCCCAATTGTTAGGTTGTCTTTTCGTTTTGTTGATGGTTTCCTTTGCCGCGCAGAAACTTTTTAGTTTGATGTAGTCCCATTTGTTCATTTTTTCTTTTGTTTCCCTTGCCCGGTCAGACATGGGACTTGAAAATATGCTGCTCAGACCAATGTCATAGAGTGTACTGCCTATGTTTTCTTCTCGAAGTCTCATGGTTTCGGGTCTTACATTCAAGTCTTTAATCCATTTTGAGTTGATTTTTGTTCATGGTGTAAGGGAATGGTCTACTTTCATTCTTTTGCATGTGGCTGTCCAGTTTTCCCAACACCGTTTATTGAAGAGACTCTCCTTTCTCCATCGTATGCTCTTGGCCCCCTTGTGGAATATTAGCTGTCCATAAACGTGTGGGTTTACTTCTGGGCTCTCAATTTTGTTCCATTGATCTGTGTGTCTGTTTTTGTGCCAGTACCATGCTGTTTTGGTTACTATGGCTTTGTAGTATAATTTGAAATAGGGGAGTGTGATACCTCCAGCTTTGTTCTTTTTTCTCAGGAATTCTTTGGCTATTCGGGGTCTTTTATTCTTCCATATAAATTTTAGGATTCTTTGTTCTATTTCTGTAAAAAATGTTGTTGGAACTTTGATAGGGATTGCATTGAATCTATAGATTGCTTTAGGAAGTATGGACATTTGAACAATGTTAATTCTTCCAATCCAAGAGCACGGAATATCTTTCCATTTCTTTGTGTCTTCTTCGATTTCTTTCAACAATGTTTTATAGTTTTTGGTGTACAGATCTTTCACCTCTTTCGTTAAGTTTATTCCTAGGTATTTTATTCTTTTTGTTGCAATTGTAAATGGGATTGTATTCTTAATTTCTCTTTCTGCTACTTCGTTGTTAGTGTATAGAAACACAACGGATTTTTGCACATTGATTTTGTATCCCACAACTTGACTGTTTTCCTTTATTATTTCTGAAAGTTTTTTAGTGGACTCTTTAGGGTTTTCTAGATATAAAATCATGTCATCTGCAAAGTGTGACAGTTTCACTTCTTCTTTTCCAATGTGGATCCCTTTTATTTCTTTTTCTTGCCTGATTGCTCTGGCTAGGACTGCCAATACTATGTTAAATAAGAGTGGTGACAGTGGGCATCCTTGTCTGGTCCCTGTTCTTAGAGGGATAGCTTTCAGTTTTTCTCCATTGAGAATGATATTTGCTGTGGGTTTGTCATATATGGCCTTTATTATGTTGAGTTATTTTCCTTCTATACCCATTTTATTTAGAGTTTTTATCATAAATGGATGCTGTATCTTGTCAAATGCTTTCTCTGCATCTATTGAGATGATCATGTGATTTTTATTCTTCATTTTGTTAATGTGGTGTATCACGTTGATAGATTTGCGGATGTTGAACCATCCCTGCATCCCCAGAATGAAACTCACTTGATCATGATGTATGATCTTTTTAATGTATTGTTGTATTCGATTTGCTAGTATTTTGTTGAGGATTTTTGCATCGATGTTCATCAGTGATATTGGTCTGTAATTTTCTTTTTTAGTGTTGTCCTTGTCTGGTTTTGGTATCAGGATAATGTTTGCTTCGTAGAAGGAGTTAGGAAGCTTCCCCTCCTCTTCAATTTTTTGGAAGAGTTTGAGAAGAATTGGTATTAAGTCTTCTTTGAATGTTTGGTAGAATTCACCAGGGAAGCCATCTGGTCCTCGACTTTTATTTTTTGGGAGGTTTTTGATTGCTATTTCAATCTCCTTACTGGTGATCGGTCTATTCAAATTTTCTACATCTTCTTGGTCCAGTTTTGGAAGGTTGTATGTTTCTAAGAATTTATCCATTTCTTCTAGATTATCCAATTTGTTGGCGTATAGCTTTTCATAGTATTCTCTTATTATCTTTTGTATTTCTGAGGTGTCTGTTGTAATCTCTCCACTTTTGTTTCTGATTTTATTTATTTGAGCCTTCTCTCTTTTTTTCTTGGTGAGTCTAGCTAAGGGTTTGTCAATTTTGTTTATCTTTTCGGAGAACCAGCTCTTGGTTTCATTAATTTTTTCTATTGTTTTTTTAGTCTCTATTTCGTTTATTTCTGCTCTGATTTTTATTATTTCCTTCCTTCTGCTGATTTTGGGCTTTGTTTCTTGTTCTTTCTCCAATACCTTTAGGTGCACTTTTAGATTGTCTATTTTGGATTTTTCTTCTTTGTTGAGGTAGGCCTGAATTGCTATAAACTTCCCTCGTAGAACTGCTTTTGCTGTATCCCACAGATTTTGGCATGTTGTGTTTTCATTTTCATTTGTCTCCAGGAATTTTTTTATTTCCTGTTTGATTTCTTCATTGACCCATTCATTGTTTAGTAGCATTTTGTTCAATCTCCACATTTTTGTGGCTTTTCTGGTTTTCTTTCTGTAATTGATTTCCAGTTTCATACCTTTGTGGTCAGAAAAGATGCATGGTATTATTTCGATCTTGTTAAATTTATTGAGACTTGTTTTGTGGCCTAATATGTGATCAATCCTGGAGAATGTTCCATGGGCATGTGAAAAGAATGTGTATTCTGTGGTTTTTGGATGGAATGTTCTGTATATATCTACTAAGTCCATCTGATCTAATGTGTCCTTTAAGGCGAGTGTTTCCTTATTGACCTTCTGTTTGGATGATCTATCCGTTGGTGTAAGTGGAGTGTTAAAGTCCCCTACTATTATTGTGTTACTGTCTATTTCTCCTCTTATGTCTGTTAATAATTGCTTTATATATTTACATGCTCCTATCTTGGGTGTGTAGATATTTACAAGTGTTATATTTTCTCATTGGATTGTTCCCTTTATCATTATGTAGTGCCCGTCTTTGTCTCTTATTACAGTTTTTGATTTAAAGTCTATTTTGTCTGATATAAGTATTGCTACCCCTGCTTTCTTTTCTTTGCCATTTGCATGGAATATCTTTTTCCATCCTTTCACTTTCAGTTTGTGAGTGTCTGTAGGTCTGAAGTGTGTCTCTTGTATGCAGCATATACATGGATCTCGTTTTTTTATCCAGTTGGCCACCCTATGGCATTTGATTTGAGCATTTAGTCCATTGACATTTAAAGTAGCTATTGATAAAGATGTATTTATTGCCATTTTGTCACTTTTTCTTTTTTTTTGGGTGTTTTAGTAGTTCTTCTCAGTTCCTTTCTTTTTCTCTTGCTCTCTTCACTTGTGGTTTGATGGCTATCTTTAGTAATATGTTTGATTTCTTTTGTCTTACTTTTTTACCTGCTTGTTTTAGGTTTCTGGTTTGTGGTTACCATGAGGATCCTATTTAATATACTATGCATATAACAGTCTGTATTAAGTAGATAGGCTCTTTAGCTTGACCTCTTTCTAAAAGCTCTACTTTTTCACTCCCCTCTTCCCACATTATATGTTTTTCACATCATATATAGTCTTTTGTTTAGTGTGTGTCTATCCATTACCCTCTTATCATTGAAATAGGTAATTTTAGTACATTTGTCTTTTAACCTTCATATTACCTTCACAGGTACTTGATCTGCTGCCTTTACTATACTTTTACCTTGCAAGTGATTTTATTGCCTGTTTTTTCTTGTTGTTGTTTTGGGGTTTTTTGATAATTTTTTTTTCTTTTATCTCTATTTGTGGTCGTTACTTTCCCACTTAAATAAGTCCCTTCAGCATTTCTTGTAGAACTGGTTTCTTGGTGATAAACTCCTTTAATTTTTGCTTGTCTGGGAAGCTCTTTATCTCTCCTTCCATTCTGAATGACAGCCTTGATGGATAGAGTATTCTTGGTTGTAGGTTTTTTCCTTTTAGCACTTCAAATATGTGGTGCCATTCTTTTCTCGCCTGTAGGGTCTCGGCTGAGAAGTCCGCTGACAGCCTGATGGGCTTCCCTTTGTATGTCACTTCTGGCCTTTCTCTTGCTGCTTTTAGGATTCTCTCTTTGTCTTCAATTTTAGACATTTTGATTATAATATGTCTTGGTGTGGGCCTCTTTGGGCTTCGCTTGTTTGGAGCTCTCTGTGCTTCCTGAACTTGGATATCTGTTTCCTTCGTCAGGTGAGGAAAATTTTCCTCTATTATTTCGACAAGCAAATTTTCTGCCCCTTTGTCTCTCTCTTCTCCTTCTGGGACCCCTATAATCCGAATGTTAGCACACTTGATCTTGTCCCAGAGTTCCCTTACACTGTTCTCATTCTGTCTAATTCTTTTTTCTCTTTTCTGTTCTGCTTGGGTGATTTCCTCTAATCTTTTGTCTATCTCACTGATCTGTTCTTCTGCTTCCTCTACTCTGCTATTGAGTCCCTCTAGTGAATTTCTCATTTCTAGTATTATATTCTTCATTTCTGATTGGTTCTTTTTTATATCTTCCAATTCTTTGCTGATGTGCTCACTGTGTTCATCCATTCTTCTCCGCATATCGTGAGCATCCTCATTATATTTTGTTTGAATTCTTTGTCGAGGAGGTCCCTAGTTTCTGTTTCACTTAGTTCTTTTTCTGGTGTTTTGTAGTGTTCCCTTGCTTGGAAAGCATTCCTTTGCCTCCTCACTATGCCTCTTTCTCTGTGCTATTTTCTTTGTACTATGTGAGTCGGCTATGTCTCCTGATCTTGGAGAAGTGGCCTTATGTATGTGATGCCTTATGAGGCCCAACAGTGTGCTTCCCTCTCATCACCAGACCATAAGAACCAGGAGTGAGCCCTTTGTGGGCTACTTGTGTTCTTCTGCTGTGGCAGGGTTGCTCCCACTGCAGGTACCCAGGGAGGCTGATCTTTCCTTCCCTGGCCAGCTGTTTGTAAATCCGGTTTGGAGGGGCCTCAGCACTGTTGGCTACAAAGTCTATTAGCACACTCTTATTGCAATTGTCCTCTTAATTGGGTTGGTACCCAGTGTAGCTGATTGCTAGGCTCAGGGGCATATGGTTGTGATAGGCCTGAGGCCAACAGGGCTGTTGTCAGTTCTCTTAGGAGTGCAGCTGAGTGGGGCTAGCCCTTGGCATGGAGGCACTCAGTTGTTTCAGGCTTTGGAAGGTGGGGCTGATCCTTTTTATGGTTATTTGTGAAGCACAAGTCTTCTGCAGCTGATAACCCTCACCCCCCACTGGACCACATACACTGTCAGCACAGTCCTGGGCTGTGCACACTTCTCAACCCCCTGGAGCATACCCCAACACCATGCTGCAGAGGCCCCCACCTCTGCCTCAATGCCCCCACTGTTCACCTGGTCCTCACACAAGCCCTGCCCCACAGAGGCAGACACCCTTGCCTGCCTGTAGAGGATCAAGGCACTCAGTCAATGCAGGCTGAAAAGTAGCCTGAGGGCTTGCTGTTAGGTGGGGCTAGTCCTTAGGGCGAGTTGCCTGCCCTGGCTGAACTGGATTAAATCTGTGCTCTAGTGGATGTGGCAGACCCCTGGGCTAACAGCCCAAGGGATGCACCTCAATGGCCCCCACCGGTGTCAGTATCAGCACGCCTGGACCAGCTCAGAACAACGGCCCCCACCAATGTCTCAGTCTCCAGAGAGGATCCTCCTCTCACCCAGATGCCCCCAGAGCCCACCAGGTGAGTCTTGTTTCACCAAAGGACAGTCAGCCTTCTCTCTGGTGATTTTAGGTTGCTGCAATGAGTGAGTTTGTGCGTGGGCCCTTTAAGACCCGGATCTTTTTGGCTTTTGGCCGATAGCTTTTCTGGGGTGTCCTTGCTGCAGTTAATAGCCAGCAAAGCCAGACAGTAAGACCCCCCTCTCAGTTGGGCTGAGTCCAAAGGATGGTTATAGCAGTATTGCCCCCGCTCCAGACCTCACTCCTCCAGGGAGGGCTGCGTACCTTAGGGTGGCACCCGCCTGGCCAGCTGAGAAGCTCCACTGCTCCCAAAGGTGGCTTTTTTCCTCTCCTGCTGGAGTTACTCCCTCTTCTGCTTTCGTCAGGACTGTCCCTTGTTGTGGGGGTTCTTTTTATACAGTTTTCAGTTTTCAATGCAGGGTGATTCTTCCCAAAATTGTTGTAACCTGGTTGTGTTCGTGGGAGGAGGCGAGTTCCACGTCTGCTCACAGCGCCATCTTGACGAGATCCGCCCCCTTATTTTTTTTAAGATTCAAAATATAAGTGAGATCATACGGTATTGGTCTTTCTCTGTCTGACTTATTTCACTTAGCATAATGACCTCCAGGTCCATCCATATTGTTGCAAATGACAAGATTTCATCTTTTTTTTATAGCTGAATAATATTCCATTTGTGTGAGTGTGTGTGTGAGTGTGTGTGTGTATACCACAGTTTCTTTACCCATTCATCTGTTGATGGACACTCAGGCTGTTTCCGTGTTTTGGCTATTGTAAATAATGCTGCAGTGAACATGGGGTGCATATATCTTTTTGAATTATTCTTTTTGTTTTCTTTCGATATATACCCAGAAGTGGAATTGCTGGTCATATGGTAGCTCTATTTTCATTTTTTGAGGATCCTCCATACTGTTTTCTATAGTGGCTGCACAAATTTACATTTCTATCAACAGTGCACAAGTCTTCCCTTTTCTTCTCACTAACATTCTCACCAACACTTGTTATGTCTTGTCTTTTTGAGAATAGCCATTCTAACAGGTGTGAGGTGATATCTTGTTGTGGTTTTGATTTGCAACTAATGTTCTTTTTTAGTTTTACTTTCAATACATGGTTTTACATTTTATACACAATAAATATGGTTCTTTATATATTTATCTGACAATTCCAATATCTAGAATTGATTCAGAGCTTTCTGTTGGACTCAGGTCTGTCTGACAGCCCACTCCCAGCTCATAATTCCAGTGGGATTGTCGCTTGGTGGTCTTCTCTAGTTCACCATCAATCAAAATTCTCTTCATTCAGGAAAATCCATTTTGAGTTTTTTCTCCTTTGTAAGGCTTTCCCAGAACCTCGTGACTAGAAGAAATTACTTTTTTTTTTTTTTGCTTCTACTACATTCTGTTGGTATTTTTATTTGGCCCTTAATCATTTCTTCTTTGTTTATCTATTGTTCCCCACATAGTTTGTAAGGCTCTTGATAGCAGGGGTGACATCTTACTCACTTTTGTACTCCCAGTACCAATCTGGTTCCTGTTATATACACAGAGACAGACTTGGGTAATGGAGGAAAAAAACCTATAGCCAGCCAGTGTTTGAAACTAGCGTCTATTGAGTGTGTGACCATGGCCTAAAGAATGAATTAAAGTCCTTGAACTTTGGCTTCATCATGTCTAAAATAAGTGTTATCATTGTCCCGTTTCTCATAAACATTAAGACAGGGTTAAATGAAGTAGTGTGTATAAAATGGCTGGCACACAGTAGATACTCACTATATGTTTGATGAATACAGATGAGTTGACCTAGTAGAAGAATCTGTTTTTAGCGATAATTCTGGTGTATCATTTAGAAATTATATTAAAAGTTACACCAAGTTTTCTTTAGAGCCACAAATACAGAAAGCTGGTCCCAGCCTGTACTTGTCAAAGAAACATCAGCTTCAGGCTATTTGGAAAGGATTCTTTGGAAAGCACTATCTGAGGTGCCGCTGGAGTTAATAATTGTGCTGCTTCTCTCTGGATAATGATCTCTCATCACATTAGGTTTACTGAGAAAGATACAGGATGCCTGGCTGGTGATTCCATCTGCAGCTTGTTTGCACTGGGACTTGGGGAACTTGTCACAAAGTGCCAGTTAGCTCTAAGCACATCCCCAGGTTCTCAGAGATGGTCAAGGAGTTAGCACTTGTTCTACCTAGGAGCCTGATTTTGACCAGGAATCCTAATACCATTGACTATTTGGTACAGAAACAGCATGCAAACATTTATATAAAGCATGATTAACTAGACCAACACTTAGGCTGTGAACAAGTGATTTAAAATTTGGAAGTATGGTTTAGGAAAAACAATACCAACACTGCCTTTCTTGGAACTTTTCAATATGTCCCAATGGCCACCAAATAAAGTTAAAATTCTAACCCCTCATGTTTAAATCACTACATGACTTGTCACCCCCTGCCTTACCAAACTCTTCTCTCACTATTTCTTCTCATATAGTCTGTGCTCCTACTGCTCCACATATTTTGCTCTCCCCCATAAATGCCCATCATTTTGCTGTGTCTGAGTCTTCACTCAAACAGAATTCCCTGCTTGGAATCTTCCGATTCGACCCATTCTTCTATACCTAGCTCAAATATTACCTTTCTCAGGTAGCCTTCCTTGATGCCACAACTAAAAATTAATATTTCATTTAGTTATTGAATAAATAAAACATCATTAAGGTGCTACTATATATGAGGAATTGAGTTGTGGTCTAAATCTGATTACTTTTAATAAGCTCAGTCTTGTTGGGAGATAGGAAAGGAGGCAATAATATTACGCTGTCAACTGTTATAGTAGTTGGATAAAGTGCTATGAGTGTGGAGGACAGAAAAGCAGTCTAGCTGATCTGTTGACCAGAACACTTATCTGTGACTTCTTCAATATGGTCTTTCCTCATGGACTAGTTTGGGATTATTCACAGCATAGTGTCTGAGTTCTAAAAACAATTATCCTCAGAAAGCAAGGAGAAAGGTTATGGCATTTATTTAATGGGAAGTCACATGGCATCATTTCCACCATTCTCTGTTGTCAGGCAGTCACAAAGATCTACTCAGTTCAAGGGAGTGGGCACAGATCTTGCCACTTAATGAAAAAAGTACCCAAGTCACATTTTAACAAAAGCATGTGGGCTGGGGGGTATTGTTGTGGCTGTCTTGGAAAATTAAAACTGTCACATTGCCCTGTGTTATCTTCTGTTTACTAATTCATGGTACTCTATAAGAAAATCCTTAAGACACAAAGGGTCTGTGAATTTGTCTCAAAATTTTTAAGAATTGGGGTTGCTAGGGAGAGTGTGTTCTATTTTGGAGATGGGCTTGGAGGAAAAGACTCCTGAGGGATGGGATATGTGGTGGCCGCCTAGAGGAAAGGCAGAAAGTGGCAGTGAGGCCTGAGGCAGAGGGAAGGAAGGAGAATGCAGAGCCAGCCCAGAAATGACTGGCATTTTCTATCAAGGGTTGATTTATTAAGCCTTGTTTGTCTTAATTTAGATGTGAATAATTAATTGCATGGTAAAGAAATAACGAATTTTTGCTTAAATCCTATTTGCGAAGCTTAAATCATCAATTTGAATAAATAAATAATGAAAGCTTAAGCCTTATTGATTAAGCTTTATTTACACTTGAGTGTGAGTGGGCTTCAGTCAGATTGCTTGTGATGGGAATGTAAGAGTTTCTAGGGAGAACGCAGTAGCACAAAGTGGTGAAGGAAGCATCCAGGCTGGGGAGTTTCTTGGGGTTGAGGCTACAGGCAATGGGTCATGTTTTTGGCTTTTGAGCCTGTTAGTCAATCTTTTAGTATTTCTATTGCATAGAGATGCAATATATAACACTGCTTAAGAGTCAAAAATTTGTTCACAGAAACCCAAGTTTTAGTTCCCTCTTTGATACTTAATAGCTGAGTGAATTCACAAAATTATTGGCTTTGAAACTTCAGTTGCTTTACCAACAAAATGAGAATAATAATAGTATCTCTCTCAAAGAGTTGTTGTTGAGCATTAAATATGATCCTATCCTAAAGTCACACTTAGCACAATTTCTTGAGCTTTTATTCTGCATTCAGCCTGCGAGAGTTTATCTCCCTTATAATTTTCTGGAGGGTAGTCCAGATTCTCTATCATCCTCCAGGTGGAACTCTTACCCTGGGAAATAGTTTTCATGCAGACTTAAAAAAAGAAAAATAAGAGATATGTGAGCAGAAGCTTCTGTGAGAGGGATTGCCTTGGTCAATGAGTGGTTAGAAGAATTCCAGTTCTAATTACCCAAATGCGTACAAGGACCCTCCAGTGTTCTCAAGTGCTCCTCCACGCCTCGCGTAATTTGGAGTGCCAGACGGTTATGTTGCTTGCATTGTGATGAGAATGGAGACAGTGGGTGTGCTTAATAGTCTCTTTTTTTAGGTTTCTGCTCTCAGTTATGACTAGATGGAACTTTAAAGCTCTGGACTTTCCTGTGGGCTCAGCACTTAATGCAAAGCCGTTCCCACTGGCACAGGTTTACCAGGGACAAGGAGCAAAGTGGGGTCGGGAAGGTGCAGGGACGTCTTTCCCTTTACCTGCCGTGTGATCCTGAGCCAATGGCTTACTTCTGTGACTCTGTGTTCTCCTCTGTAAAATGAGGATATCAATGCCTCCCTCACAGGATGGCTGTAGGATTAAACAAGTAAAGGACTAGCACAGGGCTTAGGGCATGGTAGCCTAAATCAATGTTATTTTTCCTTTGTTCCCTATTCTTTCTTGTAGGATGGTCATCCCAACAATTATGCGTAAAATAGAAACTTCCTAACCATAGACACATCTGCAGCTGGAATTTGTCGTCAGCACTACCTCCTCCTGCTGGATTTAAACTGTATTCTCACCTTCTGCTGGCTGAGGAGATGTATAAAATCAAGCTCTTCCTGCATACTCACTGGGCTAATTTGCAAAAGGCTGGAGGAAGAGCATAAATAGTAAATGCAGGAGAAGCAGTAGTCTGAGAATATCTTCTCAAATTTGGTTTAGATAATGAAGTTACTGCTAGTAGGAAAAACAAAGTTTTGACTTGAAACCTTTTTGCGGGGGAGGGTAGAGGGCAAATGAAGCTCTTCTTCTCACCTTGTGATATACTTTTAAGGTGTTGCATCTTTTTGATCTACCACTTTGGCATCCTAAGAACCAAATTTTCCCTTAAATTACTCAAAGCCACTCATTGAGTCCTCCTTCCCTTTCTCCCTCCCTTCTGCCCACCTGCCCTCCTTTCCTTCCTTCTTTCCTTCCTCCCTCCCTCCCTCTCTTCTTTTCTTCCATCTAGATTTTACTAATAGTCTTGATACTGAGCAATGGGCTCACTCTGCTCACCATGATCTGAGCCAATTAGTCACAATGGGTTAGAGATAGAGAAAGGAAGTTTAATTAGATTAGCCAGCTAATCAGAAGATGGGTGACTAATGTCTCAAAAACCCATCTTCAAGGATTACAGAATCTTGAGGCAGTTATATAGGGAAAATGGGCAGTAAGGAGGGGGTCCAGCTAATTGGTCTCCAGGTATGACCGGCTCCGGGCATCACATTGTTCCATTCTTCTGTCAGCTGTGATAGATACCTTGTAGGTGTATTCCTTGCTTGTGGTCAGCCTGTTCCTGGAGAGAAATTCATAGAACAAAGTTGTAATTTATCAAGGTATCGGGGAGTATATACGTAGGAGGAGGCCAAAAATCAGGAGAGCATATGAACTTTTAAAGTATGTACAGAGCAGCGAGTAGTCACACAGAGGAGGGGCTGGGGCCATTTAACAAAACAAGGTGGCCTCACTTTTGCTTGCTTACAGTCTCATATGTTCCAATCTATGTTAGACTTGGGATACATTGTATAACCAAGGCGATGTGAGACCATGTAATTCATATTAGTTATTGTTTGGTTAATTGAAAAAATTGCTTAAAGTACCATTCAAATGATGTATACATACCTTAAACATTTTAAGTTGTAACAGTCAAGGACATATTTAATCATCAATCTTTTAATGTAGGGTTGTGTTTTTTCTTTGATTGTAAGTAAGTCTGCTGATAGGAGGGTCTGGTCATTTTACTCGCATAAGCCCCAGCCACACTGCATTGCTTACAATTTCCAGATTCCATTTCTCTAAAGGGGAGCTAAAACTTAGGTACCTGCCAAACAAACCAAACTCAACATCTTTTAAAATTTTTATAGTTTGTCCTCTCAACTTTTTGAAAACTTTTCTCTCATCGTTAATTTAATAACTTTTAAAAAAATGACTCACTTTGGTTGAGTCTTTTCAAAACATTCTATTTAGCTTTATTTTTGCACTCATATTTAATAGGTTTATGTCATAATTAATTAAGTGACATTATTACAGTATTAACTACAGTGAGCGAAAAAAGATTGGGGAATGAACACCATTGGCTCTTGGCAAATTCACAGCCTAGCTGTGCGAGTAAAAAATGTGTGAACACATTTTGAGCAGCCTACCAGTCTTAAGCAGTTAGCTTCAATGGTCCTCAGTCAGCAAGCTATAGAGGTGAATGCTTAATCCAGACAGTGATTAAGTGGAGTTTGGTTATAAGAGCTGGTGTTATATAAAGAGAGAGACATAAGTAAATACGCAGTTTTGATGCAGCGTGTGTGATAAGCTAGTTCAGATATGTACTGGTTTCTGTGGGACACAGGAAGGCCAACTGACCCAATCTGGGGCATCAGGGAAGGATCCAGTACAGCATTTTATGCTGAGAATGGGCGCTTATTTAATATTTGCCAAAGGAAATACTTGAGGATACCAGTCCTCGGGATTTGGGATTCAGGCTGATTCAAAGAGAGAATCTGACTCACTCTCCCTAAGATTCACATACAGTTCAAGACCTTTTCATCTTACCTGTAAGTTAAGTGATAAAATGACAGTTCATAATCCCATTTGCTAAGACTGGGAAAGTGTAGTCCATCCTGTGTTGAGTTTGAAGTAGTTACATGGTTAGGAATGGAAGCTGTGTGTAATGTTAGAGAAGGAACGTCAGGTGACCGATGCCTGAGAGAGGCTTTGTTTTTAGATCACATGCTAATGAAAAAGTAGCTTCGTTGCTCACTTCACCCTATCAGAACAAAGAGCAGAAAAGGATTCAGCACCATGGTCCATAACTCAGAAGTTCAGAGAAGAAAACAATGTGAAAAAATAATAATAAAAATAACTACCACTTTTAGAGGGTTTATTATGTGCCCCAAACTGTATTAAGTACTTTACATACGTGATCTAATTTAATCTGTATTAACCCCCACTAGATAGCTACTATCATGCTTATTTTAGAGAAGAAGTAATTGAGACAAAGAAGTTAGGTTACTAGGGACACGTTGGACACAAGTACTTGACTGTATGTCTCCCAAGGCCCTGTTATTTCCAACCCATTATATAACCTCCCAAAGCAGAGACACTGGCAAAGACACAGCCCGGGGCAGCTCTTCTGGAGGTAACAATTTGGGATGAAAAATATCATTTTGCAGAAAGAACTAGGCTGAGGGTAGGACAATTCTTAGCAATGCTGAGGATGGAGAGTTTAAGCAAATTTGGGGCAATTCTGGTATAGACCAGTCTTTAATAAGAGGAAGATCAGCAATGGATGAGCAGACAGACAGTTTGGGCTGACCCCAAATAGACTCTAGGTCATTCTGGTGAAACCAGAACCCACCGTATAGTCTTTCTGATATATGTATGTACACACACACACACACACACACTTACCCATAGGCTATATATGTACATGTATGATATATAACATAGGTATATATATATATATGTAAATGATAAGAAACTGTACACTCTCATACCATTAAGTCATCCTTGGCTAATCCTCCCTTTTATATTCAAAGTGTCATCAGCAACCCCTCATAAGAGATGTCCAAGCTGAGTGAACCCCACCCTGTTTAATTCAACAAGCTTTCATCGACTATCTACTCTATGCTAGGTACCAAGGCAATAGAGATGAAGGGCCCTTTCCTTCTAAGTGGAGAGACAGCCCCTTAAATTGATCATTTCAGTTCATTCTTCTAACCAAAAGGATTTTGTTGCCTGGGGGATTATGGAGGTACCTGCTAAGCCTCTTCACTCCTTCCATTCAACGAATTCTACACTACAGAAGCGCCACACTGGGGCTGCTCAGACATAGCCTGTCCAGCCGGTACGAGACAGGAAATTGTTGTACTGATTCTTGTGCAGGAATGACATCTGGGTAACTGCCTTCAGCAGCATTTCACAGACCAGGTTGTTCTTGCTGCTATATACCACCCTTGAGTCCTGTGACCTCGTGATCATTCATAAAACAAAGTTACTTTGCTTTCCATCATTTAATAAGTCCTGCAAATTGCCTTAAACTGCCATAAAGTGCAGTATCACGTTCCCAAACATTAAAAAAAGAAGTCCACACATTCTGCTTCGGCGTCCCAGGGTTTGCCAGTTCAGATCTGGGGTGTGGACCTATGCACCACTTGTCAAGCCATGCTGTGGCAGGCATCCCACATATAAAGTAGGGGAAGATGGGTACGCATGTTAGTTCAAGGCCAGTCTTCCTCAGGAAAAAAAGAGGAGGATTGGTGACAGATGTTAGCTCAGGGCTAATCTGCCTCAAAAAAAAAAAAAAGAAGCTCCCGGTTTAACCAAAGTCCCTCCCCACTGCTCCCCTGCAATGCACACACCTTTTTCTTGACAGAATAAAACAGAAAGTTATCCAGATTACAAGCAAGGAGACTTAGCTTTGTTTAACTGTTAGTTTTTAATGCTGCGAGGGAATGGGTTAAGGATGTGTAGCCAAGAAATAAAACAGTGGAACATCACGCTTAGAGGTGTGAATTTCAAGCATGAAATGTAATTGTTTTACCAATTTTCACAGGGCTTGCCACCTGGCATTCACCAAAGCTATTTTGAGACTGTCCCTCATCACCCATAGATATTAAAAGAACCAGCAAGCAGTTGCTTTTTGTTAGTATATGATCCGTATTGAATGGAGGAGCTACCAAATACAGGATCAAGAACTGCAGTAAGTCAGCTATCACAGCCTGCTTTGATGACTCAGCTGTTATTTCAGGGAGTGTCTTGAAAATTGCCCAGTTGTCCTGGGAATATTATGAACATTCTATCCAAACTCTGAAATGGATTTTGTAGTAACTTGGTTGCATTTGCAAATAAATACAAAGTCTTCTATGATTCAAAAGCTCTCTGTTCCAAAATACACAGTTTAGGTATGTTGTTTTGTTGTTTTGATTACTTTGAAACTTCTGAAATGAGCAATCCTGTATAATATGTACCATCTCTGGTGCAGTAATCAATTCTCTGTTTCATGTAGCAAGCCCTTTCTGGAATGAAAACGCCTGAGGAAAGTGATGTTTTGGAAGGGAATCTGTTGTGCTGACTGCCTGCCAAACCCACAGCCTGCTGCTTGGAAGCAATCCTAGGGGCTTCTCATGCATAGGTGGAATTTTGATTCTGAGGTCCTGGCTGTAATTGACTGGACGTGGGGTGGATATCTGAACTGAGGCTGGTAGGTGTCTGAATTATGGTAGCCTGGTGTAAGAGCTATTCCCCACTGAGGGGATGGTGATTATCTTTGACAGTGATAAACTCAACTATAAAGTTCTTCTCCACTGGGGAGTTCGAATATGAGACGTAGAGTCAGCAGTTGTCAGTGGAGGCAGAGAACACAAAGAGGACATCATGAGACTTGTAAACAGGCTTCATGAAACAGACGTCATGAGCAGTAGGAGCTGTGAGTAAGTGGAAGCTATGGGTAAGCAGAAACCTTGAGAAAGCCAGGAAGGGGACATAGAGTCAATTATAACAGCAGGAGCAGGAGAAGTGGATAAGGAGAGTGTTGAGTCACTAATGGCAGAGCCCTGGAGTCAATGGAACTCCGTGCCAAAGGAGTGACAGGAAAACTAGTTGCTAGGGCTCTGTTGAATCTTGAATGATTTTCCAGGCTTTTAGCAATGTTCTTATCAGGTGAAGTTTGGTTCTACTGTTGAAATTCCCATTTTCCTTCTTTTCATATGTATATAAGGTAATTGGATTGAACTATAGCAAAGGGACCTCGCTGACATAGCAGAAAGGCTGCTCGAATAATAGTTGAGTGATGATTCTTAGCTTTATTTTATTCCATCAAGTGGATATTACCCTTCCATTCTAATCCTGCCGATCTCATCCTGGAAAAAATTTCTATACTCCAAAAGAATCTGCTAAATTGATTAAAAATAACAGAAGCAACAGTAATAATACTGATGTCGTTTTTTAGTGGAGGTTGACACAAATCACTTCTTGTGTCCTGCTACTGGCTGCTCTTTATGGATGGTCAATAGCAAGCCAGATGCTTTCCATACTTATTTCTAATCCTGTGAGAATCTTCGAAGGTAGTCATTGCAAAATTTATATTCCATGTTGAGGAAGCTGAGGCTTACAAAGGACCAATGAATTGCCTAAGTGCACCCCACTATTAGGAACCAGAGTGGGGATCCTTCTCCAAGTCTGCCTGGCCTCAAAGTGGATGTTTTTCCCATACTTCATTGTCCGACTGAGGATAGCCTCTCTGCAAGTTTGACATCTCCACAACATTCATACTCCAAAGGAAACAGATGTATAGGACAGAGAGAAAAATAGACACTCTGAGGGCCGTTAAAATCAGCGCCGAGGTGGGGGCAGGCAGGCAGCGGGGCCTGCCATTGCGGATAGATGACTGCCACTCCATCTTGTGCAGACATGGTTATCCTGAACAAGCTGCATTTATTAAGTCGCACAACTCAGTCAGATGTTTTATTACCGGTATCAATTTAATTTATATGTAGAAACACAATCAGTTTCCTTTGCCTTGTGAGCAATCTGACAGAAAAAAAGCGACAGATGGCAGGTTGAATGTTCCCTAATCGTGGTGTGGATCATGGAAAATTGGACAGTTGGTCTATATTGGTATTTCTGGCAGAAATCATGGGGAAGAGGGAGCTGTACGCTGAGGCCTCATTCATCCTGTTCTTCAGAATAGGCTCTCTCAGGTGGAGTGAGGCTGTTGGAGACTCACTGACAATGAAATGTGTCAGCTTGATACTTAGGGATTGACAGGTTCAAGATGACAGAGGATGCACTTGGGTGGGTCTCTTGAATTGGTTGAAGCTGCTAAGTTCCGTTTACAGGTCATAAGCCTTTCTTTCTCCTGGTCAAAAGGTGCTAGAATTTGGTAATTTGGGGCTAGTCCTAATGATGAGAAGACAATATTGAGCAGGCGAGGAGACCGACATGTGTGGAGTATCTGCTCCTGAGCAGGCTCTGTTTTAGGTGCTGGGAACAAATTCTTGCTGCTCTTAGGACTGGCAGTTGGGATACTATAGGAAAAGGAAAGAATACTGCTAATGTGATCTTGACTCTCTAGGGGAAACCAGCCGTAAGAAAATTCAATGGCCCAGATTTCAATTAAAGATGTGTTTTCTCAAGCCCGTACCACTGTCCACTGACAGTTGGGCATGGAGACTTCACACTCATCACGGGCATCAGGGCAGACAGAAGTATGCAGAGTCTTTGCCCTGAAGGAATGCACAGTCTAGTTGGGTGATAGACATATGAGTATAACAGAGCATGATGAGTGTTATAATGGAACTACTAAGGAGACTACCCTGGGGCATCCCTCCCAGGCTGTAATTGCTGCTGGTACCTTTGCTGTCCTGTCATCATCACATCCTCTTTGTCCTACTACAGGCTGGATGGCTGCCTTGCCACACCTCTGCACAGAAGCTTCTCTTTGCCCTGTCTTCTTGTCCGAGCTAATGGCATTAATAAGCTTGTGTCATCTCTAGTGTTCCTACCAGGGGACTAGGTCCCACTGAAGTAGAGACTTAAAGTTTACTTTCTCTTTCAAAAACAAAGCCAAGGTATTAAATGTCTCTGATATTGAAAGGGTAGGGCCTGAAATCTCTCCTCTTGACCCTTTTGTCCCATGGATTTGGGAGGATACAAAGTTGACGGATTGTTTATGACACTTTTGTGAAAACATTTCTCTTTGAGTTACGTTTGGACAGTGACTTTGACTAGCTCTTATGGAGTATGTGTGTGTTATAATTAATAAAATTAATAAAATCTTCTATATTCTGCTTGCCTTGTGATAAGTTGTTCCAAGACCCCCACGTGCAGGGGCAGGATGGAGTCCATTAGTGGTAATAGATTCTTTAAGCATTGGAGATCTACTAAGTTTGTAATCACAGGAGTGAGATGATTATATTTGTCTTTAAAATGGTCACTCAAGTAGTAGCATGGATGAAGATCGAAGGTGGAAAAGACTGATCTGGACCTGGGAGAATGGGTCCATCAAAA
This sequence comes from Equus caballus, assembly GCF_041296265.1. Classification (NCBI taxonomy): domain Eukaryota; kingdom Metazoa; phylum Chordata; class Mammalia; order Perissodactyla; family Equidae; genus Equus; species Equus caballus. The sequence goes on from NC_091690.1 coordinate 65,012,233, forward strand.
CAACTTCCCCTACTTCTAATTTTGCCTGAACAAGTCCACTCTGATGTGCACTGGGAAAAAGGAAGAAAGAAGAGGGAAAGTGGGTGAATCTTCACATTTCCCTTGAGATATGAATGGCTGCATGCTATTTCTGAAATGACAGGGATTGAGCACTCTAGCTGAGACCAGAAAATACAGCTTGTAGCCTATTTCCTTAAGAAAAAATAGGGAAAAGACAGAAAGCTTTTAGCTGTTTAGTCTCTAAAATGCACTAATCCCCAACAGGCCTTCCTGTCTGTGCTGACTTTACCAGAACAGAGCTGTGGGATAGAAAAGACAGTAAGGACAGGAAAAATATTAGAATTATCCCAACTGGCCCATTTCTTTCCTCTCAGTTTTTAAAATAGAAGTACCATATGGTTCCATACGATAGGATATCTTTAGTGTAGTATTATATATAGTTTCTTTTCTGATACAATTGAATTTTTTATTTGTTTGCATTTTCATCACCAAATAATTGAAGATGTATAAATGTGAGGCTAGAGTGCTAATGCCAGCATACAGAGGATTTAATAGGAAGAAGTTTAAAGCACAAGTTTAAGTAACAGCAGCTTATTAACATGTATTCCTCGATATTAAAATATACATATATTTTCCTTTAAGGACAAGGCCAGCTACATAATTTGTGGGTCTCAAAGCAAAATAAAAATGGGAGGCCCTGGCTGGGCGGAGTAGTCAATGCCCTCTTTCCGTGGGCCCCCTGCCCTGATCCTCCAAGGCAAAGAGCAACCACCAAGTGTTTGCAACCTCCGTGCAGAGACATCTGCCTGGCACTGGGATTGGGTGGGTGAGAGGCCTTCCTTGAGCTGCCCACCAACCTCGCTGTTGTGCTGTTAGCCTGGGCCATGGATGGGCTCTGTCTTGCCCCAACCCTGGATCATCTCCTAATTGTGCCCTCCCCTCCCCTGCTCCCAGGCTCTCAGAAGGATGTGGAGGCGAGGGGACAGAAGAACCAGGGATTTTGACACCTGTTGGTTGTCCCCTGGGTGGAGGTCTGCTGCAGCCAGTTGGCTGGGGTGGGGAGGGAGGAAGCAGAGCTAGGGGGTAGGTGGGGACTGGGGAGGGGGGCTGAGAGCCTGTTGGGGAGGTGGGGAGGGGGCAGGAGGCAGTACCATGTGTGAGTTGAAGCTCCAAGCCCTTCCCCTCCCCCATACTCCATTTTTCCATCAGACATCGCTTACAAAACACAAATCCAAAGACAAAGTTATTAAGAATTTCAAGATGATGATTGTAGAGTATTAAACCCCAAGTGTAGGGGCCCTTCTGAACACAGAGCCCTGCACAGGTTGCAAGCCCATCAGTGTTGATGATGGACCAGGCAGGGAAGGGTTCTTAGTGAAGAAAGTGGAAGCTAGTGAGACAGTTGAGTGGCTGGGGCAGGCACACGTAGTGTAGTTAGAACTCTGGCTCCAGCATCCCCTGTTATCGAACCTATGGTAAGTCATTTTCCTTCTCTCACGTGCAGTTTATCTGCATCTCTAACATGGTGACACAGAGAGGCAGAGAGTTTAAGTGTGTCTGTGTGCACGTTCAAGGCCATGCAGCTGAACCGTGGCAGAGGAAGTCACACTTTGCCTGTATAACTCCCAAATCCATGCTCTTTGCCTACGTGATTTTGGTTCTGAGGTAACAGTGTCGGCGGTTCTTAATGCTTTGATGTGTTGGAACTTTGATAATCTAGTGAACTCTATAAAATCAGCCAATGAGATATAAAAAAAGCACATGAAAGCCACTCTGCATAAAATTTCTGGGGGTTCACAGGGCCCCTGAAGCCCATCTAGGGACCAGGTTGAGAGCCCTGAAGATGTGAAAATGCCTCACATATTGCCTGACAGATAACAGGCTTTCCCTCAGGGTTTACTGAGTTTGCGCTGGCTGCCTTGCATAACGCTGCCTTCTCCTGCCTCTCTTACTGATTTCATAGGCTTCTCTGCCAAAGCATTTTTTTCTGGCTCCTGGTTTTTCCTGCCCATATTTTTGTGGTACTTGTCCTCTGTGGGGAGATCTCCCTGCCTTATGGCCACTCTGCTAGGAACAAGCCATCCTTTCTGAAGAAAAACAGGAGCAGTCTTTTGAAATGAATCCCTTTAAAGGACATCTGGTGTGACATTAAGCTTCACTCTTTTCTGGTCCAGAGAGCCACATTCACACCAGGCGAGGTGTGTGCTGGGACACTCATTGAATATTGTTCCCCACTCCAGGCACTGCTGCAGCGAGCGCAGGGCCCATAGATGGCATCAGTAGACCAAAGATGGAGTTCTCAGGCAAAGGCCCGTGTGTTTTAGGCCTAGCCATGTATTATTTATGAGGGGAAATTAACTTTGAAATCTTCTTAGTTTGCCCCCAGCACTATACGCAGTAAACATGATTTTCTCAGTACAAGGTAACAAATAGTCTTTCTAACAAATTAGATGAATTCTGATGTCTGCTTTCTGGTACTTTGGAGTTATGTGTACTTGACTTTTTTTTATTGTTATTATTCAAAATGCCTCTGCTTTACTGACAAAGATACTCAAGTGGTCCTGTGAGGTCTTGGGGGAAAAAAATAAAAAGTGCAAATTCTGATGAAATATGGAAGACTCAGTCTGGAAATTTTGTATTGTTGCTTAAAAGGTAATTCTCTACTGTCTCCACAGTGCATTGTTGTACTGACTCAGATGAGTGTGATGGAAAAGCGTTCTGCTTTAGAGTCAGCTGGATCTGAATCTGAATTCTTTGCATTTGGAAGTTGTGTGATTCTGTGGGAGTTAAATTTCCTGAAGCTTATTTATTCATCTGTAAAATGGGTTTATGATACCTAATTTATAGAGTTGTTTATCCTACACGGGCCATATAAAGTTGCTGATATAAGGCAAATGTTAAAAAAATTCTAGTTCCGTTCCTCCTTTTAACATGTTGCTGAACTGAAGACATGGCAGATGACCTGTGTTTATGGTGTCTGTAAGAGAGTTTTTAAGTGAGAATTTGTCTGAGATAAATGTTCAATACTACTTGAGAAAACAAGGATGAATAGAGAAGTAACTCTTTTTATAAAGTAATGAGAATTTTATAAAATGGCAGGTGAGAATGGAAGATGAGGACCATATGAGTCAAGGTGGCTCTGGACAATGCATCCTGTGGACATAATGTCACAAATAAAACCAACAACTGAGAGTGACTTCTGTTAGAATAACAGCTAAATCTTGTACCATGGTGGAGCCGTCACCTAGGATGGAGTCAGATCTCAGCTCCAACACTTTCTGACTCTGTGACCAGGCTGCAGATTGCGTATAATTTCACTGAACCTCAGTTTCCTCATGGGTAAAATGTAAACAATATCATTTACATACTCCATGAAAATAAGACTGTCTTGAGGGTTGAACGAGCTAGGCTGTGATAGTAGCTTAGGTCAGTGTTTCTCACATAGTAAGGAGTTTTTATGACTGTTGATGTTGCAGTGCTTGGGCCGAGAGATCTGGCGCTAGAGCGTCTAGGATGAGGTCCTTGTTCCATCACCTAATGACAATGTAGATTTGGATAAGCCATTGACTTAGTTTTCTCCTTGATCACACGCTGATCAGCATGGTGATAATCCCTGCACAGCCACCCTGGAGGATTTTTCTGAGCATTGTATCTAGTCTAACATGGCTGTATTTCAGAGATGGGGATGGAGAGGTTAGGAAAAACCATGCCCAAGGATGCCTAAGGTGACTGCCTAGAGAAGAGGAACGGCTGCAGAGGAAGAAGAAGGTAATGAGCTAAGAGGAACAGGATGGCGTCAGAAGGGAAAAGGACTAGAATTACACCCTGTTTCTCTCACAAGGAGACTACGGAGGGAGAGCAACAGATTCCACAGTGACTCCGGGAACCATGTGTGCAGGGGAGGCTGTGTCACAGATGGTAAGCAGGGAGACTGTGGGAGGAGGAATTTAGAGGGCACTGAAAACTGAGGCTCTGGGCAGATGACCCAAGAGCCTGCCTCTCTCCTCAGCCCTCTGAGTGAGGTGAAGGGCAGCTGCAAATAGAAGTTTAGGCAGCGTGGGGAATTTGGGGGTCTGCGTGACACCAGCAACTTGATTATTGCTATTTATGATTTCTGAATATTAATTCTATTTGTCTCGAGGTAAATTTGTAGTTAGAAGAGATTTCTGACATGTCAGATATTTCCAGGAGGGGTAGACATGGCGACATTGACAGTAAAGGTCATATTCCATGTAATTAACGTTACTAAGCATTGGCCTAACTGTGAGATACCAGTGCTGTGTAAACTGTAATGTGGCATACAAATGCTTCTTGTAAGCGTAGCTGTCATTGCTATGTCTTGAGTGGCAGCATGGTAAAGTACACAGAACATAATTTTGAAATCAGATATCTTTGGGTCTGAATCTTGCCTCTGCCACTTGAGGTGGGTGTAAGTTGGGAGGAAATCAACTGTAGCGATGGAGCAGAGTGCAAGCAAGGAGGAAAAGAAGGTTATTGGAGAGAAGTCACCAACTTCAGGTTCAGGCAAGCGTCAGCAGCAGGGAGCTCAAACAGGAAGCAATGAAGTTTCCTCAAGAAAGGGATGTCACAAGCAATGGGAATCTAGGGACAGGCAACGTTTGGAGACCTGCGCAGAGAGGCAGACAGACTCCAGGTGGTCTGTTGGGTAGCAACTCTCAGCTGCCTTCTGAGGTTCTGGAACTGGGCTCCAGCCTATGGAGTAGCTAGAAACAGCAAAGGAGGGTCCCAATTCTATTCATTTCTTCAGGAAACATTTACTGAGCACATCTATGTGCCAAGTACTGTTTTAAGTGTTGGAGATACAAAAGTATGACGACAGCAGAGAGCCCTGCTTATATACCAGAGGAGAGAGAAAAAAAAAAATAGGAGGAAAAAAAATAAAAAGTAAAAAAAAGCAACAACAATTCCATAAGTAAGATAGGTCAGATTCCCGGGAAAGAGACTCATGGTGGAGGTTTGCCTGTAGGACGACCTACAGCTAATAAGGAGGCAGGACTGAGTAAGAGGAAGAAGTTGTGTTGAGATCAGTTATAGTAGGGACCTTGGTCAAGCCTACTTGATGCTGTCGAGTGGGAGGGGTCCTTCAGAGATATCTCACATTGTGGCTTTTGGATACTGCCTCATTTAGCCATTGATGTGGGCAGGTGGGTAACTCAGGGGAGGTATGATGTTGGGTGAGGCTGCTCATTTTAGTGGCAGGCAATTCTTGTGGAGAAACTCAACAGTAAGCCTTTAGCAGGCAACACTCCCAGTGGCTGGGAAGATGAATGCCTTGGACTTACAGGGGTATCTGGGTGGCCCACCAGGGCATCCACTGCGGTTCATTGCTCGTGTCCTTCAGAACCCACTTGCTTTGTATAATAAGTTAACTGGTATTAGAACAGCTGGTGATTTCTTTCCTGCAGAGACTGGTCCAAGTTGTGGGTAGTCTCTTTCCTGCAGAAAATATATTACATCCTATACCTAACGATGAAATCTCCCCATCCTGCGCTTTCAATCACTGGCTTGCCTGTGTGCTTTCCTTTTCAGATTCTGGACAATTCAAAGGGCTGCTTTTTGTTTTTGTTGTTTTTTGTTTCTGAATCTTTTGTGTGTAGCAGAGAATAGCATGTGTCTGATGTGTCCAGGACACACTTGGCGCTCAACAAAGTGTTTTCAGCGTTTGAAAGAAATGACTGTAGGAAATGAATGAGTCATTTTTGCAGATATCTTGGTTATACACCTAAACATTCAACAAAAATTGTTGATAGAAATAAGATGGGAGATATAGGATATGTAAGAAATCTGCAACAATCAGTTGCATTCCTACTTATAGTTTATTAATATAGAGCTTAGAAATTACTGAAAAAAATACTTTTCATGAAACTGGTCAATGCCCCAACCCCACACTCCCTATTGCTTCTATATTTATACTTTATATTTTTTCCAAAAACACAATAGTATTTTTTGCATAAAAGCAAGTTATGTAGCCTCAATGGGAAAAATAAAAGAAGATATGAATAAAAGCAGAGCTATGCCCTATTCCTGGCAAGTAATGTTAATAATGTATTGCAAAGACGGTAATATCCCTTAGCTCATATTTATACCTAGCACATTATTAGAAACTTTGCAGACTATTCCATAGGCCTTGAAAAATTTGAAAAGTAAATCCTTATGTAATAGTAGACAAGAGTACCAAATGCATTTTTTTAAGGCAATAGCAATGTCATTGCTCTCTAAGATTTTAAAACACTTTAGAAAAGGACAGTTATCAAAACTACATGATATGGAGTTGAAAATTTGATACATTCAGAATTATATTTAAATTACTCTGTAAATGTTTAAAAATATTTGTTGAAGAGAGGCAGAATACATGTAGGGCCTCAAGATTTAACAAAAGTATTGTAATAATGAGAAAAGGAATGATTACTGAATGTACTATTAGGCAATTGAATACCAGAACAAAGCATATTAACTTGAATTCATACCTTATTCTATACATTCAGATAATTTTCAGAAGGATCAAAGAGTTAAATATTTCTTTCAGAGCATGCAAAAATCCAGAATGAAGTGGAATAGTATATTTATGCCAACTTTAGACAGAAGATATAATTTTGCAAGCCAAAATGTGATAGAAGAAATATTTAAAAGAAACGAAAAGATAAAAAACTAGACATATGGCAATCAAAACTGGTTAAAATGTACTAATTGAGTATATAGCAGCAACTAGCTTTTACATAACAGCTTACAAAGGGTTTATGTACTTCCTTAGGTGTTCTAGAACCTTCCTACTCAAGGTGTGGTCCTCAGACCAGCAGTGTTGACATCACTTGGAGCTTATTAGAAATACAGGGGCCGGCCTGGTGGTGCAGGGGTTAAGTTTGCCCGCTCTGCTTCGGTTGCCTGGGGTTCCCGGGTTCTGGTGGATACCGGTGTGGATCTATGCATGGTTTGTCAAGACATGCTGTGGCGGGCGTCCCACATATAAAGTAGAGGAAGATGGGCACACATATTACAGATATTAGCTCAGGGCTAATCTTCCTCAAAAAAAAAAAAAAAAAAAGAAAAGAAAGAAATACAGAATCTCTGGCCTGACTCCAGACCTGCTGAGTCAGAATCTGAATGTGTAGCAAGATCCCCAGGTGATTCATATAAACATTTAAGTTTGAAAACTTCTGTTCTAAATAACCTATCAAGGAAATTGAGGCTTAAAAAGGTTTAGGAATTTGTCAAAGATCACAGAGCCTTAGAAAATAGTGGAATTTCATTTCCAGGTCTTTTAACTACAGACGTCTTTTCATTCATTTATTCATGTATTAATTTGACGCATATTGATTATGCCTCTGCATGGGCACTGACCAGGGGTGGGGATAACAGAGTGCCCTGTGTGCCTGATCTTCATGGCCCTTTCCTGAAATTCCTGTCTATAGCCCTCCCTCAGCACTAAGTCGCTTTAGTTTAAAAAGTAGAAAATACCATCATGTTGAAAAACCCATCAATACATAAATGTGAGTTAAAATATCATTAAGGCATGTGTTGTTTTTTTTTAAATTTTATTTTTTTTCTTCTTCTCCCCAAAGCCCCCCAGTACATAGTTGTATATTTTAGTTGTGGGTCCTTCTAGTTGTGGCACGTGGGACACCGCCTCAGCGTGGCTTAATGAGTGGTGCTAGGTCCGTGCCCAGGATCCGAACTGGTAAAACCCTGGGCCACTGGAGGAGCAGAGCGCACAAACCTAACCACTCGGCCCTGAGGCGGCCCCAAGGTATGTATTTTAATTTAGCAAAATAAATATCGATGTTGATTAAGATTTAGAGAAATAAGTACACTCTTGCTAATGGCAAAAAATACTTGCTATCTACCTGGAGCACAAGATAGTTAACGTGTAAGAAGAGCTATAAAACTGTTTAAACATTTTGATTACCTTTGGAAAAATAGTCCAAGGGAATGATTTCAATGGAAAAAATAAATGACTACTAAGATATGGTAACTTTTCCTCACAATGATATCAAAAGCAAAATTCTGATGTCCATTGTCGTTAATAAATCAAGCATATGTTATTATGAAGCTACAAGGGTAATAAGAAAGCTGAAAACCCTTACAATAGCTTTCCTGCCGTTGTGTCGAGAGGAAGGTCTATGCTCTGCCATGTGGCGTCCTGCATGATTGGGTCTTCACCTTCCTTCTAGATGTGACCCCCTGCGAGGGCAGGCTGCTTCCACAGGCAGGGTTCCACTGCTCTTTGGAACCCTGCCCTTGGCCTCTTTGATTCTGTATTTTTGCTGTTCTGGTTCTTTCTTCCTCTCACTCCATACTATGGCATAAAAATCTTTCATGGTCTGGCCTATCCACCTCTCTAGCCTCACCCTTTGAGATTCCTCTTCTTGTAAGTTTGGTTCCAGGTGTTCTGAATTCCCAGCAGCACCCTGAAGGCACAGGCTCGCATCAGACTTCTGGCTGCAGGCTTCATCTTATGCCTGAGATTCTCATGATCGCTTCTCTGACAAGTCAACTGCTCCTCATCCTTGCACACTCCCTTAAAAAGTGAGTGAGTCTTGACTTTCATCAAGCGTCATCTGCCCAATACCCTCTTTGTGTTTCCATGATATACTATGTTTCTCCTTACTTTAGCTTTCATCTTATTCTACTTTAATTTTCTCTGTTTTTCTTCCTCTATCAAATTTGAGCCGATTGAAGATAAGATTGCTTTTTAAAAATCTTTGTTCTTTTCCAGGATCTAACCAGTGTCTGGCACATAGAGAAACAATGTGTTCATTTAAAGAAAGACAGCATATCTGAATTTGTACCTACTGAACTCTTTCTTGTCCTTCAATGTCAGGCTTGAATGCTACCTTTTAAAGTCTTCTTCCCAGTGGCCAGAAGTGACCTTTCCCATCTCTGAATCCCTTTGGCACTTGTCACATTTTGTTCTTGCTTCATAGTTATTTACTCATTCTTGTTCTATATATGTCCGAGAGGCTGGCACACATGAGGTGCTCATCATTCTTGGAGTTAGTGAATGAATGAGTCTTGCTAAATATCTCGTGACAAGCCAGTGCCCTGATAGTTTCAACAAATGGTCAAAGCTTCAGCTCTCCCCAATTGATGCTTAATTTAGAAAGCAACAGAGGTTGAGAAAGTAGATGCTGTCTTATCTCCAGCTTGAGATATTTAGTGGAAGTATTTTTCCTGCCAATAGAAAGAAAATCTGACATCACCAAGTGCTTGTTTATGGCTTTGCTTCATCGGAAGTATCACTGTGGCATGAAGGTGCTTCTGAACTCTTAATTAATTGATTACATATTCATGGAGTATTTTTCACATGCCAGGAACTTTTCTTGGTCCTGGGAATAGTAAACAGATGTGATCACCATTCTAGTGGGGTGAGACAGAGAATATAGAAGTAAATAAATAAGCCGAATAATTCAGATACTCCTGTGTGCTATGAAGACAAAGAAATTCCCAGAGTGACTTGACTATGAGGAGGGGCTATTTTGGATATTGAGGAGTCAGTGAGGAGGTGACATTTGAACTGAGGCATGAATTACAAAACAAGATTCAGACTTAGGGAGATTTGGATTTGAACTGTGCCACAGAGATCCTGGATATGAGCTTACATTGATCCCTTCTGAGTTTCTGAGATCCTTTTCTTGTTTTATATGCAATTCTCAGTTGGTGGGTGGCAGTGCCCCCTTGTGGGTCATAATCTTGGGAGCCTTGGCTGGGACAGCTTTGAAGATGGGCTCTTGAAGGAGGAAGACTAATTTGTTGCTTTGCTAATTGGTTCCAGGGCTTCCTCCATTTCCATCCTCAGATTCTACTTTTCTCCATGACTTGCAGGGCGCTCTCCATTTGTATTACAATTCAATGGTGTGACTCCAAACCTACTCTTTGCCTCAAAGGCCAGGCTCTCCTCTGAGCTGCCCGATCAATGACTCTTCCTCATCAGATTTCATCCATTGCCCTTCTGGAAATGGCTTTCTCTTCTGAGGAAGATCTGGTGCTCGCTCTTCTGGATACCACAATGTATACACCTGTTCTATACACCAGTAGTTGGTAAGTACAACTTAACTCTTCCAGTTGCTCTTCATTATATTCTAACTTCTGGATGATACACAAACCCTCTCATGATTTGCCCTCTCCCTATTTTTCTGGTCTTCTTTGCCCTTCCCCTTCAAGCCTCATGCTCAAGTCATACTAAAGTACGATACTGTTGTCTATCTAAAGCACCGCTCTTTCTTTACGTATGGAATACCCTGTGCCTGGTACTTGTCTGCCTTAAAAACGCTATTCATCCTTTTGGGCTCAGTTCACTCCCTTTGTGAAGACTCTCTTGGCCCCCCCAGGGAGATGAATCGCTTCTTTCTTTGTAATCCTATAACATCTTACAGATCATTCTATGTAGCATTTACCACATTCCATATTTATTTACATCTTTTCCTCACCATTCCTGCCCCCTACCTCCTACCATCAGTAAACTGTGAACACCAACTTAGGAAGTTTGCTCCTTTATTTCTTTATCTTTGTATTCTTGAGCCTTGCCACGGGGCCTGTTAAAAACTGCATGGTTAATACATGTTTGCTGAAATAGAAAGTGAATGAAATGTTACAAAAACTTGCAAAGTTCAAAGACCCCAATGAGTACAAAGTTAGAACTTGAACCCCAGGTGTGCAGTCTTAGCATTTCAGCAAACTTGCTAGATACACACTTACTGATATGATTTTTTCCCACTATGTTTATTCTTGTATATACGTTTTTTCAATATATATATTATTGAGCACATACTGTGGGAAGGTAAACCATGAGAGGGCTCGCTCCAGGTAAAACTGATAGGCAGGAAGACTGTCTACCAGAAGGAGGGTGGTCCCTTTGTTAGAGGGCGCTTTACAAAGCAGGTGCGAGGGAGCTGGCTCTTGAAGAAGAGAAGCTTAGGAAAGGAATGGAAATGAAAGTGGTATTGCCTTTTAAAACCATTCAGATTGTACCCATGGACTTTTTCAGAATTATATAATTCCATCTCTACCTATTAGCCTGATAAATCAGATCTGCTTTTGAGCAAACATCACATTCCCTTGACCATCTTTCTATGACCTATGGGACTGCTATTCCAATGGTTCACAGCCTATAAAAGTGGCAGAAAATGTCCAGAGAAACAGCAAGAAGGTGAAATGTCTTTGTTTAAATGCTCATCATTCTCTTCTTCTCTGGGGAGGAGGAGAAATGGACTCTGGATGGATGATGGGGAAGTAGAAACCCATAAAAAGGGAACAGGAGGCCAATTATGCCACTTCTGTCACTGAGCCCTGCTGCTCTGATTTGGCTCGTAAACAGACTCTCTAGAACCAGTGTAGATGTAAATATTTGAGCTAAACACTGTTTTTATATTTTAGCTCAAGGGTGTTAGAAACCTGCGTTATTTAAACTTAAAAGATAATCTCAGCTTTTTTTCTTTGCTTATGATCATTAAAAACAAACCAGCTGCATTAGAGTGGCTATGTCAGCAAGCAGTGGCATTGCTTTTACTGAAAATGATCTAAGCCTTTTGGCTTGGTCAGTGCATCAGCCTCATTGGTGTGAGTCTCGTACAGATAAGCAACCATGGAGGGACTTGAGTCTGTAGACAGAAGACCTGGATTTCAATCTCAGCTTTCTGATGGTGTGACCTTTGGTATGTTGTAACTTCTCTGAGTCTTGGATTCCTCATCCCTACAAAAGAAGGATCAGAATGTTCAACTGTCAGTCTTGTATCATGGTTTAAATGAAAGGATTATGTTGGTAGTTGGTAATTCAAGATGCCAATTACCTAAGATCCCAGATCTGCTGCTTAGGGTTATGAGGTGCCACAAGGAGGATAAGGCCAAGTGAATGTTTGGTGGTGGGGATGTTTTCAGTCATTACCTGGAGTTCGGTTCCAATTCCCAACACATACATTTCTCCTGGTGAGCTGAGCTAAACCACACAGACCCATGAGAATCCTTTCATTTCAGCTGAGGCAGATCAAAGGTCTTTTCTAGGAGCAGGCAAAGTGGTCTTCTAGTCCTTTTTCCCGTCAGCCCAAAGATTGGATTATTTCTTGGCTGTTTAGATTTTGTATAAATTTGAGAAATATTGTGCCAAGGAAAAGGAGGGGAAATGAGGGTCTCCCTGAAGATCTGGATCAAAGCCATTACGGTAATAAACTGATACTAGTGAGCACCCAGTTGGTGTCAGGCTTTATGTGAAACGTAATCTCACTTAATCTTTACAAGGATACTGTAAGGTAGTTATTATCAGGTCCACTTTATGACTGAGGAATGAGACTTGGAGAGGAGAGATGACAAGGCCCACTAGCTGTCTGTCTGAGGTCTTACAGCTCGCAGGTGACAGAGCCTACATTTGAACTCAGCCATTGAAGCCCAGAGCCCGAGAGCATGACCTGTCTATCCACTACCTGAGACTGTACAGAAAGGGTCCCCTTGTGTCATCACTTTTGTGTTTCCATGTGTTTGCTCTGGAAAGAACACCTCCAACCTTTTTAAAATCAAAGGATGATATAAAAAATACCCAGTACCATCTTTCAGGATTCTTAAGCTTACAAAGCTCTATTGTTAAAATGACAGGGAACCTTTTTATCCAGTAGATGAAAACATCACCATGAGAGCACTGGAGCAGAGGGAAGCCTAATCCCTCTTGTCACCACCTTGATGACAGGTATTCTATTCCAGGTGCATGGGAGATAACACGCTTGCCTCACCATGTAATTATCATTGATTCCGTTGGTGTTATCATAAGTGGTAATTATCACTAACTAACATATGGCATTGGTAGTAACTTAGAAAACAGCCTATCACTTTGTCTTTATAATTTGGGGTGGATGTTGATGGTATTATGTCATGAATCTTGCACCACCAATTGTTCCTTTTCCTGTGAGGCTCCCAAGAGAGCTGTATATTCAGGGAACAACAGCAGATTGGGAAGCAAAGTACCACTTTGTCGTTAGCTTTACAAGTACCTCATTCCCTAATACAAACCTTCAGTAAAGGTTAGTCAGAGAGTTTTGGCTCAGGCGTGAACCCTGAGCAAGGCTCTTATCACCCCTCTGGCTGGCTGCATGGGCATATGAGTGGTGTAGCCTTTGGCTAAACTTACCCAATCTACTGAATGTGTGGAAGAGGTGAGAGAGAGAAGCAGAACCCTCTGGGGCGCCAGACCCTACCTGTGTTGTTTTATCACATCGATGTAGAAAGCAGCCCACGCTAGGTTGCTATTCTCTTAACTTACGATGGCCCTTGATAGTCTCTGCGACTTTGAACAATTATATTAGCTATTCCACCCATGGAGAAGAAGGTTCAGGAATATGGCTGGGGAGGGGAAGATGCCTCTACAGTTTGTAGAAGGGGTGCTGCCAATGTACCAATTTAACTCCTTTCATTGTTCGTTGTGAGAAAATACAGTAGAGTATGTATAGTTCTGTTTCTTAACAGTGGCTTAGCCTTGGATAAGTTACTTTACGTCCCAATTCCAGAGAACTGGCTACAATTGTTCCTGCTAGATGTGAACACTAGATGCAGCATTGTAGATTCTTTAAGCTAGTCAAAACTTCCGTTTCCTGGTAAATTATTACTGACAGATATTCTCAACTCCTCTTTAATTTTGTCAACAACATAAGCAGTTGTCTTTTTGGAGAACCCATTTTTTTTCCTCACAAAGAAGCAAAAGTTGGCATCACTTCTTCATGAACAACGATGAGTGAGGATGGCCATCCTCTCTTTGAGATGGGGACATTGAGTGAGACCAGACTCACTCATGAGCAGAGTGATGTTGTCCCACCTACGTGACTCTCAACACACATGATTAAATTCATGCCTCAGCAACATAGATGTCACCACATTAGTGGGCTTGCTTGTGGAGAGTTGAAACTGAATTTTCAATCGTAAGTGTTAAAGCATGCTGTATTATTGTAAGTTAAATAAATAGTGGTTAAGATCTTGTGTTTTGGAGTTAGTCAGACCTGGGTTTGAATCCTTAGCCCTGCCATTTAGCAGTTGTGTCAATTGTGTCAACCTTGGTCAAGTTTCTTAAACCCTCCTAAGCTTAGATTTCTCCTTTGTGAAATGGGAAGAGTAACAGGAGCTACTACTTAGTGTTATTATAAAAATTAATTTAAAAATGTGTTAGATGTGTTTATAAAAATATAAAGCATGTGGAACTTCTGGCACCTAGTGAGCACTTAGTGAAGTTTAGCTGTTATTATCATCTCATTACACTCATTCCATTTTCTGAGTGTTGGCAGTGGCTGCCAAGGAGGTGTGATGTGAACAGTCTACCTGTGGTGCAGGCAATAAGGATGTGCATTGTAGGAATACACAAACAATAATAAAACTGACTGAAAGTTGTCTGCTTTCTATTGTCACCATGGACCAGCAATTTTAATCAATGTCGGTGATAACTACTCCTTTCCCTCAGGGCCACTTCCATCCCTATTTCTTCCTTGGTACCTAATGGGAATGGATGCCTTCATGGTTGGGTTAATCTCCAGGTTCTCATGTTTTAGGCATAAGGCGATTTTTCTCTTCTTTGCCTTTGATCTGGAGAGATGACTACCTCACTGTGATGCAAATCTGCCATTTTGTGTTTCCTCCCTTGTTTTCTCAACAGTGCTTGATATAGGCAGTTATAGAACTTCCATCAAAAATGAGAGCTACTTCTTCAATTTCTCTGTGACCAAAAGTCCTTCATTTGGCTTTTAGTTCTATGACTAAAAGATAGGCATAGACTCTTCTCTTTTCTTAGAAAGATCTGTTGACTCTATTGTATGAAATATATCCCAAATCCCTTCCCTTCTCACCATTTCTGCTGATACTAAACTTCTCCTTCTGGAGTGTTGTGTTAACCTCCTAACTGGTCTCCCTCCTTACATTCTTACCTCCCTGTAGTCCATTTTCCGAGTAGAAGCTAGAATTTAAATTTAAAATGTAAGTTGATTTACATCACTTTTTTACTCAACATCCCTCCAGCAGATTTTCATCTCATCTAGGATAAAGAACAAACTCTTTACCATGGCTTACAAGGCCTTGCATGATGTGGCTTTTAGCCAATCATCTCTGCCCTCTACCTCCTAGCATTCTCTCCTTGCTCGTTTTCCTCCAACCACCCAAGCTTTCTTGCTTATACCAAGCTTGTTTCTGCCTCAGGGTCTTTTAATTTGTTTTCCCTCTGCTTGGAATGTCCTATACCTAGATCTTTGCATGGCTTGCTTCCTTACTTTATTTGCTTCTCTTAACACATTTCTACCGCTCAAAAAGGACTTTGTTGACTGTCTTATTTTCAGTGGCAACCCATCTATAGAAAATGCTGTTGCACCCTACCCATATCTTCTCAGCCTATCTCAGGAGTCTTCTGCAGCTTTTCTGGCCAGTTTGCTGTACATGCAATAGCTTGCTACCTCAAATATTTGTGTCTCTCTGCAGGAAGGCTTTCTTAGATCACAAATTTTGCTTGGCTGTGGGTGGGATGGGTTGGAAGTACTAGAGTTACTTCCCCTAGGAGCAACCCTCAACCAATTAGGAGCAGGATACACACCCCAGCTTTCTCCCCTCTTGATGGAACAATTCTAAGGTATGTGGTACACTGTCTCTCCAAGGGTCTATAGTGGGATTCACCCCCAGTTGCCCACATTGTAACTCACGCATCAAGGCATTCTTTCTTTAGGTAGGTAGAGATTTGAATCTCCCCCCTTCCTCAGTTTTATTGAAATGGAAGTGACAAATAAAAATTGTATGTATTTAATGTGTACAATGTGATGATTTGAAATACGGATACATTGTGAAATGATTACTATAATCAAGCAAATTAACACATCCATCACCTCACAAAGTTACCTCTTTTTTGAATGTGTGTTTGGTGAGAGTATACTTAAGATCTACTCTCTCAGCAAATTTCAGGTGTGTAATACAGTATTATTCAAGACTTCCCTATTGGCTTTTCTTATTCCCTGTTCCCTCACCTTTTTTCCTGAGACCATGTGCCACATAAATTACTTGTACCCAAATCTTTATCTCAGGGTCTCTTTTTGGTGGAAGCCCAATGGGGTACTCTCACTCTTCATTTTATGTTCCTTATTTTTCTCTACTTGTGAACTTATGAGCGTCATGACGACAGTTTCTCAGAACTCACTGTTTTATCTTCTGTGTCTTGGATAGTGCCTGGCTCATAGAAGGCTCTCATTAAATCACTATTGAATGAATGATTAAAGAATAGAGACAAAACTTCCAATTATTCACTCCCTTATTTTGAATGATTTGCTTCAAACTTAGGAAAAGATAATAAAATCTGGCAGCATATGGGACTGGCCCCATTGCCTAGTGGTTAAGTTTGGCATGCTTCACTTCGGCGGCCTAGGTTCAGGGGTTTAGATGCTGGGCGTGGACCTACACACTCATGAGCCATGCTGTGGTGGCAACCTACATATAAAATAAAGGAAGATTGGCACAGATTTTAGCTCAGGGCTAATCTTTCTCAAGCCAAAAAAGAGGGTGATTGGCAACAGATGTTAGGTCAGGGCTAATCTTCCTCAGCAAAAAAATAAAATCAAAAACAAACCTGGCATCATAGTCTGACTTCAGAGTTTCCAATTTAGTGAATGTCTTCTCTAGTATGTTAGTTTTTCATTACCATTATATTATTTCATTTCAACATTTCTTGAAGGTATACTATGAATGTGTACTAAATATTGTATTAGGTTATTTACAAAACTTATCTCCTTTAGTATTTATGACTTCTCTGTAAGGTAGATTTTATTATATATAGTCTAAAAATGTGAAAATTAAGGCTTATCCAAGGTCAGAAAGTTTATATGTGGAGGAGTTGATGCTTAAACCCCTGTGTCTGACTTGAAAGCCAACACTTTTCGTTGTATATCCTACCTTCTAGGTAAGTAGTACACTTATAAATTGTAACTGTATTTTAATTTTGTGTCAAGCCAATTCTAAAGTTTAATTTGCCCAAAAGGAAGAGAAACGGTATATATCAGGTCCCAGAAGCTTTCTCCCAGAAGCACAAAAAAATAGCTGTTACAAGAAAGGTCAATTCTATGAACTAGTGTTTCAAAGATGCAGGTAAAACAGAATGAATTTTTATGCCCGGGTTAATGCTTTATTGCTTTGACAGGAAGGTGAAAAGAAAGGAGAATAACTGCTAAGCTGGGAATGTTGCAAAAGATTCTGGTGTATTAATAGTTCTAGCTCTATTCATGACAGTGTCAAATGTGTCTAGTTAATACCTTTGTGATGGCAGAATAATTGGGAAAATTTTACATTACTTGGGGAACTGAGGCAGAGTGCTACGGATTTCACTCCTAAAGTAAAATTTACTTCAAATAGTTTTAAACTTCAGGAATGACAGGGAATTGCTCTCATTTTTCTCTAATTAAAATAAAGTATTTACTTAAATCTGGACTTATGGAATAAAAGTGATATATTTGAATGAACAATACTCGTACTTTATATATTGAGCAATCCTTAAAGAGAATACTAAACAAATTTAAATGAAGTTTCTGATTTCCCAACTAACCATCTAATTTTAAGTTAATAGAAGACAAAATCATCTCAGGAATCCTGGGAAAACTAGTATTTCAATAAAACAACAGAAGAAATTCAGTGTCATTCTTGTCCTTGTCTGGGAGATCAGTGTAGAATGGTGGAAAGGGACATTGGATCAGAAGTTAGAGACCCATGGTTGGCTCTGACTTGACATTAATAAGTATAATCTTAAGCAAGTCTCCTAACATTTTTTTTTGTCTTGATTTCTTGCCCTAAGATTGAACTAGATGCTCTCTATGGGCTCTTCCACTTTTGACATTCTGTGACTTTATTACTGCGTTATGGAAATGCATTAGATCGACTGTTGTTTTCAGTGGTGTCACATAGGGAGAGTTAGCACTCTGAAAATCCTATTAACTGATGTGAGAGGCAGCCATGATCTAATAGAACAATCCATGAAATTGGAATTTGGAGAGATGATTTTAATTTGGATTCTGCCACTCTAATTTCTTGTGTAAAAAGGCCTTGGAGTTGGAAAGACCAGCTTCTCAGCTGTGACACTTACTGGCTGTCTGACCTTGATGAATTCATTTCTGATCCTCAGTTCCTCATCTCTAGAATGGAGATGATAGTGTGTGTTCTACCTTATACTGAGGGAGGATTAGATGAATACTGTAAGATGAATTTTTTGAAAGCATTTTATGGAAGTGAAAATTACTGTACTGATGTAAGGTACCAGTATTGATTATGTGGGGGATCAGAATTCACCATCCCAAAATGTGTCTTTTTGCCTTGATTATTTTTAAGAACAAAAGATTCTTAAAGAAACTTTGACCTTCCCCCTAACTGCTTAAAAGCATTTAAGGTAAAAGGCCTGTCCCCAGGACTGGCCATCACCATAGATATCTCTGGGTATCAGTAGACTGTGAGGGTCCTTACTAAGCCCATTCTTATCAAAGTTCTGTTCACTAAACATTTGCTTTTCCATTTCTGAGTGAATTGCCTTCCTCCCCTTTGAAGTCCCAAACCACTACCCCCAACACCCTCCTTTGTCTTTAGCTGAAGATTATATTTAAGGTGACAGCTTTGGCCGTTCTGGCGAGTTACCCAGTTTTCCTGGGTTTCGCTCATGTATACATGTTATAAAGCTTTGCTTGGTTTTCTCCTGTTATTCTGTCTTACGTTGATTTAATTCTTAGGCCAGCCAGAAGGACCTAGAGTGGGCAGGGGAATTGTCTTCCTCCCTTACAATTAAAAGGGGGCATAGCAGAAGGAATAATAAAGCCTTTTAGTATGTTTTTTAAAAAAATTTTTTTGAAGCCTTTTTAAAGATTTTATTTTTTCCTTTTTCTCACCAAAGCCCCCCGGTACATAGTTGTATATTCTTCGTTGTGGGTCCTTCTAGTTGTGGCATGTGGGATGCTGCCTCAGCCTGGTTTGATGAGCAGTGCCATGTCCATGCCCAGGATTCAAACCAACGAAACACCGGGCCGCCTGCAGCGGAGCGTGCGAACTTAACCGCTCGGCCATGGGGCCAGCTCCTAGTATGTTTTTGAAGATGGTTTATGTCCCCAAACCAACATGAACCTTGACAAGGTTGTCATTTCTCTCATTTTCGGGAAAGGACTACTCAGAAATGCAAGTTTCTCCTAATCATGAAAAGATTGACTTGCTGTTCTATGGGGTTCAAATGGAAAATAAAAATCTCCAAAGCGTGTGAAAAAATATGCAGTTAGGAAACTAGGTAGTTTTATAAAAAAGACTGGATTGAGCAACTATGTGTTATGTACCATTTCAGACTCTTTCCAGATGTTGTCTCATTTTATTTCCACAATGACCCTGTGAAATCAGTATTATTGTCCCCAAGTTATGGATGAAGGAGTAACGCTTAGAGACATTGAATAACTTGACCAGGGTCATATGACTGGTAAAGGGCAGAGCCCTGATTTTAACTCATGTTTTTCAGAGATCAAAACTTGTTCTCTACCTTCTGCCCTATGTTGCCTTCATGTCAAGAGAAAATGAAATTATTTTTATAATAATATTGAGCTCCATCCATGTGATAGGCATTGAATTAAGCAGTTACGTGACCCCTTTGAATCTTCACAGAACCTTTTCTGATACAAGCTTTATTCTTATTTTAGAGAAAGTTTTTTTTTTTTAAGCCTTTACCTTCTAGAATGATAGTGACACGTCAGTAAGTTGGTTTCAAAATCCAGCAAACAAAGCAAATTGAAAAGAAGCAACAAAATGAGCTTAGGGTAATAGAGGGAAAATTAATTTCCTACCATGATATGCACATATATTTTAATATATACATATGGGGTGTGTTATACATGCTAGCATTTATATGCTAATTTTGGGAATGAATGATGCAACTGTTAGCTAGAGAGAACTAAAGATTTAAAATTAATATATAGAGAGATAAGGATTAATTGGGAATGGTTAAAAGACAACTGAATGGGCAATAATTTTTGGATTATCAGGCTCCAGAAAAACCATTTCAAGTCACTGGCCATCTGTAAGACTAGAATGAAATATAGAGGAAAGAGTTATATAAAAATATATGTTCTGTATTATCAGATTCAGGAATTTACAATGTGTTCAGCATCATGCTAAGAATTTTTACACATATTATTTCATCTAATCCTCAAAACAGCCCTGCAATCTACGTTTTATAGTTTCCATTTTACCAATAAGGAAACTGAACTTCCGAATCTGTCCTAGTTTCTGCCAACCCCTCTCCACTAGCGTGAAAACAAACCTCAATAAGTGCCATTTCTCTTTTCCAAGGGAGATAAACTGCAATCTCTTGAACTTCAGGTCCTTAAGGACTTTTGCCCTGGTCATAATTTTCATCTCTGTCCCAATTCCTGCTGTCATTCTGGATAACTTCTCACCCAAGATGGTGACTATCTGCCATAGAATATAAAATTATATTTTATGACTAGTCACTTGCAACTATCACTTGCTACCCCATCCTCCTTGCTTCCTACCTCCTTGCTCAAGGAAGGCATCATGCACATGAACAACTATCTTTAAAAACGAGAGGACTGTAGAAGTTGCAATAGAGACCATTCCGAGTGCTGAGGAAAGGTAGCGGAAACCAGGTGAAGCTGGGATTCCTGAATCTGTCAGAGCGATGACGTCATTCTACCATGTAAGTAGGTGTTTGCTTCTGAGACTGTCTTTCCTCCTTCCCCATAGGCTCCTCAGAGGCAGGGACCAGAGAATGTGTACTCTCTCACCACAGACTCCTTTTAGGAGTACCTGAACAGTGCCTCAGAGACTAATTCAGGTAAGATGAAGACAACAACCTCATCAGGCCTCTCATGTCCCATGTCCATTCCAAAGCTTAATCCCAAATAATTTCTAAGGCAACTCTCGTCCTATCCTTGTAGACATATGAGTAAAAGGCAAGAGCTTCTATCTTCAATCTACTTTTTAAAATACTGCCATCTTCATTCTGCACAGCGCTTACTCTCTTCTGGTTCTACCTCCTCATTCTTTCCATTCTTCACTCTCAAACTCTTATCAGAACTCTGGCCTTTTGCATGGATACCACTTTCCTCTCCAACCCCCTTAGGGAAAGATTGTTCTCTTCCATCATGTGCCTGAAAGGTCCTGGAGGTTCAGTCAACATTATTCTCTTTTCCTATGCGTACAAACCATTGTTCTATCTTCCTGCCTTTTATAAAGCACTTCCACGGATAAGACTCATAGCATTTGGTTATATCATATATATGTAGCTGTGGATGGCTCCTGTTTCCCAAACTCCTGGTTACTCCCTCGCATTTATCAGGAACTTTTGCTCCCAGTCATTATTTTCGTTTCTCTTCCAACTCCTTTTGTCATTCTTATTTCTATACCAAAATGGATGATCCACATTAGCCTCAAATCTTCCTGACCTCATAGACTCTAACAATTTTCTCCTTTATTCCAGCTATTTCACTCCCAAAGTCATAAGGTAGTTGTTGCAGGTACCACTCCAACTCTTGAAATGTTAAACTACCATAAACTTGTCCCTCTAGCTCTTCATTCCCTCTTAGAGGTTGAGTTTCTTCCTTTGCCTTGTCTCCTAGTATTTTACCCTTCATGACTTCAGTTCTTTATTAAACTTAGACCACGGTGCATCTCTCCAGTCACTCAATCTCTTTTCAACATAATTTATGCCTTTTCCTGTTTTTAATTCTATAAAATCTACCCTGGATGTAGATCCTTAAAACACAAAACCTCTGGGGCTGGCCTGGTCGCATAGTGGTTAAGTTTGTGTGCTCTGCTTTGGCGCCCTGTGGCTGGCGAGTTCAGATCTCAGGTGCCAACCCACACACTGCTCATCAACCCACACTGTGGTGGCATCCCACATACAAAGTAGAGGAAGATTGGTACAGATGTTAGCCAGGGACAATCTTCCTCAAGCAAAAAGAGGAAGATTGGCAAAAACACAAAACTTCTAAAACTTAACTCATGTTTTTGTCACCAGACTCACTCCTTCTGTGTTCCTTATTTCTGTGAGTTGTGTCACACAAGCTAAAATCTTTGGTGAGGTGATCTTTGACTCTTCCTTTTCATAATTCTCATACCCAGTATGTATTCAAGACATATCATGAATTCTTAATGTCTCTTCCATTCCTTGCATTCTCATCATCCCCTCATTCTTGTCTTAATGCATTCCCATTGTTTTGTCTGCCTATTAAATGGCAATTTTATTTCTCTTCTGTAGAAGCCTCGCTTCCTTTTCCTAGCTCTTTTCTTCCTTGAGCTCACTGTGGCATGTGGAGTTGCTGAATATTCCCTCCTTATTCTTTAAACTCTTTCTTCCCTTGGCTTTTAAGAAATCATTTTCTCTTGGTTTCTTGTAACCTGTATAACCTTTCCTCTTCATCTTCTTGGGCTTTTTTTCCTCTTTCCGACCATTATACCATATCTTAAACGTTGGTACTTAGCACTCTGTCCTCAGTCCTTTTTCTCTTCTCACTATATCTACCCTTTCTGGAAAAAGCCATCCGTTCATGTGACTTTATAAATTACCCAAATATGATTGATCCTTACTCTGTATCCCCAGGCTGGACCTTTCTTCTGAGATCCTGTACCATTTATCTGGCTGCCTACTTACTTCCCTTCTCCATATGGAAGTTTCATAGACTCTCCAGCCCATCATAAAAGAGAGAAGTTGATGTCCTTTCTTATAAATATCCTCCTCCTTTATTCTCTGTCTCAGTTATTCACATCCTCAAGCCACCAAAGGAGAAAACTTTCTCTTTTACCCTTCACATATAGACTGGCCTAAAACCCTGCATCCTTGACATCTGTGAGATATCATCTGTCCATCTTCACTGCTACTGCCATAGTTCTGGCTCTTAAAATGACTTCATGCTAAGTCTTAACATATCTGCTTCTCTTGTCCCCTAAACTTCAGTTCCATGGCCCTATTGAAGTTCCCAGGACAAAAGAAGCTATAGTGCTCTTTGATCCACATACTGCCACCTGTAGTTTCTTGTCCCTCTGATAATACCTATCCGTTTCCAAGATTCAGCTTAAGTGTCACTTTTTTTCTGAAATCTATTTGTATCTTTGCTTAAAACTGGCTCTTCCACGCACTGGTACCTCTTTCTAGCATGATAATGGAGGCAAATGAAACATAATTTATTCTCCTTTGTTTATAGGTCAGTTTCCCCTGTTGGACCAGAAACTCCTTGAGGACGTAGCCATGTCTTATTCATCTCTGTATCCCACCGCCTAGGACAATAGGCAGCTCAATAAATGCTTAATAAACCTTTCAAACAAATGGAATATTAAAATATTCAAATATTAGATTTTTCAATTCACTTACAACATGGATCACTAAAACTGCATTTAGCACATGTTTACATTTTCATCCAAATGTCTATAGTTTTTAATAAAGTCCCATCTTCTGAATAAATAAAACTCCATTTTAAGATATTACCACTCCATGATCTGTGAGCAGATTCCTTCAATCCCAGGAGTGCTCTTTGCTAAATGCATGGTTTTGCATATATTAGTTAATTTCCTCTAATACTAGGAGGAAGTTGGGAAGAAATTCATATATAATGTGCTATAATCTTTTTCTCACATAAGTATGGAGAGTGTAACTACCCCACCAGGAGGAAGTTTGATGTAAATTTATCACACTAGGTTTGGGGAGAAGCAGTTCTCTCCTGATTATTTCTGCACTCTTCATTCTGGCCAGACGGCAGTTCCCCCAATGTGGGAAAGCACAGGCAAATGAGGCAGAAGACAGGAGTTTGTGTTCTTGGGCTGCTGTTTACAGGTTTTGTGACCTTGCACAAGCAATTTAAATGCCCTGAGTCTCAGTTCCTTTATTTGGTTATTTCATAGGGAATTGGGCCAGGTCAAAGGGCATCATGTATATGAAAGTGCTTTGTGTCCCACAACCTGCAGGACAGAACTCAGTGAAAAAGCAGCATGAGTGGAAAACACATGGGTTTGGAAGACAACAGATCAGTTTCAAATCTTGGTTTTGCCACTTTTGTGTGACTTTGGGCACAATACTTAACTTCCTGGACAACTACTTTCCTCATTTGTAACATGGGGATAATAACATCTACCTTCTACAATTGTGGAGAAGATTAAAGGTAGCAACGCATTTAGGGCATCTGGCATATAGTCATTGTTCCGTAAGTGGCGACTGGAAAAGGTGAGAGCAGCATTCATTTTTTGAAATCCTCCATCCTCCGTACATGTCTTATATCATGTAGACTGATCACCAACCAATCAAGATGAGTCTCTAATACAGGTTAAGCCTGAGCTAGTATCCTCTGTAGAATTAGGTTCATTTAGAATTTAGTGCACCTTGTGCTGTCCACACTCCTTAAAAACAAACACATGCGAAGTATTTACTGTACCTGAAACTCTCACTTGATAGTAATAATTATTATAATTTCCATTTATTACTCAGAGCTGGTCACTATCATAGGTGTTTTGCATATTTTATCTTGTTTAAACTTCGTATCAGTTCTGTAAGGTGGGGATGATTATCCTCTCCATGTAAAGACGTTGGAACTTAGTCACAGAAGTGATAATCTTCATTTACAGGCTAGTAAGAGGCAGCATCATGAACGAACTGAGGGTTTCTCATAATAAGTCCAGTGATTTTTCTGCTACGGAACTGTGACAAGTGGGCCAAGTTCACTCCGGCACTTTGGCTACTCCTTCAAAATCAACAGCACTGCTGAGTTCATAAATTTAGCCTGACAAACACCAGCTCTAACATGCTTCCAAGTCACTGATCATAGCAGGAGTCCTTACCTTTGATTCAGGCCCAGGCCTGACTCAGGCGTGACCCTGGACCTGGGTCAGAGCATGAAGATCTGGGGCTTTACATATTCAGTTTGTTTTTCATCTTTCAATTTTGGGAGTACCATCTCACACAATCACTGATTTGTTGATTTGTTCAACATTTATGACATGTTAGCTCTGTGCCTTGAAGTTGTAACAAGTGCTAAAGATAATAGGATTGAAAATCTCGTCTTTGTTCTCAAGGAGCTCTGAGTCAAATAGAGTAAAATAGAGATGATTACAATTTGTTGTTTTGTGAAGTCAGCAGGTATAATGACGGTGCTCTGTGAGCGCAGGAAGGGCCATGGAAGATTTCCAACCAAGGATGAGCATTTCCTTGAATACTTGAAGAATGCACTAATTTTGAAGTAATTTTGAGAAGGAGAAAAGAGGAAAGGGGAAAGAGAATGCAAGTGCAAAGTCATGGAGGTGTTCAACATTAGATCCTATTCAGAACTGTGAAAAGTTTGGCAGGGGGAGCAGAACATAGAGAGGCAACGGAGGTGTCTGGGGGGTTGATAAAGATCCACACCACTGTGGACATTATCAGCCGTATTAAAGTAATTGAAATTACTGTTGTGGGCAAGAAGGCATCATTGACGTGTTTTAAACATGGAAATGAAAGAATCAGAGTAGCAGCTCAGATCATTTGGCAGAGTTGGAGGATGGATTGGAGGGACAGGCCCGGAGGAGGGATACCAGGTAGGAGTAATCTAGGTTGGAGATACTGAAGACCTGGTTCCAGGTGGTGGCAAGTGGTTGGAGAGAAGTGGAGGATGCAATCTAGAAGGCTGAATTGCCATAACCTAGTGATTTGGTGGGATGTGAAGTGAGAGACAAGGAAGTATCTAGGAGGCCTCCTGGATTTCTGTCCTCTGTGATTGAGAGGATGTTGGCCCCAGTTTCTGAGACAGAGGGCACTCAATAGGAGCAGATTTCCTGAGAAGATGAGGACCACACAGGACGATTTCATGAGAAGATGACAACCACACAAGCCCCATGCCTGGCCTTTTCGCCATTAGTCTCTCTTTATTTCCACTGCCAAGGTTCTAATTATTATCCTCTTCACTCCTGCCTAGACTACTGCAGCAGCTTCCTGGCTGGTTTCTAAACTTTTTTATCCCCCTGAACACAGCCCTGACATGCCACTCTTCTGCTTAAAACCTTTTAATATCTCCAAGGTGCTTAGAGAGGCCTGGAATTCAAGACCTTCCACAATCTCATCCCAGCTGACCTCTCCAGGCTTGCTCTCCACACCTCCCTCCAAGCAACACCCCGATCTGCTGTAGTTGGAGGACCAGACACACACCAGAAAAAGAAAAGAACTGGGCCTATTTGAGAATCTAAAAAAGATATCATAGATAAGGCAGGATCTACATTGTACTTCAAAGTATAAATGGGAAAAAGATAGGTATCAAGGAGAGGGAAGGCATAACTGGCAGGGAGAACAGTATGGAGACAGAGGGTGTGGAAGAGAAAAGGCAGAAAGGAGTAGCAGAGAAGAAACTAGACTGACAAGGGTAGAGGATGCGCCAGAGTAAAGGGGGACAGTCTTTACTTTGTGAAAGAGTAGCATAATTTTAAATGTGAATATTTACTGGTAATTCTGTGTATGTAACATAGTGTCTAGAAAATCAATGTGAAATAATTTCAAAACACTTGGAGTTATTAACGTATCTTTAGGATAAAACCTTACATTTTCACAGTGCTTTATGGATTACTACACCAGAGGTCCAGAGAGGAGAAATGCTTTGCCAAGACCGGACTCAACCATAGGTCTTTTGACCCCAATTCCAGGTGTTTTCCCATTACAATATCGCTGCCTCTTATAACATATTTTAATGTCTAAACAATCATATACACATGTTGCATAAATCAGACTATAAGTGTGGTTGAGAAGGATTGTGATTCATTTCTTGAGGATTTTGTTAAGCATCTCTTTATTGATTTCCTCCAGCTGAGAAAAAGCTGATAAAGAGAAAATAACAACAAAAAATGCCCCAAACTGTAGCTATAAAGGTTTACAAATAAGAGCGCACAGCTGAACACAACTAGAGATGCAACACAAGACTTCACTATGGTTTTCCTCACAAATTGGAGTGGAATGAAATGACTTAGGGGCACCTTGATGCTGGTATTTGAAAACTGCTTCAAATCTCCTAAACACAGCATTTGTTCTGGAAGAACTCTATTCCCCAATCCTCTGGTCTCTCAATCCTCTTTGAAATGAAAGATTCTCTTTCATGATGATTGTATTGAGAACATCTATTTTCAACACTTTAACAAGAAGTCAGTGCTGTGTTTTGAAACAGAGTGCTAGGAGGAAATAGCTCGTGCCAAATCATTGGGCTTTGACTTGTACAACAATGTGGGATAAACTGAGCTTGATGTTTTAGGTCATTTTGAAAGGGAATTATCTTCTGAAAACATGTTCTTCTCAAATAAGGGGGATTTTCATGGAAAAACCTAAAACTTTGTGGAATGCTAGGAGTTATGTATGAGCCATAGAAAAGACTATGGCTGAGGGTCTTTTCTGGACATACAGAGAGCCACATCAGATCTCTGGCAGTGGCAAAGATGTCCAGGAGTCTGTATATGGAGGTTGCCAAGATCTGAGGAGAGAAAAAAACAGAGTGAGAATTACGGGTCTTAGGGACGACATTCTCTCTGCATTTATTGAGTAACTACTGTGGTAACCACGTGGTAACTACTGGAGACTACTACTAGGTTAGACACAGAATTCTATATACTGTCTTGCAGAACATCTATTTCATTCTCTTTATTATCACTTGTTCAACCTATTTTTTATGAGATTGTGAGCTATAAAAGTGGGGGCCATGGCTTCCTTGTTCTCTTATAACCCTAGAACCTAGCATGGTTATCTGACAAGTAGCAGGCATTCAGTAAATATTTATTGAATGAATGAAAGAAACACTTGGGATCTAAAGATCAGAACAACAGTAGATGGGTATGCAAGGAGGCAAAAATAGAGTCTACATAAGTGAATTAAAAAAATATATTTATTGAGATATAATTCACATACCATAAAATTCACCTATTTAAAGTATAATATTCAGTGATTTTTAGTACAGTCACAGGGTCACGCAACCGTTACTACAATCTAAGCTTAGAATATTTTCATCACACCCCCAAAAATTCCATACCCATTAGCAGTCACTCCTTATGCTCCTCTCCCCTCCAACATATACATTCTCTTGTCCTAGGGAACTACTAATATAACTTAGTTTTGACAGGTACTATGCAACATGAGATATATATATATATATATATTAGTTTGGTTTAGTTTGTTTTGAACAAAGAGTTTCTTCCTTCTGGAAATGTGTGTTATCTTAAAGGAACCCCTCGGTATCTTATATGAGGGATAAGAAGAGCCTGAACCAGGCATTTTATCTAGGGCAGAGTCTGTCAAGATGCTGCTATCAGTCAGATCGTGGGGAAGGAGCGTCCCAGAAGCAGGAGTACGAAGCTCCAGAAGGAAGGCAGTCAGTGAGCTGAGGGAGGTTAGTTGCTGCTGAGAAGAATATGAACCTACCTCAGGCCTATTCAAAGGCCGAGAACTAAGTCTAAGAGCTCAGACAGAATCAGTAAGAGCGAAAGTTGAGACTAGGAGACACTAACAATGAGCTCTGATTTTAGGATTAAGACCTTTTTCTCTGCTCTCTGGAGATGTGCTCCAAGTGGCCTCTGACCCTTAGGAGTTGGTCCAAGGAAGGGAGTCAGATGCCTTGCGGAAAGAATCTTGACACTTTAATGGGAGTTGATAGTGCATCTTGAACATTTTAGGAACATCTGAATTGATAGAAAATCCAAGAGAAAAAAGTAAAGAGGAGTGTTAATTTCATTTATGTAGCAAATATTTATTTGCTGCCTACTATGAGCCAGGTATCATTCCAAGCACTGGGGACATAGCACTGAATAACACAGAAAAAAAAAAGACCTACTCTCAAAAACCTACACTCTAAAGGGAAATATAGACAAAAGCAAGATAAATGGTGAAAACATACATAGTATGTTAAAGACAATTAAGATTAAAGGAGGAAATTAAAACAGAAAAAAGGAAAAAGTGTTTTGGGGAGCAGGACAGGGAGGAGGTAATTTTATATGGTGACCAAGGGAGACCTCACTGAGCAGGCGACATTCTAGTGAAGGCCTGAGTAGGTGAGAAAATGAGCTCTCTGGATGCTGGGGGAAGAAAATACCAGGTGAAGTGAAAAGGTCCTGAGCAGGGAGGTGTGTAAAGTGCCCAAAAACTAGCAATAAGGGCATGACAGGAATGGATGAGGGGACAGCTATGGAGATAATGTCGGGGAGGTAAAAGGCAAGGGCTAGCACAGTGTCTTCTAGAGCCTTGTAGACAATTTAAGGATTTTGGATTTCACTCTGGATGGGATGGGAAGCCGTGGAAGTTTTTAATTTATTTTTTTAAATCAGCTTTATTGAGGAATACTTTGCATTTAACACAATTCAATCATTTTAAATATACTTTTTGATAAATATAATTCCTTCCCTACATGAGTTTCTTGACCTCTAAGTCCCCTTGAATATGAAGATTCATATTCCCAGTTCTACTGTCTTTCAGACAATGCCTTCCTCCTCTTGCTTTGTTTCTATGTATTTAAGCTTTTAGTGACTGGAAGGTGACAGAGAGGGAGTGGTCAAACCCTTGGTCTTTCAAGCTGCTAAAAAGTTGAAAAAAAATCAAATAGCTAGGCTAATGATAGTTTTTCCTAATCTTTCAAATGGGAACGGGGTTAGATCTACTTCCCCTCAGACCCCTTTCCTTTCCTGCTTTTTGGACAACTTGGTATTACCTCCCATTCATCCCATCACTTTTCTGTTTGCAAGGATAGAGCTCATTATACTCCTCCCTTGGTGATGGGTTATCTCCCCTCCCCCAACCCCACACACGTCTATTTGTCGCTAAATTGGGCAATCTGCTATTTGATTTATCTCAACCTTATATGTTCTGGCTAAGATCCATCCACTTCTTAGACTTCTTCATTTCCATCATCGCTCCTGCCAGTTGGCTTTCTTTTAAAGGCCAATTTATGTGAAGAAGCAGTTTTTATTACTTCAAGGAAGTTACTCTGTATGTGAAGATGTGTGAAAACACTAAGACTTCTACTGAAAAGAAACAGGCAAAGGGAAGGTAATTTGACTAATGAAAAAAGGGCTGAAATAGCTACTATATACACTGCTAGTGGAGAGAAAATTTGCTGCAACTTTTCTGAAAGGTGATTGGTCTATATATTTATATTTGTCTCTATTTATATCATCTATTACTATCTCTAGCTATATTCATAGATTCATCTATATGTATACCTACATCTACATCTAGATTGATATCTAGTCATAAAATTTAATTTCTTTTGACATAGACCATCCCTTACAGGGTCTCTTTCTCCTTATTAGTCATTGTGGCAATCACCCCTTAATCAGGTACTATACGACCAGTGTGTATTCTAGCTGTCAGGGCCCTCCATTTCCCTCCAGCAAGTACCTCATCCAATGACAACCAAGTAATCTGACCCTGTAACCTTCCAATTTTGTGTTAACCTCTCTGAGCCTCAGTGTTTTACCTGTAGAATAAGGTTGTTTTAAGGTAAATAAAAGAATAGATACAAATTATTTAGCATAATGCATGGTTCATTTTAATCACATGTATTTGTAATTCTTCTTTCTTACCAATGTTATTTTGGAGGGTTTAGAATAATAAAAATTGGGAAATAGTATAAACGTGCAACAAAATGGCATTAGTTAAATAAACTGTGAGCTATTGATATGAGAATATATTTGAGATAAAATATTGAGTGACAAAAAGTAGTTTATGACTTCTGCTTCCAGTAATGACAGAATGGGTAATTTGGACTAAACCTACAATTGAGGACACCTAGAAGATCTAAAATGTAAAAATCAATCTGCTTAAATGCACTGGAGAGCCAACAAGACAGTGGAAAATGAGTAACCAGAAACTGCAAAGGGGTGAAGCCCAGAAAGTTGACTCTATCATTTGGGACCACTTTTTGCCAGGGGAGTTTGCTTTTTCCAGGAAGCAGTTAAGACCTAGAGAAGCCAAACACATCTTTTTAAAGACGTTATTTTTTTTAGAGCAGTTTTGTGTTCACAACAAGATTGAGAAGAAGGTACAGAGATTTCTCATGTAGCCCCTGTCCCCCAACACATTCTCCATTGACAACATCACTCACTAGAAAGGTACATTTTTTCCAAGGAGGAACCCACATTGACACATCATAATCACCTTAAGTCTGTTAGTGACCTTAGGGTTCACTCTTGGTGTTGTACATTTTATGTGTTTGGAAAAATGTATAATGACATATCCTTTGTTATCATATTATTTTCACTGATCAAAAAATCCTCTGCGCTCTGCCTACGTATTCTCACCCCTCCAGCAGCAATGACTGATCTTTTATTGTCTCCATAGTTTTCCCTTTTCCAGAATGTCATATAGTTGGAATCATACAGTACATAGCCTTTTCAGACTGACTTCTTTCACTTAGTAATATGCATTTAAGATTCCTTCATGTCTTTTCATGGATTGGTAACTCATTTCTTTTTAAGGCTTAATAGTATTCCATTGTCTGGATGTGCCACAGTTTATTTATCCATACATCTACTGAGAAACATTTTGATTGTTTCCAAGTTTTAGAATTATGAATAAAGATGCTATAAACACATATGTGCAAGTTTTTGTGTGGACTTAAGTTTTCAACTCCCTTAGGTCAATATCAAGGAGTGTGATGGCTGTATCGTGTGGTTAGAGTATGTTTAGTTTTGAAAGAAACCTCTGAACTTTCTCCTAAAGTAGCTATAACGTTTTGCATTCCCACTAGCAATGGATGAAAGCTCCTGTTGCTCCACATTCTTGGCAGCGTTTGGTGTCGTCAGTGTTCTGGATTTTGGCCATTCTAATTGGTGTGTAGTGACATCTCATTGTTGTTTTAATTTGCATTTCCTGATGATATATACTGTTGAGTGTATGCTTATTTGCCATTTGTGTATCTTCTTTGATGAGGTATCTGTTAAAATCTTTGCCCAATTTTTAATCAAGTTGTTCATCTTCTTATTGCTGAGTTTTAAGTGTTCTTTGTATAGTTTGGATAACAGCCCTTTATCAGATGTGCCTTTTGCAAATACTTTTTTCCCAGTGTGTCTCTTGTCTTCTAATTATCTCACTATTGTCCTTTGCAGGGCAAATTTTTAAAACTTTAATAAAGTTCATCTTATCAATTATTTCTTTCATGGATCATGTTTGTGATGTTGTATCTATAAAGGCATCACCATACCCATGGTCATCTAGGTTTTCTCCTATCTTATCTCTTAGATATTTTATAGTTTTGTGTTTTACATTTAGGCCTATGATCTATTTTGAGTTAATTTTCATGATGGATATAAAATCTGTCTCTAGATTTATTTTTTTGCATGTGGATGTTCAGCTGTTTCAGCACCATTTGTAGAAGACACTATCTTTGCACCATTGTATTGCCTTCACTCCTTTGTCAAAGATCAGTTGACTATACATATAAGGGTCTATATCTGGGCTCTCTATTCTGTTCCATTGATCTATTTGTCTATTATTTCACCAATACCACACTGTCTTGATATCTATAGCTTTATAGTAGTCTTGAAGTCAGGTGGTGTCAGTCCTCCAACTTTTTCTTCTCCTTCATTGACTACTCTTTAGGGTCTTACAAGACCCATACTTCTATTTCTGGGCAGTAACTATCCAGCAGTGGAAGGAAAACCGAGCTTGGCCTTAGAAAATAGAGACTAACATCCCAGCTCTTTTATACACGATTACCTCTTTTTGTTTTAGTTTCCTCATCTTTAAAATCAGAATGACAGGATATATAATACAGAATGTTGGGAAATTTTTAATGATTGAATATTTGTGAAATTTTCTGGTCTTGTGCCTAATACATTAAAGTAATTCATTTTTTTCCTTTTTAAATTAAATTATTACAAAGCAACATAGGAAAAATATATCAATCAACTCAAACTATAACTGAGGATCGAATAAAGGTTATCAGAAAGATCTACCCACATTGACTTTTCCAGTTTAAAGATAGGACATTAATTACTATTACGCTTCATAAATTAAGGAGATGTTATAATTTGTATAACCACTGAAATAATTCAAAATTGCAAGCCTGTGAAGTGGAAATGAAATAATGAAATTGCTAATCCAACAGAATAAAGAAAAAGAGATAAGTAGGAACAAGGAATCAGCAGAACAAACATAAATCACTTAGCGAGATTTTAGTTTTAGACTCACATATGTCAGTCATTATTTTCAATATAAATGGTCCAAGTGTCCTGGTTAAAAGATAGGGACTTTTAGACTAAATTAAAGAAGCAGACTTAACATATTAAATTTCAGCAGTCCTGTAAGAAATGCAAGGAGGCAAAAACATTAGAAGTAAAATGATGGGAAAATATGTACTATGTAAACACTAAGTGAAAAAATGTTTGTAGCTATATTAATATCAAAGAAGACCTTAAGGCAAAAATTATAAGTGATAAATAAGGGTGTTCTACAGTGAGAACATACAATTCATCATGATGATAAAAGAAAGCTTAGAATTAATGAACTTAATGTCCATTTTCAGAAGGCAGAAAAAGAAACACCATTCTTACATATACGCCCAACAAAAATTTGTGCACATGGTCATCAAAAGACCTGACCAGGATTGTTCATAACAATTTTTGTAATAACCAAAAACTGGAAATAGCTCATGTCTATAAAGAGTAGAATGGCTAAATAAATTGTGGTTTATTTTCCCAAGGATATACTAAATAACAATAAGAATAAACAAACTACTGCTATACACACAACATGCATGAATTTCACATACTTAACGTGAAGTAAAAGAAGCTGGATACAAAAGAGTACATGCTATATGATTACATTTCTATAAATTCCAATACACAAAAGTAATCTATGATTTTAGAAGTTCACTAGGAGAAGTGCCTATGTGATTGCATCCACTCTGGTACAGGCACAGAACTAAACATGTATGTTTGTGCACTTATCCATATATATATGTCATAGTTCAAAATGTCTTAATAAAAATAATTATGAGATGCAAATAGTGCCACAATTAGAGGGAAATTATAGCTTTATCTACATAAAACAAAGCAAAGGTTTAAAAATCAATGAAATAGGTAATCATTCCAAAAAGTAGAAAAATGATAATTTAAACCCAAAAAGTGGAGTGTGATAAATTAGAAAGATATGAGAAAAAATTTTAAAAAAAGAAGAAAACAAATATGCAATAAAGAGGATTAATAAATCCAAAATTGATCTTTTAAATAGATCTGTAAAATTGATAAAATACTAGTGACATTGATAATAGTGAAAGAAGACACACATCAACAATATCAGGATTGAAAGAGGACTATCATTATCATTCCTACAGACTGCCATAACTTTGAAATTTTTGTACCAATAAATTTATATAAAATGGAGAAATTTCTAGAAAAATACAACTTATAAAAACTGACAAAAGAAGAAATAGAATATATGAATAGTTCTAAGATTAATGAAGACATTGAATCTATTATTAAACAACCTTCCCAGAGAGAAGATACCATAACCAGATGACTTTACCCATGAAGCGTATAAAATATTTAAGGAATAAATAATACCAATTTTTGAACATTTTTTCTAAGATAAAAAAAGAGAGAAGACTTTGCAGCTCACTGCATAAAGCTGAGATAACCTTGACTTGTGAACGCCCGCAGGACTACTATGAAAAAGATAACATAGGTCCTCAAACCCTAAATAAATATTAATAAACTGAATCAAGAAATATATAAAAAGATAATATGTCACAATTAAGGTGAGCTTATTTTAGAAATGTAATCTTGTTTTAACATTAAAACATCTATATACTGTATTCAGGAGTCACCAAAATGGTGGAGTAGGATGCCTCAGCCTCA
The DNA here is from genome assembly GCF_041296265.1 of Equus caballus. NCBI lineage: Eukaryota > Metazoa > Chordata > Mammalia > Perissodactyla > Equidae > Equus > Equus caballus. The sequence goes on from NC_091690.1 coordinate 65,047,054, forward strand.
ATTCCTCCAAAATATCAATAATTAGACAGCTATTCATGAATGAAAATAGTCCTGGAAGAGCTTGAGAGTCCACTTAAGAAGGTTCAGCATGCAGTGGAACAAAAACCTGAGAATAACTGCACAAAAAGGATAGGAAGAACAGCTTCGTTTTGCCTGCATCATCTCAACCCCCAGGCCAGCACTGCTCATCACCAAGAGAGAACTTCTCAGCCCAAACAAGTTCTCCTCAGTGGGAAAGGGAGTGCAGGGTGAGCAACCAGCTTCCCCAACCTTTCAGGGTACTGCATCAAGGACTCACTCCAGTTTCACACCCCCACCCTCCCAGAGATAAGAAAAACTGAGATGTCTAGAGATTGCTAGAAATGAGGAAGAATATCGATACCAATATCAGACATGTGGTGGCACTGACCTGGGTTCCCAGTGGCCTGCTCTGCAGAGGACACAGCAGTCTTCGTTGCTGAGGATCTCAACAACTCTTGAAGATGTGCAGACTTCCCCCAGCTTTCATCACTGAGGACCGCTTCACAGACTCCAGCAGACTGCCCTGCAGAGGACTCCAGCAGGTTTCACTGTGGAAGAAATCAACAGCCAGCAGAGCACTGCAGATCTCTTGTGGATTTTGCCACTAAGGTTTTCTTCCCACAAGTTTTCACATTTGCAGATGACAGCTGCCTGAGTTCCTCCCTGCTCCTTAACCTCCTCCCAACTCCAGAGCCCAGGATATGCACAGGCAGCTCAGCCCTGGTCTCTGCAGGCACATGTGCAAGCATCAACCTAGATGGCTGGCCCCTATTATTGTGCACCTGCACACTACTGGCCTCATTTCTCATCACGATCATCCACTCCTGTGTCTGTGCCCAGGGTGAGCCCCTGCAACAGCATGAGTGTGCATGTATGGCCAAGGCCTCCACAGCTGCTTGTGGACCAGGATCTGGCCCTGACTTTTGTCACTGACCTGCATTGCTGGGCTCACCTGCAACTAGCCCCTGAAACTGTGCACCTGCACCCTGCCAGCCCAACTCATGTTACCAGCCTCCACTGACATGCACACACCCGTGGTGAGACCCTGCAGCTGCAGGAGTCCGTGCTGATAGCCAGGGCCCATGCCAGTTACTAGTGTGCCTGCAGTTGGCCCTGGCCCCTGCTGCTGTCCCCAACCCTCACCCATGTGTGTGTGTCTTCACCATCCCCTGCCACTATGCAAGTACCTGTAGCTGGTCTCACAGCTGAGCATGTGTCACCCCTGGCTTTGTGCAGGACTCCTACCTGCCCTGGTCCTCAGCTGCTGGACGTAGAAGTGCCATTGAGGACCCCAACAGCCACTCTGGACCCCTAATGGCTCTTGCCAAGGATCATGCAGTTGTCAATATTGTGGACTCCAGTGGCTTGAGCTGAAGAGACATCACACCATCAGACCTAAAGCCAGCAAAAGCCTCCATACTTGGTACCCTTTACCACTAGGTCCAGGGTCATAGTACATGCCAGTGTGCCTCCACCCACACAGGAATGGATCTTTCCTTATAAGGCAGTCCATAAAGTCTGAAAGAGGTGACTGCATCTTCAAATGCACAGACACCTACACAAGGCTACAGGGATCATACAGAATCAGGGAAACATGATACCACCAAAGGAACACAGTAAACTTCCAGTAACTGACCCCAAAGAAATGGAGGTACATGAATTGCCTGACAAAATTTCAAAATAATTGTCTTAAAGATGCTCAGAAAGCTACAGGAGAACACAGGCAAATTAATGAAATAAGGAAAACAATGTAAGAAAAAAATGAGAAGTTTAAAAAAGAGATAGAAAACATAAAAAAGAACCAAACAAATTTTGGAGCAGAAGAATACAGCTGAACTGAAGAATTCAATTTGAGATCTTCCACAACAGACTGGACCAAGTAGAAGAAAGAATCAACGAGCTCTAAGACAGATTATTTGAAATTATCCAGTTAGAGGAGCAAATCAAAGAATGAAAAGGAGTGGAGAAAACTTACAGGACTTATAGGACACTATTCAGAGAAGCAACATATGCACCATTAAAGTCTCAGGAGAGGAGAGGGAGAAATGGGTAGAAGGTTTATTTAAGAAATGGTGGCTGAGAACTCCCCAACTCTGGGGAGAGATTTGGACATCCAAGTTCATGAAGCTCATAAGTTCCCAAACAAATTCAACTCAAGAGATCCAATCCAAGACACATTATAATAAAACAGTCAAAAGCAAAGACAAAGAGAATCTTAATAGCAGCAAGAGAAAAGAAGCTTGTCACTTACAAGGGAACCCTCCTAAGGCTATCAGTGCATTTCTCAGCAGAAATCTAACACGATAGTAGAAAGTGGAATGATATATTCAAAATGCTGAGAGAATAAAACTGCCAGCCAAGAATAATTTGTCTGTCAAAGTTGTCCTTCAGAAATGAAGGAGAGACAAAAATTTCCAAAACAAACAAAAGCTGAGGGAGTTCACCACCACTAGACTTACCTTACAGGAAAATTGAAAGGATTTCTTCCAGCTGAAATGAAAGGAGACTCATTAGTAACATGAAATCACATGAAAATATAAAGCACTCTCATAAAGGTAAGTATGTGGTCAAATTCAGAATACTTCAATACAGTTGTATGGTGATGTGTTAATCACCACTAGTATAAAGGTTAAATGACAGAGTATTAAAAATAACTATAGCTACAATAGTTTGTTTATGGATATACAATATAAAATGATGTAAATTGTCATATAAAAGCATATAATGTGGGAGGAGGGAGTAAAAGGGTAGAGTTTATGTATGCAATCAAAGTTAAGTTGTTATCCGCTTAAGAGAGACTCTTATATCTATGTTTTATGTAAGTCTCTGGTAACTATGAAACAAAACCTGTAGTAGATACATGAAAGATTAAGAGAAGGGAATCAAAGTACACTACTACAGAAAATCGTCAATACACAAAGAAAGAGAGCAAGAGAGGAGGCAAGGAACAAAGGAACTACAAGTAGCCAGAAAAAAATTAATTAGATAGCATTATTAAGTCCTTATCTATCAATAATTACTTTAAATGTAAATGGATTAAGCAGCAGAACACACATTCTTCTCAAGCATGCATTGAACATTCTCCAGGATAGATCATATAACATGTCACAAAAGAAGTCTTAGCAAATTTAAAAAGATTGAAATATACCAAGTGTCTTTTCTGACCATAGTGGTATGAAACTAGAAATCAACAACAGGAGGAACAATGGAAAATTCACAATTATGTGGGAACTAAACTGTGCACTCTTGAACAACCAATGGATCAAAGAAAAAATCAAAAGGGAGATAAGATAAAATCTTGAAACAAACAAAAATGGAAACACAGCACATCAAAACTTAGGGTATATAGCAAAAGCAGTTCTAAGAGGGAAGTTTATAGTGATAAACACCTACATTAAGAAAAAAAGAAAAATCTCATATTTTCAACCTAACTTTATACCTCAAGGAACTAGAGAAAGAAGATCAAACTAAGCCCAACATTAGCAGAAGGAAGGAGTTAACAATAATCAAAGCAGAAATAAATGAAATAGAGACCAAAAAAACAGTAGGAAAAAATCACCAAACTAGAGTTGTTTTTTTTTAAAGATAAAGAATATTGACAACCTTTATCTAGACCTAAAAAGAAAAAAAGAGAGAGGACTCAAGTAAAATTATAAATGAAAAAGGAGACATTGCAACTGATACCACAGAAATACACAAGGTCATAAGAGACTACTAATAACAATATACACCAAAAAAAAAAGAAAACCTAGAAGAAATGGATAAATTCCTAGAAACATATATACTACCAAAACTGAATCATGAAGAAATAGAAAATCTGAACAGATTAATAATGAGTAAGAGATTGAATTAGTAATCAAAAAAGCCCAAGATCAGCTGTCTTCACGGGTAAATTTTACAAACCATTTAAAGAATTAACACTGACCCTTCTCAAACTATTCCAAAAAACTGAAGAGGAGGGAACACTCCCAACCTCATTTTACAAGGCCACCTTTTTAATAAATTGTGTTGGATCAACTGAATATTCAGATTAAAGAAAAAAGTTTGAAACCTAACACCATGTCCAAAATTCTAAGTAGATTGTAGATCTAAATATGAAAAGCAAAACAATAAAGCTTTTTAAAAGATAATATTAGAAAATATCTTTATGATCTTAGGTTAGAGAAAAACTTCTTAAAAATATGCAGAAGTCACTATTCATAAAAGAGAAGGTTGATAATTTGGACTATATTAAAATTAAGAACTGCTGTCCATTAAAAGACAGCATCAAGAGAATGAAAAGATAACGCACAGAGAGAGAGATTTTTGCAATATATGTTACAACAAAGGGTTCATATTCAGAATATATAAGAAATTCTACATACCAAGAAGAAAAAGTAGGAAAATCCAGTAGCAAAATTGGCAAGAGTCTGGCACAGGCACTTCACTAAAGAGGATATGCAAATGGCCAATAATCAGTGAAATGCTTCTTGAAAGCACAAGGAGAGGCCACTGTACACCCATCAAAATTAATACAGTTAAAAAGAACTACAATTAAAAGGACTGGTAATATCAAGTGCTTTTTAGGATGTAGTACAACCCTGTAACCCAGCAATTCTACTCTCAATTGTATCATAAACAGAAATGTCTGCATTTGTGTGCTCAAAGACATATACATGAATATTTATGTGAGTATTCATAATAAATACAAACTGGAAACAACCCAAATGTCCATCAATAGTATCATGAAGAAATGATGATATATTGACATTATGAATGCCCTACAACACTGAAAGTTAATGAGCAATACTGATAGCAATAAGAATATATTTCCCAAAGATAATGTTGCATGAAAGAGCCCAGAGAGAATATATCATTTCATTTCTATAATGTTTAGAAAAGAAACAATCATTTAAAAAATTATTTTTAAGTAATTTTAGATTTTTAGAAGAATTTCAAAGGTATCTTTCACTCAGTTTCCCTTAATGGCCGTATCTTATATAATCATGGTGAATTTATCAAAACCAAAAAATTAACATTGATCCAATACTATTAACAGAAGTATAGACTTTATTCGGATTTCACCTGTTTATTTTTAACTAAAGTTCTTTTTCTATTCCAGGGTGTATTTAGTCATCACATCTCCTCAGTCTTTCTTTGTTTTTCATGACAATAGTTTTGAAGAGAACTGGCCAGGGGTATTATAGAATGTGCCTCAATTTGGGTTTGTCTGCTGTTTTTTCATGATTAGACTGGTGTGAAGGAATTTTGAGAAGAATGCCAAGATATGTAGTGTCTTTTTCATTGTAGCATAGCTAGGAGTGGGTGGGGGGAAGTACATGAGATTGACATGACTTTTTACTCATGATGTTCTCCTTGGTCACTTGGTTAAGGTGGTGATGGCCAGGGTTCTTTTTTTTTTTTTTTAAGATTAGTCCTCAGCTAACATCTGCTGCCAACCCTCCTCTTTTTGCTGCGGAAGACTGGCCCTGAGCTAACGTCTGTGCCCATCTTCCTCTACTTTATATGTGGGATGCCTGCCACAGCATGGCTTGTCAAGTGGTGCCCTGTCTGCACTGGGGATCCAAACCGGCAAACCCTGGGCTGCCGAAGGGGAGCGTGTGAACTTAACCGCTGCGCCACCGGGCCGGCTCCAATGACCAGGTTTCTTACTGTAAAGTTAGTATTTTTCCTTTTCCAGAATCTATTCCTTAGGTGGAAATCACTTAATCCAGCCCATATTCAATGGGTGCGTAATTAAGTTTCACCTCCTAGAAGGAATTTGGGGACATATGTCAAAACTGCCATAGTATCTTAAATATTTTAGAAGAGTTAACTTCTCATTCCTTCTGTATTTATTACTTGTAATTAGTCTTTAAGGAAGATTTGTCCCTCCTCCTCCACTTCTTTATTTATTTAAGAATTTATTTACATCAGTATGGACTTAAGAATATTATTTTATTTTTTGGCTTGTAATTTAATACTATGGTTATTTTTGTTGTTATTTCCCATGTAGTTCCAGACTGGATCATTGGAAATTCTTTTAGTTTGGCTCCTGTGTCCTTTTCACAAGCCCTCACTTTTTACTTTTTTTTTTTTTTCTAAGCAGTTCCTTACTCTTTGACACTACAAAATGCTCCAGGCTCATCTTTTATTTTCCCTGCCCCAGCCCTAGAATCAGTCATTTCTGTAAGCATCTCTAGTTTCTTTCAGTAGAGAACAGTATTTAGATATGAAGACTTAGGTGCTAACTATATTTATTGCAACTGGGTATCGTTCCTTCTCAGCCCTTTCAGTAGACAGATAAAAATATATGTATGTATTCAAACTCATGTACACACACATCTATCTTCCTATCTCTCTTTCTCTCTCTTTCATCTATCTACCCATCTCTCTCTCTTTCCCAGTCAACTGTCTATCATCTATGTATCTATGTCTCTACCATCTATGTTCTATGTATCTTTCTATATATCTATGTATATATCTATTATCTATCTGTGTATCTATCTGTCATCTATCTAGTTTAAATGAACATTAGTTTGTATTGATATCTCTGTCACAGTATCCTGCACAACAGAATTCTTTCTAGCCTTCTTTACCTGCTTATTTCTATTTTCTTTCTCTGACAGTGAAAAACTTTGGTTTCATCATCTGCAATTTATTTACTTATTTGCTCAATCTTACTACCACATAAGACAGTTTCAGAATTGCTAACCTGGATCCCAATGAGAAACAAATTTGTCCGATAAAGTTAGATGTTTATGAACAATTTTAGCCTTATAGTTTCCAGTCAAAACACTGTTTTCTAAAGCTACTTAGCTCTTTTCTCTCTCTGCCTCAACTTACTTCAGTGAGACATGGCATACATTTTTAGTACAGTTAAATTCACTTTGCAGTCTGCGTTCCATCCTGGGATCTTCTGATCTCTTGGTTGATTAACTTATAATTTTTAAGCTTGTGTATTTAGTAGGAAAAAATAACTATGAAGAAAAGTAAGAAACTGATTACAGTGAAAATGATTAGTTCTTGCCTTTGGGGAGGTGAGAGAACATGGTGAGGGGTTTTCTGGAGTGCAGGAAAGGTTTTCCTTTTTCTTTTTCTTTACTATTTAGGGTAGTGGTTACACGCTCTTTTTTTCAGTCTAACAAATCATTGAGATTTAGTTTTTAAATACACTTTTATTTATAGGAGTCATATTTCAAAGTAAAATGTTTTAAAAGAGCATATTTTGAAATACTGTACAGTGCAGTCCTTAGTTTTCCAATCTATAAAGAGTGAATAATAATCCTTCTCTTGATTACCTGATAAGATTGTTAGGAGAATACAAGTGGAAAACTAACCTCAGATTGCTTTGTGGAATCAAAACTCAATATGAATTGTGGCAAAGAATGCTAGTTGACCAGCAGCCAATCTTCTTTTCTCTCCTAGTAATAAAACTTTAACTTTTTCCATGACAGCAGTAGGCACACTAGACAATTACATTTTCCAGCCTTCCATACTAAAGAGGTCAGTAGAAATTGTTTTGAGGGTCTTTTAGAAAATATTCTTTTTTCTCATGATTGCTTTGGTTATTCATGTTGTTTGCTTGTTCCGCATAAATTTTAGGATTCTTTGTTCTATTTCCATGAAGAATGTCGTTGGGATTCTGACTGGGATTGCATTGAATCTGTAGATTGCTTTAGGAAACATGGACATTTTAATTATGTTTGTTCTTCCAATCGATGAGCATGGAATATCTTTCCATTCCTTTATATCTGCTTCAATTTCTTTCAATAATGTCTTATAGTTTTCAGTGCATAGTTCTTTCACCTCTTTGGTTAAATTTATTCCTAGATGTTTTATTTTTTTTGTTCCACTTGTAAATGGGATTGTATTCTTGACCTCTCTTTCTGCCAGTTCATTATTAGTGTATAGAAATGCAACTGATTTTTGGAAGTTGATTTTGTACCCTGCAACTTTGCTATAGTTGTTGATTATTTCTAATAGTTTTCTGAAGGATTCTTTAGGGTTTTCTATATCCAGAATCATGTCACCCACAAACAGTGAGAGTTTTACTTCTTTTCCAATTTGGATCCCTTCTATTCCTTTTTATTGCCTAATTGCTCTGGCCAAAACGTCCAGAACTATGTTGAATAGGAGTGGCGAGAGTGGGCACCCTTGTCTTGTTCCTGTTCTCAGAGGGATGGCTTTCAGTTTTCCACTATTGAGTGTGATGTTGGCTGTGGGTTTCTCATATATGGCCTTTATTATGTTGAGGTACTTTCCTTCTATACCTATTTTATTGAGAGTTTTTATCATAGATGGATGTTGGATTTTGTCAAATGCTTTCTCTGCATATATTGACATGATCATTGATTTTTATTCCCCATTTTGTTAATGTGATGTATCACATTGATTGATTTGTGGATGTTGAACCACTTTGCATCCCTGGTATAAATCCCACTTGATCATGAGGTATGATCCTTTTAATGTATTGCTGTATTTGGTTGGCCAATATTTTGTTGAGGATTTTGGCATCTATATTCACCAGTGATATTGGCCTGTAATTTTCCTTCTTATTGTTGTCCTTGCCTAGTTTTGGTGTCAGGATAATGTTGGCCTCATAGAATGAGTTAGGAAGCATTCTGTTTTCTTCAATTTTTTGGAATAGTTTGAGGAGGATAGGTATTAAATCTTCTTTGAATGTTTGGTGGAATGCTCCAGAGAAGCCATCTGTCCTGGTCTTTTGTGTTTTGGGAGGTTTTTGATCACTGTTTCAATCTCTACTTGTGATCGGTCTATTTGGATTCTCTGTTTCTTCTTGATTCAGTTTTGGGAGGTTGTATGAATCTAAGAATTTATCCATTTCTCCTAGATTATCCAGTTTGTTGGCATATAGTTTTTTTCATAGCATTCTCTTATAATCCTTTGCATTTCTGTGGTTTCTGTTACAATTTATCCTCTTTAATTTCTAATTTTATTTACTTGAGGCTTCTGTCTTTTTTTCTTAGTGTGTCTAGCTAAGGATTTGTCAATTTTTTTAATCTTCTCAAAGAACCAGCTGCTTCATTGATCCTGTCTACTGCTTTTGGAGGCATCACAATCCCTGACTTCAGAATAACTCCAAAGCTATAGTAATCAAAACTGCAGGGTACGGGCACAAAAACAGACATGCAGATTAATAGAATAGAATTGAAAGCCCAGAAATAAAGTCACACATCTATGGACAGCTAATCTTTGACAAAAGAGCCAAGAATATACAATGGAGAAAGGAAAGCCTCTTCAATAAATGGTGCTGGGAAAACTGGACAGCCACGTGCAAAAGAATAAATGTGTATCATTATCTTCCACCTTACACAAAAATTATCTCAAAATGGATTAAAGACTTGAGTGTAAGACCTGAAACCATAAAACTCCTAGAAGAAAATATGGGCAGTACACTCTATGACATTGGTCTTAGCAGTATCTTTTTGAATACCATGTCTACTCAGGCAAGGAAAACAAAAGGAAAAATACAAATGGGACTACGTTAGACTAAAAAGCTTCTACAAGGCAAAGGAAACCATCAGCAAAAGAAAAAGACAACACACTAACTGGGAGAAAATATCTGAAAATCATATACCCCACAAGGGGATAATTTCCAAAATATATAAAAAACTCAAATAACTTAATGGCAAAAACCCAAACAGGTTAGTGGTTACCAGAGGGGAAGGGGGTTGGGGGTTGGGTGTAAGGAATAAAGGGGCACGTATGTATGGTGACAGATAAAAAGTAGACTCTTGGTGATGAGCAAAATGCAGTCTATACTGAAACTTATAGCCAATAATATATACCTGAAATTACACAATGTTATAAAGCATTACGACATCAATAAAAGAAACAAGATTGATTTAAATAAGTTGATTTAGCTGAGAGAAATGTCCTCCCTTTTTTCCTTTGCCTGGAATTTTTCTTCCTGCCTGGAATGCAGACATGATTGCTGTACTTTTAGCAGTCATACTGTGACCTTGAGGATGGAATCCTTTTGCAAAAGATGGCAGAGCAGAAAGAAGCAGCAGCCTCATTCCTTGATAACTCTAGAGACTCAAGAAGGGAATTTTTATGCCTTGGGGGATTAATGGTTAGGCACATTTTTGGGTGGGCTGCAATTTTGACACCAATAATAAGTAATCTCTTAAATGGTTCCAGTGTTTTGTAGTTTATAAAGTGCTGCCATATTCTGCTCAAGTAGCCCTGACAATGACTCTGTGTGGTAGACATAATTTGTCTTATTTTTCAGATGAGGAAAAAGAATGATGCTACTGAATTTGTCTGAGGACAAACAGCAGAGCCAGAATTTCAATCCTAGGTTTCTGACTTCATGTCTGCTATTATGTCTAGTATACTCACCTATAGGAATCCAAGAATTCTGGGAAGAGTCAAGGCTCATTTCCAAAGTCAGTATGGTATTTGTCATTACCATCCACCCAGAGAAGGATGGGCCTTTTCTGGATTAGTCTTTAACCATGCTTTTTGGTCTCTGAGTTGTGACCTAGCCACATCTGAGCCAGTAGGATTGGGATATGGGCTAGATCTAGAACCAGGGTAAATTCAAAGGAGTTTGGATAATTTTTTTATGATAGTTTTGGTGCCAACCTTGTTTTTGTTATGCAGAAGTCAAAGGAAGATTGCAGTGTGAACAAAAAGACATTTATATTTACTAGCCCAAAAAATGTTTTGAGTGGGTAAGATTCCTCACAAATGGATGTGGCTTCCAGTTGCATTGGGATTGAATCATATTCACTGTACATTTACTGAGCAGCTATAATTTTATTTAGAACTTGTTTATTTATCACCATGTTCTGAAAAGATTGAAGTCTCAGTTTTCTTGTGTATAAAGTGGGGATAATAATAATACCTATCCCACAAGGATATTCTGAGTATTAAATGGGTCTGTAGATATAAAGACCTTAATTAAGTGCTGGAATATAGTCAGGCCTCAGAAATGCTTGTGGTTACCATTATTGCCATTGTTATCTGTAAACATACTGCCTAAATTATAGGATTGTTTTCACATCAAGCAATTTATGTGATGCAACCATCAGAGGTTCTTTTCCCTTCTAAATGAGTTGGGGTTAGGGAGGACTTATCAAACAAGTCTTCATGAAGGAGGGAGCAGTCAAGCTGGGGCATGACAGATTGAGAGGGTTTCAGTAATCAGAGGGAATGCGTGACTTATAACGAGAGGAACCATTTATTCATTCATTCTATATATTTGTTGAGCATGTACTAAGTTCTCTGATAGTGTAGATAGTGTAGTGGTTAAGTAAATGGGACTGGAACTGGGACTTCTGTATGAATTTTGAATCCTTGCCCTACCACCTACAACCTCTGTGAACTTGGGCAAGTTATTTAATTTCTCCTGGCCTCTAATTAATTAACATTTGACTTCATAAGTTTAGGATACTTGTTATAATTTCTAGGGTAATAACTAAAAGAACTGAAATGCAAAATAGTAGTTTTCTGATCAGTAAAAGGGAGGAGATAAAGTAATGTATGTCATAACGTTGCTATGAGGGTTAAATAGGTTCATACGTGAAAGCATTTGGACCAGAGCCTGGCACATCGTGAGCGTCCAGTAAATGTTAGTTTTGGTTATTATTTTGATTACTGTTCTGGGTCTCAGGGATAAAGTGACAGAAAAGATATGTGTGGGGAGATAGAGACACGGATGTGTGATATAAACTGCATTAACATATTAAATCTGAGTAAGGAGTTCAGTGAGGACTTGATGGTGGGGAATGATAGTAAAAAAAAAATCTGTTAAAAGTGATGATAATGTCAGAGTTGTTGCAGCTGCACCACTACAAGAGGAGAGCTAGAAGATTGGGATGTGGTCATTAGAGGCAGGTCATGGAGTGAAGAGTTCAGAGTTGGTGCCATTTTTGGTGAGAAGTTAAACGGCCGGCCATGGGAGAGGGTGGCTGAGGTGGAGAGGAGGAAGGGATCTGTGAAGCAAAGGTCGGAGAACTGAGAGCTCAAGGAATTGGAGGGATTGTGCTCGTGGATGTCAAAGATATGTTTAATAGAAAAGTATTTATTGAATATATAAATAAAAAGTCAAGCAAAGGTAAAAAGTTGGGAAAGTGTTTGAGGATTATGGTATTAGCTTATGAGTAACCTGATTTGCGTTTTCTTAGAAAGCTGATGAAAAATCAGTTTGAAGTGTTGAGGGCCCCCATAGAATGTAAGCCCCATGAGGGTGGGGGTGTCTGTCAAATTTTGTTCACTGGTATGTCCCATGCATCCAGAACAGAGCCTGGCATGTGGTAGGTGTTCAATAAATATTTCGTGAATGAATTGAATGAATGAATAGGTAACATGAAGTGCCTTGACCTCCAAAAAAAGAGTAGGAACTAAATTATGTGAGCAGTGGTCAGCCTAGAGGAAGTTCTCTGTAAGGGACTCGAATAACGTGATTGGTGCTTCAGGAGGATTCATTCTGCAATGACAGGAGAGAGACACAAGTGAGGAAGAGGCAGATAAGGGTTTACAGGAGGGCAGAAGCAGAAGGGAATGGAGAGGAGAGAAACGTCAGAGAGAAGCAGGTGAAAAGCAGGTATGGAGACATTAAACAGTGGCTAATATGTATAGCCAACTGGAAGAGATTACCTAAAATGTAAATATTTCTTTTAACATTTGACATTCACAAAGTCCTTTTCTTACAGCCTACTTCTTCCGTCAATACCTTCTACAGTTGGTTAAATACAGGACAGAAAACAGAATACATCAGCTAGACATTTTTCTGAACTGAGGCTCTTGTCATAGGATGAATGTTGCCATTTGTTATTAAAACAGTCCTGCCTACACCTCCTATCAGTGAAATAACTCCCTCCCCCCAAACCCAGCCCATTGGGGGTTTACTTTGTCCTTTGTAATGCAATCTGCAAATTAGCAGTGATCCCATGAATTATCTCTGTGATGCTCTGCTCATTTTATTTATAATCCAGAGGCAATTAAAATTGCTTTTATACAACACTGTCCTGATGACAGATGTGTGGCTGCCACTCAGATACACTACGGCTGACATAAATCATTTGATGATCAAAGTGTCTGTTGACTTGCTAGTCTCCAGTTACAGCAGATGCCACCCCAGACAGAGTGACAGGGACATTCTTCATGGGAGCCTCATTTTAGCTAACTGCTTTACTTTGCTTCAGCTCTGGAATCTTGACAGCTTGGCTAGTTTGTGACAGCTTGGAGATTCTTCCTGTAACTTTCACAAGCCACTAAGGATCAATCTATCCCTTATTCTCATCTCTCTAGGTTTCCAGTGGCTTTCTAGCAGAACATAGAGGGTCTTCACAATCTGGACCCAATCCATCACTCTGGTCTTGACACCTCCCGTGTGTCTCTTATCCCTCCGCCTATCTTCCCCAATCCACCAAATCTTACAATCTATAGACCACTAGACTACTTGCTGTTCCCTGAACATGATGATATCTTTCTCAACTGTGTCCCTGAGTATGCAGCTTCATAACCTTGGAATCATTTCCTCTCTGCATTCTCCACCTAGTATAATCCTACTTCTCCTCGAAGACTCAGTTTAGTTGTCCTTGCCTCCCCGAAGCATTTACCACCCACTTCCCATACAACTAGTTTCTCCTTACTCTGTCCTTCCAAAACAATGTAATTTATTTTCTACCAGGTTCATAGAGTTGATTAAGTCATATTCATTCATTCATGGAGTTATAATCATCATTGGTCTATACAAGAGCCCTCTCCTTTTGTTTCACTTTATTATTCCATTCTCCATCCCAGCTTGTTACTCATAATCTCTACCTAACACGGACAGTTATTCTGGCGAATTTATGTCCTTAGTTAGGCACAAGTTCATGAAGACTATATAGTGTCATTTTGTTTATATATATATGTTTAAACTTGCATATACCATAGCATACTAAAGTATATTTTTTGTACATTTTTACTGTAAAATTAGGTTTTAATATTACTCCGTACTGTTGTATATACACTTAATTCATTGCTTTAGAAAGAAATATGGAGAAAAATAGATAAAACGTTAGAATTTTTCTGATTATTAGTGTGTTTTCTTGTCTTGTCATATACTTATAGCCATTTAGGTTTTCCCTTCTGTGAATATTAACTATTTAGAGCCTTCATCATTTTCCCATTGAGTTTTCTGTCTTATTCTTGCTAGGCTAAAATTCCTTATACATTCAAGACATTAATCTTGAGTCTAATCTAATGCTGCAAATATCTTTTTTTTTTGCCCAACTGCTCTATCAGATTCTAAGTGGGTATATGTTAAAATCTCCAGCTGCAATTTTATTTTATCTTTTCGCTACCCATGTCTGTCAGTTGTTTCTTTATATAGATTGAATCAATAGTATTGTTTATATAAAAAGTATGATTGCTGACAATTAATTGCTCTTTTTACCAGTATGTGACATCTCTTTTTTTGATGCGTTTTCCATCTTAAATTATATTTTGACTGATATAAAATTGCTACCATGACTTTTTGTTTAATTATCTATATTTTGTATATTTTTCTGTCTTTTCCTATTTAAACTTTGAATATTATTTTGTTTTAAATTTATGTTATAGGGTTAATATATTTCCGGATCTTATTTTCTTAGCTAATCTGATAGTCTCTGCTTTTAGATGTAAGTTTAACTCATTTATGTCACTGTAATTAATATGAAATTTTAAACTATTTTTTGTTATTCTGTGAAATTTTAAGTTATAATTAAAAAAAGATTTTTCCCTCCATTATTTTTTTTCTTTTCCTTCTGGGACTAATAAAAAAAATCAATCTATCCCTGTTATTCCTGATGTCCTTTGGGAGAGTTCTGTATCCTGACATTCAAGCTTACTACTGAGTTCTTTGTCTATATCCATTCTGCTGTTCAACCAATCTATTGAAGTCTTTCTTTCAATTGTCAGTTTTCATAATGCCCATTTTTCTTGTTCCTGCTCATTTTCCTCAAAATCTTCTTTTATATATTTGAGAATATTTATTATGCTTATTTTGACTCATTGTTCTGATTGGTTTATTAGTACTGCTCAAATCATGTAGTTGTTCAGTTTGTTGTTTTTCTTTTATAATGTTTGTATTCTGTAAATGTTTCATGATCTGTTTTTGAGAGTGAATATTTCCCTGAAGATATCAGCTACTTTAGTAGGTGACGTCTATCTGCAAAGAGGAAGGAAATCTTATGGTGCACAACCCACTTTAGCTCTAGACTATCATCTCTCATCCTCCCCTCCTCCAAACACACACACACACTCACACCCAACCTACACACGTCACGTACACCATGACAACCTACACACATGCCCCACACACGTACACCATGACAACCTACACACACCCCACACACGTACACCGCGACAACCTACACACACGCCCCACACACGTACACCATGACAACCTACACACACCCCCACACACATGTACACCATAACAACCCAGCCACTCTGTCTACCCAGGAATTTTTCATAGATTTTAGGTTAGTGTCTGGGATCCATTAACTTCCCTATCACTTTTGTGGTTTCTCTAATCCGGGATACAGGAAAGGGAGCCAGCAGCTCATGCTATTTCATGCCAAGTTATGAGCTAATCAGAAACAGAATGCCTGCAAATACATAGCTGTCTTTTTTCATTGTGTATCCTGAAGGCCAGAGACTATAGCTCCTTCCTATTGAGTACCCATATACAAACACACTGTAACCATTCAATATAGGCTTGTCTAACAAAGGAATGAAAGCAACACCTTCAAAGAAAAGTGCAATCTTTAAGGAACACAAGTACAAACTTGACATTTGTTACAAGTAAACACAATCTGGATTAATAGTAATATGTCAGAAAGGAGGATTTGATGAAAGCCTATTATCTTTTCAAACCTGGCTGTTCAAAATCCTTCTAAAATAAATTAATTATTTTCATTTCTTTGGTTTGGTGAAATAGGCATGACTGATTCTTAGATAATTAAAGATTTTCAAGGGTTCAGGAATAGGGTTATGAAGACATTTCTGGTTATCTGTCGCTATCTCATAAATGAAAGCTCAAGTAACAATTTGATTTAGACCCCGTAGGCCTGTTTGCTTTGGTTGTCTGCAGTTGTGTCTTCATGGCTTCAATTGCCTCTCTCTCCACTCTGTTCCCTTTGTCTACAGACATGTTTCTTAACTGAGGACAGCTTTGTTCTCCTCCCTCAATGGGAATTTGGCAATGTCTGGAGACTAGGCAGAGGACAGGGATGCTGCTAAACATCTCACAATGCACAGGGTAGCTGGCCACAATAAATAACTATCTTGTCTAAAATGTCAATAGTGCCAAGGTTGAGAAAGTCTTGGCTATGGGGATCCTGACTGCCCAGCTTATTCTCAGCCCTGAGATCTCTAAATGGAGTTGACTGTGGCACTGGACACAGAAAAATGAAAGTGTCAGTTGGTATCCAAACCTATTTGCATTCTGAATTTTCCTAATGGAAGTTCAGAATTCTAGGAGTATCCCTTCTACCCTAAGACACACACACACACACACACACACACACACACACACACACACACACAAAACTGACTGTGTCACTAGGATATCAACTTGGGTTGGTTGGATGCTAGAATCAAGTCTATACTATACTAATTCCCCAGCTTTGACCTTCAACCCTTCCTAGGATGTGGTTTATTTTCTCCATCCAGGTTTTCCTGCTCCTAAACACTGGATTACTCTCCTAAGATACTCCCCTCTTTGGGCATCACCCAGATTCTGGCATGTTCTGGCTCACTTTCTCAATGTCTCTGCTGAACTATCTCTGCACAAATGCCACATATCACCTTTTCAGAAGATTTTTCTTGACTATGTAAGTTAAAGTAATACCACCTTCCTGTCACTTTTATCCCCATACCTTCTTTTATTTTTCTTCATAGCAGTTATCATCATCTGGCATATATATTTGATTATTTTATATTTTTCCTTGTTCCTCACCTCCATGAAATTAAGCAAGGATATGTTTTCCTTAGTACTATATTCTAGGGCCTAAAGTATATAGTGATGCTCACAATATCAGGTATTAGGCCCTGAAAGGTTAAGAAGTCATGGTCTCTGCTTGCCATTTGGAGGGGGAGATGGATGATTATAAGGTGACGGGATAATGCTATATAGATGGTGTTCAGATGATATCACTGTCCCACCTAGGAGAACTGGAGAGGAATTCTCAGAGGAGGCAACACCTGAACTAGGTCTTGAGGGATACATGGAATTCACCAAAAGGGAGGAAGGGAAAGAGCATCTTAGGTACAGGAATAGCATGCCAAAGGTGCTATGTTTTTGAAAGAGTATAGAATGTTTTAAGAATAAAGGAATTAGCATTGCAAATGTAAGTCTGGTTCACATTGTGAAGGATGATACATGACATACAAGGAAGATTGTACTCCATCCTGTGGGAGACTGGGAACTCTAAAATATTTTGAGCAGCTCTGCATTTGAAAATGATTATGTTAGTGGCAATGTGGAGGTTGGATGATAAGAAGATGGTGATGATAGGTCATCATGAAGGAATTTAAAAATTAATTCGGAGACTAATCTGTCACATCCTACTCAGACCATCTATTCTCTGCGAACTTCCTTTTCCCTCCCTACATGATATAGTTTACAGCTCAATTTCTTGTAAAAACTGCTTTTCAATTTCTAAAAATTATAGTCGGCAACCCTGTGGTCAAGAGTCTGATCAATCATTTGACACTTTTCTATCCATCTCATGCATTGTCATTGGCATAGATCTAGCTTTGACTCACTTCAGGGAAATTCTTTCAGAGTTTGTACCAAAAAGCCATAACTCACAGTCAATGTCATTTAAGGCTCAGTCTTAACCATCTATCAAGAGCTTCTCAATTAATTTTACTGAGGCTAAAAGTCATTTATAATTACAGTCCTGTTATCTGAATACGTCTTCCTTATCTTTTACTATCCCATGTTTCATTCTTTGCTCTATTGCTGTGGGTACCATTATTTTATTTCTAAGCCTTGGTCCTGTAGCTCCTAGCTCAAATTGATTTACTACTGCTCTTCTCTAATAGATAAAGGACATTACTAGCTTTTAGATTTCTCAGATAGAGTTTCTGTGCTTACATTTATTTGCTGTAATGTCTCAGGAGCAGCTCCTCCAGTGCAGTTTGGAATGATCAGGCTTTCAGAGTCACAAAATCTGATAAATGATAATTCTCTTTTCTGGCTAATCAACAGGTTTATACACACTCAAAGAATTGGGAATGGTCTTTATCAATCTCAGTGGTTATTTGCAGGTCATGGTGATAAGAAAGAGAAATGTGTAGCTATTATATTTCCATAATTCACATTTTTAATAATGAGCACAGGTCCTAACTTAGCTCATCCAGAAGATTATGGAATGACCTTTGGGTGGTTTTAAGCCCCAGTTGTTTTCAATTTTAAAATGGTAAAAGTTAATGTCTATTTCATTGGATTTTTTTGAGGAGTAAATAAGACAACAGATGCAAAGCACCTAGTATATTTTCTAATCCACAGTATGGGATTAATAAATGCTCAGTTCCATTCAATTCAACATGTGTCCTAGGCATTTTTATGTGTCAGTGTCTATACTAATTTTTGGTGATATAAAGATAAATAATATATAGACCCCTATTTCAAGGAGATTATAGCTTAGTAGGGGAAACAAGCATCTAAAAAGATAAGTGCCATTTCCTGTGACAGGTACCAAAATAGAGTTGGACCACCATATGCAATGAGGATCTAGCAGAATTGGTGGTTAGTTCTACTTGGAGAAGAATTCTTTCTCTAGCAGATGATAGGGGATCTGAGCCTTACTTGGTGTGTAGGAAATCATCAGATGGGCCTAGGGGGATGGAGGGGGTTGATGGGTTGGAGAGAAGAAAAATCCAGGCTAAGGGAGTGGCATTCATGAAACACATTCCTCTTTTTCCTTACATTTTTCCTCCTACTTCATAATAAAACTCTGTTACTAAAATCTAAAGCTCAGTCACGCCCCTTTTCAATTGTTGAAAAGAAACAATAAATTTGAATCTTAAAGATTTTGATCAATTGTTTCTAAGATAGAAAGAAGAAGAGAATGAGTCCTTTCCTGGTTAATTCAAAGTATTAATCATAATTACTAACGTAGTGTTAAACAGTTTTCAAAGCACTCTTTCACGTATATTATTTCATTTAATCACACCAAAATTTTTATGGGGTGAGATTATTAAGCTCTTTTTACTACAAATGAGAAAAATGAAATTTCGCAACTTGCCTCGTGTCCTACAGGAGGTAACCTACAGGACTAGGACTTCTCCAGTCTTTTAGAATGGAAGTCCAGAGCTCTGTCTTCCACCACCAAGTCTTCCTCTGTCAACAAAGTGATGAAAAACTAGTTTGTATTTGAGAAAAATATTTGTAGGATAATCCTAATCAAGCCTTCTTTGTATCCTTGGAAGGCCAAGTAAGAGAAAGCCTGCTTAGATTAAAGCTGGAGAAATTGGCTTAGAAACAAAAAATAAGAATAGTATGAATTTGGCTATTGTGTAATTTGTCATCCAAACAAGAACACTTTTGAGACTAGAATAACTGAGACTAAGAGAGTATAGACTATTCGGTAACTTAATTTGTTCATTCAACAAGCAATTATTGACTACCTACTCTGTGTAGGACTCTGGACCAGTGTAGAGATACAGATAACTCTGAGAAGCTTAATGAACAATGGGGGAGAGATATACAGGCCAACAAAGAATACTACTACCAATTATTGAATATGTGTATGTTCTAGGTACTCTGTTAGAAGTTGGGCATACACTATCCAACTTTATGTTAAATAATTCCATGAAATATTACTATTATTATTCCCATTTTGCAGATGATGAAACTGAGGTTAGATCACCTACCCAATTGTGTTATGCAGGGGAGCTGGCCTTCAAAATCATATCCTGGCTTAAAATTTGAGGATAATTTGGCCTCTTGAAGCCACAATTCTTGAAGAACACAGCCTCAGGAATCATACCCTCAGGTTTCTCTCCTCCAGCATGAATCTCTAGAATGTTGATGTTTAGTTGGGCAGTAGATGCTGAGTCACTGTGTCAGGTAGGATTCATTTGTTGTTACAGAAAAATCTTAACTAAAGTGACATACGCAATAAATAAATTTATTGGCTTGCATACTACAAAATTCCAGAAGAGTTTGGGTATGTCTGTGTTCAATGTACAAAAGTAGCTACCACAACTTGTTTTATTTTTTCCGCCTCGTTTTTCTTTTCATCCTTTGACTCGGTCCTCCTCTATGTTGACCCTATTTTCAGAGAGTCTTCCCTTAAGTTTTTAAGATAGCTCCAATCTACATCTTTCTAAATCCAAATCTAAAAGACAAGAGTGAATGCCTTTTTTCTGTCACTCAAGCAGAGGCCCCAGGATCAGCTCTGATTGGTCCTGATTCATTTGGTTCAAGTCACATGCCTATCCCTAAGGTAATGATTGGGGACAAGGAAGGCCTCATGATCTGATCCTGGATCCTGGAGTTGGAGGTTCCATCTGAAGCACATAGTCTAATAATGGAGAATGGAATTCCCAAATACAGTCAGGTGAATGGATCCTTGGTGGCCCCAAACAACCAATATGTGCTATATTCTTTGAGTATGAGGGTTTTGAATGAAATGAACCATGATAACTTTAAAACTTCTAGAATATAGAGATTGATGGAAAAAGACCAAAATTTTTTCTTTCTGTAAAACCATGACCCAAGAAAGTACGGGATAAGTACCAACTTGCTGTGATGTTCCACTCACATTTTTTTTTCTCTTGTGCCTCCTTGGGATACTCAGTCATTCTAAAAACATCTTTTATGGCTTGAAGACAACTTCCCATTTGTTGCAAGATTGATATTTTCAATTTCCAGTGCTGGTGAGGGTATATCAAGCTTTAAAACAAGATGGAAGCTACTCATTTCTTTTTATGGATAATTAATTCGCTCTTACAAAATAGGATTTATGCAAAGTAAGGAATCTAATTCTGGGTGTAGAATCATTTTCTTCAATGGACCAAGATCAAATTTCTTCTCTTTCAACTTATGGTTTTGAAAATAGTCCAATGAAGTATTAAACTCTGTAGTATGTGATGACAAAGAACAACCAGAAAGTTAAATGGCATAAAAGTTTCCATGACATTTATTCTATTTCTGAGGCTGTTTCATTGCGGTATTATCGACTATATTATTAAGAGCCTCAGGAAATGTCTGGGCCTAAGTTTTTCCAAGACCGTGGAGAATGGTCAAGCTTTTATTAAACTTATTCATCTCAAAAGACCTGTTAAGTTATTCAAATGATGAAATATCAAATTTAGAAGGGAAGTCATATTCCTGCTCTGAATGCTTTTTCTAAGTATCACACGTAATGTGGGGGCCAAATTCATCAGTTGTTCATTGTGAGTCTAATGTTTTACTAAATGAGCTAGACAGGTACTAAGTCTCCAGAGGCCGTCTAGTTTAGAATTAGGTTTGGGGTTGTAGGCTCCAGAGTCGGAAGATTTGTGTTTGACTATCCGTTCAGCCATTTAGAATGCTTGTGACTTGGGCAAGTTATTCAACCTCCAGTCTCCTCATCTTTAAAATAGATTAATAATATGTAAAATTATATTATTGTCACAGAATATATACACATTGAATGTTCAAAATTTCAAAATTATATTCTCACTTTTTTTAGTGCTGAATGTCTGTTTGGTTTATCTTTCACAGTTTAGTAAAATTCAGTAGAAGCAGCGCTGTTCATCTCAATTCCTCGTTTATCACACCTTTGGCACAAGCCCACCACCATCCTCAATGGCTTCGCTATACGTGCAGGTGACCTGTCCTCACCTTCTCATCTTCAATGACCTGCTATTTTGCTCCACGTTAGACATTCACTCCTATGGTGACAAGGTGATAATTTGGGCCTTGCTATCACCTGTAATTGCTTACCTAAAACTATCGTTAATTCAAATTTCTCACTTTTTCACTACAAGCTTATTTTCTTGCAGCCTTGCCTCCTCACCCTGTAACCATTCTTCAACTTCAGGAAGACCTCCATTCTGTTGACCTTCCTGCTTTCACTCAACCATAAAACCTTTCCTTTATTCATTTTTGTCCTCATTCAGTCTTGACTCCATGATGTAATTATTTAAGTAACACTTTTGGTAATGACTTAAATGTCCCTGCTCTGCTGTATTTCATCACAACCCTCTGGCAGAACACCAACCCTGGGTGAACTCAATAAACCCAATCATTTGTTTTCTGAGCATTATACATCTGAGCAGCTAATGCTCCTGAGGAGCTAATGTGGAGATAATGTTCCACAGACACAGATTTATTTCTTTATAAATTTAAGTTCACAGTCTCACCAAATGGGCCCTTGGTATTCCAGAGCAATCGCATTATGTTTTTCTGGTCAACAAGTGCTTCTACTCCCCATAATAACTATTTTAAATTCCTCCCTCTGCACGCTCAACAGATGACCTTAGCTCCCATTTATAACAGAAAAAAAATTCAAGTTGTCAGAGTGGAGTTGTCTTATTTGCCAGTATAAGATGCAGACCTTTGTCTATCACATGTATCCCACCCTTCTTCCTTTCTTTTATAACAGAGAAACCAGCAGTACTCCTAGTTTAGGCTAACCCCCCCATTTATGCTTTGCATTCCACTCCTTCCACCTCTCAAAAACCTTGTTACTATTTGTTCTCTTCCACTTATATTTAACCTCACCCTCTAAATTAGCTTCTTTTCATTAAAAATAACAAGAACTAACACTTAAATGGCTCTTGCTGTGTGACAGACACCATCTTAGTTAATTTGCACAATTAACTCATTTCATCCTTACAATCGCCCTCTGGAGTAAATATTATTATTATTCCCATTTTACGGATAAGCAAATTGAGGTACTGAGAGGTTAATGGTTTTGCCTGAGGTCACATAGGTGCTAAATTGTAGAGCATGGATTTGATATCTGCCATTCTGGCTGCAGAGTCTTTAATTACCATGTTATGCTGCATTTTAGGTATTCTCAAATAGCCCAATG
Source organism: Equus caballus (assembly GCF_041296265.1). Lineage (NCBI taxonomy): Eukaryota > Metazoa > Chordata > Mammalia > Perissodactyla > Equidae > Equus > Equus caballus. The sequence continues at coordinate 65,070,096 of NC_091690.1, forward strand.
CACCTTCTCCAATCTTCCTCTTACTTAAATTCTCAGCAGTTTGAACACTGTTGGCTGTTTCTTCCTCCCTGAAATGTCCTCTCTTGCCTTTTTATTTTGGCGTGGAAGACTGTTTTTTTCCTATCTCCTGCCTACTCCTCACTCTGCATTCTAATCCTCTCAGTCCAGCATGCTGGGGCCCCCCAAGTCTCAGCCCCAGACTTGTTGCTCTCCTTGCTCTACACTTTTTCATACATGTTGTTTCCTTCACAGCCACAGTTTCAATGGCTCTCAGATGATAGGAAAATTTATGTATACAGCCAAGACCATCCATCTGAATTTTAGTTTCTTATAATTCATTGTCCATTTGCTTTCATCTCCTATATATCCCCAAAGTACCTCAAAGTCAACATGTCCTAACCCAAAATAATGAGTCTCCTCCAAACTTGGTCCTAACCTATTATTTTCTATCACAGCTAAAAGCAGTGCTAACCTTTCAGTTGTAGAAGCTAGAAAACCAAGATCACCCTTGACACTTCCATATGCATCAACCCCCACCTGCAATCCATTATCCAGTCTTACTGGATTTTCCTCCTAAGAATTTTTGAATTGTATATACATCTCTCCATCTCCACCACCATCAACCTATTCTAATCTCAAATTATCATTCACCTCTGCTACTGTAATAAATTTTTTACCGATCTAATGCATATACTTTCCCTCCATCCTTTCTGTTCTCTGCATCCAGACAGATGTTTGGAAGCACAAATCTAATCGTGTTATCCTCCTACTTCCACCTTCAGTGGCCTCATAATTTCTTGAATAATGACAAAAATCTTTCCATATCTACAAAGGCTTGCAAGCTCTTCCCTTACCTACATCTCTAGCCTCAGGTTACACTTATCCCCATTCTCAGCACTCCAGCCGTGTTGGCCTTCTTTTAGTCATTCATATTCAATATCTTCTCCCTTGCTACCAAGTCCTTACTCATTGTGCCCTTTCCAGCTGGGTTGCTCACTTCTCACCTATTTGCCTAATTAACTCATCTTTGAGTTCTGTTCACATATCACTTCCTCAGAGGACATCTTAATGAAGTCTGAGTTTTCAGTTATGGGTGCATAGCAATACATTCCTCTCCTTCATAGATGTTGTCAGGGTGACAAATTTACTATTAATTTTGAGATTATATGATTAATATCTCTCTCCTACTAGACTATAAGCTTTATGAGAGCACAGAACCATGCCTATTTTTGCTCTCTATTTTATTTCTAGCATCTGGCCTACTACCTGCACATATGGTAAGCACTCAATAAATAATAAATAATGAAGTTGTATGTAAAGCTTTGAGGATATGAAAATGAACTAGACATGGTTCTTATACTCAAGAAGATCCTAACCTAGAGTATGGAGCCTGCCATGTAGATAAACAAGTCCTAGAATATCCACAAAATACTTTGCGAATATCAAGGTTGTGCATGTCTTGTTGTATCTGGGAAGGTATGTATGCCTGAGGCAGGACTGGTTATAAAAAATGTTCAAAGATGTAATATTTGCATTATCTTGAAGGAAGAAGGGGATCCAAAAATGAGTACTCGTACTAGGATCAGCTCTGCTGTATGAAGGGAAAAGTAGAGAGAGAGAAAATGATCAACCAGATTTAGAAACCAGAGCCAAACTAAGAAAGCAAGGATGTTGCTGAAACTTCATGCCAAGTGGGACATGAGAAGAAACAGAACAACAGCAGCTGAATAACGATAGGTACAAGTCAGAAATGGGGTGGAATAAAACAAAATAGAGAATTCCTTGCATAACTTTTTGCCATAAGGGTTCTTTAAATAAAATGTACCATTTTTCACATGACTCTTTTTTTCAGTGTAAAAACTTTTCCACACTCCAACCCACACCAATCATAAGCACAGCATTATTTATTAATGTGAAATGCTCTTATGCACATGAGTCCTTTCTCCAATCCAGGATTAAAGTATTTACAATTCTCTGAGCTCATCAGTTGCTGTTCCTGTTGAAGCCCACTCACTGCCTTCCAGCATGAACTTATTAGTCTCCTGCCCCAACACTAATGAGTCAATGAGAGGAAAAGAATGGTTTCCTACTTCATAAATACATGACTGAATCTGACAACAATATGGAGAAAAACATTATCTTTAAATGCCATCACATCTGCTTTGGCACCCTTCTTCCCCAGATATTCCGCAGGCTTCCACATCAGGAGATTCTTCTAGGAAAAGAAAATCATCATCAAGCTTGTCGAATTCTTCTGCTGAATGCTTGTCTGAAACGCTTGACTCTTCCCCAACCTCCAGAGTGACTCCCTTGCCAGTTCTCCACTAACCATTATATATTCTCAAAGCTTCTCTCTCTCTATTGACAAGTACATTAAACCTTCCATTACATCACCTTTTACATTCAAAGAGTACTTATTTAATTGTTTATTATGTATGTAAGTGATTTTTATTGTTTAATAGTTGTTATTTAATAGTTGTATTTCTTCTACATGTGAAAATTGTTTCTGTATTTTTGGTTAAGGTGAAACATCAAATTTTTCATATTAAAATTAATGGGATTTTTTTTCTTCTTTTATTTAATGGCTTTTCACTTAGCAGCAGGGGTTTTAAGAATGAATTAAAGTCAGAAAGCCAAAAATATTTGTACAGGTATCCGAGTTCTGGAAATGGACTCCGAGACAGAGTTACCTAGGTGATTTGTTAGCCACTCAGGTATATATATGTGTATATATATATATATACACATATATATACATATATTTTTTTTTTTGGTGAGGAATATTGGCCGTGAGCTAACATCTGCTATCAATCTTCCTCTTTTTTTTTTCTCTCCCCAAAGTCCCAGTACATAGTTGTATAGCCTAGTTGTAGGCCATTCTAGTTCTTCTATGTGGGAAGCCTCCACAGCATGGCTTGAGGAACCGTGTGTAGGTCTGAGCCCAGCATCTGAATCGGCAAACCCTGGGCTGCAGAAGGGTAGTGTGTGAACCCAGCCACCTGGCCACGGGGCCAGCCCCACTTGGGTATATTTTTAATAACTAAGTCCTACTTCTTTTTTTGATCACATTGTGTTTGTCTTAAAGAAGCCTGATGCATAGGCGTTACAGTCTGAGCCATTATTAAGAATATAAAATGCTATTGAAAAAGAAATCTCATGAGAAGCATAATTCACCCTGCAGTTCTACCATAGGGCTACAGACTTATTTGATTAATCCACTGTTACTGATTTAATCCGTAGTCTCCACAAATGACACAGATCATACTGCAAATGATTGAACAGATAGACAAGGTTTCTCAAGTTCCCCAGGTAGATATGATATCAAGAAGAGCACTAGTAAGGAAATAAGTAAATCTGAAAAAATTACTCTTAAAATACTTTTTTTTGATTATATTAGAGGGACTTGAACTGTTGCCATAGTTTCTTGCTCAACTAACTATGCTCGTAGTTGCTTACAAATTGGTAAAATAAAATCCTTTTTTAAATTCTGATGGACAAATAACTTTCAATTTTTATGTATGATTAAAGGTTAAGTATCACTATCTTTTAACTGGCAAGCTTTTACACTTTAATTGGCAGATTTTAGTTGGCACTGACAACGCTAACGCAGTGACCTGCCAGAAATTCTGGCTGCCATGTTAGGCTGGGTAATTTGTCAGACATGACTGGTCATGCACACTCATAGAGACAGTTGGAATTTCCAAAACTTTGAGGAAGAAAACTTTGTGAGAGCATGATCTATGTTGTTATCAGGTTCACGGTTTTGGTCAATTGCTGTTGTCTATGCCATTTTAAAATGTTACGTCATTTTAATTTTTAGTTTTCCTTCAATTATTTCTAAATGCTAAGTTCTTTTCCAATTGCAAAATGGGGATAAGTAGGCTAAAAATTTAAAAAATTAAAATATTTAAAAATATTTCGGGAATTGTTGATTTAAACTTGTACATTCAATTCATGCATGTTTTACCTTTGTCACCAAAACAAAGACAATGATATTGTTTTTCTTACTTTTCATACATCCTTCCACATAATTTTGGGGGACTTTTTCACTCAGTCAGCTTTCTTTTATATTGTTTGGGAAGTGCAGAGAATAGGAAAGAAAAGTACATATGATAAAAAGAAAAAGATCGAGGCTTTTCTTAGTTAAATTTTCAAATATTTGACAATTTAGGAAAACTTCTTGAATGCTGGGCACCAGGTTAGGGCAAATAACATGATTCTAAATACTGTCTCCTTCTAAATTTTTTAAGACAGAAAGAAGAAACCAATTGACTTTATTATTTACTTATTTTTATTTCTTTGTTTATAGAGCCAGCCCATCCCAAATCATGTCTTGAAAGCTTTCTCTGTGTCCTAAAAAAGAAAGTTGTTATTGAAGAGCTTAATTCTTATTACTTAGAGCTGGCATATTTTTATTAAATAATTGTCATTTATGGTATAGTAAAATGGTATACCTGCTTTCTTAAAAGGAGTATTGATTTTGACCAGAGGATCTTAAGCTTTTTTGCTAGAGTTCCCTCAATGGCAGAGTTTAGTGAGACTCTTCCCTATTTCCTGCCTCCAACCCTCCCTATCCTTTTTTTGGAGGATGTGATTCGATGTGACCCTGTGAAAGCTTGACTTTATCTTGAAGTCTCCAGTTTACTTTCAAAATGTATGAAAACTTTGAATTCTACTCAAATGATACACCTATTTTGATATTCACTTGAATTTCTAGGTGCAGGGAGAATCACCCTATTTATCTTATGTTTTTTTTATTCTTTGTGCGTATTCATGTACATTTTTACAGGTAACCGTATCCCAGTTTGAAAGCTGGTGTTGCAGAGGGAGCACAAAGAGAATTGACCGGAGAGCTTCTCTCTATACTCAGCTCTGATAGTTTAGGTCAATGTTTCCCATTTTGTGTGCATGTTGTATGCTTTCTTCACTATCTATCGAGGCCACACGTTTAATCAACTTATGTTGAGACTTACGGACATTTTGTGATTATGAGTGTGATATGCATTTGTTGAAAAATTGTCTTCCTGACAAATTCATTCTTTAAAACTCCTTGAATGTATTTCTTCTATGAAATCTTTGATTACCCAAGGGGTAATTAATCTACCTCTCTATTATGGTATACCTATGTCATGTTTTCACATTGATTATGCATTTCTCATTCAGTACTCTAGCAATTTTTTTCTTTGTCTCTCCCACTAAATTGTGCTTTTCCAAGGCAAAAGCCTTGACATATTTGTGTTCCCTGCATGTAGACACAGTGCCCAGTATATGTTAGTCTCTCAATAATTGCTCCCAAATGAATGAATTAATGAATGAATGGTCATCAGTTTATAAATTACAGTATGTTCTCTCATGGCAGTCAGGGAAAAGGGCTTGCATATTTTTTCATTTCATATTTTGCATATTCATTCAAAAAGTTTTTGTGATTATTAGATAATATTGGAAGCAAATGGAATAATTTTTATTGCCTGGAATAAATTTTAAAAACTTGAAATTAAGATAATTTTATGCTTGTAAGAGTATGGAAAATTGATATAGAAGACGTTTTCAAATGCTGAATTTTTGCAAATGCAAGCTGTCAGATTACCATAGATTTTAAAAACCTAATGTTTTCAGGCCTTTGACCATGCATTTCTATTTTTAAAATTTTTTAATTGCTGTTTTCACTGTTGTATGTTTATTTGTTTTGACTCTCCCTACTACAGTACAAGGAGGTTGTGGATATAGTTGCTGCTTAATAAACGTTAAGTAGCTCACTGTTTTTAAGAAAGTATAAAAACCTTCATTCCTTTGAATAAATAATTATGATTCTTTTATTTAGATCTGGTAAAGCCCATAAAAATAAATTTTGGAACTTATTGGAACATATATTCATAGAGCTTGAAAAAGCATAGCAATTATTTGGGGTAACTTGCTTACTTTAAATGACAAGGAAAATAAAACCCAGAAGCGCCAAGTGACTTGCCCAAGGTCAAACTAACTTTCAATGTTAGAGCTTCGTCTAGGACACAAATCAGAAATCTACCTAACTTATGGATGCAGTAACAAGGTGCCGCAGCTGAGAGGTGGCCAAGTGATAAGGTTGGAGTCTGTTGGCCTAGATATCTACTGTCTCTCTGGCCACCTATGTGCCCATCTTTAGCTATCCTGTCCTGTCCTCTCTTATCTCATCTTATCTTATCTAATCCTATCCTAATTTATCATATCCTATTGTCATCTGCCCATCTCTCTGTCTACTTATGTTTTATCTCTGTATTTGAAGAACATTGATTGAGCTGCTACAAAGCTAAAATGCTTTGAGAAAGGTACTGTTGCCTCTATTTCACAGTTGAGAGCATTGAGGGTCAGAGACAATAAGGAATATGTTGATCCTCTTTAAACTAGCAAGTGGTAGAGCCACTTGGCTCTAATGTTCATGCTTTCCATGAGTCTTCCATCCGGCAGGTTATTCTTACTGGAGGCAGCTCAACTAGCAGCCTTCTCCTTCACTTCATTTAGGTCTTTGCTAAAATGTCACTTCCTATGTGAGGGCTTCTGTGAGGACACTGTTTGCAGTTGGGTTATCTTCCCCCATCCACTTTCTTGCTTTAGTTTTGCTCTTTAGTATCCATTACTTTATATAACTTAGTTATTCATTTGGTTTATTATCTATTGCACCCCAAATGTAAGCTCAATGACACAAATATATATATTTTTTCATGCTCTTTGTTATTTTTTGTACCTAGAATAATACTGGTACATACAAGTATTCAGTAACTTTTTTATTAAATGAATTGGATGAGCCAAATTTACACAGTCCTTAGGTGAACCTGAGGTTCTACTGGGTGTGATCAGAGAGCAACATAAAGTTCAGATTATGGGAGCCACAGGTAAATCTTGAGGTCTGATGGTAGCCAAGTGGGAAAAGGATCAGAGTGAGAGCAGCAGCTCAGGAAGGAATACGTGGAGAGAGAGGGCCTGAGTTTGTTGCTATTGGCAGAGCAGATACTTTTGACTTGCCTCTCTTGGCTCCTAGAAGCATGATGGATAGGTGGATAAAATTCTCTGAAAAGAGTCGGGCAATATGGCAGGATGGCAAAGCCTAGTTACTGGCCAAGCTGTTGGCTTTAGAGTATCTAAACATTACCCAATGAGGGTCCCAGGAGAGAGTGTTAGGATCTCATGGGACTATACTCTTCTTCTTGGAGGAGGCAATATGAATCTCATGGTTCTAGAGAATATTGTCTGTCCAGGGGCAGAGCATTTCAGGGTTGGTGAAATATTCCTGCCTTCTGTATGCTCAGAGGTTAGAGTAGCAGAATTGCAGAAATGAGACCTGAGCAAACTAGAGCTAATCTTGCAGATTCTGGTGGCTGGTTTGTGGCTTATGAGTTCAGAGCCCTGGACTGGATTCTTTCTGTGATGTGGAAGCTGGTAGGCCACATGATGAAGATCTGAGCAGTAGGGCTGAAAGTTGTGCAGAAGGTTACACATCTGATATTCCAGAAACAAGTTCATTAAAGGTGTTATTCCAGTTGACAGGACCTCTCTCACACAGAGTTGCCAGATTTAATGCTGTAAAGGAAACACACCGCTTAGGATACAAATTACACTTTCTAGTAACTGAATGATATATTAATCTTTTCCACCACTGAAGCAAGAAAGAGAATCAGCAGTGAATGTTAACACAGCCTTATGTGGATACCCATTTGTAGTTCTCACTTCGATATTCATGGGCATGGAATTCAGAAACTGTCTTGAAAGAAATTTAGCTTGCTGCAATATTTACAACAGTCTTTCTTTTGTGATCTATTTAGTTACAAGAACTTGAGAAGCTTGCAAATTCAAGATTCTTTGGGTCACTGAGTGTCCCAGCTTTCCAATTTTTAAGTGTCTCCAGAAAAAGTTATCCTTGGATCTAGTTTCTTTATGAAGAATTTGAGAATAAGACGACACCTGCAGTTGAAGAGCAGTCACAGCTTCTACTGGGGTAGGAAATTGGAATTAACACAGGATTCCAGGTCAAACGGATCTGAGCTCATACACTCGGCAGCTGTGCGACAAGGGGCAGGTTGTAGAATATCTCTGAGCCTTATTTCCATCATGTGGAAAATGAAAACACTAATTCCATTTTGCAGAGATGATATTGAGGAAATTAAATAACATATATAAAAGCATTTAGCATTGTGCACACAATAAGTTGATTTTATTTTTCTTCTTCCCTCTTTTGGGAGAAGAGAGAGGGAAAGTCCCAAGACTAATCACACTGTTTCTGGGTTCCCTTCTTAACAAGAATTTGAACTGGAGGAATTATCTTTAAAAGAACAAACTGTTGTGAAGAAGAAACAAGGCTGATGGGTTCTGCCTTTGGCCCCTTTATCCAGCTTATTTTCAGGCTCCCAGAATGAAAGCAATTCATTAACATTATTATTCTATTATTAACTTTGCTGCAGATGGGGTTTCAAACAGCTCTGTAAGACTGGTGTTTTGATTTGGAACCCTGAAGGTGGGTGGTCTTGTGTTCACTCCACTCTCAACACTTCTTCTCCCACCCCACACTCCAAGGTACTTCTTTGTATTACTTGGGTGGATGTATGCCTCTTCTACCAGAGGTGGAACTCCTTTATGATGGAGCACCTCTGCATCACACTCCCAACACCTAGCTTAGAGCCTGGCACTTAGTAGGAGCTTAATAAATGGTGGTTAGGGAAATAAACAGGAAGGAAACAACAGGTTCAGAGGCAGGGATCCTTCCCATTTTTCATTCAGGATGATGGAAGTGGTGGGAGAAGTGGTATTAATGGGCATGGAGCAATAGTACCAGCAGCATTTATTAAGCACCTACTTATTCTGTGCTGGGCACTGTGTCAGACATTTTTGTGTATTATCCTGTTTAACACTCTTGATGGCCTTATGCAATAAGCACTATTATTCTCAGTCCCTAGGTGAAGAAATGAGGATCAGAGAAATTTCATAAATTTCCCCAAATTTCACAGGGTAGAGGTGGGCCTCCAAGACCTCTAGTGTGTCTGGCTTCGGAGCGCATGTTCTTGACCACTGCCCAAGGACGGAGGCCTGCAGGGTGTGCTTGGCACCCTAAGTCCCTCAGAAACTGCTCATCATAAAGAGCCGGCTTTATAACCTTATTGAGCACAGGAAAGCATTATCTTGATAGAGTCTCAGGCATGTCTCCAAAGAGGGAGATTACAGAAAGTGGCTTAGAGGGTTTTTTGTAAAAAAAATTTTTTTGTGGCAAAGAATACATAGCATAAAATACACCATTTTAACCTTTTTGTAAGGGAGATTGTCCCTGAATTAACATTTGTGCCAATCTTCCTCTGTTTTGTTTGTGGGACACCGCCACAGCACGGCCTGATAAGCGATGTGTATGTCTGCACCCGAGATATGAACCCACGAACCCCTGGCGGCCTAAGTGGAGTGTGCAAACTTAACCCCTATGCCACCAGGCTGGACCCCATTTTAACCATTTTAACCAAGTGTACAGTTTGGTAGTGTTAAGTATATTCACATTGTTGTGCAACAGATCTCCAGAACTTTTTCATCTTGCAGAACTAAAACTCTATACCCGTTAAATAACAACTCCCCATTCTCTCTCTCCCTCCAGGCTCTGGTAACCACAATTCTACTTTCTGTTTCTGTGAATTTGACTACTCTACGTACCTCATATAAGTGAAATCATGCAGTATTTGGCTTTTTATGACTGGCTTATTTCACTTAGCATAACGTCCTCAAGGTTCATCCATACTGTAGCATGTGACATGGTTTCCTTTCTTTTTGAGGCTAAATAATACTCCATTGCATGTGTATACCACATTTTGTTTATTCATTCATCTGTATTTGAGTTGCTTCCAGCTCTTGGCTCTCGTGAATAATGCTGCTATGAACGTGAGTGTGCAAATATCTCTTCAAGATCCTTTCAATTATTTTGGATACATATCCAGAACTGGAATTTCTGAATCATATGGCAATCTTATTTTTAATTTTTGGGGAAACTAACATACTGTTTTCTGTAATGGTGGTGCTATTTTACATTCCCACCAACAGTGTACAAGGATTTCAACTTCTCCACATCCTCTCCAACACTTGCTACTTTCTGGTTTTTGATAGGAGCCGTCCTACTAGGTGTGAGGTGGTATCTCATCGTGGGTTTGATTTGGGTTTCTCTAATGATTAGTGAAGAGGCTTAGAGGATTTTAGGACCTTCGGTGAGTCATGGAGTGGTTTCAGGGTGTAAATTAATAAGCATGTTCTGAGTAGGGTTAGAATTTGTAAACTAGGTGAGTTGTGGGAAGAGTTAGAGATCTTACCCGGGAACGCAAGAGTATGTGGGGATTTACTGTCAAAACAGTTTGTGGTCTTTTCGTGGCATATTTGGGTCTGCATGAGTTGGTGTTAAAACGATTTGAGTTTAGGTAACATGTGTTACACATCATGGCTTGGTTTTCAAGCCATGTTTCTCTTGCAAATTGTGGTTCCTGTTTGATTCTTCTCTTGACCAGGGTCAGTTTCCCGTGCCTCACTCAATGCTCTGTACAGTAACCAGTAGTCAGATGCCTAGCTGTCAGTGTTACTGAAATAATTAATTAAGATAATAAAAATATAATTGTTGACACACTGTTTGGTACACAGTAAGAGTTCATTATATAGTAGCAGTTAAGTAATAGTGGTGGTGATAGAGTAGTAATAGTAGTAAATGTGTAAAGTAGTAATCATGGAGATAATTATTGTTGTGACACCTCTTTCTTCTGAAGTCTATACTTCCAACCAATCCCATTAACACTGTTTGAGTGTGGGAACTCATCACCTCTCACTTAGATTATTAGTTCCCTCCTTCTCTACCTATTCTAACTGCAACACCACTGATAGGACGACCTACCTAAAACCCAAGTTTGAGCCAATCACTCTCCTCGTGGCTCTTTGACTCAAGAGAAAGTCTAGTCTCCTTTACACTCTGCACTTAGGCCTCCTAATGCCTCTGTCCTGCTCTCCAGCTTCATGTCCTACAACTCCCTGACACAGTATTTAGTCTTCAGAGCTCTCAAATGCTTTAGTATCTTGTAAACCTCTTGTACTATTTCCATTAAAATTTTGATTTATACACACTTATGGTAAAAACTTATTGAAAAGAATAAAAGATATCATATCATTCTTGCTTTCTATTTTTAGGTCAATTCTTATTTCCCCTTTTTTTCTCCCCTTTCCCTTTTCCCACATTCACTTCCCTCCACCCCACTTCCATCTACAGCTGTAATAACATCATATTAACAACTTAGGTAGTATCCTTCTGAATTATTTCCATGCTCACATAATGTTACATAAACACACATGTATCTATCTGTCTATCTATCTGTATATAAGCACTTGTTTATACATCTTACTAGATGTCTCCAATCTCCAAGGTCTATACCTGCTAAACTCAAGACCTCTTGACCATCTCTAAGCCTTTATTTTAGGGGAAAAACGTGGTTAAAATGTCATTGTTTCCCTAACTTCTTTCCCTGACTCAGTTACTGAACTGAAGGGCCCAGGATCTGTAAGAGTTTGATGTTTTTAATTTGAAAGCCCCATTGTCATTTCTGTCACCTTAGATGGGAGTGTTAAGAAGAGGTCACTGGCAAATTACTGACTCTGGATGAACAATTTGCTCTTAATTAAAAAGCCTGATGAAACTCTCTCTGGGAAATGAACTCTTCCAAATGGGAGATAATTTAAGCTTGTCCACTCAGGACATTATCTCTCTATTTTTACTTCACTAAGTACATAAAATTTTTATTTTGTCTTGTGATATAAATTGAATTTGACAGGAGCAAAATTTTTTTTCATTCAAACCATGAAATTATTATGTTGTCTGAGTTAACATTGTGTTTTCCCTTCAGAAAAATAATGAATACCCCTTTCCCTAGAGTGGTTGTCTGGCAGCAATGGAGGATGGAGCAAAATTACTCCCTGCTGGGGCTTTGGAATGGAGAGGAAGCACTGTATTGTTAAACACGGGTAGGACTCTAAATCAGCCAGAGTTCAAGCCTAGTTCTGTCACTTAAGGGTTGCATGACCTTGGACAAATGTCTGAAACTTGGTTTCCTCATCTGTGAAAGGAATAATAATCCTTGATCTATATCAGCTGTTCTAAAGATCAAATGAAGGACTGGCTGTGAGGAGGTTGAATGACTGCAAAGTGCAATGTGAACATACGGAGTTGTCAATATTAATGCCTCCTGCTGCTGATGTGCTGTGAGAGATGATTTCCTACCTGACAGTATGCTAGACAGTAGGTCCACTAACCAGGGATGATGGTCACTAGGCAGAATGCCATTAGTATGGAAAGTTAAGCCCAATCTCTCTCTTCTTTGCTCTACAGTCCACAATATAAAATAAGGAAACCAACGCCCATAGAGGTGAAGTGCACTGACCAAGGCCACACAGCTGGTTAGTGGCAGAACCAGGACTGGGATTTCCACTTCCTGTCCAACATTCCTTCCAAAACATCCAGTGTCTAACCTTTTTAAACAAATAATACTCCCCATGGTACAAGGAAGATGTTTTTCCTCTTGAAACATCTACTATTGTCCCCTGACTAGTTCTTTCTCTTGCTCCTATGAAGAAAAGGAATATCATTAGAATGCCAGTGTCTGTCTCCATGAAGGGCCCCTGTACACTGCTGTCCCCACCCCCATCCCCACCTTGTGCAGCCTCAGATAGGGCAGACATGTGCTGCTAAGGTTTGCCGGGCCTTATAAAGTTCTCAGTTAGGACAAGGGGAAAAGATCAATGTCAGGGTGAACTTAATGACCACTGACCAGATGCAAATGCAGACATCGCTGCAGACGCCAGAGTGAGAAGATGACAACAGCAAAAAACAGATTAGGTTATCTACATTCCAGGGAATATCCAGGTGGACAGAATATGTCCAGGTCCAGATATTGTTCATTCCCAAAGCCTTGATACTCAAAATTTCTCATCCTTTTCTCCCCCAATTTAGACGCAATGCAGAGCTGGGGGAAAGCAACAAGAACCGGACAAAAGGTAATTATTCACCTTCAGTCAAATGGAGACGAGATAAAAATCAAGTCTAGAAATGGAAAAGTAAAGTTTAATTTTTTGCATCCCTGAGTTGGTGGACTGTGAAAATATTGTACGTGTTACAAATGTCACGTTAGTATCTTTCACTATCACTACACTCACTCCCATAGAAAACTGGTCATTTAATGAACACATTAAAAATATTTTGGGGCCAGCCCTGGTGGCCTAGTGTTTAAGTTGTCATGCTCCGCTTTGGTGGCCTGGATTAGGTTCCTGGGTGCAGACCTACACTACTTGTTGGCCATGCTGTGGTGGTGGCTCATATAAAGAAGATTGGAAGTGAATGTTAGCTCAGGATGAATCTTCCTCAGCAAAATAAATGAATAAATAAATAAATTTTGAGCATCTATTTTGAACATTATTCTGTTTATATAAAAAAGAATAAGGCATGATCCTTCTTCTTAAGTTGTTCCCAAACAAGTAGCACAAAAAACCCCATATTGTAACAGATGTTCAATTGCAGATAGAAGTTGACTGTACTATATTGACCAGTGAGAAAATTCAGAGAGGGAATCATTTTTGTAGTAGGAAAGAAGGACATTAAATTTGTCTAGTAGAAATAAAATGAATTAAGTTAATAAGTTAGGAAAAAATGATCAGGTTGACAAGACCTAGTAGAAAGCCAGATAAAAACAAAGCTGGCAGGATGTCTTGCCTTCTTTAAACAGTATGGATGAAGGGAACAAGATCATGGAGTTTCACCAACTAGAGTTAAGAATTCCCTAATCCCTGACTTGCCATATCCTATTTCCGATTGCCCTGGCCCTGGGCCCTCCAACTTTTAATAATAATATTATAGTGAGGTAAGTTAGGTGAAAATGAGGAACACAAGAGAGTGGAGTCATCTGTGTTAAAGGTAGCACTCCCTCGGGGCAAGCCTGAGGAGGATTTTGGAGAGACTTGGCATGAACTATTGACAGGGAAAAATTTGATTATATATTAAAAGATTAAATTTTTTTTGACCACTGGAGGGCTCCTGCGAATGGTGCCTCATTGTTATTTCTCTCGCCGGTTTGGTTACATGGAGAGTCAATAAGTTAGGTAAAATATATATTTATGTATATTGCAGATTCTCCCCATTGAAGTGGGTAGCTGGACTGGATTAGGGAATACAAAAGGGCTGAACAATTCTGGAATGTTACTCTTGGATGATTTGTTTTGGAAATCATTGATTTTAGCAGCCTCTTATTTATATTGATCCTTTTATCCCTCACTTTGGTCCTGGAAGTCTGAAATCACCTGGATGGGAATGGATGATTAGAACCTGGAATGAATGACTTGGTGTTTGAGTAGGGGGTGAGCTGATCACTGAGCCTGTTATCCCAGCTCAACAAACTGAGCTGCAGTGGATGCAACTGAATTAAATACAGATCCTTCAGGAATGAATCCATCTGGACTTCTCACAGGAATATTCTCTCTCAGGCCATGGATGATTGATTTAATACAGATTTGGTTTCGGAATGCATGTAGCTTTTGATGTCTATATAGAAACAGCAAGGATTACTTTAGTGAGTAGATTTGGAATTATCTTCGAGGGAGTGTAAAAAGTCTCCAATACATGGATGGTGGTAGGGATGGGTGGCAGCAACGTAGTAGGATCTGTCTGCAAGATTTGGACAAGATGATAACCAGAATGAGTCAAAAATTACTGTAAGACAAGAAAGCCAGGGAGGACTACACTGCTGGCAGCATCTTTGTAAGTCCAGTAGCCACCTAACCAGTTTCAAAGGATTTTGAGCTGAATCTAAGAGAAAGCCTAGGAGGACCAACTGAGAAAGGAACATCCCTTTGGGGGAGAGTGACTACATGTTTTATGCAGGCTCTGCTGGGCTGGACCTCCTCTGAAGGGTGCAGTCATCAACCCAGGGTGGAAAACCAGCTGGGGCAGTGTCCCTGCCATGAGAGCAGGAAGGCCAATAAACCATAAAGTAGATTCTGGTAGATTCCTTGAGCTCTGCCTCCCAGACTCGGGACTACTGGTCCTCATGGAGGAGGTCAGAACAGAGGAAGAGACTGAGAAGCTCAAGGGCAGACAGTCACACCCTCGCAGCTAAACTCTAATATGATCCCAAAGATTATTTTTTTCCCTTCCAAAACTTAAGTTTTGAGCAAGAACTCTGATAATTATTGTTTTGGGTATATTTTCTTTTTGCCCACCAACTCCTAACCTCTATCAGCTCTAATTCAGCAAATTTGTCCTTCACAGTACGAATGTCTGCCTGAAACATAAAATAGTGTGATGTCAAATAGAGCTTCATATACGATAACATTCTCATTAAATTTTACTAAGATCATCTCAATTCAGTATTTTAGGAAATTATGAGCCTTTTTGAAAATGATGAATCTGTTAATGTTTTAATTTTCACACATGCAACCACAGTCAGCACTCACATATTTCGTAAATAAAGTTTAGTTAGATGATGTTTGACAATTTATCAGTGAGAATGCTATGTCCCCACTTAAGTCAACTATGAAACCACTAAACAGTAATTTTTAATCCAACCAGCTCCCAGTGTTTGTGCAAATGAGAACTGTAAGACTCCTTGTTGCCTTCAAAAAGAAAGAATTAACACAGACACATTTTACAACAAAATATTAACAGTTAAAAGTCTTGACTTGAAACCAGCTTTAAAAAACCCATTTTTTGGGAAAGAATCAATGAAGTCAGAGCCTTCCTTAAGCTACCACTGCTAAACTGTTGGCATTTTTCAAATTCTTCTTGTTCGTAGTCTCAGTTTTGCTGACAATTCATACTCTCCACTAAGGAAATTATCATTTTGCCACATTGTGGATATTAGATATTGTGGTTCTCAAGGCTTCTAAAATGTTGGAAATCAATGTTAAATGTGACTGTAACAAAGGAGTGGACAATTATGCTATATGTACTATAATGCATAACATATTAAATATATTAGGCTAATGTATTTTATATATAAAGAAACTAGAGGAGGAATTTAGACAAAATATCAAAATACAATGTTTACTGTTATTCTCTATAATAAGTGTATGGCTGTAATAAGTGTATGGCAGCATTATTTGAGGAGCTACATGATCTATGTGTTTATACCACCTGGTGTTTCTCTGCGGAAGGGTGGTATTGGAGTTGAAATTTTCTCTGTTTTCAGATAGTTGGTGCTGTGGTCAGGTAAAGCTGGATCTATCCACTCTGGAGATAGCCTACAAGTCAAGAAGGAAGAAGTAAAAGAAAATGAAGACTTTTTAACCCTACAATTTTTTGTTCTTTTGAGGAAGGTTAGCCCTGAGCTAACATCTGCCACCAATCTTTCTCTTTTTGCTGAGGAAGATTGGCCCTGAGCTAACATCTGTGCCCATCTTCCTCTACTTTATTTGTGGGATGTCTGCCACAACATTGCTTGACAAGTGGTGAATGGGTCTGTGCCTGGGATCTGAATCAGTAAACCCTGGGCCGCCAAAGTGGAGCAGGCGAACTTAACTGCTACTTAACTCCATAGTTTTGTCTGATGATCTTCTATAGCTGAATTGTCCAACACAGTAGCTACTGTCCACAAATGGTTAATTAAATTAGAGTTAGTTAAAATTACATAAAATAAAAAATTCGCTTCCTCATTATGTTTGCAGTAGCTACATTTCAAGTGCTCAATAACCACATGTGGTTAGTGGCTACTGCCTTGGATGATATTGTTCTATGTTATAGAACCTTTCTGTCATCACAGAAATTTTTTTAAAAATTTCTTTTAAACCTTTATTGAGGTATGATTCATATGTAAAAAGCTAGATATATTTAATGTATACAACTCAATGAGTTTGGGGATATGTATACACCCATGAAATACAGGTATGCATGAAATATGTATACACCCATGAAACCATCACAACTGCTCTCTAGGGTGGAACACCTATGTGAAAGGACAAACCTGGAGGCTTCTAAAAGGATAAAATGGATTTTACACATTTATTTTGGAATGAAGTAAAAAGAAATAGTGATTAACTTGAAATATCAACATAAACTTCTGAACTCCCCCTCCCTTTTTACGGAATCTCGCCTCTGTCACTAAGAGGTTTCAGCTGGCTCTCTTCTGTTACTCCAGTGCCTCCCAGTAATGGTAGAATGGTGGGACAATGTCATGTGCATCTCTGGTTGGTCCACGGATTTTGGCCAGTAATACCATTTTCTGCTAAAAAGAACTACTTCTCATGAATTAATTTCTCTTCTTAAAGCAAAATATTCAAGATGACTCTGAGTCCATCTTGTTTTTTTTGAGGAAAAAAAATCAACCTGAAAAGAGGACTTCTAGTGGCCAAATAATAGTTTGAGTACTGGGATTCTGAAACAATTGCAGTCAATAGAATTAAACTGAATTTCTTGAATGATCCGTGAATTCATGATAAAGCAAAAACAGGAAAGGTAACACAAGATGGGCTAAAGATGAGTTTTCCAATATTATGCATAAAAATGCTATATGTGGACCAACCTAAATGCTGAATTATGCTAGAGTTTAGACCAACAATTAGGTTATCAATCACAAATGATGGGCAAATGAGAAATGGGAGGAGTTCTGATCAGAACATATGGATATGGAAAGTAATGAGGTAGGATTTCTGTTAAAGAAAGGTGAAAAATTTTGAAATACATATTTAAAAGGCAGAAGAATGTTGGGTGTGCGGTATTGACCAAAGGAAGAGTTCAGTGTGGAAATCTATTTTATAGGAGGAGGGGGCAGCTGTCAATATTAGTTAGAAATAAAACGGTTAGTAAACCTGAAAAAAAAAAAAAGAGAAATGTAGATGTTAGTAAGACTTTGTGGAGAAAGAAACTAAACAGGGATACCTACTGGTAGAACAGTAGACCACATGAATGAAGGGATCAAGAACACGCACAGCTGGACCAACTAGTGTTATCCTTCATTAAGCACATTTTTCTATAACACCAGAAACATACATGATTCACTCCTGCAGGTGGCAACCCTCTTCTTAGACTTCTCTCTGTGCCCTTCCTCTTGACCAGCTGTATTCAGACAATCCATAGCAGTAAATGGAGGAGAGTCAGAAGTCAACACTGTGTGTGGGATACAGTGGGACACCAAGGAGGGAATATTGAACTCCAGTTCAGAGAAGCCTCGTGGAGTTGGTGACACTTCACGTTTGGGGCCTAATGAATCAGTAGGCAGCCTCTATTCCATTAGTCAGGTGTTGAGGGAGAGAAAAGAAAAATTTCAAGGGGGAAGCACAGTATTTGCAAAGACACGGAATCAAGAAATGCAGGGTGCATTTGAGGAACTGCAACTACTGGGAAAGTCTAGGGTTTAGGATACCAAGCAGAGAGAGATGAGGTACCTTTCAGAGCCTGGTAAGACTTGCATGTTGGTACAAAGCAGCTGGCACCTACAAGACAAGAATTCCATTAAGGAAAAGTGAATAGATTTAACTGACTTAATATTGGCACATGCAAACCATATTTTAACCTCAAGCCATAAAATCCTAAATCCATTGTCTGTACCTTTCATTGCAAACAGATAAAAGAACGATATTCATCTCAGGTTTTAAAAACCTGGAGGGTACACAGGAGGTGCATTTAAATTTTAGAGAAAATCAATATGAGCTCTTCTATTGATGTAGACAATTCAAATTACGCTCCGGCTAAAACAAATGAAATCAATTATATATCACAGGCTAACTTTACAGAGCATTCTCTCTTGTCTTTAGGTAATGAAGGACCCATCAGGGCTTCCCACTCAGCACTTGACTGTCAGTTGGGAACGTTCCTTCCATTCTGAGAAATCTGCATAACCAAGCCAGAGTTCATGATCTCTTAAGACCCCAAATGTATATCCCTAATCCCTATTGCTTTGCTTTGCTTATTGGACTTTATGTTTCATTGTGTTAGAACCATGTTCCAAAATGAGAGGTGTCTTAGTTTCCTGTTGCCACTGTAACAAATATTTAGTGGCTTAAAACAACGTAAATTTATTCTCTTGCAGTTCTGGAGGTCCAAAGTCTGAAATCAGTTTCTCTGGACTAAAAGGCAAGTTGCGGGCAGGACTGGAGGGGAGAATGTGTTTCCTTGCCTTTTTAAGCTTCTAGTCTTTATTCTTTGACTTGTGGTTCTTTCCTCTATTTTCTAAGCACATCCCTCCAGTCTCTGCTTCTGTCACGACACCACTCTCTCCTTGTGTAGAAAAATCTCCCACTGTTTCCCTCTTAGAAGAACATTTAAGATTACGTTTAGGGCCCACCCGGATAATCCAGATTTATCCCCTCATCTCAAGATCCTTAATTTAATAACATCAATGAAGCCCCTGTTGCCATATACCATAACATTCACAGGGTCCAGGGATAGGGCCCCGATAGACTGGAGAGTATTATTCAGGTATTATTATAGGAAGTGACCCAGATCACGAAGCTCTTGCTTGGGAAGTTTGCTTAAATTGCCATCATCCTGTTGGAAGACCATACAGTAGGCCACTAACCAGAAGAACATTTCTTTATCTATACCCTGTTCTTCTGAGCTTATGACCTCAGGAACTCAACCTAATCACCTCTTTTTTTGAAAGGTATCTTCTCTTGACTGCAGTCTTGAGAATAATCATTCAACTCCCTCTTTGCTCATTTATCTGAAAAGAAACAAAAAGAACAAAATACATGAAAGGCCTCTGATTTTAATTTATATGAGAAAAAATAATGAATATTAAATATAACTCATCCATATTATTTCTTCTTTAATGTTCATGAAAACCTAATGGAATAGATATTATTATAATCAGCTTGCAAATAAGGAAACCAAGGCTTACAGAAGTTATGTACCCAAGGTCACACAGGAGGGGGCAGGTCTGTCAAACGTGAAAGCATATTATCTTTTCGGTGCACTGTGCTGCTAAACACTGCAAGGAGACAGACAGCTTAGAATGTTACATGTAGGGAAAGTTAGGCTGTTGCAGAGATACTGTTAAGCTCTTATGGTTACCGTGCCTGGCCGGTAGATTTAGGCAGTTAATGTCCTACTGTTCTCTTCTTTTGTTCCTGAGAGCAGTATCATGACCTCATTTCCAAAGGGAGGGAACAGAGATACAGAGAGGTTTAATAACTCCCCTATCGTCTTGGCGACAGTGCTTGGAAAATGCATCCAGTTGTTTTAATCAATGAGAATAAAAGGTCCAGGACTTTTTAAAAAAAAATACCAACTTTTCCAAGTCTTAAGCAGAAATTACAGACAAGAGCAGCTTCCACAGTTAGGTGTCAAGCTACGGGCTTTTACTACCATCGTGATCCATTAATAAAGATGGAAAAGAGTAAATACCATGTTTTGATGAGTAAATTTCAACTGGATACTCCTTAGCTATGGGGAAATCTAGAATCTAGAGAACATTTCTCTCAAGGGGATTTGACTTTATCTACAAAATGTGAGTCAAGGGGGAAAGGAAGGTGTATAAAGATCTATTTAATACTGAATACCTTTTATGCCCAAGTTTAGTGAGCAGCTATCATGTGCCAGCAAGACCCTGCAAGGAATGAGAATTCCTGCTGCTCTGCATCCTCACCAGCATTTGGCGTTGTCAGTGTTTTGGATTTTAGCCATTCTAATAGGTGTATAGTGATATCTCATTGTTATTTTAATTTGCAAATGACATATGTTGTTGAACATCTTTTCATATAACAATTTGACATCTATATATCTTCTTTGTGAGGTGTCAGGTCTTTTGCCCACTTTTAATTGGGTTGTTCATTTTCTTATTGTTGAAGTTTAGGAATTCTTTGTATATTTTGGATTACAGTTGTTTATCAGCTGGGTCTTTTGCAAATATTTTCTCCCAGTCTGTAGTGTGTCCTCTCATTCTCTTGACATTGTCTTTCACAGAGCAGAAGTTTTTAATTTTAATGAAGTCCAGCTTATCAATTCTTTATTTTATGGATCATGCCTTTGGTGTTGTATCTAAAAAGTCATTGCCTTATCCAAGGTCATCTAGATTTTTTCCCTATGCTATCTCCTCGGGGTTTTAAAATGTTTCATGTTATGTTTAGGTCCATGATCCATTTTGAGACAATTTTTGTGAAAGGTGTAAAGCTTGTGTCTGGATTTTGTGTGTGTGTTGTTTTGTTTTTTTTGCACTTAGACTTCCAGTTGTTCCAGTACCAGTTGTTGAAAAGACTATCTTTGCTCCATTGTATTGAATTTGCTGCTTTGTCAAAGATCAGTTTACTATATTTATGTGGGTCTATTTCTTGGGGTTTCTATTCTGATCTGTCTATTCTTTTGCCATTACCACACAGTCTTAATTGCAGTAGCTTTATAGTAAGTCTTGCAATTGGGTAGTGCCAGCCCTCTAACTTTGTTTTTTTCCTTATATATTGTGTGGACTATTCTGGGTCTTTTGCCTTTCCATATAAACTTTAGAATCAATTGGTCAATATCCACAAAATAACTTGCTGAGATTTTATTGGGATTGCATTGAATCTACAGATCAAGTTAGGAAGAACTGACATCTGTACAATATTGAGTCTTCCTATCCATGAAGATGGAGTATATTTTCATATATCTAGTTCTTTGATTTCTTTCGAGTTTTGTAGTTTTTCTTATACAGGTTGTATACATTTTTGTTAGATTTATGTCTAAGTATTTCATTTTGGGGGTGTTAATATTTATAGTATTGCATTTTAAATTCCAAATTACTCTTGTTCATTGCTGGTTTATTGGGATTTGATTGATTTTGTATATTAATTAATCTTGCATCCTGCAACCTTGCAATGGTTGCTTATTAGTTCCAGGAGAGTTTTTGTTGATTCTTTCAGGTTTTCTGTATATATGATCATGTCATCTGTGAACAAAGATTGTTTCATTTCTTCCTTCCCAATATGTATACCTTTTATTTCCCTTTCATATCTTATTTCATTAATGAGACTTTCCAGTATGATACTGAAAAGCAGTGGCAAGAGAAAATATCCTTGCCTTGTTCTTGATCTTAGTGGGAACATGTTCCGTTTCTCACATTAAGTATGATGTTAGGTGGAGGTTTTTGTAGATATATTTTATCAAGTTGAGGAAGTTATTGAGAGTTTTTATCATGGATGGGTGTTAGATTTTGTGAAATGCTTTTCCTGCATCTATTGATATAAGCATGTGATTTTTCTCCTCTATCTTGTTGATGTGATGGATTACATTAATCGATTTTTTGAAGTTTGAGTCAGCCATGAATACCTGGGATAAATCCTACTTGGTCATGGTAAGTAATTCTTTTTATACATTGTTGGATTTTATTTGCTAATGTTTTGTTGAGGATTTTTGCATCTATATTCATGAGAGATATTGGTCTGTAGGTTTCTTTTCTTGTAATATCTTTGTCTGGGTTTGATAATAGGGTAATGCTGACTTCATAGAATGGGTTAGGAAGTATTCTCTCTGCTTCTATCTTCTGAAAGAAATTGTAGAAAATTGATCTCGTTTCTGTCTTAAATATTTTATAGAATTCACCAGTGAACTCATTTGGTGGTTTCTGTTTTGGAAAGTTGTTAATTATGGGTACAGTTTTTAAAAATATATATATATAGGCTTAGTCAGATTGTCTGTATCTTCTTGTGTGAGTTTGGCAGATTGTGTTTTTTTAGGAAACTGGTCCAATTTATGTAGGTAATCAAGTTTGTGGGTAGAGAGTTATTTATAATATTCATTGATTATCCTTTTAATGTCCATGGGGATCTGTAGTGATGTTACCTTTTTCATTTCTGATATTAGTAATTTTCTCTCTCCTTCAAAGAACCAACTTTTGGATTTTTAATTTTTTTCTGTTGATTTCTTGTTTTCAGATTCATTTATTTCTGATTAAATTTATAGTATTTCTTTTCTTCTGCTTACTTTGGATTTAGTTTCCTAAAGTGGAACTTTTCTAGTTTCTTAAGGTGGAAGCTTAGCTGGTTAATTTTAGATCTTTCTTCTTTTCTAATAAATACATTCAATACTATAAGTTTCCCTCTAAGCACTGCTTTCACTCCATCTCACAAATTTTGATACATTGTTTACTCATTTTTATTTATTTCAAAATATTTTTTAATTTTTCTTGAGATTTCTTCTTTGAATCATGTGTTATTTAGAAGTGTGTTGTTTAATCTCCAAGTATTTTGGGATTTTTCAGTTATCTTTCTGTTATTGATTTCTAGTTTAATTCTTCTGTTGTCTAAGAGTACATATTGTCTGATTTCTATTCTTTTAAATTTGTTAAGGTGCTTTTTATGGTTCAGAATGTGCTCTATCTTGGTGAATGTTCCGTATAAGCTTGAGAAGAATATATTTTTTGCTATTGTTGAATTAAGTAGTCTATAGATGTCAATTATATCTAGTTGATTGAAGGTGCTGTTGACTTCAAACATGTCCTTATTGATTTTCTGACTCCTGAATCTGTCCATTTCTGATAGAAGGCGACATTTCCAACTATAATAGTGGATTCTTCTATTTCTCCTTGCTGTTCTATCAGTTTTTGCATGTTTTTTATGCACACTTGTTTGGCACACACACATTAAGAATTGTTATAACTTCTTGGAGAATTGACCCTTTTTATCATTATGTAATGTCCGTCTTTACCCCCACAAGCTTTATTTGCTCTGAGGTATGCTTTATCTGAAATTAATATAACTTCTCTAGCTTTCTTTTGATTAATGTTCACATGGTATATCTTTCTCCATCTCTTTGCTTTTAATCTCTCTAGATTTTTATATTTAAAGTGGGTTTCTTGTAAAGAACATACAGCTGAGTCTTGTTTTTGGATCCACTTTGAAAATCTTTGTCTTTTCATTGGTATATTAGGACCATTGACATTTAAAATGATTATTGATATAGTTGGATTAATATCAACCATATTTGTTACTGTTCTCTATTCATTGCACTTGTTCTTTGTTCCTGTTTTGTTTCCCATTCTTTTTGTTCCTTTTATGGTTCTAATTGAGCATTTTATATAATTTTATTTTCTCTCCTTTCTTAGTATATCAGTTATACTTTTTTCCCTTTTTAAATGGTTACCCTAAAGTGTGCAATATACGTTTACAACTAATCCAGGTTCACTTTCAAATAAATAATACTACACTGGTTTACAGGTAGTGTAAGTATAATAACAAAATATCCTTAATTCTTCCCTCCTGTCCCTTGTATCATTGCTGTTATTCATTTCACTTATACTTAAGCAAAAAATATATATTCAAATATATTGTTGCTGTTAGTATTTTGAACAAATTATCTGTTACATCAATTAACAGTAAGAACAATAAAAGTTTTTATTTTGTCTTCACTTATTCCTTCTTCAATGTTCTTCGTTTCTTTATGTGCATCCAAATGTCTCAACTATATTATTTTCCTTCTCTATGAAGAACTTTTAACAGTTCCTGCAAGCCAGGTCTACTGGTAACAAATTCCTTTAAATTTTGTTTATCTGAGAAAGACTTTATTTCTCTTTCACTTTTTTGAAGGATAATTTCACAGGGTATATAATTCTAGGGTTTTTTTCCCCTCAAAATTTTAAATATTTCATTTCACTCTTTTTGCTTGCATAGTTTCTGAAAAGAAATTGGATGTAATTGCTGTAGTGGCTCTTCTACAGACAAGATGTTTTCTTCCTCTGACTTCTTCCAAGATTTTTTCTTTATCTTTGATTTTCTGCACTTTGAATATGATATGCTTTGGTGTAGTTGTTTTTTTTTTTGGCATTTATTCTACTTTGTTTTCTCTGAGCTTCTTGATCAATAGTTTGGCATCTGGCATTAATTTGGGGGAAATTCTCAGTCATTATTGCTTCAAATATTTCTTCCTCTCTTTCCCACTACACATATGTTACATCTTTTGTATTTGTCCCACCGTTCTTCTTTTTTCTTTTTTCCAGTCTTCTTTTCTTTGGTTTTGTGTTTTGGAAGTTTCTCTTGATATAATCTCAAGGTAGAGATCCCTCTGCCATGCCCAGTCTACTAATGAGCCTATCAAAGTCATTCTGCATTCCTGTTACAGTCTTTTTGATTTCTAGCATTTCTTTTTGACTCATCTCAGAATTTTCACTTCTCTGCTTACATTACCCACCTGTTTTGAATTTTGCCTACTTTATCCATTACAGTCTTTCATATTATCAACCATAATTAAGTTCCTGGTCTGATAATTACAATATCTCTGCCATATCTGTGTCCGGTTTTGATGCTTTATCTTTTTCTTTAAACTGTATCTTTTTGACTTTTAATTTTTTGTGTGCCTTATAGTTTTTTGTTGAAAGCCAAGTATAATCTACTGGGAGGAAGAAATTGTAGTAAATTGGCTTTTAGTAATGCGGTAGCAAGGTGTGGGTGGAGGGGAAGCAGTTTATAATCCTATGATTCAGTCTCTGTCTTTTAATGAGCCTATGCTTCTGGGCTGTTAACTTCACAAGTGCTTCTCAGTTCTTCCCCTACTTTGTTGGGTCAGGATGGCCTGAGTTGGCTGGAGTTGGGTATTTCCCTTTCCCTACCTGGAAGGCTAGAGTGGGTTAGAGTTGGGTATTTCTCTTTCCTCAGGTTGATTAGGCTCTGATAAAACCTCCATAGTTTAAAGTCTGGTAAAATAGTTTCTCCTCAGGGCAGGTCTTGTCAAGAAGAACTGAATGTTCTGGCATGTTTCAAAATGGTAAATTTTTCCCTCCCCCTGCCTGAAGCAGGAGAGGATTTTTCTCTCATCCTCATTGTGAGAACCTGGTAAATTTCCTGGAGGTAAAATTCACAAAAGTTTACCCTTCCCCAAGACTCACCCCAGCTGTGGTCTGAATGTTTGTGTACCCCCGAAATTCATATATTGGAACCCTAATGCCCAACGTGATGGTTTTAGGAGATGAGGTTTGGGGGAGGTAATTAGGTCATGAGGGTGGTGCCCTCGTAGATGAGATTAGTGCTCCTCTAATAAAGACCCCAGGTTGTTCCTTAGCCCCTTCCACCATGTGCGGATATAGTAAGAAGTCAGCAGTCTGCAACCCAGAAGAACGTTCTCACCAGAACTCAATCATGCTGGCACCCTGATCTTGGATTTCCAGCCTCCAGAACTGTGAAAAATAAATTTCTGATTTTATAATCTACTCAGTCTGTAGTAGTTTGTTATAGCAGCCCAAATGGACTAAGACACCCACCCTAGAGTTTTTATCTTTCAGGCTTGTCCACTGTGAGCATCTACCAATTCATTGATTACAAGTCAGATTTTCTACCCATTACTGGTTCCAGTGAAGTTTTCTGTTCAAGAGTTTTTACTCTGTTAAGTTGTAATATTCTGTATCCACCTTACTGTCCCTCCAATTTTGGGCCAGTAGTTTTCCTGTGACCTCATTTTTCTGATTGATCTAAGGAGAGTTGATGATTTTTTAGTTTGTTCAGCTTTTTATTTGTTGTTAGGATGGAATGACAGGTTCTAAACTCCTTATATACTGGACTGGAAACTGGAAGTCTTAGCTTCACTTTTTAGATGAGAAAACTGAGGTTCACTGAAGCTAATATCACCTTAACTGTAATGGCTAGTAGGGGACAGAACCAGAATTCAAAAGTCTAGTGTCTCTGCTCCATGCATTAACCATTATGCTTTTCTGTTCATTTGACATGTATTGTCATCTTGTAAGAACACACGAGGAAAATAGAATTGGGGCATGCTATGAGTGTCTTGAGTAAAGAATTAACACTTGATTCATCCTTGACCTTTCTAGAACCAGAAAAATGCTGGCTGATGTGTAATATAGTAGAAAGAGCCTAAGTCTTAGAATCAGACAAATCTGGATTAAAATCCAGTCCTACGTTTGTTTGTTGTGGGATCTTGAGTAAATTGATTAATAATTTCTGTAAGCTTCAGATCCCTCATCTATGAAAGGGGAATAATAAAAGTAGACTTACATTGCACTACAAGAATCAAGAAAAAATAAACACAAGACAAAAATCCTAAAATAAATAATAAATTGAGATTAGTAACACATAAAAAGATAATATCATCATCATGATATTATCGTGTAATTAGTAACACATAAAAAGATAATATCATCATGGTCATATGGGATTTATTTCAGGAATATACAGCTGGCTTAACACATCAAAAATCATTTAATGTAGTTTAACATGTTTATATAAAGAACAAAAGCTTTATGATCACTTCAATATATGTAGAGAAAAACATTTGATAGAATTCAACTCCTGTACATAATACAAATATTTATCCCATATTTCTAGTAATCCCTAATTCCTGCTCTCATATTGCTGCTCACCCACTCAATGAGTCAACAGCGTTCACTGCTTTACTACAAAAGTAGGATACAATCAGGTTGAGGTGAGTCACTGTTTGGACTTGAGTTTTAAAAATGATTAATGGAAAAATATAATAAAAATAAAATTAAAAATTTGTTTTCATTTGCTTGTTTTATTTTTCTTCTAAACAAACAAACAAAATCATAGATTCAGAGTGGGACAGATTTGACATGAGCAAGTTCCTGTCCCATAGGAAGTAGAAATTTTTTTCTGGTGCATGCAGCAGGCTGGAGCCAGGGGTGAAGTGGGGAGAGGAAGGTAGAGTTTAGGGGATTCAGTTTTAAAACCTTGGCAAGGCATTGAGGAAGGGGGGTAAAAATTCTCTGCTAGGTCTGCAGGGACTCTAACACACAGGGGCTGCTATTCTGCTTCTTCGGATGTAATCCTGGGCAGACTGGAAGGCTTTTAGGGACGTTTAGGGTCCAGTATGATCTAGGAGGGTTTGAGAAACCATGGCTGAGGGAAATGTGTCTATGTATGAACTGAGAACAGGCTAGCAAAAATCCCACACCTGTGAGGTGTAACAAAAGCTGCCCAGACTTCCTTTGCCTCCAGAGAAGTAGTACCGAGAAGCTAGGATGTTAGAACCGGCCTGAGAATGGAGTAAGGAAGCTGTAGAATATATGGACCACCTTCCTGCCTGCAGAAAGGGTTATTCCTGACTACTCTCCACAATGGGGTCAGTTTACAGCAGGCATTGCCCACGTGAGGGAAACCTGGGGTTGTCCAGCTGTGCTGATGCCTGAGAATTCACTGCCTCTGGATAGAGTCCATTGAAATGTACCACCTTCTCTTGCTAGTGTCAATGGATGCAAGGTCCACATTCAGTTGTCCTTTCAAAGTTCCTCTCTATAAAATACTTTACTCCTCAAATTTCCTGTTACATGCGAATGTGAGATGTCCCATTTCACTTCGTATTTTCTTTAGTCTTAGGTCTGCTGTCTGCCACTGGGTAACCCGGCTTCTACGCTGCAGTATTTCTAATACGTGAGGACAGCCTTAGTATTTTTCTTACACATCCTTCAATTATGTCCCCTTTGACTTTGTTTCTAGGTGTCGTCTTCAATGTCCCTCACTTCATCTTTTGTTCATAAGTAGAAAAAATACTTCCTGTGTGATCAGCACCAAGCACAGGGGAACTGTAATTTCTTTTTTTTTGGATACTACACTTCCAGTACTATAGTCTAAGATTAAATTAGGTGTTTTGATGTCACAATATTGACTCATATTGAGCTTACTGTCAGCCTTTGTCTAGGCCTTTTGTACATAAATGGCAATTACTTACGATCTTAATCATCATGTACTTGTGTATTTGACTTTTAGAGTCTCAGTGGATTGTTTACATTTATCGTCATTAAATTTCCTCATGGTAATTTGGCCTGTCTTACAAGGCTGCTGAGATGTTTGATTCTATTGTCCTCAGAAGCATCCTCCTAATTTGATTTGATAATCTTGTCTTCTGGATTTTTTTTTCCAGTGATTGATTAAAAAAATTGACCAGCAAAGAATCAAACAGACATATTTCTAATCCATTTGGATTTAAATGTGTTCATTAACAATGTAAATGTGGTCATTTATTTATTCATCCTCCCATATTATCATATCATGTTAACAATACAGCACGAGAGACATAATAGCTAACTTGGTGGAATATCATTAAGCATATTGCCTCTCTCCCAATCTTATGGTATTTTAAAAATAAGGATTGTTTTAAATAGATTTTTTCCCGATGAATACAGGAACTACCACTTTTTATTACTTTTTTAAAATACAAGTAACTACTAATTTCTTTTCTTGTCTTTTTGTTTTACGCAGTCTATATTTGTGCCCAAAGATGCTGTATGCCCTATTAGTTCTTCTCTGTTTTGGAAAATTAGGATATCTAATGTGTACATGTCAAGTAAAAAAGTAAAAATATGATATATATAAATATTTTTCAGGAATGCAAAACCTTGAAGAAGGCTTAAAAGACAGAAGTATCTAGAATTCTGATTTTCAATAGTTGTTTTTTCACTTATTTTTATCCACAGATGCATTCACACTCACATCCATATCTCATCACGAAATTGCCCCTTCCACGTTGATAGTTCGTCTTTATCAAAGTCCATTCAGAGTGGCCAGTTGTTGTCACAGTGGAACCGTTGGAAGCTTCAGTGGTGGTGTCAATGGATGCACGGTCCACCTGAAGCGTTCCTTTCAGGGCTCCTCTCTATAAAATACTTTACTCCGCAAATTCACTATCACGTGAAATGTGAGATGTCTGAATTTCACTTTATATCTTCTTTCCTCAATTGTTTTTCATTTTTTCCCAGACAAGCTTAAATGAAATTAAAGACATATAACTTTTGATTGTGATAGACTTGGGTTCAAATCCTGGCTTTTAATCTACTAGATGATTGACCTTGGTGAATTATTTAACTTTGCTGAGCTCTTTTACTCATCTTTGATAGTAGTACTGATTTTAGGGTTTTTGTAATGATAAAGTGAGATAATGTATGCAAAGTATCTAGCAGAGTTGGGGGTACATAGTGGGGGCTAAATAATTATTAGTTTCCTTTCTCTTCCTTCTCATAGCAAATTTATAACTTCAACTTTCTTTTCTAATTAGACCATCAGCATTAGTTCAATTACAGATTTACTCCTATTAATCATACTTTATAATTGTCATTGTGCTTTACTAATAGGACTAATAAAATTCCTCATATAAATTGATTTCAAAATCAGCGTTCCAATTAACCATGTAAATCTACCACTACCTAGTCAATGTTAATGGCTCAGCTCTGGAAAACTCACACGGATTGACGATTACCAGGCAAGTTCAAAGGAAAGATTGTACTGTCTTCTCAGTGGGCACAATCAGGCGCAGAGCGCTTAGTCAGTTTTACTGCTCCTATGGAGCAATGAGAGCTTTGACTATGCAATTTGGTTAAAATTCTTTTTTTCCCCATTCTTCCTCTCCTCTGGCAACTTTTTATATTTCATACCCTCTCATATAAGCTTTTTCTTTTCTTATTGATTTAATAACATAATTATTTTCTAACTCATTGTTAAAGCAGTTATCATAAAATTCCCATAATTATAACTTTCATAATGGGTATATAAACTGGCACTTAAACTGGTACCACATATTTGATGACTTGAAATGCAAATTTTGCAAATATCATAACTCAAAAATAGCATTTATTAATTGCTTTTTACAGAACAACATTCATTCTATAATGGTGGGAACAAGGTTACGGAGGCAGATCACAGATGAATGGTGAAGGGCTCTGAATACCGGGCTAAGGAGATGATATTTTATTTTCCATACAATGAAAAATAATCAAAAACTTTGAAGAAAATTTTGTGGCATGCATAAAGGTGTTTTGGGAAGATTTAATCCTTCACTAGGATCAAGGTAGGGAATTGGGGGCAGTTAGGCTGAAGATCTTGCCTCAGTGGAAGAAATGGGTTGGAAAGAAACTGATAAATGTGAATGGGGTTGCGAAAAGGAATTTCATTCATGCACTTATTAGTTCAGTTTTTTGAGAAACAATTATTGAGTTCCTAGAATGATCCTGGTGTTACGATTGGCACTGAGGATACCCCAATGGTTAAGCCATGGTCCTTGCCTTGTTTTAGAGTTATGCGAAGTGGAGGTATTATAAGTGTCTTAACAGAGGTTGAGACAGAAGCCATTACGGGAACACATGAGGGGGCCCTAAGCCTGCAGCAGTGCTCATAAGTTGGTCTAAATATTTTTGTTAAAACTTTGTTTGAACCCGAAGTTTTAAACCATTTTTTGTTTCCAGAATTATGAGAAAATTTTAGTAAAGTTGTGTGCAGTCTATGCCTTTGCATCAGCAGATTTGAAATGAAAACAATAGTATCTAGCAGATACCATTTTAAAAGTACCCTCCTAGTACACAATACACAACCACCTCTCACTGTGGTAGCATTGTTCTGAGAATGTCTGTGTGGGTGTTGTTTCATTTGTATCTCAATGTCTCCACGGTCTAGCAGAATGCCTGGCACATAGTAGATGCCCACAGAATGCCTATTGAAATGTCATCACTGAGTCAGTGCAACAATTGCCTGTTGTCATTCGTTATTTTTCCTCTCTCCACATATTGAATAATGATACGTTTAAAAGAAACTTTTATGATTTAAAAATCTATCAGCAACTCTACTGCCTTATTTAATTCTGCCCACCTTGGCCAAGGCTCAGGCCTTGAAAAACAAACCAGACCTTTTT
Organism: Equus caballus; assembly: GCF_041296265.1. NCBI lineage: Eukaryota > Metazoa > Chordata > Mammalia > Perissodactyla > Equidae > Equus > Equus caballus. The sequence continues at coordinate 65,101,657 of NC_091690.1, forward strand.
ATATTTCCTTATATTTTGTTCATGTACCTCAGTTGCAAAATATTGGTCCCTGGCCAGCATTCATATGACGGCTTCCCATATGAATGTTAAACAGGCAAGATGATGCTCTATAATTACAGTGCTTGAAATGATTGGAAATAAATTGGCACTCCAATTATAGATGCACGAAAGAGGCGCCAGTATATCACAGTCAGTCCATTAATTTCTAAAGTGGTTCAAGCCATCTAACTATTTCGGTGACATTCCTTATTCACAGCTGTAATGAATCACTATGAATTGTGGTGCCTCCAAATTAATAAGCTGAAGGACAATTTTTTTTTTACCTAAAATATCCCAGGTTATTTTCTCCTAAGGGAGAAAAAAAAAAGACAGACAAGGAGCCAGGGACATGCTATTGAATTCTGTAATTCTGTATATAGGATTTGGAATAACTGGAACAATAGGATTTTGATAGGCTTTATTTTTATTCTTTCTTTTAGAAAGAATGTGAACATTTTTCCCCTCAATATACATAAACTAAAACCATAAACTTTCTGAAGCTGTCAAAACTAAATTAGAAAGGTAGCATTCTTCAGTGTTTCAGTTTTGGTCTTTGTATGGCTGTCCATTTGAGTTGGTTGGACCTAAAATACCATCTTGCACATAACAGCACCCTAAGAAATATCCTAAATGCTTCTAAAAATATCTCTTTAATGGACATTAAACTATACTTGACTTTTAGGTTGAAATTACCATCTACATACTTTCAGAAGTTTCTCTAGATAACTGATTGACTGACTGCTGTCCATGAGTTTCACTAAAACATGAACTTTGTTTGATTCTAGAACTCACCTTTATTGATACCGTCTTTTCGGGTTAGAGTGGCAAGAATCTAGGGACATGCTCAATCCAACTGGTAAAATAAGCAAATCTGTAAGGACCAATAGACACTAAGCTCTTCCATTGTGTGATGGATTCCTTAAGTGTGGGAGCTATGCCTTATTCATACTTGGTGCAGGTACTTGGCATGCGGGAAACGTTGAATAGATATCTACTGAGTGAATGTTATTGACTATGGCCAAATATAATTTAATTATCTATGATTTTAAAATATATGGAAAGAAAGTAGAAGAATATTTTGGAGAAAAGATGATATGACAAGTTCAGATTGAATATTTTGTTTTCTAAAATTAAGTGTGTATCATGTAAAATATACATGAAATTGTTGTTATAAAAATAAAATATTGTAGGTAAGAATAAAGTCTGCTGGTATCATTTATATAAGAGGTAGTTTTTCATGGTGAAAATCTATTGTAGAAATTCTTATTTTGCTATAGAACTTGTAGAACGTTTTTTTTATCAATAGTCTTCTAAAGACATTTATTCTTTTTTAACATTTGTTATACAAAATTTCACACTTATACATAAGTAAAGAAAATATGCTGTGACCCTCCATAGGTCCATCAACCATTTCAAAAGTCATTGATTCATGGTCAGCACAGTTTCATTCATTTCCCCATCCCCTTTTTGCCTTCCATCATTGTGTTATTTTGAAATACTTCCTAACATTATATTATTTCATCTATGGATAGTTAAGCATGAGTCTCTCTAAGACAAGGACTTTTAAAACATAACCACAATACTATTATTACACAAAAAATTAACAATTCCTTAAAATCATTGTATATAGTCAGTGTTCATATTTCTCAGATACTCATATTTCTTTTATTTTCTTCTTTTTTCAAGTTGATTTGTTTGAACTAGAATTCAAAGAAAGTCCACATTTCTGAGACATCTGTTCTGATTGGTGCTTACTCTTGGTATCTTCCCTCTCTCTCTATTCCCTTCTCTCCCTCCATTCTTCCCTCTTTTCCCAGCTAACCTATTTTCCTTCCCTCCACCATTTACTATTGGGCAGGTGACCAATATATGAGAGGTTTCAGATACCCAAAGATAAATAGAATATAGATCTCTTACCTTAAGCTCTGGGATCTGGATTCCTATAAGGGTATCTCCTCCCTCTAGTTCATCCACTAGTCCCAAATACTTTCAAGATCATGTGTTTATATTTAGTCTATTTCTCTTGCCCAGAGGTTTTTGCCTCCATGGACCTGTTTGTTCTTTTCAACCTTTGAGGCCCGTTTCAAACGTCACTTGCTTTAGGAAGACTTCGTTGATTCTCTAACTAAAATTCATTTGTTTCCTTTTGCATAGCTATTTGAATATGCCATAATTTAGCACTTGTATAAATTTGTCTTGTTTTAACATTATTTGTGTGTCTTTATTTCCATCATTAGATTGAAAAATTCTTGAGTGCAAAGTGTGAATCTTTCCCATATTATTTAAACCTGTGTTGGGGTTTACTACATGTTAATCATACCAACAAAAATACTTTCAATCTGTCTTTGTACCAAACAATGTGCGGCCTCAAAGAAGAAGTGTAGCACCTACCATGGGGTCTTGCACCTAATGGGAGTTTGAATGTTTGTAGAATTGGAATAAATCAGATGACACATTTCAGAAGCTGTACATTGTTTTCAAACTAAAACTATAGTATAGTACAGTAGTCAGTTTTAGAATGTAACATTTTTATTTAGGGTTTGCTAAGGATAACTTCCAATAAGAAAGAAAACTGTCTTAATGAAAGTGTAGCTAATTTGGTCAAAATGGCCAAAATAAGTGAAATAAGCAATTAAAACTTTCTTTGCTTTTTCATAGCATCACCCTCCACCCCTCACTTTGCTGTGACTCTTCCAGATGAGTGGCTATACTTGAACCATTACCTAGCTCAGTGCCCAGCATAAAGTAGGTGTTAAATAAATGTTTCGTAAACTACCAAACTGTGAAAAATAAGAATAATGAAAATATTGAAGAGACCATAGAAGTCTAAGGAATTTACTGCTATTATACAGACCCTGATATTTTTTTTGAGGAAGATCAGCCCTGAGCTAACATCTGCTGCCAATCCTCCTCTTTTTGCTGAGGAAGACTAGCCCTGAGCTAACATCCATGCCCATCTTCCTCTACTTTGTATGTGGGACGCCTACCACAGCATGACTTGCCAAGCAGTGCCATGTCTGCACCCGGCATCTGAACTGGCAGACCCCTGGCCAACAAAGCGGAACATGCGCACTTAACCGTTGTGCTACCGGGCTGGCCCCAGACCCTGATTTTTTATTTGAGGCAAAACATATGAAGCCATTTAATATAAAGAAAGATTTAAATCAGTAGGGTTTTCTTCTAACAACTACATCTTCAAAAGACCAAGATGGAAAAGGGAAAGCTCATGAAGGACGTTTATGTTCTTTAAAGATTCATTCCATTTCGGAGTTTGATGGACTATGGAGTGTATATGCCATATTTTACAGCCCAAGACCACGTTTCTGATGGGGCCATTTCCCTGGGAAATTTTGATGGATTTATTAAATTGTAGCTGAAGCAATCATGCAAAGGGAAAACAAAAAGGGCCAATGTCACTTTTTGGCCATGTATCTCATTTTTTAAAATAGACCGCACATTTCTAAAGATAGTGTGGAACTTATATGGGGAGATTTGAGGGGCAGTCCCAGCTACACGCGTCACTAGTTTCCTGATCTTGAATATTCCTGGTAGTTAACACTCTTGATCTCTGAACTAGTACTTTATATCTTATTTAATCCTCGTTAAAATCCTATGAGATATGTATTATTATTATCTTAATTTTGTAGATGAGGAAACTGAAACTTACTTAAGGCACTTGCCTAGGATCACAGTAATAAGTAATAAACCCAGGGCTCTAACACAGTTAATCTCATTCTGAAGTCCATATTCTGACCCTGATACATCAAGAGAGGGCCTGTGTTGGAATCGCTGATCACTAAGGGCCATCTACCTACTTGCTATGTGTCTCTGAATTATTTTTAAATTTTCCCTTGATGTTCAGGTGTGTTGATGCACGTGATAGGTGTTATGGGCTCTCTGGAATCCACGACTTCAGTCCACATAATATTAGAAAGACATTCTTTCTACCTGAGATGTGATTAGAATGTAGTTATCAAAGGGTGACAGTTTCTCTGATTCAAAAAAATAGGTGGGTGACAGGTTTTGCCAAGTGAATGTGGGTATCTCATTTTGGATGAAGAAGGTAACAAGGCATTAAGAGAAATCTTCAGAAATGCTTGAAAAGAAAGAAAAAAGAATCAGTCCAAGATCAAAGGAGAAATCAAATACATTTTAGGGTGAGGGGAGAGGAGTGGGTGCTATTTATGCCAGGGGAGGATGGTTTGGAGCGGGACATAGTAGATAGAAGCCATCAAGTTGTGTGCATTTGTGTTTTGGACTTTGCCAAGATTTCTATCTCCCGGGCTATAATAACCAGCTTCAGGTGTTTGAAGGGCTGTCACAAGGAAAAGGGACTTTACCTTTTCGTGTTTCTCCTGACTCGATGAAAGGAAGCACTTTCTGAACATTTGTGCTCTCTGAAATTGAGACGAGCTCCCTTTGGAAGGGGATGGGTGACCTGTTCCTGGTTGTTTGAAAATAGGCTACAGGGATGCTGCAGAGGGAGCTGAAACTTCAGGAAAGGGGTTAAGGACCAGACAAGATCCTAAGTCTAATAAAATTTTGTGATTCTTTGTCAGAGGATGCCCTTTGCTTAATAAATCTTGTACTCTGAAAAAATAGATATAATGACTTCTTTCACTTTGGGGTTGAAGTTTTAAAACGTTTTTACTTGAATTTGGTTCAGTTTAAGACTCCTATTTCTGAAGAAGGTTGCTCTTCTCTGACTAAATATTGATTACCTCTTCTTTCTACCTTCTTTGGGTTTTGACCATTACAATTCTCTCAACAATATTAACAAAATTCTTATTGAGAATTGACAATCTTTTTTGCTAGTGGTTGAAAGGATGTAGTGGTGAAAATGACACAGTTCATGTAGCCTGCAGGTTAGAAAAGTACAATTCTAATAGTTCTGTAAAATCCTCATCTCAGAATATGATGATTTAACATGTATATTGAACCAAACCAGGTCTGCAGTGACTCAAGAAGCCTGTAGCGGAGCAAGAGCTTCTGGCGTCTTTATTTCATCAACTTTCTCTTCTGCTTCCCACCACCCTCCCCACATCCCCTTATTGGGCTGGTCTGGTCCTCCAGAGTTAGAGGGGATTGGGAGGGGGACACAGGTAAGGCCAGAAAGTTTTACCTGATTTGCGTAATTATAGAATTGTATCAATGAAGGTAGCAGTCTGAGTCTAATCAAGAGATAGAAACTACACAGTAGGTTGAACAGGGGAAATTAAATACAAAGAATTATTAAGTAGGATAAAAGCCTAACTATAAGGTATAAGGAAACTATACGGTACCCTAGGGCTGAGGGAGAGTACGGAAGGAAGGACAGCTTGGAAGGGGTCTAGGCCTTCTTGCAGGCGAAGGAATGTTTCAGCCTACCGGATAGCAGAGAAGTTTTCTGTTTTGGCCAGTCTGGAGCTGATGGGGAGTCCCTGGCAGTAATAGGCAACCTTCTGGAGTGCAAGCAGGATGACAGGAGATCAGCAAGAGGGCTGTGGGCTTATAGCGGGAAACCCAGTGCAGATGTAGGCAGGAGGCCTTTAGGCGTGTGGGCTGAGTGGGGCTCTGGCTTCCAGGTGGAGAGGGCTGCGGAAGCCTGGTGAAGCTACAAGGTCACAGAGGGACTGCATTCTGGGTTCAGTGCTCTACTAGATGACCTCACACCCATACCTCCCACCCCTGACCCTTGGTGGAAACTGCAGGACAGCCTCTTCCTCCTGCAATGTCCTTCCAGCACCCTGTACTGAGAAAGCTTAACACTTCTCCCTTTAAAGGAGAAATGCTTCAAGGGATTTTGTTGTTCATCACAGAGCATATATTGAAGGGTGCATTCAGGGCTAAAAGGCAGGGAAAAAACTGATAACTGACACAGTGACCGTGAAATATAGAAGATGCTAAAATACTGATTTTCTTTTTTCTCATAATGTGCGTTATTTAGAGAGTCCCACCTGCTGTCTCTTGCCTCTTCATGCTGGTTGGTTATGACTCTCCTGTTGGCCCTCTCCCTTTCAGCATTTCACTACCCTCCTGTATCACTTCTCTCCTCCAGCTTCAGTGGGGACGCCCAAGCCTGCCTCTCATCTAATACCTTTGGTCCCACTTTCAGGGGAATCCTTGATCTCACACTTCAGGGGAAATGTAGATCCTCTTTCAGCCACCACCTCACCTGTTCTGACTTTCCAGGCCCAAGTCAGGTACCAATCCCGAAGTCCTTCAAGTTCCGGAATAACTGTCAAGCCCTCTGTCATGTAGCCCCCTCATTTTGGAGAAGCATCCTCCTTCCCGTCCTTGTAGTCCTCCACCCACCCTTGCCCCAACACACACAGCACACTGACAACTCTCTCCAAACATTCGCTTGCTTGCTATTGTTCCCTTCAATCTTCCCATGCTGCAGCTTGGATGGGCATGATGGCTGAATGCTAGCAGAAGCGATATCATAATCTCGTAGCATGTCCTGCCTCTGGAGTCTACCGTCTCCCCAAGAGGTGTGTGCAGGAGCTTAGCCTTGAGCTGTTGGCTATCTTTGAGGTCTTAGGCAATAATCGAATGAAGGAAAAGTCACATTTTAACAATTTGATAAAAGATATCATTTCCATATGCCCTCATTGTCACTGTTCTCAACTTCCTGTCACTGTGGTTGTAGGCTCCAATTATTTTCTTCTCACAAATCTCCAGATGGGGCCCATTGCTTTATAAACTCTAATACCCGAACATTTCCTTCACATTTTTAGGAGTGATTCTACTCTGTCTGTTTTTAAATTTATGACACCATAAGCTCAGTTTTTTCCCCTTAAACTTTCCCTTGAAGAGATCAATCACCGCCCAGTTGATCCTCCCAGAGGACAGTAACCACAGATGCATCAGAGAACATGATCAATGACAATACAGAGTACCTTCTGCCAACCGGCCCAGGCAAATTTCCCACAGCTTCCATTGGGGAAACGTCCAATATACAGATTACCTTCAAGGTCCCTGGAAAAATTCCCTTAACCCTCCCTCGTGTATCTTGTTATGCAGGTGAGGGGTAAATGCTGGCAGGCTGACTTCATGCTGGCAGGACAAGTTTCAGTGTGTCCTATCACCTCACTTTAGGGTACGGGGTACTTGGCATTCTCGAGTGTTTTCCTCTTTTCCAAGTGACTGGAGCAATTCTCAATTGTTTTCATAGTGGTAAAATAATGACTACTGATTTAGAAACTTTTAATAACAAAATTTTTATGTTACATTCACGGAGAGCTGGATGACCATATTGCTAAATGGGCTGCAGGACATTTGAATACCAGAGAAGGACTCTCTGGTCATCACAGAGACAGTTATTTACATTTTATGTTCGGCACATGGCTGGTCAGTTGACGGCACTGGAGCTGTCTCGCCATCTGTGGCTTGACTCAAAAACCTATTTGGAGGCTTATGTTGCGATCCCATACCACCCACACAGTAGAGGCCTTGCTGTGTTTGCCAAATTTGTGCCTTGGATTTTATTACAACTTCCACAATGGGGATTAAGAAATGTTGATCATTCCAAGCAGGAAAAACAAAAGGTTTTGTTGAGTGTATGATTAAAACTTCCTGTATCACCTCCCCATCTAATGTACCATTTGCCTAGAACAAGAGAGTCTAATTTCTCTGACAAAAATATGGTGTTTTTCAGTCACCATTTGAAGAGAAAGAAAGTAAAACTTTTAATATTTTATTTATTGGGGAATCTGAGTAGCCAAAAAATAGTATGAAGATCCAGAAATGGGATGAAAATACAAGAACTGAGACAAAGGTCATTATACTTCACAATTTCGATACAGGCTGATTTTAAATGAAAGGCACATATCCAAAATATCTTTCTCATAAAAAAAACAGAAGCCTCTGGACTTTCAGAAGGGAGGGCATTACCTTGGTTCATTCGTCATTGCCCACAGTCTGGCCTGCAGTTTCCTTTATTCCAATTGGCTGTTCTTGTATATTTGTACACTGTCTTGCTTCTTATTGAACAATCTTGGAATTTCTTCCCATTCTCTTCTCCCTTCTACTCCTCTTTATATTGCAACAGCCAGCTCTGACAGCCCCTCTTCTGTGAAGCCCAACTCTGTGTCCCAGGCAGAGGTCAATGATCTAGCTTCTCCCTCTACTCTGACAAAACCCTTTTCATTCTTTTGTTTTAGAACCTGCTATGTTGACCAATTATCTATCTATCTACCTATCTATCTATCTATCTATCTATCTATCTATCTATCTACCTACTTACCTACCTATCATAGTCTATCATCTATTTATCATCTCTTTCTTACTTATTGAAATGTGAGCTCATTTAAGGTCAGACTTGTATTTGATTTATCTTCTTGCCCCACAGTGTGCGGTACACAGTAGGTACTCAAATAACTGAGTAACGAAAGGATTTCTGAGCAATGAATCAGTTCTGAACACTGAATATTTTGAAAGGAAGTGGTTGGTTGTTTTTTCTTTAGCCTTTGTGGTTTCATTAACCAAACAGTTGGTTCTGGCTGCTGTCAAGCTCTTTGAAGCAGGCACAGGAGACTTCAAAACAGTGCTGTGTACACAGAGCACAGATGCTCCTCAGTGTTTTTTAGCTCAAGTCCCTTCTTTTCAAGGCCACAGACTTTTGCCAAGTTAGGAGGAAGCCAACAAAACAGGAGGCAAGGCATGTGTCCACTCTGTAGCAGATTCCCTGATTCATGTGGTCAAGCAAAAACAAATATCTTCAGTATCTACTGTTTACCAGGCACTGGGCAAAGAGTCCACCTGAATGAATCATGTGGTGGGACTTTGCCATCATTGTGGAAGTAGCTACAGGGGCGGCATGGGGAGGGCTAAGACAGTGGTGCTTGTTTATAGTGAGTGATTGGGCTGGGGGTGGATTGATTTGGATATCTCTGTGAGCAGGAGCTGAAGTAAAGAAATTATTCCTTCTTCTGCCATTTCCTTAATTCAGATCCTCTTCCTCTCTTCAAAGACTTATCTTTATGTCTCTACGCTCACTTTGTTTATACCATCTTGCACACAGGATTGTATTTCAGATCACACATTGTCCTGATGAATACTTTCAATGACTTTCCATCAGCTTCCTTAGCATGACTCATAGAACTTTCTATTATTTGGTCTCTTGCCTCTTCAGCCTCATCTCTGCCACTCTCTGCCTTGTGTATTAATTGATAATTTTTGTGTCTATTTCTATTTGTTCATAAATACCTTAAGTGCAGAAACTGTATCTCATTTATCTTTTTCTCCTTAGGTACAAGGATAATGTCTGATATATAGTAGAAGCTCAATGAATGTAAGCACATTGGTTCATTGAGGTCAGGGGCCCTGCCTTGTACATTTCTACTTCTAGCTCTTACCACACTTCCTAGCATCTTGTGAGTGTTTAAGCAATTTTGTTTAAACGACTTGAACTGAAATGGGACTTTCCTGAGGAATAACTCTTTGTTAAATAATTGCTTACTTTTTCTGAATGTGAACCTGTCCTCCATTGCTTCTCCCTGTCATCTTCAGTGTGTGGCAAACTCACTCCACCAGCAGATCTCCAGGCGTGATCTTCCTTGCCCCCTCTCAAGTAAGGTCAACATTTGTTTCCTAGATTTACATTTTTTGTTTGATATCTAACTATTCCAACCATGAGTTTGAAAGTTCAATTCAGATTAATTAAATTTGATATCCATGTATTCATGAATTAAATACCTAATATTATGTTGAACCCTAGAAAATTTCTAATATTGGACCATTCTTGACTTACAAAAATGGTAACTTTATATGATGGGTAAAGAGAATTTGGTCATTCTTAAACTTTCTATCTCTGCTCTCCTGGTAAGCTGATAAGGGTAGAAAGTCACCAACATTGCTTGTGATAAAAATGATTCAGTACTGCAATTAATATTGAAGGAATTATTGTGGATTCCACATATAAGTAAGATCATGCAGTATCCATCTTTCTGTGCCTGGCCTTTTTCACTTAGTATAATGTCCTTCAGTCCATTCGTCTTGTTGCAAATAGCAGGATTTTCTTCTGTTTTAAGGATGGATTATATTCCATTGAATGTAAATACCACATTTCCTTTATCCGTTCATCCACTGAGGGACATTGAGGTTGTTTCTGTAACTTGGCTACTGTGAATACTACTACAGTGAACATGGGAGTACAGATATCTCTTTTAGATTCTGATTTCAGTTCTCTTGGATATATTCCTAGAACTGGATTGCTGGATCAAATGATAACTTTATTTTTAATTTTTTTTTAGGAATCTCTATATTGATTTCTATAGCGACTGCCCTAATTTACAATACCACCAAGTGTAGAAGGGTTCCCTTTTCTCCACATCCTTGACAATGCTGTTGTCCTTTATTTTCTTGATAATAGCCATCCTGATAGATGTGAGGTGATATCTCATTGTGGTTTTGGTTTGCATTTCCCTGCTGATTAGTGCTGTTGAATACCTTTTCACACACATGTTGGCAATTTGTATGTCTTCTTTAGAGAAATGTCTATTCAGGTCCTTTGCTCATTTTTAAAGTCAGGTTATTTTTTCGCTATTGAGTTGTAGGAGTTATTTATATTTTTGATTTCTTAAGCTCTTACTAGATATATGATCTGTAAATATTTTCTCCCATTTCATAGCTTACCTTTTCATTTTGTTTACTGTTTTATTTGCTGTTCACAAGCTTTTTAGTTTGATGTAGTCCCACTTGTCTATTTTTGCTTTTGTTGCCTGTGCTTTTGATGTCATATGCAAGAAGTCATTCTCCAGAACAATGTCTAGAAGTATTTTCTCTATGTTTTCTCCTAAGAGTTTTACTGTTTCAGGTTTCATTTTTAAGTCTTTAATCCATTGTGAGTTTATTTTTGTGTATGTTGTGAGAGAAGGGTCTGATTTCATTCTTTCACATGTAGATATCCAGTTTTCCCAACATCGTTTCTTGAAGAGACTATGTTTTCCTTATTGTGTATTCTTGGCACCCGTGTTGAAGATCAGTTGACTGTATATCCATGGGTTTATTTCTGGGCTCTCTATTCTATTCCATTAGTATACATATCTGTTTTAGGTCAGTACCATACTGTTTTGACTACTGTAGCTTGAATATTTTTTGAAAATCAGGAAGTGTGATAACTCCAGCTTTGTTCTTCTTGCTCAGAGTTGCTTTGGCTATTTGGGGTCTTTTGTGGTTCCAAATGAATTTCAGCATTGTTTTTTCTACTTCTGTAGCAAATGCCATTGAGATTTTGATAGGGATTGTGTTGAGTCTATAGATCCAACATCACCAAACACATAGAAACAGAGAGTAGAATGGTGGCTGCCAGGGTCTGAGGGGAGGCGGAAATGGGGAAGTTCTGGTCAAAGGGTACAAAGTGTCAGTTATGCGAGATAAATAAGTTTTAGAAATCTACTATACAACATAGGGCTTGTGATTAACAATAATATATTGTACATTTAAAAATTTGCTAAGAGTGTAGATCTTATATTATGTGTTCTTACCACTAAAGGAAAAAAAATACAAAGAGGGCAGGAGGAAAATTTGGAGGTGACAGATAAATTTATGGCATTGATTGTGATGATGGTTTCATGGGTACATACTTATCTCTAACCACATCAAGTTGTATACATTAGATATTTATGATTTTTTGTATGTCAATCTTACCTCAATAAAGTTGTTTAAAAACAAAGATTTAAGAAACTATGTATGAATAATAAATTATGTGAATGCCATACCTTAGACTTCCTGGGTGTAGTGACTCTTGTAACTGTCATGTCGATTAGGGGGAACCTGGCAGCGGTGCTTACAGATATGTTACAATAGCTACTGACTTCTGTGGGAAGCGAGGCTTCTGAGGTACTTTGGTTCCCACAATGTCTGTGATAAATAGCATCTAAAATGGATCCCAATGATGTCTTATTCCTGGTATTCATGCCTTGTGTAATTACTTCCCCTTAAGTGTGGGTTGGACCTAGTAAGTCACTTCTAACAAATAGAATATAAGAAAAGTAATGAAATGTCAATTCTAATATTAGGTTATAATAAGACCCTGGCTTCCCTCTTGTTCATCCTCTCTTGCTTTCTTGCAAGATGCTATGCTTGCTTGCTTGCAAGATGGAAGCCTGATGCTACGCTGTGAGCTCTTCTCCTATGGCGAGATCCACATAGCTGGGAACTGAGGGAGGCATCTGGCCAATAGCCCTAAAAGGACTGAAGCCCTCAGTGCAAAAGCCTGTGAGGAACTGAACTCTGCAAATTACCAAGTCAGTCTGCTTGTAAGTGAATCTTCGCCAAGTCAAGTCTGAGATGACTGCATTACGGCCTTGATTACAGCCTTGTGAGAAATCCTGAGCCAGAAGACACAGCTAAATTGTACCCAGATTCCTGACCTACAGAAATAGTGAGATTTAAAAAGAGGGTTTGTTGGGGTTTTTTGTTTTTTTTTTTCATTTTTTTAAGGAAGATTAGCTCGCCAATCCTCCTCTTTTTTGCTGAGGAAGACTGGCCCTGACCTAATATCCACGCCCATCTTCCTCTACTTTATATGTGGGAGTTCTGCCACAGCATGGCTTGCCAAGTAGTGCATAGGTCCACACCCGGGCTCTGAACCAGTGAACTCTGGGCTGCTGAAGCGGAAGGTGCGAACTTAATCGCTGCACCACCAGGCCCGCCCCAGAGTTTGTTGTTTAAGCCAGCAAATTTTGGAGGCAATTTGTTATATATCAATAATCAATAGCTAACTGATAAACCTGTCTGATGTGAGTTCATCTCCTTGATCTGAGCAGTCACCTGAGAAATAGATACCTCCCAGAGAGCTGTTTACGGAGGTGCTAAACTGCTATAAGGATTCCTGCTTTAAGAGGAATGCTTGATCTTGCCCTCCTGGCAAGTGGTGATTTCTGCTCCATATCCTACAGATGCCAAAATATATGTAGCCTCTGGTAGTCTTGTGAATCATAATTTTAGCTCTACTATGAAGATCTGTAATGATAGTTTGAGGCATGCAGTTAAAGGTAATATATTCCAGATACTGACTAAAAACTGGAAATAGAATTACAGAGACACTCTATGGTCGCAAGGAAAATAGACATGTAAGCAAGTAAAATATGAAATTAGATGTTATAATTTATTAAATGCCTATAAGTATCTCAGGTTTAGTTCTTAGAACTTGAGAGGACACCTGGTACATATATTATCCCTATAGTTACTACGAGGTAGATATTATCACTATTTAGCAGATTGGAAAATTGAACCCAAGAGAAATTAGTTGATTGAATCATTATCACAAACCTAAAAGGTGGCATATCTGGGATTGAATCCTAGATCTTCTTGAATTAAGAGTTTGTCCATTTTAAGAACCACACATTAAGCACTGAGATGTCGTGGAGGATAAAGATACTCACTCAGTATGTATGGTCGGCCGGTAGGTTGGAGTGAGCTCTGAAGCAAGAAGAGTTTGTCAAGTTGACAACACAGGATCTTCCCCAGCTGGAGACTAGCACAGCCATGACTGTGACTGTAGTGTTTTTGGAGAGCTATACTTCATCTCTTCATGGGCCAAGGGTGGCAAATACTATGTCTTTCTCTTCATATCCCCATGTGTTACTTGAGAGTGTATTAACTTAAATACCTGTCAACCTTAGCAATATTTACCACGTTTCTTCTGGGAACCTTTCATTCTGCTTTCGGTTTCTACAACACTATATTTTCTTGATTGTTCTTCTGGCTCTCTCTTCCTCAGAATTGCTTTTACGTTACACTGGTAAAATATATATCACGTAAGAATTGCCATTTTTAACCATTTTAAATGTACAATTCAGTGGCTAGTAATTACATTAATGATGTTTCGCAAGCATCACTACTATCTATTTCCAAAACTTTTTTATCACTCCAAATAGAGACTCTGTACCCATTAAACAATAACTCCTCATTTCCCCCTCCCCCCAGTCTCTGCTAACCTGTAGTCTACTTTCTGTCACTATGAATTTGCCTATTTTATATATTTCATATGAGTGAAGTCATAGAATGTTTGTCCTTCTGCCTCTGGCTTATTTTACTTAGCACAATGTTTTCAAGGTTCATCTATGCCATAGCATGGATCAGAACTCCATTCCTTTCTATGAGTGAATAATATTCCATTGCACGTACATGCCACATTTTGTTTATATATTCATTTGTTGATGGACACTTGGGTTGATTCCATCTTTTGAATTTTGTGAATAATGTTGCAATGAACGAGGGCATACAACAGTCCTTGTTTTCAATTCTTTTGGGTATGTACCTAGGAGTAGAATTGCTGGGTGATATGGTAATTCTATGTTTAATTTATTTAGAAAGCACCAAACTGCTTTCCACAGCAGCTTTACCATTTTACATCCCCACTAGCAATGTACGAGGGTTCCAGTTTCTCCACATCCTTGCCAACACTTGTTATTCATTTATTATTGTTGTAATCATCCTATTAATTGTGCAGTGACATCTCATGGTGGTTTTGACTTGCATATCCCTCACTAAAAGTGTTGAGTATCTTTTCATGTACTTCTTTCTGATGAATTGAGTATTTTATCATTGTGGAGTGTTCATCTTTATTTCTGGTAAGATTTTTTGCTATTTGGCTTATAGCTAAATCATCTTTCTCTGGTTTGTATTTACGTGCTATATCTTCCTCTATTCTTTAACTTTCAGTCTTTTTCTATTCTTGTATTTCAGTTGTGGATATAATTTTTAATTATCTGACAATCTTTATCTTTTGTCTATAGGAAGATAGTTCCTTAATGTTTAATATAATAACAGACATATGTGGGCTTATATTTACCTTTTTTGTGCTTTCTTTTTGTTCCATCATTTCTGTAACATTTTCCCCTATACCATTTTGCTTCCTTTTGGGTTGGGTGAATAACTTTTATAATGTCATCTTTTCTATATATGTTACTTTCTTTTGCTGCTAAAAGAAATTACCACAAATTTAGTGGCTTAAAAAATAAATTTATTTTTGTATATTTCTGGAAGCCGGAAGTCTGAAATCAGTTTCATTGGGCTAAAGTGAAGCTGTTAGCAGGATTAATTTCTTCTGGAGCTTCTGAGGGGCGACTCTATTTTCTTGCCTTTTCCAGGCTTTGGCGGTCAGCTGTGTTCCTTGCATTTGCCCCTACTCCATCTTTGAAGCACATCATTCCAATTTCTTCTCATGTGGTCACATTACCTTCTTTTTTTCTGTAATCAAATCTCTCATGCCTACTTTTTATTAAGACACTTGTGATTACACTTAAGGCCCATCTGCATAATCCAGGATAATATCCACTCCTTGAGATCCTAAATTTAGCCATATCTGCAAAATCCCTTTTGCCATATAAGTTAACATTCACATATTCCAGAGATTAGGGTGTATCTTTGGGGCCATTCATTCAGCACCATACTAGCCTACCATTTATACAATCTATTCCTATTCTCCACTGGTCACCCTAAAAATTACAACATGTGTCCTTCACTTATAGAATCTGAAGTTAATCTGGGGCCAGCCCCAGGGCTGAGTGGTTAAGTTTGCACACTCCGCTTTGGTGGCCCTGGGTTTTGCCGGTTCTGATCCTCGGCATGGACATGGCACTGCTCATCAAGCTGTGCTGAGGCAGCGTCCCACATAGCACAAGCAGAAGGACCTTCAACTAGAGTATACAACTGTGTACTGGGGGCTTTGGGCAGAAGAAGAAGAAGAAAAAAAAGAAGATTGGCAACAGATGTTAGCTCAAGTACCAATCTTTAAAAAAAAAAAATCGAAAGTTAATCAAACACTTACCCTCCTTTTGAACAACAAAGGGGCCTTAGAACACTTTAGCTTCAT